>NC_062221.1:137057028-138346819 GCF_902686445.1 Sciurus carolinensis | reverse complement strand
GAACTTGTTCTCCTCTGACTGCTTTCAAGCCAGGACAGTGAGTTAGAGGTTGGGACGGGGTAAATGGCCTCTGAAGTTTAAAGTACCTGCCGTTTGGTCCTGACCAAAGTCTGCTGGCCCTTTCTGTGTCACGTGAAGTATCTCTGCATCTCTGCAAGTTGTTCTATCACAGCTTTTACCACTCCTCCCCCCAGCCTCCCTCCGCTGGTCATCCAGGCTGTCCCCCAGCATTAACATTGTAAATGTCTCTCTCCTCGGTGTCCTTGTAGGTAGGAATTTGTAGGAATGTGTCTTTGATGACACATTAGGATAAATTCCTAGGCTAGAAGTACTAGGTCACAAGTTCACCCGCCTTGAAGCTTGCTGGCATCTTTTTCCCCTTCTGCGCACAGACGCCAGCGTGCCGTGCTCCCTACTGAGCGCAGGTGGGCACTTCCCTTCACCTTGCACAGTGCGCAACGACAGCTCCTTGTGCGGCCGAGGTGCGGCTCTGCTAGCTTGCACTGTCTCCTTTGCAGGGAGGCTGGAGTTTTCTCCTGTACCGCCTGCGCCCCTCTTAGAGAGAGAGGCTGTGTATTTGGCTTTTCACTCCAGGCCTGCCTGTCCCCAAGGACACACAGGGAGGGGTGGACCACCGTGGTGACCACAGGCAATGATGTGTCAGAGGGACTGTGGGCAAAGGAGGACTAATGCAGTTTCTAGCTCGGGGTCAGTCTCGATTCCATATTTGAGTCATTTCCTAAATCTAAACATACACAACAGCAGGTCATTCTTGGGGTTCCTGCTGATTCTTTTTAGGGTGGGCATCTCAGTAGAGATTTGTGAATTTGGAACAGGCTCCTTCTGGGTGTGGGATGAGGGTGAAGAGAAGACCCTGCTAACTCAAAGCCTCAGATTTGTCACCCTCAAAGGAATTGCCCTCTCGTACTGTGTTAAAAGTTTCCATTACCATCATGTCATTCACCCATTCATTCATCCATTCACCCACTCACTCACCCAACCACCCAATCACCCATCCACCAAGCCACCCACTCATTCATCCATCCATCCACCCATCCATCCACATATCCTCCCACCCACCCACCCACCCATTCACCCATCCATCCATCCATCCATCCATCCACCCACTCACCCATCTATCCATCCATCCATCCATCCATACATACATCTAATGAGTATTTATCAAATGCTGCCGTTCTAGGCACTGAAAATACAGCCAAGAACAAGCTGCTCAGCTCATTCAGGCCTAAAACAAAGAACTTGCTGTTCATTTCTAGTCTCTGAGTAGTTGATGCATATCTTCCTTTTACTCCCCTTACCCTTCTCCTCCTTCTTCTTCCTTTCCCTTCCATTCTATTTCTTTACACCATTTTTTGTCTTCAAATTCTGTCTTCAGCAACCTCAGATGATACTGACCATTTTTAATCACACTCTACTCAGTTGAGGTGAAGCTGTGGTTTCCAAATGCAGGTGAGGAGAACTTTCCAGCTCTCCTGTGGGCAAGCTTCCCACTCCAAGTCTCCAAGCCTAGGAGAAGAGGGGCAGGTGCGAGTCTCCCTCCTGGTTAGGGTGTGATCGGCTACAGGCTCTCTTCCCTTTTGGGTTCCTTTCTTCCTAGTTGTTAATGAAGATGACATCAGCATAGCTGAGTTTTTGGGACTGATGTAATAATTTGTGTGGAATGACCTGTGTGGAATGACCTGTTCCTGACAGGAGGAGCAACAGTAGGATTAATTTAGGTGTCCTTGAGAGATGGGCACTTCTGGGTATCTCAGTAGTCTTTACAATTTCCCTTCCACCAAATCTGCCTAGTTCTGCAGGCAAGGCCTGTGAAGGGTCTGAGGTTTTACCCTTGTTGCAATCTAACAGTTTGACCTGCCACAGAGAGAAGAGAGTCCTATGTCAGAGACAAGGGACACTCTGCTCACAGCACAGCAGGTGACCTGAGCATCGAGCTTGAGCCCGTTGCTCAGCATCCAGTTTGAGCCTGTTGCTCAATTTGAGCCACCCAGGCGTATATTGCATATGCAGGTGGTTTGCATCACAGCTGAAGAACCTGTAGTTAAGGGTACCTTGTAACGGAGTGCAAGCTGAACTCTGTGAACTTTGCTCTGGAGGAAGACATTTTATTTATCAAACAGGACAGTGAGCAAACCTGTCCTTGCTCTGGAGGGACATGCTGCCTCTGTCTCCCACACATCCTTGGGAGAGACGATCAAGAACAAAGGCTGTCTGTGTCTGTGCAGGACCCATGGAGAAGGCTGTCCCTGTGTCCTGCCCTGGGGACTCTCTGGGAGATCCCGGCACCCTCTCTGCTTCAAGGACCCTGCCTAGGATTTACACGTTATCTTCTACACAGACACATTCTTGGGACCTGGGGCTCCTTCCTCCTCTGAACCAGTGTCCTGAGGCTACTTGAAACCAAGTACCAAATCCTGGGTGACTTCAAATAGCAGGAATTCATGGTCTCCCTTCTGGGGGTCAATCCAGGCTGTCAGCAGGGGCGTGCCTCCCTTAGAACTTGTGGGGGCTCCTCCCTTGCCTCCTCCAGCTCCAGATCACCGGCCAGCAACTTTCTGCAGCCCTTGACTTCTGGGCGTCTCATGCTATCCTCCCTGTGTCCCTTCTGGTCATCCTCCTCTAAGCATGTTTGTCTGTCCAAATTTCCCATTAGTGAGGACTTCAGTCACATTGGGTCAGGCCCGCCCTCTGGGCCCCGTCTTGAGCTGGTTGCTACATAAAAACCCACCAAATAAGATGACGTTCTGAGGCCCTGGGGGCGAGGACGCCAGCCTGTCCTTCTTGGTACACCCTTCAACCCACGGCACCATCTTTCAGTCCTGCATGGACAGATTAGGCTGGAGTGGGACGGAGGAGCACTGGACTTCTAGAGAATGTGGCCCTTTCTCTAGTTAAGCCACCTTACGGGGGTCGTCCTGCGCCGAGGGGCGGGACGAACAGCTGACCCTCAGCTTTGGTTGCCGGGTGCTCTGCGCCTGGGTTTCAGATGCAGACGCTGTGGCAGCCCAGATCTTGTCTCTGGTGCCCTTGAAGTTCTTCCCGATCATCGTGGTGGGGATCATTGCGTTGATCCTGGCGCTGGCCATCGGTCTGGGCGGTGAGTACCGTCCGTTCTTAGTGGGCTCTAGATGCCGGTGGAAGCACTGAGACGCCCACCTGCTTCCTCACTCCAGAGCTCTGCTGCCCTCAGTCCTTTCGGCTTGCTGACTTGGGGCTCTACTTACCGGCACAAATGCAAAGCCGGGTGGGGCTCCCAGGAGCCGTTGGCCATGCGTGGAGCTTTGTCTCCAGGGAGCAGCCAGTGGGGAGTGTCCAGAAGCAGCTGATGAAACAGAATCCCCCGGGGTGGGAGGGCCTGGGTGGGAGAGACAAAGAGTGCTTTCAGGCAACGCCGGGCTCTCCAGATACTTTTACAGAAAGGTACGTGTGGCTTTTGAGAAAGTGGCCACTGGAGGAGGGGTCTGTACTGGGGACGGTTTCTCAGTTTCTCTTCTGGTGTGAAGAAGGAGATCGCAGACCAGGTTGGTATGCCATCTGCTCCATCGGCCCACAGTCTACCCGTTCCTGGCCCAGGCTTAGGGGAAACAGGAGACCCAGCCGGTCTGTCAGGGCTCCTGGCTTGGCTGGCCCACAGCCACGTGATTTTTCTTGACCTTGAACCATCCAGAGCCTAAATTTCATGTTTAGTTGTGGCTTCCAGCGGGCCATGTCGTGAGACAGCAGCCCCTCCCTCTGGAATTCAGCCCAGAACCTGGGCTGAAGGCCACTGGCCATGGTGAGGATGTGGTTTCAAGACAGTTTCCATTATTAACGGCAGGTCAGCGCCACGTGGCAGGTGGACGGTTGACAGGGCTGCGCACTCACAGAGCTGCTTGCTGACACTCCTGTCCTCGTCCCTCTTCTCAGTCCACTTCGACTGCTCTGGGAAGTACAGATGTCGCTCGTCTTTTAAGTGCATTGAACTGACAGCTCGATGTGACGGCGTCTCCGACTGCAGAGACGCGGAGGATGAGTTTCGGTGTGGTAAGGTGCTGCCTGGAGGGAGCTGGCGGGAGGGATCCTCCCCGAGGCCAGCCCTGTGCTCAGCGAGGTTCAGCTGTCACTTGGCCCTGGGCTGGAGGTTAGGGAGGGCCGTGGGGCTCGGGTGCAGGGGGAGGCTAGAGGAGCCTCCAGGAGGCCTCGGGTGCAGAAGGAGACCGGCTGCCCGGTGGGGAGGCTGCTGTGGGCGACTGCAGGCCGCGGGGGAGGAGGAGGGCTTGCACAGCAGTGCGGCGGTCTCTGCCCGGCCTCACGGCGCCTCCTCCCGCGCGGCCAGTCCGGGTGAGCGGGCAGCACGCGGTGCTGCAGGTGTTCGCAGCCGCCTCCTGGAGGACCGTGTGTGCTGACGACTGGAAAGGCCACTACGCGAGGGTCGCCTGTGCCCAGCTGGGGTTCCCCAGGTGAGCTCCGGAGCGTCCCCACCCCGGCAAGGCAGCCAGAGTGACGGCGGTGAGGACGGTCGCCTCTGGGCCCTCCGTCCTCAGGCCTCCCTCAGCTCGGCCTCCTCCCCAGAAGGCAGGGCCCAGACGGCCCTGTGACTCGCTGGAGTCACACAGGAAACCAGGCGTGGGGCCCTCGGGGTCAGGCCAGGCCCCGGACTCGAACAAGCCGCAGGTGCTTAGGAGTTGGAAGACAACGGCTCTGGCCGCCCTCCGCAGGCCCTGGGCAGATGCCTGGACACAGCCACTTGCTCCTGGTGGCCACCCCAGTGTCTGTGTGTCCTTCCACAAGACCCTAGAGCCCAGTTTTTAAAAAAGTCAGTGATGCGAAGTACAGTCGTTTGAAACCTGGTTTGGCCACAGGCAGAAGAAAGACTGGCAGTGGTTTCTTTCTCGTGTCCAGCCTGGCCTGTGTGGCTTGGTGTGCGGGGCACACTGTTGTCCAGACAGGGCCTCCCTCCCGCCCGCCCTTCCTGTGACTCCCTGGGCTGCGGCACCTCCCTGGGCGCCCTGGCCTCGCCCACTGCCTTTGCTCCGGTGCCCAGTGTGCAGCAGGTGGGCTCCTGTGTTCCCGCTCCTCTTAGGAACTGGGCAGGGCTGGCCATGGTGATCTTGGACTGCGTACTCGTTTGCACCTCAGGAAACAGAGGCCTCGCAGCCTCGCAGGCCGATCCTTCCCCGAGGCTCGGTTTTCAAATCCCACGCACCACACGCACTGCTTTCTCCAAAGTCAGTGAGTCCCTGGATGTCGCCCCCTGCTCCCGAGACCTGGGTCCCTGTCACCCCGTGCCAGGCAGCTGAGTTCAAGTTTGGCCACAGCAGCTGCCGTCGCTCCCGCGGCTGCCTTGGAGAGTCACATGGACTCTACCCTCGGAGACCAGCAGAGGAAGTTCACACCACGCATGCACGTGTGCACACGCACAGCGCCAGAGGGTTTCCGCGCCCTCTCCTGCCTCTTCTTGCTTTGGCCTCCCTCTCCCCTCCTCCTCCCTCCCGACTCTCCCAGGGCCTGTGCTCTAGTCTGGAGGCCAACTCCCTCCGCCCCCCAAGTGCACAGGCGACCCTCAGCTCTCCCTCCACTTCAGCTTGGTGGCAAGCTCCCTCCAGGAAGCTGGCTGCCCTCCCACCCTGTGTCCTGTGCTCTCTGTCCTCCCATCTGTCAGAACGACGTCTGCGTTCTTGCTTCTTCTTCCTACTTCTCTTTAAAAACCCTTCTTTGAGCCTCTGCTCTACCACATCCCATGCCAGATATTTGTGATAAACACAAGACATAAACAGATCGGTCGACCAGAGAGCTCAGTTCCAACCCCGTGCAGACTCGGCGAGGCGCGTGGCACTGCCAGGTTTCCTCCCTAAGCAGGGATGGCGCGGCTCCTGCTTAGCGGGCTCCTGGGAGTGGCCTTCGGGGTTGGAGGGAGCTGCCACTAGGCGGCTGCTCTGAGGCCTGGTGCTGTGGCTCCTGCTTGGGGGCGATTGTGGCCCCATTTGTGGCACCTGGGGTCCCTCTGCATGTCTCAGGTCCCTGCCCACCACCCTGCCCGTGTGCCCAGGCTCTCTCGGGCCCAGCAACAACAAGCGCTTTGGTGCCAGGCCTTCTGCCCTCGCAGTGGTCTCAGCACCCCCGGGAGGGCCGCCAAGGTCATGGATGCAGGCTCCAAATGTTGTTCTCAGACTCAGGCTTGACATGTCTGCGTCACTCCCTGACCGATGACATGCTGCCTGCCAAGCTGCTGTGGTGTAGGGCGGGCAGCACGGGGTGCGTTCCCCAGCAGAGGGGAGGTGCCTGGTGACCCGCCTTCCTCTGGGACTCTTCAGATGCTTGATCTCCCCCTCCCTCCCTCCCTTCCTTTCTTTTTTTTCTTTCTTTCTTTCTTCCTTCCCTCCCTCCTTTCTTTCTTCCTTTTTTTTAAAATTTATTTTTATTGTAAACAAATGGAATACACGTTGTTTCTGTTTGTACGTGGAGTAACAGCATACCATTTGTGTAATCATACATTTACATAGGGTAAAGATGTTTGATTCATTCTGTTATTTTTTCCTCCCCCCCACCCCTCCCACCCCTCTATTCCCTCTACACAGTCCCTCCTTCCTCCATTCTTGCCCCCCTCCCACCCCATTATGTGTCATCATCCGCTTATCAGTGAGATCATTTGTCTTTTGGTTTTTTGAGATTGGCTTATCTCACTTAGCATGATATTCTCCAATTTCATCCATTTGCCTGCAAATGCCATCATTTTATTATTCTTTATAGCTGAATAATATTCCATTGTATATATATATACCACAGTTTCTTTATCCATTCATCAATTGAAGGACATCTATGTTGGTTCCACAGTCTGGCTATTGTGAATTGAGCAGCAATGAACATTGATGTGGCTGTATCTCTGTAGTATGCTGGTTTTAAGTCCTTTGGGTATAGGCCGAGGAGTGGGATAGCTGGGTCAAATGGTGGGTCCATTCCAAGTTTTCTAAGGAATCTCCACACTGCTTTCCAGAGTGGCTGCACTAATTTGCAACCCCACCAGCAATGTATGATGTACCTTTTTCCCCACATCCTCTCCAACACCTATTGTTGCTTGTATTCTTGATAATCACCATTCTAATTGGGGTGAGATGGAATCTTAGTGTAGTTTTGATTTGCATTTCTCTTATTACTAAAGATGGTGAACATTTTTTCATATGTTTGTTGATTGCTTGTAGATCTTCTTCTGTGAAGCATCTGTTCATATCCTTAGCCCATTTGTTGATTGGGTTATTTGTATTCTTGGTGTAGAGTTTTTTGAGTTCTTTATATATTCTGGAAATTAGTGCTCTATCTGAAGTATGAGTGGCAAAGATATTCTCCCACTCTGTAGGCTCTCTCTTGCAATTGCTGATAGTTTCCTTTGCTGAGAGAAAGCTGTTTAGTTTGAATCTATCCCAGTTATTGATTCTTGCTTTTATTTCTTGTGCTATTGGAGTCCTGTTAAGGAAGTCTGATCCTAAGCCAACAAGTTGAAGATTTGGACCTACTTTTTCTTCTATAAGGTGCAGGGTCTCTGGTTTGATCTCAAGGTCCTTGATCCATTTTGAGTTGATTTTTGTGCAGGGTGAGAGGTAGGGGTTTAGTTTCATTCTGTTGCATATGGATTTCCAGTTTTCCCAGCACCATTTGTTGAAGAGGCTATCTTTTCTCCATTGCATATTTTTGGCCCCTTTGTCTAGTATAAGAAAATTGTATTTATTTGGGTTTGTGTCCGTGTCCTCTATTCTGTACCATTGATCTACCTGTCTATTTTGGTGCCAATACCATGCCGTTTTTGTTACTATTGCTTTGTAGTATAGTTGAAGTTCTGGTATTGCGATACCCCCTGTTTCATTCTTCCTGCTAAGGATTGCTTTAGTTATTCTGGGTTTCTTATTCTTCCAGATGAATTTCATGATTGCTTGCTCTATTTCTGTAAGGTACATCATTGGGATTTTAATTGGAATTGCATTGAATCTGTATAGCACTTTTGGTAGTATGGCCATTTTGACAATATTAATTCTGCCTATCCAAGAACATGGGAGATCTTTCCATCTTCTAAGGTCTTCCCCAATTTCTTCAATGTTTTGTAGTTTTCATTGTAGAGATCTTTTACCTCTTTGGTTAGATTGATTCCCAAGTATTTTATTTTTTTTGAGGCTATTGCAAATGGAGTTGTTTTCCTCATTTCCCTTTCAGCTGTTTCATCGCTTGTGTATAAAAATGCTTTAGATTTATGCATGTTGATTTTATAGCTTGCTATTTTGCTGAATTCATTGATGAGGTCTAGAAGTTTTCTGGAGGAGGTTTTTGGATCCTCTAAATATAGAATCATGTCATCAGCAAATAGTGACAGCTTAAGTTCCTCTTTTCCTATTCATATCCCTTTGATGTCTTTAGTCTTCCTAATTGCTCTGGCTAGTATTTCAAGAATGATGTTGAATAGAAGTGATGAAAGAGTGCATCCCTGTATTGTTCCCATTTTTAAAGGGAATGCTTTCAGTTTTTCTCCATTAAGAATGATGTTGGCTGTGGGCTTAGCATAAATAGCCTTTACAATGTTCAGGTATGTTCCTACTATCTCTATTTTTTCTAGTGTTTTGAGCATGAAGGGGTGTTGTATTTTGTTGAATGCTTTTTCTGCATCAATTGAAATAACCATATGATTCTTATCCTTAAGTCTATTGACATGATGGATTACATTTATTGATTTACAGATGTTAAACCATCCTTGCATTCCAGAGATGAACCCCACTTGATCGTGGTGCACGATTTTCTTAATATGTTTTTGGATATGGTTTGCCAATATTTTGTTAGGGATCTTTGTATCTATATTCATCAAGGATATTGGTCTAAAATATTCTTTCCTTGATGTGTCTTTGCCTGGTTTGGTTATGAGGGTGATATTAGCTTCATAGAATGAGTTTGGTAGGGTACCCTCCTTTTCTATTTCCTGGAATACTTTGAGAAGTATCGGAATGAGTTCTTCTTTGAAGGTCTTGTAGAACTCGGCTGAGAATCCATCTGGTCCTGGGCTTTTCTTGGATGGTAGATTTTTAATGGCTTCTTCTATTTCATTGCTTGATATTGAACTGTTTAAATTGTGTATGTCCTCCTGGTTCAGTTTGGAAGGAGCATATGTCTCTAGAAATTTGTCAATGTCTTCGGTAGTTTCTATTTTGTTGGAATACAGATTTTCAAAGTAGCTTTCTTCTCATTATGTTCTGTATCTCAGTGGTGTCTGTCGTGATATTTCCTTTTTCATCACGAATTTTAGTAATTTGAGTTTTCTCTTGCCTTCTCTTTGTTGGTGTGACTAAGGGTTTGTCTATTTTGTTTACTTTCTCAAAGAACCAACTTTTCATTTTGTCAATTTTTTCAATTGTTTCTTTTGTTTCAATTTCATTGATTTCAGTTCTGATTTTAATTATTTCCTGTCTTCTACTACTTTTGGTATTATTCTGTTCTTCTTTTTCTAGGGCTTTGAGCTGTAATGTTAGGTCATTTAGTTGCTGACTTTTCATTCTTTTCTGGAATGCGCTCCATGCAATGAATTTTTCTCTTAGTACTGCTTTCATAGTGTCCCTGAGAATTTGATATGTTGTATCATCATTCTCATTGACCTCTAATAATTTTTTTATCTCCTCCCTGATGTTTTTTGTTATCCATGTTTCATTCAATAGCATATTATTTAGTCTCCAGGTGTTGCAGTAATTTCTGTTTTTTTAATTTTGTCATTGATTTCTATTCTCAGTTCATTATGATCTGATGGAACACAAGGCAGTATCTCTATTTTTTTGCATTTCCTAAGGGCTGCTTTGTGGCATAACATATGGTCTCTTTTCAAGGAGGTTCCATGTGCTGCTGAGAAGAAAGTGAAACTGCTCATTGATGGATGGAATATTCTATATATGTGTGTTAAGTCTAGGTTATTGATTGTGTTATTGAGTTCTATGATTTCTTTGGTTGGATTTTGTTTGGAAGATCTATCTAGTGGTGACAGTGGTGCATTAAAGTCACCCAGAATTATTGTGTTGTGGTCTATTTGATTCCTGGCATTGAGAAGGATTTGTTTGATGTACAGGGATGCACCATTGTTTGGGGCATAAATATTTATGATTGTTATGTCTTCCTGATTTATGGTTTCCCTTAAGCAGTATGAAATGTCCTTCTTTATCCCTTCTGACTAACTTTGGCTTGAAGTCCTCTTTATCTGATATAAGGATGGAAACTCCCGCTCTTTTACTAAGTCCCTGTGCGTGGTAGGTTTTTTCCTATCCTTTCACCTTTAGTCTGTGGATGTCTTTTTCTATGAGATGAGTCTCTTGCAGACAGCATATTGTTGGGTCTTTCTTTTTAATCCATTCTGCCATTCTATGTCTTTTGATTGATGAGTTTAGGCCATTAACGTTCAGAGTTATTATTGAGATGTAATTTGTATTCCCAGTCATTTGGCTTATTTTTGGTTTTTAAGTTGGCTTGGTTTCTCCTTTGAGTGGTTTTTCTCTAAGGTAGTTCCTCCCTTTGCTGACCTACATTGTTGTTTTTCATTTCCTCCTCATGGAATATTTTGTTGAGAACATTCTATAGCTCAGGCTTTCTATTTGTAAATTCTTTTAACTTTTGTTTATCATGGAAGGTTTTTATTTCACCTTCAAATCTGAAGGTTAGTTTTGCTGGGTATAGGATTCTTGGTTGGCAACCATGTTCTTTCAGAGCTTGAAATATGTTGTTCCAGGCCCTTCTAGCTTTGAGAGTCTGGGTTGAGAAGTCGGCTGCTATCTGTATTGGTCTCCCCCTGTATGTAATCTGATGCTTTCCCCTCGCGGCCTTCAAAATCCTATCTTTATTTTGAATGTTAGGCATTTTCATTATAATGTGCCTTGGTGTGGATCTGTTGTGATTTTGTGCATTTGGTGTTCTGTAAGCCTCTTGTATTTGATTTTCCATTTCATTCTTCAGGTTTGGGAAAATTTCTGCTATTATTTCATTGAATAGGTTGTTCATTCCTTTGGTTTGTATCTCTGTGCCTTCCTCAATCCCAATAATTCTTAAATTTGGTCTTTTTATTATGTCCCATAGTTCTTGGAGGTTCTGTTCATGATTTCTTACCATCTTCTCTGTTTGGGCAACTTTATTTTCAAGATTAAATATTTTGTCTTCATTGTCTGAGGTTCTGTCTTCCAAGTGGTCTAGTCTTTTGGTGATGCTTTCCATTGAGTTTTTTATTTGCTTTATTGTTTCCTTTAGTTCAAGGATTTCCATTTGGGTTTTTTTGAGAATCTCTCTTTGTTGAAATGATCTTTTGCTTCTTGCACTTGCTCTTTCAACTGCTTATTGGTATGATCATTCATTGCCTGCATTTGCTCTCTTATCTCATCCTTTGCTTCACAAATCATCTTAATCATGTATAAGCTGAGGTCCTTTTCTGACATTTCTTCTAACATACCGTCATTGGATTCTTTTTGTGTGTGTGTGTGTGTGTGTGTGTGTGTGTGTGTGTGTGTTTTAGTTTTTTTTTTTATTGTAAACAAATGGGATACATGTTGTTTCTCTGTTTGTACATGGCGTGAAGGCATACCATTTGTGTAATCATAAATGGGTAATGTTTGATTCATTGTTTTTTTCCCTTTCCCCCACTCCTCCCACCCCTCTTTTCCCTCTATACAGTCCTTCCTTCCTCCATTCTTGCCCCCCTCCCTAACCCTAACTCTAATCCTAACACTAACCCCTCTCATCCCCCATTATGTGTCATCATCCACTTATTAGCGATATCATTTGTCCTTTGTTTTTTTGAGATTGGCTTATCTCACTTAGCATGATATTCTCCAATTTCATCCATTTGCCTGCAAATGCCATAATTTTATCATATAGAATCTAGATTTGTTTGGATCATTTTCTTCCCTTGTTTTTTCATGTTGTTCATGTATCTTCCTCTCTAGCAATGCAGATCTGGGGTATTGCAGTTTCCCCCCTATAGGCTTATAGTGGCCCTATAGGTTTCCAAAACCCTTTCTTTAAGGGGAGATCAATATTAGCAGTGCCCAATTCATACACTATGCAATCCTAGACCAAATAGCCCCTATGAGGACAATAAAAAAATTGTCATAACAAACAGAACGAGTTCAAATATTATCTTCAGTAAAACAAACTGATTTGCAATAAGGTCAGCAGTTTCAAATGGAGGATGCAGAGGGATGTAGAATGTGGCTGTTAATGGGATAAGAAAAGAATATACAGAAGTTCTAGATAATAGAAAGGGTGAGAGTGTAATCAAAAGAAATTGGATGTTAGCATGCAAAAAAGGGAGAAAGAGACTCTGAGGGAACAGGTAAACAAAAGGAAAAGAGAGCAAGAAAAGTAAAGAAATAAAAACTTAAATTTTTTCAATAAGGAGAAAAAAGAAAATCTACAGTATAACAGTCATATAGTAATGAAACCTCCCAGTCTTCAGTAGCCTGATGCAGGAGAGGTACCTGACAATGAGCTTCCAGTCTCCAGCAGGCGTCTCAGGATGGGATTTGCCCCACCTAAAGATCGGAGCTACGGCTTCCAGGATTATCCAAGATGGCTGCTCCGGCTTCGAAATGTTTTGGCAAATGGGGAGCTGCAGCTCCGGTGTGGCCGTGGTCAGCAGGAGGTCCTGGAGGTGGGATGCGGTTGGTCAGGCAGGGGTCCTGGAGGTCGGGTGTGTTTGGTGTGGTTGTGGGATCCTGGAGGCCGGTGCAATCAGTCTGATGGGGTCTCGGTGATAGGGTGCAGTCAGTTGGTCTGGGGGTCCTGGCAGCAGGGAGCGGTCGGTCGATGTGAGGGCCCTGGAGGCAGGGAGTGACCGGTCGGGCTGAGGGATCCTGGAGACGGGGCTCAGTCAGTCTGTCCAGGGGTTCTACGGGGCCTGCCTGTTGTCTGAAAATGGCGGCAGCCACGTGTAATCAAACCTGCTGGTACTGTGACAGTGAACTTCCAGGCAACAGCGGGCAGCTGGTGCTCCACTGGTGGTGGGCGATCAGTTTGCTGACTGTTGTCGGATGATCGGGAGGTGAACCTCGTGCGTTGGGGATGGATAGGTGTAAGGCAGGCGATGGACAGGCGAGAGGCAGGCAAATGGCGGATGATAGTTGCCAAGAAACAGATATCCTGTGCTTGAAACTGGAGTTACGGAGCGACAAGGAACGCAGCCTCCCTCCAGTCCGCCATCTTGGATCTCCCTCTTTCTTTCTTTCTCTCCTCCCTCCCTCCTTTCTTTCTTTCTGTCCTCCCTCCCTCCCTCCCTTCCTTCCTTTCTTCTGCAGTACTGGGGATAAAGCACATCTTTGATTTTTCTCAGCCCTGATTTTTTTGTCTCACCCCTTTCCCGTTCCTGCCCAGGAGTCAAGCAAGGCCATTTCAGATGGATGCTTCCTGGTGGGGCCCACAGGGTGTGTCAGGACGTGGTCCTTCCTCTGCGTGGCTGGAGCCAGGGCAGGAGGGCAGGGCGCGGGCCTGGGTCTGCGATGCCTTGCTAAGCTGTGTTCAGTTCATTTTATCAGCGAAAGGAAGTTTTTGACTGTGGGGTGGACAAAACAACGCCCCGCCCCGATGCTTCCTATCGGCTGTGGCTCGAGCTGGGTTGATGGCGTGATGCAGCCGTGAAGCCTCTGAGTCTGTGCTTCTGCTGTGCTCGCAGCTACGTGAGCTCAGGCAACCTCCGAGTGGACTCTCTAGAAGAGCAGTTCCGGGGGGACTTTGCATCCATCAATCACCTCTTGCCAGACGACAAGGTGACTGCGCTACACCACTCGGTGTACGTGAGGTAAGCAGTCCACGCTGCGTTGAGTACCTGTCCGGCTTCGTGAAGCTGGACTCGGCTCCAGGAGGCGAGAGCACGGAATGAGCTTGCAGGGCGGGGCAGCCGCCCTGCAAGGTTAGGCTGGGCGGGTGGCCCAACAGAGGAAGGGGAGGAAGTACAGTAAGGAGTGACGGTGACCAGGGCAGGGCTGTGCCTGCCACCCCGCAGGGACTCCAGGTGTGTTTGGGAACTGGAAACAAGGAAGAAAGGAGGGAAACAGGAAATTAGGAAAGCGATTTGCTTACAAAGTACTGCGACATTCCTCACTGCTTTCCGTGCTTCCCGTGGGCAAGGGAAGCCAGCGTCCTTAGCAACAGCTGTGGCCTGCAGATGAGGGGGTCACCTGCACTGTCCCAGGTTAGACCGTGGGGGAGACGCAGTCAGGTGTTCTAAGCCCACTCTCCTCCTGACACCTGGGACCATGCTCTGAGCTGAATGTCCTCTGCTCTGAAAACAGGCACCTTGGCCCGTCCATCCCGGGGTGGACGGCACCGGGGTCCGCAGGCAGTGCAGAGGGACCTGCCTGTGGCGCTGTCTTCTCTTGCGTGTGAGGCTGGGGCTCTAAAGGCAGAAAAGTTGCCGAGGCCTCGGCTCCCCTCTCCCTTCATTATGAGAAAATCGGCGTCCCAGGTCCCCACCAGTGCCGGGCGGGGCTGGGGTGGCTGTGTTCCTTCAGTGCGCCTTACTGTCCCAGGGAGGAGTCCCGTCCAGGTGTGTGACCCCGGCTGAAAGGGTCCTCGGGGGCCAGGCATGCCGTCCCCGGGGGCACCCTGAGAGAACGCCAGGGGGCAACCGACACACAGCAACACCAGCTCGTGTGACCTGCCTGCGAGTCCTCAGTGCCAGCTGAGGCCTGGAAACCAGGGTCAGACGAGGCGTGTGGCCTGGCTCCCTGGTTTGCACTCTTTTTTAAACATACACCAAAATAGTAATCCAAGAGCAAATAGAGTTGGTCTTTCTTCCTTCCCTTCTTTCTTTCATTTCCAGAATTTAACCCAAGGGTGCTCAACCACTGAACTGCACCCCCAGCCCTATTTATTTTTAATTTTGAAACAGAGTCTCACTGAATTGCTTTGGGCTTCGCTGAGTTTCTGAGGCTGGCCTCACACTTGTGATCCTCCTGCCTCAGCCTTCTGAGTTGCTGGGATCACGTTTGGGACACCGTGCCTGGTTTTTCTTTTACATCAAGATTAAGTTAAAAAAAAAAAAAGTGTCCATTTCACACGCCTCAGAAATTCATCTCAAAGCCTGCCATTGTTTCCGTTTCAGGGAGGGCTGTGCCTCTGGCCACGCGGTCACCGTGAAGTGCACAGGTGAGAGCTTCAGACACAGAGGACCAAATGCAAGTCAGTGCTGGCGGTATCCGTCCCCTCCTCCACCTCCCGGGACGGCTCTGGGAACCCCACGTCTCTCCACCCTGGAGGAGAGGACCGTGCCAGCCTCACCTGTCAAGCGGGGAGGTGGCCCCAGGTGCCTTCTTAGCAGTGCCTAGCCCGCGGTCCCTGCACACGGCCTGGGAGCCTGGCTCACCGCTGCTCCCTCCCTGAGCACACGCGGGTTGCTTAGGGCCTGGGTAGCGGCAGCTGCCTCCCGTTCCTGCAGAAGGCAGCCCCCCCCTCGCAGGGGTGGGGTGCGGTCTGACTTTGTCCCCTCACCTGCTCATGGAGAGCCTCTGTGAGCTCCAGGTGGTGGCAACAGCGTTGGGAGCAGCGGGTCGGAGGGGTGACCCCGTTGGCCCCGGGGCAGCCCGTGGGCCTCCCCAGCCCTCTTTCTCCCTCCGCAGTCTGTGGTCTGAGAACAGGCTACAGCCCACGCATCGTGGGTGGAAACGTGTCCTCGCTCGCACAGTGGCCCTGGCAGGTCAGCCTTCAGTTCCAGGGCTACCACCTGTGCGGGGGCTCTGTCATCACGCCCCTGTGGATCGTCACTGCTGCACACTGCGTCTACGAGTGAGTGGCCCTGGCCTCCGGGTCTTCCCAGACCTCTGTCCATCCTGGGTCAGGTGGGGTGGCCTGAGCAGACAGACCAATGACCACGAAGCCTTGTCCTCCCCACCCGGGATCCGACATCATCAACTGGGAGGGACTGGTGACCTCCGCTCATTTAAAGAGCTTCAGACCTGCAGATCATGCGGGAAAGGCAGAGGAGAAAGCTCGTGACCGGAGGAAAGCCACCCAAACAAAAGGCCCTAGAGCTTTTGAGTAGCTGATTCCCTCAGCAGAACACGTCATGACTGACAGGGCAGGCGGTGCAGCATGGGGTGGGGACAGGGTGCAGGACACCGAGTCCCCCAGAGCAGTTGCTCTCAGGAGTGTAGAGGGTGAGAAAACCACAGAAAGATTTCCGAATGCAATGGCTAATCTGTTATTTTTACCTCCTGCTTTGGTTGCTGTTGGATGGAGACTAGCCCCTGATAGATCCCTTGCAGTGAGCAAGTCGAGACCAGTTCTCAAATGCAGAGAAGTCTTCATGGCGCAGAGTGATGCCTGTCTAGGATATACTCAGGGTGTGGGCCAAATTTCTGCAGGGCAGGAGAGCACGGTCAGATGCCAGGCACAAATAAGCAGGGTGCTGGACCATCTCTTGCCTGATGACATCACCCACATCTCCTGGGCCCCCAGGACACCTGAGATCAATGGGTCGCTTGATTGGGTTTTTCTTGTGCCCCTCTCTGGGTCTGTTCATTTCAGCCTGTACCGCCCCAAGTCATGGACCATCCAGGTGGGTCTGATTTCTCTGCTGGACAGTCCAGAGCCCTCCCATTTGGTGGAAAAAATCATCTACCACAGCAAGTACAAGCCAAAGAGGTTGGGCCATGACATCGCTTTGATGAAGCTGGCTGGGCCACTCACCTTCAATGGTATATCTGGGTTTCTATGTCATTCCATTGCTTCTCATTTGTTTCGAGAGAATTCGTGATTGTTAGTTGAATCATTTTTATGAAAGTTGCCTAATCTTTATCAGAAAATTCCAGTGCCTGACTTAAGTGTGTGTTTCCGTCAGTTGGTTGTCTTTTCTCAGTTCTTGGTATAAATAATTTTCAATTACATCCTGGACAATTTGACTATTATGTTAGGAGACGCAGTCCTACACAAATTTTCAATTTTAGCAGTCTGTTGCCTTCTTTAGCTTCATCTGTAGCCTGGCCCTGGTTCCAATGCCTATTTAGTTTCAAGGACTTCCTGGTGCTACTCTAATTTCTGTGGACTGTTTGGTGCCATCTGGTGGCAGAAAACTTCTTCCGGTCAGGGCACTTGGTGCCCGTAGGTGGTGGAGGGAGTTGCTTCTGTGGGGACAGAGACTTCCCTGTTCAGGTGCTTGCTGTGTGAAGTCCTCTGCCTGGAGCCTCGAGGGAGAGGAGCAGAGTCCCATCCTCTAGGAAGCAGAGCTGCCTGGTGGCTGTGGCAGGGGCTGCCATCTCCTATCGGCTCTGGAAGGTACCAGGCAGCCTCAGCTCCCCAGAAATTCTTTCAATAGTTGTACCAGCTACCGAGCTCTGCAGGCTCCAAAGGCTCTGTCGCTTTGAGTCAAGTCCAGCCCCCAGGACATTACAAAAGTGCCATGGCAGACACCCCTGATAGAACTCTCAAGGGTGTGTGGTTAGAACCTCCCCTAGTAAAGTCAGGCTCCCTCCCTTGCCAAGGACACGGGCACTCGGAGGGCAGGTGGGTCGTGATCCATGTGGACTCCCCTCCTCTGAAATAGGACCTGCCCCGAGCGGCTGGGCTCTGTCCCTAGTAGTGTCTGTGTGCTCACTTGAGCGTGCAAAACATGCAGAAAGGAACGTTTCCAGAGAGCCAAGGACAATTGCTTTGCTACACATCGAAGTGGGTTTCCTCGTTCCTTTTTGGCCTTCCTTTACAGCCCCACCGGGGAAGCACGTCTTGGGATACACTTGCACGAAAGCCCTGGGCACACGGGCACCGTTCCTGCTGGCGGGCTTGGGTAGCACAGCCCCACATGCGAGCCAACTTGCTGCCACTAGACTAGGCACGTCAGCAGTGGCAGGAACACCCCCAGGACCATGTTCTGTGATATGAAGCACGTACCCGAGGTCAGACCAGGAGGGCCCACCTCGCCTGCTGCCTGGAGCGTGGCCCCATTGTTGACCACGCTCCAGAGGCAGAGCTGAGTGGCAGAGACAGGCTGCGGGGCCCTCGGAGCCTGGACTACTTCCTGTGTCCAGCGAGCCCTGTTGCTGCCTGGGGCCCTCTCACGGTGTGGGGAGCTTGGGCGGTGGGTGGGGTGACTCCTGCTCTGAGCCCGTGCTCCCCAGAGGTCGGTTGTTTTCTCCGACGGGCGCTTCCCGGAACTGAGGCCATTTCCCCTTCTTCCACAGAGATGATCCAACCAGTTTGTCTGCCTAACTCTGAGGAGAACTTTCCTGATGGAAAAGTGTGCTGGACGTCCGGATGGGGGGCCACAGAGGACGGAGGTTGGTGGTCTGAAATCAGACTTTGAGCTGAGGAGCTCAGAAACTTGGGACTGGGAAGGGGCCCCTCCAGTGTCCTCGTGTGATGTCCCTGTGGGGTGCAGAGAGCACCCAGCTGCGGGCTTGCACGCCTTGTTGGGCACCCTCTGCAGTGTGGCTGTGGGTCAGGAGTCAGGGCTCCCTTCGAGGACATCACGGGTGGCGGTGTTCTCGGGGAGAACTGAGACTCCAGGGAGAACGACTTGGGGTCCCTTCCCCCACCCCTCCGCCTCCCACCCTAACTAAGTACTCGTGGCGCCTTCCTGGACAAGACTCCACGCAGTCAGAGATGGGCATCAGCTGGAACCCTGGTGCCTGTGGGACTTTGGAAAGGTGTGATATTTCATCCTACAAAGATCAAGTAGAAAAAGCAACCTGATAGGATCTTATTGCTATGATAGCAGCAGCAGAGGCCATGCAGAGAACGCCAGCAGCAAAAGCAGATGAGCCAGCCCCTCTCCTCAGAGTGGGCACCCGTGAGGTCGGGACACTCGCTCGGGGTTTCCGTCAGTCTCTCCTTGTTAGGAGGAGTGCTGGTTTCTGTGGTTGCCATAGCAAATGGCTGCAGTCCGCTGGCTCACGACTATAGAAACGTAAGGTCTCACAGTTCTGGAGGCCAGAAGTCGGAGGTCAGGAGTGGGCAGGCCTGCTACCTTCCGAGGCTCTGCGGGGGCATCTGCTCCGGGCATCTCTCCAGTGTCTGGTGGCGCCCACCGTCCTTCCGGTTCCTTGGCTTAGAGATGCTTCACTCCTGGTTGGTCTCCATCTCCATGTGCCTCGGCTCTCCCTCTCCTTTGTCTGTAAGGACTCCAGTCACGGGGCTTAGGGCCCACCTGAACGAAGCCTCACCTTGAGGCTCATCACATTTGCAAAGACTGAGCTCCCAAGAGAATCAGACTTCATGGCTCCACGTACACATGCTGGGGGTGGCCAATTCAGCCAGCGGCAGGAAGCTCAGTGTTTTCCCTAGACAGCCGTGAGCCGAGTGTGCCCTCCAGAAGACACACGGGAGCCCGCCCAGGTCCAGAGTGTCCATGGGCCCTGCTTACCCACATTCCCAGCAGCACCCCCAGTGTGTCCACCCTGTCTGAGGGTCTATACAGTGTTTGATGGTTTCAACCCACCCACCCACTCTGCCACACCCTCTGCCAACGTGGCAGGAACAGAGGGCTCCCAGCTCCATCAGAATCAGCACCTCTGCTCTGTGGAGCAGAGCAGGGAAAGCAAACCACACCCCTCCTCTCCTGGGGAGCGCTCGCTCAGGACCATGCGGCCCACCTGAGGGACTGATCGCAGTGGGCTGGGAGAGGAGGGGCTGGAGGAGAACCCCTTCCCCCAGGAGTCCCGGGTCCCTGGCGCATCTGCTCATCTTTTCAGGGGTGGTCGGCTCTTCCCCAAGAGCCCTCCTCTTCCTCACCCTGCCAGGCTCTGTCCCCAGGGCTTGCCCCCACCACCTGCCTGTGCAGGAAACTCCTCCCACAACCAGCTGGCCAGGGCCTGGTGTCCACCTTCAGCCTCCCACTCTGTCCTTCTCCTCAGCCATCTTCGAGGAGTTTGAGTGCCTGGAGGGGAGCTTGTCCCCAGGGTGGGTGGAGAGGGCCGTACTGTAGCCTGGCCTCAGCACCAGGCAGTCCCGCTGAGCGTGCAGGGCACTGTGTGGGCAGACCTGGGGCCCACACAGAAAAAGGGGGTGACTCTCACTTGTTGCTGACTTAAGAGCAGGATTTTTATTGGTGTATAGAATCATACATAATCTTGGATTTTGGGTTTCATATTTGTACATGCACATAATATAGTCTCATAATTTGGTCATTAAGACATGGGTTTTGAGGAGCAAGGAACCCGCACCCCTGCTCTGCCTGCTGGGGATGGAGAGGACAGCCCCTCCTGCCTCAGGACGACTCTTGGGGAGGTGGCTGGTTGATCTGTCAGTGGTGAGCAGACCCACCGCAGGGCGTTGGTCTCCTGTGGCTGCTGCAACGGGAGCCCCCCAACTTGGGGGCTGAAAATGACAGGCTTATCACTTACAGTTAGGGAGGCCAGAACCCAGCGAGGTCTCAGTGGGCTGAGGAGCGGTGGCAACCTGGCTCCCTCTGGAGGCTCTGGGGAGAATCTGCTCCTTTCTTTCCTCCTTGGATCCTGGGCTCCTGGCCTCTGCCTTCCTCCCCAGGGCCAGCAGCGAAGTGTCCTCCAACCTCTCTGGTCCCAACCTCTGCGTCCGTCGCTTCTCCTTCTCTGAGTCTGTTAAGCCCTGTGATTTTACTGGCTTCCCTCACTTAATCCAGATGGTGTACTGTCCATACCTTTGTTATACCTGCTGAGTCCCTCTTGCCAGCTGAGGTGGCCGAGTCACAGGCTCCAGCAATTGAGATGGGCATGTTCTTAGAGGGGCATTTTTCTGCTGACCACTGCAGGGCCCTGCTGTGTGTGACCTGCATGAACCCCTGTTTCCTTTCTGGAACCTGGACTGGCCGGTGCAGCTCGGGAGCCTGGCCCAGGACAGCCCTGGAGCGTGGGGAGCGCTGTCTTGGGACACTGCCCCCACGTCCTCCTTCGCTCCAGGCTCGTTAGGGAAATTAGTGACCTGACATGAGGCCCACTCAGGAGGGAGTGAGGCTCTAGGCCAGAGCAGGCACGTCTGCTTTCCCACCCACGGGCCCTGGTCATGACCACCATTGCAGCAGCGGCCTGTCCCTCACTTCCTGGCTCCCAGCTGCCCAGCACACACCCTCTGCGTTCTGAGCTGGGCCTCCCCTCCCTCCTCCTGGCAGGTTTCCATTCTTTCTTTGAAGCAGGAGATGCATCCCCCGTCCTGAACCATGCGGCTGTCCCTTTGATCTCCAACAAGATCTGCAACCACAGGGATGTCTACGGAGGCATCATCTCCCCGTCCATGCTCTGCGCCGGCTACCTGAAGGGCGGTGTGGACAGTTGCCAGGTGAGGCTCCTGGACGCCCTGGGGGTCGTGGCAGCAGGCAGGGTTCCAGTGAGCCAGCCCATGAAACAGGCTACTACCCACATTTCCCTGTGACTGAACGAAAAGCAAATTTACACAGCGTGGGGAAGAAATTTGCTTAAGATATCTACCTTTCCTGGCGGCAGGGCCGGTGTTTACCCAGCGCTCCCGTCTGCAAGGCTGCTGGACTTGGGAGGGACCTCCCCCTCCTTCCCTCCAGCCCAATTCTGCATGAGCGGGGCTAACAGAGTGGGAGGCAGGTGGGAGCCAGGGAAGCTGGGCCCCCAAGAGACACAGTGCGTGGGACTCCAATACTGCCTGGTGGACCACAGGGGGCTGAAGGCCTGGCCCAGGCAGACCTCCCTCCAGAGCTCCCTTGACTGTACTGACTGCCCTTGACCTTCGTGGGCTCAGTACCTGTCTCCTGGTGGGAGACACAGCTGGAGGGAACCCACCCCAGGGGGCCACGGGGCCACGCTCCTGGAACAGCTTGCTCTGGAAGGGCGGATGGGGGAACAGAGCCATCCTCCTGCAGAGCCCAGGATGCTGTGGGGCTGAGACCAGGAGCACCCCATGACAGAACTATCTCTGGACTTCTGCCTCCTTCCTGCCATCCAGGGAGACAGCGGGGGGCCCCTGGTGTGTCAGGAGCGCAGGCTGTGGAAGCTGGTGGGTGCCACGAGCTTCGGCATCGGCTGCGCTGAAGCGAACAAGCCTGGGGTCTACACCCGCATCACCTCCTTCCTGGACTGGATCCACGAGCAGATGGAGGTGGGTGTCGGCTCCTGCTCCCGCAGGCTCCCTCATGGCCCAGCTCTGCTGCAGAGAGCCAGCATGAGCCAGTAGCTGCCGACTCAGCAGGCAGAGATTTGGTGGCTCCCGGGCCTCGGGCCTCCAGCATGGCTAACCCTTGGGTGAGGCCATTTGCAGGTGTGGTCCTGGCATCCAGAGGCGGGAAGAGTGGAACAGATTTACCAGGTAGGGCAAAGGGCAGCCCAGTGGAGCCTCTCTGGGGTGGGGACAAGTCCAGTGTGCCTGGACAGAGGGGATGGTGGAGTGGCCACGGACAGGCCGAGTCAGGCAGGGAGGACCCAGGACACCCTCCAGGACCGCACCTCACTGGGAGGCAGGGTGGACGAATTGCTGCCGCGTGCCAGCCCAAGCAGCGCTGCCTTGGGGGGCATCCCTGGGAGGGAAGAGGCAAGGGCCTGCAGGAGCCTGGTCAGTACATCTGGCCTGCAGGCCCTGGGCAGGCAGAGCCCTGAGCCTCCAAGCAGCTGGGACATGCTGGGCACCCAGGCGAAGGGAATTTCCAGGGGACACAGGCCCTGCTGTGATAGTGAAGGGTGGGGGTGACCCCAGCCCTCCAGAGCAAGTGAAGGAGGCAGGAAGGCGAGGCCAAGCCGTGGCCTCCAGGGCACTCAGCAAATATTTGCTGACCTGACCTTAGATTGAGTCTCATATTACTCTTCGGACCAGTTTTGAAGACCTTCCCCCTCAATTCAGGTTAAATTTCCATAGCATAAAACGGACCATTTCAGAGTGAGCGGTGCCATGTTGTTCTGTGCATTGACTGTGTCCTGCGGCCTCTACGTCACACGACACTGTTGTCGTCCCCAAGTGAACCTCGTCCCCTTTAAACAGACCTCCCCCTCCTCCAGCCCAGCACCCCTTCTGCTTCCCGTCCCTGTGGGTCAAAGGCCACGTGAAGTCATTGAAGAAGAAAAGACGCCACCTCCTAGTGTGCCTCCCCTCCGCAGGGACCCCTGGGTTTTCCTCTTGATGTTTTCCTCACGAGAAGGCGCGAGGTTCCCTGCCCTCCAGGCGGGGCCCAGGGCTGCTTCTGGTCCCGGCAGCCCTGCGCCGAGGCAGGTGACTGAGCAGCTTGCCTTCTCCCCACGGGGCGTGGCGAGGCCGTCAGGGTGGCTGGGGTGAGCCAGTCACGAGAGGCTGTGCGGGCCGTCTGCCCGGCGCTGGGCACTGAGTGCTGTAGGCCTTCAGAGGAAGGTTCACCCGGAGTGCGCCTGCGCTTGGGAAGGGTGGGTGGATGTCTGAACGGGTGGCCTCCTCCATGCGGAGGCCCCTGAGGGTGCCGTGGGAAGATCCTGGGGTGCAGATGGGCCACTTGTTGCAGGGAGCATGGACACAGGCCAGCATGGCGTCTGTGTGGCTGCTCTCAGGACACAGGCCCCAGGTGACAGAACTGGAAGCTGAGCTTGAAATGCTGGAGGAGGCAAAGAAGCTTCTCCGGTCCTCCATGCTGTGGGCAGCCTGGGAGCCGGGGCAGCATCTCCCGGGGGAGCCCGCGGCCGGATGACGTCAGCCCTTTCAGCCTGGCCTTGTCCCGGTGGCAGATGCTATGACCCTCCTTGCAGGACAGGCACGGAAACCTTCTTAGGGCCCCCACATAACAAAAGGGCTGAGCACGGGTCTGAGCACATCCAAGACTGTTGCCCCGCGTGGCTGTGCTGTGGGATGACCAGATCTCACACGTGGGGTGCGGAAGGCCCTCCCTGGTTGCTGCTGAAGTAAGACCTTCTCCAGACAGTCTGGCTTGCCGCCTGGGCGTGAGGGCCAGCTGACTGATGCCCAGGGGGTGCAGGGCTCTCTGAGAAATGCTGGCCATGTCCTGTGGCTGCTGAAAGTGTTCAGGATAAGTTCTCACCACTCTGAGGGGCTGCCTGCTCTCTGAGGAGCGGCATCCATGGTGGCTGGCAGCTGCCTCTGAGGCTCTCTGTGGGGTATCCTAGGCCTCTACTGCCTCTGACCACAGAGCCTGCAGGAGATTCCCCAAATCCCTCCCTCGACATCCTGGAGAGACCTACAAGTGGCCTCCCCTCCCACGCGGGCTCCGTCTTGGGCCCCTCCAGCACGGGCTGTCTGGGCTCGCCGTCCTGTGGGCGACAACGTCTCCATCGGGCGGCCTTCGTTTCACCCAGCAGGTTTCTGCATCAAGCCGGGGCATAAAGCAGAACTGTTCTGACTCAGCCAGAACTCGGAACACCAGGCTGAGTCCTAGGTTCCCGAGGAGGCCAGGGGCTTCTCTGGGCAGCAAGGAGAAGCAGGGCAGCCTCTCTGGGTGTCGGGTTTCACACACAGCCTCCTCCCTCGGAGGCCAGGCGTGTCCTCACTAGCCACGGAGAACACTCCTGGTGGGAGGCAGGCGCCTACCTGGCCGTAAAGCCCGAGAGGTGACTTGCAGGGTTACAGTGCTAACACCGCTGTTTCTCACTTCTAGAGGGACCTGAAGACTTGAAGAGGAGGGGACAAGCTGCCACCAGCCTGGGCGTGATGGGCAGGAGCACAGGCCTCCAGAGTTCTGACCGAGGCCCGGACAGCAGAGCCAAAGGGAGGCGCACCCTCCTGGCCCTCTTCCAATGCCTAGGCCCAGGGGCTTTGGGCTGAAGTGACCTTGAAGCTGCTTTCTGACTTCCACTTGGCACAAAAGCAGAAGCCCCCAGGCACAGCTGTCCCCACTTGCCCACTGCTTGTCTGTACAGGGGTCCTCAAAGTTGCTGACACAGCCGGCAATCTTGCAAGCAAGAGCGCCCATAGTCACTCAGTCAAGGCGTGGGGACCCAGGGACGCCGCCAGCCGTCCCTGTAGATGCAGCTGTCTGCACATGTCCCTCCAGACACCAGAACCATGTCCTCGTAGCCCTGATGCTTGGCCCCTTATTGGCCCTTGCTTCCCAAAGAACATTGGCATTCCCGTTCTTTGCTGAGTGCTGACTGCTGGTGTCACTCCAAATCCTAACTCTGGAGCCTCTTATCTGATCTCTTCCGTGTCTACTGTGGAGTTTGCGTTTTTCTGTTTCTCAGCAGGTTCTTATTAAGTTGTGTTATATTACAAGACTCACAAGCCAAGTCAGAAGGGATGCCATCCTGGGTAGAAAAGAACCACCCAGGTCCACCCCCTACCCCAGCGGGCACTAACAATAAGAAGAGCAAAGGTCCGCTCCATGGAATTTGTTAATCTTCTGCCCACCTGCCCCTCCCAGCTGACCTCCCTGCCTCGAGTCCCATGTCAAACAGTAACAGAGGAGGGTCACCTGGTAAGTTTCACTGGCTGCTGGTGCTTGTCTCAAATTAAGTCATCAGAATCTGAACCAGTCGCTTTGCGAGTGGCAGTAATGAGCAGGGATGTGATCGGGTGCCTGGGGAGGAGCGGCTCCGGGAAGAAGCATGTGTGTGCGCACGCGCGTACCTGTGTGCAGGGGACAGAAGTACAAGAGCTAGGGCAAACTGGCTGGCGTGGCTGCACTTGGGTCTCCCCACCCACACCAGGGCTACGACACAGACTTCCACACAGTGCGGCCTGGTGATGGCTGAGCTGGGCAGTGCTGAACTCTCTCCATCATGCTTTCCCTGTACATTCATGCCTACAGTTTAATCTATAAAATGGGCACGGGAAAAGATTAAAAGTAACAACTGATAATAAAGTAGAGCAATTCTGAGGATGTATTGTAATTAAAATGGTGTGAATATATCTTTCAAAATATCTTTCTGTACTTTCACCTTTGCTGGAAGGAAACTCCTCATGGCTACTCGATGGCATATCCAAATTGTGGATGTGCCACAAATTGGCATATCTTGAATCTGGGGAACCATGACTAAGTAAAATAAGGGTCACTCGGGCATAAATTCTGCTGTATCTTGACAGCCAATCTTACAGTTGAAATGATTCCAAGTGACTAACAGGGGGGTGGTGTGTCCAGTGTGGATACACTGGATGAAGGCGTGACTCACGTCCTGGGCAGGATGAAGCAGAACGGAAGCATTTTTCACCACATACTCAGGATGGCACGTAATTTAAAACTTACTAATTGTTTACTTCTGGAATTTGTCACTTGGCGGTATTGGACTGTGATTGCGTTTGTGTAACTAAAACTTTGTGAAGAGAAACCTTGGCTGAGAGGGGGACTACGGCATTAGAAAATGTCCAGCCCATTTTTATTTTGAGTCTCTTTGCCTCACTGTCTTTGGACAATAGCTTACATATTACGTATCCACAGAGTGAAGAGAAAAGAATTCCTGTGCACCACGCTGCTTGAGAAGCAGGTTTCTATTCCGCTGTGGCTCTGGCCTTCTCTGACCACCGTCTCATCCTGCTAGGAGAGCCCTGGCACCTGGCAAAGGTGTTGGGTGATGCAGACAGGCAACGAGCCAGCGTGTGCACATGGCCTGTGTGCCTGTGGACTCCTTCCATGGGGTGTGAGAGGCGTAGCATTTTCCCAGGGTCCCACGGAGAGTCCGTGGCACATCTGGGGTCCAGAATAGCTCATTGTACTGCAGGAAAGGAAGCAAGACACTTTGGCATTCGAGGCAAAGGTGCTTCGTGCTGGCTGTTTGAAGCCATCGGAGGCTTGTTAGTGAGTCCAAGTCCTGCTGCTTGAGTCCTTCTTCCTCCCAGGTGATGTTTGCTCTCGTGGAAACAGTTCTGGCTTGGCGTGGAGGTCCAGGGGGTGGGGCTGTTGGCTACCCTCTCTTCTCCACCTCCGCAGCACAGCCTGCCTTGTGCCCGCGAGCCAGGCCAGGAAGGAAGTCATGGCAAGGGCCCTCCTTGTCTGCAGCCAGGATGCACCAGAGGCCAGTGAGCTGTCCTGACTGGTGGGACCTGGAGGGCCAGCTCTGGGCATCCACTCCATCCCCACAGCCATCCAGGACCGAGCCACGGGTACAGCAATCTCTATTGAATTTCCTGCGCCTTTAATGTAACATTCAAAAAGAATTATAGAAGACCTAACAACAGCCAGGCCAGGTGCCCACCTGCAATCCCGGTGACTCAGGAGATTGAGGCAGAAGGGTTGCAAGTTCAAGGCCAGCCTTGGCAATTTAGTGAGATCCTGTTTCAAAATAAAACATAAAAAGGCTGGGGGTGTAGCTCAGTGGTACAGGAACTGGTTAAATGCCCAGAACCACAAGAAAAAGATGGGGAAGGAGAAGAACTAACAACATTCTAGTAAGTTTGGGGAGAAGAGTGTTAAAAATTGGCCACAGATTATTTATCTATTTTTTTATTTGTTTGGTCAACAATTTAAATACCATAGTTGGCCATGAAAACGGAAGGCTCGCCTTCCTCCTGGGGCAGGAGATGCCCATCTGGCCCTGGGGGCCCTGGGACTGCGCTCCAGCTCTCCCCGCCTGGTGCAGGAGTGGAGGCCACAGATGCAGGGCAAAGTCCCAGAGCCTCCCTTGGCAAAGAATGGAGACTCCCCGCCTCGGGCACGCTGGCCTTCAGGTGGGCAGGTGCCACTTCTGAGGACCAGCCTCAGCAACTGGGAGGAGGAAGGGGCCGAGCCCTTGGGGACAGGAAGCACAGCCATGGGCAAAGAATAAAGCTTCTGTTGCCGGGATCGCCAGCATCAGCTCAGATCAGCTCGTTTAGATGGAGTAGACAGAGTCCCTTGTGGGCCACTGTGTCCCCCACAGCCTGCGACAGACAGCCTCACTGGGCCTGCGGCCATGCTGGCTGCTTGGCCTGACGGTTCTCTGTCTGAACAGGGCCTTCAGGGGAGCTGGCCTGTAGAGCTGCTGCTGTCTGGCCACTCAGGTAGATTCATTTGTCTCTTTGGGGGATGGTCTTGGGGAGTGGTCTTGGGTGCCCCTGAATCTGCGGCCCCACTCTCTCCTCATAAATCCTGCGTGCGTGTGCACAAACCTGTTGTGTGTGTGCGGGGTGGCACTTCCATGGCAACGTGGCGTTTGCTCACAGGTCTCTCACTCCAAGCTGAGACTCACTGAGCACAGAGCTGCTCCTTCTCCCCATGTCCCTGGCACCCAGGCCAGAGCCAGGACCCCTGGGAGCTCAGGAACTCGGAGACGTGAATGAACAGCCACCACAAAATGAGCGCACCACTCCGCGGCTTGTCCAAGGGGTGATGCTCCACAGGCTGGCACTCATCTCTCTTGAAATAGGCGAAGATCAGCCTGAAGGGAACATAAATCAGTAATAAGACTCATTTCTGCACTTAAAAGTGCAGGGACAAGGCTGGAGGTGAGCAAGCGGAGGCCTGCCACGCCTCCGTCCCCCTGGGTTCTGGTCTGCCTTAGGGCGAGATGGGATCCTGCAGAAAACCAGCCACTCCAGGTCCAGCTCAAAGAGAGGCCAGGGTCCTCTTGCTGGCGGCAAGCTGCAAGCAGAGGCTTCTTTTCTAAGAAGGAGGAGCAAAGCCGGGGGTGGGGTTTGAGAGCCGCCCACAGCCCTGGGGTCGGGTTCAGGGTGTGTGCTGGGCTCTCGGGGCATTTCCTCCCTTTGTCTGGTGCCATGCAGAGGCCCCACCCTCCTCCTGTCCTTGGCAAGGAGTTGGCTGTGATGAGGCTGGGTCTTCTGTGCCCTCCTCACCTGCCTTGGCCACTTGCTGACCCCTTTCTGCTGCGAGAGGAGGCTGGGAGGATGCAGCCCCTGCACCTGCAAGAGCCCTTTTCTGGCTCTCCTGGCCTGGAGAGGCCCAGCAGGCAGACCTCTGGGGCGGGAGCTGCTGGTGTGGCAGCCGTCAATTCCGCATTCCCACCAGCAGTGCAGGAGGGGCCCCTTCTCTGAATGCTCACCAGCGGCGGGAGTTGTTACATTTTTTAATTTCAGCTGCTCTGATAGGTGTGCAGTGACATCTGGTTGTGGCTTGGGTTTGGGTCTCCCGGGTGGCTAGCATCCTTTCGTGAGCTTGCTGCCATCTTCTCTGGTGAAGCATCTCTGTGCCCTTTCCCATTTTCTGGCCAGATTATTTTCTACTGTTGCAGTTTGGAAGTTCTTATTATATTCCGACACAAATCCTTAGCCAGATTTGTAGCTTGCAAATATTTTCTCCCAGTCTGCAGGCTGTCTTTCTGTCCTTGTCTGCTGGGCTTTCCTGGAGCCAGGGTGTTAACTTTGGTGTGGTTCCTTGGATGAAGTTTTCCTTTTGCATCTGTGTTCACACTGCCAACCTGGAGAACTCTGCTCAGTTCTGGGGTCCCAAAGGTTTGTTTTCTTTCCACATTTTGTGAACCGGTGCATTGTAGTTGTGCATAACGATGGGGTTTGTTGTTACACGTCCTGCAACGCTTTTTTCCTGTTCCTCAAAGTTCTGCAGCTTCATATCTTAGTTTGGATTCTGTGATGTGTTTTGAGTCTCATACCAGGGTGTTCCAGCACCATTTGGTGAAAGGCTTTTCTTCTTCCGCTGAATTGGTTCTGCTCCTTTGCCCACATCAGCTGGGCGTGCGACAGTCCATTTCCCAGTCTCTCCTTCGTTTTGTTGATCTGTGAGTCTGTCCATCTGCTACTACCAGGCTGTCACAATTGCTGTCCCAAAATAGGAAACCTAAGTATGGCGGATGGGGTCCCTCCCGCTCGAATCTCCGTTTTCAAGCTTGTTTTGGCTATTCTGGGGCCCGGGTCTTCCAACATCAACTCTAAGATGAGCTGATGTGTGTCTGTAGGAAACCTGGCCGGGGTTTGTGCAGGAACTGCTTTGCACCAAGTCGAGTCGGGGCACTGGCCTCTGCCGAGCCCACCAACGCATCACCTTGGCCGGCCTCTCTGTCTCCCAGGACCTCCGATTCCTTTCCTCAGAACCTTGTCACATCCACACGTGGATCTTGTCCATGTTCTGTTAAATGTATTCCATTTTTGAGTGACTGTCAACGGCGACTGTGTTTCTAATGTTAAATTCTGCGTACCCAGTGACATGGCTGTGGGCTCTTGTGTCCCCAGGCCTCGCTGGCTTCTCTCAGGCTGATTGAGCTCTACCTCAGTCCCTCCTCCCGGTACTGACCGGTCCCTGTACTCATCTGAAGACGGCGGCTCCATTTCTTCCCTGCGCGTCTCTGAATTTCGTCTCCTTCCCTTCCTTGTTAGGGTGACGGGAGCTTCTAGGCTGTGTGGAATGAGAACGATGTTAGCCTTGCAGATATTCCTCTCCAGGTGGAGGGACACCCTCTGTTACTAACTTGCTGAGACTTCTTTTTCTAACTCATGGATAGGTGCTGGATCTTGTTAATTGTTTTCCACATTCGTCACACAATCACGTGCTTTGTCTTCTGTGCCTCGCAGGTGTAATGCTTTCTGTGACCTCCTAAGGTTGAGCCAGCGCCACGTGGTGGGAATGAGCCTGCCTGGTCACTCGTGGACCAGGACTCGTGGGACTCGTGCTGTGCATTGTTGAATTAGGTCTGCAATGTTTCACCGAGGAACCTTGCATCTAATCCAAGATCATCTCTTCACGAGGGATGGCAATGTGCTGTTTTCTTTTGTGCATTGTTTGTCTGGCTTTGGTAACAGGGTAAAATGAGCTGGGAAATGTTCACCTGACTTCTATCTTCTGGAAGAGATTGTGTAAAACTTGTGTTCATTCTTTAAAAAAAGAAAGGGGGGGTATGTAAAAATTTCTACTTTTGGAGATTTAAAACGGAATTCAGTTTCGTGGGTGATCATAGGGTCGTTCACGTTGCGTGTGTCTTCTTACCTGAGTTGTGGTACTCTGGTTTTTGAGGGCTGAGTTTATTTCTAAATTGTTAGATTCTTGAGTGATGTTCTTCATAATTTTCACTTTAGATGTTTGCAAGGTCTGTTGTGATATTCCCTGTTTCATTCTGATGTGAATTATTTGTGTTCTCTCTTAATTTTTGTCAATTTTGCTATAGTTCGTCAGTATTACTGATTTTCCCAAAGAGCAATTTTTTTTTTGTCTTTTTCCTCCTATTTTTAATTTCATCTATTTCTGCTCTTAGCTTTGTTATTTATTTTCTTCTCCTTTGTTATTTATTTTCTTTTGGGTTTATTTGGCTGTTCTTTTTCTGTTCTTTCGCGGTAGAAACGTAGGTTATTGATTTGGGACCTTTTCTTGTGTGTGTGTGTGTGTGTGTGTCTTTAAGATGGGCTTTTGCTGTTGACCTCACACTCCTGGGCTCAGGTGACCTCCTGTGTAGACTCCCAAGTGGGGACTGTAGGCATGTGCCTCTGGCTGGACTCTCTTCATTTCTGATGTAGGCTAATCCTGCAGATTTCTATCTCAGCACTGCTTCAGCTGAGCCCCACAAATTTTGATATGTTTTTATTTTCATTCAGCTCTTGTGTGTTTAAATTTCATTGAAACTTCCTTTTCAATCCATGCATTACTTAAAAGACTGTCACTTGATTCCCAGGTGTTTAGAGAGTCTCCTGCTGTCTCTCTGTTTCCATTGCAGTCTTGGAATCCCCTCAGCACGATCTCAGTTATTTAGATGCATGTTTATGGTGTCTTTTGTTTTTTATATTTCTTTCTGTACTGGGGATTGAACCAGGGGTGCTTTACCCCTGAGTCACATCCCCAGCCCTTTATTTTATTGGGAGACAGGATCTTGCTAAGTTGCGGAGGCTGGCTTTGGTCCTCCTGCCTCAGCCTCCCAGGCTGCTGGGTTTAGCGGCGTGCACCACTCTTGCCACAACCTGCGTGGTGACGGAACGCTTCTCAGAACGCAGGCAGTCGGTCAGATGAGGAAGCTTAGACATTATAAGAAATAATAAGAAATAAAGACTAAGACTCAAATATAGGTGAAAAGCAGGCCCCGCTGGCCAATCACCCCTGATGGCTAGCAAAGAGTGAGACTCTACGTGCTTTGTTTTGTAGGTGAGAACTTCAAAAGGGTTTATTGTGAGAAAAGCTTCTTCAAGATAAACAAATAGAGTTACTTTATATTAGGTAGAGGGAGTGAAGGGAGGGGAAGGGACATGGGGTAGGAAGGGGAGGAGAGTGAACAGACATTATTGCCTCATGTGCTTGTGTGACTGCCTGACCCATGTGGTCCTGCAACATGTATGATCAGAAAAAGGAGAGATGCACTCCATTTATGCATGAGCTATCAGAGTGTATAAATGCATTCTACTGCCATGTGCAACTAATCAGAACAAAAGGTAAACAAAAGTTGGGCCGAGGGGAAAGGGCCTCACTGAGGACTCAGCGACCCGCGCGGCGCTTTTGCCTCCTCCGGGCAGCTGGCGCCTCAAGGCTGTTTGAGCATACAGGTAGCTCTTCCATCCCCGGCAGCTGGCATTTGAATTTAGGGCCATTTGAACCAATGAATTCCGTGGGACACAGAATCCTCTGTGAGCTGGACGTCACCAGGTGACTGAGCTGTCTCCAGCCAGCAAGGTACCACAGAGAGTTCTCAGAAGGGCATCACCCCTGCCCTGAGATGGGTGGAACGAAGCGTGTTCCATTCGCCACTCCCCCCCAGCCTCCGCACCTGGCTGACGGCGGGTCTAACACGACACTTAGAGATGTACTTGCTGCTGTTCCTGGTGGTGTAGCCTAGAGATACCTCTCGGAGCCTTTCGTTGGGTGGTGTCATTGGGTTCAGATCTCTGGCGCCCTTGCCGACTTCCTGCCTTGAAGTTCTACCAGCTGCTGTGAGGGGTCTTGATGTCCCCGGTGTCACTGTGTTCTGCTCTCCTTCTTCGATCCCGTCAGTTCGATTTCTCGTATTGTGACGCTCTTTATTTGTAAGTCCTAACATTTCTGAGGATTTTGAAAGCCATGCCCTCAGCATGAACCTTTTGGGACGACCCATGCTCTATTTTCCTCTGGGCCTCTTGCGCCTCCCTGTCCCCACGCTTCCCCAGTGCAGACTGGCAGAGAAGCCCAGGGGCCCGAGGTCTGCTCTCAGAAACCGACTCCAGCTCATCATCTCTGCAAGTGGGAAAATCAAAAAGACCACGATGCCCTTGGAAAGCATTATGACTTCCCCTTCATAAAGTGGGAATTTAAAAATATACACTGAAAAAAAAAATACACTGATCTGGTGCATTTCCGTTATTTGGCTCACAGCTGTGGCCCCGGCAGCATGGTGCTGGTGCCTGGTAAGGACCCCCTGGCTGTGTCTCAACATGGCAGAGAAGCGAAAGAGGAACTGGCTTTGCGCTGCAGGAGTGGAGGAGACTACTGCACCACACCACTGTCACCAGAGCTACACCAACCCCTCCACGGCACGCCCCATGACCTCATCATCTCCCACTAGGCCCCACCCCTTAAAGGCACCCCCATCTCCACCATCCACACTGGGGCCAAGCTTCCAGCACACCAGCCTTTGGGAGGCAAGCCACCTGCAAACCCAGCACAGTGATGGGTGGACTTAGCTGCCTGCCATGCGCCCTGCAGATGGACTTCATACAGGGGGCCTGGCTGGGTTGTGCCAGCTTGGTGACTTTAGAGCCACCCCTTCCTCTCACTTGGAAGGGGTCAGCACGCCATGTTGCAGGGAGGACTCGCCTCCTCCTAACTCATGTTTCAAATGAAGTCGCTCATTTGAACCCTGCTGGTGCCATGGACAACCCACTGCTGGCCATGTGCAGCCCGTGGCATGTGCTTGGTACCCATCGTGGCAGGACACCTGCCTTCCTGAGTGGCCTCAGTGGTTTCCAGGTGGTGAGGTGACCCAGGAAGAGGGGCACGCTCTTCTGGACACAGGTGGGCTCACATAGGGCAGTTTTGCAGCCCAGGTGCCTTTCCCAGCCATGTGCCCTGCCCCCAGGGCTGCTGTACCACCTGCCTTTGCAGATGTCAGGGCTGCTCAGGAGGTGAGAGCCGGTGCCAGTGAGGGGCAGGGCTGGGAGGAGGGGCGGGAGAAGGGGACATGGGTAGACGGGGTGAGGCCCCGTCTCACCACTGTGGCCACTCGTGTCCTGTCCCTCCTGGCCAAGCCTGCACATTGCTGGTGTGTGTAGGAGCTCAGGGTTTGCTGGGAGGGGCGCTTCCCTCACTGGGAGCTGAAATCTAAGAGATACAAGCGCTCGGGCCTCACCTTGGGCCCGTGTTTAACTTCAGGGAAGGAGTGAGCAACAGTCACAGAGGAGTGTGTCAGTGGGGCGGGGCCCCTGGCACCCCAACGTCAAACACCCCTCTGCATCTGGCTCTGACTCACTGGCCAGGGAAAGGGCACTTCCTCTCCTCCCCTCTCCCTTTGGGGGAAAAAATTGCCACACTGCATTTTTAAAATACAGTAAACGGTAAAAGTTAATTGTGTGTATTTAAGAAGTGCTTTAGGAGACCGGAAGGCGGAATCCAGGGGAAAGGCTCTTCTTCCCATTGAGTTCTTTGTAAACTTTCGTGTCTGGAGCTTTTTGACTTAATACTGCAGCAGAACAATTTTCCATGTTATTACATAGCTTCCCTAGGGGTGGGGGGTGGGGGCACAGGCCTCACTGGACACGCCCTGGGACCATCTGAGCCCACTCAGCCATCGCCTGAAGTCACATGCTGAACTACTGTGGGGTTTGGTTTCTGAGGCTCCGTGTCAGGCCAGGGCTAATGCTTAATGACCCTGGAAAGCCTTTTTTTTCTTTTCCCAGAACGTAGTCACACTGGTTGTATTAGCTCCTGGGGCCGTTGTAACAAAGTCCTCCAAACCCAGAAGCTTTAATGACGGAGATGCGCCATCTTGTGTTGCTGGAGCCTGGTGTCTGCCGCACGCTCCCCTGAGGGGTCCCTTCCAGCCTTCTCCCCGGCTTCGGTAGCCTTAGCTGTCCCTCGGCCTAGACGGTTGCTCCCTGTGTCTCCACCTCGCCTTCCTGCTGCACCTGTGTCCACATTCCTTGTTTTTATAGGGAAACAGTCCTGGCCACCTTAACAACTCCAACTTACCTGGCTCATTCACAAAGACCCTATTTCCAAGTCAGGTCATGCTCGCAGGTGCTGGGGGTCAGGACCTTGATATCTTTTGAGGGGATACAAGGTAACCCATAGCACTGGCACATGGTCCAGCCATTCTGGGGAAGGCTTGGGACAGGGGTCACCATATACCTTGTGGCCTTGCTCTAAGACCCCTCCCCAGACCCTGGACTCCATTCTCTTTGAGGGATTCTGTCCCACATCAACCCTGGCCTCAAAGCCTGGGCTACTGGACTTCAGAAGGATGCTGTGGGCATCTTTCTTCTTTTGATCCCACTTTATTTATTATTTAAATTGACTAAAAAATTAAAATTATATCTATTTGTGGTATGCAAACGATGTTTCAGCACAGGTGTATACCTTATGGAGTGGCGAAATCAAGTACTTAATATATGGGTCGTCTCCTGTGCACATATTTTTTTTGTGCAGTGAGAGCACTTAAAATCTGCTCTCTGATTATTCAAATATACAGTATGTTGCTATAAACACTATCACCTTGATGGATGCTGGCTCTCTTGAACTTGTTCCTCTGGTCTAACTGGAACCGTGTCCTTTGATGCTTCCCCAAGCCCAGGTTCAGCCCCAGCAACACCACTCCACCCCCTGCTTCCAGGAGTCCAGCTGTCCATGCCTAAGACAAGCTGGATTTGTCTTTCTTGTTCAACTCAACTCACTCAACATAATGCACTCCGGCTCCATCTGTGTGGTCACCAATGATAGGCCATTCTTCTGTCTTAGGGCTCACACTATCCCGTGGCCTGTAGGCACCGTGAGTTCCGTGTCCATTCACCCCTCTGTGGTCCCCACTCCCCCAATCCTCCACCCTGGATTCCATGGTGTGGCCGACTGAAGCTCACGCAGGGGAATGCTGCTCCACCTCACGCAGGTCTGGAAAAGATTCCAGAATTCCCAATTTCCCTGTGGCATTTCTGCCTAAATACCCCACCCCACGTCTCTGAGTTTCTCTTGGGGTGAGGGACTGGAGGTGACGGAGGTCAGCTGGCCTACAGACCCAAAAGCCCACAGCCCCCACCTGCAGCTCCAGCAGCCCTGTGTCCAAGGTGGAGGCCTCTGGAAGGGGAACCTCTGGGCAGGGCCAGCTCCCTGCAAAGGCCCTGGGTGCCTCGGCACTCATGTACACATTTGCCATGGAGATGTCCAGCAGGACAGAGCAAATGGAGAGAAGGTGCCGGCAAAGGTCCAAACCCCTGGGGCGAGCAGAGTGGGGAACAGACTCGTCCCTCCCCTGGGCATCTTGTCCAGCCTCAGTACCCTCCCTCGGACCTGGACTCTCCACATGGCTGAGAATCACTCCTGTGCCCATCCTGAAAGGACTAGGTCAGCTGGATGGGGCTCCTCCTCCCCAGTCACCCTGGAAGGGGACATAGTTGAAGCTACTGGGCCTTCCTGGACCTTCTGTCCCTATGAATCAGCTCGGTGAGAGCAGCGTGTGCTCCTGTGGGAGGCACCTGGACCCAGGTCTGGTTGGAGGACCTCATGGGATAAGACAGGGACTTTCTGAATCTCGAATCCCTGCCCCGGGATCGCTGGCCACACAGCGCTCTCCCTATCAGCAAACTCGCCGACCGGCTTCACGGGGTCTCAGGAACGCCTTGTAATTGGTGGAGATTGTTTGGCGTGGAGGAATGGGGACCCTCCCTAGGCAAACTCTGTCTCACACTCTAAGCAAATAGTCCTGTCGTATAAAGGCGGGAACTCGGACCGATTCCCATCCTGACTCGTGGTCTGCTCTGGCCGAGAGGAGGTGAAGTAGCCATGGGGCACAAGGTGACCTGCGTCCTGCTCTTGGTCCTCATGCTGACCCTCAGCACCCTGGCAGGGGACCAGAAAGGTAAGGCAGCCTCCTGCTTCCTGCTGGGCATGGCCAGGTGGACGTGAGAGCCTTGGTGTCGAGTGACGCCGCGCAGCCGCCGCTGCCTGCGCCAGCACTGTTCCAGCCCCTGGAAGTACACCCGTGGACAGGACAGGCAGAGGCAGGCGGCAAATACTGCGAGGGCAGGCCGGGGACCCGCGGGAGGTCGCTTCTCCCTGAGAACGGAGGAGGAAGGGCCCTGCCTGTTCGGAGGACTCGTCTGTCTCCACTCCATCTGGAGAGGGGAAGGGTGCTCTGCCTGGGTCCCCAGCTCGGAGGGGCTGCAGAATGCTGTTGATGGGGTGGTATCTGCTTTGGGGGGGGTGTAGCAGAAAGTACTTTCCCAAATTTCCAAACCCAGGCCCTCCGCAGAGGTTACAGAGGAGCTAGGGATGCTTGCTCACCTTTAGGAACCTGCCAGGCCTCCTCATGGCTGTGGCTGTGGCCAGGTGGAAGCAGGTATTTTAGGGCAGCAGGAAAGAGAATGCCTATAGTTTGGGGCCTCCAAGGTCGTGGCAGGAAGTGGGTGGGCTTCTAAACCCAAGGGAGGAAATGGCCTGAGTGAGGGTCCCAGCCTGCTCGGCTCTTCCCCTCCCTGCCCAGTCCCCAGCTCAGCCCCTGACCCTTGCCCTCTGGCCCGGGGCCCAGGACTCATTTTGAATCCCCTGGGTCCACAGTCCCGTCGCAGCACAAATCTATAAGACCGTAATTGCATGTTTGGCTCTCAACAGTCCCTCGTGTGACCACACCAGGTGGGCAGGACAGAGCCCTGTAGAGCACAGAGGCCAGTTCAGGAGATCTTAAACTCCTGTTTGGGGACCCCAGCTGGGAGGCGGTGGGTTACCCCTGCAGTGGCCAGGTGCCCCTATTGTCCCTTGGGGCTGCTTATTCTCCCTTTCTGTGGGCTCCCCTAGACCTCCAACTGCCCCATGGGGTATTCATGATGGGGATCAGACCTGAGAAGGCTGATGTCCCCACTGAGGCCACCAACCAGTAGGGATAGGTCCTGACATTTCCTGCAAAACCAGGAGCCCTTCAAGAAAGCCCAAGTCAACTTCCACATGTGGACACAGACCAGGAGGGTGGCACCTGTAGAACCCTGGACATCCCCACAGCACTCCTGAGCTCCTCCCCTCCTGAACCCAACAGAGACGCACGGGAGGTGCTGCCACCCCGCCTTCTGCTGTCTGCCACAGCCTGATGGCCACCAGAGCCCTCAGGCCCCCAGACTATAGTCCCCAGCTCAGGCCTGGCTGACCTCGTACCCAGGCCATGTGACAGCTGTGAGCTGCCCCTGTGGCCCCTACGAGCCTCCCCAAGCCTCCCCAGGAGTATCCGCATGAGTGAGTCTCCCTCTGGAGACTTCACCAAGGCCCTGTTTCACGCTGCTCAGGGGCCCCCAGCCTAAAGTCACCCCAGTCCCCACCTCTCTACTCACCTGCTCCTCACCTGCTCAACCTCCTCCTGCTCAGCAGGGAGCCCTTTCTGTTTTGCTCAACCTGTCTGCCACGGGCCCTCCTGGGAGGCCCACTGTCCTGCACTTCCCTCTGAGCCCAGGGGTGATGGTGCTGTGCTGTCTTGTCCGTTTCCATGAGCTTCTCCGCTAGGCTCTGAACGACAGCTCTAGTTTACCCTTCTGGATACCCGTCGCCTGGCCCAGGTGTGTTTCTTGCACGCATGAGTGGTGCTTGGTAAATACTCATTTACCAGGTGAGTGAAGCTGAACAATCCTTTGCTGGAATTAAGGAGCAAGCGGATAAGTCGCGGGGCAGGCGCAGAGTGGCGGGCTTCCTCCGTGTGCCTACGTTTGCACACCCGGAAAGCCGGCCCTGCCTCCCACTCAGACCCAGAGCCGCACTCGGCATCAGCCTCGCCAGGCGGTTCCTTCCTTGGAGAAGGAAGCCGGGTGGGGCGTGGATGATAGCATGGGGGAAGCCGGCCCATGACTTACCTGTGCTTCTTGCCCTTTCTGCACTTGTAGAGTCGTGTGAGGTGGCCCCCAGTCAAAGGGAAAATTGTGGTTTCCCTGGGGTCACGGCCGAGGAGTGTGAGAAAAAGAACTGCTGTTTTAAAGCCTATCCCCCTGGGTACCCCTGGTGCTTCCATCCTCTGATCCCAGACAATACTACAGACCGTACTGACGAAGGTACTGCAGCTGGCAACACAGTGGGGTCTGAGGGTTGAGATCAGAACAGCTGTGGGGACCCCGGAGCCGCTCAGCGCCTCGGGCTGTGCTGCGCCTGCCGGCAGCCCTGGGACGCAGTGAGGTGGTTCTGCCTGCCAAGGCTGGGTTCCAGCCGGGCATGGAGAGTTGGGGCTGAAGGACTGTCCCATCCGGGACCTTCGTCACCTCTCGAACCAAACCCGGGGAAGATTCAGTCCGTGTGACGCTTTCTGCTCGCTTGGGGTGGATGTGGCGGGGTGATCATGGAAACATGAAGGCAGTTCCTGCTCTCTAGAGATTTTCCTGCTGTATTTTAAGCAAAAACTCTGCAACTGCTCGGAAGGGAGAGAGAACAGTGTTCTCACTAATGCCTGTCTCCCCCACCGCAGAGGAGTGCGCCTTCTAGACGCTCTTCCCGCCGCCCGCTTGCACCATGACTCTGCGCCTGGTGGCCCTGGAGCTCCGCCACCTCCTGCCAGACCCACAGCCCTGTTTTGCAGCTGTTCTAGATGCAGACGGACCACTCTGACTCTAGTACTTAAAATTGGCCTAAAATTAAAAGAGATGAGCGTTATTCTCTGCTTTATTTTTATTTTCTCTAAACACAAACTGCGTTTCTGTCTCTGAGAGCGGAGTGCAGCGTTTTCGCTGCCGGTTTCCAGCCCTGGATTGCAGACTAGCTGCGGGGCAGGAGAGGGCGGCTGGGGGGAGGTGGGGCCTTGTGCTGGTGGCATCAGTGTCTGTGCGGGGCCTGCAGACTCCAGGCTCATTCTGGGTTTTGAGGAGCGAGTCTCAGCCATAGTCTAGTGAAGTCCCAGGGCTCCGCAAGCCTTCGCTGTGGTGGCCCAGCCACCAGGGGACACAAATGCCTTTCTCCCCCTTTACCTCCCAAATGGAAGCTGGCTTAGGAGATAAAGCTTGACGGCCTGTCTGAAGTGCCAATGATAAGAACGCAGACAGTGGGACACCTGGAGGCTCCACCCTGGAAAACTGAAGGAGGGGGAGGGACACTGTCGCCCAGAGTCATCTTGTCACCTTTCTACTATCACAAGCCAGATAAAAGGATGCACAGCCACCTGAAGTTCCCAACCAGACGCCACGGCATGTGGCCCTGCTGACGAGGGCACAGAGCCCCCTCGTGAGGTTGCGGAATGGCGCCCCCCCAGGCAGCTGGATTCCTCTCCCGACTTGGGTCTGCCAGGTGCCCTTGGGCTGTGTACCACCTGCACAAAGGCACAGGGTGTCTCTCACTCTGGGCAGTTAGCTGGTTCCCAGCAGGAAGAGTGCTGTGCTGAGCACCCCTAGACCAGCTTCCCAAATACAGGATGTCTCTCACTCTCACTCTGGGCAGTCAGCGGTTCCCAGCAGGAAGAGTACTGTGCCGAGCACCCTTAGACCAGCTTCCCAAATTAATAGTCAGGTCTGCCAGTCCCCAGACCATGGGCCAGCAGGCCGAGGAGGAAAGAGGAGCAGGAGGCCAGCAGACACGGCACAGGAGAGCCGCAGCAGGATGGGAAGGACCTCACCTGCACACAGCAGCACAGCGGCCCCTGGTGTTCGGAGGTGCTGGGTCCAGGACCCCCATGGACGCAGGATCTGCGGGTGCTCCAGTGTCTCATAGGTAGTTGGGCCGATGATCTGGTGTACTTTAAGAAATCTCTAGATGTCAAAACAGACCAGCTGGTTGGGGCCCCATGCCTTCTCCCCACAAGTCCTCGGGGCCAGGGAGGTGGCTTTCCCCATGACAGCTCAGAACTGACCTGTGTCCTGGGTGCCTGCCATCCTCTTCTCCCCTTCTCACCTTCTGCCTTATCTTACTTCCACTCCATGAAGGACGGGGAAAGAACTCACTTTCCACCCTCTCCTTCAGTAGAGGTGGCCACGTGGCTATGTTGGCCATGAGACGTAGGTGGCATCTTGAAGGTTTTGAGGAGAGACTTTTCTCCCTAATAAAAGCCTGTACGCCCCTGAGCTGATGATCTGAGCTCCCACCACCTCCATTCTGAGCTGGGTGAAGCTGGTGTCCTTCCTTGCAGGTCAATTGCTGCTGTTGACCACCTATTCCCAAGGCCGGTATCGACCCTCCATGGAGAGCAAGCCTGAGGCCCAGCACAGTGGGCAGCGGCAAGTGCTCTTACCCGAGGTGAAAGTCCTGGGGACGAGTCCTCAGGAGGGTCCTTGATCTGTTGGGGAGTCTAGGCAATCTGCTCTCCATGCCTGGTGCTCACTGCAGTTCTCCCTGCAGCTGGCAAGTGTCCCCCTCTGCCCCTGCACAGCCCCACTGCAGGTAGGCGAGCGGGGTCCAGAGAAAGTCTCCTCATGTTGGCACCATCAGCTGCGTTACAAGTGATGCTCCTCCCTGGCTTGGTCTCCAATCTGTAGGTGAGGGGCACCTGCTGCCACACAGGTCAGGGTCACATCAGGTGGTCCCAGAACTGAGGGCGCTGATGACATGGAGGCCTCATGCAGCCAGGATGAAGCGGGCTGAGAAGCCTGGGGTCCTGCGTGTCCGTGGCATCTTGGGTGGGAAGCAGGTTTGGGAGGATGTGCCACCTCTTCAAACTTGCAAAGGGACTTTGCTGCAGCCTCCACACGTGCCGATGCCCGGCTGGGCCTGCCGTGTGACCACCACACTGAGCACCCCCAGAGGCGAGCACAGGGTGCCCAGTGCCCATAAGCACATCTTGCCATGCACTGTCCCAGTGTCCAGAGCAGAAGACACACAGGCCACAGGCCCTGCACGCTCACTGCCAGCAGCAGGAGGAGTCGTGTGTCAGCCGGGGCGAGCTTGGCCCTGGCTTCCTGGGAGCACCATCCAGAACCCTCACCTGCTCACTGTCCCTGCGCCCAGCACAAGCCCCAGTCAAGCCTTCCTCGGAGGGTGTTGCTGCCCCTTGGCGATTTCTATCTTGAGTGGAGCAAAAGAACCCGAGCTGACCTGAGATACCAAGAACTGGGGACAAAGGCCAAGCAAGGCCAAGAGCACCCCCTGGGGCATCGAGGGCACCCCACCTTTCCCCTCCAGTGTCTCAGCCCCAGAACTTGAACGAGCCGTGGGCAGTTGTGAAGCATCTCCCGACAGAGCCTGGAAACCGGTCTGAGCCGCATTTTCCCTGTGGGCTCCTACAGCGCACCTGTGGGCGGCCAGGAGCCTCCAGCTGGGGCCGCCGCTGCGGACGCCTTGCTGCTGGCAGGTGCAACTGGATGGCGGCTGGGCCAGCTGACGGGAGGCTGACCAGGCAGGGCCTCTCCCCTCCTTTGGTCCCTGGGCTGCCGCCCGGTGGGGGGAGTGAAGGGGGGTGAGGTCACCACTCTCCCTGTCTCTGTGTTCCTCCACCACGCCCTCCGCTGGCACCCACCCTCCACACGCACACACGCGGCCGCTCAGCGTCAGGATGGGCAAGAGGCCCAGGACTCCAGGGGCTGCAACCCTGCCGCCACTGCCCTCTGCCCTCTCACTCCAGGAAAAGGGCACAGAAGAGGGTCTGGACAGCGGTCTCTGCCGCACGTCCTCCTGCAAAGTCTCGCCAGCCAGGAGAAGCCCAGTGGGAGATGGCAGCAGAGGGGGCAAAGGAACACGCAGGGGTGGGCACAGCCGGAAGCCTGGCAGAGAGCTGCTGGGCACGGGAGCCCGAGGTGCTCTGGAAACAGTTAAAGACAGATGCGAGGCCCCTCCTGCCCCGGCCCCTCGGCTGCCTCAGAGCTTCTCAGGGGCATCTGAGCTCCCTCGGTCTTTGTGGGGTGCGGGGAATCGCTGAATTCTGTACGTGACAAGCACAGAGGCGAGAGCAGGGACTCATGGCTTCCTTCTGGTCCTCACACCAAGTGGTGAGATGAGAATGGGGCAGGGCAGAGGAGGCGCCAGGAGGGAAATGGCTTCCTCCCGCACCCCGGAAGTGAGAGGGAAGCACCGGCCCAGCACCAGCTCTGCTTGCCATTCTGGCACTTTCCAGGCAGAAGAGGAAGCTTCGGAGCAGCAGCCCAGGAGCCCCAGGGTCCTTGGAGTGCCAAGGGGTGGGGCGGGCCAGCTGTGGCCCCAGGACCTCAGCGAGACCCGCTCCACACGGGGGCTGAGGGTTTGTCGATCATGGCACCTGCCCACCACAGGTGCTCTCAGGAAGGGGCCTGAGGTGGGGCGTAGACCACCATGCGGGGCAAGGGCTCCTAGGACCCTGAATCCGTGGGATCCCTGTAGGGGTCCCCCACACTTACAGTGGCAAATGCTGCTTGGTGGCGGAGGCTCCTTTGGTCTCTCTCCCTTTGGACGCAGGCCCACCTCAGCAGTGGTCGGCAGAGCTGAGCCACACTCTTCCTGCTCTGCAGACATGAAGTCGAAGCACCTGTCTGACCAGTTCAATCCCAGGTGCTGCCATAGCTGGCTGCAGGTCCTGCACCCCACCCTCTTCCGACTGGCCTGTGGACGGCAAACCGGGAACTTTCAAGCACTTCCCATGTCCTCGAGCTCCTCAGGTGAAAGTCCAGGGAGTCTCTTGTGGGGAGACTTTCACCTTTGGAGGCAACGCGGGGGCTTTCCAGTAGGCAGCAGGGCATGGAGAGTCCTGTCTACCCTGCAGCCGTCTGGCACGAGGGTGGGCCGCTCGTGGTCTGTCTGAGGTCTGACGTGGACTTGGAGTGTGGCCTGGGAAGCAGTGAGGGCCTTGGCTTGCCACCAGACTCAGAAGCCAGGGAGTGGCAGGGGTCCTGGCCCTGCGGTTCCAGTGACACTGAAGGCCACACACAGAAGGCCTCTGTATCCTCGGGTCCCACCTCTGCAGATTCCACTGACCTCAAGTTAAAAACATCAGGAGAAAAGTCACCCCTGTGCTGCACACACAGGCTTCTTCCTGTCATTATTCCCTGAGCAACGCAGCATCATGGCTCTTGTCTAACCTCTGCGTGGTCCCGGGTGTCACATGTCATCAAGAGATGAGTTAAAGTGCACAGGAGGCCCCGTGTAGGTGATGTGTAGAAGCTGCTCCCACTCACATCAGGGACTTGAGCACCCTCAAGATTTGGTCCACGAGGGTCCTGGGCCACTGCCCCCCAGGGGCCAACCCCTCCTCACCCCGAGTTGGCATGCAGGTTTCTCAGCAGCACAAGCACAGCTCACTGAGGGGCTTCAACAGCAGACCCTTGTTTTCCTGCAGTCTAAGCTGGGAGTCCAAGATCGAGGGGGCAGCAGGGCTGGCTTGTCCCAAGGCCTTGCACCTGGGCTGGCAGAGGGCCACTCTCCTGCTCTTCCCAGGAAATTGTCTCTGTGTGTCTGGGTCTGCATCCAGTCACCTCTTCTCCCAAGGACAGGGCCGTATAGAGGAAGGCCCACTGTAAAGACCTCATTTTACCTTCGTCAGCTCTTAAAGACTGTATCCAAACACAGTCACGTTTGGAGGCACTGGGTCGGGTTTGAGCCCACGAACGGGGAGGGTGTCATGATCCAGTCCGTGACCCTGTAACATGCAGCTGGGGAGCCCTGTCAATGCCAGCTACCAAAGATCAGGGTCATAACTGTTCACTAATGAGAATAGTAGTCAATTCTGCTGGAGATGGTTAAAAAAAAAAGCGAATTTTGTGATACTGACGATGTGTCAAGTGTAGTAGACAGGGGGCAGCCAGGTTTGTGGGATGTGGTCAGTGTTCACAAGCATGGTTCCTTGTGACACTGTGTGACCTGGTGACCTGTGAGATGTGCCACATGACAGCCTGGAGCCAGCAGGAACACTCACAGACAGACAGGGACGGGAAGCCAGAGTTCTAAGGAGCAGCACGCACCTACGGTCATGGCTCTGCGGGCCACTGGCGGGTGACCCTGGCAGCTCAGCCCCAACATTGCAGAGTGAGAGCGTGCTGCTCTGGGCCGTGCTGGACCACAGCGTGGTCAGGGTCCTCGTCCCTGAGTCCTCAGGTAGCTTGAGGGTGCCTGGTGGCCAGGGCCTGCCATCCCCAGGTCTCTGGCTCTCTCCAGCACAGTTCTGCAGGGAGGGGGAGAGCAGCAGGCCCCAGGAAGCTCCCAGAGCCCACGGCCGAGCTGTGTCCACTGCACCTGCGTGGAGCCTGCTGCCCCTGCACCGTGAGCTAGGTGGGTGTGCTGTGCAGGGCCAGCACCTCCATTCGGTCTGTGAGCCTCTCTGCTCTGAGCTGCTCCTGGGCTTCGAGGCTTCACTGCTCCGGACGATTTCCCACACGATAGGGTCTATTCGGAGAGTGCAGAAGCAAGGACAGGACCAGGAGCTCTTGAGAAACTGAGCTATGGTTTTAGATCATATCTGTAGGGCCAGCCACACAATCACAACCAGGTACGGTCAGCTTAAGGAAACCTCCTCATCTTGGGTTGAGCCTGGGGAGGGCAATTCACTGCTGAGCCTTTGGGAAAGGTCACTAATGAGAAGGGGACTTTGGCCCGGCAAGCTGCAGTGTCAAGGCCACTGGGAAGGAAGGGCTTGCAATCTAAAGGACCACGCAGACCATGGCTGGTGACACAGGGACTTCTCCCAAGGTAGAGCTCAGCTGTCCCTCCCAGCCCTTAACCTGTCACCGAGCTGGATTTTTTTGAGACAGCAAACATTGAATCAGGCAAAACCACACATACCTGCTCGTGGCTGTGGTCCAGGTGGAGTGAGCCCGACGCCCAGAGCAGCTGTTCTGGAGACAGGCAGGGGAGGGTTGTCCACGTCCAGTCCTCTCTGGTTCTTCCGGGTCGGAAGCTGGGAAGAGCTTGCAGGTGGCCAGTGACCTGCCACTCTTTCTGGATTTCTTGTGGAAACCGGCAGAAGCAGATCCCTGGTCAGAGACGAAGGGCTTTGTGACTCCTAGGGCAGCAAGCAGCACCAACAGCAGGAGGGCAGGTTCCCTTTGCCCAGAGACCTGGGGCTGGCAGGGCTGGGCTCAGGAGGAAGCCGGAACACTCAGGGAGCTGCGCTGCAGGAAAGGGCCCCTGACCGTGGGGACACGAGGCCGCCCGCCCTTCGTCGTGGAGAGAAGACCTTACCTAGGCTCCAAGTCGTTTGCTCCACAAACATCCTTGAGAAGACAGACCTGAAGAGAGGGCTGCTGTCGCCGCCTATTATCACGGGGGTGAGGGGTGGCCAGGAGGGGATTTCTCTTTGGGCTGTGGGGCTGGCCAGGCACCTGCTCCCAACCCTGGATGAATGAGAGCAGAAGCCCCGTGTGAGCCACATGCAGCCCAGGAGAGGAGGACGGGATGGGCCCAGCATGGCCACACAGGATGCACTCAGGACCAGAGGCAAGGAGCCACAGCTGTGGGAGGCAGCCCTGTAGCCTCCAGAGGGAGGACGGGGTCCGCTTGCTCACATCACCCTGTTGGCTGGCAGGGGACTGAAATCCACGAGTCCCTGGTGAGCAGGCACTGCGCCTCTTCCCTTGAAAGAAGGTCGCCCGACAGGAGGCCTTCCCCGGGAATAGAGGGTAGGGGACGGGACACTCCCCTGGGCAGAGTGGGGAGGGGCGCCCTGCCCGTGGGCCGTCCGGAGGGCACTTCCGTTAGGCCTCTGCAGTTCCCCCCAACTCTCCCCCTGTCCTGGTGGCACTTAAAATCGAACCCTGATTTTAGATCTTACACCACAGGGTGGTTAGTCTTCCTTCACAACGTGTGCAGAAATGTGAGAAGCTCATGGAGAACCGCCTCCAACAAGCAGAACACTAGACATTTCATTTCCAGATTTCAGAAGGACTGAGATAGCATTAAGACTTATTTATGTAAGTAAAATAAAGTGATTCCCTCCATCTTTGTTTAGACGATTTTAAGACTATACTACAGGAGTAAGCAGATTTTTTAAGAAAAGAACTAGATAGTCAATGTTTCAGGTATTATGGGCCATGTGGTCTCTGTCACGGCTAACAGCTTCACCATTGTGTCTAGAAGGCTGCCATGAAGCTGTTCCTCTATGGATAGAGGAACAGCGTGGCTGTGTTTCAATAAAACTTTATGTAAAAAACAGGTAATGGGCCATGAGCCATAGTTGTCAACTCCTACCAAGATGCATTGGTTTACTTTGACTAGAACTTTAAATGGGTTAATGTCTCAACTTTAAAATTGCCCCGATCACGGCTTGATTCGTGGAGGCATCAAATCATGCAGAGAGACCTTCAAGAGAGTTTCACTCTTGACTGCAGGATGCACTGAAGATGTGTTTGCTTTATGTTCATCTGGTCACACCCAGACTTGTAAGACATCCGTGACCTCATTCCCTCCCCAACTCAGCACTGAGATTCCCATCTGCTTTGGTCCATCTGCTTATTTCTTCTCCCAGCTTTGGTTGATCCTTTGTTATATATTTAGTCCTGGGCTTGAATAAATTCTATTGCTGACTAACTACACTGATCTGCACAACAAACAGCAGAAGATCAGGGCCCTAGGGCAGGACTTTAACGTGCACGCCATTCAACCGTCCCCATCCGCATTAGGGACAGTGAGAGTGGAAATTGGGATAATGAAAATGCTTTTTGTCCTGATAACAATAAAAATGAGACCTTATCATGCTTAGGTTTTAGGGACTGAGTCAGACATGGGACACTTTCCACATGTCTCGTCTGCACCTTCCTTTCTGTGGATGAGGGAGCAGCGGAGGGACATGGTGAGGTTTGCCTTATTTACTTGCAGTTATCTGTGCAATCCATGTCTAGATATTATTTTGTGATTTCAGAAGATAATTTGGATCATGTGTAACACGAGGTGGCAGATTCCTTTCCCCAAACACCCAGGATGATGACTATCCACTTGTCTACTCAACTGCCTTCTTGAGGTCAGCCTACCATGTGCCAGACTCAAGGCAGAGTCCTGAGGAACTGCAGCGAGTGGGGTCTGGGTGGGATCTGCTCAGCCTGCATTGGCTTGCTGTCATTTATGCAAAGCATTTCACTCACCTGGACATAAAAAGGGGGATGGCTACCTTAGCCCCATCTCTGGATTGTTATAAGGACTCAAAGCAAAATAGCATATAAAATCCTTGGACAATTGCCTGGCATCAGCTAGCCTGCAATCTTTGGTAAAATTAATACAGGAGCCATAAAAGTAAAAATTCACTCACAGTGTAGGTGAAGTGTGGACAGGGTGCAGTAGGGGAAGGGTGAAGGCATCTCTCTTTAGTCTGGGTAGAGCAAAGAGAGCCATCCTGGAAGAGATGAGCTGAGGAAAGACAGGAGCTGGAGAGAGTGGAAGAAGGACCTGAAGAGGAGGGGCACGTTGACACAGGTGTGTTTCAAGAGGAAGTATGCTTGAGAGCCCAGCCATGGGCATAAAGGGTCCTGCTTCTCCTGCTCAGGAGTTTGGCCTGTCCTCTGTAGGCTGCGAGGCTTTTTCATTTTGTAATGATAATTAAGGCAGATTTTTGCCTAGATGGAGACAAAACTGTGTTGGAGAGACTAGTTAAAAGACAGTGGTAGCAAACCAAGTGATGAATCACGTGGACTTGACTGGGTTGCAAATGTGAATGCTGACAGAGCAACCTGGCGCCATGATGGAGCAAATCTGTACAGGTGGGAACTGTCTGGGGCATCCTAGAGAAGTCAAGCCCTGTGTTGAGGGGTGGTCAGAACTTCAGCGCCAATATCTTCTAATGTTCTTGGAGGACAGGCTTTTAAGTGACAACTTCTCTAAGCTGTCTTCATCTAGAAGCAATATCCTATTTTGTGGGATATTTTCACTTAGTGCAAATCCTGACTCACCAGTGCATTGCATGTACTGTTCCATTGTCCACTAGCTTGCATTGCTTCAGATAAGAAGTCAGTTGTTCCTCAGTGTTCTTGAGGGAATGTCATTTTCATCACTTGCTTTAGCTGCTTTCTTAATCACTGATTTGCACTATTTCACACTGTTTTTCTTTGTATTTATCTTTCTTGAAGTTATTTGAGTTTCTAGGATTTGTTGGTTTATCCTTATCAAGTTTACAAAAAGTCTGACCAATATTTCTTCCAGTAGTCATTCTTAGCCCAGTGTTTGTTCATCACTTTTTCTCTCCTCTCCTACCAAGGCACTAATCACGTGTATGTAAGGCTGCTTGACACTGTATCAAAATTTACTGAAATTCTACTCATTTTTTTCCCAGCACCTGTTTGTCTGTGCTTTTGTTTGGATAGTTTGGACTACACCAACTTCAAATAAACTGACCATTTCTTCTGCAGAATCTCCTTTTCAGCGTCTAGCCTAAAATCCCTACAGTGAATTTTTCATTTCAGATATTGTATTTTCATTTCTAGAATTTCTACTTGGATTAATTTTTACTTTCTATTTCTATATTGAGATTACTTTTTTTTGATCCTTCATTACATACACACACACACACACACACACACACAAATATATATGTAAATCTGAAAACTTTTGTGCCATTTCTGAGTCTGTTTCTAATCACTGATCTTTGTGATGGGTGTTGGACATGCTTTCCTGCCTCCATATTTCTGATAGGTTTTGATTTTGTGTTACATACTATGAATGCTGTGTTGTGCATCTAGATTTTGTTGCTAACTTTAGTGGAGTGTTGAACTTTATGCAGTCAGGTAGTAATACTGGTTGAACTCTGTCCCCCAAATGTGTGTGTTGGAGCTCTAACCTCGAGGACCTCAGTGTGTGACTATTTGAAAATTGGGTCTTAAAGGGGTCATCAAGGTAAAATGTAGCTATCAGGGTGGGCCCTGATCCAATATGACTGGTGTGCTTATAAGAAAGAGACACCAGGAATATGGTTGAATTGAGGGGAGACTATGTGAGGACATGGGAGAAGATACCATCTGCAAGCCAAGGAGAAAGGCCTCATGAAGAACCAGCCCTCCCTGCACCTTGATCTTGGACTTCCAGCCTCCAGAACTGTGAAAAATTGCTTTTCTGTCATTGAAGCCCCATTGTGGATTTTATCATGGCCACCTTAGCAAACTAATGCAGGCAGTTTACTTGCAGATTAGCTGGGTTCTTTCAAGACTTCCTTTAAAATTTTTCTAGAATGGTTCTAGAGCACCTTCATCCTGGGACAGCAGTCTGCTTTCTTGCAGGTGGGTGATCACTTGCTCCGCTAGGCTGCTCAGAACTCCAGGGTCCCAGTCCCATGAGAACTGTACTAGTTCTTCAGCTCAATCTCCCCAGCGATGATCCCTCCCAGCAGCTGTTTTGTCTGGCCTTGGAGACACAAGTAGATCAATATTTGACCAGAAACCAAGGGACCCCCTCATATCTCACGCTCCCTTTTCTTCCTTCTCCCACTCCACCTACCCCAGTAACCTCCGGTTCTGGCCTCTGCTGAGGTGGTTTTGTCCGTGGTCCCCGCAGGCAGAGATCAAGGGTGATCCTGGCTCTGTCCCATTGCTACTCTTCCCTCCCACATGGCTGTCCGGCCTTTCCTGCTGCTGCGCTGCTGTCCGTGGGGAGGGATGGTGACAAAGAAAGGCATTGCCACCCAGTGCCCAGTGGGTCTGAGAACATGCCTGGACACGCTCTGTGACTGAAAACCCAACAAGAGCAATCAGGAGAAGAAAAGCTTAATTGGGGGCTCACTGTGTCTGAGGTCTCATGCCATAGATGGCCAAATCCACTCCGTAAGGCTCTAAGTGAGGCAGAACATCTTGGAAGAATGTGGTGGAAGAAAGTGACTCAGGACACGGCCAGGCAGCAGAGAGATTTCACTTGCCAGATACAAATACATACCCCAAATGCTGTCCCCGGGACCCGCCCCCTCCAGCCACAACCTACCTGCCTTCAGCTACCACTGAACTGATTCACTGGCTGGGTCAAAGCTCCCATGACCCAATCATTTCACCTCTCCATGGTTTTGCAGTTTCACCCAGAAGCTCTGGGAAGCCCTCGCATCTAAACCGTGACCCTGTCAACTGGCACAGGCACAGAGAAAGCCTGTGGTGCAGTGAAAGTCGGCACTGACACCAGCTTTTGCTTGAGGCAGAAGCTGAGCCTCGGGGTCGGTGCGTGGTGCCCACGCCTGGCCCTGGTGCTGGGAGTGTGGTCAGCCGGTGCGGCTGCTGAGGCGCGTGGGTGCTTACTCCAACCAGAGCAGAGTGCTTGCTCTCCGTTCAGACACAGTCTCTGTGACGACGATTTCCCAGCAGGGAAGGAAATTGGAAGAAAGGTTCCCTTTTCTCATTTGCACTCAAGCACCACGGGGGCCTTGGAATCCTGGGTGGAGGGCCTGAGTCCGGCGGCCTGAACCATCTCAGTGTGAGAAGCACCTCCAGGAGTCACAGGCTTCCTCTGGGGCCAGGGGGCAAGAGGCCAGAGGCAGAGCAGGAGGAGAGGGGTCTGGGGGCTTCAGTGGAATCCTGCAGGGCCAGGAAGGGGACACAGAGAAGAGAATGGGGCTGGTGCTGGAGAGAAGGGTGATGCAGAGCACTTACGTCTGGGTGGAGACAAAGGGTGACAGGGTTATGGGCGTGGTTTTCAAGGATTGAGTCTCCCAGCTGCTCCTTGGAGAACAGTGCAGGGTGGCTGGAGGGGCTTGAGCCAGAGCTGGCAGGACCCTGAGGGAGCAGACGTGCCCTCCAAGCCTCAGGACGGGGCAGGCTGTTGACAGGGGTTTGGCGTCCATGCACCCCTGGTCACTGACTGCCCAACCCACCATTCACAGATCAGCAGCCTCTGGAGATTTCCCTGGGGTTGAGAACTTAGGGTCCCTCTCTCCTTCCCATCATGCCCCTCTGATTTTATTTTGGGATGTGTACCCCTGACTTCTTTCTTCTCTCTGTCCAATCCACAACCCCACCTTTTCAGAGCATCTGACCCCCGGAAGTGGGCCAGGGTCCAGATGCCGTCTTTGAGGACATACAGAGAATTCCTACACAAGTAAAGATGCTGGTGCTGGGGAGATAGCTCAGTCGGTAGAACGCATCCTCCATGTTAGGCAAGCGCCCCACCACTGGCTACGCCCAGCCTGAGAACCAACCCATTAACATTGCCGGTTCCAGGAGACTCCATGTCCCTCCTCAGCCCCTTCTCCATGGGGTGCAGCCCCCCACTGCTGCAATGGGCCAAGAGGAGCCAGACAGGGCCTGTGCTGCAGCCCTGGAGGTGTCCCTGCGGTGCTGAGAGAGTCCCCTCTTCCTCTGCCCATGCTCTCTCTCTGCTGCCCTGCCGTGCTGTTCAGTTATAAAAGTCCTGTGGTGGCCACCCCCTTTATCAGGAGCACCACGTGGAAACCCCCGCTCCTGGGGGTGACCCTGTAAGTGCCAACTCCAGACATGCACGTGGCCCTTTTACACGTCAGTAACCTGGCAGGAATGGCTTCCTGCCCAGGGCAGCGGGTGGCTGTGTGCAGGGAGTGCGCTGGGTGGAGGCCTCTGGCGCGGGGCAGGACTTCCTCCGCCTCTTCTCGGCCTCCACTCTGGGCTATCTCAGCGCCCTCTCACAAAGGAGCTGGAGGTTGGGGCCACGGGTGGGGGCGGGGAAGGTCAACAGTGCTTGTTCAACAAACAGATAGAAGAGGATAAAACTCCCTTGGTCCCGGGAACGGGGCATTTTGCAGGCTGCCCTGGGGTGCGGTGGAACCGGCATGGGACCTCGAGGTGCCCAACTACTGGCAGTGCTCCTGGTCCTGGGGCTCTGCGTCCTGGTGGCGGGCCAGAATCCTTGTAAGTGAGTGCCCACGGGTGACCCCAGACTCTGTCTCTTCCCTGGCAGGTGGGTGGGAGTGGGGCCCTGCCTCCTGCAGGGCTTCTGCCCCCTGGGGAGGCTCTCGAGAAGGGAAGGGACCTTCCCGTTTGTTCCCTTGGAAGGACCAAGGCGGAGTCCTGAGTTAGCTCCCGAGGGGAAGGGACCTGGGTTTTCCACTCCTCAGACCACCCAGAAGGCTGGTGGCCATGGTGGTCGGGCAGACAGGAGGGCCCCAGCCCCTGGGCTCACCGGGCTTACCTTTCACTTTAACTTCTGCCTGGTCCACCTGATCACTCTCTGCAGAAGGCTTTTCTTTACCTTTTAAACTAATAAAACCATGTCGGCAAAGGCCTGTCAGTTTCTTGGGAGGAAATTGCATAGTTCAAAGGTGGGCAAGATAAGCCCTCGCTCTGCTCCCTGGACAGGGGGAGGCGGGGTCCCTGCAGCTCCTGAGGAGGGTGTGTGGGGCCGGGCGTGCTGACTGCAGCTCTGTCCACAGCCCGCTGCCGGTGCTCCAGGATAAACCCCTACAACAGGAAGGACTGTGGCTTCCCCTCCATCTCCAAGGACCAGTGCTTCGTCAAGGGGTGTTGCTATGACCACAAAGTTGGTGGGGTTCCCTGGTGTTTCCACCCTCTCCCTGACCAAGGTGATCTTCAGAAAGCCAGACCCTCCTGGGCCAGCGGCCAGCAGCCTGGACCTGGCTTCAGGGTCCAGAGCAGCAGCTTGTGGAGGCCTGGGTGTTAGTCTAGAGCTAGTCCGAGCTCCGCAGGCTGGTTAGTCGGGAGAGAAACTGAACCCACCTCTCCCACCTCGCCCACCTGCCCTGAAGACAGGTGTGTGGACCATCAGTTTTGCTTTGTTTGAGGGGGAAAAAAAATGTCTTGGGTTCCTTTTAGCTTTAATATCACGACTTTGGAGGAAGCTCCCGAGGGTAAACAGAATCGTGTAGCAGAACATTAGTGACAGCACAGCTCACAGACCTCCAGGGTCAGGGAGCCGTGCAGACTTCAGGAGCACTCGGGGATGAGCCTCCTGTCTGTGCTTACTGTCAAGAAGCAAAGTTGTAGTGTGGAGGCTGGCACAGAGCAAAGCCGCCTGGGCCCCTCGCCGGTCCACACTCCTGGGAAGGGCTTCCTGCCCGAGGCTGCTGCTCAGAGCTTGTTGAAAGGGAGCGAGACAGACGCATGGTGGTGAGCGAGAGCCCTCCCCAGGGGTACAGTGCTGGGCATCAAAGCTTTGATCCACAGCTCGCGTCTTTAAGAGGAGCTGGCCAGCCTTCTCTAGTCGTGGCGCAGCACCCCCAGAGCAGAAGGCTGAGGGAGAAGTGCTTTCCCAAGGCCCCGTCCTCCATCTTCCGACCGCGGTGACCACGGCACGGGCTCACACCTGTGGGAGGCCAGGCCGGGTCTGGGAAGCTTAAGTTCTGAGGAAGACCACCTCCAGGCGGCCCCTCAGGATGCGAGGGGGCTGTGAACCTGCTGTCCCCATGGGAGAACAGGCCTGGAGGTTGCGGTAAGCCCCCTGCTTGACAGGGCCTTGGCACTGTTCCCTCCCGCGACCAGTGCTAGAGCAGTGTGTCATGGAGGTCTCCGCCCGCAGCGACTGTGGCTACCCGGGCATCACCACCGAGAAATGCGCCTCCCGACACTGCTGCTTTTCCAACAAGTCCTCTGAGGGGCCCTGGTGCTACTTCCCGGAGCCTGTGGATGGTGAGCTGGCGGGACGAGTCCCTCCTGGGTCCCCACGTTGGAAAGGACTGGAGAAGGAACCCAGAGGCAGGGACGGGGGCGGAAAGAGCTGGCTGAGGCCCCAGCGAGCCCCCTGGGGAAGTGCCCGAGGCGTGGGGTGGCCCTGCTGTGGACCAGCTCTGGCCCTCCACAGAGACGTATCTGCAGTCAGGTCAGCTGCCCCCAGCACACCAGCTGGCCTCAGCCACTCCCTAGTCCTGTGCAGGCGGGTGGCATCTACACTGCGATCCTGCCATTGTGTTTCCACGCTGCCGAGTGCTGTGCGCCAGGCTGGGCCCAAGGGATGGGCCTGGAAGCAACCAGTCCCGCTCCCTCCTCCCTGCCTCCCCTCCACCCCACTGCCCCCGAGACAGGCTCTGCCCACCACACGCTCCCCCAGGGCCATCCACAGGCTCTGTCCCCAGGCACAGGTTTGCCCACCTCCCTCCCCCAGTCTCCACGCCCCTGACTCTGAGTTTTGGCCAGATAAGGATCAGACTCACCCCCTCGAAACCAGGGAAAGAGCTCAGGGGTCGCTGGGGATGACTTTCCTGTTTCTGTTAGGACATTTGAGCGCTCCCAAGAGCACCCCTTCTGAGGGGTTTCCCTGGTGACCCCAAGGTCCTCTTGAAATTTCTGATAGTTTTCGGGGAATGGGCCTCGCAGAGAGGCTCAGGATGGTGGTCCTGGTCCCGGCCTGTCCTCCATGAGGGGACTCCAGGGCAGAGTGACTTCTGAGCTTGGTGCTGTCCTGTCCCCTGTGTGCTCACCAGTGTCCCATGTCTGACTCTCTAGACTGTCATAACTAAGAGGTGCTGGCTGCAGAGAGAACACCCCTGGCTCACAGATCTGCTGAGACGAAAGAAGGAAGTTCACAGTCTTACCAGCTTCTTATTTCCTGAATTCCTGGGTTTTCTGTCTTCTTTTGACCCTTTTCAGGGATCCAACGTACAATTTCTTCAAATAAAGGAATTCTGAGAATCTGCTGAATTTCATTTTGGTTTCACAGACATTGTGTGTGTGTGTGCGTGTGCGCATGCACGTGCGCGTGTGCACCTGTTTATGTGCATGTGCGTGTGTGGCTGTGTGTGTGTGTGTAGTGTGTGCAGTGTGCACGTGTGTGGTTCTAACACCCTCTCATCTGCGACAAGTCACTGAAGGCTTCCAGGCTGTTCTGGTTGCAGGAAGGCATGGCATGACGCGGAGCTGCAGGCCGGCGGCTGTCAGCGCAGCTCCCTGGACCCTGTCAAGAGCCCCAGGGACTTGACCCCAGGCCTCTCCTGGAGCAGCCAATGGTTTCGGGCTGCAGTCACAGAACCCCTTGGCCTTCACAGCCCTGGGACTTTGGAAATAAGCACACGTTGCCGAAGGTCTCCCCTTCTGCCCAGGCAGGGGCCGGGGGCTCCTGCAGTGTTGGGGGCACCCTCTCTGGACCCTGTCTGTGTTCCTCCCTCTACCCGAGATCAGCCTGGACAAAATGCTCAGGACGAGGGTGTTGGCAGAGGAAGCCGGCTGCGTGTCATGGAGGCCGTGCCGACGAGCGGCTGTGTGTGACAGGTCTCTTGTCCACTTCAGGGGCCCTGCATCACTGAGCTGGGGGCAGGGACAGCAGTGTGGCGACACAGGCCAGGCTTTCTGTAACTCTGCCCACTCCTCCTCTCCCCATTCCATGTCAACCAACTTAGTGCCTGCCACTCAAGCCTGACCTGTCCCCTTGGGAATCCCGGGTCCCTGCCCCTGTGGTGGGGTAGGGCCAGCACCATGGGCTTAGCACTGGAGGATACTGAGTTTAAACGGTGCTTCTTCAAAGAGTGGACTGACCCTGCTTACTCTGCCAGGACTTGTCCTCTGAGGAGACCACAGTGGCCACCAGTGGCCCTTGAGCCTGTATGTTGCTTGGAACTTGTCCCTAAGCTCAGCAGGACCTGGCTCTTATGGTGACCACTAAAGAGGGCTTCTGGAAGCTGTCCCCTCACGCCTCTCCTCTTCACCAAGGGCAGTGGTCCCTCACGCTTGTCCTCCCTGTGCGTGTGCCCCGAGCAAGATGGCCCCAGTCACACACAGCTAGAGCCACAGCAGGCCTGCGTCTTTCCAAAAAGGGCCCTTGCCATGGGCTTCCACAGCTGGCCACAGTCCCTGTGCCCAGCCTTCTCTGGTCCACACCTCCTGTTCTCTGGAAGGGTCGTGCAGGCCTCCTGGAGCCGGTCCAGGCACAGGAATGTGCTTCCGTGCGGGGCCCTTCCATCTCCGTGGGCTTCTTCCCTGGGGCAGCCTCTCTCACGCCACTCCCGTCACGTCCCCTGGAGAAGCTCTCTGATGTGTTAACACCCCACTTTCTGAGCGGATTCCTGGGCTACCCTGTGGATCATCAAGGCACAGATTCTGGGAGGGGTGCACTCCGAGGTGCCCCCTCTCCCCCAGGAGGCCAGCTGCAGTCCTTCCCATGGGCACTTGAGGCAGCCTTCCTGGAGATCTGCTGCATACCTGCGCTACCTTGCCTCCTGTGGCCCTGGCCGGTGTCGGGGTCGTAATGGACAGCCATCCCCTGTGGGCTGGGGTCCTGCTTCTGCCACCTGCTCAGGACTCCCTGGGGCACGTGGACCCATGGGAGAGCAACTTCTCTCTTGCTACACTTGGTCAAGGGTGGGGAAATGTCCAGGATGCCTGAACCCTGGGCCCTGGCACTGAGAGGGCAGCCCTCCTGTCCTGTTGAAGCAGGGTGTCCTCCATAGCCACAAGGTCACCACCTTCCAGCTCCTCAGCCCTCCTCAGCCTGTGCTGCAGGACAGGTGGCCTGTGACACTGCCTCTTGGTCACCAGAAGAGACCCCCAGGCCATGGAAGGCAACTCATTGCTGGTTCCCACACAGAGAACCTGACATCCTCACTGCTGGCCAGTCTCCTCTATGAGCCCAACACCCCTCCTGAGCTGAGCTTTCAGCCCCAGAGGCTTCCAGGCTGGCCTGGGAGATTCCTCGGCTTCCAGGCCAAACTCACGAACTGGGAGAGAGGTGTTGCCTCACCCCAAGGCCCCTGCTGGAAGGGGCTGATCCTTGGTCCCCTGCCAGGGCTCCTGGCAGCTCAGAGGGTGGCAGGGTTTCCCCAAGGTGCAGGGGTTGGCAGTCCTCATGGTTTTTTTTTTTTTTTTTCTGTTCAGCACTTAATAAGAGTTTGACCTTCATGTAGCACAGTCAGAAATGGGGCTCAGAGACAGGTGAGGGGACCATTCCATCAACCTGTCTAGGACACAGGGCTCAGGAGACCAAGGTGTGTGTGTCCACCAGAAAGACCGTCCGGGCCAACCCGTTCCTGCGTCTGCTCTCCAGCGCCCTCTGCTGGCCATCTGGGGGCAGAAGTCCAACATGCTTCTGCAGCCAAGATCAGGTGACTGAGGATTCAGTGTCTTAATAATGTCAAGACATGGACCTCAGCAACTATCATGGGGTGAGAATTGCCCTTCCGTCTAATTAGTCCACTGTCTTCACACTAGAAATACTGATATGGATAGGGCTGTGCTTGGGGTTTGTCGAGGTGTAATTGACACACGATAAAATTCACCTCTTTGAAGTGATCAGTTCAGCAAGCTGTGACAGATGTACACAGTACTGCAAACACTGCTGCAGTCAAGATATGGACATCTCCACTGCCCCCGGGTCCCTGCCTACCCGTTGGCCTGTCCCTGTCTGCTCTCTGTCCCCTGGGAAGCTCCCCGGCGTTGGGTCCTGCAGGACGGAGCTTGGCTCCTCTCACTGAGCTCACTACTCCTGAAATGAGTCCGGGCTGTGGCCTGCACTGGCGCTCTGTCCTTGGGTTGCTAGTCCATGGGAGATGCTCTTCACAATGTGGATGGACATTTGGGTTGTTTGCAGTTTTCCACTCTCAAGAATAAGGTGGCTGTGAACCACCCTGCACAAGCCTCTGAGGGCACTAGGTGGACAGTGGCTTCTCTGTAGGCTGGGGTAAGTGGCGTTTAACTTCTCAAGAACCTGAAACACTGTTTCCCAAAGTGTTTGTATCAGTCATGGAGGAAGAGCCGGTGCCCTGGGCATCTGCCCGGCTCTGGTGTTCTCTGTGCCTTATCTTGCAGCCACTGCAGCAGGTGTGATAAGACTCCTGTCTCCATTTTAGTCTGCATTTCCTGGTAACCAGAGGCAGGGGACCTTTACACGGGCTTCTGCTTCTCCCATCTTATCTGGCAAAGCATTTCCCTTAGAAAAAATTCTATAGTTTTTGCTTAATAAAAGATAAATTTCCCTGTGCAGGAGTCTTAAAATGTTGTCGGCCTTTTCTGCTTCTGTTGCGTTTGGTCATAGAGTGATGGTAACTTTTCAACCTTAAGGAATGGAATGATTTCATGGGGAACAATAAGTTCTGTGAATATCTCATGTGCACTTCAGTGGTATTATTATCATGATTTAAAGTTTGATACACGTGTGTCACAAGAGGCATGTTATGGTGATCTTTAAGATTAAACAAGAAAGTCTTTATTTCCTTTTCATTTTGTTTACTGTCTCGTGCCTAGAACGGCGTTCCATTCTGCTCATGTTTTCTCTCTCTACTTGCATTTCGGGTTTCTGGTTTATAAAATAAGTACATGTTTGCCCCCGTGGGCAAGGCTCTGCCTGTGGCGCCCGGGCTGTGGGCCGGGCTGTCTGGATGCTGGCTCCTCCCGCGTCCCGTGGGCTGAGTCCTGCCTGGCCTGACCTCAGCGCAGGGGTTGGATCCTTTCCCATGGTTAGAGGCGTAAAGCTCTGTTTCTTTAGCCACCTGACAACTAATTTTTAATCAGAATAGCTGTTAGTTAAGAGCAGAAAGAAAAAGGAATACTGGTCAAGAAACTAAAAGGCCAATGAGAATATTAGTGATCAAAATAATATTAGTGCACATTCATGTTAATATCCCCTACAGGTAAGTTGGCTGATGAATTGACTTAAGCAATCTCATGAAGGACAAAGTTTTTTCAGAAACTAAAAGCAAAGTTAAGAAGAAAAGAGCATGATAAAATTATATTTTTATGAGTTCTTACCTAAAATAAAACATATTTATATCAATTTGCTTTATGTACACCATATAGACTTACTACAAATGATTTATTTTTTGTAATTCCAAAAAGGTGCTTTGAGGATTTCTGTCTGGTTTTGTTTGTACCATGCAGTGTGTGCAAGAGTCCAGAAGGTGGGCTAGGGTTGTGGCTCAGTGGTAGAGCGCTTGCCTAGCACGTGTGAGGCGCTGGGTTTGATCCTCAGCACCCCATAAAAATAAGTAAATAAAATAAAGGTATAAATGTTAAAAAAAAAAAAAAAAAAAAAGAGTCCAGAAGGCTAGGAAATCTGTCCATCTGCTGTTGCCTTATAATGCTGAGCCTCATGATGACTGCAGTTACTGATCAGCTCTGGGTCCTCCTGACCTCCTCTGCTCTCTGGCTGCTCGTTCTACAAAGGCTGCCTGGCCTCAAGGAGCATGGCGGTGATCCTCACGCAAGGCACCACCCCCCCTGCATCAGTTCACGTCACCAGGGTCTGTGGAGCGGGGCGACGGGCAACCGCTTGGCCTTCAGTGGGGTTCCTGATCACTCAGTAGCCACCAGGTGCCACAGGAGCCCTGTGAAGGCCGGAGGGTTAACTCCTGCGCACGGTGCAGAGCTGGGCTGCACAGTGCCAGACCTGGGTGCTTCGGACCAGGTCAACGGCCTTTATCATCTTGGCCCACCCGCCCCCTCCCACATCCACCTCTGCAATGGCCTCCCTCCGTCACAGGGGTGCCGGGAGCGGAGCAGAGAGCCGCTTCCCCCAAGCAGATGACTCTGGGGGAAGAGCTAGAAGGACTGATGGAGCTACCAATCTGCTCCAGGCCAACGTCAGTGGGCAGGAACCCAGAGTGGGGACAGCAAGGAGCCGGGTCGCGAAGGAGGCCTGGTCAGACACCCACTGCCGAATCAGGAGGGATGAACTCAGGCGTCTGCAGAGGGCCTCAGGAGACGTCCACCACCGCAGGGAGCAGCAGTGGCGTCCCCTGTCTGCAGCAACAGCGCTGCCACCAGCACGCGGCGGGCTTGGTCCTGCAGGCTGGGCCATCCCCCTGCACCCGAGCCTCTCCGAGGGCAGCCGAGCGAGTGGCGTTGTTCTCCCTCGGAAACCACGGCCAGCACCGTGGACACCCACACAAGCTTGAATTCCTCTCTGCTGTCACCAGATGCATGGGACCATCCCTGCTGATCCTCCTGAAGGTGAAGGGGACCAGAGTGTGGTCCCCAGGATGCCACCTTGGCATGAGCCTTGCTTTGGACTGCAGACAATTCAGAGGACTCAAATGCAGAAGAGCTCCTTGCCTTCTGCCTCTCCTGACGGGAGGAGAGTGACCCTTATCACAGCGTCGGCACTGGGGCGGCCGGGCAGGTGAGCCTCCCCAGCACAGCCTCGCCTTCCCTCTGCTGCCTGGCTGTTCACCTTCCTGGGTCTCACCACTTCTCCACAGCTGACCGGATTTTATTATCAGGGTATACGTACCCCCAGACCCAATTGCTTCTCGGGGTCTCTCCTTCCTTATGAAGGCCTCCGTGCTCCTCGACATTGGACTATTCCCATTGTGTACCTTTCTCCTGTTTTTCCTTTTGTCACTTGAATTCTCAAGCCCCACCTGGGAACACAGCAGGGGAGAGGAAAGCCATTTTGCTCCCCTACAAAGGCCCAGGACCCAGGTTATGACCAATCCTTGAGCAGCTGGCCTGGAGCCCATGACCAGGGATGCTTCTGATCGGGGGCTTCCAGGGTCTCTTCCAGCACAGATGCTCTGGAAGGCCCTGCCCTGGTGTCCTGCAGAGAGGCATTTTCTTGTCACATCTCTGTCCTCCTCTCATGTTTCATATGACACATCCCCGTCGCCCCAGGCACCTGCTGAGCAAAGCCCAGCACAGCCCCTCTCCCTTAAGGTTCCTGTGCTGGGAAGGGTGAGGTGCTGGCACCGAGTCCAGAACCCCCCTCAGCTCTCCCCCCAGACAATCTGTGCCTGTGAGTTCACCTGTGAAACCACCTGTCACCTCTGCTCTTCCTCAATATGCCTGGCCACTGGAGGGCAGCGACCTCTGCACTTGACCATGGCCTGGAGTTGGAGTTTGCCAAGTCTCTCTGCCAGCAGTGATCACACCATCTTCCTTGTTACCTCCCGAGGCTCCATCCGGGCCTCAGGGTGAGCACACAGTGACTATTTAATAAAGACTGACTGTTTGTTCTTGGCTCCATAATATATCTGCCCGCGGGAGCTCAACAAATGTTAGCCCTTCTGCAAGCCTCCTCAAGACCTGTAAAAGCAGCATAGCCAGGGAGCCACGCGGGGGAACATCTGTCAGTTGGTATTTAGCTTCCCGCCATTTGACCCGCAGATCAGGTGGTTAGGGCCTTGAGGCCTGTGGCACCTTTGTCATTAGGAGCCCGGGGAGGCCTGGCGCCCAGAAAGTTTTGCCAGGATCCCTGGTGATCCCACACATTGTCCCCACTTCCCTGCTGGATTCGACACAGCCTGAGGCCAGTGCTTCATAGAGGAGACATTGATAGCATGGAGAGTGGACAGTCAATTGAGAAGCTGGCTGGCGTCTGGTTCAGGCAGGGTCCACAAGGCAGCTGTGGCAGCAGCCCAGGAAGGTGACCCACTGTGAGGGACTTCTTCACGCAGAGAAAGCCCTGTCCCCAGGTAGATAACCCACACCTCAGGCAAACACTGAGAGAACCCTCAGGAAGCTCTGTGGGTCACGTGGCCATTTTGGTCTGGGTCATCTTATGTCCTTTCTGTGGTTGGATGGTTCCATATTTTTGAAAATCATGTTTTTCTTAAAGGCAGGATCTACTTTTAATTTACTTTGAATTCCCTTAACCCTCTGCTCATCTGGGCTAGCCGTAGCCAGGGCACGCTGGCAAAAATCAGGTACCAGACCCGACTGTGTTCGGTGAGAACAGAAGTATTTTCAATCCTGATTGTTCTTACTCTACATTTCCATGAAGAAACCTGATACACGTCCTCTCCTTGTCTGCTGAGCCCCACAGAGACCCCTCTGCTCTCAGAGAACTAGTGGCCACCCTCAAGAACTCAGAATACTGACCTCAAATACAGTTCTTCTGACAGCCCGTGAGGTGGTGGATGGCACACCTGGCCAGAGATCAGCAGGGCTGCACTCTGACCCCTGCAGGGCCGTTTGTGGAATGCCTGTGCCCACAGGTGCTCTGCTGCCCCGGGGACGGCCAGGGCTCTGCCTCAGGAGGACATGGAGGAACCAGCATCAGTCACGAGTTGCCTACCAGCAGGATGGGTTCTGAAACAGATGCTGCCGGGTGACCTCTGTGCACACGGCATGCAGTTCACTTACAGACCTAGACGGGTGGTGCATCACAGCCCGTGCTCGGGGGCAGTCAGGAGACACGTGCACACAAGACGGACCAGGCTGCGGCAGAGTCACAGGCGCACTGTTTCAAAGGCACTTTTCCTCTCACTGGATAAGGATGGGGTGACTGTGGTCCACGTTATGCTTTGAATGTAGCCCTTGCTGCTCAGTCAAGGAGACTTATGTTTAAAATGGACATGTTTCTTTCTCTTCCTCTTCCCCTGGCTCCTCCCTGGCTTCCCTGTCCCTAATCTCAGGGGAAACAGAATCACCTTTCTCCCCATGCTAAGCAGTGTTATTAGTCCCTGAGCACACACCCACCACAGGAAGAGGAATCCAGACTTTGGATGTGACCAGAAGGTCTCAGAAATGACTGTCTCCCAAATTCACAAATGGAACACAACTCCAGCAGAGAACACGTGGAATGCAGCCCCCAAGTCACCTCTTTAAAAGCCCCTGTTCCTGCTGATGGGCAGACCCAGCCTGTGGGACAGGAGTCCCCTGTGATTCTCCTTTCCTACCAAAGCAATAAACCTTCTTTTTCCTTTTTCTCAAAACTATGTCCTCCTTATTGAATTGGCATTTGGCACAAAGAACAAGTGTAATGAATTTGGTGGCTCAGATGGGACCTGAGAGCAGCCCCAACCCCAGCTTTCTTGGGCAGGCCTGGCTCCCAAGGAACCCCACTTCCATGCTGAGGTGCAAGGAGCTGGTGAACTTCTTGAGAGCCGACTGCAAGAGACTTAGCAGACTGGTGAGTTTGCCTGGGGTCAAACCACAGGAACTGTTCCTATGAGGGAAGGGAGGGACTGAGGGACGATCCAGTACCAGCCGAAGACCCTTTGACTGCAGGTTAACTCCTGAATTCTCTCCCTGAACAATACAGGTTGCTCCATCTTGATCCACTGTGAGAAAAGGAAACCGAACTGGGGAAAGTTGTGACAACTTTGACCATTTGCAGAGTCCCCTGGTGTGCACACCAAGACCCTTGGTACCGCGCGTCTGGTTCCGCTTCTTAGGAACATCGGGTCCCTCTTTCGGGGGACACCTGTGGCGCTGTTGTGTAGGAGTCATGGTTCAGTGGGACCCGAGATCTGCTTTAGCCAGCTTTTTCACTGCTGTGACCAAAAGACCTGACAAGAACAATTTTAGAGGAGGAAAAGTTTATTTGGGGGCTCACAGTTTCAGAGGTGTCAGTCCACAGGCAGCCGGCTCCATTCCTCGGTGCTTGAGCTGAGGCAGGACATCAGGGCAGAAGAGTGTGGTAGAGGGAAGCTGCTCACATGAAGATCAGGAAGCAGAGAGACAGAGACTCCACGGGCCAGATACAAAATATATGCCCAAAACCACGCTCCCAATGACCCACCTCCTCTAGCCACACCCTGCCTGCCTTCAATTACCATTCACATAACCCCATCGGGGATGAGTGCACTGACTGGGTGAGGACGCTCACAACCCAGTCATTATTCCCCTGAACCTCCTTGCATCGGCCCACACATGAGATTTTGGGGGATACCTCACATCCAAACCATAACATTCCATCCAGGCCCCGAAAAACCTCATGACAATCTCACGATGCAAAATGCGTGTAGTCCATTTCCAAGAGTCCCCAGAGTCTCAACAGTTCCAAGATTTCCCAAAAGGTCAAGTCCAAAGTCTCCCCTGAGACTTGGGGCAAGCTCACATAATGAGCGCCTGTAAAAATCAAAAGCGATTTACAAGAATCCAATTGTAAAGGTACAGAGTAAACATTTCTATTCAGAAAAACAGGGGCATGGAGAGAAGGGAGGGGACCAAAGCGAGCCTGAAATCCAGCTGTGCAAACAGGTCCTCCAGGTCTGTGTCCGGCATCTGGACACATGGCATCACCACGTCCTGCCCGAAGGGCTTGTTTGGATGCATCCCTGTGACACGTTGGGTGCAGCCAGATGGCCTTTCCGTTCCCTTGTCTGTGCTCAGTTCCTGCAGCTTTCCTGTGGTGATGTCCCAGGTCAATGGCATTTCCTAATCGTGGGGTCTCCACGCCAGCTTCGGCTTCCTCCTCACATATCCAGGCATCGGCCTCTCAGGTGGGGCCCCCACAGACCCCGAGTCTGCTGTACTTTTTCTGGCCTCCCGGGCCGTCCTTTGAAATCTCAGTGGAGGCTTCCATGAGCCTCCATGAGATTTCCATGAAATCTCAGTGGACCCCCCAACTCCAGCATGCTGCATTCCTGCAGGACCAGCACCACATGGTTGATGCCAAGGTCTGCTGCCATCTCAAGTGGTACCCAGGCCCCCACCAGAGACCCTGGCCGCAGTAGCCTCTGAGTGCCTGGGTGGCCGAACATGTTGAAAAACCATCCTAGGTCCCCTTGTGCAAGAAGGGTGCCTTGAACAACGGCAGTTTCCTCAGTTCCAGTTTTACTCCCACCTTTCAAGTACGAGTTGAAACTTTTTGCTGTTTTCTGCTCCTGATTATCACAATAAATTTGGCTAAAAGCTACCAGCGGTATCCATGCCACTGCCTGAATGCTATGCTGCTTAGAAATGTCTTCTGCCAGATTAAGAAGTACATTGCTCTTAAAATCAGCCTCACAGAAAGTGTCAGGACACAGGAAAAATGCAGACAACTTCTCGGCCAGAAAAGAACACGAATGGTCTCTGGTCCAACTACCAAAGCGTCCTCCTTTTCCTCTAAGCCCTCTTGAGCCCTGTCTTCACTGTCTGGTCCTATTGACGTTCTGGTCTTCTGAGTTCCCACCAGAATTAGCCAGTAAGCCCCATTTACAACAACCAGCATTTACAGCTGGCACTGCTAAGCATCTCAAAATTTTTCCCACTAATTCCAAAAAGCTCCAAAAGCGTCTGAACCAAGTGGTCAGGTGAGTCAGAGCAACAGCCGCACTTGGCAGTATCGACTTCCGTTTTGGTCAGCTTTTCCACTGCTGTGACTAGAAGGCCTGACCAGAACCATTTCAGAGGAGGCAAAGCTCACTTGGGGGCTCACAATCTCAGAGGTCTCAGTTCATGGACAGCAGGCTGCATTCTTTAGGGCTCGAGGTAAGACAGTGTTATTGCCTAGAGGTGCTGGGTTCATTGTCTCCGTTCAGCAAAGAATCGAAGAACAGGACACAGAGATAGCAAGCAAGAAGTAGGTTTTCTGAAAAGACACACAGATAGGCTTCTCTGGAGGGAAGGAGCCCAGAGCTGGGAGTCTGGTGGGGGAGCCCTGGCCTGCTCTTCTTATGGTCTCTGGAATCTGCTCCTTTCCTAATCTCCTCGCTATTATGGATGGGTGCGCCCATGTTCATGCATCTGTTTTAGTTTTTCTGTTGGATCCCTGCTTTAAGAGCATGAGTGCAGAAGGGACACAACTGGGTCCCCAACCCGAGTCCACAAGCACTTTGGCAGAGCAGGAAGCTGACCTCACAGAAGACCCTCTCCATGCTGCTCTGCTCGGGCCCTGCCCCCAACCTCCTCACTCCACATCTTGCCCCGACTGTAACAGTGTCCACTTGACGCTTTGAATCAGCCCTGCTGCTCCGCCACTGAGACTTATGTGTAGGATGGACACCTTTCTTCTCTTCCTCTCCCCTGCTGCCCCTGGTCTCAGGGGAAACAGGAGCACCATTCCTCCCATCCTGGGCGGAGTTGTCTGTGCTGAGCACACACCCGCCACACGACGAAGTCATCCAGACTTTGGGAATGGCACCAAAAGGTCTCAGGAATGACTGTCTCCCAATTCACAAGTGCATTTCAACTCCGGCAGGGAACACGTGGAAAGCAGCCCCTGAGTCACCTCCTTAAAAGCCCCTGCTCCTGCCGATGGGCAGAACCATAGCCCGGGGCACAGGAGTCCCTGTGTTTCTCCTTTGCTAGCAAAGCAATGCAATTTCTCTTCCCTTTTCTCAAAACCATATTTTCCTTTATCCAGTCGGCATCAGCTACAAGGACAGACATTTCGGTAACAACCCCATCGGCTCAGGAGGCTGAAGCAGGATAATCAGAAATTCTCGACCGGCCTCATCATGTTAGGGAGATCCTAAGCAATTTAGTAAGACCCTGTCTCAAAATAAAATATAAGGAAAAAGGGGTTGGGCCTATGGCTCAGTGGTTAAGCCATATGCCCATATGGTTCTGCGTTCCATCCCTGGTATTAAAAGAAACGATTTTAAAAGAAATAATAATGATAATCAGAAATGGCACGTTGCAGTTTCAATTTATATCTCGTATTTAGGTTTGGAATTTATCCATGTCAATAAAGTAAAACAGATTCTCTCACTTTAACAGGTGTATAACATTCCATCAATTCATTCCCCTGTGGAGAGGCCGCGAGGCGAAGTATCGCCATCTTCCTCCTTTTGAAACGGTATGGGTTTCTTTAATTATCAGATGTCGTCCAGATGCCCGTCAAAAGCAATTTCTCAGTCACATCCTCGCCAGCTTTGTATCAGAGTTCCTGCTCGTCCACATTCTTGTCGACATGTGAAGATATCTGTGAAATTCGATGCAAGTGACGTGCTGTTTTAATGTTCATTTATTTTGCGATTCCTCAAGTTTCAGTGAGGTCAAGTCTCTTTCAGTATCCTTATTGGTTGCTTAGGTTTTCTCTAAAGTGAATTTCCGATTTGTGTTTATAAACCATCTTTTCCCTTTCTTGGTGTTTTTGTTCTGATTTGCTTTTCAGTTGGCTCTGTCTCCTTCATAGGGTCCTTTGCCAGGAGCATGGCTTCGTGCGTCTTCTCTTGGTTCCTGGCTTGCCTGGTTTTCTGACCTGTGAGTCTTGATGCATGGATATCCTCACATTCAATTGAATCATATCGATCAACTGTGTATGATTCGTGTTACTGAAGAAAATCTGAAGAAATCTTAAAAACGGCGGAGTTGCTGGAACCAGGTTAACATAGAAAACATGTGGTCTTCTCATCCATGAACAGGAACCTCTCTCCACTTACTAGCTCTTCTCCAGCTCCTTCAGTACAGTACATAACTTGTGTCCATATCTAGTTTTCCATTATACTATGAAGCCCTCATGGGGTGGAACTGTGTACATATTTGCCTCCTTCACAGAGTCTGTCACATAATGTTCCCATTAGAGGCTCTCAGGAAATCAAATTTATAACTTTTGTCTTTGGGCTTCATGTCTAAATGCAGAATCCAGTGAGTCAATACGGTTCTGTTGTGGTTGTTCCTCGTATTCTCAGTGCAGGGAGGCGTCAGCGTGGCGGCTTAGCTGAGATGTCAGTAGACACCACACTTCACAGTGGGGTGACACTCAGAATGTCCAAAACGATCTGGCTACTGATGGCTAGATGAACCTTAAATATGTCACCTAACTGAAGCTATAAAAGGCTCAAGGAAAGAGAATTTTGGAGAAAATGATATGTGAGAATTTTTTGAGAGATCTGTTGATGTGCTGAGTCCCTCCCGGGGCCATGTTGCTCCAAGGGAGATGTGACTCTCTCCGGTCTCACGTCTAGTGAGAAATGTCCCAGTGGGACCGCCAAGAGAGTTTGGCACCTGCCACTGCAGTTGGAGGCGAGAGGAGTCTGGGTTCAGCCTCTGGAGAATTCTAACCTCTAGCAAGCACCAGGATGAGCCATCAGGACCTGCCCGCCTCCCAGGGTTTGTAGTGAAGGCTGAGCAAGGGTGTCCAGGGAGCCATGACCGCGCTGTGGAGCTCAGGAGAACTGTCCGTCATCCTAGATCTAACGTAGGAGAGGCCCTTGAGTCACGAAGAGACATCGTCTCAGCAACCAAAGACACTGCCACGTTTCTGGGAAGGCAAGGAGTGATGGGTGAGTTTTGGGAAGCACCGCCCAGAGTCAGAGGAGGCACAGCCAAGGAATCCCCGGGGAGCCCCCAAGCAGCACCTGGGATGGGAGCCCAGGAAACGTGGAGCCAGCCTGGGAGGCTCCAGTTCGGGAAGGGACCCCTGTGCTCTACCCCTGGGCTCTCCCTGGCCCCAGCCCAGTTCCGCGTTCCTTGCGGGTGGAGGGGGGCGGGAGCATGCACTGGCAGCTGCACTTTCCGGCTGATCTCTGTTCTGGGTTGCTCCTGGGAACCTTGTCTGCTGCCAGGTATTCCCTGAGCTGGACATTGCTGTCTCTGGACTTCATGTGTCTTCCCGGAGTGAGGTGGGAGGACGCTGGCCGAGTGAGGGGGCCCCCTTTCTCAGTTGTTGTGCCCCATCTGCACGGTTCCTAGCCTGACATCTGTCCCATAGGCCCTGTGCCAAGAGACAGGTGCTCCCCTGAGCGACCGATGTGTGCGTCTCCTGAAACATGCACGTCTGGTCCTGAGTACTCAGGGGAGCTCTGGAAGCCTCTCTCTGGGAGGCAAGAGGCAGCGCTATGCAGAAGGAGGGTCATGCCCGGGGCGGCTGCAGAGTGGGCGGTGGCCGGTCCGTGGAGCTCCAGGTGTTGCTCTGACTGGGTACCTTCCTCCTCTGCCTGGCTCTGCCGGGTCCAGGAACAGAGAGCGACGGCAGTAGAGCACGGAGGGGTGACCTGGAGCATCCCACCCCGTCCACGCCCCGAGAGGGAGAACTGCCAGGCAGGCAGCTGTGGCCTCGTCTGCAGTGCCCTTCGCCCCTCTCCCATCTGGCCAACTCCTCTCCGTCCCTCGGCGCCCACGCAGATCCCGGGTCCTGCCAGCTCTTGCCATTCTGCACCGCAGTTCATCCTCCCGAGCGTGTTCTTCGTCACCGGGCGGTGGGCTCGTGGGTCAGGGGCTCTGCCCGGTGTCCCGAGGCCCCGGCGTCTGCAGGCCGAGTGCCTGGTCCACGCACAGCCCGTGCTTGTTACCCGTGCACCAGTGACCACGAGTTCCAGAGCGGGAAGTTCGCAGCCCCAGCGCCAGGGCCAGGCTGCCTGCCTGTCCAACCCCTGCAGGCGGCCCTGCCCTGCCCTGCCCTTAAGAGCAGCACGCAAGGAAGGGAGTGGTGGGAGATGGGACAGTCCCCCCTGCACATGCCGGGTGACTCTGCAGGGACGGGAGGGGGAGCAGAGAGGCCGGGGCTCGCTTCCCTGGTCTCGGGCTGGCCAGGCAGCCAGCTGTCGGAGCGGGGCTCAACTGCACTGCCCCGGTTCTACTCCATCCCTGGAACTTGACCTCCCCAGGAGCGAGGGAGGAAGGGAGGGGTGCAGAAGTGGAAGCAGGGTGAGGGGTGCCCCTGCCCAAGCCCGAGGTCCCCGGGCAGGGTGCTCGTGAGAACAGAAGGCGGGGAGCACAGGTGCCGTCTTCCTCCCAGGAACCCCAGCTCCCCCGGCTCCAGGCCCCGCCCAGCCCCCTCCTCTGAGGAGCCCGAGGGTCCCCCTGGCTCTGCCCGCCCCTGCCCGCCCCCACCTGCGCCGCAGCGGTCAGAGCCTAGCCGTGTCACCTGGTGGCGAGCGGGTCAGCTGACCCTCTGCAGAAGGCAGCTGCTCAGGAGAAGATGCAGCTGGCTCTCGTCCTCCTCCTCGCTGGCCTTCGAAGCAGGAGCAAGCCAGACGTGGCAGTCACCTCAGTCCACTCGTGCCAGGCGGCACGTCCCCATGCCCAGTGAGCACACAGCCTGGCTCCCACGGGCCCTGCGGTGAAGGATGGCCCTGCGGGTCCCCTGCCCGCCAACACCCCACCCCAGATGAGCCCTCAGTCCGTAGGCCCGTGTGCTGGGCTGCCACACAGAATGTGCCCGGAGGGTTTCCAGCTGCAGTCCCTGCAGGGGCTAGAGTGACATCACACACCACAGCAAAGACTCAGGGGGCACGGCGGTCACAGGCTCTCAAGGGCCTGGGAGCGAGATCCGCCCCTGCTCCCCACCAGCCGCCTCTGCCTGGGAGATGGGGTTTGCAACCCGGGTCCTGCAGAGCTAGGTGACGGCTGCTGCAGGAGGGACTGCCAGCGTCAGGCGTGTTCCTCAAGTTAAGTAATCTGCAGCTCATCCAGGTAAGCGAGTTTCCAGGGTGGAGCATTTCTATCTGAGGAGGAGGAGGAGGAGGAGGAAGAGGAGGAGGAGGAGGAGGAGGAGGAGGCGGAGGAGGAGGAGGAGGAGGCGGAGGAGGAGGGGGGGGGAGCCAAAGGAAGAAGAAGAGGAAGAAGAAGGAAGAAAAGAAAAGGGAAGAGAAAGGAGAAACACGCTGGGCAAAGAGGTACATCTGTGTTGTGCTTGGGCTGGCGCGGTGGTGCTCGCCCGCAATCCCAGCGGCCGGGGAGGCGGAGGTGGAGGCGGGGGGCTCGCCAGTTTGAAGCCAGCCTCGGCAACAGCGAGGAACTAAGCCCCTCGGCCAGACCCCACCCCCAAATTTAAAAATACAAACGACAGGGCCGGGGACGTGGCTCAGTGGTCCAGTGCCCCCGAGTTCAATCCCCCGCACCCCCCACCAAACGTGCTTGGCAACAGAGACCTCTGGGGTTAGAAATGAATGTCTCTGTGCAGGAGGGGTCTCTGGTATTATTGTGTTTTGTAACTTTTATTTTATGTGCTCCAATTAGTTGCACCTGACAGTAGAAGGCATTTATACGCTTTGAAAGCCGTACAGAGAAAGAATGTGCACGTTGCAGGAGTCGCGAGAGGGACGTGGGGACCCGACTCAGCTGCTGCGTGCCCTCCGGCTCCCGGATTAAGGGGCCTGTGGGCGAGCAGGCCCTTCTGCTCGGCTCCCGGCTGGGCGGCTGAGGCTGACAGCTGAATGTCGGGGACCCGGTGCCGGTAGAGGGAGCCCTGCACCCCACGCTGAGCCCTCCTCCCCTCCTCCAGCAGAGATGCCACAAGCTGGCTCCGGACGGACGGATGAGCATCAGCCCGGGATCAGAGTCCACCGGCGCGGCCCCCCTCGGGACAGGGGCCCTCCGGTGCTTTGCGGTTGTGTGCAGGAGAAAGACGGGAGGAGCTGGAGCCCGGCAGAGCCCTCCCCGAGCAAACAGCCCAGCCCTGAGCACACAAGGGGGTATAAACGGCCCTCCCGGAGCCCGGCACATCCTGTGTGTGGTCGGTCCTCAAGCACGCTGCTGTCATGGAGGCCAGAGCGCTTTGGCTGCTGCTGCTGGTCCTGGCCCTGGGGTCCTCTGGCTGGGCTCAGGAGTACATCGGCCTGTGTGAGTATCACTCTGGCCCCCTGGTGGCGGGGTGGGGGCGCCCAGCAGGGAGAGGCTTGCCGGCCAGGTGCCCTTCCGTGGGCTGGAGAGTGGGGAGAGCACACGCCTCTACTCCACGTGGAGGCAGGGCCGCCGCTGGTCAGACGCAGCCCCCTCCTGGCAGCAGCCCTCCGGAGAGGGCCTTATTGCCCCCGTGTCACGGTCGGGGAAGCCGAAGCTCAGAGAGTTGGCATCCCCAAGGCAGCCTCCCTCCCGGGCAGGGGCAGCCCCGGCGTGCACCCAGGCCCGCCCTGGGGCGGCTGCGCTCTGGGCGCGTCCCGCCGACACACGGACACGGTGAAGAGGCGCGGACGGTCAGGCCAGGACACTGCTCGCCGGGACAGCAGCCCCCGTGCCGCCGCGGCTGTGCCGCTCCAGCGGGCACGGGGCCACGCCCGAGGGCACCGGGTGTGGCTTCGCCAGGTTCCCAGCCCAGAGGGGGCGCAGGCAGCAGCTCCCAAGGTGGGCCGCCCATCAGGGTGCTGGTCAGCTCCTCCTGTGAGTGCCTCTCAGGGCGGGAGGCAGGCCCCGCAGGTGGCCAGCGGATGGCAAGGCGGCCCAGCTGGGAGGAGAGGCGCAGGCGGGAAGGCTGGGGGCTGGCGCGGGGCTTCCCCGTGAGCTCCACTTGCCCGGGAGGAGTCTGGCTGGTCGATGGCGCCAGGTGGATTCTCAGGCACAGCAGGCAGGCCTGCGGGACTCTGGGCGCTGCCGGCCTCAGGACCACCCGGAACCCGGGGCCCGGCGGGTGTAGAAGAGGTGGAAGCGGAGCTCCCGTGTGCTTCCCGTTCCTAGAAGAGGGGCCGGTGCCGCTGCTCAAACGAGGAAGGGAAGCCTTGTCCCGGGTCCAGGAGGGCCGGAGTCCCACAGGCCCTGCCGGCCGGAGGGTACCCTGACCTCCCGGCCAGGCGAAGGGAGCATGCCGAGAGAGAGCCCCGGGGCACACGCGGGGTTCCCGGGCCTGGCCTTTCCCGGCCCACCTGCCTTCTTTCTCTTGGAAAGAAAGCCCACCCTCCCGGGCGCGGGGCGGCGCCCTCTCGGAGCCCAGGTGGGCCGCAGAGAGGCCGCCGGCTCCCAAACCGAAGGGAAACACTGACCCCAGGCCCCGAGGGCTCTGGTGCTGACTGGTGTTTTCTGGGCAGCGGCAAGCCAGTGTGTCGTCCCACCCAAGGACAGGGTGGACTGCGGCTACCCCCAGATCACCGAGCGGGACTGCAACAACCGGGGCTGCTGCTTTGACTCCCGCACCCCAGGGGTGCCCTGGTGCTTCAAGCCTCTGCAAGAGACAGGTGAGAGCCAGCAGGGTGAGCCCAGGTGCCCGGGCCCGGGCCTGGGCTCGGGCAGGACAACCAACACTGTCACCGTCACCGTCACCGTCACCGTCTGTTGGTGGAGGCCTCGCATCAGGGCAGCTGCCAGCCTCCGGCTTATCCCGTTTGTCCCCTTTCTGTAAAATACAAAAGCGAACGCTCTCAAAGGTGTCCTAGGCTAAGGAATTGTGTAGAAGGAGCCAGATTAAAACCGTCCCACAGAGAGGCTCGGACACGGCGGACTCTGAGGGTCATTCTCTGCCCACCGAGCCTCTGGAGTCCCTGTCATCTGTGACTTGCTCACAGCAGCTGGTGGTCATGCTGGGCGTGGTGCCCTGGTGCCTCCCGAACCCCTCCATCCTGCCCCTCTGACCTCCTCCCTGGCCGGGACTGGGGTAGGGCTGGGGTGCGGGGCAGTCCCCCCACCCCGGGACTCCGCTCTGGGAGGGGTCACGTGCTTGTGCAAACAACAGATGGCCTGAGCACTGGTGGTTTGTCATCCTGGCCCCATCTGGGCCCCACCCCATCACATCTTGGGAGTGGCCGTCTGCTAAGAGCCATCTGGCATGCTCCTCTTCGCAGAAGAATGTACCTGCCGGAAGCACCTTCCGGAATCGGAGCCACAGGGGCCGGGCTTGCCCTTTGTGCCCGGGCAGCAAGGAGGGAGGCTGAGCCCCGGCCGCTCCCGGCTCTCACCAGGGATGGCGTCTGCCGTCCTCTGCACAGGGCTTCCCGTCCTGAGCAGAGCCGGGAGGGCGGTCTGGAGAAGGTTCAGAAGGTTCGAGGACAGCCAGGGAGCGCCCCTCGCCCCTGCTGGCTGTCCGCACTCCTGGCCCCCCGACCGGGACTCTGCGTCTTCTTCAAGTGCCGGCCAGTGGTCCTGCAAAGGCACACCTCTCTTCTCTCCTGCCCCGGTGACCTGGGTCCAGTCAGTTCCCTTAGCCACCCTTGACGGGAGAAGCAGCTGCCCTCACAGGCTGTGGGGATGCTCGGCCTTTCCCTGGGGACCCGGGGGAGGCTTCAGAGAGGCACTGCCCTTGGAATCCAGCTGGGGTGGGCGGGTAGAGATGGCAGGGCTCACCCAAATGCCTGTGCTTCGTCCCCAGAATGCACGTTCTGAAGCTCTGCTCGCAGCCGCCTGGGAAGGCGCCGCCTGTGGCCGCTGGCTGGCTGAGGGGGCCGCTCGTCACCACTTGGCCTGCCGCGGGCAAGCGGGCCCGCTGAACACTCACGTCCAGGGTCTGCTGTCCTAAGGAATAAAGCGCTCACGCTCGGCATGGGACCTGTCCTTGTGCTCATTGCTGCCTCCTTGTCTGGCTCCCTCCTCAGCAATCAAGGGCGGGTGGGCCGGCGAGCCGTCGGGCGTCTCCCGGGACAGGCCTGCCCCAGGCCCCCGCGGGCAGGCCACCCCGAGGAGCTGCCCAGCTGAGACCGCAACCCCGGTAGCTGCCCACGTGACGGGCGGCGAGGGGCCCCCAGGTCCCTTCAGCTCTGAAGAAACTTGTCATCTGTAAGGTCACGGGAAGCTCTGCGTGTCCTGGGTGCAGAGACAAGTCCGGGGGGTCCTCCTGCCAGCGAGCACTTTTTTTTTAAAAATGATTCTGCTCTCTTTTCCCCTCACACGTGTATGTAGGGTGGTGTCCCCTTCTACCGTCCTTCCCACCCCACCACCCCAGCCTCCCTCGCTCCCCTCGGCACAGGCCAGAGTTCCTTCATTCTTCCTTACGCACCCCCATTGTGGACAGATGGCTGCTTTTTGGTTCCTGTTGGCCAGTCATGTTTAACACCCAGGACACTTCAGATGGCCTTCTTTTGCTCTTTTATGAACACGGGTGCAGCTGTGTGAGTAGGTGAGCCAGTGTCACGCCCTCACGTCCCTGGCCGTGTCCCGGCCTCGGGGTGGGAGGCTGTTACCTGCCCTTCCTCGGGCGAAGGGGCCTCCAAGTCCCTTAAGTTCTGAAGAAACATGTCTTCTTAATGGTTTTTCTAAGTTATCACACAATCTTGCAGTTTGAGTTGGACTCTCAGACGTAATGTGTATAAGTGTCTTGGTGTGCCAAGAGTCCCATCTGGTTCCCAAATTTGTTGCTGAAAGCTTGGTCCTTGTCCCCAGTGCCAATCCAATAACAAGGACACAGTTTTGAGAAAAAGGAAAAAGGTTTATTGTTTTGCTAGCAAGGAGAAACACAGGAGACTCCTGTCCCTCAGGTTGGGGTCTGCCTCTCAGCAGGAAGTGTGCTTTTAAAGAGGTGACTCAGAGGCTACATTTCACGTGCTCTCTGCTGGAGTTGAAATTCCCGTGTTAAATTGGGAGATATTCATTTCTGAGACCCTCTGTGCCATCCCCAAAGTCTGGATCACTCTTCCCATGGTGGGTGTGTGCTCAGCACAGACAACTCTGCCCAGGTTGGGGAAGAAAGGTGATCCTGTTTCCCCTGAGATTAGGGAAGGGGAGAGACCAGGGAGGGGCAGGGAGAGAGGAAGAGAAAGAAAGGTGTCCATTTTAAAAATAAGTCTCAGTGGCAAAGCAGCAGGGGCTAATTCAAAGCATAAGGTGGACACTGTAACAGTTGCAAACTCAAGCTACCACATAGAGTGGTGAGAGAAACTTCTAGAACACACTAGGCCTTGTGTTATCTCAGCAAGGGACAAGTTTAGCTAGAGAGATGGAGCAGTTCTGTGTGGGGAGAAGGAGGGTTCTGCTCAGGGGCAGGTTCTGGGTGGTAACTGAGTTGCTGTCAAGGGAACAGCAGAAACACCAGAGACCAAGGCAGGGTGGAGCACAGGGTAGGAGGCATCTAGGTTCGGAGGCATCTAGGGTCCGAGTCAGGGAGGGCAGTGCCAGGAACAGCAAGGGATGCTCTGGAGACACAGGTGGACCCTTTCCCATGACAAAGGTCCTGCTGGAGGTGTGGGGGGTCGAGGGCACAGGCGGGTCAGCCTGGAAAGTAAACAGAGCTCAGTCTCCTGACCGGGCCCAGAGCCGCTGCCACACAGCAGCCTGGGGGCCTGAGACTGAGACCCCAGCGTGGGGGGCGGAGTTCACATTCCTCCAACTGTACTTGGGCTCAGCCTCAAAGGCTGGGTGATTCATGAGGAATGGGGGACAGGGCCCTGGAAAAAGATGACCGGGCAAGAACTGACGGACATCAGGGTCCGCCCCGAGTGCAAAGCCGGGTTTAGTATACACCCAGGTCCTAGGTTTGCTGAGGGTCACTTTAGGTCAGGCAGGTGTCACCACAGACCATTAAAAAGGAACAGGAAGGCTTGGATTCAAAGACCAGGGCTTCCTGACATCATCCCTCTCAGTCGGGGTTTTGGACACAGTACCTAAACAGAGACCCCCATCTGTAATCCAAGGGTGGTTGGTGCCTCTTCCAGGGTGTGGGAGCTCTGGGCAGGCCAAGCCCAGGGTCAGAATGAAGGCTGCTGCCTAAGGGGCCAGAGTCCCTTCCCAGGGGGAGGAAACCAAGAAACCCCACCTCTGTGAGCAGACGTGATTTCTGGCCTTTGGGAAGTGAGGGCAGATGCCCCTTGAGGACAGTCCTCTTTGGGGAGGAGTGTTGGCAAAACCCAGGCACACCGGGGCGGTGCACCCCCAAAACTTCTCAAGGTAAATGCAGGCCAGGTGCCTAGGAGGAGCAGGTAACAGCCTCCCACCCCGAGGCCGGGACACGGCCAGGGACGTGAGGGCGTGACACTGGCTCACCTACTCACACAGCTGCACCCGTGTTCATAAAAGAGCAAAAGAAGGCCATCTGAAGTGTCCTGGGTGTTAAACATGACTGGCCAACAGGAACCAAAAAGCAGCCATCTGTCCACAATGGGGGTGCGTAAGGAAGAATGAAGGAACTCTGGCCTGTGCCGAGGGGAGCGAGGGAGGCTGGGGTGGTGGGGTGGGAAGGACGGTAGAAGGGGACACCACCCTACATACACGTGTGAGGGGAAAAGAGAGCAGAATCATTTTTAAAAAAAAAGTGCTCGCTGGCAGGAGGACCCCCCGGACTTGTCTCTGCACCCAGGACACGCAGAGCTTCCCGTGACCTTACAGATGACAAGTTTCTTCAGAGCTGAAGGGACCTGGGGGCCCCTCGCCGCCCGTCACGTGGGCAGCTACCGGGGTTGCGGTCTCAGCTGGGCAGCTCCTCGGGGTGGCCTGCCCGCGGGGGCCTGGGGCAGGCCTGTCCCGGGAGACGCCCGACGGCTCGCCGGCCCACCCGCCCTTGATTGCTGAGGAGGGAGCCAGACAAGGAGGCAGCAATGAGCACAAGGACAGGTCCCATGCCGAGCGTGAGCGCTTTATTCCTTAGGACAGCAGACCCTGGACGTGAGTGTTCAGCGGGCCCGCTTGCCCGCGGCAGGCCAAGTGGTGACGAGCGGCCCCCTCAGCCAGCCAGCGGCCACAGGCGGCGCCTTCCCAGGCGGCTGCGAGCAGAGCTTCAGAACGTGCATTCTGGGGACGAAGCACAGGCATTTGGGTGAGCCCTGCCATCTCTACCCGCCCACCCCAGCTGGATTCCAAGGGCAGTGCCTCTCTGAAGCCTCCCCCGGGTCCCCAGGGAAAGGCCGAGCATCCCCACAGCCTGTGAGGGCAGCTGCTTCTCCCGTCAAGGGTGGCTAAGGGAACTGACTGGACCCAGGTCACCGGGGCAGGAGAGGAGAGAGGTGTGCCTTTGCAGGACCACTGGCCGGCACTTGAAGAAGTCGCAGAGTCCCGGTCGGGGGGCCAGGAGTGCGGACAGCCAGCAGGGGCGAGGGGCGGCTCCCTGGCTGTCCTCCAACCTTCTCCAGAAGGTTCCCAGCTCTGCTCAGGACGGGAAGCCCTGTGCAGAGGACGGCAGACGCCATCCCTGGTGAGAGCCGGGAGCGGCCGGGGCTCAGCCTCCCTCCTTGCTGCCCGGGCACAAAGGGCAAGCCTGACCCCTGTGGCTCCGATTCCGGAAGGTGCTTCCGGCAGGTACATTCTTCTGCGAAGGGGAGCATGCCAGATGGCTCTTAGCAGACGGCCACTCCCAAGATGTGATGGGGTGGGGCCCAGATGGGGCCAGGATGACAAACCACCAGTGCTCAGGCCATCTGTTGTTTGCACAAGCACGTGACCCCTCCCAGAGCGGAGTCCCGGGGTCGGGGGACTGCCCCGCACCCCAGCCCTACCCCAGTCCCGGCCAGGGAGGAGGTCAGAGGGGCAGGATGGAGGGGTTCGGGAGGCACCAGGGCACCACGCCCAGCATGGCCACCAGCTGCTGTGAGCAAGTCACAGATGACAGGGACTCCAGAGGCTCGGTGGGCAGACAATGACCCTCAGAGTCCGCCTTGTCCGAGCCTCTCTGTGGGACGGTTTTAATCTGGCTCCTTCTACACAATTCCTTAGCCTAGGACACCTCTGAGAGCGTTCGCTTTTGTATTTTACAGAAAGGGGACAAACGGGACCAGCCGGAGGCCGGCAGCTGCCCTGATGCGAGGCCTCCACCAACAGACGGTGACGGTGACGGTGACAGTGCTGGTTGTCCTGCCCGAGCCCGGGCCCGGGCCCGGGCACCTGGGCTCACCCTGCTGGCTCTCACCTGTCTCTTGCAGAGGCTTGAAGCACCAGGGCACCCCTGGGGTGCGGGAGTCAAAGCAGCAGCCCCGGTTGTTGCAGTCCCGCTCGGTGATCTGGGGGTAGCCGCAGTCCACCCTGTCCTTGGGTGGGACGACACACTGGCTTGCCGCTGCCCAGAAAACACCAGTCAGCACCAGAGCCCTCGGGGCCTGGGGTCAGTGTTTCCCTTCGGTTTGGGAGCCGGCGGCCTCTCTGCGGCCCACCTGGGCTCCGAGAGGGCGCCGCCCCGCGCCCGGGAGGGTGGGCTTTCTTTCCAAGAGAAAGAAGGCAGGTGGGCCGGGAAAGGCCAGGCCCGGGAACCCCGCGTGTGCCCCGGGGCTCTCTCTCGGCATGCTCCCTTCGCCTGGCCGGGAGGTCAGGGTACCCTCCGGCCGGCAGGGCCTGTGGGACTCCGGCCCTCCTGGACCCGGGACAAGGCTCCCCTTCCTCGTTTGAGCAGCGGCACCGGCCCCTCTTCTAGGACCGGGAAGCACACAGGAGCTCCGCACGTCCCGAGGAAGGGCGGGCTGCGTGCTGGCCGCTTCCACCTCTTTTGCACCGGCCCGGCCCCGGGTTCTGGGTGGTCCTGAGGCCGGCAGCGCCCAGAGTCCCGCAGGCCTGCCTGCTGTGCCTGAGAATCCACCTGGCGCCATCGGCCAGCCAGACTCCTCCCGGGCAAGTGGAGCTCACGGGGAAGCCCCGCGCCAGCCCCCAGCCTTCCCGCCTGCGCCTCTCCTCCCAGCTGGGCCGCCTTGCCATCCGCTGGCCACCTGCGGGGCCTGCCTCCCGCCCTGAGAGGCACTCACAGGAGGAGCTGACCAGCACCCTGATGGGCGGCCCACCTTGGGAGCTGCTGCCTGCGCCCCCTCTGGGCTGGGAACCTGGCGAAGCCACACCCGGTGCCCTCGGGCGTGGCCCCGTGCCCGCTGGAGCGGCACAGCCGCGGCGGCACGGGGGCTGCTGTCCCGGCGAGCAGTGTCCTGGCCTGACCGTCCGCGCCTCTTCACCGTGTCCGTGTGTCGGCGGGACGCGCCCAGAGCGCAGCCGCCCCAGGGCGGGCCTGGGTGCACGCCGGGGCTGCCCCTGCCCGGGAGGGAGGCTGCCTTGGGGATGCCAACTCTCTGAGCTTCGGCTTCCCCGACCGTGACACGGGGGCAATAAGGCCCTCTCCGGAGGGCTGCTGCCAGGAGGGGGCTGCGTCTGACCAGCGGCGGCCCTGCCTCCACGTGGAGTAGAGGCGTGTGCTCTCCCCACTCTCCAGCCCACGGAAGGGCACCTGGCCGGCAAGCCTCTCCCTGCTGGGCGCCCCCACCCCGCCACCAGGGGGCCAGAGTGATACTCACACAGGCCGATGTATTCCTGAGCCCAGCCAGAGGACCCCAGGGCCAGGACCAGCAGCAGCAGCCAAAGCGCTCTGGCCTCCATGACAGCAGCGTGCTTGAGGACCGACCACACACAGGATGTGCCGGGCTCCGGGAGGGCCGTTTATACCCCCTTGTGTGCTCAGGGCTGGGCTGTTTGCTCGGGGAGGGCTCTGCCGGGCTCCAGCTCCTCCCGTCTTTCTCCTGCACACAACCGCAAAGCACCGGAGGGCCCCTGTCCGGAGGGGGGCCGCGCCGGTGGACTCTGATCCCGGGCTGATGCTCATCCGTCCGTCCGGAGCCAGCTTGTGGCATCTCTGCTGGAGGAGGGGAGGAGGGCTCAGCGTGGGGTGCAGGGCTCCCTCTACCGGCACCGGGTCCCCGACATTCAGCTGTCAGCCTCAGCCGCCCAGCCGGGAGCTGAGCAGAAGGGCCTGCTCGCCCATAGACCCCTTAATCTGGGAGCCGGAGGGCACTCAGCAGCTGAGTCGGGTCCCCACGTCCCTCTCGCGACGTGTGCAACGTGCACATTCTTTCTCTGTACGGCTTTCAAAGCATATAAATGCCTTCTACTGTCAGGTGCAACTAATTGGAGCACATAAAATAAAAGTTACAGAACACAATAATACCAGAGACCCCTCCTGCAACAGAGACATTCATTTCTAACCCCAGAGGTCTCTGTTGCCAAGCACGTTTGATGGGGGGTGCGGGGGATTGAACTCGGGGGCACTGGACCACTGAGCCACGTCCCGGCCCTGTGTTTGTATTTTTAAATTTGGGGGCGGGGTCTGGCGGAGGGGCTTAGTTCCTCGCTGTTGCCGAGGCTGGCTTCGAACTGGCGAGCCCCCCGCCTCCACCTCCGCCTCCCCGGCCGCTGGGATTGCCGGCGAGCGCCAAGCACCAGCCCAAGCACAACACAGATGTACCTCTTTGCCCAGCGTGTTTCTCCTTTCTCTTCCCTTTTCTTTTCTTCCTTCTTCTTCCTCTTCTTCTTCCTTTGGCTTCCCCCCTCCTCCTCCTCCTCCGCCGCCTCCTCCTCCTCCTCCTCCTCCTCAGATAGAAATGCTCCACCCTGGAAACTCGCTTACCTGGATGAGCTGCAGGTTACTTAACTTGAGGAACACGCCTGACGCTGGCAGTCTCTCCTGCAGCAGCCGTCACCTAGCTCTGCAGGACCCGGGTTGCAAACCCCAGCTCCCAGGCAGAGGCGGCTGGTGGGGAGCAGGGGCGGATCTCGCTCCCAGGCCCTTGAGAGCCTGTGACCGCCGTGCCCCCTGAGTCTTTGCTGTGGTGTGTGATGTCACTCTAGCCCCTGCAGGGACTGCAGCTGGAAACCCTCCGGGCACATTCTGTGTGGCAGCCCAGCACACGGGCCTACGGACTGAGGGCTCATCTGGGGTGGGGTGTTGGCGGGCAGGGGACCCGCAGGGCCATCCTTCACCGCAGGGCCCGTGGGAGCCAGGCTGTGCGCTCACTGGGCATGGGGACGTGCCGCCTGGCACGAGTGGACTGAGGTGACTGCCACGTCTGGCTTGCTCCTGCTTCGAAGGCCAGCGAGGAGGAGGACGAGAGCCAGCTGCATCTTCTCCTGAGCAGCTGCCTTCTGCAGAGGGTCAGCTGACCCGCTCGCCACCAGGTGACACGGCTAGGCTCTGACCGCTGCGGCGCAGGTGGGGGCGGGCAGGGGCGGGCAGAGCCAGGGGGACCCTCGGGCTCCTCAGAGGAGGGGGCTGGGCGGGGCCTGGAGCCGGGGGAGCTGGGGTTCCTGGGAGGAAGACGGCACCTGTGCTCCCCGCCTTCTGTTCTCACGAGCACCCTGCCCGGGGACCTCGGGCTTGGGCAGGGGCACCCCTCACCCTGCTTCCACTTCTGCACCCCTCCCTTCCTCCCTCGCTCCTGGGGAGGTCAAGTTCCAGGGATGGAGTAGAACCGGGGCAGTGCAGTTGAGCCCCGCTCCGACAGCTGGCTGCCTGGCCAGCCCGAGACCAGGGAAGCGAGCCCCGGCCTCTCTGCTCCCCCTCCCGTCCCTGCAGAGTCACCCGGCATGTGCAGGGGGGACTGTCCCATCTCCCACCACTCCCTTCCTTGCGTGCTGCTCTTAAGGGCAGGGCAGGGCAGGGCCGCCTGCAGGGGTTGGACAGGCAGGCAGCCTGGCCCTGGCGCTGGGGCTGCGAACTTCCCGCTCTGGAACTCGTGGTCACTGGTGCACGGGTAACAAGCACGGGCTGTGCGTGGACCAGGCACTCGGCCTGCAGACGCCGGGGCCTCGGGACACCGGGCAGAGCCCCTGACCCACGAGCCCACCGCCCGGTGACGAAGAACACGCTCGGGAGGATGAACTGCGGTGCAGAATGGCAAGAGCTGGCAGGACCCGGGATCTGCGTGGGCGCCGAGGGACGGAGAGGAGTTGGCCAGATGGGAGAGGGGCGAAGGGCACTGCAGACGAGGCCACAGCTGCCTGCCTGGCAGTTCTCCCTCTCGGGGCGTGGACGGGGTGGGATGCTCCAGGTCACCCCTCCGTGCTCTACTGCCGTCGCTCTCTGTTCCTGGACCCGGCAGAGCCAGGCAGAGGAGGAAGGTACCCAGTCAGAGCAACACCTGGAGCTCCACGGACCGGCCACCGCCCACTCTGCAGCCGCCCCGGGCATGACCCTCCTTCTGCATAGCGCTGCCTCTTGCCTCCCAGAGAGAGGCTTCCAGAGCTCCCCTGAGTACTCAGGACCAGACGTGCATGTTTCAGGAGACGCACACATCGGTCGCTCAGGGGAGCACCTGTCTCTTGGCACAGGGCCTATGGGACAGATGTCAGGCTAGGAACCGTGCAGATGGGGCACAACAACTGAGAAAGGGGGCCCCCTCACTCGGCCAGCGTCCTCCCACCTCACTCCGGGAAGACACATGAAGTCCAGAGACAGCAATGTCCAGCTCAGGGAATACCTGGCAGCAGACAAGGTTCCCAGGAGCAACCCAGAACAGAGATCAGCCGGAAAGTGCAGCTGCCAGTGCATGCTCCCGCCCCCCTCCACCCGCAAGGAACGCGGAACTGGGCTGGGGCCAGGGAGAGCCCAGGGGTAGAGCACAGGGGTCCCTTCCCGAACTGGAGCCTCCCAGGCTGGCTCCACGTTTCCTGGGCTCCCATCCCAGGTGCTGCTTGGGGGCTCCCCGGGGATTCCTTGGCTGTGCCTCCTCTGACTCTGGGCGGTGCTTCCCAAAACTCACCCATCACTCCTTGCCTTCCCAGAAACGTGGCAGTGTCTTTGGTTGCTGAGACGATGTCTCTTCGTGACTCAAGGGCCTCTCCTACGTTAGATCTAGGATGACGGACAGTTCTCCTGAGCTCCACAGCGCGGTCATGGCTCCCTGGACACCCTTGCTCAGCCTTCACTACAAACCCTGGGAGGCGGCAGGTCCTGATGGCTCATCGTGCTGCTTGCTAGAGGTTAGAATTCTCCAGAGGCTGAACCCAGACTCCTCTCGCCTCCAACTGCAGTGGCAGGTGCCAAACTCTCTTGGCGGTCCCACTGGGACATTTCTCACTAGACGTGAGACCGGAGAGAGTCACATCTCCCTTGGAGCAACATGGCCCCGGGAGGGACTCAGCACATCAACAGATCTCTCAAAAAATTCTCACATATCATTTTCTCCAAAATTCTCTTTCCTTGAGCCTTTTATAGCTTCAGTTAGGTGACATATTTAAGGTTCATCTAGCCATCAGTAGCCAGATCGTTTTGGACATTCTGAGTGTCACCCCACTGTGAAGTGTGGTGTCTACTGACATCTCAGCTAAGCCGCCACGCTGACGCCTCCCTGCACTGAGAATACGAGGAACAACCACAACAGAACCGTATTGACTCACTGGATTCTGCATTTAGACATGAAGCCCAAAGACAAAAGTTATAAATTTGATTTCCTGAGAGCCTCTAATGGGAACATTATGTGACAGACTCTGTGAAGGAGGCAAATATGTACACAGTTCCACCCCATGAGGGCTTCATAGTATAATGGAAAACTAGATATGGACACAAGTTATGTACTGTACTGAAGGAGCTGGAGAAGAGCTAGTAAGTGGAGAGAGGTTCCTGTTCATGGATGAGAAGACCACATGTTTTCTATGTTAACCTGGTTCCAGCAACTCCGCCGTTTTTAAGATTTCTTCAGATTTTCTTCAGTAACACGAATCATACACAGTTGATCGATATGATTCAATTGAATGTGAGGATATCCATGCATCAAGACTCACAGGTCAGAAAACCAGGCAAGCCAGGAACCAAGAGAAGACGCACGAAGCCATGCTCCTGGCAAAGGACCCTATGAAGGAGACAGAGCCAACTGAAAAGCAAATCAGAACAAAAACACCAAGAAAGGGAAAAGATGGTTTATAAACACAAATCGGAAATTCACTTTAGAGAAAACCTAAGCAACCAATAAGGATACTGAAAGAGACTTGACCTCACTGAAACTTGAGGAATCGCAAAATAAATGAACATTAAAACAGCACGTCACTTGCATCGAATTTCACAGATATCTTCACATGTCGACAAGAATGTGGACGAGCAGGAACTCTGATACAAAGCTGGCGAGGATGTGACTGAGAAATTGCTTTTGACGGGCATCTGGACGACATCTGATAATTAAAGAAACCCATACCGTTTCAAAAGGAGGAAGATGGCGATACTTCGCCTCGCGGCCTCTCCACAGGGGAATGAATTGATGGAATGTTATACACCTGTTAAAGTGAGAGAATCTGTTTTACTTTATTGACATGGATAAATTCCAAACCTAAATACGAGATATAAATTGAAACTGCAACGTGCCATTTCTGATTATCATTATTATTTCTTTTAAAATCGTTTCTTTTAATACCAGGGATGGAACGCAGAACCATATGGGCATATGGCTTAACCACTGAGCCATAGGCCCAACCCCTTTTTCCTTATATTTCATTTTGAGACGGGGTCTTACTAAATTGCTTAGGACCTCCCTAACATGATGAGGCCGGTCGAGAATTTCTGATTATCCTGCTTCAGCCTCCTGAGCCGATGGGGTTGTTACCGAAATGTCTGTCCTGGTAGCTGATGCCGACTGGATAAAGGAAAATATGGTTTTGAGAAAAGGGAAGTGAAATTGCATTGCTTTGCTAGCAAAGGAGAAACACAGGGACTCCTGTGCCCCGGGCTATGGTTCTGCCCATCGGCAGGAGCAGGGGCTTTTAAGGAGGTGACTCAGGGGCTGCATTCCACGTGATCCCTGCCGGAGTTGAAATGCACTTGTGAATTTGGGAGACAGTCATTCCTGAGACCTTCTGGTGCCATCCCCAAAGTCTGGATGACTTCGTCGTGTGGCGGGTGTGTGCTCAGCACAGACAACTCCGCCCAGGATGGGAGGAAAGGTGCTCCTGTTTCCCCTGAGACCAGGGGCAGCAGGGGAGAGGAAGAGAAGAAAGGTGTCCATCCTACACATAAGTTTCAGTGGCCGAGCAGCAGGGCTGATTCAGAGCGTCAAGTGGACACTGTTACCGTCGGGGCAAGATGTGGAGTGAGGAGGTCGGGGGCAGGGCCAGAGCAAAGGCGCATGGAGAGGGTCTTCTGTGAGGTCAGCTTCCTGCTCTGCCAAAGTGCTTGTGGACACGGGTTGGGGACCCAGTTGTGTTTCTTCTGCACTCATGCTCTTAAAGCAGGGATCCAACAGAAAAACTAAAACAGATGCATGAACATGGGCGCACCCATCCATAATAGCGAGGAGATTAGGAAAGGAGCAGATTCCAGAGACCATAAGAAGAGCAGGCCAGGGCTCCCCCACCAGACTCCCAGCTCTGGGCTCCTTCCCTCCAGAGAAGCCTATCTGTGGGGCCAGGGTCTCTGGTGGGGGCCTGGGTACCACTTGAGATGGCAGCAGACCTTGGCATCAACCATGTGGTGCTGGTCCTGCAGGAATGCAGCATGCTGGAGTTGGGGGGTCCACTGAGATTTCATGGAAATCTCATGGAGGCTCATGGGAGCCTCCACTGAGATTTCAAAGGACGGCCCGGGAGGCCAGAAAAAGTACAGCAGACTCGGGGTCTGTGTGGGCCCCACCTGAGAGGCGATGCCTGGATATGTGAGGAGGAAGCCGAAGCTGCCGTGGAGACCCCACGATTAGGAAATGCCATTGACCTAGGACATCACCACAGGAAAGCTGCAGGAACTGAGCACAGACAAGGGAACGGAAAGGCCATCTGGCTGCACCCAACGTGTCACAGGGATGCATCCAAACAAGCCCTTCGGGCAGGACGTGGTGATGCCATGTGTCCAGATGCCGGACACAGACCTGGAGGACCTGTTTGCACAGCTGGATTTCAGGCTCGCTTTGGTCCCCTCCCTTCTCTCCATGCCCCTGTTTTTCTGAATAGAAATGTTTACTCTGTACCTTTACAATTGGATTCTTATAAATCGCTTTTGATTTTTACAGGCGCTCATTATGTGAGCTTGCCCCGAGTCTCAGGGGAGACTTTGGACTTGACCTTTCGGGAAATCTTGGAACTGTTGAGACTCTGGGGACTCTTGGAAATGGACTACACGCATTTTGCATCGTGAGATTGTCATGAGGTTTTTCGGGGCCTGGATGGAATGTTATGGTTTGGATGTGAGGTATCCCCCAAAATCTCACGTGTGAGCCGATGCAAGGAGGTTCAGGGGAGAAATGACTGGGTTGTGAGCGTCCTCACCCAGTCAGTGCACTCATCCCCCATGGGGTTATGTGAATGGTAATTGAAGGCAGGCAGGGTGTGGCTAGAGGAGGTGGGTCATTGGGAGCGTGGTTTAGGGCATATATTTTGTATCTGGCCCGTGGAGTCTCTGTCTCTCTGCTTCCTGATCTTCATGTGAGCAGCTTCCCTCTACCACACTCTTCTGCCCTGATGTCCTGCCTCAGCTCAAGCACCGAGGAATGGAGCCGGCTGCCTGTGGACTGACACCTCTGAAACTGTGAGCCCCCAAATAAACTTTTCCTCCTCTAAAATTGTTCTTGTCAGGTCTTTTGGTCACAGCAGTGAAAAAGCTGGCTAAAGCAGATCTCGGGTCCCACTGAACCATGACTCCTACACAACAGCGCCACAGGTGTCCCCCGAAAGAGGGACCCGATGTTCCTAAGAAGCGGAACCAGACGCGCGGTACCAAGGGTCTTGGTGTGCACACCAGGGGACTCTGCAAATGGTCAAAGTTGTCACAACTTTCCCCAGTTCGGTTTCCTTTTCTCACATTGGATCAAGATGGAGCAACCTGTATTGTTCAGGGAGAGAATTCAGGAGTTAACCTGCAGCCAAAGGGGCTTTGGCAGCTGCTGGAAGGTCCCTCAGTCCCTCCCTTCCCTCACAGGAACAGCTCCTGTGGTTTGACCCCAGGCAAACTCACCAGTCTGCTAACTCTCCTGCAGTTGGCTCTCAAGAAGTTCACCAGCACCTCGCACCTCAGCTTGGAAGTGGGGTTCCTGGGGAGCCAGGCCTGCCCAAGAAAGCTGGGGCAGGGGCTGCTCTCGGGTCCCATGTGGGCCACCAAATTCATTACACTTGTTCTTTGTGCCCAACGCCAATCCAATAAGGAGGACATAGTTTTGAGAAAAAGGAAAAAGAAGGTTTATTGCTTTGGTAGGAAAGGAGAATCACAGGGGACTCCTGTCCCACAGGCTGGGTCTGCCCCCATCAGCAGGAATAGGGCATTTTTATAAAAGTGATGCCTTTTTGTAGTTGCGTGCTGAGGGGTCTGACCCATCAGGAGCTACGTTGAAGGTGCCAAAAACACTGCCTCTGGGCTGCAAGGACAGCAGGACACCAGAAGAATGGGTCATACACAGTTAAGTCTTTACACGCAGTGGTGGTGGTCTCAGCAGTTTTCTCAGCCTGGTCCCAGGTAGCCACGCATCATCTCACTGTGGTCATGGACACCAGACATGGGATGGAAAAACTCTCTAACGCTGCCTGAGCCGTAGATAAATGGGAAGAGAACCGACCTCTACCCTGCCTTCCAGTGCCTCTTGCCCATTGAGGGCATCGAGGCTGCTGGCCACAAGGCATGTGGCAGCAGGCTCTAGCACTGTCAGGTTACGTCCTGGGGACAGGAGTGGTCTCCCCCTTTAAGATCTGACAGGACCTCCCATTTGGCCAGGGGATATCCTTCACCAAGGCAAAGCAATTCTTGCTATTACAATGTCCCATCCAACTAAATGCCCGGGGAGACTCTCAGAATAAATAACTGTACCCAGAAAAGAACAAGCCAGGAACTAAGGCCAACTTGTGTTTTGTAGGCAGCCTCTGCAATGGAATCTCAAGGAAACCTAAAGAGAACAATGGAAAGGGCCTCCTCCACTGCATCACAATATGCTTAGTACAAGAAAAAGGCCCCAAAGGAGACTCTGGGTACAATGGATAGTGGGGAACCCACTTGAAGTTGATGGCATTGTGATAATGACAATGGGGACTGGTCAGGCTGAAAAGTATCCTGTGCTCCAACCCCTTGAGTGCCTCTTGGGAGAGAAAAGATTAATGCACAGTTTTTGTATATGGCAGTGTCTGAATCCTTTCTTGGGATGAAATTTGTTGTGTAAATTATGTGCATGAATAACATTCATATGCATTGTTTCAGAACATAGATTTATAAGAGGGTCTGAAACCAGAAAAATGATATAAGAAAGTAAAAGTTATGGGAATATATTTGGTTACAGAAAATTAGAAAGTAATGTTTCTGGATGAGAAAGTATTTTGTCTGGTAAATTAATATTCTCGTGCTAAAGTCCAAGATGAAAGAGGAATAAACTAAGGGTGTAAACAAGTCATAGAACATCTGTGTAAGTCACAGAAGGTTCATGGAAGGTAAATCTCAAAAAGGTTGCATGTGATTAAATTGGCTATAATTACACAGTTATTAAAATTTGAATGTACTGATATGAAACAAATTCTAAAATATTGGGATCTTCTCTTATCTGTCAAGATAATATAATATTCTTGTATCTGTTAGGGTTTATTACTCAGGGAAACTAACTCTTGAAGCAGAGTTTTTACCCATTTTAATGTCTTTTAAATGATTATTTTGTGACTGGTTAAATAAAGAACAGTTATTTTAGGTTGTCACAATATAGTTGACACCCTAAATATATGTCACTCTATCTATGTATACATGTGAGCAGTACATCTGTCTGAGCCTTGTCAAGGGTTATGTAAAAGTTTATAAAATGGAAGTTTACTTAGGTTTGCTGGCAAGGTAGTCAATAAGTGCTCTTCTTTATACCTTGTATCTGACATAGATGGGTCACATGCCTCATATCTGTTTGCTTTGAGAAGGTCAATTTCTGTTCATTAACACTTTTTCCTAAATGTAAATGAGATTTAAGGCTGTCCTTTGATTTTTTGCTACTACTGCTAACCCATGCAGACCTGTGGTTATTGTTACCACACACTATGAACTCTAAATTTTACTTTAAAATTAAACTTTGTTAAATGTAAATTTTAGGAGAGCACTTTACTAGGTTGGTGATATCCAAGCTAACATTGTCTGTAGCAATAGTATCCTTTAGATTTACACAGAAACAACAAATTTGGTTGGCATTTATTTATGTCATTTGATGTTTTATAACTGGATAAAGGTAACCTGTTGTCAATAAGTTATATACAAAGTTTTGTGTTACTCTTTACAGTGGAATAGGAATTTAAATATATTTTGGAGGTATTAGGAGAGCCTGATCTGTTTAAAAGTTGACCTTATAAAACATGGAAGAATTTTGCCACTTTTTCCATAAAAAGAAAGTTAAAAGCTCTCTTGTCCTTTGTTTGATTCATGTTTCTGATGTAATGTTGTGTTATGTTAATTGATATTCAAAGACTTGGGAAATAACATATGAGAATTTCATAGAATGATACTTTAAAAGGGAACAAACATCATATTGAGAAGTAAAACACTTATTCATATGTGTGAAGAGGCCAGCCTTACCTGAGTGAAGGCTCTCCTCTCTTCCAACTCCGTTTTACAATGGCTCTGAGGTGGACTTGAATTAAGCTTATTTAAAGTTGTGTACAAGGGATAGTTTTTTTTGTTGTTGTAAAGATTACTGTGGACTCAAAAAAATAGGAGATATAATATGTTACTAAGTAAAAGTTCAAATCATGTTTCTTGATTCATAGCTACTACACAAACTGAATGTGTTTTTGCTCTGTTAATTTCATTTTGTATTTTCCTTGTAAACTTTGTAACTGTTGCCTGTTGGTGTTTAGCAGAGGTACTGCTTCTAATAAAAAAAGCTGTGTGAATTTGAGATAAGTCATCACCTACAGGACAGACAGGTTATAAGTCTGACTTCCGGTACTAATACTGACCCCAACTAAATGGAAGGGGTAAAATTATAAACATAAATGTTAAAACCCATTACTCCCACTTCAAGACTGGTGATACTGACCTGCTGGATGTTTAAAACCAAAAACTTGGCCACCAAAGTCAAGGAAGTAAAAGGACCAAGGAAAAAGCAGCCAACATTTTGACCCTTGCCCTCAAGGTCAGCCAGGATCCAGAGAATGACAGGTCCCCTCTCTGGGCCTATCAGGATCTAAAGAATGACAGGTCCCCTCTCTGCAACTCTGGAGAGTCACCTGATCTGTTGATTAGGGAGTTTGAGAGGACCCTAGAGAACAGGAAGCCAACCAGTGCACATTCTGCAGAGAGAAGGGTCATTGACAGGGAAATGTCCCTGATGCTCTTGGGGGACTAATGTAGTCCTCAGGAAGTGAGTTAGTTCCCAAGAGAGTGGGTTGTTGCTGCCTCCCCGTGTGCTCTCTGCAGGAGCTTCTGCCTTTATCATCCTCCTCCATGTGGTCCCCACCAGAGCCCAGCAGATGCCCGTACCGTGCTCTTGGGTCTCCAGACTGTGAACCAAACTCCTTTCTTTTTAAGGGTCCTGCTTCAGGTATTTTGTTTCACAACAGAAAACAGACTCAGACAGGTCCATGATTCTCTGCTGTGTCCCCCACCCAAGATTAGAAAGTAAGGCCCCACCCTGTAGCCCAGGTGACCGCCCTCCAGACCCTCCAGCTGTGGTCCTCCAGTCGACCAGAGGGAGTCTCCAATGCAGGCCCTCCCTGCACCTCTTCTCCAGTTCCTGAGTCCTCTCTTCCTGTTGGCTCCTCCCCATGGACCATCTCTTCCTGGTGGTTCCTCCCCATGGGCTATTCAAGGAGGAGCCACCAGCACTGGTTGGGATGATGCACGGATGTGGATGACGCGGCAGGCCCCCGCGTGCTGGCCTGTGGTGCCTTGTGGCCTGTGCCCACGGCTGTCACTGCCTCTGAGGAGAGAACTGGGGCAGTGGCAGCCCCTCACTGGAAGGGCCCCTCCTTCCGGTCCCTGCTTCCTCCTCTCTCAGGAGGAAAACTGGTGTTCATGATCTACAGCAGAGGAATGGCTGCCACTGGGGACCCAAGCAAGTGCTCAGGAGGCCTAGAGGGCTGCTGGGTCCTCTTGTCCTAGAAGCTCATCACCCGGCAAGAATCAGGCTGCTGGAATCACACCCGCCTCCTGCACTTGGCCACAGGGCCCTGGCACCGTGGCCCCAGAAGCATGAGGACCCGAGGCTTCTGCAGCCTTGCCTTCTCAGCCCTTCCCTCCCTTGGAGCCCGAGGCCCAGGGGAGCCTCCTGGCCCCAGCCGCTGTCACCCTCACAGTCCCTGTGGCCACTGTCCACCTGGTCACTCGATGGTCCTGCCACTTTGTTCCTGCGGTGAGTGTGTGCTCAACGACAGATAACTGCCTGCTGATACTGGCCGTATGGGCGGGTGGGACCGAGTTCTGCGGTCCACAGAGCCGAAGAAGGAACAGCGGGAACAGCCAAGCATAGCAAGGGCTATTTAAGAAAGTGATAGAGGACAGCTCCCGAAGAGGAGGGGACTTTTGGAACTGAAGATCCTGCGGAAGGGGGCACCTTGCCTTTTCATAACCCTCGGAACTTCTCTCTTTCATTAATCGTTGTCTTTTTTCTTCCCCTTAGGTGCCTAGGAGCACGAACATCAAATTTTTTTGAAAAATAACCTCAGTGACTCTTTGTTCTTCCTTTGAAAACAATCGCCCCCTCTCGACCCTCGTTACTTTTACCCGTGTTGACTGCCCGATGTGAAAAACAGTTGTTAACTGATTTTCTCATTCCCAGACCCTTGTCGTTCGTACCCACGTTGACTACCTTGCCTTTCCCCTGTCTCACGGATTGGGGAAGAAAGGCGACCCTGTTTGCCTGAGATTGGGGAGGGGAGAGGTTAGAGAGGAGCAGGGAGCGAGGAGGAGAGAGAAGCATGTCTTGGAATGTAGCAGCAAGGGCTGTATTCAGGAGGGCCGTGGCCCCCAGCCATGGCGTCTCTGTCACCTGCTGGCTGCTCAGGATCTCATCAGAAGAGCTTGGGTGTGTCTCCCCAGGATGTGGGAAGACCCCAAAGTCAGCCTCACATGCTGAGCCACCTTCACCCCAAGCCCAGGTGCCACCTTCTGGTGACCCCTTCACCCAGGAGAACTGCCTACAGGTGGGGACAGGAGGGAGGAACTGACCTCCCATCTGGAACCCAAACCTCCGGCCCACAGCTCACGCTGTTCCTGCAGACCAGCCCCTGGCCACTTGCTCCACGCGTCCCGGAGCTCCTGCCACTGCGGGGTCGGCCACCCTGCCGCGGGTGCCTATTCAGAATTCACAGTGAGACCTAACCCCATTGTGGTGTTAAGACACGGGGACGTTGGGAGTGCACGGTGGCTCCGTCCTGTGGTGGAGTGGCCAGTGACTGGGGTGCTGGCCGAGGCCCTTCTGCCCTCCGCCTTCTTGCCAGGCCAGGACGTGGCACTGAGGCACCCTCTCTGAACAGAGAGCAGCCTTCTCCAGAGACTCTGCCCTGTGGGTGCCTTGCGTCTGGCTTTCCAGCCGCCACAATTGAGCAATGGATTTCTGTGGCTTCTGACTCGTGCAGTCCGTCACAGCAGCACAATAGGTAGGACACCCCCAACCCAGTAACTTCATCGACGCCCAAGTGGGAGGCTCGGACCTTGGAATCCTCAGAGCCACTTTCAAAGCATCTCAGGCCCCTGGTGGTTAATCAGTCTCATGCTGGGCCTGTGCAGCTGGACAGGAGCCTCTAGCACTCTCACGTGCAGGGCAGACACCCAGCGAGGAAGGGAGAAGGTCTGAGGGGTTCTCGCTGCCAGGACGATGGAGATGTGGTGCCCGCCCAGGGAGCCTGCGACAGACGCTGAACAATCAGAGCCTGCAGAGGCTCTGGGCCAAGAAGGCCAGAGACACCCGAGGAGAGCGGTCAGGGCAGGGACCTAGTCGGGTGCACTAAAGCTCTCCCCAGAGGCATGTCAGCTCCAGAGCACAGTGGCACTGCTGGCACAGCTGCAAGAGGAGTCAGGGCCAGGTGAGGGTGAGGAGGAGGCACCTGCCTCAGGCACAGACCACAGGTTCGACCACGGCCCAGTCAGTATCCAGAGGGGTGACATTTTAATGCAACTCTAAATAAGTTGAATTGCAAACTGCAGACTGTGGACTGGCCACCTGCTTTTATTTATTTTTTTAATTTTATTTTTGGTACTGGAGACTGAACCCAGGGGCACTTAACCACTGAACCACGTCCCCAGCCCTTTTTGTTTTTTATTTTCAGACGGGGTCTGGCTGAGTTGCTGAGGCTGGTCTTGAATTTGAGATTCTCCTGCCTCAGCCTCCTGAGCGACTGGGATTACCTGTTTTTTATAAATGAAGTTTTATTGGAATGAGAGTTAGGGTTTGGGTGAGTGGGGTGAAGCACACTTGTTCAAAAATAGGATTGGACCCTGTGTTAGAATTTTCGTATTTTGTTCATCATACTTTTTTTTTTTATTATTATTTATGATTTCTTTCTCTTGAAAGCTCTTGGCAGAAAATCAAGTGGAGTCACTTTGGTATTCAGTCAATTCCAGGACCTGCTGTCTCTCTGGGCGAACAGTCCATTAAAGGGTCTTAAAGGGTTGCCTCTGGGCCGGGGTGATGAGGTTGGCCTCCGCTTTTCCTAGGGTGCTGGGATGGAAGTGGGCTGGATCCCCATCTTTCTGCTTTTGATTCCTCACTTCCATGGGAACTTAGGGATACTTCCTGCCTCCCTCTGGGGCCCCAGGCAGGGTGTGTTAGGAGCAAGGACAGGGCACCCCAAGAGAGTTCCCTGAATATAGTGTTGGAGCAGACGGGGACCATTCTGCTATCTGGTGGACACAGCAGAAACTGCGCTCAAACCACCGAAGGACCAACCTTGCCCTCTCCTTGCGCCTTGGGTTACTGAGCTCCTTGCCAATCAGCAGGCTTGGCTTGTACCTCCCTCCTTGACAGAACACAGAACCCAACCACACCCCATCATGGGTTACCCCACCTCTGACAGCACTGGATCCTGAGCTGACCCCTTTCTCCCACCTCCCCAACGTCACTAGGGCAACCCCGAACCCACAACAATTCTGGCTGACCTCTCTCACTTGGCTGCCCCGAGGTGCGGTGGTCTGCCTTGCCGTCCATACGCCGGACTTGGCAGGCACAACACTCTGGTGGTCTCAGGTGGGCCACAGGTAGGCCGGAGCAGCTCCTGTCCTGCCTGTCTCCAAGCCTGTTCTGGGCTCCCTGGTCCCAATCTTGACCTGCTCTACGACTGGTTTGTGTGGCCAGGACTGGAGACATGTGTTCTAACCCAGTGGAGGCTGTACGAACCGGGCCATTTGGAAAGCTGGGGGTGTGTCTCTGAGTGTCCTACAAATGGGTCCTGGGATGGCAGGAGTCTGCGAAATGCAGGGTCCTCACAGGCCACTGCCTGCAGTCCACCCTGTAGGCTAGCTCTGGAGGGACACACCTGTCTGTGTGAGCCTGAAGGCCATTCTGTCCTGTATCCTAACACAAAGCTGCTTCTGCCTCTGTGGTCTTCTTGGTTTGAAAGTGCCTATTTTCCAGCGACACCTAGCACGTGCGACTGGGGAGCCTGTCTGTCTAGTTTGGAGCTTGGCTGAGCTGTTCCTTTCAAATACGAGACACCCCTAGTGGCCCATGAGCTGCCTGCTTGGCCTGCCTGGCTCCTGCCTCCGTGGTTGACCCTTCACTGTGATTAGGGCACCCCCATGCAGGGGCTTGGGCAGCAGGCTGTCTCTGGGCATCTGAGTGGCCCCTCTAGGTGGCCTAGAGCTTCCCTTTGCTGTGTGACTGAGGCCCTGCAGGGATCTGCCTCCTCCAGAGGTTGACAGTTCTCCCCGTCCTGCATCTTTAGGTTGAAGAGGCATCGTCAAGTATCGCAAAGGACCAGAGACCATCTGGGTTTCAGGTCCCTGTCAGCAGAATGGGGACAGTCACAGTTGCTGTCATGACCACCCAGCAAAGTGCTGGCTGAAAAGACTCCTCATGGCTGGGCACCTGGAGGCCAGACCCACCCACGCTCACGCCTGCTGCTGTCGGGGGAAGCGCTCCTCCTTTTTGAACTTGGGACTCCCTTTCTTTCTTAGGTTTTATTGTGTCTTAAAAACCCAGTGTGCTTCATGCTAAGTGAAAAAAGCCAGACTCAAAAGAGCAATGCCGTATGGTTTTATTCACATGAGATGCGCAGATCAGGCAGACCCACAGACGCAGAAGGCGGGCCCAGGCCCGGGCAGGCGAGGCTGGGAGAGGGTGTGATGAGCGGGTGTCCCTCCGGGAGGTGAGGCGTGGTGATGGCCTGCTGTGCGCTTCCTGGTGACCTCCACCTCTGTGAATGCTATCTCAAGGGCACCTGTGCACTTACACCTCTGCTGATCCGCCCACTTAGGTGATGTCTGGCTTCCTAGTTGGAGAACCGAGAGTTCACCTCCGAGGGCGTGCAGAACACCAGCATGTGGCTGGCTCACCCAGCCTCAATGCCGTCGGTCCTGCTGTGTGGCTTCGGAGGTGACCTCTCAAGCCCTTGAGCCTGGGAGGCCACACTCAGGGTGCCAGAATCATCTGCCACTTCTCTCTGGGCAGCTGTCCTTGCCCCACTTGACCTGGACCCTGCAGGTCTTCCCTTTCTGCTGCCCATCCCCCAGACCTGCCTCCCGGTGCCCTGCCCTGAGGGCAGGCTCCTGGCCCCTGTGGTGCCCGGCTCTGGAGGGCACCCTTGGACAGCTACAGGGTTTGGCCACTGCTGTGCTCCTCCCACAGCCCAGTCCTCACCAACCCGGGAATTAATGTGGGAGCAGTGGAGGTCCTATTTCCTCTGACCCCTGCACTCACGCACGGCACCCAGGGGAGGGAATCAGGAGAAGCAGGTCCTAGCGATCCCCAGGTCACAGAGCCAACGAGCAGCCAGGCTGCCAGGCCCTGGGGGATGAGCTGCCTTGGTCTTTTCAGAGCAGGGCAGCACTGAGCACAGGTCAGCATCACCACTTGCAGGGGACAGCAAAGGAAGGGAAATGGCAGGGGAATCCACCGTTCCTCAGAACACCACGGGCCCCACCTGCTTTACGTAAACCGTGATGTGCCAATTAAGAATCGATAGAAGGAAGACCTACAGAGCAGACGTGGGGCCAGAGGCAGGGAGGAGGACAGGGAAGGGAAGGACTGGGGACGGAAATAGAGCAGACCAAGTTAGGCGCACGCCTGAATATGTCAGAATGGACCCCGCCCTTGTGTATCACTGCAACGGGCTAAATAAACGCCAGCAGGCTCCTGGCTTCAAACAGGCGGCAGCCTCATGGGGAATCAGGTGCCCATGCACCTGCAACCCTGAGAGCCTGCCTGCAGGCGTCCCCTGGATGCCAGGGTGGGCCCTTCTGCATCAGAGATGGAGGGCTCAGGGCAGGGTTGCAGCGCCACCTGCAGGCCGCTCTTCTCTACGCCTCTGTCTCACATCTGCCTCTCCTTCCTTGGGTTTCCGGAAAGGCTTCTCAGCTTGAACTGCAGAGTGTAAGGACAGAAGAATGTTTGCTAATTTTCAGGTGGATTAAAGCATGGTTTATTGTAGAAACAACACAGTAGAGTCCCTCAGAAGGGGAATGTCTGCATGGATTCTGGAACATTCCAAGGATGGTGTTCCCACACCTCTTAAGGCCAGAATGGGCAGCACGGTGCCTGGTGGTCTGGCACATGGGCTGTGATGGGGTGGGCCAGGGTGGAGGACGCAGAGTGGGCGCCGTGCCTTCTGAGTGTGGCGGAGGGGAGGGAACAGGCTGTGTTCTGGTGTCACCTGGGTTGTCCTGTGGGCTGGTCCCGTGCACATGGGCAAGGCAGGCCCCATTGTCCATAAAAATATCTTCAGAAAAACCCAACCACGGGACCCTCAGATTCAGAGGTGTCCTGCATCTCCAGGGAAGATCCTGCTTTCCCTGTCCTGATCCTGCTGTCACCGACTTTCCATCAACCCCTGGTGTGCCTGGACCAGCCGCAGGCCCACCGCCAGGTCCCCGAAAACGGGAGACGATTTGGCAACTCCCCAGAATGGACGAGCCTGTGGTGTCCTCGGCACGCTCCCGTTTGGCAGTGTTCTCGGAGCTCCAGGGGCCCGCTGGGCACACTGCCCTGCTGGGATGAGGCAGGTGACGCAGAAGTGACAAGCCAGCGGGCAGCACCAGCAGGAAGGGCTTCGCCAGGTCTCCTTCAAGGAGACCTGGGGGAACTGAGGGCTGGCCCCAAGCAGGCCTCGAGGGCGGGGCCGCCCACCCGCTGGGCGGCATCTTGGCCTGCTCAGCTCCCATCAAGGGGAGAGACCTCAGGGGGGTCCCAGGTGTCCAGATGTCAGGTCCTGTAAAGTCAGTTGGCATGAACACCACCTATAACCGTGGGCACGTTTGAGTCCACATCCAGGTACACGCCCAGGGCACCCACAGGACAGCCACCCTGGCAAGAGGAGACCCTCGCCGGGTGAACCCTCCGTGTTAGTGTGGCCTGAACTCACCCTTTCCCAAGATCTCAGGGGTGGAGAGGCTGTCCCCAAGCCCTGACCCCCAGGGACAACACAATCCCTCTGCACCTGTGGCCATGTCCTGGCTGTGGACCTGAAAGGGGCGGTCGTGGGGTGGCTCCCCGGGAGGGTGAGAGGCTGGGACGAGATCATACCACAGTGTGGGAAGCCCCCGCCCAGGGCTCTGCCTCTGCACACAGGCAGCCTTCGAAGAGCAGAGCGAGGCCCAGCTGTGGCCTCACAGGCTGTGACAAGCGAGAGTGCTTCTGTGCTTCCCTCCTGTCTCTGCAGACCCGCAGTGGCGGCCAGGTGTGGGAAAGCCCCGACTCTGCCCCGGCACGGCACTGCCTCCCCTGCAGGATGCGGAGCCCGTGTGCACCGGAGGGCTTCTCCCTCTGATGCCAGGGGACTATTTAAGACAGGGAGGCGTCAGGTGCTGACCTCATGCAGGAGTGCTTCCCTGCTGGCCTTGGGCACGCTGGGCGGCACAGAAGTCTGCTGCAGGAACATCTGCAAGTTGGCACGTTGAGAGGCAATGGGAGGATGAGCTGAGGCTGAGCCTCTGCCTCCCCAAGATGGAGGAGGAAAAGGGGAGGGTAGAGAAGGGTCATCAGGAAACAGGCAGGCCCACCTGGCACCCCACTCTTTCCTCTGCCTGGAGGCCTGCCTTCTTGGTCAGTGGTCCTCCTCACCGAGGCCTTGCTTCCCTGCGGTCAGTTACCTGTGGTCAGGCACAGTCCACAAATATGGAAGAGATTTGAGGGAGAGAACATATCCATAACACTTTTATGATGGCTTATTGATATAACTGTTCTCTGTTGTTAGTTGTCAATCTCTCACTGTGCCTAATTTATAGGTCAGTCCTCATCCTGGGTGTTCGTCATAGTCTATATAGGATCCTACTATGTGCAGATTCAGCCACCTCTGGGGACCTCGGAATGGACCTCCCTGGGACAAGGGGGCACCGAGGTAGAGACAAGAGTAAGAAGTGGCCTGCAGTGGCAGTGGGCCCCTCTCTGTTTCCCCCTGGGGCGCCAGCCTTCATGCCCATGTGCCCTCCCTCCCTGCCCTTAGAGGACTGTAGGGACCACCATGTGGCTGCTGTGACCTTGCCCAGCCTGCTTTCTGCTCTGTCCTAGAGGTGGGAGCAAGTCCAATGTGAAAGCCCAGCCTAAGTCACTGCTGCCCTTGGAAAATGACCATTTTTCAGGCACATAACCTGGATGAAGCGCCAGGAACCATGAACTAAGGCAGCAGCTGACCCCACTCCCGGTCCTGCCCAGCTGGACTTGGGGCAAACCTCCTGGGGGCCACCTTCCCCACCAGCAGCTTCTTGACAGAGTCTGGGCCTGGGAAATTAATTTCCTGCCAAACTAGCACAGCCGGCAGGGATGTCCTCTGCTGGAGCTGTCCCTGGGTCCTGGGGGTGGAGACCCCGGCAGTGGTGCAGAGGACAGAGGGGCAGCACTGATGGGCAGGTCCAAATGGGCTGCTGCATGTGAGGCCAGAATGGCTCCAAGCCCGGAGCCTGGGCTGGCATGTTGTGAGGCAGGGGTCACAGGAACACAGCAGGAGAGACGGGCGAGGATTCTGGGAGGACAGCAGGAAATCCCACCACCTGGGGCAGTCCAAGTAAAACCTGTCCCGAGGGAGCAAGCACAGGGGAGGCCTCACCAGGGGGGTAAATACAACCTCGGTTGCGTCATTGGCTTAGCAAAAACCAAGCAATCACTTGAAGCATTTGACACCCGATGCAAGTAAAAGTTTTATACAAAATATTTTATTAGCAGTCTTTATTTCTTAAAATGATCTGACTTCCTATTCATACATTCGACACCTCCCTCTGCCCACTGGGTTGTCTGACTTCTTGTCACACTCTGACTTAGCTGGTGTCGGACAGAAGCCTGGGCGGGTAAGGACCACGCTCTCCCGTCTGCAGCACAGGCACAAGACGAGAGAAGGTTCTCTTTACTTCTTGGGGTGGAGGGCAGCGAAGGCTTGCAGGCCACCATGCTACTGAGATGAAGGAAATGCCATGGAATGACACTACCCGGCACGCACTGGAGAGGGTCTGCGCCCCTGCACGTCCGGGCCCACGTGGGCACAGCTACGCCAGCCCGAGCCCCAGCTGGCCCGAGGGGTGCAGCACGGGGAAGCTAAGAGCAGACAAAGGCAGGATGGTCCCTCTCCACTGAGACAAGGCCAGCCAGCGACACCCCAGTGGGCACTCAGATGTGAGACCCTCAAAGAAGAGGGGTGCCGCCACCTTCTGCTCGCCAATCTGCTTGGCGAGAGGGGAGACTGAATAGCTGCTCATGTGCTACATCAGCAGACGCCTCTGCTGAAGCTCTCAGTTCATTTGCAGGGATCAACAGGAGGCAGCAGGGCAAAGCAGAAAAGCAGGGACACCAGGCCCGACCGGGGCTCCGGCCACTGCTCTTCCGAGCTCAGGGTCCAGCACGCCCAGCCTCTCCCAGCCTCAGCCGTCCTCACCTGCACAGGGAGAGGGCGGAGCTTCCTCCTCCAGGGCCAGCACAGCACCAGGCCTGGCTGGATCAGGGAGGTTTGATGAGAAAGCAAAGGAACAGAGGGACCGTAGGGCAGCCACTCGGCACGCAGCATCCTGCACTCTCCCAGAGGCACACCAAGGCAGCTGCCACCTCGAGGACTCTGTCCACCTCTGACCTCCAGCTGGGAAACAACCCTTCAGTGGGCTTCTGACATGAGTGTTCACCCAAGACCCCCATGGTGCAGTTCCTGGTGCTGAAGGTGCCTCCCCAGCCGGTGGGATCATACGCCAGCACCACCCTCGGGTGTCACAGGGCTGCTCCCCTTCCTGGGGACAGTCTCCTCCCTCTCAAAGGAGCTGGGAGGGACTTGATTCACTGGGGCTGGTCAGCAGAGTAGAAGGGGTGGCTGTGGATTCTCCAAGGGGGGAGGGGACGTGCTACAGCCAGAAGTCACCAAAGGCACCAGACATGGGCATTGTGGGTTACATCCCAGCACAGGAAAGAGTGTGCCACCACGCAGCTTCACCGTGATGATTTACAAAAGCAGCTGGCTGCTTGGTTGTTGTCTTAGGTCACTGGGGCAGTTACTGTGCAAAAGTTCCCAAGAACAAAAGGCTGAGGGGAGGCAGCCCCTGCAAACCAAGCCACGGCCGGCAGGGTGATGGGGGACCCGCTCAGCACCAGGGCACTTGTGGGCACTGGGAGAGGGATGGACGCCCTGGCCTGCCTGGCTGCCCCCTCAGGACTGCAGGGGAGGGGCCAGCAACACTTGCTGTGGGTGGGCGCCTTTAAGATAACCTGTGGCAGTTGGCACGTGCCTTCCCTTCTAGCAGCCAGATGAACAGCCCTCTCGTCCCCTATATCTGTCCTTTGCAAGGACCCCAATCAGATCCTTATTTATTAAGGGGTAAAAATAATCTGTTCACAGTGGAAATTGGAAATGGGGCCGCATGAGCTTCTAGGCAGCGAATCCCTTCAGAGGGCTTTGGTGCTCTTTGGACACAAATTCTAAATCTGGGGGATCCTCGGGTTCCCTTCTGAACTCGAGAAGGGAGGGAGCCGTCTTTGGAGTGCATGTCCTTGTGGGTCCACAGCACTCCCCCACGAGGGAAGGGCTCCTGAGGGCCAGGGGGCTTCTGGCTGGCTTTGCCTGGGGACTCTGAGGCTCTGCGAAGGGCCTTTCGCTTTTCCAGCTCCACGACCAGGCCCGGCCTGTGTGCAGCGTCTTACACTTGAAGTTAAATGAAGACTTTTATAAAGGCTAAGTTTGACCCTGGTTACAAGCTGAATCTAGAAGGCCGTGTCTGTACAGAACAAGCAAACTTAAAACTACATTTTAATATGCGTTTCCATTGGATTTACTAAAAAAGATCTAGGAGTGAAAAAATAAAAAGACTCTCTAACATTTTCCAACCAAATGCATGTGCAAGTAAGATCCAGACGCGTTCCATCTCTACCAGCAGGAAACGAGACCTGCGGGCCTCCGGACCTTCCAAAGCTGAAGAGGACCTTGCGCCGCGCGGTCTAGTGCAATTATTTACAGGCGAGGACACTGGCTCAGAGAGGTTAGCGACCTGCCCCCACAAACACAGTCTTCACAGGAGACTGGCCCTAGCACAGGGGTTCTGGAAAGAGAGGGTCTCGTGGCAGCTCCCCTCTGGTCCAGCTGCTCCTCTCTCAGGGCTGCTCCAGCTGACCCATCGCCCCGGCCACAGCTGCAACTCCTGAAGCTCAGCTTCCAGGCTCAGCGGAGGTAGATGGAGTGAGAGAAGAGCCAGGAGACCTCTTCAGAATCAGCAGGGTCATCTTCTAATCTTCTACACAAGTTGGTTTTTTTTTTTTTTTTTTTTTTTTAGGCAAAACGAAGGTAGTCAGAAAGTTAGGGAGGAACAATCTAGTTGGCTTAAAGTAAGAAGCACATGGAAATGAAAGGGCTTGCAGGAGGGGGCCGCAGCGTCGCACCCTGGGGTCGGAGGGGGAGGGACAGCACGGAGCCCCGCCCCCTGCAGTGGCACCTGCCCTTCCAGGAGGTCCGCCTGCGGGGGACCCGCTCTGGGATCAGGCCCAACTCTCTACACAAAGCACGGACTCTACCCTGGGTAAGTCCTCAGCAAGTGCTGAAAAGATACAACTTCTTAAAACAGATGAAATCTATCGACTTTTGACCCGAAAAGTGACTCTGTTGGAAAAGAGAAACCTCAGGAAGATGACCTTGAGACACCGCAGTCCTGGAGCAGAGGCCTGCACTTGGACATCCTGCCCAGGACATCCAGCTCCCCAGCGGCCTCAGGAGGACTAGCCTCACGGGGCCACAGCAGGAACCTCACGGCGGGCGCCCCTTGGCGCCAGCTGCGGCAGTTCTAAACTCTGCCCCAGTTCTGGCACTTTAAAGCCTGCATGTAAAACAGACCTTTCTACATCTTCCTAGTACAGCTAGAAAAGGTGGTGGAGAGGAGGGCCGGCCCGGCCGGCAGAGGCGGGCCCAGAGCCCTCCGGCCCGTGCTCTGCAGTCTGTCTCCGGCTCGGCCGCGCAGCGCCTCGGGCCCTTGGCTGCACGCCTCCTTGGCCTCCTTGGCCTCCTTGCTGGTGCCCAGGGCTTCTACCTCTCTGCCCGGATCTTGTACCTCAGGACAAGGTAGGCGATGAGGCGCAGGGAGATGAAGAAGACCCCGAGGACAACGAAGTCCAGGTACAGCTTGGCGTTCTCCACGTCCAGCTCACGCAGGATGGCCTCCGACTTCTGGAAGTGGCAGGTCTCGTCAATGTCACAGTGCAGGTCCTCCCGGTCCAGACCGTAGATGGACAGGATGACCCCCTCGAAGCCATACCTGGGGAGGAAAGCACCAGCATGGGGCCCACATGCGGCCCGAGGTCCCCCGGGCCTCCCGGCCCACACAGCTCTCCTTCCAGAAGCTTCCTAGCTTCTCATCAGTGCCCCAAGCTGAGCACGAGCAACAGCTCCTCTAGGCTTCCTCCCAATTCTGTTTCCTCCAGCAAAACGCAAGGGGGTGAAGAGAGGTACCCACTCAGAGGAGGAATGAGCTGACACTTGGATTCCGTCTGTGCGGTCATGGTCAGGCATGACTAGGGGTTGGAACCCTGCCAAGCCATCGGAGCATCTGCGTGCAATGCCTGTGTGCCCTCTACGGCTCACCTGGCCAGCACAAAAACACTGATTTTCAGAAAGAAGACACAGGCCTCTGGCTTCCTGGTGCTGGTGCGCACGTGTCCTGTGGGGACTCCGTACCGGGGCTCTGTGCCGACTTTGTGTTCCTGAACAGTGCACCTGGGTCTGAGCTGACATTCTAGAAGAGCAGCCCTTGTTCCTAGCTGGGATCTTGTGTGTCACTGGCCTGGCTGCAGTGGGGGGCGGTGAAGCCTGAAGTCAGGCACTGCCCACAGAAGGGCCAGCGTGCCGAGAGCCACTCCACAGAGGGCAGAACAGCCCTGGGGCCGAGGCCAGCGTTCTTGTGCAGTGACCCTGGGATGTTTGCAAGGTCACCCGTTCGCCATGGATTTCTTCCTAGCACTTTACAAACCACCAGGACCTTGTTGTGGCTTCTTCCATGTAAAATTCAGAAGTATTCCCGCCGAGGCGGCTCTCGGGATCACCCAGACTTCCAGGTGCCCCTGGCTTCTCTAGGCAGCCACGTGCTGGTGCTTATTTTGTCCTTGTTCTGTGTGTGTGTGCATGCACGTGTGTGCATGTGCGTGTGTGCACGTGCACGTATGTGTGTGTGTACACATGTGCCGTGTGCGTGCACGTGCATGTGGGTGTGTGCATGTGTGTGTACACATGTGCCCGTGGGTGTGTGCACGTGTGTGTGCGTATGTGCACGTGTGCATGTGTGCACGTCTGGCTGATGGGCACTGGGTGCCTCGTGAGCACGGGTTTGCCAGCCGCAGCCCCTCGCCGCTCGCCAGGTCCCCCTGCCCCGGCTACCTGACGTAGGAGATGTATGACATCCACTGCAGGTACGTGGGGATCGTGTCGAAGCTGACGAAGAACCCTGAGAACAGCAGGACGGGGATGGCCGTCACAGGACCCACGAACGTGGCCACCTGGGGGGCAGGGACACAGAACTTACTGGGGGAACTGTGGTGTCCTCCTGAGTTCTGTTCTGTGACCCTGAGGACAGTCACCCTCGGCTGGAAGATGAGGCCCCAAAGGGTCAGAGTTTCCACGAGCCAACCGGGACTGCAGCAGAGAACTGCCCTGCAGCAGGGCCTGGTCCCCAGCAGGGCCCGCCAGCAAGGCGGAGTGAGGAGGGAGTCTCCTCCAGCGTGGTGGCCAGCATCTTCTGGGAAGGTGACCCCCGGGGCGTCTCCATGTCTGGGGACCCTCTCTGGGACACCTCAGCCCAGAGCCAGGCTGACATCAGGGACCCTCCAGGTCCCACTGGAAGGTGCCCTTCTCAGGGGGTGGCCGAGGACAGCACCTCTCCCAGGTCCTGAGGGAGGGCTCCAGCCTCTCCCAGGCATGGCACACCTGGGGCTGTCACCACGGGGCTCGAGACAGACACAGCAGCACAGCACAGAGGCTGGACTCACTGAGGCCACAGCCTCTAAGGGCAGGTGTGTGTGCAGGTGTGAGTGGGTGTGTGCAGTGGGTGTTTCGTGGTACATGGTGTGTCCTTGTTTGCTGTGTGTGGTGTGAGGTGTATTTGGTTGTCTGGTGCGAGGTGTGTATGTTATATTGTGTATGGTGATGTGTGTCATGCGCAGAGTGTATGTGTGTGATGCGTGTATGCATGTGTGGCGTGTGGTATGAGTGGTGTGTGTATTTGTGCTGTGTGTGGCATGTGTGTGTGTAGGGTGTGCGTGTGTGCAGTGTGTGTGTCGTGGCCCGGGGAGCGTATGCAGGGTGAGCAGGGTGGTGGTGAACTCGGAGCAGCCAGCCGTGAGCACGCAGAGCACTGTGGGGTCTGTGTCCGGCAGGGCCACATGGCCCCAGGCGGGCGGCTGTCCCACTGGGACTGTGCCCCCGGGGAGCTGGTGGAGGCCGCAGGGGTGGACTGGGCACTTTGCTGGGGAACGGATGAGGAGGACCAACCGGCTTCAGTGGTAAGGGGGTCAGGGCTGGTGTGAGTGGGGAGCCGCCCCACAGGGTGAGGGTGCAGTGTCCCCAGAGGGAGAGGGCAGGGAGAGCCGGGCCTTCACGGATGGGCCAGCATGGCAGGCTCAAAGGAAGCGCCTGCCTCCAAAGGCCATCGCTGGCCTGCAAGGGTCAGAGCAGCAGGGCGGGTGGGCGTTTGCAGGAGGGGTAGGGTGCCGTCCCTGTGGCCTGGCTGGGGCTGGGGTTCCAGCACCTTCTCTGGAGAGTCATCTTTCACCTTTTGACAGGCCGTGAGGCACACACCGTGGCCATCCCGCCCACAGGTGAGGAAACCCAGAGGCCAAGCAGCTGCTGCTGGTGGACTGGAGACAACCCTGGGTCCTCAGGGTGTACAGAGCACCCCCCAGTCTGGTTCCAAGGATGGCACTGGCCCGAGACCCTGAAGCCATGAAGTGTGGTCGGCAGGTTCAGCGAGGGTGGCCCCAGGCTTCTCTGGATAACGGGGCTGGGGGACCATCGAGAGGCTGGGGTGGGGTGGGGAGCAGGTACATGTTCAGGGGTGACCAGGGATGGCTGCAGAGCACAGAGGCAGCAGTACTGCAGGGATCGGGGGCTTGGCCTGAAGCCAGCTGTGTGACCCCAACAAGTCCCTTTGCCTCTCTGGGCCTCAGTCTCCCTACCTGTAAAATGGTGTGTCTGGGACTAAACGAGCTGACGGTTAGAAAGCATGGGGCGGCCTGGTAGCATGCAGCGGCACTCCATGGGTGCAGGTGCTGTGGCCACCATCCACGGTCAGTGCAACCCTCCTGGCCACCCAGGACAATGTGATCCTCCCCTCGGGACTGACCTAGTCTGGGAAGCTCAAGGCAGAATTCAGAGGAGGTCTCAGGGAGGGTGGGGAGACCCTGGGCAGCCGAGGCCTGGCAGGCCAGGTGGAGGACGCCCACCCACAGAGCTGCTCCACGGTACCTGCAGGGACGTGGAGGCCGCTCCGATCAGCAGGCCTAGAGACTGAGCCACGAGGGAGGTCATGGTGCCCAGGGCCGCGAACAGGACGAAGCGCACTGCGTCAGACGGCTGCGAGGTCATCCAGTACACGATGCTGCAGTAGGCCACGGGGAACATGATCTGGGAACACACAGCCTGTCACCCAGCGGCCGCAGCGGGGGCTGTGGCTCTGCCTGCTTCCAGACCTCCCGCCCCTGGCCTAGCCTCCCAAGGGCAGACCCTGGACACACCTGGAAGGGGACGTCGGCCATGGTCTTGGCCAGGTAGTAGGCCTTCAGGCTGTACCAGTAGTTCAGGTGTTCCCGGAGGAAGACGCCCATCTCCAGGGGAACTAGGGACAATGCAGAGGGTCACACGGCAGCCCCAGGAGCCAAACGCCCAGGCCCCTTGGGCTGAGCCTCGTGCAGCCCAGCAGAGCACCTGCCTGCAGCCTGGGCCCGGCACACTAAAGCACAACAGGATGGAGTGAGGAGGCCGATCCCAATGTGCGAGGTGATCCGCAGGTGCGTCAGGACCTGGGGCAGGAGCGGATCTTACCCTGGGCAGGAGCCTGGCTTCTGGGGTTGGGGGTCTATGCACCATCCTCCCTATTCCAGGGAAACAATCCCAGCCCATCCATAAGCCAGAGCGCTGGTGAGGAACAGGCGAGGTGAGTGGGGACCCAGCCGGCTCCCCCTCCCGCCACCTGCCTGGTCCCGCTCGGTCTGCCCGACTGCGGGTGTGGCCCTCTGCAGCCGAGGGTGTGCTGCTCTTGGAGACTCAGGGCAGCAGGCAGGAGGGCCCGTGGGAAGCGAGTGTGCAAGCGGGCTTCCCACCATGCAGCCGAGACGGCCAGGGGCAGGCCGCATGTGGACAGACCGGAACTGCCTGGAGTTCCAGCCTGAAGCACTTATCCACACCCAAGGCCCGCGCCCAGGCCATCCCCACGCTGAACATGCGAGCGCAGCCGAATCGAGGGCCCCTGATTAGTGAACCTTTGGGAAGTATCCCTCCATCCGCCTTCTACTGTGTCAGTCTCCCATTACAGATTCAGTCCTCTGGGTAACACTGTATTTTGGTGTCTAACAGCAAATACAATAAAACCTCCATCTGTTCACGTATAAAATGGAATTTGAGGAAACAGGACCCTCATGTCCAGAAAAATCATCTAATGGTCTAGGCTGGCCCTGAGTCCCCCACCACTGGGTAGGAACCCAGCTAACGGAAGGCTGGGGTGTGGGCACCACTCACAGGTCAGAACGGTGGGCATGAGGGCGGCAAACATGAGGAACAGCATGGAGAAGAAGAGGAAGCCGGAGTTGCTCAGGACCTTCTTGGCTTCGTTCCCGATGCCCAGGTACAGCAGGCCGATGAGGAGGCCGATCCCGATGTGCGAGGTGATCCGCAGGTGCGTCAGGACCTGGGGCAGGAGCGGATCTTACCCTGGGCTTCTGGGGTTGGGGGTCTATGCACCATCCTCCCTATCCCAGGGAAACAAGCCCTCGCCCTCGCCCAAATCACACGCGTGCCCACGCACGTGTGCTCACACAAGCACGGCAAGCTTTGCAGCTGCTAAAATGGGAGTATTTACTGTCCTTTGTTCACTTCTCTTCAAAACCAGCAAACAAGGAGGTCTCACCCCTGGGCAGAGGGAGCAAAAGCAGGCTGGAGACTGCAGAGCTCAGAGGTTGCCAGGAGCCTGAGGCAGGAGCTGCTGTGCACCGGCCTCTCCCAGCCAGGTGGCCTGCCTGTCCACTTAGAGCTGCTGTTGTCAGGGCTCCTGCTCAGCCGCCTCCTTCCCTACCAGGGACCACGGCCCACCCAGGGCTCATGCCTTCAGCTGCTCTTCTGAAGGGACACACGCCCCTCCACCCTGATGGGGCCCGGGCCACCCGGCTCTTCGGCCAACGGGACGTGAGCACCAGTGACCACTGCCACCCTCTGACTTCCCTCTGGCTCGCCCTCCGCGGGCCTCCAGAAGGGCAGTTCAACTGGGAGCTGTTCCTCCATTCCTGGCCCCAGAATGAGAGAGGTGGGGCTGGGCCACCCCGCCAGCCAGCCGCACGCTTACTGGCTCCTGTGGACACTGACGTCTTGGGATCGTCTGTCGCCCCAGCCCCACAGTGACAGGACTAATGCAAATGGGAGAAAAGCAACCTGAAAGCTGGGTCAGGAGAGTCCAGAGAAGCGCCTGCAGGTGACCGGAGGTGCTCTTACCGAGTCCCTCATGATGCTGAGGAAGGTCCTTCTGAAGAGGATGCAGAACTGGGTGAGGCAGCTGGCGGAGAAGCTGTGGCAGCCCTCCATGGAAGCAGAGTCCTGGGGACACACCGGGAAGGGCACCGTGAGCCCCCAGCCAGCCCTGTCCCGTGCAGAGCAGGAGTGCACAATACAGGGGCAGGGAGTAGCACGCGGCTGTGGGCCCGCATCACCTGTCTCCATCCCGTCAACCCATCTGCCTGCCTTACCTCTTCAGGGGGCCGGTGCCAGAGGAAGGGGTTCACCTGGGCGTCCCCCGCGAGGTCTCTCTTGTAGTCGGAGTCGCACAGGCCCTCCCGCACTGCCCTCACCAGCCGGCCGTTCTGGTCGCCATACTCGCCCGAGGCCACCTCCATGACTGCAGGAGACAGGCAGGTCAGGCCTGGCCCAGGACAGGTGCGCCCCGCAGGACAGGACCCTCGGGCTTGTTCACTTGGAGGGGCCCCGTCACAGCTCCCGTGGGGAAGCTCTAAGCAGCTTGGGAGCTGCCCCGTGAGGACGGCCACGGTGGAGGCCAGATGGCTCATCAGTCGACGCTCGGCTCTCAAACCCCACGCGGCCATTCATCATGTCAGGAGATGGAAATGCAGACGTGCACTGAGCGCGGACAGCCTGGGAGGTAAGGAGCCCAGCTCCACAGGCTCACTCCACCCAGACTCACTGCCCGCCGCCTGCTGCCCCGCGGGCTCACCCTGCAGGGTCTGACGCGTGCTTGAGTCCCAGGAGACACGGGGAGGGGCCCTCACCCCCAGGTGTGCTCGTGCCCGAGGACCCGAGGCCACAGGCCAGTCGCCCGCATCCCCAGGTCCGGGCGCTGCCCCTCCCCCGGCCTTCCTCAGCGGCTCCCGCCATCCCTCCCTGCCTTGTCCAGCCTTGCATGGCAGAGAGCCCCTCTGCCCCACTTCCTCTGCTGTAGCCGGCTGGCCCTCGCTCACCCCACCCCTGGGCGGCAGCCTCTGCACTCCACCCCCTGCCCCTCACGTCCTCCCTGGGCCATGCCCTGGTTCCCACCCCAACGCCATCCTGCCTGATGCCCAAAGCTCCCTGCCCCCAGCCGTCTGCTTTCCCAGGCTGGAACCAGGGTGCTGAGCACTCCTACATCAAACCCTGAGCCAGGACCTGCTGGGTTGCCTGGCGAGGTCTCCAAGCTCCCCCTGTCACCCACCCACCCCTGGCCACAGCCCCTGGGCTCCTGCCCCCTCAGCAGAGCATGTTGAGGGGCCCCTCGTCTCCCAGACCCGGGGCACTTCCCAGGGGCGAATTTCTCCTCCTCATCCCGCTTCCCTCTGCAAGTGCGCCCCCAGGCAGACTGTGGGTCCCACCTCCCCTCCCCTGCTCAGCGGCACCGGTCCCGCCTGCCCTTCTCTCTGGTGGAACTATAAACTGGGTCCTGCCCATGGCTTCTGCAAATGCTCCAGCCTCACCCCTCGCCTCCGTCCCACACCGGGGCCGTACCTCCCGCTCCCGCGACATCCTAGCCTGCCTCTTGCGAGTGGGACGCGTGTCCCAGGAGCAGTGCCTGCTGAGCATAACTTGGAAAAGTGTCATGGGAGTTACGAATTCTGGGGGCAGTAGGCCAGACATTTTACAGAGATCAAGAGAGAGAAAGGCTGGAGACAGGAAGACCAGAAGGAGGGGCGTCCACCCAGCCTCAGTGTGACCAGGGGGAAGGGTCTTTGCAGGGGATTAGTGGTGGGTTTGAGATAAGTTTATCCTGGATGTAGGGTCAGTCCTAATTCTAGGGACCGGTGACATCATGAGAGGGGAGCACACAGAGCTGGTCATCAGATATGTCCACCTGGAGACAAGAAAACTGCTTTGTTCTTTACAAGTTCCACCACAGGACGGCACGCAAGCCATTTGGGGGAATATTCAAGCAACTCCTCAGATCAAAGTGAAGCCACAAGCCTGGGACCCTCTTCCTCCCATACTCACCAAAATCTGCGGGGTTGTGGTAGGTGGGGCAGTTCAGGCCCAAACCCCTCAAGTATGGCACCAGGTTGGAGACCTTCCCCCGGTACACACACTGTCCTTGACTTAGGACATACAGCTGTCAGCAGGGAGGAGAGAGAAGAAATCAATTGACCTTGAAGGCTACAGCAACAGAAGCTGCCAGTCAGTCACCAGACTCCCAGGACCCACGGAAGGGGAGCGTCCAGCCAGCCTCAGCCTGGCTGGGAGTCTGGGGCAGGGGTCCGGGGCAGGGGTCCAGGGGCTGCTGGGAAGGGTGAGGCAGGGACCAGGAGGGGTCCAGGAGGGCGCTGGGACCTCGTACCTGGTCGAAGAGCTCGAAGAGCTTGGCGCTGGGCTGGTGGATGGTGCAGACGATGGACCGCCCCCCCTGGGCCAGCCCCTTCATCAGGGACACCACCTGGAAGCAGGAGGCACTGTCCAGGCCGCTGCAAGTCAAGGGCACCATGAGACACTGGGCAGCAGGGACAAACCCGCTGCCCCCAGTCCTGGAGGAGCCGAGAAGCTGCTGCCACGAGGATCCTCCCGGTCAGGCCCTGCTCCTGCTCCCTCAGGGGGCCGAGGGTCCTACATGTTCCTCCTGACAAGCATGCAGGGGGATTCCCACTGGCTCGGGAGGGGGATGCAGAACTGTCCAGGTGGGCAGCTGTGCCTGGGAGTGAGCAGCAGCCTGCTGGGTAGCAGTTGCAAACCCCTGGCCCTGGGCCCACTGGGGACAGGGGCATCGGCCAGAGAGGGCCAGCTTCAGGGCACCTGGGCCACAGCCTGGCAGGAGCTTCACTGACTGAGGTCTCTTTCATGGGGTGCAGCACCCCAAGCTCGCTGTGGGCACTTCTCCAGAAGGTCCTAGGTGACCTCTCTTTTCTCCTTTCCCTTCTTAGCACCCAGCCCTACTGCTTCTGTCCCCGACTCCTCAGGACAGGGCGAGGGGAAGGGTGCGTGCCTGGCGGCCCCTGCAGCTCACTGCTCCCAGGACGGGCGGCCTGCCAGAGGAGATTAAGGCCTCATTGCTTTGCTTTGCCTCAAACACCTTTAGGGGCTGCCACTGTGGGTGGGCGCTGGGTGGGTTCAGGGGACGTGGTAGACATGCCTCTCCCTCCAGACAGCCCAGGCTGCTGGCAAGTCCAGCTGGCCAGCTGGCCTGTGGAGAGGGGAGAAGCAGGCAGGAAGTTGGTGACACAGCCTGGCTGAAGTCATTCAGAGTAGCCCTGCCCGAACCCTGACGGCTCATTCTGCTGGGGACACTGGAATATGATGTGACCAGGAGCGGGTGGCCGACTCACTGCCTGTGAGCTCCAGGGCCAGGCTATAGAGCAGCATCTCTCCACAGCCCCAAACCCATGGGGGCATCAAGGGGGACTTGCTTCACGTGGCTTCTCTGAGCCACGAAGTGCTAACACAGTGGAGTTTCCAGAACACACAAGAGGAGGGCAGGCCCCTTCTCAGGGCACAGAGGTGCTGGCCAGGGTGGCTGTGCGTGGGGAACCCTGTGTCATGGGAGAGACGGGCACATTTCCCTCAGACCAGGTCCCCACCAGCAATGCACGGTGCAGGGCCGAGCACACACATGCGTCTGAGAACATGGACAGCAAAGCCTGCCACTCTGAGCGCCCGGAGCCCTCTCTGTGCTCCAGGCAGGAGGGAGGGAGGGATGCAGGGGCGGTGGTGGCTCCTCCCTGTCCCTCCCAGGCTGGCTTGGCTTACCTGGTGGGCTCATCAAAGAACATGACTGGAGGGTTGTTGACCAGCTCCAGGGCGATGGCCAGGCGCTTCCGCTGGCCGCCCGACAGGCTCCCAGTCCGCGTGTTGGCACAGGACAGCAAGCCGAGTGCGGTCAGGATCTCCTTGACCTGGAGGTGGCAGGACCAGAGTCCAGTTAGGAGCTGCGCTCCTGACCTTGCCGCCTACCAGGGCTCATGTGCAAAGCCTGCCCACCGCCCACCCTGCTGGACACACGTCACCCATCCACCCAGGGGCCTGCACGCTGGGGCTGCCGAGGTGAGAAGCACCTCCTGGTTCATAGACAGTGCTGACTTGGGCCAGGAGGCCGTGCTGCCCAGAGGCTGAGAAGCAGTGTGGACCTAAGTCCTCGCTTCACTCTGGCCTCCAGCAGGTGACCCCAGCACCTCCAGTTCTAGGCCCGGCCCAGAGCCCAACATAGAGAAAGTGTCTGAAAAGTATTTGGGCAGTGGAGAGACTAATGGACATGTAAGTGGATGGATGATCAGGCTGCTGACCAGCACCAAGGGTCACTGTGACCAGTAAATCAAACTACTGCAAGGCTCATGGTGCAGCACCTGGCACACACGAGGCCTGCTGCCCACGGCCACCACAGCTGTGCCATCCCTGTGGTTCACACAGCCCTTGCGGTTCACGACCTGCGGGCCTCTCAGGAAGTCTGTTCTGCACATGTTGGTGGAAAACAGCCGCTAATGGCACAGGACAATAAACAACTTGAGGCCACAGGCCCTGGCCCCAGGGATGTGGCTGAGCACTCAGACGAAACTGCACTGTGCACTGAGCCCTCCATCAGCTCAGGATGGGCCACCTCACAGTGACTCAAGGGTCAGCCAGCTTCCAGGCAGGCATGGGGCTGGTTTCTGCTGTTGTGACCAGGTGTACCCTGATGGCTGCTCAGGCAAGTCAGCAGGAGGTGGTCAGGCCAGGGGCCACCTTCCCACCAGGCTCCCCTACTAGGGGGCAGCAGCCTTAAAGCTCTCTCCAGAATTTGCCCAGCCTTGTCCCCACCCAGGCAGGGCGGCCCTATGGTGGGCCCCTGCAGACACAGTGAGTGGACTCCAGGCCAGTGGCTTCTTGGGAGATGAAGTCATCCGAAAGGAGGAGGAAATCTTTGCAAGGAAGATTTTGAATTATTTATGCATGGTCAGTGCAAAGTGGAGCTTTGGTGACAAAGAACCAGGCACTATTGTCGGGCAGATTCCAAACCTGCTCTGCCTCTGCTGGCAGGGGCCTGTCCTGCCACCTCCTGCACCTCCACCACCAGGCCTGGCCCCTTGTCTGCAAAGTGATGCTATGCAGGTTGGTTTGAAAGACTGGTCAGGAAAACAGTGGGCTCACTGCTTATTCCTATTCCCCTAAACAAGCAAATAAAATCACTCAGTGCTTATAACTCAGTTCCCCCAGGGCCTTGATGACCAGGAGGCTTGGCAGTGCAGACCTGCCCATGGAGACCTCCCCTGCAGAAGCAGCCTGGCCAGAGGGATGGCCAGGGCTGAGGTGCCTTTCCTGGGAAAGGAAGGCTGTGAACAGCACACGCCACTACCTGCTAGAACATTCCATTCTATTCCACTGTGTTTTCACAAGACAAAAACAACTGCCACCCAGGTAAGAGAGGGGGTTGGCAGGAAGCAAGTTAGGGTACGGAGCCAGCAGTGCTGCCAGATGGTTCTGGGGGCTGGAGGCCACACTCGGCCAAGAGGAGAGGGTTGGTGCAAACTGGAGCTCAGGTGAGGAAGGTCTGCAGGACAGCGTGCTGCCTGTGCTGCAGGGATGGCAGGGCACGCCCCCTCCACGACCCCCGCACACGAGCTGAAGGGGCGCCAGGGTCCTCTACCGGGTCCTCTGTGCTTGTCCAGACCAGCTGAGAACGGCACAGGGACCCTTCCTGTCTGTGTTCCAGGCCCGGCCCACGGAGGACATGCACACGTGGGTGCCGTCTACTGGAAGCCACGACACGGCTCCTCCCAGGAGACGCCTCTGTTCTCATAAGGCGCCATCTGTCTTTGGTCCCTTCCACTCCAGCAGGCAGAGCGGGTTCCATGGCCCTCCTGGAGACGCTGACCAGGCCGCCCAGATGAGGGGCAGGAGCCTGGGCTCATGGTGCAGGGCTGAGCACTGTCACGTCAGAGCTGGCGTGGGAGGCAGAGGGGCCCAGACGGCGGGGCTCACCATGGACCCTCCTGCTGGCCAGGGTCTGCACTGCCCACCTGGCTCTCCTCACAGCCATGACCCCACCTCCCTGGGGAAGGCCCGTACAGCCACAGCTGCAGGGAGGAGGCCCAGGGCTCCTCCCTAAGCTCACACTGGTCCCAGAAGCTCAGACTCAAACGACATCAGCTAACTCAGCTGCCCCCATTCCCAAGGCAGTAGCCGGGCCTTACATCCCGAGTCACAGAGGGAAGATCATGTGCTGGCGAGGAGGCCCAGGGTTATCCAGGGGATGCTGGGCCCAGGGCCAAAGGTGCCCCCCATGAGCTCAGCTTAGCCTCGTTGCTAGGCCCTGTCGGCAGCAAACCCCCAGGCCCTGGCTGCTCCTCCTAGCCCTGTGAACCCTGCGCTAGGCCTATTCTTAGGCCTTAGGTCTGGGGAGCCCCTCTCCCCAAGCCGCGTGCCCTCGCCCTGTGCCTCCCCCAGGGTCAGGGGCCACATCGGCAGCCTCTCCACGGAGCCTCTACACTGTGCTTGAGACGACTGTCTGAAGGGACCCCTGGGACCCCTGGTGAAGCCACCATATCTAAGAGGTTGACTGCACTTCTGGCCTCTGTGGAAGTGGGGAGGCTGAAGGACAGGGGTGACCAGGTGCTAGAGGTGGGTCCTGAGGCCACCACGGCCTCTGGTCACCGGATGAGAGTCACTTCTTGCGAAAGGAAGGCTTTGCCTCCTGGTGCCTCCAGCTCTGGCGGTGCTACTCTGGGCCCTGCTGCGGATGACTCTCCTCCTCAAGAGTGGGCAGGGCCTGGGAGGACGGAGCTGGCCGGGCACAGGCTGTTCCCACACTGGCATCTCCTCTTCTCCTCCCAAGCCAAGGCTTTCCTTGCCCATCTCCACGGTCACATGTGCCAGCTCAGTCTGCGCACAAAGGTCCCAGACTGGGCCTTAAACAGGGAGAGGATTGCTTCAGATTCCCGAGGCTAGAAGTCCAAATCGAAATGCTGGTAGGGCCGTCCCTCCTGGGGCCTTTCTCCTTGGCTTACAGACAGGGTCCCCGTGTCCTCACAGGGTTAACTTCGGTGTGCATCTGTGTCCGGTCTCTTCTGAGGACACCGGTCAGTTGGATCAGGGTCACTGATGACCCCATTTCACCTTAGTCACCTCTGTAAAGACCCCCCTGTCTCCGAATACAGGCAGAGGGGCAAGGGGTCGGGTTCCAGCATCTTTGGAGGATGCAGCCCATAAACCTCGTCTTCACTCAGGTGCAGCTGCAGGGAGCGTGAGGTGTCTGCTGCCTTAGTCACCCATTCAGAGAAGACCAGAGACCCCAGAGGGCTGTCTGCTCTCAGCCTTCATGATGGGGTCCAGCCCAGCCTTCTGCCTCTGTAAAGGGAGCCACACGCATGGCTCCATGTTCCCCACATCTCTGTCCTGGGCTGGACTGGTCCACGTCCTCCCTTCTGCCTCAGAGCCAGGCTGCACATGGGACATTTTCAGGAGCAATGAGGCATTTCTTTACTTCTCAGAAGTGGGCTCTTCACCCTGTCCCCACTACCAGTGTCTAGGCTGACCCCCAAGAGCTTGAGGAAGGAGCCCGGGGACCCAGCACATCCCTTCCACACCAGGCTGGTCTACCTCGGCTTAGCGGTGACTCTTCTGTGCAATAGGAGAGCAACAGCCCACGTGGAGTCATGACAACATGTCCTCAGTGTGTCTGACTGTCCCCCTGACCATCCCAGGTTACACCGAGACGTAAGCAGCCTCTCGTGCCACCCATGTGGACCCTGCCAATCCTGCTTTCTCAGCTGCTGGACTGTGGCCCCCGAAAGGTGTCAGAAGACACAGGCAGTTTATAAAAGTGGGATTTCACCAAATTCACCTTACGCTGAAAATCCCAGGAGTGCCAGGCAGGGGCTCCCTGGACCACGAGAGACGGCTGGGCGCCCTCGGGTGGCCTCTGGGGCCCCTGCTGGCCCTGTGTTCCAGCACCTCACTGCTCACGGGGGTGTAAGGAAGCAAACAGGTGACTGAGGGGAGGCCACGGCCTGCTGGACGCTGCTTCCCTTCCTCTCTAAAGTCTGGGAGCAACGCGCAGAACGAAGCTGCTTCTGCCAGTGTGTGGTCGGGAGGGTGGTCATTTCTAAACCGATGACACCGTCCCCAGTGCTAGTGTCTGATAACCAGCAGCTCTGTCTGAAGTGTGGTGAAGACACAATGCTCGGCCCAGCATGGAGCTGGCCCCTGCCACCTCAGCGCCCAGTCTGTCACTCCCGGACTGACAGCCGGCGCTGCCCCGAGGCCCCGGAGCCCTCTGGCGCGGTCCCTGGCTGCTGCGGCCCACGCCTGGGGCTGGGACTCCCCCCACGCACGAGGAGGGAAGCAGGGCAAGCCACGCCAGAGCAGCACCCAAGCCCAGCGCACCCTGCCGAGCGCCCGCCTGGCCACGTGCCCGAGGCCACACTCACCATCTCCCTCCTGCCTTCGTCCTTCTCCTGCAGCTTCAGATGTGCCGACACCTGTGGGGACAAGGGCGGAGCTTTCAGTGGCCATCGCCAGGGCGAGCCACACGGGGTACACCTCTGGGCCTCCTGATGGTCACAGGAAACCTGGGAGGCCCCGGCTGCCACGTCCCTGGGCTTTGGCAGGGGAGCAGAGGGAGGGAGTCTGGGGACTCCCAGGTGAGATTCCTGCTGGATGTGGGCAACAGAGACAAGGGAACCAGGCGGCAGGGCCCCGAAGACCTTCCTGGCAGGGACCAGACGTGTAGTCAGGAATTCCACAAACCACTGGTCAAATCAGGGGCGGCTTGGAACCATGCCTGGTGGGGAATCGCGCCACAGGGACCGGCGAGAGCCACTCCTCGGATGCCCCTTCCAGCTGTTGGCCAGCCCAGCACTGGGCCCCTCAGCCACCTGGTGAAGCCCTGCATGGGGACCGCCATGCCCACCGTCAGCCTGGGTTCTCTCTGCCACTGTCCCCCCGGGGGCAAGCCGGGAGGCTTGGCTCCTCTGGGCCACAATGGTGAGGTTAGAGCCCACCCTCCTCATTAGTCGGTGAAGTCCCTGAAGGGGCCGAATGAGAGACCGAGAAACAGGAGGCAGGTAGAGAGGCCACAGCCCAGAGTGGGGCGGGGCCGGCCGCCTTCCATGTGACACCGAGTGTCACTTCTGTCTGCTGCTGGGTGTGAGGGACAGAAACAGCAGGTAAAAGTCAGCAACGGCGGCCAACGCAGGCCGCGTGAGCTGGACCTGGAGGGGGAAGGTGCCACAGCGTGGTCAGAGGCCTCCTCAAAGGGGGCACCACACCCCAACCCAGAGGCAGGCTGAATTTAGTTCTGAAATAGGTGCTATTCCACAGCAGAGCCTGGTGACAAGACTGGGGGAAGACACGGGAGCCCCCAATCACATCTGCAAAAGAAGGTGGCAGTGAGCTGGAGGGTGAAGGCCACATCCTCATGCCTGCCCAGTCCAGCCGCTCTCGCTGAGCGCTAGGCCTAGGGGCCCAGGACGCAGGCAGGACACAGGGAGGCTGCGGGTGCCTAGAGTGATGTTTACCAAAGACTGACGGCGAGCCGCGGCCGAGGGAACGCTTCAGCCCAGGCTGCGCGTCCCGGTCTCCACACTCCTAAGTCCCCTGTGCCATGAACGACCACTCTGGGCCAGTCAGACACGCGGGCTCCCCGGCACAGACCGTTAGTGGGGCTGGGCCAGTGCAGAGGTGCCCCATGCCCACAAACAGCAGCAGGAGGATGAATGAGACAAGCCCTGCCGCCCCCAGGCCCTTCTTCACAGAGCAGCTGGGGAGCAGGTGGCGCATCTGAAGTCTCAGCCTGCCCCTCTCTGCGAGTTTAGGAGCCTTTGGACTCACAGGCAACACTGGGGCTGCCACTCACTGACGCCACCGGAGGCTCTGCCCAGGGCACACCAGAAACCCCCAGGTGGGACACTAAGCAAACACCCAGCTCCAGAGCCAGCAGCCCTGGCTGAGAAATCCATGTGTGCCTGGAGCGCACCAGCTTGCTGGGCCCACCAGGGACACGGAGAAGGCGGGAGGCAGCACCAAGAGGGCGCGATGGACAGCCAGAGCTCTGGGCTGCTTGGCAACCTTCTTTCTGTGGGAGGCATTCAGGAGGCTTCTGCTGCCCTCAGATTAGCGTGCCCCGCACGCCGTGGGCTGGGCCTTTTGAAAATGGCGCTGGAGATGGGCGTGGTTCTGCACCCCTGTAATCCCAGCGACTCAGGAGGATGAGGCAGGATTTCGAGTTCAAAGCCAGCCTCAGCAACTAAGTGGAAAGCGCTCCTGGGTTCAATACCCAGTACCAAAAACAAGCAGACCACCAAAACCCACCAGCCCTGGACACCCAGAGTCCTGGCACAAGGCGAGGTCATGGTGTTCAGTCACATCCAGGCTCTTCTGGAAACCCACTCACAGGCTCCACCCGTCCAGCCTCCACAGTGGGTTTACCTGGACCGAGTGAAGACACGGGGGCTTAGCAGGCTTGGGAAGAAACTGACTGAGCTGCGACAACTGAGCACGGGCAGGGCCGTCTGGGCCACCCGCCTTCCTGCCCCCCACTCCCACCCCAGCTGGCCCTGCGAGGTCCTGCAGAAACCAGGGCTGCAGGAGCTGAGGCCACGCACGGCAGGAGGTGAGAGGATTGCCTCCGGAGTCAGGTTTACCTGCAGGAGCCCAGTGCCCCGTGGCTGCGTGTGTGGCCCAGGCTCCCAGCTTAGCTCTCACAGGCCCTGCTCCCCCTCTGCTGTCCTGCAGCTGCACACCTGGTGACGGCTAGGGTCACTGCAAGCTCAACAGGTGATCAACAAGAGCTGACTTTGCTCTGCACCCGGCAGGCAGGTGTTCGGAGGGTGACCAGGTGAGTTGGGACTCGGGCCAGAGACACAAGGATGGCTGATGGAAGCCGACTCCTCAGCCCACGGGGAGGAGGACTTGTGGTTATCATGGAGATGAACACCCACATCAGTGATCAGTAATCTCAGCAACCCCACCATTTGCCAAATGAGGGCCACTGAAACTCATGGTCGTGGGGGTTTGTTGTCCGTGCAGCTGTCCACACAGCCCGCCTGGGATGGACTCCACCAAGAGGGGGGAGGCTGCAGGGGCCTGGAGGGCGCCCGGCCCACGAGCAGCAGCTCCTGATGCAGGGGCGGGGCGGGGCCTGCAGCGCTGGCAGTGGCAGCTCACCATCATGGCCTCCTGCACCGTGAGGTGCGGCAGCAGCATGTCGTCCTGCATGATGTAACAGGACACCTTCCGGAAGCAGCGCAGGTCGCGGGGCATGCCGTTGATGAGGACGGCCCCCTTCATGCCGGTCTCCCTGCAAAGCCAAGGACGGGGAGGTTTTCAGACCAGCTCCTTCCGCAGCTCTGCCTCCTCGGCTTGGAGGGGGTGAACCAAAGAGGAGGGCCTCCTTCCCGCTGGACCCGTAGCCACAGAGGCACGAGGGGCAGGAGGGCTCCGAGGCCCAGGGCACCACTGGGAGACAGCACCCGCTGGAAGAGGCCACACAGGGAGCTCTCGGGGACGGTGCATCTGCCATGTGCTTCCTGCTCAACAAAGACACCGGGTGGCTCCAGGTGCAGCGCCCCACTGGAGGTGCACCCGGGTGCAGGGTTGTGAGGCCGGCTTCTGGCCTTCGTGTGCAGCACAGGCGACGGCAAATGCCCTCGGCTAGGGACCACAGTCAGGGTGCTTCTGGAAGGACACTGGCAGCTGCCTTGGGCTCAGAGCTCAAAGAGAGAGCCAGGTGGATAGTCCTTCTGCAAGGGGACCATTCTGTGCTCACAGGTGAGCTGTCCGGAAGCCTCCGTGTGCTCACGCGGGGGAGAGGGGCCTGGCCCAGCAGCCCCATGGCTCATCACTGGCCTCCTCCTGAGGACCCATCTCTGCAGCCCTGCCTCCCAGAGCCATGGAGAACAGGAGCGTCCAGCCAGCCCCTGCAGCAGCTGGAGGGCCTTGCAGTGGGGCCTTCCTCCCTTCAGGCTCCCCGGATATCCAGGCCTAGAAGGACAGCCTCCTGGGAAAGCCAAACACCCTCAGGTCTTCCAGGAACTGTGGGGCGTGATGTGCTGGAAAATAGCCCCTCTCAGAAAATACTCCACCCCCACACCCCTCTCATGATTCTGGGTGCTCAGAATTTGGTTCCAAATTTTAGATGTGTTTGCAACAGGCAGGAGTTTGTCATAAGTGAGATTTGTAAAAATCCTAGTTTCTGGTAAGAAGGAGTAATTCAGAAGCTCTAAGGAAGGGGTGACATTGGCCATTTGTCTCAGTGAATGAAGTAATGATCACAGTAGCCCCCTGATCTACAGGGTCTGCTAACCCACAGGTAGTACTGAACTCTGTTTATACTATGTTTACTCCTATGCTGTACATACACTCATGATAAAGTCTAAAATTATAAATTTATCTGGGAAAGAGATAAGCAATAGCTTATGAGAAAACAGAACAATGATGACAAAGTACTATAGTAAAATCACCAGCATTGCTGCTCTTGAACTTGGGGGCTACTGTTGAGTGAGATAAGGGTCACTTGTCTGCAGCTGATCTGATAACACAGACAACTACAAAGTGACTAGTGGGCAGGTAGCACATACAGGATGTATACACTGGACAAAGGGATGAGTCTCCAACCGGGTGGGGCAAAGTGTGGTGGCCTGAGATTTCATGACACTTCTCAGAAGGGTCTGCAATTAAAATTGTATGAATTGTTTCTTTCTGAAATTTCCATGTAATATTTTTGAATCATGGTTGACCGTGGGTAAGTGAAGCTGCAGAACCCAAAACCACGGATGGAGGAGTATCCTCAGTGCTGCTGGGAGCTGGTTAGCGGAGGACAGGCCTTAAGGAAGCATGTTAGAACTCCGTCTGAAGATTCGGCTTTCCAGTTATTCATCAGTGAATGGCACTGGGCACGGCACCAGGGACTGATCGCCAAAGTTGCCAACAACCACATTATAAGCCCTGCCCAGCAGGGCCCGCATCCTGCTCTGGAAACGCCCCTCTCTCCCAGTGCGCCCTGCTGTGTGTTCCCACGGTCCTCCTGCTTCCCTCTCCCCAACTTAGCCTTCCCACTTCCTCCTGTCCCAGAAGGGCCGGCCAAGGCCTGACCCTCAGGATGCCACTCGTCTGTCTGCCTAGTCTCTTGTCCCCCACTCACCTGTGGCCGTCTGCAGCCCTCTGTGCTGCTGTCATCCCCGCACTGTCCCCTCACAGATCCTGAAGCTCAAGATGCCCACACCCCTGTGCTTCCCCAAGTCCGTGTGGCCAGGCCGTCCAGCAGCTACCACAGTGGACAGCAGGACACCCCAGTGATGGGAGGTGGAGCAGCAAGCGTGGGGGATGGCTCTGCTGGTGGGGCTCGCTCACCTGTATCCAGCCAGAATGTTCATGAGTGTGGACTTCCCAGCCCCGGAGGGCCCCATGATGGCCACCAACTCTCCACTGTTGAACTTCCCAGAGATGCCTTTCAGGAGGGTCTTATATCCTGCAAAAAGCAGACGGAGTTCATTTCTGTCACAGGACTCCCAGCGTGGTGCATGGACAGCTTGCCTGCAGAGCTGAGGCCAGAGGCCCGCTTCTCGTGCAGGGGGTGAAACGCAGGCCGAGGCTGGGAAACAGGCCTCGAGCCGACTTCATGCCTGGTCTACCTCCCTGACCATTCCACAGGTGTATGAGTGGTCACAGCTGCCAGCTCGTGCCTAAGGCCTCAGAGTTTGCAAAGCACTTTCCCCTCCCTCATCTGGCCTCTACGGGTCCACCACTGCCCCTCAGCGAGGAGGCCAGGCCACTGGCAGAGCCCACACAGCCAGGCACTGGCCCAGGCTCACTCCCGACACACCAAGGTCCCACGTGCCTGTGTTAATTAAACAATCCACTCAGCATTTCATTTACAAACTATTTATATTTTATGAAAGCATGAATTATCTAGTTATAACTTATTTATAAGTAGTTGCTTTATAATTAATCGATACAGTATTAATTCCTTAATTAATAATGAAGAGCATCCCATCATGTCAGCACTTCAAACAGCTTTGGCATCTCCGCCAAGTCTCCCATCCAGGAGCTTCATGAAGGGAAAAGCTACCTGTCCCAAGAAAAGCCACGTGACCTTCCTCAGCTGAGCGCTGGAGCGCGCTCGGGAGGACGAAGCCCAGCTCACGGGGCTCCACAGGGACACCTCGCTGCCGCGTCCGATCCCCACACACCCTCCCGTGGCCAAGAGCCCGGCTCCCACAGGCACCATGAGGCGGACACGCGGGGGTCCTGCCCTCGTCATCGGACTCCCCACAGTGGCACCCAGAGCCCTGCCCGGGTTCCTCCCGGCTGCCTTCCTGCCCTTCACAACTGGACACCTAAACATGCCAACTGTCGCCAGGTGGAGTCCCTGAGGCCCTGCTGAGTGAGGCGCGGGGAAGCGGAAGCCAGAGGCGGTTGTGGCACTGCCACTCGGGCTCATTAAGGACAGGAGGGCAGCCGTCGCCCCAGGAGGCCAGGGAGGGTAGGGGTAGAGGGGAGCTGGTGCGGCACAGGGACCGCCCTCCACCAGGACAGGCCCACCAGTGAGGAGGACGAGTGGGCACGGGGCGGGGAGCCCAGGAGCCCCTGGGTGCCCAGCTGCACTGCCCTGGGCGAGGGTCACGGAGGCGCTTCCTGCACAAGGCCACGCTCCCGGCACAGCGGCTCAGCAGAGCCAGCGCCCGCCGGGAGAGGTGTGCTCCCAGGACCCATGACGCCATCAAGGGAGCACGGAACGCCAGGTCTTTCCGCCCGTCGCTCCGGCTGGGGCTGAGGCTCCTCCCGAGTGAGCCTTCCTGAGGCGCTCTCCTCCTGAAGCTGGGACAGCGCCCGGCTGGGCCCCACAGGCCAGAAGGGCCTGAGCGAGCAGGCAGGTCGCTGAGACGACCCCAGCCACGCAGAGACCAAGCGCAGTCTGCTCGTGGCCCTTTGCCCCTGGGGCAGCCCAGGGCCGCTTCCCAGCTCCCAGGCAGGGTCCATCTGTCCACTGGGGCACAGTCTCAGGGCCCTCTGCCTTGACAGTGCCAGGGGCTGGCCCTCGGCCCGGGCTCCATGCTGGGGCGCCAGATGACGTTACTGACTGAAGGAAGCTCATACAGGCTGTGGTGTCCACAGCCAGAGCCCAGGAGCAGGATGGGGTGGGGAGACGGGGAGCACCCAGCCCGTTCATGGGAAAGGCAAGCAGGGACACAGACCGTGGCCTCACCATTGGCAGGTCACCCAGCTGCAGTTCCAGGCCTGACCGCAGTGAACCCAGGACCTCGACACAGTCTGCGGCTGCCCTCCCTCACAGAGGGACATGGTCCCAGGGTAAAGGGCACAGGTCACTGAGGGGCACAGGGTGCTGTCCGTGAGCTGTGTGGGGTCCAGCCGGGGAGAGGACCCCGGCCCTGCTCGCTCTCCCTCCCTCCTCTCCTCTCACTCTTTTCTCTGGCCGTCTCTCTTCTCTTTCCCTCCCTCTCTGTTCCTCTCTTCTCCCACCACCCCTGCCATTTCTTCTTTCTCCGCCTCCCTCTCTCTCTGGTCCTCTTTCCTGCTCTCTCTGTTCTCTGACAAGCAGGAGCCTTCCTCCATCTTTGGGGACACACACATTGCTGGGTGGTGGCAGCTGGCTGCTCCTTTACCACCAAGCAGTGACTCTGGGCACTGAGAGAGGGTTTCCTTAGTTACGCCTTCGCTGAGTGACGTTGATGTCATCGGCAATGCAGATCCTGGATTCCAATGATCGTGAGAAAAAGAAGGGGATGCTGAGGAGGCTGGAGGGAGGCTGCTTCCCCTAGAGGCTGGCCAGCCCAGAGAGGCCCCGCTGGAGCCCAGGCACCGACCGCGGCTCCAACACGCACTTGATCTGCTTCCCAGCTGTCCCTGTCCCTGGAGGTGCTGAGAATGCCAGACTGACTTCTCCACCTCCAGGTGCTGCGCCTGGAGCCTGCCTGGCGTATGGCCACCCAGTGTCCGTGGGGCTCAGGAGCAGAAGGGCGCCCCGGCCCAGAGGGCCCAGAGTGACCGCCACGGTGGGAAAGACCTCTGTGTGAGGCAGCACCAGGGCCTGGGGCTCTGCAGGTCCAGCTGCTGCCTGGCCCCAGCGGCCCAGGGGCTGGACGGTGTCGTGAAGGGAGGGGCCGCCCCAGAAGCCCCGCAGGCTTCCCTCTGGGCCGAGTCGATGCACAGAGCCTCGAGCAGAGAACCGCTGGGGGTTTCCTCTCAGAGGGAGGCACTTTTCCCCCCAAAGGAAACAGCTTCCTCCCTTAGAAATGGAGACCACACTCCAAACGGGATCAAAGGGCCCTTCCTTTGCAGATGGGCAACTGCCCCTCCAGCCTTGAGCCTCGGTGACAGGATGCTCGGTTCTGGGCCGGGAGGATTCAGGAAGCCCGGGAAGCGGAAGGCGCCCACTGCTTCCATTTCCTACAGGCCTTACGGGAGAAATGAAACCCGCGGGCACCTACAAAGATTGGGGGCACACAGCATTGTAACTCGGGGTGGGTTTCCCTGTTTTGTAGAAACGCGGCCTGACAGGTGTCACAGAACAGCGGCACTGGGCTCCCTCGCCGTGTCTGGCTGGTGCCAGCCCATCATTCTGTTTATGCCTCACAGCAAGCAGAGAACTGTGTTCTCTGTATACTGCAGACAGCATTCAAGGGTCAGAGAGGGTGAATGAGTGTCCAAGGCCACACAGCAGTCAGCAGAGCAGCCAAGGTTCCAACCACTTCAGCCAAGCCCCGGGGACTCTTTGCACTTGGACCACAAGGGCCTTGGTCAGCCCCTGCCGGGCAGTTCTGGGTCCTGGCAGCCACCTCCACCTCCCTGTCCTGCAAGCAGGCTTGTCTCCACCGAGTAAGAGCTCAGGACCCTGCGCCTAGCCTGCCGGTGTGACGTAACTAACAGAGGACGGGAAGAAGTCACATGCCTTTCCTCAGAAAGAAGAAACCCCGGTCACCCAAGGGCAAGCTTGGCACAGGTGTGGGCAGGGCAGTAGCGGAGCTGAGGCGGCACAGTGGGAAATGAAGGTGCCAGGAGACCCCGGCCCCCGGAGCTCCTCACTCTTGCTTCCATTCTTCTTCATCCACAAAACATCCTCCATTAAACCAGAATTCCTGCCAGGGCGCGGGAGGGCGGCGCGCCCCTTGGGGAGGACTGAGCCCTGTTGATGTGAGGACCGACACTCGCAGGAGCTGCTCAGGATCAAACCGCTCCTGCTGCCCCGGGCCACCTGGCAACGCAGCAGCGGGCGGAGGCGCTGCAGCGGCTCACCAGCAACCTGGGTGGAACGCCGGCCATGGCGGAGCCCCTGGGAGCCATTAGGCCCGATCCTGGCTACCTGCAGAAATAACAAGCAAGCGAATACCCGACTCAGGGTGCGTCCAAGAAGCCGCAGTCGGGAAGGGCTACGCTTCCTAGGTGCCCGGGAGATCCGCCGTCCGCTGTTTCCCAGCCTCCAAAAGAGGCGGGCATCTCCCGCGTCTGGGGCTGGGGCCAGGTGAAGGGGTGCCTCAGAGAAGCAGGCCACTGTTCTGTGACCGTGCAAGAGTGAAACGCCACACCGAGAGCGCAGGTCCTGACCTCTCCAGGGGTTAAGTGTGCCACAGACAACTGGGCAGACAGGACGGTCATCGGGTTCAGAGCCCAGCTGGCAGAGGGGCTTTGCCACACCACCTCTGCAGACACGGGTGGCCGGCAGGGGGCAGACAGAGGAATGTGTCTACTCCAATGCAGAGATGCTCAGACTTCTGGGGGAGGGAGAGGGGGTGGAGAGAGAGAGAGAGAGAGAGAGAGAGAGAGAGAGAGAGAGAAGGAGGAGGAGGAGGAGGGGAGAGAGAGAGAGGAGGAGGTGGGGGAGAAAGGAAGAGAGACAGGGAGGGGGAGAGAGGGAGGGAGGAAGACAAGGAAGGAGAGAGAGGGAGAGGGGGGAGAGAAGGGGAGAGGGAGGGGTGACGGGGTGGGGGGAGAAAGAGAGAGGTGGGGAGAGAGGGGGCAGCTGTCCGCATCACCCTCTTCTGCACCTGCTGCCGGGTATACCTGTCAGCCGGTGCATCTGAGCCTCTGAGTGGACTCCTAAGTCCTGCCTGTCATTTTCTCAACAGGGGACATTCTCTCCCAGGAGACGGTCAAGCAGACTGTCCTGGTCTGCTCCGATCACTCCACATCCCTGAGGTCATTTTTCAACTACAAGATCACACCCTGCCAGCCTGCCTCACACACAGGTGTTCCTGAAACCCCCTTAGAGATGCCCCCTGCCCAGGAAACACGCTGCCACTGTGACCCCAACACGCTGCCCCAGGTGGGCTGGGAGTGGCCTTACTCTCCTACAAGACGGTTGTCAAGAATTGGGAAGGGAAGCGGGCAGCCGCCACTCCTTTGGAGGCCCAGAGGGCTGACTGTGCGCGCTGCGTGCTGCTGGGGTCTGCTTTTTCCTTCCTGCCCCTTGGCTCCTTGCAGAAGAGGGGGCTGGGCTGTGTGTGGATCGAAGAGGGAAAATAAGAACTCCATCTGCTTCCCCCTGTCACCCCATGCCACTGGTTGGTGTGCTGAGGCCAGGAAGGGGTTGTGGGTTCAGAGCGTCCCCGCCCTGGCTCCTTAGCTGCCGACAGACCTGCCACACACAGACCAGCTGCTCTGCTCCTGTGAAAGCAGTTTAGCAAAGCCACAGCTAAACTGCTCAGCGGACACCTGGGAAGGAACACGCCGTCCTCAGTTGCTGGCCCTCAGTTCATGCTGCAGAGGAGGCAAGCCCAGGAGGGACAGCACTGTCCACGCTCTCTCAGCCTCCTGGAGATGAGTCCAGGGCCCGGCTTGGGTGCTGTCTAGAGGTGTCTGAGGGGCCACCCCTGATGCTGAGGAGGAAGTCCTGCTGTTCTAGAAGAGAGCAGAGCTGCTGTCCTGTCTCTGCCAGGGGTGCTTCTTCCACCCAGGGCACCAAATCTGACCAGAGCTCATACCCTGCTGAGGCTCAGAAAGCAGAGTAAGATCGGCACTCTCGACAATTGACCCTAGAGTTCCCACAGGGATCTCTGGGGGGGAACCAGCAAGAATGTGGGAGTCCAAGGCAGTGGGCCCCCCTTCCAGCCATGACCACAACCAGTGGGGGGCCTCAAACACCCTCTCCTCCTCTGGGTCTCTGTCCCTCCCCAGAGCTGCTTCCCACACTAGGATTCACTGGGCATGAGTCACGTATGGCTGGAATTTCTTTGGAAGCTGAGGGTAATTCCAGGTTTCCTATGCAGACCTCCCCAGGGTCCTGACAGGATGGCTAGGGATGGGTAATCCCGAGGGTATATTCAATGCTTGTGCAAACTGTGATTTTATTGAGGCCAGGCCCAAACTCACCATCACACAGAGAGTGGACCAAGTTTCCCTGACTGCACGCGGCTCTTCATTTCACATAGATGTTTTCCAATTGCTTTAGTGGCCTAAACAAAGACCACTAAAAGAAACATTTGTGTTCCAAGCTAATTAAGAAGAGGTGATAAACACAGATCACTGACTATTTTTAAATAAACATGCATCTTTAACTTTTTTAAAACTGCAAAATCTTGCACGACATGTTCACAGAACTCTGGAGCCAGGCATTTCCCAGCTATGCCCGGCAGGACCCACCAAACCCCACCGGGTTCCTCCTCCTTCCACACACACCAGGGACCCTGGCTGAGGCACGAGGAACTGTTTTCTACCGACCCTTCATTCTTTGCAGTAGAAAGCACGACCAGATAGTCCCACCCTCCAGATGAAAGTCAGTGCTGACGTCAGGGGATGTGGGGATCACCTCAGTCGAGGACTGTCTGGTCTGGTTAGCACCAAGATACTCCTGGCCACTTCCAAGGTTTGACACCGGTGGCTGGTCAGTTGCACGAAGGGACAGAGAGGGCGGGCAGGGATGGGGGGAGGGCATCTGCCCTGGGCAGAGGCTACCGGGTGGCTCAGGAGAGGGCTATCGCCACCATGCGCACGGTCTCCTGTGCACTGGGTTGGGCCTCTTTAGAATGGCAGTGCAGAGCCTGGTGGGCCCACAGGCAAGTGCTCCATCTTGGAAACTCCTTCCTCACTCGTTTGAGGGACACCTGTCTGAACTTGGGGCTGTGCTTTGCCCGCACCATGCAGGGGAGTCCCTGGACTGCATTTCAGTGGCCAGTCTAGTCAGGTCCTGAGTGGGTGGCAGTCCTCTGCCTGATTTAAACACATCTTGACTTCTGGAATCCTGTGCCCACTGAGGGAGGCAGTGGGCACGATAGGGGTGTGGCCAGGCCTGACCCTCCCAGCACTGCCTTTTCCCAGGGCGACTCTGGACCTGGCACCGCAGCTTTAGGGGAGGGTGCAGGGCACCCAGCACAGCCAGTCCCTCCCAGCACAGCTCCAGGCACAGGTCTACGGACGCCGTGCTGTGGTGACCGGTCCCGTGTCTCCTTAGTAAGGGCCAGCTGGCATGGGAGGCCTCAGCTGCTTGAAGACCCCTGGGAAACCATCTGGAATTCTGGAACAGCCCAGTGCATGGTCCGGGTCATGGCCCAGCTCATTCTGGTAGTCCCCAAAGTTTCCAGTGCCCGTCTCTGGTCTTCTGCCTCTAATCAGCTGTGTGACCTTGAGCAAGTTCCTTTGGTTTTCAAAACTGTTTTCTCATCTGCTATTGAGTGTGAAGCCAGCATGTGACCTTGAGGGTGTCGCTGAAGTGGCTCGAAGCACTTTGCTTTGAGCCTGGCATCAGAAGGGGCTCAGTAAGTGATGGTAGCGTGGTAGCCGGAGTCACAGAGTCAAAATGTGACCCAGAGGCACTCTGGGAAACGCAAGTGACAGATAACGAGGGCCAAAGGTCCCTCTTCATCTGGCCCACGGGAACGGAGGATCCTGCTGTGCCCGGCACGCATGCGGCGCGTGAGTTCCCACCCAGGAGCCTGGCCCAAGATCGACCGCTCCGGACCCCGTTGCCAGACCCCGTTGCCTGCCTGCAAAGCCATTCCTGGGACACTCCTGCTCCCCAGGTGCTGTCCATCTCTGGAAGATTCGCATCCCTGCCCCAGAGCCGATCTGCCCCTGTCGTATCCAGAAGAACCAGTCTCCTGAGGGCCAGTGCCCTGGAGGAAGGTGAGGGGACGCTCCCTGTGACGTTCCCAGCACGCCGGGCACTCGGGCCACCTGGCGCTGGCACCCCCTGGTCAGTGCTCACCACTGCACTGATGCTGATGCAGAGACCCCTGGGGTCTCCAGACCTTGGCAGGAAGATGTGATCGGGGTTCGCTGCAGACACCACCCCAGGATTCGGCAGAGAGTGGTCACCTGGAAACCTACCTGACGGGGGAGGCAAGTGTCCTGCCTGCACTATGGCCCTAGGGGCCAAGCCCTGTGCACATGGGATGGAGGCTGCCTCCATGATCCCCACAGTCCCTAGGGGAGGTTCAAGCACACCCATATTTCAGAGGAGGGAGTTGCTTGGGAAGCCAAGGGGTTTCCCAGGGGCCCCTGTAAGGGAGGGGTCTACACTTGGACCCAGAGACTCCCAAGAGGCCACCCAGCTCCAGCCAGTTAGGCAGAGATGGGCCAGGAAAGAGGGTGCGCGCCTGCCAGATAACAAGAGTTCCCAGAGGCTGAACAACAGATCCTGCTCAGAACTTTCTGGAAAGCCAGGCAGGGGGCAAAGTCACCCCCAAAGGGATGAATCCAGAGTGCTGTTCCTGCACCTGAGGGGCAAGAGCAGGGACTTGAAAGGGCTGTGGGTAAAAGCAAGGCCCTGGCGGGGAGGTGCAGAGACCTGAATTTAAAGCAGCCCAGTAGGACGGACAGGAACGGTGGTGCTGAGCAGCTCTGGGGCTCCCCCAGGGTGCTCCAGCCTCAAGTGGAGGAGGAAGGTGCACAGACTGAGCGGGCAGCTCTGTAGCCCACTGGGGTCTCCTCCAGCATTTGCGCCTGGGAGGGCCCTCAACGATGTGCCAAGTGTGTGTGCACCCACGCGCACCGTGCACACACAGGTGCACATGCACACACATGCTCATACACACCCCAGCACGCACACACCACGTGCACACCTATGTATGCACACCATGAGCACACCCACCGTGGCCAGGGTCAGGAACTACAACAGAGCTGGAAGTCATCTGCACCTGCTGATGGGCTTGGAGGGGTTTCTTTCCTATCGTCGTCATATTTTAATCCTTCCAAAATCAGAACTGGTCTTCTCCCAGGTTTTTGAACTTGGTTAGAACAATTGAGAAAATACCTTCCAACTGTTCAAATCCCAATGGCACCAACGAGGCTGCCAAAGGATCTCCCGTATGGCACGCTGACACCTGCGCCGTGGAGCCGGGCTCCCCACCAGGCAGGATGGGAGCCAGGGTTGGCAGGCCGGCCGAGCTGCAGACTCCCTTCACTCCTCGGGGACAGCTGAAGGGCTCCTGGTCAGAGCTCATCGGCCAGACGTCTGATTCTCCAGACCTTTCTCCCTCCCTCTCCAAGAGTGACCTCACGGCCGCCGGGACAAAGTCCGCTTTCCTGGACAACCAGGGGCATTTCCTTCTTACCATCCCAGCCTCTCTCTGGTACCCGTGGGTTTGGCCTCCATTTGCCTCATTACACAGCAAAGCCACACCCACTGATCAAAACTCTCCTTGTTTTTGGTGCTTTCTAAAATCAAAGGGGCTTTGGAGTCAATGACAACAGCAGAAACAAGGTTTGGGACATTGGGTTTAATGAAATCAAAATGGTCCTAAAGCACCAGTACCAGTCACAGGGAGCAAGAACGAGGGAAGACATTGGCACTTGTGCCCAAATATGCAAATGGCACATGGCCCCGCTGGCTACCCTCAGTGGGCCTTGGGCGGGAGGTCCACTCCGACACAGGTTTGTCAGCCTGACAATCCACTGGGCATGTAGCCACTGCCCGCTCTGGAGGCCAAATGGATGACAGAGCAGCAGGCTCTGTGTCCATGTCCCGGGCACTACCTCAGTGGACTTATGGTGGTCAGCTGGCCACAGCTACAGGTTGCTTTTTCATCTTCTTTCTTAGAGCCTGCTGGGACCCAGCCTCCTGGCTCAGTGGCCTTCCTCGTGATCAGCATCCCCTGCCCCCGGTTCATCTGTCCATCTGCCCATCCCCTGCCCCCTCCCTGCCCCGTTGGCTCTCCCTCCTTGGCTTCCTGGTCTCCTCGGTTTCACTAACTCCGAGCAGAAGCCCCTCTCCGTCTTCCCACCTGCCTGGATCCAGGTATTTTGAACGGTACGGGGCACAGACTGGCACCCAAGGAGAGACAGGGAGCGGCACTCACACCCCTCACCCCACAGAACGTCCTGCTGACAAGTGACGTCACCAGCAGGCAGCTTCCCTTCTGCGTCCCCAGGAACCAGGAAGTCTCACGGTGCCACTCCCAGGTCCTCACCTGGGACCCAGGGGCATTCTGACATCTGCACCTTCCGTAGTGGTGGGCCCGGGCCTCTGGTCATGACCCTCCCCACCCCTTGCTGGTCGCCCCTGGAGTCTCTGCTGGAGGACCTGCACTGACTCAGGGCCAGGCAGTGTACTCTCTTAGTCTCACCAGACGCTACAAGGCTGGTGTCTGGGTTCTAGATGCTTCTCCTGCTGCACCCTGAAACTCTGGTGACCTCTATCTCCCTGCCAACGTGGCATCCAGGTGCACTGGCACTTGGAAGGCGTGCTGGATCCTGAGGAGCTCTGCTGAATGTCTTTCCGTGGCCCCCTCCCCAGTGGCTCCTGGACCTTACCCACCCCAGTCCCACTTGGCTTGGGTGACATCAGGGAGAAGGGTTTCCCTATGGGACCTCCTTAGGCCTGTCACCAAAGCAGAGTTAAAACCCAGGTGGCAAACCTTAAAACTCAGAAGGGCCCCGTGGGGCCCATGAAGAGGAGGCAGGTGCCGGGAGAGTGGGGAGGGATGGCCAGGCAGGGGAGGGTGACCCCAGCCTGCAGCTTCCAGGCCGAAAGAATGTCCTTGTCCTTCCAAGTACCCTGTCTGTGAACAGGGGTTTGCCTTGGGACATGAGCAAGCTGAAGGACATCGGAGCCACGCTCTGTGAAAGAACCCCGTAGGACACCACAGCCAGAAGCCACAGACCCTGAGGAGGCCCCGGGTGAGATGCTGGGCTGTTCTTGGAGCCACCGTGGCCCCAGGAGGTTAATGGACTTGACCAGTGGCTGCCGTGGCTCAGATCCTGTACCTGGTCCTCACACATGGGCTGTGGTAAGTCCATGTGCCGGAGCCGCTCCCTCCTCTGTGAACCCGGGTAACAACACCTCCCTTGCCCCTGGTGCCGCGGGAAGACAACGAGAAGGCTCCTGGAGCGCCTGACACCTGGCTGGCCATCACAGGCACGGGTCCCACCCTGTCCCCACACACCTAGGCCACGCTCCCTCCCCGAGGCTGCCCACCGTGGACGCCTACCTGTGCAGATGGCCGACACGTTACTACCCCATAGTCAGGACAGTGGGCCCTGGAGGCACGGACGCCCCTTCCCTCCCGGGCGTGACAGAATCCCTGTGCCCCAGAAAAGACCAGTCACAGGGCAGCAGGAGCGGTGGTCAGGACGAGAGGAGCCGGCCTGCAGGGAGCGAGGGCAGGCTGTCGCCCCTGCTCCTGTCCCCGGACCGTGGCTCTGCTCTGCTCTGAGCCCCTTCAGGTCTGGGGGCCTGGCGCCTCCGGAGTGCAGGGCGAGTCTCACATCCACGGCAGGTGCGGCCCTGGCCCACGTCCAAGTCGGCCATGGAGCGAGCAGGGGAAGCACCACGGCGGGGACCACACAGCCCAGTTACCTTTGGACCAGGGAGAATGAGCCCGTCCTGTCAGTGAGCTGGGGGGAAATGGTCCCTCCCATGCCTGCCAACCCTGTGGCGAAGGTCAGCCCCATGGCGGCCGGGCTGGCCTGCGGAGGAGGTGGGCATCCTGGGATCAGGGGCGCTTCTGGCCCGGGCTGCAGGCTGCTTCTCGGTGCAGGGTCAGCACTGAGCGCTCAGCCTGTCCCGAGAGCCTGTGTCCCAGCTCGGTGAAGAGCCTCAGCCACCTCCGCAGCCCACGCCGGGGAGAAGAGCTCACAGACGCAGGCAGGCACAGAGGCTGGACCCCACTTTGACCCCGTTATGAGGCCTCCAAATGTGGCTGGGGGCCAAGGTCCCCGAGACCCGGCTGGTACGCGGTGTCCAGAGGCGGCACCTGGCTCTGGAGCCCTCCAGGAGTGACACGCTCCTGCTCGTCAGTCCCGTCTCCCGTGGCCCTCGGAGGCCCGGACCCCGTGCCTGGCGTGTAAGCACACGACACGCGTGCCGTCCTCCGTAGCGAGGGCTCTCTGCTTCTTTCTCCCCAGTCCCACCTCTTGTTTTGCTTTACAATGACAGAAGGAGATGTGACGGTGGCGATGACGATGACAGCCAAGCTCCGTGGCCTGCGGCGTGTCCCTGCCACCCCACAGTCCACAAGTCTCCTCGGGTAACCCTCCTCCTGTGACTCTTTCCCCACAAGCTGCAGGACACACTTTAAAATTCCCATTTCACAGAAAAGTGAGGCCGGGAACCCTGAAATCTCCCGCAGGCCCTGCGTGGGCGGGCCGAGGACGCAGCTGCGGTCAGGCGCTGGAGTCCACGGCGCCCTCTGCGGTGGTCATGCTGGTGCATGTGAGGAAGGCAGAGTGCGGGTGCCGCCACCTGGCCTGGGGACGGACACAGCCTCAGCCACCTCTGCAGCCCACACCCTGGGGCCTTGGGTGATCACGGCCACCCCACATGTCACTGCCGTCGGGAACCCTTTGACTCCCCTGCTTTTCTCCCTCCTGAGCCTAACTGTCATTCCCTAAGCAGGAATCAACAACCGGGGTCGCTTTAAACTAAAAGCTTTTTCTCAGCAAAGGAAACTACCGACAACGGGAAGAGAGAGCCGACGGGGAGGGAATCTCTGCCACACGCACTTCAGAGAGAGCACTAATCTCCAGGGCACACAAAGAACTCAAAAACTTCACGCCAAGAATGCAAATAACCCAATCGAGGAATGGGCTAAGGAGCTGAGCAGACACTTCACAGAAGATCTACAAGCAATCGACAGATAGATGAAAAAGTGCTCAACATCTCTAGTAATAAGAGAAATGCAGATGAAAACCACCCTAAGATTCCATCTCACCCCAATTAGAATGGCGATTATCAAGAACACAAGCAATAATAAGTGTTGGCGTGGATGTGGGGAAAAAGGTACACTCATACATTGCTGGTGGGATTGCGAATTAGTGCAGCCACTCTGGAAAGCAGTGTGGAGATTCCTCAGAAAGCTTGGAATGGACCCACCATTTGACCCAGCTATCCCACTCCTCAGTTTATACCCAAAGGACTTAAAATCAGCATACTACAGTAATGCAGCCACATCAATGTTCATAGCAGCTCAATTCACAATAGCCAGATTGTGGAACCAACCTAGAAGTCCTTCAATTGATGAATGAATGGATAAGGAAACTGTGGTACACAATGGAATATTATTCTGCCATAAAGAAGAATAAAATTATGGCATTTGCAGGTAAATGGAGGGAGAATATCACGCTAAGTGAAATAAGCCAATCCCAAAAAACCAAAGGCCGAATGATCTCTCTGATAAGTAGATGATGATATGTAACAGGGAGTCAGGAGGAGGCAAGAATGGAAGAAGGAGGGATTGTACAGAGGAGAATGAGGGGTGGGGAGGGGTGGGGAGGGGTGGGGGGAAGGAAGGATAATAGAATGAGGCAGACCTTGTTACCCTATGTGCACGTATGATTATGCAAATGGTGCGACTCTACTTCCTGTACAACCAGAGAAATGAAGGTCGAAACCCATTTGTGTACAATGAACCAAAATCAAAAAAGAAAAAGGGAGGCTGTGTGTGAGGCTGGGGCGGAGCAGATGGTGCTGCGGAGCGTGGCGTGCGGGGGCGTGGCAGTGCTGGGTCGGTGGGCACCTCCACCTGGGCTTGGCGGAGGTGGCCCAGCCCTGCGCCTCCCACCAGCAGGGCCGCACCTGCTCCACACCCTCACTGCTCTAGGTGCTTCTCTCTACACATGTCCCTCCCCTGTGCCGATCCACTCTCTCCTTGATTCCTAGGCTACCACAACAAAATACCATACAATTTGTTCATTAAAACAACAGAAACGTATCCTCCAACAGGCCTGAACATCAGAAGTCCTAAATCGAGGTATCAGGGCTGCAGGATCCTCCTTGCCTCTCAGCCCTGGAAGGCTGCAGGTGCTCCTGGACTTGGGGCTGCATCCCTCTGGTCTCCGCCTCCATCTTCTTGTGCCAGTGTCTTCTCCCTGTGTCTCAGTATCAGTTTCCCCTTCTCTTCTTCAGTAAAATCTTACCTTTGGATTCTGAGTCTACCGGAACCCAGAATGACCCCATCTATTTGCACACCTTTGTATCTTCTTTTCAACAGCATAATTTGCAGGTCCTGAGGGCTGGGACATACCCTTGTTGGGGGACACCATTCAAACCCCACTATCACCATTATGGTCCAGGATCTTCACTCCAATGGTTACCAGATGTGGACAGGTCTATGGTCTCCTCGTGGTGCCCAGGGGACGCTAGCAGCGGTGGCTTCCATTGACATCCTGCCCGCACGGCGTCTGCTCCCTCCCTGCTGGACGCCACGCCTGGCCTCTACATCACTACATGGACGGCTTCCCTCCTCGGCGCCAGGCACTGTGTCAGAGGCCCGGCCGGAGTCAGGACCTGGGCCGTGCAAGTTATGAATCACTGAGGTCAGACTTTGCAAAAATACTTTGTTTATAATAATGAAAAGTTAAAAATAATAATTCAAAAACTGTTGAAGAAAAGATGCTTTAACCCCATCATGAAAATAGGAGAAATTTCAAATATTTTTACCCTGAAAATTAATTCAGAGGGCAAGAGGAGCAAGCTCACCAAGAAGTGAAGACAAAGTCAATGGAAGCTCTCAGAAGTTTATAGTAGTTTCCATTTTGTACCCCAAACCTGCAAGTCCAGTGTGAAGCAGAATGAGGTTCTGGTGGCACGGGTCTGGCTGAGCACACGTCAAATGAACAGTCCTGTGGCTTTAACTACAGGACTTGGTGGTCTTTCTTTGTACTGGGGGTTGAACTCAGGGACGCTTTACCACTGAGCCACATCCCCAGCCCTTTTTATTTTTATTTTTAGACAGGATCCTGCTAAGTTGCTGAGGGCCTCACTAAGTTGCTGCGTCTGGCCTTGAACTTATGATCCTCCTGCCTCAGCCTCCTGAGTCACTGTGATTACAGGCGTGTGCCATGCCTGGTACTTTTTAATTTTTTACAAATTTTCTTTAACTTATTCTAATCAAGCTATAGGAAAATTTTCCATTGATGGTAGGAGAAAAATCACCTCGCTCAGAACAAACTAAATACATGCATTATGAGATACAAACATACATGTAAAAAGACCAAATGTCAAAAAAATGGTGTATCTTAAACTAAAAATCTCAGTCTGAGTGGTGGGGTGTGGCTTGGGGTGCAGCGCTTGGCATGCACAGGGCCCTGGGGTCAGTCCATTCCCAGCACTGGACTGGTTTTTAACCTGGACCTTGCTTTCCAGCCTATAACACGAGCAGACTGAGCACTACGTGAATCTTCAGGTCTTCTCCTAGCTCTAAGACATGCTCTCACTGTTAATGCGATCATACATGTGTACCCATGCCCACAGCAGGAACACACACCTAGTCACTGTGGCTCACTCTCCGCCAGGCAAACGAGGAAGGAAGTAGAATCTGCAGAGTTAGATCCCATCCCTTTAGCCCAGGACAGAACAGCAGCAACTGCAAATCAGTCTCAATCTCTCTCCCTCTCTCTCCCTCTCTCTCCCTCGCTCTGTCTCTCTCTCCCTCCTCTCTCTCCCTCTCTCTCCCTCTCTCCCCCTCTCCCTCTCTCTGTCTCTCTCTGTCTCCCTCTCCTCTCTCTCTGTCTCTCTCTCCCTCTCTCTCCCTCTCTCTCTCTCTCCCTCTCTCTTCCTCTCTCTCTCTCTCTGTCTCTCTCTCCCTCTCTCTCTCTGTCCCTCTCTCTCCCTCTCTCTCTCTCTCTCTGTCTCTCTCTGTCTCTCTCTCCCTCCTCTCTCTCTGTCCCCTCTCTCTCCCTCTCTCTCTCTCTCTCTGTCTCTCTCTCCCTCTCTCTCTCTCCCTCTCTCTCCCTCTCTCTCCGTCCCTCTCTCTGTCTCTCTGTCTCTTTCTCCGTCCCTCTCTCTCCCTCTCTCTCCCTCTCTCTCTGTCCCCTCTCTGTCCCTCTCTCTCCCTCTCTCTCCCTCTCTCTCCGTCCCTCTCTCTGTCTCTCTCTGTCTCTTTCTCCGTCCCTCTCCCTCTCTCTCCCCTCTCTCTCCCTCTCTCTCTCTCTCTCTCTCTCTCTCTCTCTGTCTCTGTCTCTCTCCCTCTCTCTCATTCTCTCTCCCTCTCTCTCTCTCTCTCTCTCTCCCTCTCTCTCCCTCTCTCTCCCTCTCTCTCCCTCTCTCTCCCTCTCTCTCCGTCCCTCTCTCTGTCTCTCTCTGTCTCTTTCTCCGTCCCTCTCCCTCTCTCTCCCTCTCTCTCCCTCTCTCCCTCTCTCTCTCTCTCTCTCTCTCTGTCTCTGTCTCTCTCCCTCTCTCTCCTTCTCTCTCCCTCTCTCTCTCTCTCTCTCTCTCTCCCTCTCTCTCCCTCTCTCTCCCTCTCTCTCCCTCTCTGCCCCTGGAGCGACGCAGCCTGTGTCCTCTTTGTGTGTGGCTGGAGAACTTGGTGAACGCTGACCACCAGGCGAGGCATGGAGACAGTTGAACGCTCTCCAGCACCTTAAAGAGGGGACACTGACCTGCCAGCGATCCCTTCCCACGGCTGGTTCCATTTCCCCTAAAGAGGAGGCTGCGCCTCACGTTCGGTCCCGCCCTGTGTGCACAGACGGGAGTGACCGCCTGCCCTTCCTCGTGGCCCCAGCCATCCTCAGGCCAGCTGCCCTTCAGCAGGCAGCGTCCCTGGCCTCCCGCCTCTCCAGACCCCCGGCAGGGGCGGTTCTGCCTCCACTCCAGATGGAGAAGAAGGCCAAGTGCACCGGGCAGCACCCTCCCCGCCTGCATGTCCACGTGCACGTCACGTCCAGCGAGGGCGGGCCTCGGGAATACCCAAGGGATGCGCTCCACTGCTGGCTGTCCCCAGGATTTGGCCAGTGACATCAGCCCCCGCCTGCACCTTCCTGGCCTCCTCTCCATCTGGAGCTGCTTCTGCTTCAGCTCTGAGGCAGCCTCAGCTTGCCCGTCTGGACTCCCTTCGCCTCCTGCAAACAGGAACCCAGCTTCGGTCCTGCTTCTGCCTTGCTACCTGTCCCTCCCGTGCCCTTCCTGTCCCACAGGGGGCCTGGCGGCCTCCTCGCCTGCACTGGAATGCAGGATGTGCACAAGGCCCGTCTACAAACAAAAGGACCCAGCTGGCCAAGAAGGCTGCATCCTGCGGTGGGTGCCGGTACCAAGAAACATCCCTGAGAAGCACATCCGGACGAAGAAGGGCAGTCTCTCCCCACTTCCCAATCCCAATCCTCTTATCTGGATCGAGTGCTGGACGTCATCCAGGAAGTACGGGCCTTCTGGCTGCTCCGTCACTGTAGAACTGCAGATTCCCACGCCAGGGGCTGCCTCACAAACCCGACTCCTCGGCAAGTCACGGAAAGGAAGGACCTTCCAAGAAAACCCTGCTTTCCACCCCCTGTGACCCAGAAGTCCACTTCATCTGCCCACGCCCTGGCACTGTGCACAGGTGTCCAGAAAACTGGGCCACATTGGTGTCCAGGTGCACAGTGTCCAGCAAACACCACCTCTGCTCCAGGCACCCAGCTCCCACGCTGGGCCTGGGGCCCCTGGGGCAGAGCTGCTGTGTAACTGGGCGTGCTGGACACGGCAGTCCCAGGAGTCTCACCTGGAGGTCACTCTAGCAAGGCAGTGGTGGGCACAGTGGAGCCCGCTGGCCCCTACAGGGTCTGCCTGCAGCCAAGCCATGCTCCCTGCACCTCGGCTCCACCTGCAAGCTCGGGCTTCCTTCTGCCCACGACTGGCCTGTGTGGATGTCCATCCCCAGGGCACAGGTGACTCTCAGCCCTAAGCGGGTGCTTCCAGGCTTTCCAGGTGGGACATGGGTGTCACGGGACAGTACTGCCCTTCAGCTGCAGTGGCAGGCAGACCCCACGGCTCAGCACATGCTCGGGTCAGCCTGGCCACATCCACAACCCAAGGACAATTTTTAAAACCCACGAATCACGATCCTCGCAGTTAGGAATCTGCCGTGATTCAGGTGAGGAAAAGCTCAAGTTCTTGACCAGAAACAGAGGATGGCAAAGTCAGGTAATAACGTAAACGATACCACACACCAGAGTGCGGGAAGCGAGGTGCAGGAGGTCGAGCCAGCAGGGCTGGGGCACAGCACCTCGCCAGCCAAGTGCTGGCTCTGGAGACCGAGCTCAGGGCCCGGACTCGCTGGGCTCAGGCTAGGTGAGCACTCCACCACTGGGCCACACCCAGCCCCTGGCTGTCTCCCGTCTAATCCCAAGAGCAGGTACGGAGGATTGGAGGACCGGAGGATTAGAGGATCTGATTAGAGCCCGCTGTGCTCCTACTGTGGGGGTGCGGAGCCTGTTAGGCACCGCCAGAGTCGGGGACAACAGAAGCCCAGGCTGGGCTGTGTGCTCAGCACCTGTGAGCCTCAGGGCTACTCTGGGGGGCTCTCTCCACCCCAGGACGACCTCAGACTCCGGCCTCCATAAATGATTTTGTCACCTACAGTGATATCTTAGTGGAGGAGAGCACTTTTTTCTTCTAGCAAAAGCAAGGAAGGTTTGCAGAAAGGAAATAAGACTGTGAGGTTAGAACTGTACCCCAGGCGTCCCCACCACCTGTCTGCACAGTGATTGAGAAATCTGTGACAGATGCGTCTCCCTTCACATGATATTCCACTAGCAGCCCTCAGTACCAGCCCTCAGTACCAGTCCTCAGTACTAGTCCTCAGCACCAGTCCTCAGCACCAGCCCTCAGTACCAGCCCTCAGTACCAGTCCTCAGTAACAACCCTCAGTACCAGTCCTCAGTACTAGTCCTCAGCACCAGTCCTCAGCACCAGCCCTCAGTACTAGTCCTCAGCACCAGTCCTCAGTACTAGTCCTCAGCACCAGTCCTCAGTACTAGCCCTCAGCACCAGCTCTCAGTACCAGCCCTCAGTACTAGTCCTCAGTACTAGCTCTCTGTCCACCTTCTGCAAAGGAATTGGCCAGTGGGTAAGTTGGACGGCAATGGGTAAGAGTGAACGACCTGCTCTGAGGGCTGGGACAGCTTTGCAGACTAAGCGAGCAGCACCCTCCATCCTTCCCCGCCCCCAGCTCACACACAGCCACACGCGGAGGCTCGGGCATGGCGCTGTGGGCCGCATGAGGATGAGAGGCAAACCTGGACTCTCTCAAAAGGTCCCACACAGCCTTCTGTCCTGTTGAGCCTCTGAGCCTGCTGTCCCCAAATCAGCACGCTGGGGTCAGTGAGCTGAAGGAGCCCAGGGGCTCCCCAAGTTCACAGGGGTTCCTGAGACGGTGCCCACCCCACAGAGCAGAGGTCTGCATCTCTGTTGGTTGACAAGGACGCTCTCTTTGAGGCCCTGGGGGCCACCCGAGCTTCTCTGACAGACCCCTCAATCCCTCCTGCCACCAAGGAAGGGTGGGCAAGGCCACTTTCTGCCTCTTCATTTGAAGGGTCAGCTGTGGCTCCCAAGTGGCCATCCCTTCCTTGAGAGTTCCCACAGTGAGATCCTGGACCAGGAACACCGAGGTGGCCTGGGCACATTAGATGTGCAAACCTGACTGGCCCACACCAATGGTGGGTCCCAGGTGCCTGTGCTCAAAGCCCTCCGGCCAACTGGGGTTCCCGGGGGCCTGGACAGGGCTCCAGCAGCCTTTAGCTCTGGAGGCCTAAAAAAACAGGAAGCATGAGCAGCTCCGAGGTCACTGGGGCGGCTCAGTTCCAGAGGACTGTGGGTGTGGAGTGTGGAGGAAGCAGAGCCAGCGGGGAGCAAACAAGCCCCAAGGCCGGTGGGTCCCCTTCTATCCCCACCGAGGTGTCTTCCTGAGAGCCAGCACGCCCCACTGGAACTCAACGTCAGGTCAGCGGTCAGATCTGCAGGTGCTCCGCTCCCTTGGTTTTAAATAGAGTCACCAGAGTCTCCTTTAAGGTGGCCTGCCTGTCACACAGCTGGTCTCATTCCTCCGCACCCTCGATGGCCGGTGTTCTTACAAAACAAGCAGCCAACAGCTCGGGCATTCTGAAGACGGAGCCGAGGGATTTCTTAGGAAGCCGTGCGAGTGCCCACCAGTCCCACGTCCCCTCGGAAGCGCCCTGCACGCTCTCCTGTTTCCACTGTGGTGAGCGCGCTGCAGCCACCGTGGGGAGGGACGCCCACCCTCACTGTGGGCAGCTCAGCAGACGCTGAGCTCTGGGGGGCCAGCCTGGGTCTCAGCCAGTGACCTGGAGGCGGCCACATCTGGGCAAGGGCAATGCTCTCAGCTCGAGCTGCCCAAGTCAGAGTAGGATCCCCAGGCGGACCCGCTCCTTCACTGCGTTCTGAGGGGCTGCTCCCAACGCTGCCCGGCATTCCGCTGAGCCTGCCCGGATGGGCCTGCTGGCTCCCACTGGTCTGGCCATGGACACTCCCCAGGACTGTGGAGGGTGCGATCTGGGTGATGCCTGCCTGGTGGCCCTACACTTGGCACCTCCCACGCTCACCAGCTGTCTCCAGTGACACCGCTTCATTCCCAGGAACAGCACGCAGTCAGCAAGCTCGGTGAAGCTTCAAGTTCAATGACGATGGCGTGACCTGGGGAAGTCACAGGCTGTGACATGTGACCCTGAGGCACACAGGAGGAAGGCGGGGGTCTGGCAGGCTGGTGTGGGTCCTGGCGTCCACCTGTCACAGGCAGGTACTCTGAGCCCAAGTCGTGATGTCTCCCTCAGTAACAAGGTAACGGGCCTCATGGAGCAGTCGGGGACAGGGCCTGGCAGGCGCCCGGGGCCTGGTCAAGGCTGCAGCACACCACATCTGCCACCTGTTTCCTCTACTTCCTCAGGATCCCTCACAGCCCAAGATGAGCACACACAGGGCCACCCTAGTGTGAAGATGAAATGACACCCCTCCCTTCCTGGGGCTTGGATTTGAGAAATGAGATGCTGGAGGCCTAGAACCACCAAAATGACCACAGAGGAACCTTCTAGAGGTTGGGCCCCCTGCCAGCTCCCGACTCTGAAGAAGTCACTTGACCAAGGTTGCCCCTGAGTGTTGTGACCATCTGTCTGCAGCCGGCTGCACTGGGGGGTGTACATCGCCAGCACTGGAAGCCACTGGAGCACCCGTCACCCAAGGACACGGCCCCTGGGGCCTCAGGCCGGGTTCTGGAGGCAGCTGCTGGGTCTTGCTGGGCTTCACCACCTGCAGCCCTGTGACCCCAGGCCAGTCCTGAGCACCTCCTGTTCTCTCCTCGCTCACAGGGTGGCAGGGAGGAGCACGTGGGTGAGACGTGGAGGACACAGTGGCCTGGGGATCACGAAGCCAGTGGGCGCCCGAGCCCCCCCGCCCCTCGTGCTGGCTCTTCCCACTCCGAGCCCTGGCCTGCGCGGCTTCCTTTGAGAATGTCACGGAGGGGATCCACCTCCCTAGGCCATCAATGACCCTAGGAAGTGCTGCTGGTGTTTATCAACTCCTCATGTCAAGCTATTTGATCCCGCAGGTGGGGATCGGCGCCCTTCACACTTCCCTCTGACAGGGAGGGTGCGTGACCCAGGTGCTGGCCAGCAGGGCAGGGCTGCAACGGGGTTCACAGCAGACTTCTGACTCCGAAGCCCACGTCCCCAGCACAGCACCTCAGTGCCTCTTCCGCCGAGAGTGTTTAGCTGAGGGGTGCGAGGCCTGGAATCATTTCATTAAAAGAAACAGGAAAAACCATAAGCTGGCTCGGAGTACGGCTAATTCATCTTAGCCTCTTTCTATTACACATCAGCTTGGAGTTACTGCAAAGAACGGGAACTGTGTCTTCTATAAGACGACAGGAGGACGTGGTTTACAGCAGGTGACTGCAAGTGCAGGAGCCACGTTCCTGGACGGCCTCTCTTTGGGTGGCAGAGGCCGGGCTCACCTGGACACCCACACTGCCCTGTCCTGCCACCCACGGCCAGTCAGAGCAGCAGGCATGACAGCCTCCACGTTCAAACATGAAAATCTAGCCACAGACTAAAATACGCAGGGCCGATAAGATCTCGCACCCCCAAGGTGGCCTACATCAATCTCCCTCGCGAGGCAGACTCTGAGGTGCAATGTTGTGGTGGAGCTTTGTTTCAGGGGTGGAAACTTCCACTCCACCACTCACAAATGGCCACGGTTACACACAAATAGCCTCAAAGGTCATCATCCAGTGACCTGGACATTCTAAAAAGAACTCCAGAAGGAACAAGGCTGCACTACCTGTCTGCCACCTGTCAGTGCATGAGTCTTAAAAAAGAGACTGTTGTCAACATCTCTGAAATGAGGGTTGATTCAGTCCCAATATGACTCAAGGGTGGAAACCAGGGTGCGTCTTAGAGCAGGAAGAGTGACTGTCAGAGAAGAGCCTCAGGAAGCTGTGGACTCTGCGCGCAGGCAAAGCAGGGCACTCAGAACATGGGGATCAGAACACCCGGGTTCTGTGGGAGACACTCCGGGCTGCCTGGCAAGTGACCACGGGGTTCCAGCCACATCACCTCCGTCCCTCACAGGATGTGGTCAGAAACCTACAGGACTGTGGGAAGGCGGTGTAGGCCACTGCTCCCGAGCCAACCTGCACCAAGCTGGTATTACCATGATCAGTAGGAAAAATCCATAAGGAAGCCAGGACTGTAAAAACCAATGCTTTGGTCAAATGGAGCTACAACTCCAAAATGCACTGGCCATTGCTACTGTGTGTGGTCCCTCATGAAGCAATGCCTTAGTTCTTACCCATTGTGACCCTGGGACTGGCACTCCCACCAACTCCATCTACCCCATGGAAACTCAGGTCCAAGGTCACATGGTTCATACGGGAGGAGCCAAGACTCAAAAGCAGGTGCCTGACAAGGAACCAGGCTACTACCACCACCTAACACCCTATCTGCCAACCTCGATGCAGAGAGGCCAGTGGCTGGGGTGACCTAGGAAGTCACTGCAAGATCACTTCCATGTGCTTTTCTCCTCTACTCCCGAGCCCTCTGTGGGTTACAGGAACAGACTCTTCTACTCTGATTTCATCCGTCTGTATGCTGACCGTGAGCCAGGCCCTGGGCCAGGCAGCAGGGATGCAGGACTCACAGACTCGGCGCATCTGCAGAAGCTCAGAAAAGGAAAGCCCCAAATGACACAAAGAATGCCCGGCTCCCAGGACAGAGGGTTGTGAAGTGCCCAGGAAGGGTCCTCCTGCCCACGGAAGTCAGCAACTGAGGCAGGCTTCCCCCAGCCTGGGGAGGCCAGGGGGTTCCCCACAGAGGCCATCAGCTGGGCAAAGAAAACACAAACGCCTGAAGAGGGACACAGGAAGTCTCTGTGGGGAAGGAGAAGAGGAGCTCTGGTTTCTGGCTCACCATCAGCGCAGGAGTACTTAAGAACTCTGTGTGCAGGCTTTACAGCAAAGCCAACTCTACATGGCCACACCAGACAAGCAAGCAGTGGAAACCCAAGACAGGAAAACCATCAGTCCCAAGTGGTCTCCTTGCATTTATCCAGGAACCCAGAGGTTTAGAAAAGCATATGAGCAATGGAATTTAACACTGCACGAGGCACCCAAATTAAGCCCAAAGAACCATCCGGCCAGTGTCTAGAGAAGGCCAGGAACCCCAGGTCTTCCAGATCCAAATGGAGCACAGCTGGTAGAAATCATGTATGTCATTACCTCTATGGGTTCACCAAAACCAATAGGCAAATAAATACACAGATGCTACAGAAAACACACCCAGAGCTCAGCTGTATTTGTCCTCGCCTCCTCTGCCATGCCCAGGATGGAAGTGACTCAGCAGAAGGCAGGGCGCTGTCACCTTGCACATGACCCTCTGAATTCCAGCTGGCTTAGTAGAGCCACACCTCAGTTTCAAAGGGGAATTCATGGTTCCAAAACCAACCCTGGTACTTATCCAATGCCACCCACCAGCAGCCCTGCCTCCTGGCTTCCCTAGACTGAACTTAAAACAAGAACTTCACAAGGTGTCTCATGTGAATCCCTTGTTAGACCCACGGTCACAGAGCAGCTGCAGAACTGGGGACGTCTCCCTGCCCTGAGCAAAGCACTACGACACAGGCTCCCGCCCAGCGCCCTTCTCCGAGGCTGGTCGGTCCTCCTGGTGGCTGCGTGCTAGCCCCGTGTCAGCGGAGGACCCCAATTTATCTTAAAAAGCAAGCCCCGGCATCAAAATAACCCTCTGAGTCACTGCTCAGTCCACCGAGGCGGCTCCTACTCAGAGGCCCCGCACTCCCCGGGTGTGCTGCGGGGCTGGATGGGGGACGAGAGCGCGCACAGCGCCGGGCTGAGACCCGGACCGGAGGCCGAGCATCCGGGCCAGGGCGGCCCCGCAGCATCCTCTCCAGCCTTAGCAACAGCGCTCGGCGCGCGCAGCCAATCGCACCGCGCCCGGCGGCCGCCGAGGTTACTAGCGAGCGTTGACCGCTAGTAACCCCGCGCGGGCGGCGGCGGGCGACCGGCCGGCACTGCGCAGGCGCGGCCCCGCGCATGGGCCCCACCTGCACCTGCGTGCGCAAGGGGGCCAGGCAGGCAGTTTCCTTGCAGTCACTCAGAATTCAGACTTCGGGAGGAATTGCAAATCCTCCAGGCGGCCCCCCACCAGGCCTGCGGCCAGTCCTGCATCTGACCAAAAGGAAGCTACGTGGGAGCAGGTGTGTCCAGCCGGCACCTGCACCTGCCTCAGTAAACCCACGTAAACCCAGTAAACCCAGTAAACCCAGTAAAGCTACGGCTGTACTGGGCAGCCAGCCCCTCCCCTTCCCGTGGCACGCAGAAGACCATTGGCCAAGATGAACTGCCCCTTGGATTGAATGTCTGTAACCCATCACGGGTGGTGGTGGGGTTGTGGACACTGAACACAGCCCAAAGCTGCCCTCTGCCTGAGTCCATGATTGGGGGGATGTAAAGAGGGCTTTGCCGTCACCTCTTCTGCCTCCAGGGCTGGGGTTTGCTTATCTCATGAGCAAGGAGGGCTTAACGCAGCTTGTAGTCTGAGGCGTTCGACTTGGAGCATTCAGAGAGGCCATAGGTTCGGGTCTGAATCCTCGCCTGCCTCTTCTTTGCAAGGGGTCCTGGGCGGGCTGTTTGCTCCTGGAGAAGATGGCTGTATGAGGCGCCTTCGGGGCACCCGAGGGACTTAATGAGACAATGTGCTAAAGCAAACAGCTTTTGCTCAGTAAACATCGGTTATTTTTAATTAAAAAACACTTCTCCCAAAAAAGTGGGAGGGGATCTGTAACAACTGAGAAATCCCATAAAACTCCTGCCAAAAGGTTCACTTTCAAGATGGGTAGCTGGGGTATCAGGCGAGGGACTTTTGGTTGGAGTGCACCAAGTTCCCTTATGACAGACAGGAAACAGAAAATGTGACTCATATTCCACTGGTCCCTCAAGCTCCACCCTTACCAGGGTATGAACAGAAAACAAGAACCTGCGGGCAGGGGAGCCCACCACTGGCCTGCCCTCCACAGAGCCACTCTGGTGTCCACCTCTCAGAGCAGTGCTCTGCCCTTTTTCCTCCAAGGGCCACATGTTCCTTATTTCCTCCCCTCAGGGTAGCTCTGGATTTAATAGACTTATTGTTTTGGTCTTGGAGACCCCACCACCACCCCAGTTTGTAAGCTCCAGTCCAAGACAACTTGTTCTGCAGAGTTCCAGAAAGCAGGAATTGGATCAACTAATGATCATTACTCGAATCAACAGACAGATGCATTTTCCAAGAATGACGGTTGTGCAAACATGACCCTGCTGCCTGGGAGGCCCTGGTTCCTGGTGAAGCACTCAGACAGACCGGCAGTCTGCAGTCAGGGTGATGCAAGAGGCCTGCTCCCCGGCGTGGGAGGGCAGACGCGGGCAGCTCCAAGCTCCTGTTGGCTCAGAGATTGGGACTCTAAATATAAGTCTCAGTTGGACCTAATAACAACATTGAGGTCACTCTGGCATGTCTTACTTTTGACATGGAATGGCCTTTACCCCATGGGGCACCAAGGTGACTAACGACACACAGCTGGCAAAGTGGGAAGTGAGACTCTTGACTGCTCATCGGGCTAGATGGACTCTGCAGGCGCATCTGCCACTATCCTTGACCCGGGAAACCGCTCTTGACACCTTTTCCCACATGAGCAAAAACGCCCGGCATCAGATCTGATAATAAGCTTTCTTGGGCACAGGATGGACTTCACCATCATGCAACGGATGGAGAATTCACCACGTGGCAAACCCCATGTGGTCTTTCTAAATATTTCTAATCTGACCTGCATGGTTACCCTTGTTCCTTAAGTAAGCAAATCTGTTTATTCTAGAACTGAACTCGACAGGAGCAGGTGTATGGTTACTAAACATTTTTTTCCTGCCAATGTATAAACAAAAGAAATGGTTTCATGTTCAAGAAAATGTCACCTGTGGTTACTCCTTGCACTGGCAGATTAGGGTCTGGTTTAAGGGGAGGGCTTCAGTGGGGAACGTGAAGTCTGCATGCACCATTCAGGGAGGGTGAGTGTGGCATGCACGTCCTCGGAAAGCAAGGCAGTGACACCAGCGCCCTGAGCCGGGCACAGGCCTACCTAGTGGCCTGCAGAAGCCAGATGGCTCAAGAACAGGAGCCCTCCCAGGAGAGTGACACAGAACTGGCATGCCTAAATAAGGATCCTGCCAATCAGAGGGCAAAAGCGCAGAGCAGACACCAAGGTCAATGTCACAGGGTCATCTAAGCCATGTATAGAGGCTGTGGGGCCCTGAGATACAAGGCTTTGTAACCAGGTCAGCTGATGATGGTCTGGCTTCCCAGGCGGCACATCAGGGAGAGGATGTGCAGGCTGGAGGGGGGCTGCCAGGCCCTGGCTGTGAAGACTGTCCTTGTAAACCAACAAACACAGGCACTATGCGCTCAGTCACGTGAGTCTGCTGAGCTGGCACGTTCGTGACATTGTCTCTAAGCTTATTTGGGGGCCTCTAAGGCGGAGGTTCAAAACAGTTCCAGAAAGCCTTATCACTGAAGGTGCTGTCCCTCAGGGCCCTGAGTGGGTGGCCTGCCCATCTGTCCCCTGGGAGCCACCAAATACTGAGAACCTAAGAACTGGCCCCAGTGAGGAAGAAAGGAGCTCTCCAGTCCTCTGAGTTCACAGAGGCAACCTCGGGCTCTTGGGCTCCTCTTTGTAGACACCCCAGCCTTGAGCAAGGTATCTTTGCAAGGAGATTGGGGCTGTCGCACCGCAGTAAAAAAATGAGCTACAGCCTTAAAGAAAGATAAAGACAGGCATTAAAAGCAATTTCTCTTTACACCCCAAAGAAAGCCGCCTTAGCACAATAGTTTCCAAGAAACACAAAAGCAATTCTTTTTAGGGGACTACAAATCTCCCCTCAAGTCCGAGCAGCCCTTTGAAAACCCACAGCCATCCTGGGGATCTCTGCAGCCTTCACTGGTCAGCACCTCCATGCCTGTGCCTGTGAGCTGAGCCATACCACCTGGCACATGGTTCCAATCCAGTCGTCCTCACGGAATTCCTGAAAGGATTTGCTAGTGGTTCACCCCCTCCTCTTAGCTAGCCTGTAAGGACAAGTCCTGAAAAACAGCTATGGAAATTAAGAGAAAGCAAACTTCAACTTGAGAAGGGTGTTCAAAGGCATTTCTGCAGCTTAGCAGCAAACCAATACAGATAATCTAACATGGAGCTGCCCAGAACATTGAACCCCTGCCTGGGTTTCGGCAAGAATGTGGCTGGGTTGGTTTCAAAGTTGGAGTGGTATCCCATGGAGTGTGGCCAGGGGGAGACAATGGCCCGCTTGGAGAACTGAAGAAAATCCTCCAAACCCCAGGTGTGACTGCCTTTGTTCCCAGCCTGGACTTCTTCACAGGGTGATCCCAGGGAGCCTCTCCCCCTGCTCACAGGCTCCCCTCCCGTCGGGGTTGGGGGAGGGGACAGAACAGCGAGGGTCTGCAGGGGGCGAATTCCTCTGCATCCAGGGGAAGCTACATCCAGAAGGCTGATGAAAAGGAAGAGGGGAAGACCCCAACCGTGCCATCTGCGCAGGTTGAGTTCCCCTCAGGGCCAAGTGCTCCTGAGGCTCCTGAGGGGAACTGACCTTGCCCTGAAATCCCAGGTCTGGTTTCAGGTCCCACCTTCCCTACTGTGACCTTGGAAGGTCTCCAGACCTCATGTCATAGTCTTGAACAGGTAGAATGGACAGAATTCTCCCCGAATCTTCCAGTGTGCCAAGCCAGCTGAGGCAATGCCCTAAGGAAGTCAAATGGTTTAGGGCACATGGGTGGCGGGGAGGGCAAGCCTACAGAGCACCCCAAACACACCATCTGCTCATTGGGGCCCATCACATCCAATACAAATGAGTCCCTATGTGTATAATCTCCTCCTCATTCTCATCTCTACCTCAGAATTTGGTTTATCTGGACTCTTCTTCAAAAGTGTCCCAAGTGCTACCAACACGTGTCTACCTTATAGGAAGCTCGGGCTGTTTCCCAGAGTCACAGTAGGGGTGGTCTGAACCACAGCGTGCTGGTCCATCCCCCGATACAAGAGTCTGTGTGACGGCACCAAGGTCGTCAGTGTTCCGAATCACCCGTCCCATCCACTCAAGCTACGTGAGCGAATTCCTTGAGGGAAAGTAATTACTGTATCCAAAGCCGGTGAAATTATCCTTGGGGTGTGCTTCTTCCTCCTGAGAATAGCTCCTTTCACAATTACGCTCTCTACTAGGAATCTATTATGTGAGCTACTTTGTCCTCCAAAGACATCATTAATCATATGGTGAAAATGTAACCACAATTGAAAATGCAGGATGTTTTGTGAAACGCCAAGTTCAATGCTTGGCAATGGCCAAGCTCAGAGGGTAAAGAACATCTCCTTAAAAATACTGAAACAGACCCACTGGACAGCTTGCTTCCAAGGATGCTGAAGTTCTCTCTTCCCTGCTTTAAAATAACCAGGCGGGAGTTCACAATGCCAGCGAGGTCTCGGCCCAGCTTGCTAGTAGGGCGTTCTGTGTGGAGTTGCATTGGAGCGCCGTGTTCCAGGAGAAACTTCCGGGAATGGCTTTCCTGGAATCCTCCGGCGTCTCGGAAATGGAAAGGAACAACTGCTCCCAGCTTTGGCTGACCATGGGCAAGGCTCTTCTGCACCTGGTCCCTGTTTCCTTCACCAAACTCCAGGGCAGTCAAAACCAGGGCTCTCAAGACTTCGCCTCTCACGTGGTCCCCTCAGCAGCGCCGTGGTGTCTCGCCCCACAGTGATCGCTACAGTTAGCTCAACTCTGGGAGTTTGAATTGTAAAAACTGAAAACAGGCAACTCAGTACTGACGGCTCATCAGGTGACAGTGTAAGAGAAGTCACTCCTGTGCTGAAGGTCACCCTATAGTCACACAGAGATGACTGCCACCATGAGGAAAGATATGCAGAGAGTGGCTAGGATTTGGCCTCCCAGCCTAACCCGGTCACTGCTGGGGCCTGAGATGTCAGAAGGACAAAAGCAGGAAAAGAAGGAAGCGTCCACCCGCACAGGTGGGGCAGTCTGTGCTGACCGAGGAGCAGAGGCAGAGGCAGGCCACGTGGGAGTGGTACAAGAGGAATCCGCATACACCAGCGCCCAGAGGACACCTGCAGGGCCGCGGGGCCAGATTTAATGCATACTTTTTGTTCATGTTGGGGTGTGGCCGCTACTGGGGAAATAGGGTACCGAGTTCAGAGTCAGCTGGAGAGAGCTGAAAGGCAGGCTGGCAATGAGAGCAGGCAGCGTGGAGGGGACATCTGCAGCTATGACCCTTCAGGAGGGAACACTCCAGGCTTCCTTGGCTCTGTCCTCAGCCCAGTGTGTGACCAAGGCACCATGACACTCCTGGGGCACCTGAGCCTCCAGGAGGCCCTGCTTCCTGCTGGCTGTGTGGACCCTGGCATTTCAGAAGGCCCCACACTGGGCAAGCCATGGCCAGCATGTCCACCACAATGGGAAATTGCCACCCCAGTCCCAGGCCTGTCCCCACCTCACTCAGGAACACAGACAACTCCTAGCCTCTGTGCCCCTTCTGCAGAGTGAGAAGAGAGTGGGCAATTATTTCGCACCCTAAACTCACGCTGGAGTGGTAAACCACCTAGACTCTGATTTGTAGATCCCAGGGAAAGGAAGGACAGGGCCCATAGGACAGGGAGAACAGGGACAGAGCCAGTGCACCAAGGAGCTCCTCCGGAGGAAGAGGAGTGCTAGGGAGGAAGTCTGCCAGCAAAATCACACCTCGATGGTTGAGAAACTAATAACTGGGACACACCAGGCCAATCTCATCTGTCATCCACTCTGGCTCCACCATCTCTGACTCATGGGCAAGTCCCGTAGACCCATGTCCACCTCCTCCCCTACAGAGCCCACAGAGGTTACTATAGGACAAGCACCTACCCAGTGGCTCCTGGCTGAGCTCCCTGAGGGCCACTGAAAACAGACAGTTGTGTCCCTTCATCGCCAAGAAGCCATAACCCGGAGGCCAACTCCAATGGTGGATGTGAACAGCTTGAACGCTTAGTGAGCACAGGGTGGACAAGCCACATGGCCAGCAAGGGGGCGGATACTAGCAAACCTCAGCTGGGCAGCGGTGTGTGCCAGACTTTTTGTGCTGGGTTTCGAACCAAGATGCTGCCAGGGTTTTGCATGTCTACACGGCTGCACTGCAAGCTATCTTCATGTCACGGATGCCATCCCATCTCTACCCACGATGGCATCTGCAAGGCCACACACAGCAGATGACAGAAACCACTCTGTGCCCCTCACAGGTCTGCCACACTCTATCTACAAACCAATGAGGTCCAAACATAAGGAGCCCGCCCCACCGTCTGGTGGTATATGCTTCTATAAAACTTCCTTCGGGTTAGAAGGAAAAGCTATACCCCTGTATTGAAATTCCAACAACCTCAAAGAATGGGCCCAAACCTGACCTGGCACAGGATTTTTTCTAAACAAAACAGGCTGGCATGCTCTGAAAATGTAAGTGTCAGGTAACAGTGCTCTACAGTCGGCCCCTGAGAGGGCACAGGATCTGCTCCTGGTTGTACCAACACAGGCATAATCACCCAACAACCACCTGGTCTCACGGGTCCCAGAATCAGCCTTGATTAGGTTCCAACTTGTGTTTACAACCAAGTCCACGCCACCCACATTGGTGATCTTAAAGGTTCAGTTTCAAGAGAAACTGAGAAACAGTTTGTAGAGAAACAAAGACATGAGGGAAAAGAAGAAATAAAAATAAAAACATAATGTCTTGGTTGGTCCTCTTCAAAAAGAAAGGTTAAGTCCAGATTTGCTGGGAGTCCTAAAAGTTATATTATTCCAGGGTGCCTGAGTCACTTATTCTGATCAAAATTCCTCTCAGATTTCCAAGTTGCTTCTGGTGCTTCAGTAGAAACAAGAGACCAGCACCCTCCTTCCCCAGCCACGCACACCCAAGGAGGGGTCACCAAGGGACTGTGTGTGGACGTAAAGCCCACAAGAGGCGGATCGGGTGGACAAAGAAGTACCAGCCCAGGGAAGCATTAATGCTCTACACGCTGAAAATCAGGCGAGGAAGGGTGACCGAGGAACTCAGACGCCCATGATAACCCCTTGAGCACCCGACTAACCTGTGGCAATGTCCCACACTGAGTTTTTACCTATACAGCCCACTTTCCAACAGCTTGCTTTTCCCTACAGTCCACCAGCACCTCCCGTCTAAGAGTCCTTCCAGAGTCCTGAAATAAAATGATGGGTTCTCAGAGAGGTGATGGCAGGCGCTGGCTGCCCGGGGAGCACCTGCCTTCTGGTTAACTCTGCATGGCTGGAAGTCTGCTTCGCCCCGAAAGACTGACATAAACCACGCACAATGTCCACCAAGGACAGTCTGCAGCACCTGCCAGAAACAAGCACACGTGAACACTGCTGGCTTCTGTCAGGTTCTCAAGCAGGCGGAGCACACCTGGTCCAAAACTCTGAAACCCAAAATGCTCCCCAGTCTCTACGTTTTGAGCAATGTCATGACACCACAAGTAGAAAATTCCACATTCGACCTCACATGACATGATGCAGTTAAAATGCAGGTGCACTCAAAAATTGCATAAGGTGTACGTGAAATAGACAAAGGTCATGTTTAGACGTGGGTCTGTGCCCTTGGTACCTCATTATGTATCAGCAAACACTGTAAAATCTGAAAAAGAAACCTAAAATCTGAAATACTTTGGGTCCCAGGCATTTCCCATAAGAGCTACTCTACCTGTAATAATACCACCAAACTTTACAGTCACTGTGAACTTTTAGATCACTTAATTCGAACTTCACTTCATGGCTGAGAAGAAGCTGGCATAAAGCATTAAATAAATCAGCCTGGATGGCAAAGGCACGGGAAGGGAATCTCAGTCGCCCCAGACCTAGATTTTCCCCAAACGACCAGTGGCCTCCATCACAGTCTCTTCCCAGTTGGGTGTCCAGACCAGCCTCCCTCCCTACCTTTCTTCCTCCACCACGGTCCTTCGGGAACCGAGTAGGAAAGGTCCTTGAACTCAATGTTCACAGCTGCCCTCCGGGGCAGGGAGGAAAAGCGCTGGGCCTCAGTGAGGTTATTGTCCACCTTCTTCAGATGCCCGTTCAGAAGGTCTGTCTCAGCGTCGTCCACGTTGCTGGACACCACCTCGTCCACCGAGACGCACACCGACTTAGGCTCCGCCATTGCTGCGGAGTAACTGCTGGCATTCTAGAAAAACGAGGAGGAAGCACGAGATGTGTTATCTGGCCTACGGACATCAAGAAAGTCAGGAGACTGGGCACGAGGCTCGGGTCATCCATTATTAACAGCACGCTTCTCTCGCCGTGAGAGCGCCTTTGGCAGCGGGCAGACACCGACCACAGGAGCTGTCACCGCTAGCCATCACTTTCTCTTCTATTAAAAAGATAAAACATTAAACTGACCTTCCTTTGGAATCATAAAGTCTAATCACAAAGCCATATTATAAGTGACTCACTTGCTTCAGTGGAGACAACACTGGCTACCATAAAAAGTCATCTGTTTATGGTCAACTCATAAAAAGAGGCTCCTAAGAACCGCGTAACTTCCTTTTGTCATCCCGTAGCAAACGCACAAGGAGAGCTGTGGGGTGTGTGGGTGGTCTTTGCACTTTCCTTTTAAATTCCCCTGGCACTTGCTACTCCCTCACCATGTCTTCACAAGAGCACTGAGGAGCGAGCCGGCTCGGCGTTCTCTCTGTCACATGCACAAGGTAACGGAGGCACAGTTCATGGAGCTGCTCCAAGTCCACCCTCAAGTGAAGAGCTGGAGTGATCTCCAAATTTGAGTCATCAAAACACATCAGGTGTTCACCTGGCTGCAGCACACCAGGGCTCATACCTCATATTTTGTAGCCAGCATGTTTTGTTTTGTTTTGTTTTAACGGTGTTGGGGTGGAACCAGAGCCGGGTACACGCCGGGCAAGGGCTCCACCTCTGAGCTGCACCCTCCACCCTTGCACTGGCTTTGAAGCTCCAGCCTGGAGTCAAAGGGACAGTAGCCTACAGGCCAGTGGAGACCCAGAGCACATATGCAAAGGAGGGGTGGGCTTTTCTCATGGCTTGGCAACTGACCCACGGGTAAGACCCAGGACCTCCAAGCACATGTGCCCGGGCAACAGACATGGTGCGGAACATTCTCTCCTGAATCCCAAGCAGTGGCCTTTCACAACACTCCACCGGCTGCGGACTGTGCCTCTGTGAGAGAGCCTGCCCCTCACTGAGCTGCCCACAGGTCACTCCAAGTGCCCTAGGCTGGGGACAGTGCCCTTGTCACTTGTTCTAAAGTGGAAACTCATTGTGTTGTTCTCGTCCCTGGGTTTGCTAACTATTTCTTATCAAAAACCCAGAATAAAACCAGAAAATGGGTTATCCATAAAACCCCCAGACACCACAAAACTCAACTGGTCACCTCTGCTCACCAGCATGTCCCCTTGAGGGCAGATGCCTGGATCACAGAGAAGCTGGAGTTACCTAGTTATCTAGAAGCTCCAGAATCTAGTTCTAAACTTGGAGGTTTTAAACATTTGAAACACAATTGGAGGGTGGGCTGGAGAGATGGGCACAGCGACTCTGGATCTCTTGGCAACGGAAAATGTAGCTTCTCATTTACTAAAAGATCTACACACCACACCCCTCGAAGGCTCTCCCACTTCCCAAAACCTTCACCAAATGAGAACTCTAGCTCATCGGCTCCAACCCACGTGGAAGGAAACAAAGGTGAGAGTAAGGAGAGTCAGCGCGGAGCACATGAGCTGTTTCAAACGCCACCCTAGGCAGGCTCGGGCATCCCCGGGCAGCGCGGGGGAAGGCTGGTGCCTATCCTGCGTGCTAACGAGACCCAAGCACCCTGCAGGAGCTCCTTGGGCTGCACCCACCTGGCTGGGTCCTTAGAGGGGTCTGGGAGACCGCTAGTTCAGTGGTCACGTGACACTGGTGATATGACAGGAACGTGCCCCTGAAGCCCAGTCTACCAAGCGTGCACCAGGGCCTTCCCTCTGCCCATTCCACCTGCCCCTTGGGCCTCACCTGCTGCTCCAGGTATCACCCGCGTGGACTCCAAAGAGCCTGGGAAGCACCCGGTGCCGGCCTCGTGGGGAGGGATGTTGAGGAGCAATGGGCAACCGGTAGCTCAGGCCTGGTTCCAAACTCCATCCCAATCGCTGCCTCGCCACATGAACGGACAGGCAAGAGTGCTGGTCCCAAGCCCAAACGTGCTGCAGGCTGGACTCCCTCCCAGGACCTCCAGGGCTGGGGTTAGTTAGGGTGGGGTGGAAGTGTTCTGGTGTCCCTCCCTACTTGTGGGTGCCCTTGACCTCTACCTCTTGGATGCGTGCTGCAGTGGATCATGGATCTCTCCCCAGCAAATAACACAAGTATCTGACCCCTGAGAAAGCTCAGGTGATGGCTTCTTGTTGAGGAAACCCCTCGGAACACAGGGAGAAGTGGCCAGTGTCCCATCCATCAGTCATGGCAGACATGAGACATCAGAGGTCTGGATTTTCCCCTAGACCCCAGATCCATCTGGTCACTCACTTACTTGTTCATTCATTTGACAAACTGAACACCAGATAAAGCCAGTCCCTTAGACACAGCCTCTGGCCTCAACAAGCCCAAGTCCAAGATTGAGCCCCAGGCAAAAAAATAAGCGATCACAATAGGGTGAGGCCTGAGGCCACAGGAGACTCACAGGGGGCACAGGAGACTCTGGGGTGGGGGCTCCGGGAAAGTCTTCCTGCAGAAATACAGTCTTGGCTGAGGTCAGCAGGTGATGGGGCAGGCGCTGGAGCACGGTGCTCCTGCAAGCCAACAGCATGTAAAAGACCTCACCACAAGAGAAAGTGGAACATCCAGAGACCTGCAGGGAGCATGCGCTGGGCAGTGGGAGAGCAGCAGGCAGGGGGCTTTGGTGTAAGACGAGACTAGAGGGGCAAACAGGGTCCCCTGGCGAAGGGCTCACAAACACTGTCAAGGAATTTGCACTTTGTCTGAGGGTTGGTGGGAGCCACAGAGGGCTCTCAAGCCGGGTAGTGCCAGGCTGGGAAAGCAAGACGCAGCACAATCCCCTCCCGCACTGTGTGACTGGGATGGGGTGGCTGCCCTGAACCAGAGGGTGGTGAGGGGGCTGGAGACAAGTGGACAGGCCAGCAGCACAAAGCTGTGTGACTAACCTGACTTGGAGTGGGGACAGAAGCTGGCATCAGGTGCTCACAATGTAAAGTACTGAAGAACGATGCCCGAGCACACCAGGGAAGCCACTGTCGACAATGGTGGCTACTGATTCCACAGCGACAGCACGCCAACCCGTGCAGACTCTAACGGTGGGGGAGGGAGGTCACCTGCTCCAACGTGGGAAGCACAGGGAGGCCTGCCTGGCCACAACCCCACGTTAGGGAGTGGCCCTGCTGGGGTCCAGCTCCGAGGGCTCCCACCCAGCCACCTTGACAAGGCGCAAGCACTGCTTAGCTCTCCGTGGCCACAGCTGGTGGGTCTGCAGGGTCACATCTGCTACGAGAATCCACTGCAGGCTGAGGAAGTCCCACAGCCCCGCCCATCATACCCCGGCCGGGCACCCACTCCCACCCTTCCTCCACAGATGTCCAGCAGCTCCGCCAGAAACCTGTGTAATGGGAGGCAGTGGCCTGTCACTCCAAAATAGACCAGCTCTCTGGAAACATCCTCAGATGAGAGCTGCCGGCAATGTAGGTTACAGCTAGCTTTTCCTCAGCCTCCTGAGCTCATTAAAAATAAAACAAACACCTATTCCCTCCCGTGTCCCTCGTACTGTTCTGTTGCTCTGTCTGCTAGGCCTCCACACCCACCCTCCAGTGCTGCATGACGTGTGGTAGAGTCTAAGTCCATTCCTGCAGGTGGAGGGGCTGGGGAGACCCTGTTTGGGCGGTTCCTGGCTTCCACTGGTGAGAATGTTTTCCTGGGTGTGAGGGGAGTGTCCAGGGAGCTTGGCCTGAGGGCTGAACCCACCAAGAGGTCTATGTGGCAAGATTGGTACACTTGAGGATATGGCAGCCAACAGAATTTTTCTTAAAAAGAGTGCCAGGTTTTCAAGGAGGAAAATGATTCTCAAACAAAACAAGGTTATCTGGAAAAATAAGCCCAGCCATTAGCACCTACCTGTGAGATACAGCTCTGGGACTGTATCAAACCACAACACAACATTTAAAAAAATTAGTATAGAAAATCTATATCTTAGAGCGTTCTGATTCATTTTCCCCACGAACAAGCCACCTCTGCAGCTCTAAAAGAATTTGAAGATTATCCATCATTTAAAGATCAGAAATTTCCTTCACATGCAGTGAACATCAGTAGCCTTCATTTTCCATTACCAGCATAATTTAGGAATTCCAAGTAAATGAACAAGTGCAAAAGGAAGATTCCTCAGGTGTTCCTCCAACCTTCAACTAGATAAAAGTAAACATGGTGAGGAGGGACTGGATGGGCTCCTTCCCCCAGCTTTTTTCCATTGTCTTTTATGCCTAGCAAGTCAAAGGCTGGGCAGTGGTAGGTGGGGGCTAGCCTGAGGGTCTCTTGGCAGCCTCTCCACCCCACTATCAACCTCCTTAACACTCCCCCATTCTATCCGTTTACACGAAATCATTATATAATGAGCTGGCGCGCGAGGCATGTTCTACAGTAACCTGTTTGGAATCACAGGATGCAGTTGTCAGAGAAGAGCATGCGCACAAAGCCTGCTACCTTTTTTTTTCTCTTGAGCTCAAGGCAAGAGGTAACTGTCGGTCAAATCCTACTGAGCTCTGCTGACTTCAAATACAGGATGCTAAAAATGAAATAAAGGAGAGGGGAGGGGGGACCCGCGCACGCTGTGCACTGAGCGCTTACAGCCTATGGGAAGGAGCCGGCAGGATAGTAATACACAGATAGATGGTGGCGAACCGGATGATCCGAGTTGGAATACGGAGGACTTGCTATGTGTACTCTAGATGGCCTGAAACCTAGCCATTGGTACCTAACTGCAATGTCGGTGTGCTAGGCACAGAAGTAAGTGGAAGGTCCTAGGATGAGGTGAGGTGGGTGGGCTGTGGTTAGTTTGTTTTCTCCCTGGTGTGAGCAAGCACGCAAGGGCAGATGCTTGACCACCCATGGGAACAGCACTTGCGGTAACTGTCTAGCCGGCACCCCTTCATCCCCTTAGAGCTGGTTCCCTCGGGAGAAGAGAGACGCACGCCTCTGCCCCACCCGGGGCTCCCCAGCGCGCAGAAAGGTAGCCGGCAGGATCCAGGCTCGCCCCTCCTCTGTCTCCCCAGGGACTCCGCTGCCCCCTCTGCGAGTAGCTGTCCCCAGGGAGCGCAGGGGCAGCGCAGGCTTCTGCTCTCGGAAGCCTATCTTCTTTGTGTTCCCCTAGACTGTGCCCAGAGTTCCGGAGGGTGGCTCGGGAAGCCCCCGCTCCCCAAGCCCACTGCCGTGTGCACCGGCAGAGAGATCGGACACTCCCCTCCCTCAGGCCCACGCTACAGCCCCTCTACAGTGCGTCAGGGTCGCAAAGGCCTCAAGCCCCTCACCAGGAGGCGGAGGAGGTCAAAGCCCTCTGTGCACTTGTGGGGTTGCTCGCTGCCCGACGCCCTACTCCTGGCCCCTCCGTCCTCTCGGCGTTCTCGGCGAGTGCAAATAGCATCCCGAGGCGCCAGGTGGCCAGGGCGGGGACCACTCGGAGTTGGGCATCCCTCGCCGGGGAAAGAGGGCTCTGGGTCAGCGCCCAGAGGGCACGCTCCCAGGGAGGGGTGTGAGGACAGGCGTGAGCGTCTTTGTGTGTTTTCTGCCCTCCTGGAAAAGAAAACCCAGCCTGGCCGCACAAGATGCGCTCACTCACCATGGCGGTGCCGACCGAGAAAGCGGCCATCAGACAGGCCATGCCCCGGGGGCGGCGGCGGCGGCGGCGGCGGCGGCGGGGACGAGGCAGCGGGCGACGGGGACGAGGCTGCGGCGACGAGGCTGCGCCGGCTCCTGGCTCTGCCGCTGCGCCCAGCGCTGGCTCCGGCTGGGCTACCGCCTGGGCCGGGCCGGCGCGTCGGCCCCGCCCCGCGCGGCGATTGGCCAGCGCCCAGGGGGCGGGCGGCCGGCAGGTGCGCGTGCTCTTGTTTTGCTCCTGCCGGGGGCGGCCGGCCCGCTGCGGGTCCCCGAGCCGCCAGCGCTACCTTGCGCCTCTGGGCCTGGAGGACGCTGTAGACCAGCCCCCGCCCGGTTCCCTGGGGTCCAGAGCTCGCGGGGGTTGGGCCAGCGCCGCCCGGGGCAGGCCCGCGGGGACACCCGACTGCGGGGTCTGGAGCTCAGAAAACCGCTGCCTGCAAACCTGGGGGCGGCTGTGTGGACCACGCAGGAGGGGGTGGAGGGGAGCGAGGATGAAGAGTGGGCGACTTATTTTTCATTCTGTCGTTGGTGGGCACATCTCTCCCAGGTAGAAGCCTGAGGACTAAGGAAGAAGGACTAAGCCTGAGGACTGTTCCGGCGCCCCTCCCCCAACCACAGCTCAAAGTGGGGCGACCCCCACACCGAGGCAGCACATGCTCTCATACTGCAACGCTGCTGTGCGCAAGCGCAGTGCTGACGCTAACTACGGTTGCCAGGTGAAGATGCGCAGGCAGCTGTCAGCACCCCACTCCCCAAATAAAGGGAAGGCTCACTCTGCAGATGGAGGTGTTTTCCCTCCGTTCCACAACTGTGTTCGTGGACCTGTATAAGGAATGACACTAGGTCACCCTCTCATCTGGCCCCAGACCGGAGTATCAGATGGCCTGCCATCTGCTCGAGCCCTTATTATATGGAAGTGTGGCCGTTTCCTGATAACCAGGGCGACAAGGCATTCTTTAGCCCCACTCTCAGGAATGCTTTTGTTTCAGTTGTGTGCATGTTGGGACAAAAACTAGGAAAGTTTCCTCTCACCTCCAGCTCTCCTGGGCCACCCGCCCCATCACACCTCTGGAATCAGAGCTTTCTCCTCAACTAGGAAGGAGGCAGTCAGGTGGGCAACACACCCACACGTTCCCCTACCTGTCCATATTCTCCCCTTGGAAAGGAAGGAGGTAAGCAGCTAAGGAGGACAGGGCCTGCTTTTGCCAGGGGGGTTTCCCTCAAGGTGTCCGGACACTACCTGTTATATATTGGTGGAAGGAGAAAACCTGCTGCATTTTCACGTGTCCGCTATCTACTGGTCAGTCACAGATATACTGAATGGGAGACCAAAAAATCAGAAAGTTTTGGAAAGAGGTTTTGCACCCACAGACCTCCCCGGAAGAGAGAAAGTTCCTCCTCACTGGAGACTGGGCCACCCCTTGCTCCAGGGGCAGGAAGAACATAAGAGGAGACAGGAAAGCAGATAAGGAGGGAATCTGCGTGTGACCAGGGTGAGGGTCTTGATATCAGGGTACCTGTTGCAAGGACATCCATTTTCTATCCATACGCAGTCTCCATACTTTCAGGAATGTCCAGATTTCCTTCTGGAAAATTCTCCTCTTCTCTCCCCCTAGTTCTCTGCCCTATGATTTGTGTGGGATTGACCAACCTTCAGTTCAAGCATAGACCCAGTGGCTTCAACCCCCAGGTGGTTCGCTCCAGCCTGGCCACTGTGGTTGTTCAGGAACTGGAGAGGCGCAGCTGTGCTTGCTGGGCTGCTGAGAGTGATCAGGGCTGGGAGGAAGACAGAGGGTCAGGCAGTGACCAGCGGGATGTGGGCTGTGGACTTCCCACTGTGGGCTGTGGAAAGGGTCCTCAGATGCCATCTGTATCCTGGGGTCACAGTCATCTCAACGGGTTGGGAAATTCCGCATGGAGACATCCAACTCCAGTCCTTACACCATCCTTCTGGTGCCCACTCCAAAGAGCCAGGGTGGAGCTGGGCAGGTACGTAGCACCTGTACCAGGACTCTTGGTTGTAAGTGACGGGAAGGCAACTCCGACGGGCCTAGGCTGGGAGAACACCTGCCTTTGGTGATGGAAGGTGTGTGTGTGCTGGGTGGAGCCTTCCAGGTCAAAGACCTGTGTTCCTACCTCAGGTCCCGGTCTCTTGCTCTTCCCGTGACTCTCGTACCCGTGCTGGCTTCTGCTCAGGTGGGCTATTCCTACACAACGCTCCCAGCATCTCCACGCTCAATCTTGTCTCCTGGCAGCCAGTCACTGTGCCAGGTGTGCCTAACATGGAGGACACTGGTCTGGGCCATGTGGGAGGAAATGGGCGTGTTGGCCCTGGTGGAGTCACACAGGAGGACAGGGCATAGAGGCTTCCCCAGGCCATTTTGATGCCTTCTGAACAGAAGCGTGGGCTGGCAAAAACAAGAGGAGCTCGCCCCAGGAGCATCAGGTCCAGACCCAACCCCAGCAGGAACCTCTGCCAAGACTTGACCCACAGGTGGGCCAGGCTGGGCTGGAAGACATCCAGTGGGGAGCCACTTCCTGTCTCAACAGGAAAATCATTGCATTATGAGATAGACTTGTTCCTCAGTATCCATGGGGGATTTGTTCCCAGACCTTCTTCAATACCAAACTCTACCCCTTAAGTAAAATGGTGTCGTATTTGCATAGAGTCTACTTGCATCCTCCCATATACTAAAATCATCTTACAATACCTGCAACAATGTCAAAAGTAGTTAAACTATTTTGTTTAGGGAATAATGACTGAAAAAAACATCTCTACATATTCAATATAGATGCATTTAAAAAATATTTTTGATCCATGCTTGCTTGAATTCACAAATGCAGAACCCATGGATACGAGGGCTGACTTTAGTAAGCGGTCCCTGGATCATCAGACTCCCTGCCAACCCGTCTGCTCCGCGTCCCACAGCAACGCGGCATGGTTATAGGAGTGTTCTCTCCAGGTCTTTGCTCCCCTGTTCAAACATCCTGTCCTCCAGCATGACTTCGTAGGAGCTGCCCTTTCATCCCACTCCCTCTTCCCCAAATGAGGACCAGTTTCTCAGCATCCTTTGTGAAATTCAGAGTCTTCCACAGACACCTCTTCAGTGTATGTCTGATCAAGACAGAGCACACTAGGAAAACCCACTCCTTGACTCTGGTTCTGTTAACACAGCCCAAGTTGATATTGACGTGGGCAGTAGTAGACCCAGGCAACTTCAAGTGAAGAGCCACCCAGATCCTTTGACTCAGCTGACTAGTGCCTTCAGGTCCTTGTCATCACACTTCATAGTTCAAATCCTATTGCAACAATGCAATAGGCTCTGGGGCAGTTTCTCTCTGCCACTATCAGCCACTCGGCTGAGAATGAGGAGAGGAGGAGATGCCCAAGGCTTGGTTTTGGGGTGAGGATCCTACAGTTGGTGCCTGGTGAGGGTGGGGACAGGCCAGTCACATGGCCAGGTGAGCCACCAAACCAGCCCCAAGGAAGCTGGCTTGGCATGTTGGGTTACCCCTGCCCTGGAGGGGACCCAGGTCCCAGCATCCTGCCCCAGGAGCCTTTGGGGACATGTGTGGCTTCCCGGCCTCCTCACCTGCTAAGAAGAATTCTGAGGAATGTGCCCTCATGACTATAGACTTGCTCACAGTCTGCTGGGGTCTGGAGTCTGCCTGCTGGAGGGCCAAGGCTCTGGGGCAGCCTGAGTGGACTGTGCTGGGCAGGTCCCCCTCCCCAACTCCCCTGCAGATCAGCACCTGAGCTCCTTCCAAAACCTGAGCCTCCAGCCTGCAGCTGGGTCAAAGCTGGTCTGCAGGTGCCAGGAGCTGTCCTGCATGCTGGGCGCTCACACGGGGTGGACTCAGAGAGTCTCTGCCCCAAGTGTGGCAGTCAGTCGGGTGAGGATTGAAAGCTCCTGCCCAGACTGGCAGGTTTGATGTTGCTCCAGGGCCTCACACAGGCTGGACATCAGTCTTGGCTTTGGCTGGGGGACTCTTGTGAGGATGGAGCAGCCAGAGGCAGACTGGGGACGTGGGGTTCTTGTCTTCAGCACTCCGGGCCTTTTGGGGTCCCCCTTTGTGTTCCCACCTGAGAACTGGATCTCTACAGCTGTGACTCCAGCTACCTGGTTACCATGCTGTGTCTCCTGTGGCCTGTGGGGTGCAGGTTCTGTTGATGTGGGACTGCTGGTACCCCCACTGGACATCAGCTCCAGGCAGGCAGGGGTGTTTATCCACAGCGAGGTTCCCGTCCCAGGGACAGCTTGGGAAGGATTTACCTGGACATCTCAGCTATTAAGTCTGTTCCACTCCAGGTCCTCCGGTTCCCATCTTGGTAACTACTGATGGTCTTAGCCTGCCAGAGTGCACACTGGTTGCCAGTGTGGACGCCACCTGCCAGTGTGTATCCGTACTGGCAGTGTGGCCCTTTGTCTATGCTGCCCCGTGTGTGCTTCATGGAGTAACCGGTGGACATCTTCTCTTGACACTTCTCCACTTCAGGAAGGAAATAAAACTGAAGAAGCTCAGCTCCCCGCTCCCATGTCAAGATCGCTGCCCACAGCATATGAGAGTCGGCAGTTTAAGGGATTTCTTTCCCCAGGGCCTCAAAGCTGGATGGAGTGGTGGATGCCCACTTGTTTCTACAACCCAGTCAGTTCAGAGCGGAATCTGAAGTGCCTCTACCATTCCATCCAGAGAGGAGTCCCTCCATCCCACCTCAGGGACAGGCTGCCAGGAGGTCAGGGAAGGAGTTGCTGAGACAGGGGAAACCAAAGAGTTGGTGCAGAGAGGGAGGCGGAGGGGAAGTGCCCGGAAGGCAGAGATGGAAATCACAAGGGACATTTCCAGGAAAGGAAAACACAAGTAAACATTTCACAGACTGTTAGGCAGAGGCCAGCTGAGTACTGCAAACAGGTCGACTCTGTTTTCTCCCACTAGCATGGGACCAAGAATGGCAGGGAAGGTCTGGGATACAGTTTCTTCAAATAAAGGAAGAGGAAGTGCCCTCTGCTGTGGGACCTGAGGAGTCGAACACTGGGACAAGTGTTTTGGAGATAGACACCAGAAAATTCCTGGGGCTCCTTCCCATCACCCCATAAAAGGTCTCAATTGGAGGTAACTGCCAGCTCATGGGCCACCAAGTCCCCCCTTAACTCCAGTGCGTCTAGGCAGAGCCACTGGGCACCCCATCCTGCCCCCCACTGCCATGTTCTGCTGGAGGCTCACAAACCCAAGGGGCTCCTAGAGCTCTGGGGACTTATCTGGACCCTCAAGGGAAGATTTCTCTCCTTGTGTCAACTATGGGTTGACAACTCATTTCTTGCCCAAATGAGTGTTGAGCTGACAAGGAACTGACAGTAGCTTTCTCTTCTCTGGCATTCTCTATATGCTGCAGTTTTTGCTAACATACGTACTGGTGATAAAGTCTAATTCATAAGTTAGGCACAAGTGAAAGACTAATGACAATGACTAATGATAAAATGGAACAAGTATAGCCGTGTGCCGTAATGAAGCTTGCATGCATGGATCTGTCCCTGCTGAGAGTCTGGACCAATGCCAATGTTTTCAGACTCCTGCTGACCTTGGGTGGCTGAAACCATGCAATTCAGAGGCACAGATAAGGGTGACACCATATTCAGGAGAAAGAAGACCGGGCTTGCCACCTCCCCGAGTTCAAGGGTGCCCTTGGCCCTTCCTCAGAAGCCGCGAGTCCAGTGGTAAGAGCTTAGCTCTAGAGTGGGCACGGTCTCCTTCGGCCAGCACTCTCTCTGGGCTGTGAAGTGGGCTGGTGGTGGCCTCCTCCTCACGCATCGGTGTGTGAAGACTGAGTGGTGCACCGAGTGCATCTTAGAGATGTTAGCCACCACTGTTCCCGTCCTTCCCTGCTGTGGATCCAGAAGCTTGCACCAGAAGCTAGGTTCAGCCACTTGCAGCCTGAAGACTGGAAGCGTATGGGCAGACATTCTGACAGAAGAGTTTAAAATTGGGGCCCAAAGCCTGTTTATGAGAAAACCCTTGCAATTCATCTCCAGGTCAGCCCCAGCCCTTCACGGCCTTACACTATGCCTCACCCAGCCTCTCATTCCCCCAGAGAGACTAGGAAACCAGTTTCTCTCTAGAATTCCTTTGCCTTGACATCTTTCCCAACATGGCACTTAGCGATGGTAGGCACTTGATACAAAGGTGACTTACATGTGAAGGACCTCTAACGCTTTTGCAGGTGCTCTGACATTCATTAATGCATTTTACTTCCAGTGCAAGGAAAAGAGGAAATGAAGGCTCCTGGAATTTTTAAGCCACTGAGGGCCACATCTCCCAGGAGAGCTCCCAGGTCACCTGACTACTGGATGAGCACCTTCCTGACTTTTACAGCTGTCACATATTTGTTGAGTGTATAGGCCAAATCTATTTCAGTCGAGGGGCAAGGTCTACAAGAAACCCAATCTACTTAGAGTCATAGACAGCCTTGTGGGCAGATGAGATGTACTGCTGCTCCCTGCTCCTCTGAGCACAACTAAGAACCTGAGGCTTTACACGAAGCAAGCACAGGCAGATGGGAAGATGGAAAGAGAGGGCAAACAGTGTTCTGGGACCCAAAGAGCGATATGCTGGTGGTGATGTCTCTGGGTTTCTTTTTACATCATAAAAAACAATGCAAGATGTCTGCTTTGGTCATTTTTATTTACCATAGTGCTGGAAATTCTATCCAGTGTAGTAAAGCAAGAAAAAGAAATAAAATGACATAGATTGAAAAAAGAAAAAATTAAAACATAACTAATTTCAAAACACATGATTGCCTGCATAAGAAATCTATAAAAAGATTCCTGAAACAATATGCAAGTTCAGCAGGATTATAGGATATAAGATAAATATACAAAAACAAATTTCATTTCTATATTCTAGTAAAGAACATATGAGCCCTGAAATTTAAAAGAGTATAATGTTTATGGTTTAAACAAAATAATGTTTAAGGGTAAACCTAAAAAATAGGTATAGGACTTGTGTAATAAAACATTCAAAGCTCTGAATTAAAAAAAAAAAAAAGAACTAGAAGAGGAAAGAAAGAAAAATGGAGAGACATACCATGTTCATGGATTGGAAAACAACATACTAAAAAAGGCAATGATCCCCAAATTGATATGCAGGTTTAATATATTTCCTATTAAAATCCTAGCAAGATTTTTTAAAGACATAAACAAAATTAATCTACATTTTAAGGAAAGGCAAAAGAATTAGAATAGTTAAAATAGATTTGAAAAAGAAAACAAAAAAGGGGGAAATCAGTCTACCTGATTTAAGGATTTATAATCAGGACTACAATAATCAGGACTATTTGTATTGCCCGCCCCCCCAAAAAAAATGCACATGAAGATCGATGGGATAGAATAGAAACTCCAGAATCAATCATATTTATACAAATATGCCTCATCAATTTTTGACAAAGTTACAAAAGCAGATCGCTGGAGAAGAATACGTTTTTCAACAAATGTTGCTGAAACAATTAGACTACCACAAGCAAAAGAAGAAAAAAGAAACAAACTTAAATCTCATGTCTTAGCAAATATGAACTCAAAACAGATCATGCGCTTAAAACAATAAAACTCTTAGGAAAAAATAAGACAAAAATCTGCAGACTCTAGTATCAGACAAAGAGTTCTTAACACCAAAAACATGATCCATAACATGAAAAATTAGCAAATTGAACTATATCAGAATGAAAAATGTTAACTATGAGAAAGATCCTGTTAAGAAGATGAAAAGACCCAGATCAGGAGATAACTTTCACAAATCTCACCTCCAACAAAGAACTAGGATCTAGAGCATGAAGAACTCTTAACATTCAACAGCAACAACAAACAAGCAACAACAACAAAACCAACAAAGTCAATCCGACTAGAAAAAAGTCAGAAACCATGAAGAGACGCTTCACTGGAGAAGCCAGGCAGATAGCGAGTAGGCCCATGGCAAGCTCTGCATCATCGAGCACCAGAGGAGGCAAAAACACCACAGGGGGCAGCAGGCACGCCCACCAGGGCAGCCCGGACGTCATGGCAGCAGGCGCAAGGATGCGGGAGCTGGGCCGCTCACAACTGCCAACGCAAGGACAGAGTGGCCACTTCTTTAAAGACTGAAGGTGGAGTTAGTGTTCAACTTGGCAGCGCACTTCAGGGCTTTTATTCCAGAGCAACGAAAACTTAATATCCACAAGGAAACCTGAACACAAAAGTTTAAGTCGGTTTTGTTTATCTTAACCAAAAACTGGGAACAATCCAGATGCCCTTCAACAGTGGGTAAACTGTGGTCCAACCATTCCAGGAAATACGACTCAGCAGTAAAAAAGAGAGGACTATGGAAACACACAGCATGGGTGTCGCTCCAGAGACTCCCGCGAAGAGCCAGGCTCAACAGGTTCCATGCTGTCACTTTCTTGAAATGACAAAATAGCACAAATGTGGAACAGCGATTGGGGCTTGAGGAGGCAGTGGGGGCAGACAGGGAAGGGCAGCCTGAGGATCCTCAGGGGGCCAAAGGTCCCGCAGCTGGCCTGTTGCCAGGGTCAGCGCCTGGTTGTGACATTGTGCTACAGTGGTGCAAGATGCCACCACTGGGAAAACAGGGCAGAGGCCACAGGAGATGTCCTCTCTCCCAAACTGCTTACGAATCTATAGTTATCTCAGATTAAAAGTGTAATGTCTAAACAGTCACAGGACAGTCGTCAGTGAGGCTCAGACGGAACCTGGGCAGCGAGTAGACTTCACACAGGGATGGGGAGGGAGTGGAGGAGCTATGCGGAGGACAGGGGAGAGGACTGGAAGGTGCAGGCTGTGAGCACAGGGGCCTTGCAGGGGGCTTTGCACTGTCCCTTATCAATCGTCAGATGATCAAGGGAGGGCAGGACCCTGTGGCCAGACCACCACAGAGCCAGCAATCCGGGGAGGAGAGACAGTGGCCCTTTGCTCCTCACTAGAAGCGAGTGTGTGTGCGTGTTACAGGCGTGGTCAGACAGTGGTGGGGTCACCAGCCTCAGTTCCTGGCTGTCCATGTCATCCTAGGCTGGTCCCCAGGCCCCAAAGCCTCAGTCTTGAGCCTCAAAGCAGCATGGCAGGAGCACGGCTGTGACTGTTGACAAGAAGGGGTAACTCAGGGGCTGAGCCCAGGTGAGGGTGGGCGCTCACCAGCCTCCCTCAGCCTCCCCGCATCCCACCCTCCTCCCCCTGCCTGCTCAGCCCCCCAGGTGGCTTGCCTCCTCTTTGCTTCCTGAGCTGAACTTTGGGGCAGGAAGTTCATCAAGGGGAAAAAATGGTGGAACAGAGGAACTCCTGGTTGTCCAACTCAGATTTGCCGTCACTCGATATGAGAAATGCAGCGTCTGACTCTTCACTGACTCCCTGTCCATCTGAATTTACTCATTGTCCGTTTCCCTCACACATCCCTGGAAACAGCCTAGGTAGGGGGACAGGGGGACCTGGGTGGACCTCTGGTCCACAGAATCAATACCTGAGACACCCAGACAAAATCCTTCCCCAGGTGCTGTCCGGGGGCTGGGATTCAGCTGCAGAAATGCCTGCTGTCCAAGGAGGGTGACAGCCAGTCCCACATCAACAGAACCTGCGCCCCACAGGCCACAGGAGACACAGCATGGTAACCAGGTGGCTGGAGTCACAGCTGTAGAGATCCAGTTCTCACGTGGGAACACAAAGGGGGACCCCAAAAGGCCCGGAGTGCTGAAGACAAGAACCCCACTTCCCCGGTCTGCCTCTGGCTACCCCATCCTCACAAGAGTCCCTCAGCCAAAGTCAAGACTGATGTCCAGCCTGTGTGAGGCCTGGAGCAACATCAAACCTGCCAGTCTGGGCAGGAGCTTTAGCCTTCAATCCTCACCCGACTGACTGCCACACTTGGGGCAGAGACTCTCTGAGTCCACCCCGTGTGAGCGCCCAGCATGCAGGACAGCTCCTGGCACCTGCAGACCAGCTTTGACCCAGCTGCAGGCTGGAGGCTCAGGTCTTGGAAGGAGCTCAGGTGCTGATCTGCAGGGGAGTTGGGGAGGGGGACCTGCCCAGCACAGTCCACTCAGGCTGCCCCAGAGCCTTGGTCCTCCAGCAGGCAGACTCCAGACCCCAGCAGACTGTGAGCAAGTCTGTAGTCATGAGGGCACATTCCTCAGAATTCTTCTTAGCAGGTGAGGAGGCCGGGAAGCCACACATGTCCCCAAAGGCTCCTGGGGCAGGATGCTGGGACCTGGGTCCCCTCCAGGGCAGGGGTAACCCAACGTGCCAAGCCAGCCTCAACTCTTGGAGCTTCAGAGTCCCCTGGACGTCTGACTTGCCTGCCCCACCCTCACTGGGCACAGAGCCCTGGGCCCCTCCTCAGCACCCTGCTTTTCTGGGTTGCACTTGTTCTCACTGGACCCCAACATCTGCAGGATCCTTCCTCCTAAGTGGCTCAGCGTTCCTGGGCTGATTTAGTCCCAGCTCCTGTCCATCACAGCTAACATTCCAAATGCTCACTGCCCACATGAGGCCCGCTGGCGCTTTCCTCGACTAGCATCTCGTTATTTGCACACCCCGTACGTTTACCATCCTTAACGATAAGTTAACTTATCATTATTGTTATTTTTTACTCAAAAGCATTTTGTCCATGATTCACTCCAGACTGAGGCGAAAACCTGCCCGGGAGCCCAGCTACGCAGCAGGCCCTCCGCCTGCACTAGTCCTGTCTGCACTCAGTGACGGACAGGGACCTGCTCAGGCAGACCCGGGTTCAGTTCTCACCACAGCAGACAACCCCAAACCCCAAACCACAGCGATGACTCAGCTTGTGCCTTTCGCTGCAAGGAGAATTGTTAAAGTAAGTGCATGCCATCACGTGGGGACAGTGTTGCCCAATGTCCCTGTCACTGCAGAAGCAGGAGCGGGGTTACTAGAGTGCAGCTCTGTCCCTGCCCGGGGTCGTGGGCATAAGATAGCACCGACTACCTCTCTCCCTGGCCACCCCAGTATGAAAATCTACCTATTTCCCACTTCTGCCCAGATGGACTTTGCATTTGTGATCATGGGGAATTTTTTTTTATAACATTCATTGTAAAACAAAAATCCCAATTACACCAAAAACTGAAATCCATCAGGGTCTGCACGTGATAGTTATGCCCATCCCATAGACAAATGGAAAATCAAACACCACTAAGAGGCTCCCTCTGCCCTCTTTCCCTCTTCTCTGTCCCTCTCTCCCACTCTCCCTCTCCCTCTCCCTCCCTTCTCCCACTCTCCCTCCCTTCCTCTCTTCCCTCCTCCCTCTTTCCCTCCTCCTCCCTCTTTCCTCCCTCCTCCCTCTTTTCCTCCTCTGTCCCTCTCCCCATCTTCCCTCTTTCTCTCTCTCCCACCCTCCCTCTATCCCTCCCCCCTCCTCCCTGTCCCTCTCTCCTACCCGCCTCTCTCCCACCTTCCTCTCTCTCCCTCCCTCCTCCTCCCTCCTCCCTGTCCTTCTCTCCTACCTTCCTCTCTCCCTCCATCCCTCTCCCACATCCCTCCCTCCCCCTCCCTCCCTCTCTCTCCCTCCCTCCCTCTCCCTCCCTCCCTCTCCCTCCTCCCTGTCCTTCTCTCCTACCCTCCTCTCTCCCTCCATCCCTCTCTCTCCCTCCTTCCCTCCCCCTCCCTCCTCCCTGTCCCTCTCTCCCACCTTCCTCTCTCCCTCCATCCCTCTCTCTCCCTCCCTCCCTCCCCCTCCCTCCCTCTCTCTCCCTCCCTCTCTCCCACCTCCTTTCTCCCTCCCTCCCTCCCCCTCCCTCCTCCCTGCCCCTCTCTCCCACCCTCCCTCTCTCCCTCCTTCCTACCCCCTCTCCCCCTCCCCCTCCCCCTCTGCCCTCCTCTGGGACTAGTCACACCTAGTTGATGCTACTGTCCCACACACTTCACACTTCACACTTCCTTGTTGCCACTGTTCTTTTCGCTCCCTGATTCATGTTGGGTATTTTCTGCTGCTCTGTCTGACTTAGGAGCCTTGCGACGGCCATGCGTGCCCTCCACGGTGCTTCCAGAGTGTGCGCTTGATGGCCCTCGGTGCTCCACCCACGTGCTCCGCCCACGTGCTCCCTTTGCCCATTTTGTCCCTCTCGTCCTCTGTTATCGTATGGTCTTAGTTGTTTTGAAGCCTCTGGCTGCTGACTCTTCTGGAACACTCTCTGACTGAAGTCTGACGTCTGCACGCGCCGCCGTGTGCCCTGCACCCATGGAGTGAGCCCTGTGCCCACAGCCCTGTCACCTCTCCCCACCAGCTGCCATCTGGGTGTCCCTCCTCTTGGGGTGCAGTGGCCTTGCTCCAGCCAGCCTGGGCCTGGCCCTGCAGCCCATCTTCAACCTCAGCACCAAGACAATTGCCCTCTGGCCCTGAGGCCACCAGACCGGGGCTGCCAGCCAGAGTGTCTCCTTCCTCACACAGGATTCGGGAACCATCTTGGGCAACTCCAGGTCTAGCCATAAAAATCATTGTCACCGTTCTCCATGAATCGACCCAAACGTGGTGTTGATTCCGGTCCCCTGAATGACAACCCACACTTGGATTAAAATGTTTATTTTTTTAAATGGCCTGAAATTGGCCTTAATGGCCAGTAAAAGTGGCCGTGCTGTGGGTGTGGCAGTCTTCCGTCACGGGGAGCATGCGTGACACCAGGGTTCAGGAAGAAGCGTTAGCAGCCGTGTCAGCAGAGGCCCTGAGGCCCGGGCACAGCCCTGTGTCACCGAGTTTCACCCACTGCCGCTGAGCAGGGTCTCCAGGCTCTCCTTAAAGATCTGTGGTTGTTGGGACAGGTCCTGTGTGTACAGCTGAGACACGTGTGACGGGCGAGCCCGGGAGCTGTCAGCCTCCTCGCTCTTGGTGAGCTCCGCTCTCAGCTTGAGGCCACTGCAGTCCACCAAGTCGTCGTCACAGAAGGGCCAGGGGAGCTGGGGGCTGCCCCAGCGGAGGAATCAATAGGAGCACTCAGAGCCACCCGAGGCCCTGGCCCTGCAGAAGCCAGGATGCCCTGGGTGTCTGGTGACGCTCACTATCCCTTGAGCCAACCCTGGACCCATGTGGCCCAGCCAACCCTGTCCCCTGTGCTGTGGTTCAAGTGCATCTCCCAAAGGTCACATGTTGGAAACTCGGGCTGCCGTGACAGGTGGGACCTTGAAGAGGTCGGAGGTCATGAGGGCTCTGCCTCCTGAGTGGGTTCCCGGTAAAGAAGTCCTGGCCTCTTGCCTCTCTCCCACCTGGCGATGCCCTCTGCCAGGTCACAACGCAGCACGATGACTTGGACTCCAGCCTCTGGGACTGTGAGACATGTTTCTGTTCTTCACAAAGCGCCCAGGCTGAGGTATTCCGTGAAAGCAGCCCACGGCGGCCTGGAACACCCACCCCGGCCCCGCTTGCCGGGCTTGGCACCCTCGCGTCTGCACACGGCCCAGTGTGCTTCTCTGACCTGAGTGTGCTCCGACTCCCTCGTCCACCTGCGCAGAGCACTCTGATGCGCCTGGATTCACTCTGGCCTCCTAGCTCCAGATGCACTTGGGCTCCTGTAAGAAACTGCCAGCCCAGCTCCCTGAAGGGCCGGAGCCACCCAGAAGCCAGCAGGCCCACTCTCCCTGTAGCCAAGGACGGAGGGGCTCCCTTGGCTTAGGCTGTGGGCATCCCTGTCAAGCTCACGCCCCTGCAGATCTTGACCTTGCCTGCTCACGGCCCTTCTCCCTGGGCCGGGGAGCCGCAGCACCCAGTGCTGTAAGGGGCTCCTCGCTGGGAGAGGACCAGCGTGGACCTGCCCGGGCTGGGGTGGCAGCGACCAGCTGCACGGACTCATCACGTGCTCACCATCCACTACTGAAGGAGGCCAAGGGCCAGGGAGCCCAGGACCACTCTCCATCCCCCACTCCCCCGGGGACGGTGGGCGCTCCAGGCGCCTGAGAGTCCAGCCAGAGTCTCAGACACAGGGAAGCACGGAGGCCGTGCCTTCCTGCCCCCGTGCATCATTGTCTCGGGGACCGTGAGGATGGCCGTGTGCCACGTCCTTTCCGATCCTGCTTCCCGTCTCCACTGCGGCGACCCCACCCAGGACGTCTCCAGCTCCCAGAACCCTCCGGCCTGTCCTTTACTGGTGACCTAGCTCCCCTCAGCCCTGGGATTCCTCAGAGCTTCTGCCCGGTGAGGTCTGAGCACCCCAGATTGGGGGCTCCCCAGCAATGCAACACCCCCAAATCGCAACAATCCCTGTGCCCACCCTCAGGGTGGGGCAGGGTGCCTGCCCAGGAGCCCAGTTCCCCTCGGGCTCAGCGGGCCTGCCAGTTCAGAGCCGAGCGTCTGCATCATTCCACGCTCCTCTTGAATACAGTGCAGTCACGGCTGCCCCAGAGTCACCGGGATGCCCACACAGCACCCCGGCCATACATCAGTCGCTGAGCGGGGGTCCCAGGGCAGGGACTGGAGTGGGCACCGAGGTGGCCTGGGTGGAGGATCGCCTGCCTGCTGCTGTCTGATCCGCAGCCCTTTGCCAGTGGGGGCACCCGAGCCCTCTGCACTCTGCTGGAAGCAGCCGTCCTTCCTAACTTGGCCCTTTGTCCGCATCTGTGGGCTGCCCGGGTCTCAGTGCCGGTCTCAAGTTCCTGAGCATCAGGCCCACAAGGACAGGGGGATGAGGTTGTGGCTTTGGTTTTTTCTGGGGAAACAGGATAAGAAATGAGAAATATAGCGTGAGCCCACATCAACTTCCTTATTCTTTCAAAAAGTTCCAGAATATTTTCTTGATCTCCAACAGGTACATGGGCTTGAGGAGAACTTTACGGCCCAAACAAGCTAGGCAGGCAAAGCTGGCAGTGGGCTCTAGTGAGCCTTCCACTCCTGAGAGCTCTCTGCCACGCTGGGAAAGTGGGGACCATGTCCTGGGGCCTCCCCTCCTGCTTCTGGGCCCGCCTGGCTACCCTCCCTCTCACTGCCTTGGGCTAGCTGGCCCTTCCCTCCCTACCTTCCGGTACGGCTCTGGACGCCTGGTGAGCTGCGGTCCCTCACACCTCGCAGGGACATTGTGGAGGAGCCCCGGCCTGCCCTTACAGACTCTGCCCCAGCAGAAGCGGCGAGCGAGGCCGACTCAGGGGATTGGCTGTGCTAACCTGGAGCAAACCCGATCTTCCTGTGTCCAGAGCTCAGTGAATAAAGAAAAACGGTGTTAATGTGCCTTTAGCACAAAACGCGGGTGTCCTCCAAAGCAACCTGCTGGCCTCTGGGCTGTGTCTTTCCAGTTTTCCTGGAGTCTCTCCCGCAGAGCATTCTGGGCGGGGCAGGGAGGGAGCCCCAGAGAGAGCAGGATGGTTGCAAAGGCCTCTGGGGCACAGGATGGGGTTAAAACTGGCAGAGGGAGGGCTTGAGATTTGGGGGCTCTTTCATCATAAATAAGGAGAGGCAGGAAGGAGGCCCTGCTGGGAGCTCAGGAACCTGCCTGGTGTGACCCACCTGTGTGTACCTTCTAATTCAGAGAGAAAGAGCCACAGACTGGCCCCCAGAGAGCGAGACTAGGGAGGTGGTGCGGAAAGGGGATCATGGTGAGCTTGGGGGGAAAGGGAGAGCAGGGGATCAGCCTTGTGGGGCCGAGGCAACCAGGGTGGGGGGCACCCGAAGGCAGGGCGCAGCCTGCGGTCTCCTGACAGCAGGCACAGGGAGCAGGCAGAGTGAGCAAAGGAGAGACCAGGCAGAGCCCAGCGGCTTCGGCTTCCATGCTTGACCTGCCGTCTGCTCTGTCCTTCTGCTTCCCATCCTTCCAGAACCTGTCCTGTCGAGTGTCATGTAGTGACCTTGGCAAGGTGCCGACCTCTGGACCCTCTTCCAGTACGGATGGGCCTCCACTCCCTGGCACCCTTGGGTAGACTCCAGCAGGAGGCCCTGGGCTTAGAACAGGCCTCCCAGCTGCTCATCCACAGCCCTCCAGGAATCTCGGGGAGGCGTGTGGACCAGCAAAAATCTTTCCCCTGTTAGCCAACTCGGGCTCAGGAGCCCCTACAGCCCGGGGCCTGCGCCACAGGGACAGGGGCTGTCCTTGCTATCTTCCACCTTCTAGCTCACAGCTGCTGCGAGGGAGAAGCCTCCAGAGCAGACGAGTAAGCATGGCCAGCACGGAAAGTAAAGTGGCGGCCGTCAAGACCAAAACGTTGGCAGAGGGCTTTGCTCCCAACTCAGAGCAGGGGTCTGAAAATGTTCCCGACGCCGGGGAAGAGCTGTGTAACCAGGCTGCATGTGGATCGACCTCAGGGCGTGGCAACGGAAGACCGCAGAGAGCATCGCCCACAGTGGGGGAGACACGGACGGAGCCGCCCTCTGATACCAATCACCGGGCGTTGGTTAAGTCTCAGTCCGCCCCCGAGGACAGTCCCAGTCCTGTTCTCATGGTTGGGACAAGGCCACCTGTGCAATGAAGGAGCCCAGAGGAAAGACAATGGCAACCTAACGAGCACCTCCCAGGGCCAGTGCGGTGGGCCAGTGGGCACAGCTGGATGGGGACGATGGCTCTCAGCTGATGTGCCTGGAGCCTCCTAGGGGCCCTGCTGCGTGTGGATGGGTGCTTGTCGCCCCAGGGCTGGGGATGGGGAAGCAGAGCCCAGTGAGAGGGTGGGACAGGACAGGGGTGCGGAGCATGGAGCAGCTTGGACATGGCCACAAAGAGCTCCCTCGACCTCTAGAACCAGCCAGAACCTTGAGCTGAGCGCTGCTGGCCTCTGCACCTGGGCCACACCCTTGGGTTCCGCATCTTGGACTCAACCAATCTCAGATCAAAGCTATTGGGGTAAAAAGTGCATCTGCACAGAACACTCGGAGAGGAGGGCTCCGGACTCTCACAGTGGTCGGCCCAGAGGAGAGCAAACTCCAAATCCGGAAACTGGTCCACAGGTGCTCTCAACATTCACAGGTTATTTGGTGTCATCTTAGACCCTTCCTATCGCTGGGGCTTTTTCCTCTCTTACAAAAAAATAAAATCCCTCCTCTACTCAGTGGAAGGCCTCGTGCAGGGTCTCCAACGTGAAGCAAGCTCCAGAGACAGAGAGGAAGAGAGGCTCTCTCCACAGGCACAGTGACATTCCAGAGGGGGTGTCAGACTCCTAGGAAGCTCCTTACCACCCGAAAGGCAGAGGGGAGGGGAGCTAGCTTCCTGGAGAGGCAGAGGTGAGTGAGTGACCCCTTCCCCAGGCTGGTCTCACCACAACACTCTGTAGTTGCATCTCACGGCCAGGTCTGGTCTGCCGTCACGAACATACAGACTTTCCCCTTCTTGTCCCCTAAACACTGCAGCATGGCCACTGTTTACAGAGCATTTCTTGTCTAGGACTCATGAGTAACCCAGACACCATCTGAAGTGCGAAGGAGGGTGTGGGCAGTTTATATGCAAACACGACGCCACTACACCTAAGGCACTGGAGTCATGTTCTGGGGGATCCTGGAACCCATTCCCCAAGGACGCTGAGGGGCAGCTGTCTAGGAGGACGGTCTGCTGGGGAAAGCAGCTCAGTTCCGACACGGCAGGGCTGGAGGCGGTGGGGACTCACCGGCGCGATTCCACGGCAGCCTCCTGGCTCCCCGCCACGCTCCTCACAAATCGGACGGAACGAAAATCACCATCATCAAGACGCCAGCTTGGAATCAGGGGGCCTCTGACTTAAAAGCTGACTAGCGGGAACCTTACAACATGCCGAGGGGCTGCTCAGCTCCCGACGGCCCTGCCTCCGCAGTGGGGCCCCGTCGGCTCCCAGCCCTGGCAGCTCCTCCTCCAGGGCAACCCTTGCGTAGTGTCCTGTGGGCTGGCAGTGCCCATGCGGGCCATGCCAGTGCTTTCGTGGGCCTTTTGCTTAGAACGTATCCACGCAGGGGGTGGGCTCTCGGGCCCGTCCTTCAGAGTCCGCTCTGGTCTCATTGGCACAAGGACAGTGTCACGGTCACTGCACGCTCTCGGGTGGACCTCAGCACAGACAGCCATTCGTGCTGCACTGCCTCCAGGAGGGGAGGCACGGGCTTTGTCTCCAGCCTTACGATGGCTCTCCAGCACAATCTTCAGACAGGCACTGGGGACTCATCTGACCTGGACCACCAGAAGGGGGTCCAGAGCTGGGGGACAGCTCCAGGGGCTGAGGAGGTGAGGCAGGGCAGGAGGGTGGGAAGAGCCTAGTCGCAGGCCAGGCAGCTTTGCAGGTGAAGGATTTTGGTGATTACGGCTACTTCCGAAGGAGAAGCCCTGGGCGGGGTGCGGGTTCCAGAACTCCGCCACAGCAAGGGCTGGAGAAGTCACCCAGCGGAGCTCCTGGTCAGCACAAAGGATCCATGCAGGGGAGAAGGAGGCTTATCTCACGCCCCAGGCAGATCATCAGCAGGGCCACCATCCGGGCCAAGTCCAGGCTCAGCAAATCTCCATGCCCTGACCCATCAGTGAAGTCTGCCACGGGAAGGGGCGGGGGCGGCGGGCTGGGGTTTGCTGACAGTTCTGTTACTTTCATTGACAGATGCTTTTCATCGGCAAACGTACCTCGGGAGCATCAGGCACCGGTGAGCCTGGGAGCTTCCTCGTGGGTAATTTTTGAGGGATACACAGGTGCTTCAAGTTCCCAAAAGTGGTGTACCGTGGGTCCTGGTGATTTCAACACGTGGAATGCCCCTGGCGAGACTGCTGTGCGGCATGCTCTGCCACCAGCTGGCCTGCAGAGAGGCACGTGCTGGGCCTGGAGCTGCGGTGGGCAGGGCTGGCTCCAGACCTGGAGACGTCAGCTCTCTGCTGAGTTCCACTCCAATGCTGTGTGCCTTTTATAAAAAGCAGACATCTTTTTAGTCACTTAAGGTGGCTCAACTTGTATGAAGCAGACACATTCAGGACATCTTTTTGAATGAAGGAGAGAGGGAGCGACGTGTGGATGTGGAGAGAGTCCAACTTTAAGAGGAGGAAATGCCGGCCCGGGCCCTTCTTGCTGGACCTTATCTGTCCTCCCCTTTGGAGCTGCAGTTCCAGCCTCGGCCAAGGCTGCTGCTGCTGGAGAGCCAACTTCTGACCACCGCCTGGGTCAGGGTGCAGGCTGTGCAATCTCTTCAGGGAGATTCTGGTCTCACTTTGTGGTCTTGTTGCTAGAACTCTCTGCAGCCTTCCTGTAACCTGCGGAGGAGAGAGAGAGCACTGAGCCCCTAGAACCGCGGTAGTGGTGGGGCACCTTCCTGGGGCACTACCATGCCTCATGGAGTCTGGTGGCACAGAGGCTCGGAGGTGCCTACGAGCCAGGAGGAGCCCATCCTGTGGGCTACTCACTGGCTTATGTTTGGTAAGCTAGATGTTAAAATTTCACACTTTCTCCCAAGCAGAGGGTGTCTGCAAACTGTCTCTGTCATTCTGGGATCCCATAACAACGGACACTGCCTCTCACCAGGTGCTTACCTTGTGCTTGGAACTTTGCTCCCAGGTCAGCCCGAGCTGTGGGCTTGATTTAGGGTGACCAACCGTCCCAGTTCTGCCAGGTCTAGGGGAAGGGGAGAGGAGCTCCTGGGTTGTGGAAAATGACAAGGTGGATAGGGTGGCCACCCTGCTCTTCCCCCTTTACAGAGAAGGTCACAGCTTGTCCAGGGCAAGGGACAAGGGGGCCACCTGATCCAGACCCTGCTTGAGCTGAGTCCAGAGCCTGGGCTCCTGACGGCTCCACACAGGCTCTCTTCTGCGCATCTTTCTTAGTGGTCTGCGCTCGAGCTTCCTCGAGTTCATCCTGAAGACTCGAGGGACAGGCTCGAGCTGCCCCGGCAACCCTCCCGCAGGGCACCCCTCTGCTCGCAGGGGCACCCACGCCCCTGTCAGCTACACCCTTCTCACCCTCCCTATGACTCTGCATGTCCCCTCCAGGAGCAGATCCTCACCTGCTCAGGCCTCAGCCCCTGCCTGTGAACCCGGCAGGTCCCACCTGCCCAGGGCAGGCACCCGCCCAGCCCAGTGGCTCAGTGGGGGCATGCGTGGCTAGCATGCACAAGGCCCCTGGTCCCCTTCCAAGCAGCAAAATAGAAAAGGAAAGTAAAGAAAAGAGACCAAATCAGGGAAATTAGTGTAATGACAACATCCAAAAACCAGCCCTCACGGGGTGTGGTGGCTTACTTATAACCCCAGTGACTCAGGAAGCTGAGGCAGGAGGATCACCACTTTGAGGCCACCTGAGCAACTTGTGAGATCCTTTCTCAAAAGAAAAAGTAAAAAGGACTGGGGATGTAGCTCAGTGGTACAGCACCCCTGGGTTCTGTCCCCAGTACCACCACACAAACACACACACACAAACACAAACAACTGTCCCCTAGCTGTTCTGCAATGTGTACTGCACTGTGGTCGGCTCTAGTCACCCTGCTACATGACGGACACCAGAACTGCTTCCCCACCTCTACCCGTGACTTCACTCCCAGCACATAGGAGAAGCCACTGCTAAAAGTCGGGTGCATGTCTGCGACCCCAGAGCCCCAGGTGGCGACGCTAGTCCCAGCATGGCCACAGTTGGAGGGTCTTTTGGGAGGACACTGGGCAGGGCCCTTTGTGGTGGGTTTGGTGCCCTCAGGAGATGAGGGAGTGACAGCAGCTCATTCTGCCTCCTCCTTGTGAGACTGTGCAAGGAGCCCGTGAGGGTGGACAAGACAGGAAGAGGCCTCACCATGCAGCCCTGCCGGGCCTGACCTGGGCCTTCAGCCTCCAGAAGAGCGAGTGACGTTACAGGCCTATTGTCGACAGTCCACCCAGTCAGTGGTGCTTTGCTCCCACAGCCCGAGCTGACTGAGTAGACACTGGCACTGGGGACAGGGCGCTGCTGCCCCAGCAGATCCCTGGCAAGATGGGAGCAGCTCTGAACTGGGCCCTGAGTGGAGGTTTGTGGAGTGCTGAGGTTCATGCTAGCAAGAGCTGAGACGGCCACGAGGGGCTGCTGAAGGCCTGCTGCAGGGGGCGAGCCAGACCAGGGGGAGCTGGCAGACCGCTGCCCTCCTTGGAGAGTGCGTGCCACGTTCACCAGCCAAACTTGGGCTGAAAGGTGGACGGTGGAGGCCGCCGAGGTGAGAGCCGGGGACGTGCAGTGCATGCAGTGTGTGTGACTGGACGTGGAGAGGAGCCCGGAAGGGGCAGAGCTCCTGTTCCCTGCTGCGAGGAGGGCGGGCTTGCACGCAGTGGCTGTTGAGCTGAGAGTCCCCCAGGTCAGTGCTGAATGCTGGCTTGACCCCTCCTGACCACTGGTAGTGGTGTGAGAAGAGAGGGATGAGATGAAGAAGACATCGCTAAGCAAAAGGGAGCTGTAACCCAAAGATCTGGAATGTTCTCATCTTGTCCATGTTGCAGAGACACAGGAAAGCATGCACAGAAGGGAACCCGAGGACGTGGCCCCAGAACAGGAGAGCTGAGCTGTCACTATGTCACCCAACTGCGAGTCGGTCATAGCAGCCTGGGCAGAATAGACGACAGTGTCCTCCCTGAACTTGCTCTTCGGTCACCAACTGTAAGTTGTGTGTGCCTGGCGTGCCCTTTGCGTGAGGCGGTTTGTCTTTAAACCCGTGTGGAATCGACACAGCCGCGCTGCAGTGCCGAGGCCCTCCCAGATACGCTTCCACCCACTTTACCAGCCACCAAGCTGCCATCACTCAGAGGTGCCACCATTTACTCCTTGATGCATGAATACGATGTCTGCTGCCGATTTAGTTTCTGGTCCAGGCAGCCCTCACTTTCTGTTTGGTCTTTGACTCAGGAAATGGTCAATAGCATCACATTTGTCTCGGCTGGCCTTGGTTTTCCCTTAACTTGGGGTTGGTTTCTAAGAAATTGACCATTTTTCTTCTCCACCATTTTTTCCCTCTTACATCACAAACGGTTCGAGTCTGTTCTTGAATGACAGGTTGACTGTCCATTCAACCCTGCTGTAGGACCCTGCGGGGCTCACCAAGGGGTGAGCTCCCCGCGTGGCCAGGCAACGGCCAGCACAGCCACGGAGGAGCAAACCTCCCGCCCTAGATGCCACAAGCCGGACGGTGGGCAGAGGGGCCACTGGCTCAGCCTGCAGGACTGCCCGTTTCCACGGCGTCTGCCCTGGCCACACAATTGCACGATTTTAGCTGGCAGCATAGCACCACTGGCACAGCGTTGGCAGCATCAGGCACCAACCCTACCCAAGCGTGTCCCACGCAGGTAGGGCTGGCAGCAGCAGCCCCAGAACTCAACGCTGGTCAGACGGGAAAAAATGACCAGTGGATGGTCACACGTTGGTCGCTTTGGTCTCAGCTCAGAGCGAGGAGTGGGCCTAACGCAGCGGGTGATAGAAGCCGCCCTGCTGGCTGAACCCAGGCCTAGCAGCTTCGTCCCAGGCCTGGGCTCCTGCTCCTCCACGCCACCAGCTGTCCAGGCCTCGTCACAAGAGCCACGTTGGCCTGGCTGTGGCCAAGGGTCGGATTCCCTTTCCCTTCAAGGGCACATCCCTAAACACCTAAGACCTCCGGCTTGGCCCCACCTCCCCATCGGGCCAACTGGGGACCAAGCCTGTACTGAGCGCATGGGCCTTCAAGGGACAATCCAGATCCAAGGCTGGATACCCGCTCGTGCATTCCAAGTCTCCAATAACAAGTGTCCACAAGCCCACAGGCAAACAAGACTTCTGCCACATCTGTGGGACCATGAGATGTGGCAGCACCTGGCCAATCTGAGGAGGTGACTCCTCTGTAACCCGATTCTCTTAAAGGTAAAGGAAAAGAGGCACCCAGTTCGCCTCACCTGGTCAGCACTCAGTGATCAGGGTTACTAAGGTAGCACGTGGCAGTACCCACCTGCACCTTGGGCCTGCTCTGACCACTAGACAACCCTACCTCTCAAGATAAGGGATTAATCATGGGATATGACCACTGTCTGTTGGCATTTGGAATTTTTATCGTCCAAACTTTTTTTCACCCTAATGATGTTCTTGTAACAACAACAAAAAAACTTCCAAAGTGTTATATCCAAATAGAAAATGTGACCATCAAGCGCCATCTCCTTAAGTGTTTCAACATAAGGGACATTAGGACTGAGAGCAGAGAACAAGCCGGCGGGTGTATTTTTAGCTTTCATGTTAGCATGAAGCTTTCAGTACGGTCATGTGAGAATGCTTCCAGTCACTTAGAAATGGCCTATTTTCTAAAAGAATCCAGGCACATCTGCTGGAGAAAACCCATGTTTCTTAGAAGTTGAACTGGATTTTCCCATCGCATGAGGGATGGCTTTTGCAATTTCTTGCCAGTTCTGCACACAGGTACTGTGCTCCTAAGAGTTGATGTGGGCTGGAAGGAGTGTGGGATCATGGCGCCCAGCCTCTTTGTTCTGCAGATGAAGAAAACCTCCAGTTATGTGTCTGATTTCACTGTGAGATCTTAGCGAGACCCTGAGGACAGTCTCTCCCCAGCACCCTTGAGATCCTTCTCTACTGCAGGGAAGCACATCTTCATCCTTGGGAGGGAAGGCTCCATAACTGAGCCCTTCCAGGAGATGGGTAGGTGCCTCGGCATCGGGTTTTGTGCATTAAGATCTTGAATCCTCAAAGAGCTTCAGGGCATAAGAATGGGCTGACGTTGCAGGACTGTGGGCTTATGATCTGTGAGGGTGCTGTGAAGAACTGAAGGTCGAAAATTGGAAAACACGTTCGTAAACGCCGAAACAGGTCCTGAGTCCATTTAAGAGCATTTATTGAGCAGCTGCTATGAAGCAAGCCCTCATGCCAGGCAGGCACTGCGAGAAGTCCACCCTTGGTCTCCAACCTTGAGTTTTACGGGCTATTGATGGAGCTGTCTGCACTAGCCCGTTCACATTGGTATGTGCAAACACTCAGGCACATTCATGCATCCAGAACAACAAATATTGAAGCAGAGTTGGTCGAGTTGATGTTTTGTAGAAGCCCAAAGGAGAAGGAGCTTTCTGGGAGATGAAGCAGAGAGCAGTTTCCAGAAGAAACCAGGCAGAGTGTCAGGTGCACATTGGAGTTAAATTCACATCACTGCCCCTCGAGTGCAGGGAAGCAGCCACTGGTAGTACAGCCGATTGCCAAGGACAGCATCCCTAAATCAAAAGACCTACAACAGTTTGGCACTGCTTCAAAAAGCCAACCTCAAAACTATGAGTTGTGTCATTTATATTAAGAATCATCAGATCAAACTGTCCAAGTTGCAGTGGACATCCTGTCTGGTTCCTTCATGGGGACCCAAGAAACTGGGGAGCGGTGACCTGGGGACTGGGGAGTCTTCTGCAGCAGGCAGAGGTCTTGCACACCTGTCTGAGTGCCACGGGGACACAGATGGACATTTTTAAGACGACTGCCAGGAAAAGCCAGAATATCCACAGAGCTCACCCTGCAGAAGGCATTCCTGGCAGGTTGAAGGTCAGTCTGCTCACGAATTAAAACAGCCAAGGGCAGTAGGTGGAAAAGTACAAATCGCAGAGACATTCCAGCATTGTAAGCGCACCCCAGTGGCATAGAGGGATGACTTTGCCAAATCGCTCAGAATTCTTGAAATAAAATTTTAAGTGTATTCTAGAACAAACGGGCTCTATATGAAGAAATGAAGCCAGGCTGAACACCAGACAGCCGGCAGCAAGGTTTTAAAATAGAACATAATGTATGGCTATACGGTTGTGTGCTGAGGCCCGGCCTGCTCCAGACAGGATCGGGGTGGCGTAATATGCGCTGTTCAAGGGCCTGTCAGCAGCGGGGTAATTCAAGAGATGAACCCAGGGCCAAGGACAACAGGATCTGGCCCCCGTGGGGTCTGCGTCGGGCACCCTGGCGGCCTTCCCGCAGTAGCCGGCCAGCGCCTTTCCTGGAGGCAGGCCTCCCACACAGCTGCCTCCCGCCAGGCGCAGGGTCCAGCCTTGACCAATCAGCGCGCCCCACCACCTTCGCTATTGACCGGGGCATGCCATGTGACCCGAGCTGGGCCAATCAGAGCTCGGGCTGGGCTTCTGGCACTGGAGCCAATAGGAGCAGCTGTCTCCCTGCTTTGATGTGGGTAACCCCGAGGCCAGTGTCCCAGCACGGGGTCCACCAGCCTCCTCTCCAGCCTGTGCCTTTGCCAGACAGGATGGGAAGAGGGGAGAGGAAAGTCTGGCGACACGCAGGAGCCTGCAGGGTCCCGGGAGTCCCGGTCCCATGAGTGTGAGTCACAGGACCCCTGTTCTTGGTGCTGGGGGAGGAGGTTCAGTGCACAGGGTGCCTAGCAGAGACCCCCACCTTGAGGGGCTTAGGTGGGCCTTGAGGAGATTGCAGATAGTGTGCCCAGGGAGAGGTGGCGCCGGCTGTTCAGGCAGGCCTCAAAACAGGAGCGTCTACATTCAGGGGGACCCATAAACCTTGGCAGTTACATGGGCTTCTCCCAAGTGTCAGTCTGTCTGTCTCTCCCCGCTCCCAATTCCCACCAGACAAATCTTAGAGGGGTTATCAGATGAAATCAGTTTTCTCAGGCACTGAGATGTCATTAAATACACCAGAGTAGCAATTTGCTAAAGGGTACCTGATCATTTTGGAAGAGTTAATCAAGCCCAGAAACAATAGCTTGCTGGCTTTGGGGGAGCCGGTTTTGAAATGGTTAAGTCAAGCTGAACATTTCTGGAAAACTCTAAACTCCAGGAGACGGGTCTTGCAAGCCTCACTGACCCTTGAGATGGAGTCCTTGGGGGGTCTTACTAGTGATTAGGAATGTTCTGGAAAAACTGTGCTGCCTTTCCTTCTCAAGGAGGCCCAGGGGGTGTTTCCTGGGGAGAAAACCCTGCTGTTCCACTTGAGGTTCTCCTGGAATCCCTGGCAGCCTTGGGCAACCTCCAGATTACAGACTGCCTTGTTGTCCCTGCCACTACACCAGGACCCTGGGATTGTTAGTTAGGTGCTCAGGGAAGATGTCAGAGTCCGGGTGTAAGAAGGATGACACTGGAGGACACGACAGGAAGCCGAGTCATGTCCCTGTTTAGGAGAAGTCCCCTGCACCATGATATCTCCTGCCCCAGGTTTGGTATTTTAAAGTGACCAGTGGGGGTCAAGTGGGCAGTATTCTATTAGGTTTTCTAAAGTCACCAACGTGGAAACATTGGACCATACTCCACTTTAGCTTCATAAGGTAACCAATGGGGTGAGGCCTTCAGTCAGGTCCCGATAGGGAAGAGAAGGCCCCACAGCTCAGCATAGAAGACCCTGATTTCCAGACCTCGGGCCTTGAGCCTCTCTCTGTCCCTCTTGCTCAGCCCAGGTGCTCTACCTTACGGAGGGCTGCTTGCCCTTCACCTGCAGTAAACCTGAACTTTACCTGTAACTTCTCAATTCTTGCTCAGTTCTTTGTTTCAGACAGCAAGGACCTGGACCCTCAACTGGATACTCCAGCAATATCAGAATGTCCTACAGACCCAGAACAGGCTCTTCTGTCAGTTTCTGGTCTTCACCCTCAGGTTCAGAGAGGTTCCTCAGTTCTTTGGTCCCCTTGATGCAGGGATCCTGGCCACTGACTGAGCTGACCACCACAGACCCCCTTGCCAGGCTCCCAGCAGGGCCTTAAACATGGGGGAAAGTGTGTCCAGAGAGGTCTGTCCATAAGGGGTCTTCTGACTGAGGCCTGCCTTTTCTCCTGTACTTGTGAGTTCTCAGAGCAACATGCCTACATTTAAATGGAGTTAGAGGAGCTTAGTGGTTTTCAAATGCCAGGGAGGCCCAGGAGGGGCACTGGGACTGGTAGTGAGTGGCAAAGCAGCAGAGTCCCCCGCCCCCCCACCACCAGCGTCCTAGGACACATGCTCCTTACTGCAAAAGAAAGGTTAAAAGCACCACAGCACAAGACCCAAAGGCCTTTCCTATTCCGTGATACAGTGGATGGCTGGTCCCCACGTGCATGGGAAAGACAAAAGGAAATCCGGTGACCCAGCAATCCCGTGGGGAGCTGTCCTCACCCTCTTTGGCTGTGGAACCACTTCAGCCTTCTCCCATAGCACAGGTAACATGGCCCACCTGGCCCCTTCACAAAGGCTTGGTAAGTGCCTGCAGTAATAAAATTTGAAGCAGGAAGTTAGTTGAACTTAATTTTATTTTTCCATGTGAAAAAAAAATCCTTTAGCTTTTTAGAGGGCTTTATGTATTCTTCAGAGATTCCTCTTTGAAACAAGTTCTCTTCTATTCTAGGTTAAAACTAACTGGAAGGCGGACATTATTTTGGGTTCTTTATTGACTTATGCACTTTCACTAAAGCACATTGTGAGTGTTTTCCTACCATCCCAACATTTTGAGGCTTAGAAAGTGAGAGAAAGGTCAGCAAAGCATGTACAAGCCATAATGCTGTAATTGTTCTGAATTCAAAATGCTAGAAGAGAAATATTTCCACATCCTCAATTTCAGAAGAATGGGGACACTGTTGCCCATTGTGAGTGTTTTCACCAGCCCTGGACCGCCCTGCCACTTAAAAGGCAGTGGGCACAGAACTTCAGCTCTAGGCAGGACACTTCCTCGTCCAGATAACTAATGCCACGCACATCACTGAGCATGCTCAACCCTAGCTCTGATGCAGGGAATTCTTTGCTTTGGATAAAGTTGTTAAAATGCCTGTTTCCCCAGTGAGGTTGGGAGCAAGCTCAGGGGTCTGGGTCATTTTCCAGGGACGCTAGAACACAGACCCAGGTGTGACCAGTCTCCATGGTCACACCCCAGCCACATCCAAGGCCTCCAGACTCAAAACAACACATGAGGTACCTCCTGGTTGTTGGCCAAAGCCAGTGTCCACCCAAGTCATCTGGAGTTTTGGAAGTCAGGCCCCTTTGAAGCAGACTGTGGTGGCCTGTGCTTGTCACTTCCTTCTTGCGTGAGAGGTTGATGGTGAGAGGCGGCAGAGGGGACAAGGTGCGTCTGAGAGTCCTTACCTGGTTCTGTCTGTCGGGACAACCCCAGACCTGTGTTTAGGATCTGTGGTTCTGTGGTGCCTTCACCCTTATCAGCCTGTCATCCGGGAAGTCAGGGAATGAGTGACGGTCCAACATTTGTGAACCCGCCCAGCACAAGGCATTGTGCTAAGGTTCCTGGATGAATAGATATTGTTCCCTCTCTCAAGGACCTTATTGTCTAATGCAAGAGAAGGACAAATAAATAACAACAGTATTAAAAAATGCTGCCCTCAAAGCACAAACAGTGCATTCTGGAAGCAAGAGGAAGAGGCCGAGCGTTGGTTGGGTATGTCGCTGTGCCATCCGATGTTAATGAGAGGTGTAGTCAGAAGCAACTCCATTGCATTGTGATGTCAAGAGACCCTGCTGTGGATTCCTGACCCATAGAACTGACACATGGGCAGAGGGTGGTGCTAAAGAAGGGCCGGGGTTGCGGGAGACACAGGTACAGCGCAGGATGTCGCCGCCAGGTGGAGAGGTGGGCGTGGTGGACAGGCCGGCTGGGACCAGCTCAGGAGGCCAGAGACATAATACCAGAAACCTCGGAGCAACCATGCCGCTCGACCAAGAAGCACAGCCCTCGGCCCGGCTCGAGCTGGACTGGAACGCCACCAAACTGCCCAGGCTGGATTTCATGGTCAGGCATGTTTTACCTCAGTGAAAAAACCATACTCACTGATCCAAGTGAGGAGGGAAAGGGGAACAAATAAATGGTGGAACAAAGGAAACAGGGGTAAGATGGGAGATCTAAACTGCTTCCCGCCCCAAACCATCTCAGCTGCAAGGGCTGAGCTCTCCAGTTAAAAGGCAGGGAGTGTCGAACGTGCAAAAAAAAGAGGAGCAAGAAATCTACAAGAAATCCAGTTCAAACGCCACCACATAGAGGACTGTCTCAGATAAGATAAAGGAATAAATTTATCATGAGGGTACAACCATCCCAAATGTGTATGCACCCAGCTTCAAAGGTGGCTGAAGGAAAAGTCGGAGAAACAGACAGGAGCCGTCGGAGCTGGAGATCTGAATGTTAGGACCGACACGTCTGACCTGCTTTAATCCTTACATAATGTGTTTATGTATTGAAACGTCCTCCTCAGCAAAGGGGAAAGATCTAACTTAAGTTGGAGATTTAAATGTTCCTCAGTAATTGCTAGAACAAATAGACAAAAATACTAGTAAGACTATCTCCTTGCCCAGGGACAAAGTGCCAGCCTCAGCCTCCGCCGCGGGCTCTGGCTCTGCACCCTGCTCCTCACTCTCATCAGCCCCTGCTGCTGTGAGGAGCCACCGGGCGAACCTGAGCTGTGCCCTAGCCGTGCTCCAGACATCCTCCTTTATGGACCCCGAAACGTGAATTCCATGTAATCGTCCCGTGTCCCAGAGTACCTTCCTTCTTTTGGTTATTTCCAACCGTTTAAAAGCGTTGGCATCCTTCTCGGCTTGCAGTCCGTTCAGAAACGGGCAGTGGCGAGGTTGGGCCTGCAGGCTGCCCTTTGCCAGCCCTGATCTAGGAGCAGGCTGGGGGCTCGTTGTCCAGTTCTTTCAACTTTTCCAGGTCCTTAAAAACCTTTCCACTGTGAAGGATGGAGGGAAATGCAAAGAGAAGTTAACGAGGAAGCCAGGTAGTCATGTCCGGAAGCCCACGTCGGCCTCGTGGTCCCGCTCAGGCCTCCCTCCACCTCCCCCGCCTGCCCGCACGCGCCGAGCGTGCGTGGGGAGGTACCTGTCCGCAGCCCGGGCACCCCACTCGGAGCCCAGCCCGCGCCCCCTCACAGTCGGCCGCTCAGTCCTGCGGTTTCCAGGCACCGCGGCGTTTTCGACCTTGTCCACAGCAGGTGACCTGCGTGCTCAGCCTTGGCTCCTGGCTGGAGTTTTCCCTGTTGTCTTCCTGTGACACAGAGCTCCTCAGCACAGGCTCCTGGCCTGGGGGTGGCCGGGTAGCTCAGGCAGCTCCCCCCACTTCCCGAGGAGTGGACGCTCCTATAATCCGGGTCTCAAGGGTCCCCCACAGGCCCTATGTTAAAGGCTTGGTCCCCTGGCTGTCCCTATAGGAGGCGGAGCCTTAAGGAGGTGGGGCTTCGTTGGTGGTCCCTAGGTCGTCGGGTCCTTAAAGGACACTCTGTACCCCTTCCTGCCTGTCCCTTGCTTCCTGGCCGTGAGGTGGACAGCTTGCTCAGTGCTTTTCTCCACTGCCCCCCACCCCCACCAGAGACCTCAAAGCACTGGGTCCCCTGACCACAGCCTGGACTCTGGAATCGTGAGCTGGAATCAGCCTCTTCGCCTTCCTGGCTGCTATCTCGGCATGTGTGGTGGCAGTGATGGACGCTGGCCAGCATGGGGGCACCCCTCTGCCTGCACGTGGACTCTGTCTTCCCTGGAGCCAGAGACCCCGCCTTATGGCTATGTCCCACTCCTCAGGGGGTCTCCTGGGCTCTATTTCTTCATCTAAGGAATGAAGCAGGGACTTCGGGCCTTCCCCAGGAGACGGCTGGAGTGAGAATATTGTAACTCAAGCATTTTGAAACCCAGGGAGCTGATAAAGTGTGCATGTGGAGCAGACCGCGGAGGGAGGGCGGCCCTCTGCCGCACGTGTGTCCGCGTGTCCGCGTGTCTCTGCGTGTGCGTGTGTGTCTGCGTGTGCCGTAAACGCGTAACGGCTGAGGAAGAGTGGCTGCAGCGGGCTCCCTTGTCCTCTGCCCATCGCTCCTCTCCTGGAAGTTCTTCTCATGGAGCCGCAAACTCCGGGCCAGTCTGGGGCGCTCCCAGCGCAGCTGCGCCAGGACAGCTCCTGCCTGGAGCCTATGGTCCTGGACGTCTCCAGACCGGAGCAGACGGGAGTCCTGGGGGCCACGGTGAAGGAGATGAGGAGGGTCCTGGTGAACCTACAGCCTCAGAGAGCGGTGACACTGAGGCTGGGCAGGCTGCCGGGGCCCTCCGTCCCCGTCTCTCCTCCCTACCTGCCCTAGGCCACGAAGTTCTCCGAGCACATTCAACGACTTGAACTCACTTAGCAAGTCAAGACCTGGGTGTCATTTAAAGTCACCCTGCGCTCAGTTCTGTCCCAGTCCGGCACTGGAACCAGGGGTGAGGCAGGTGTAGCACAGCGGGCAGCCTGTTCACGGAGGGGTGCCCAGCAGTGAGTGTGCACAGGTGCCCAGCGGCTCCCTCGCAGGCCTGTTTCCACAGCTTTGAAACTGCAAGAGGCTGGAGGGCGGGGAGGCTGGGAGCCAGCAGCTGGCACAGCAGGGACACAGGAGGGGCCTCCATGGCTGTGGAGGGGCAGGCAGAGCTCAGAGGGACCGGCAGGCGGCCTGTGCCAGGGGCACTGCAGCCGCAGTCGGACAGGGAACCTCGGTTGGCCCCTGAAGTTTAGATGGTGGTCAGGAAGGTTCCGTGGGAGTTCCAAGGCCTGGGGTCTGAGGGCTGTCCTGACACTGACCTTGGTCAGGTGTGCAGGCCTCAGACCTCAGTCAGACCCTGGCCTGTGTCACCCTAAGAGAGCCTTCAAGTGACCGTGGGGGCCTGTGCACAAGGGAGGCCAGCCCAGTCCTGCTGTGGGCAGGTGCCACCAGCCCTGTCCTTGCACTGGCACCTGACGGGCACCTCTGGTTCCAGGGGGCCTTCTGCCCTCCCTCCCATCATCCCATGCTGAGCAGGCCTGCCATGCTTGTGCCCAAGTCCTGGCTGTGGGGAGGGCAGCCCACTCGGCCACCATGCTGGGGCTGCCTTTCCCAGGCCTCCACAGGGGGCTGCCTCCCAGGCCACTGCCTCTTCTGCTGGTCCCCGGCGACCTGGCAGCAGGATCCCAGCTCCCAGGGTCTCCTTGGGGGAAATCTGACCTCCCAGGCCTGGCGCCACACCCTGGGGACCTGCAGAAAGAAACTCTCGTCCCGGTACCAGGCAGCTGCTGCCCTGAAGCAACACAGGGAGCCCACAGTGGCATCAGCTGCCCCTGCCGTGTGCTCAGAGGTCAGCGTTCTCTCGCCCCTCTTTCATTTTTGTGTCTGGGAGATTCAAAGGCTTTACCCTGCTCTGTACAGGAGTAGGCTGCCCCCCGTGGGGCGAGTGTTTACTGTGCACCTACTGCACAGCTCGTGCTAGATTCTGAGGCCCCAAAGGACCAGGGCTCAGCCTGGAGGCGGCTCAGCCTGGAGGCAGCTCCAGCCCAGAGATAAGGACGGGGGCGAACGTGATCCCTGCGGCATGTGACAGACTTGGAATACAGACGGGCACCGACCCATCTGGTGCCAGGACAGCCCCCGGGAAGGCCCAATCAGGCCCGAAGGACAAGGGGCATCAGCCAAGTGGGGTGCAGGAGCAGGTGCCCGTGCAGAGGGGATGCTGGAGCGTGACAGTGGTTGAGCAAGGCCAGGGCACGGAGGCTGAGGGGTGCGGTTTGGTCGGAGTTCGACAGCCAGCTCTGCAGAGGAGACGTGTGGGCAGACGGTCAGCAGGCTGCTCTGATTTTTATTGATATAAAGGAAGCATACAACTTACAAATGATAAAACATATGACAGCTTTTCTTACACATTCGCAGAGCCAATCGATCCACACAGAACACTTCCATTGATTTTACCAAGCTCTGCGTTTGTGGCCCACCTCCAGATACAATTCCACTGTGGCCTGCGAGCGTGCCGTGCTGCTCAGGACAGAACCCGGGCAGGCGAGGCCTTCGGTGTCTTCACTCTCACTTCCTAAGACCACCAGTCAAGCCTCACAGCTCCTGCCGATTCCTGTGGTGTCAATATTCCCACAATGGATGATCCCAAGCTGTCAATACCACATAGCTAAAGGCAGAGCAGGGAGATGCCCGTGACATACCTTTAGGACTTCATTGGCACGGAGGTGAATAACTGAGCCCGTAGATAGTAGTAAGGTGATTGGAAAGCAATGCATTTTGAGACTTTGTTTCCTTTTATAATATAATTTGTGAATTTATGTCTCCAATTTTTAGTAACAGCTGTTACTAAACAAGCCTGTGTGAGCTGGTTCCAGCACACCCTGCCGTGGCCACGGAGGGCACTGACCTGTGCGAGCCCCCAGGTGAGGCCTTTCCACATCCTAATCCAGGAGTCTGGGGGGTGGTCATCCTACATGGCCCAGGAGGTTCAGGAAGCAGATGGAATATAAACTGCCCATCTCCTGACCCTGGCACAGGAAACCGTCCTGAATCATCCTGGTGACCCAATGTAGTCACCAGGACCCCTACATGTGGACAGGGAGCCAGAGGGGGGCACAGAGGGACAAGGCGAGAAAGAGGGTCCTCCTGCTTCTGCTGCCTTTGAGGATGAGGAGGGGCCAGGAATCAAGCAGCGAGGGGGCCTGGGGAAGCCGGGGAAGCCGGGAAAGCCGGGGCCGAGCTCCTCTGTGGCCCCTGGAGGAGCTCGGCCCTGGACACCTTGACAGTGGCCAGGGAGGCCAAGCGGCACTGCTGGCCCCAGAGGGTGAAGACCACGTGTGAGTGCTGCTTCTGGTTCCCAGGGTGCTGTCCTTGGTGGCAGCCAGGGGAAGCTGGTCCCCAGCCCTCCACCGCCCAGGTCCTTCCTGGCTTGTGGGCTCTGAAGGTCCCTCTGGGGGCTGGGCTGCCCCACCCCACACCCTCTGTCCTCGCTGCTTGGAAACCACTCAGAAGAGTCACTCCATCAGGTCACCGCGAGGATTACGTGGACAGCGAGCTGCAGAGGCAGAGCCCCGGGCAAGCGGACCCCTGGGAGGACCGGGGCTCTTCTCCCAGAAACAGCAGGGCCGGAGGCAGCGCCTGCCAGCGTGAGCCGCCATGCATGGTCTCTGACAGATGCAGCCTGCACAGCGCTCACTCCTGCCCACTCTGGCCCCGCCGGCAGGGCCCTGCTGCTGTGTGTCGGCCCCTGTCCTCCGGCAACTTGGAGAACGAGGGCCATGTTGGGGCGTGGTCGCTGCCAACAGCAGCAGGGCAGAAAAGGCTCTTTCCCCGGCCACCGCAGGACTGCAGGCAACAGGTGTGACATCTGGGCTGCCGGGTTCGAGGAGGCTCCAGAGCCTGCCCGCAGCCTCACCCGTGTCCTCGCCTGGGCCCAGGTGGGAGTGGCAGGTAGGTACCACTCTTGCAGGGCCCAAGCCTGGGACAAGGACCAGGAGCCTGGTCACCAAAGATGGATAAAGAGCAGAAACTGAGACTCCCCACATGGCTTCACCCCCCAATCCCTCCAGGGACTGGGCCTGGGAGTCCAGAAAAATCCACAGAGCAGACTTGCTGCCAGCTGGGCAGACTTAGGGCAAAGCTGGCCAGGGGAGGCCACCTGGGCATCTCAGCACTTTCTTCCCGCGCCCTCTGGGCCCTTTGCCCACCCTGAACTGACTTCCCTGATCTGCTGCCCACCGGCCTAAGGGGCATCCTGGCAGATTCAGGCGGGTGGGAGGTGAGCCCAGGGCCCCTGAGAGTGAGGAGCAGGGGGCCGCCTCTGCCGGCCAGCAGGTGGGTCCTGCTGCAGTGTGGAGAGTTCTGGGCTGGCAGTGAGAGCCGGGTGGCACGGCTGGATCACCTGGAGCCTGGGCCAGGGTTTGTGTGGGTTCATGGAAGTCACCCAGAATGGCAGGGCCAGGACCTGTCACAGAGGCTCACTGCAAAAAGAGGAGCAAAGCCTCCCTCGACCACAGCCCCAGTGTCTGGCGAGGTCCGAAGAGCAAGCTGCCAGGAGAAAGTTGCCCACCTGCTCCTGAGAGGCTGGCAGGCGTCCTGTGCGAGGCTGCGGTGGCCTCCACGCAGGCTGGTGGCTCTGGAGTCTCCTGGAGGTCACTGACGGGAGGTCACAGGTGAGAACGCATCAGGCTTTGAGTGCTTTTCTGTTGGGGTGGACAACAGCAGCCTCACTGTGGTGCTGACAGCCTGGCCCCCCAGGGCCCTGCGGCAGCTCTGGGCCGAGGCCTCGGCGCCCTCTAGAGGCAGGTCACTCGGGCCGGGCTGCCTGACCCTCAGGCCTTGCAGCGGGATCAGGCACGAGGATCCACCCGCAGAGGACTGCAGCCTTGCCCCCTACCTCCCACGCACCTGTGGGGGCTGTGGGTCCACACAGGGCCGTCTGTGGATTCAGAACCCCGCAGCTGGCCCCAGCGTCCGCCTGACAATCCCTCCCACCCCACCCACTCCCTTCCATGATGCCGATGCTTGTGAAGGCTGGCCACCGAGTGGACGGCACCCCCAGAATCCTCCGTGGTCACCTGTGTCATGACGGTGCTGTCCTCACTCCCAGACCAGGACGCCTGCGTGGGCCATGGGACAGGTGGCGTGGCATCCTGCCAAGCCCTGCAGAGCCAGGAAGGTGCCTCCCTCCGCCCGCAGTAGGGAAGGCAGGGCTCCCTGTGCGTAGTCTCCATGGCGACCGTGAGAAGGCCTCTCGGACAGTGGAGACCCTCCCTGGACTTCGCCGGTGGTATTTTCCGGGCCTCCCTCCTGCCCGCCCTCCTTCCCAGGGCCCAACAGTCAACGTGGGGCTGTGATAGGATGCTGGGCAGTCCACACTGGGCCCCGGCAGGCTGTCCCATCTCCGCTCAGCCTCCAGGGGTACTGGTCTCCCAATGCCCAGCTTCTTGCCTCTTCCTCCATCTGTTCACTGGGGCCATAGAACTTTCTGGATTCCATTTGGTGAGGATCAAAAGAGGCCATGAGAGCTTGCTGCTTGGTTTTTCCAAGAATTCTAAAATAATCCCCACAAAACATTGCTTTTGGTGCTACAGGGGAATACCCCTTATCTGAAGTGCTTGGGATCAGGAGTGCTCTTGGATCTGGGATTTTCTCATATTTTGGAATATTTGCACACATATTATGAGCGCTCTAGGGGATGGGACTGTGGAATGCCAGGTCCTGTGGCTTCTCTCCCCATAGATCCTCCCTTGGTCTCCTGACACTGGGCCAAGAAGGCCTCAGACAGCCTCTCACCTTGATGGGGACGTGGCACCCAACCCAAGACAGCAATTCAGAGTGTCCTCTCTTGCTCTCTGACCTGGACTCGCTCGGACAGGACTGGGGAGAACCAACCAGTGACTGTACAGGGTGCAGCAAATGCAGGTCCCAAACGTGTGGGGATGTGTACTGTCGGTGATCTGGTGATTTTCCATTGAACATTCTGCATTATAATTGTATTCTCTCTCCCTTTGAGGGTTCTGGAGTTGTGGCCGTTGTGTTGTCTAGTTTCTCTCTCTCTCTCTCTCTCTGCCCCTCCCTCCCTCCCTGCCTCCCTCTCTCTCATTGCAACTCCATGGAGAGCAGCCTGGAGTTGCCTGGTCCGTTACAGTCCTGGGGCTCTGCAGCACCAACTTGTGATGCAGAGCACAAGGAGGGCATGGGCCCAGCTTTGGGAGTGAAGCCCCGGCTCACCTGCCCCTGGAAGGCCTTGCCTGGGGAGACCAGCCGGGCACCAGTAGCTGCAATTTACTGTTATTTTGGAGGGTCCAGGGGCTTTGGAAGTGGGGTAGATGCATCCCCAGGCGTCCAGGAACTCCAACCTCCAGAGACAGGTTTTCTCTGATGGATTCCACCATTGCTCAAGCCCTGGAGAGCGCATGGATCCCCTGTCCACCTGAGGTCAGCTCAGCCCAGAGCTAAGTCGCCATGGTTACCAGCATGTTTGTTTTCGCTGAGCTGATGGCAATTTGTGGTACTCCAAAAACAATATTTACAAGTCAGAGATGCATTAGTTGTGGCCAGCTGGTGGACATCTGCTCCAGCTGGAGCTCCGGGCCCCTCTGGTGGGAGTTCAGGCTTCTGGACAGCCCCAGGCCAAGGGAATCCTGAGCCCAGGCCACCCTTGACCCTTAGCCCAGCTCTTCCTGGGTTAGGTGATTTTCCTGCCCTAAAAGAGAATCAGAAATGGAGACAGGGACAGACTGGCCTCCCGCAGCCAGGACGTGTCCTTGAAGGAATTGAGCACTCAGAGGATGTTCCTGGGAGTGCCAGCTCCCTTACCTTCCTGGCCACGTGTCTTCTGTGCAGTAAGGGGTTAACTCAGAGGGGTCAGGTGATCAGACCCTGCACACTCCAAAGGACTGGCTTCGCAGGGTCCTGGACTTGACTTCCAAACCCTAAGAACCTCCCCGCCTGATAAGAACACGTTTGGGCCCCTGGGTCTGGGCACTGCAGTGGGTGAACCTGGCAATGGATTGATGTGGGCAACTGGTTGTGAATGCCTGAGGCTTTAGGCCTTTTGGTGTCTGCAGTCTGAGAAACTGACCTCGATAATAACCCTGGACTCAGAGGCTTGGGTGGGCTTCCCTGGTGGCACTGCTCAATCTGGTTTGTCATACGTCACTGCTGGGACAATCAAGTGCTTTCTGAGGACCTCCCCTGGAGGCTGAGTCTCTCCTGGCCTCTCCTGGTCTCTCCTGGTCTCCTCCCTGTGTGCCTTTCAATGGTTGATTGTAATCTGTCCTTTGGATACAGAAGACTGTGCCTCTGTCCTGCCAGTCTTTGTTTTCTCCCGAGGGGTTTCTGTCTTTATTTGTCATGTATACGTGACAGTAGAGTGCCTGACATATACAAACATGGAGTATGACCTATTCTAATAGGATCCCATTCTTGTGCTGTACATGACGTGGGGTTTCACTGGTCATGTGTTCACATATGAACATAGAAAAGGGAAGTTGGATTCATTCTACTGTCTTTCCTATTCCTATCCCCCACCCTTCCCTTCATTCCTCTTTGTCTAATCCAATGAACTTCTATTCCCCCCGCCACCTTATTGTGAGTCAGTATCCGCATAATCAGAGAGAATATTTGGCCTTTGTTTTTTTTTTTGGAATTTGTTTACTTAACTTAGCATGATAGTCTACAGTTCCATCCTTTTACCGGCAAATGCCATGATTTCATTCTTCTTTAAGGCTGAGTACTATTCCATTGTGTATAGGTACCACATTCTCTTTATCCATGCATCTGTTGAAAGACACCTAAGTTGGTCCCATAGCTTTGCTGTTGTGAGGAGCTGCTATAAGCATTGATATGGCTGCATCACTGTAGTATGGCCACTTTAAGGCCTTTGGGTATAGGCCAAGGAATGGGCTAACTGGGTCAAATGGTGGTTCTGGTCCAAGTTTTCTGAGTGATCGCCATACTGCTTTCTAGAGTGGTTTGTTCTGAGTCTTTCTGGAGAGTCCTCTATCCTCAGGGTTCTTGGGGGACCTTGGCACACCGTCTCCCTTGAAGAGGTCCTGACTGAGCTTCCAGTGGAACAGGAGGCGGTTCCTTTCTGCCCTTTACGGGAGGAATTTACCTTCCAAGCTTCGCCACGTCATCTCAGAGCAGGGAGCAGGCTGGTCGCTGTGCCCTGGGGAGGAGTGACCAGCCAGGTCCTGGGCTCCACTGCCTTCCTTCCCTCAGCTGAGACTCTAGGCCCAGGCAGACTCAGCCCCGGCCCCGGCCCTGGAGCCAGTGCCCAGAGAAGGACAGCAATCCTCCTGCCCGGTCACTGTCCTTCTCGGGCCCGGTCCTGGGCAGCCTGGTGCCCGGCTCCAGCAGGGAGCCAGGCCTCCCTCCAGGCTGATTTCCACCCTCGGGCTGGCTGTGGCCGCCTGTCCTCCACCTATGTGCTGAGTTGGAAGCCTGGCCTGCCGGCCCCGGGAGTGACCTGGCAGCTCCTCTCTGCTGTCTCTCTGGCTGGGGGTGGGGGCAGGGGAGGTCGCACCCCACCTGCAGGGCGTGCCCATTGCCCGGCACACGATGGAAGGTCCCCAGATGTTACACTAGCAATCTTGCCTGTGGCCCCCTCAGGGCCGGTCTCCCTCCCGGATCCCAGCAGCAGAGCCGCCAGCTGACAGTGCTGCCTCTGCACGGGTCCCTGCCATTTGCCTGCCCCGGAAGCTCTGCTGTTGGCTCCCCACCTGGTGGGGCGGCCTGGACACCTTGTGTGGGACACCCCCCCTGCAGGGCCCCCATGTGCCCTCCAACTTGGGGGTGCTGTTCTGCCCAGGACTGTGCTCTGCCTGCAACCAGGATGTCCTGGGGCTTTCTGACAGGGCTGTTCCACTTGGCCCCCTGGGGCCGGGCCCGGTTCTGCAACCTAACCCAGCACAGGGGAAGAGGCCAGGCTGAGGTCTGAGGAAGCTCAGGGCTGTGGACAGCAAGCTCAGCTCTGCACCCGGAGGCCGGGCTGGCATCACAATGTCACCACGGCTTCATCCCAACAAACTCCGGATGGCCCATCACTCTGACGAGGATGACAGCTCCTGAGCCCACTTCTGTGACCCTTTCCACAGACCAGACCCCCGAACCCAGGGAGACGAGATAGTTCCTCCCAACCATCAAATCTGTAAGAAAGTGTGGTTAAGAATCCACTTAGAACCGGCCAACATGAGCCAAGGTGACCTAAAGTTGCCATGGCAGTGGGGACTTGAAAGTCTGATGTCATCCTGCTGTCAGTCAAAAGTCAAGAAATGGAGCTGGGCGGGACTCTCTGGAAACTTCTTTGGGATCCCGGAAGCAGACACTGCCCCTCTCCTCTCTGAGAGGACCCACTCTCTCGGTTGAGAGTGTCCCCTTTCCCTTTTCCTTCTATAAACCCATGCTCGTTACTCTGAGTGACGTATCTGAAATCTTTCTGACTCGATCACAAGAACTCGGGTTTGCTGGGGGCGGGGGTCTTGGTGCTGCCTCAGTTTCCCAGAAGAACCCAGCCCTGTAACAGCTCCCCCTAGCAGGGAGGCTCCTGGAACGAAGGCAGGTTCTGGGCTGATGTGCACCAAGCCCACTCGGGGCCAGGCGCTGTGTTCGTGCTCGTATCATCTTTAATAACGCCACCTCTGCCTGCAGGAGCAGACTTCTCTTCTCAGAGAGGGAGAACGAAGTCAGGAGACGCCCGGACAGCGTCGTGGAGGCCTCCGTCTGTCGCGCAGTGACGGGACAGGAAATCTCCGCACTTTGCCCAGCTCCCCTGCCCTAGAGATGGGAAGGGGCGCTGTGTCTCCCCTTGGAAATCCAGGTGGGAGAGCAGAGTCCACGCTGCACTGCCAGGCAGGTCTTCCTCCTGCTCTCCGGGCACTCGCGGTGGTCAGTTCCACCCTGAAAGTCCAGCATCACCTTCTGAACTGTTGATAGGTCCTCCCAGGAGCCACCCAGCAGAGACACGGCCCAGCACCCAGCAGGCCTGAGGAACAATTTCAGATTCACCTTTGCTTGCAGACAAGAGACTCAAACCAGGCAAAAAAGAACAAGAGAAACCAGGGCTGTGGTTGCTATAGAAACAAAGGGATGCTGCAACCCAAACTCAGACCCTGGCTTAGGGCGCCATCTAGTGGACATCATGAGAGTTGCAGCCATGGCCGAGGACCAGAAGAAAGTTCCAGTGATCCTCCACCTCTATGGGCCTTCACCTCCAACAGACCCTCTTCCATCAGATTCCACCTCCATCAGACCCTTTTCCACTAGCCCCTCTGCTGTAGAGTGAGTCACAGCCTGGGATCCTGGGCTCCAGGTGGTGTCCGAAGATCAGGACTTTCAGGGACACAACCCAGCAGGCAAAGACCCACCAGCCTCAGGGAACCACAAGACCACCTCCACGCCTCAGAGGTGCTCTGCATTCTAAGGTACAAAAGGGGCCTCCTTCCCATTCCCACGGGGGTAGAGTGACAGCATGGGCTTCGTAACCAGGTGGGTTTGACTTACATTCACCCCCGACAGAGGAGTCGAGCATCTTTGGAAAAGCTACTGTTTTAGTCATTTTTTTTTTTAACCTCTGTGATCAAAACACCTGACAAGAGCAATTTTAGAGGAGGAAAGGTCTATTTGGGGCTCACGGTTTCCGAGTCCTCCGTCTGTAGATGGCCAACTCCATTTTTCTGGGCCCAAGATGAGGCAGAACCCAGGGTGTGGAGGAGGAAATCAGCTCAGGACACGGCACCAGGAAGCAGAGAGAGAGTTCCTCACTAGGGGCAAAATACACACCCCAAAGGCACACCCCCAGTGACCCGCTCCCTCCAGCCACCCTGCCTGCCTACAGCTACCACCGGGTTAATCCCTAACTGATTAGGTTAAGGCTCTCATAACCCAATCCTTTCACCTCTAAACTGTCTTGCATTGTCTCACACGCGAGCTTTTGGGGGACACCTCATCTCTGAACCATAACAGCTGCGTGAGGTCTCCAAGTCCTCAGCCAAAGAGGGAGCTTGCTCATGCCGGGAGGACTCAGCACAAGGGTCGAATATGACCATGCCTGCAGGGTCCCGCCCACTGTCCACTCTGCAGTGGGGGCATCGTCTGCAGAGTCTGCAAGGCCCTGAAGTTTGGCCTCGCAGGTGTTTCGTTGCACCACCCAGGGTGACATCTGCATCAGGGACACCTGAGGCCTTCCCTCTGTTTTGACCCTCTCTGGACGGATCCCATGAGCAGTGCCATCAGTGAGCCTGACTCAGAGGCTCTGAGCTGGAAGCAATGCTCAGACCAAGGATATGCCTGCGCAGCAGCTGAGACTAGTTGGCATCCCAGACTCTCTAGTGCTGAAGCCCGGGAGCACACGAGTCTCTGTTCCTCTCCCCTCCGCCTGCCTGAGGTCTCCCGGCTTTATGGTGTGTGTCGTGCCCACAGCGGGTTTTCTTCAGCTGGGTTGTGAACACTTGGGAGCAAGGACTCCCTCTCATCCTTCTTGTCTTCCTGATGTCAGCGTAAGGACTGGGACGCGGTCCACCTTCCCTGGTTGGATGTAGATGGATGCGTGGGTGGGTGGGTGGGTGGAGAGAAGCACGGAGAGATAGGATAGAAGGTGGGTGGACTGAGCGCGTGGGTGGCCACAGGAGTAGAGACACCTGTTGAAGCTTGAGGATGGTTGCGTGTGGCAGAAGAACAAGAAGATGGCTGGCTGGGTGGATGGGTGGACAGACGAGCAGATGGATGGAAAGATAAGTAGGTGGGTGAGGGGTGGGTGGCTGGTCACAGGAGTAGACACCTGTTAAAGCTGGATGACGGGCACAGATGTGGACGGTTGAACAAGATGGGTGGATGGACAAACGGATGATGAGTGAGTGGACCAGCTCAGGGACACCCACGGCATCAGGCCCTGGCCTCCGTCAGCCCCTGCCGTGGCTCCGCAGCTGCTGGGGAGCGTCTCCCTCCCGTGCTCTCTGAGGGCAGGGCTCTGTCTTAGTCACCATTTTGTCCAGGCACTGAGCTCAGGGCCCGGGGAACTGTGACTGCTCAGGAAGACCTTGTCAGAGCCTTGGGCGTGGGAAGTTAGAAGAGGGAAGATGGGGTTCCCATTACTACAGAAAACGCAATAACAGATGGAAGTAGCCTGTTTATTGAGATCACATAGGAACTGCAGATGAAGTTTGAAAGATGGGGCTTTAAAATACATGCCAATGACTTCGCCTGAAACCCAGAGCCACCCGCGACGGAGCTCAACACCTGGGCTTCCTGATGTCTCATGCTGCTTTTCAAGAAGGCAAATGGCAGGGAGTGCCCTGATGCCAGAGCCAGCGGGCACGACTCAGGAAGGACCAGAGATGTGTCCCGGGCTCCCCGGGAGACCAGCCCTCAGAGGTCGCTCCGCGAACCTTGGTGTGAACTCAACCAGACGGAGAAGCCAGCACACCATCACGTCTCAGTGCCGAGGCAATTTATTCTGCTTGTTCAAAATGGGTCATCCACACACGTTACTCACGGTTACTCTTGACCTGAGAATATCCCATAAATCAAATTGCTCCTTTTCCCAAATGTCCTGTAGGAGTGATTAATCATTTTCTTTAACAAACTCTTTTTCAATTTTTTTAGGTGTGGATGGACACAGCACCTTTATTTTATTTATTTATTTTGACGTGATGCTGAGGAGCGAACCCAGTGCCTCACACGCGAGAGGGAAGCGCTCTACCTCCGAGCCCCAGACTGACCGCTAATTATATTCAGTGAAATTACTGTCAAGATTGAAACCTAAGACCCTGTTGTCCTTCTAAGACCATCGCGGGGAAACCCTGTATTTCTAGATGTTAGCTCTCGGGACAATTCTGAGTTATTTCAAATGAGGGGAAAGCAGTGTCTCTTAGCATAGCGTCAACGAAGAAACCCAGGGGAACACATGCCATTCGAGACCATTTCTTTGTTGGTTCATCCTACGACCCCAGGAGCATCCCTGTCTACCCCTTCCCTGCGTTCTCACCGTGTGGTGGGGACATCGCCCCCTCCCGAGGGGTGGGATCCCGTGAAAACATGGCTGTGGGCACGTTTGGAAACGTGAAAGAGCAGTGTGTGTGTGTGTGTGTGTGTGTGTAACATCACTTTTACTCACTAGAAATATATTCCTATTAACAGAGTACCTTCTGAGTCGCCTTATTTTGTAAATAAAAACAACCCGCTGGTAAGTGGAAGACAAGTTAAAGTGCACCCACATCTACTAAAAATAGCATTCGAGCTGCCTTTACAAGACGGATCTATTTCTAAAAGAGCGTGGCAGAAACGGTCAAATATCTCCGGAGCGTGAAGGGCCGTGGGATTGACAGCATGCTGGGCGCCGGCTTCCGCGAGTCAGGGTGGCAGGACCCAACGGGGAGGCGGGGCCTGCGGGCGGGGTGTGCGGGGCTGGGTGCTGCAGGGGTGGCGTGGGCGGGTTGGAGGCCCGGGACTCTCCAGCACTCTGCCCACGTCTCCGACAGGACGGGCCCTGGGCACAGAGGGGCTGCGGTCGTCATCGGGGCTCATCCTAACACTGGCACAGAGCGCCACGCTCCTGCTAATGCTTGACCGGCGGTGACCTGCGTGGGGAAGGAGGCGCCTGGGTCGGGGGGCAGGCGGGAGCGAGTTCACAGAGCAGGCGGGCTCCACCTTTTAAAAGTATTCCTTTAAAACAAACAACCCAGCGCGGTGGCCCCGGGCCCAGCCTGTCGGCGCCGAAGGCACTGTGAGTCACCTCTGGTGGCCTCCAGCACACGCAGGTGTAGAGGGAAGGCTGTTCTCACCCTCCCCAGAAAGTCTGCGTGACGGGGCGGAAGGGCACCCTCGTACATGACGCTTGGCCGTCTGTCCTTGGCATCAGCCGCAGTAGGGGGCCACCCAGAGACCCATCCTCGCATGCAGCCTGGTCCCTGGTGAGAGCCAGTCTTCGGGGACATGCCTGAGAACAGCCCCTGGCATGTTCAGCATTTGGGTTGGGCCATACCTGGGAGAGTCCCTTCGGCCATTTCTTCAGTTCTCAGGCCCCTCATGTGGTTGGACTTACCACACTCCTTTACAAATGAGGAAACCGAGGCACAGAGAGGCTCGGGAGCTTGCCCGAGATGGCCCAGCAAGGGAGTGGCAGCAGGGGATTTGGGGCCGGTGCCTGGGGCTGCTCTCACCACCCTACATCCTATTGCCTCTGGTTTCTTGGGGACAGTGATGTGCCACCAATCAAGCCCTCATTGATGTGCCATCATCCCTGTCCCCTTTCTGGCCACTGAAGGGTGCTTTCCAGGAGGAGAGGAGGCGTCTCCAGTTAGGGAGCCCAAAACCCCACCGGCACAGACTGCCCATCGCCACGCTGCGATGGCTGACATCCGCGCCTCGCCTACACCCACCTCCAGGTCGCCGGGCCTCCTCTTCAGAGAACACCTGGTAGCTGAAGTCGTCCAGCTGGATTTTGAAGTTCTTTGTCCGGTCAGTCTGTGGTAGCGCGTGATCAGGAAGGCGGCCACCCCTGCCACCACGGCAAAGCCGGCCACTGCGATGAGAATGAGGTAGCTGGTCCCCAGGCCCGGCTTTGCACATGCAGCTGCACCTGTGGCGTGAGACAGGCCCCGGGTGAGAGACCTGCGGGGCCAGGAGGAGGGCAAGGGCATGCACAGCAGGACCCGGAACGGCGAGCGCTGCCCACGGCCACCGCTCCTCAAAGCATGACCCGTTTGGTGGGGGCAGCCGGCGGAGGGGAGGCCTGTGTGTGCCGCGGACGCCGGTGGGTGTGCGGCAGTGAGTGCGGCTCAGGCGACCCAGCGACCTGGCTAGCTGTGGCTACGAGGGCACCAGAGAGACAGGAGCGAGAAGCCCACTCCCCAGCAGTGCCGCGTGGGCACCCGCACACCCGCCTCCTCCCCAGGAGGGAGGACGAGCGCCCCAGAGTTGCTGACACACCCAAGTTCACAGGCACTCGCCACGGTAGCTGCAAAGCCAAGCAGCCCGCGTGTCTCCACACGACTGGGTGGGCCAGTGCCGTCCAGCCACATGAGGGCACGTGGCAGGGAGAGGAGGAAGCCCCCGACTCACTGCAGCAGAGGAGTGGAGAGCGTCCCGTGAGCGACAGGCCCGCCCCACACGTGGCACAGCCCTGTCTACACAGAGTAAATGCACCAGCAAAACCAGAGGCGGAAAGCAGCTTCCGGGTCCAGGGCCAGAGAGCGGGGAGACGGGGAGCAGGCAGGGAGCTGGCCTCCGGTGAAGACGCGTTGGATCGAGAGAGGAGGTGGCTGTACCGCAGGTGGAGGCACCGTGAGCCGCTGAGCCGGGGTGTCAGCACCACTGCCCGGTGCTCCGTGAACCTGGCCACACCGCCTGAGAAAGATGCGGGCCTCTGCCAGCCCTCAGCCACTCCAGCACCCCAGGGGACGGACCTGACCACCCGCCACGAGGTGGCCCAGCCCGTGAACAGGCATGAGTCCCAGGTGCCTCAGCAGGGTCAGCCGGGCCCGGCCACGTTCCCCCAGCCCCTCCCTTCCACTGCAGGGGGGCATCTGCAGCACAGGAGAAGGCCTGGCTGGGATGAGCCTTCCTGGGTGACCAGAGGCCCTCACAACTCCACTTCCCACCTGTGGCGATCTCTGGGCAGTTGCCCAAAGTGGTTGCTGCTCTGGGCCTCCCAGCACACAGCAGAGGGTGTTGCTGTCGGCAGTCATCCCAGCCTGCTGCTGGGGCTCCCTCGGGATGCCTGCACAGTGAGCTGGCCACAAATGGACAACCATATCTCCCAGGAACAGGAAAACTCTGGAACCTCCTGCCCCACTGCATGGGCCCTCATCTCCCAAGGAAGCCAAGACCCCCAGGCCCTGGCCAGCCATTTCCCTGGACAACTGCATGGGTGGCCTAAATCCAGACTCCAGGGGCAGTAGAGTGGGCCCTCCCCTTGGGCTGGGATTAAGTGCTTCTCCTGCCAGTACAAGGGGGTGTCTGCACTGAGGATACTGGAGACAAGGACAGAAGGAGACGGGCACCTGCAGCTGTGGAGCCAGAGCCAGCCCAGACTGTCCACCCAACAGTAGCCCCTGTCCCACTCCTCCCCAGCTGGGTTCTGCTGCCTGCACTGGAATGCTCCTGACTGACCCGCTAAGTCAGGTGGCTCAGAGTGGGGTCCTCAGGCCAGAAGCTGCCCCGACTGGTCACACAGCCCAGGAAGGGCTCCAAATCCATGCCAGACACATTAGAAGTGGGGAATGGTCATCACAATTTGACACTGGCTTCGGCAGGTGTGTCCCGTTGTGCAGGGTGCCCACCTCTTCAGGTGCACGTGGGTCATACAGGCAGGGTGTGTGTCTGTCCAGGGTGCGTGAGGAACTTAAATAACTGCAAAGACACCAAGCTAGTAGGGCTTTTGTAAAGGGGACAGAGAGGGAAAGTGTCAAAGACCCTCCTATCACCTTCCTGTGCAGGCCCAGGAGGAGCTGGCCTGCCCCGGAGTTCAGAGTCCTAGGTCAGTCACTGGGGAGGCCCCGCCTCTTCACTTCTGAGCAGCCTCCGCAATCATTCCAGACCCTCCCACTGGGGGTGTGTGCGCACCGTGGACATCAGCCTAACACTCTGCACGCCTCTTTCAAAGTGGAGCTCTGGCGAGTGTGAATCAGTGGGCCATCTAGGGAGGCCACGGCCATCAGGATTCCCACAGACTCTGATGCTGACAGACTGTGTGGGTAGCACCTGGGAAGGACCAAACGGATTCTACCCCGTGCTGGGTGCTGGATCGTGCCACCACGAGACTCCAAGACCAGACGCCCAGTGCTGCGGGTGAGCTTGGTCTGCAGGACGTGACCAGCGAAGCTGAGGCACTGGGGTTGGTGGCCAGGCCAGTCCGATCCCATCCATGAGCATTCTGATGCGAGGTGGCCACGCGGAGGCAGAGACACGGAGAGAAGGACGCGTGAAGACAAAGGCAGAGACCCAAGTAACAGCCTCCAGCCAAAGGACGGGCAGCGACTGCACCTCCGCCGGACTCGGAGGCAGCCCTGCCCCCGTTGTGGCTCCAGACCTGGTTGTTCCAGTGACCAGGACACCCGAAGGGCTGGAGTGGAAGACCCCTCTAAGGAGCCAGCCCAGCTCCCTGGGAGCAGAGGGGCGTGGACCCAAGGGCTGGAGCAGAGGCCAGCTCCTCCAGACAGCAGGGCTGCAGACGCACACAGTTCCCAAGGTCTGGAGGCTGCTCTTGCTTCTTCCCTACAGTGAGGTGACGGTGAAGGCAGGAACGGAGGACGGATCTGGAGGGGATCTAGCCTCCAGCCTCTCCTCACCTCTGCGGACGCCCATGCTGCTGCTGCGGCTAACGTGCTCTGTTACCCTGTGGCGAAGTCCCCACCTGCTGCCGGATTCCACGTTTAAATTATTTTCTGCATGTTGTGTGATACTATTGACCAAACGAAAGCTAAGTCTACAATAAGTAAGAATGGCAAACAAAATGTATCATCCGAGTCCTCATTTTTGAGCCGACCAGTTGCACGCTATCTGTGCTGGATATACCAGTACGGTGCCTCCCAATTACGAATGGCTAACGCCATCCAGCGACTTACACAGGCCAGGCTCTGTGTGAAGTGGGGTTGTTATCATCCCCAGTTCACGGGTGAGGGAAATGAGGCACAAGGTACTATCCAGCCTGCCCAAAGTCACCACGTCATCATCAAATGCCAAAGTCAGGTTTTGAATCAGGAAGCCTCACAAATCAGCTTCACACAAAGATTTTGCTTCTCCTGCAGCCCCACCGGACACTCACAACTTTCTGATGTAGGTTATGTCTAACCACTACAACTTCCCTCTACAAAGAAAAAGCAGAGTGCCTGGCACATAGTAGATGGATGAAATAGTAAACATGTGGATGGATGGATGAAAGGATGGATGGGTGGATGGATGAAAGGATGGATTGGTGGATGGATGGATGGATGGATGGATGGGTGGGTGGATGGGTGGATGAATGGATGGATGGGTGGATGAGATGGGTAGGTGGATGGGTGGATGGATCGGTGAATGGACAGATGGGTGGATAGATGGATGGATGCATGAATGAATAAATGGATGAATGAAAGAGTGGATAGATAGATGAATGGACAGATGGGTGGATAGATGGATGAATGGATGGATGGATGAATAAATGGATGGATGGATGAGTGAATGGATGGATGGATGGATGGATAGACGGATGGGTGGATGGGTGGGTGGGTGAAAGAGTGGATGGATAGATGGATGAATGGATAGATGGATGGATGGATGATGGATGGATGGATGGCATTCAGGAGATTTAGTAATTTCCATTTGACTGCACAACTCACACATCACAGCCTAACAATCATACTCAGTTCTACTAACTCCAAGTCCAGAGCTCTCCATACTCGTTGTGATGTTCCATGCAATGCCTGTGAGTGCATGGAAAGGGAACATGATACAGAAAGTGCCTTTTCTTGCTGGGGTCCCAGACTGACAGTTCTCTCCAGCCACTTAAGAAAATGAAGAGTGCAGAAAAAGCATGCTGTCCCAGAACCTAGACTAAACCGGCTGTCATCGGAGAACCCCTCCATGAGCTTTGACCTAAATGCAAAGATTCTGAGTCCATGGGCCTGGGGTGTGGTCTGGTAGCTATGTTCTTATTTATTTATTTATTTATTTATTTTAATTTCCCAAATGCTCTGGATGAGAATTGGCAGCCGGGAAACACTGGGAAGGATCTCTTCTCAGCTCCCTCCTGCTCCCTTGCTTCCAAGTCTTGGACAGGACTTGGACCCCAGCTCTCACTCTGCATCTGAAATGCACAAGTTCTAGTCCAGGGAAACATCAAGCAGATCATCAAGGTGAGGGAGATGATCCAAAGAACAGGAAAGTCAGCCAAGATTGGTTTCCGCAGCAAGAAAGGGGAAAACAAGCGTGGGGGAGATGGCGGGGTGTGGGGGAGAAGTGGCTTAAAGTTTGCTTTTCGGCATAAAAAATTGGAGGTCAGAGGCCACACCTGGCTGGGCAGTTGCTCCATGGTATCCTCGGGACCTGTCTCATTTGCATGCCAGGCAGCAGGACGGGGACAAGGAAGAAGGGACAAAGGATGGCTTTGGATAGTTTTTAGGGAGGGTGCCTCTGAGGTGGCCACCACCGTCCCCAGGCCTGTCACTGGCCAGAGCCCACTCCTATGGCCACACCTAGCTGGCAGGGAGGCTGGGAACAAGTCCCCTTCCGGGAGCCATTGTGCCACCAACTACCCCCGGGCTCTCTCATGCAGAAGGGAAGAGAAGGAAGTTGGGGACCTCAGGCAGTGTCTTAGTACTCAAACCACAAAACCATTATTTTCTCAAAACAATCTGATCGATCACATTGTAAAGAACTCATGTTCTTTTCAAACTGATTTTGAGAATATGTGACATGTAACCGGCCGAGGAAACCTCACCCTGGGGGAGAACAGAAACACTGGCTTCTGTTATTGCAGCCTCAGAATAAAACAGCATTTTCACGCGCACCAAGAGTTCGCTGCCACCTGTTTGGGCCTAAGCCCTTCCCCTGCACACCACCGCGTCTACCAGCTTCCGAAGCCCGCCCTGGCTCCCCACGGCGCAGTGAGCAGCTCGGCTCATCCTGTGGCTGACTCTGAGCTTCACCTCCCCACGGGCTGTACACAGGGAGCCAGCGTCACGCTGGCTCACAGGGCCCCCGAGAGCTAGCTCGGCCGTCGCTGTTCCTATCATCACGGGTCTTTGGGAAGCCCTTTAAAGCTCCACGTTTGGAAGCAGTTGCTCTCCGAGCTGCCTGCTGGCGAGTGGGGTCTTTTCTTGTTTATCCAAACCCAGCCGTGGACTCACCTTGCGACCGAACGAGGGGCCCCCAGGACATCTGGTGCACGACGGAGCCTTCGCTGCTTCTCCGCAGCCGGGAGTCGTGGCAGGTCTGTTGTTTTGTTTGAAACGAGAAAAGTTTAAACTTAGTTTTGCACAACACTTTTGGGGCATTAGCCAGCTCTCAGGGTGATCATCTGATAATTCTGTCCTCTGGGTCATCAGGTCACTGGGTGGATGAGTCTAGGTGGGACCTGGGAGCCGTGGGAGACCAGACAGGGGCTCTTCCCAGTGGGGGTGCCTGGGGCGGGGGAGCAGAGCACACCCACCTGGGCGGTGGAGGACCTGTCCCTGGGATCCCTCCCTCCAAACCCACCCCGCTGGGTGGAGGCTGAGTCCCCTGTGCATTCTCCAAAGGCTACTGGCACCCTCGATCCTCCTAGTGCCTTTGCCTTGTGCCACCAGCTCAATTGCCTGCCATGGGTGGCACTGTGTCCTACAAAAGCACCGACTCCGAGGCCCAGTGCCGGTCACTGGGACCTTGTCGGGTTCAGGAGCTCGTAGGGCAGGCTCTAGTCCAGTGCGGCTGGTGTCCTTATAGAAAGGGAACACCTAGACACGGAGACAGACGTGCACAGATGAGACCGACCTCCACAGGCTTGAGAGCTTGAGCAGGGAGGGGCCTGGCAGAGGCGCCCTCGCTGCCCAGGAGGACGCAGCGCTGCCGACACCTTGAAGGTGGACGGTGAGCTTCTGGCTTGTTCTCGGTCCAGTTTGTGGTACCTTGCTACAGCCCCCCTGGACATGAACATGATGCCATTCTGGAGGATCTAGAAGGGTCTATGTCAAGGTCAGACCACACAGAGCACAGGACTGGCCTTCCTGCAGAGGGAAGCTTGTGGCTGGTGACCTTCTGTTCACTTCTGAGGACCAAACGGACCAGGGGGCACACGAGTGTACCCTTCGGGACCTGTCATGTGGAGTCGTCTGTTCCCTGTAGGACGGTCTACTGTTTGAGGAAAGGTGACATTAACTAAACCGGCCACACACGTTTCTTTCTTATGCACAGCCTGCCGACAGGTGTGGGTAGATGAGCTCAGAAACAAGCACACCCTCCAGAGGAGAGCACGCGTAGTCTGAACCAAAGGCCTCCAGAGCCATCTCCTGCTGGGACAGGACATGACCACACACTGGTCACTTTGCCTGTGTCCAGTCTAGAGAACAGCTCTGAAGCCCCAGGACTGCAGGGCACCTTGCAAATCCAAAGGTCTGAGGAGGTGAGATCTAAAGCTGTCCGTGCTCCCTGCGTGAATGCTGGGCACGGGGAAGGAAAACCCTACCACCATCTCTGATGCCTGGTAGCGCTCGTCGACGTCGCGAGACCACACTCAGTGAGGCTAGCACTTTACGCCTGAGCGTGCGGCTAGCCACCTTGGGAGGAGGCTCGGCGCTGCCGGGACAGCCAGCTGAACAGCACAGCCTGGAGGTTTGTTGGCCAGTGACACACCCATGTGCCCCAGCTCGCCTGGGGCCTCCTCCGGTGCTGCCTCCTTCCAGGGCCAACTTGCAGGGCCCAGCGTCCCCACTCAGATGTCCCTGAGCCCCCACTCTTATTAGCAGAGCTGCTTCCTCATAACATACAGATTTTGCCGGCCACAAGTCAAGGAGCACAGACACTTACGATCCTGCACGTGGCTCTGGGGGACTCCACGCAGACACGCAGCCGACAGTGCAGGTAGACCACCGAGTTGTTGATGAAGGAGAAGACCCTCAGCTTGAACTGGGCCTTGCTGGAGTTGCCGTTCTCAATCACACTGGTGTAGGTGTTGGGGACGGGGCAGCTGAGGGAGGAGATGGGCTTCTCAGCATAAGCAGCCCCCACTATCCATCTGCATCCCCCAGGCTTCGTGGGGGTCACCAGGTCCCCCGAACCCAGGTCCACATCAGCGTTGGCCTGGAGATTCCGGGAGTCCCTGGCAGGCGACAGAGCCAGGCAGGCAGGGGTGCAGCCTCCCCCCAAGCCCTACCTGTTGTTAATGAAGCCAAAAGTGAGGGGGTCGCCCGCGTTGCTGGAGGGGGTCGCCCAGCACTCTGTGAGGACCACCTTGAGCTGGCTATTCTGCCTGAAGAGCCCCACTTGGATCTTGACGTCGTCACTGGCAGACACACTGTGGTTTTGAGGTATGGGAGAATCTCCGACGAACAGCTGCATTTTGGTGACAAAATTCCCAGCGCCGTGGAGGTCCTCAAGGACAGTGTGGACCCTGCGGGAGGGAGCGGCCTCAGGGGGTGCCTCTGCTACACCCTTGACCCACACCCTCCAAAAGCAGCTCTGAGGAAGGGTGGAAATGGAGGAGGACCCCCCGTGAGAGCAGACGGGGGCTGTGTGTGCAGAGCTGGCCTCCTGGGTCAGACCCCAGCTGCGTCGGCAGAGACTCCTGGGCAGGTGGGGAAGGAGCCCCAGGAGTGCTATGTGGAGGCTGTGGGCCCTGCAAGCTGGAGGTCCGGCCTCCTTGCTGCTTGGCAAGGGGTGCAAACTTAGTCCTCTGGCTAAGCCTAAATAGGACTGAGGCAGGAATTTGGGAAGCTACTAGCATTAATCAAATCCCAGCCATTGTGTATTTGCATAGTCAGCCTCAAAGAAGGGTCTCAAAAGGTTGACACCGTGAAGACCCCTAAGATCAAGGTGCTAGGGAGAAGCCGGAGCCATAGCAGCCAGTGGCTTGCCACTCACCCCCACTCTGGGCCATAGCCCAAGGAGGTCAGGAGGTCGTTCCGGAAGGTACAGTGGATGGGACTGAGGATCTTCAGGTGGTGGATGATACCCTCCGGGGAGAGGTCACTCCTCAGCACGGTCCTCACCACGGTGTTTGTCAGATTCTGGGCACAAACAGGGAGGCAAGTGATCTCCCAGGGCCCAGCAGGCCCCTGCGTGAGCCATGGGCCTCAGCTCTGGGTGCTGGGAAGCTTACCCCCAAAAGTGTAAGCCCCTGACAACTGTTCCCTGATGTGAACTGCCGAAGAGAGCGGGGAGTCTTGGCTTCTGCTTCTAGCCGTGACCCCCAGAGGGAGGCAGAGCCGGCCAACTGTGCACAATCCCTTCCCTTGGTGCAGGTAAGTCCCTGGAGAAGGCTTAGCTTCTGACAAACCTCAAAACCCCTGGAGAGCTCCTGTGCACTGGAGCTTGGGCCGCACAGAGGGCACGGAGTTCTCTTTCTCAAAGTGCCCTGAATCTGCTGAATGCAGCTGTCACACCAGGTCTTGTCGGGCTGAGAACTTGGGCCTCCATCTCCAGACCCTGCCACCGGCCCGTAGGAGACAGTGACTCGGGGGAGCAGCTGGTGTGTGCAGCGCCCCGTGGGTCATGGTGGACGCAGGCCTCTGTGGCTCGCGCCTTAACGTCTGCCCTCCCCTCCCGTGGCCAGTGCTCTCTTGGGCCCGAGGAGCCAGCTGCCATCTGCCATGGCCACCTCTCACCCAGCAGGCAGACCTGTGGCTCTGCCACGGCCGCCTCTCACCCAGCAGGCAGACCTGTGGCTCTGCCACGACCGCCTCTCACCCAGCAGGCAGACCTGTGGCTCACCATGAGGCTGTGGAGAGCTGCCTGGCTCCCCTCTGCGGCCCACACCCCACAGGAGCCCTGAGGCTGGGGCTGCCGCTCGCCTCCCCAATGAGACTCCCCAGAATCTTGAGGAAAATGAAAAAAAAATCCAAAAAACTCTTCTTCAGTGTGCAAGTTGAGGGCTGGCAGGGAGCGGGGGACTCTGCAGCCACTGGGATCCTGCAGGTGGCTCCTCAACCCAGGGCCTTCAAGGAAACGGAGTCGTGCTGGACACTGCTGTGCCTGCATACAAACACTCACTCTGCATGGCCTCCGCTCCAGGCCGACCCCACCTTCCCGGCCCCCCGCAGCCCCAGCTACTGGTCTCCGGCACGCTCCGCATCCACCACCACGTTGCCGTTTGGGATCTACCTCTCCCGTCTTTGCTCCTGCCTGGCCTCCGGACTCTCCCTGCCTCCCCTCCCCTGGGTTGAGTCATTGATCAGTCCCAGGGTCGGAGTCTGAGGCCCTCCTCAGGATGTCACCTGTCAGCCTCCAGCTGTCACCCCCTGTGCCTGTGGCTCTTGGTTTCATCTGAATCCCTCCTGTCCCTCTGAGCAAGCATCCAGGCTCTAACCAGGAGTGCCTGAGGTGAAGGTCCCGCCAACCTCCTGGCCCTCCAGGCACTGGGCAGAGCACAGGGCACCGCGCCTCAACCTGGACCCACAGACCCTGCTGAGCCACCAGCCTCACCCTAAATGTGGCTAATGTGCCTGGGCCCAGGGTCAGGGGACTAAATGTCACTGTGCACACACGACACCCAGTCTGCTCAGGTGTTGGGAGGTTCAGGGCCTGTGACCCTGCCCCATCCCTTTTTCTAGAAAATAAGACCTCAAAGTGCTACAAGGCCTCCAAGGACAAAGACCAGGCCCCCTGGTTCCTGCCCTGATGCCAGGACCTGCCATCCCTCGCCTGACTTCCCTGGTGAGGATGTCCTTCTGGCCCTCAGCTCCTCGGTCAGCTGCCGTGCCCCTGCCTAGCCATCCCCTTAGTCCCACCTCTAACACAGCTGTCCCTGCCCTGTGGGAAGTCCACCCTTCCAAGCAGGCTGCCAGCTCCGGGCCCAGCAGCCGCCCGGTCTGAACAACAGCTGAACTTCTCCATGAGCTTTCTGTCTCCTTAATGCCACCACAGCCACCTCCCCTCACCCCACAGGACCACGTGGGCCTTCCCTTTCCCAAAGGGCTCCCCTCGCCTGCACTGGTGGCTCAGTGCAGAATCCTCCCCCGCCAGAGTCTCCCTTCCCGCCCAAAGCTGACACAGCCACCCGTGGAGGCCACAGCCCCTCCACAGAGCTTCAGGCAAGGGCCCGTCCCCACAGCCAGCCTAAGAGGGTCCCCTGTGCTGCTGTGTCATCTCTGAACGGCCGAGATCCGGTCACAGATCGGGGGACAACGCTGCATGCCCAGGGCTTGGCCCTCAGCTAGACTCAGGGAGGACCCAGGTTTCCCCCAAACAAGCTTTGTGTTTGAAGGGAAAGAAGAGGTAGAGAGAGGACCTGGAGACCACCTTCCAGGAAGCAGGGCCTGGGCATCCCAGGACCTCTGGGTCCGGTCACCCGTGGGGCAATGTGCACCCAGCTGCAAAGGTTCCAGCCCAGGAAAAGCCACTTTTCCAGACCAGGTCCCTCATCCAGAGCCTCGAGGCCCCTGGAAGACCTGGAACCATGTCCTCTGACAGAGCTGTTCTGACAAATGCCACCAACATCCCCACCCACACAATGGACATGCACACTCACCCAACACACTCACCAGCAAGCACACTCACCATACTCACTCACACACATGTACGTGTGTACAGACACTTCCACACACACATGAAACCACACACACTCACACATTAACAACACACCGCCTCCACTCACACACACACAGTTGTACCCAGGCCCAGTTATACCTATTTTCCTGTTCATGCTCAGATTCATGCACACAATCATACACACCTAAACACACATAGCCATGCATGACAAGCACACTTGTGGTGTTTACATGTATGTGCACGCACACACCCCTGTGTAAAACACACTATATTCACACAAACACATTTGCATACACACATGCACAGGTATGCATATTAACATGCGTTCATACAGATACGTGCTCACACACGGATCTATTCAGAACACATTCAGCCACTTGCTTGGGCACAGTGTGCACACTCACAGATGTACCGAACACAGTCACACACGTGAACACGATTTCACACACACAGCGGCCCGCACACGCCTGCACACATTGCTCCATTTCGGTGGGAAGGTCCTTGTGCTGAAGGCCCAGTGCCAGCCCACAGTGCCACTGGAAGGGGGAACCTCGAGGAGGTGGCCCCCGGGGGCGACGTGGGGCTTGCCCTTGAAGAGACGCTAGCCCCCAGGCCTTCCTCTCGCCCCTTGCTTCCCAGCTGCCACGAGGCGGCTTTGCCCACCACAGGCCCCTGCCAGCACATTCTGCCTCTCCACAGGCCCAAGAGCAACAGCCAGCCATGGTCTGAGACCTCCTAAACGGTAAGCCAAAATAACCCTTTCCTCCTTAGCTGATTTACCCCATGTACTGCCATGGTGATGGAAGTCTAATACTCACACACTCATTCATACCTGTGCACAGGCACGTTCATACATACACATGTACATGATTATTCACACTACACTCACACAGGCATATTCACACACGTGCATACCTGCACACATGGAGGTGCATACATATGCATAGGCATATTCACATGTATGCACACATGTGTGCTCACACGTACTCACGCACATGCACAGGAATATCCTCACACATGCGCATGCATGCACACATGTGTAAGCATATGCATAGGAGTGTTCACCATGTGCAAACACATGTACACTCATGTGTACTCACACACACACATAGGTATTCAGACACATGCCCACGTGTCTACACTCACATTCCCACATGACACCTGGCTTTCCTGCCTTTTCACCCCTGCCTCTCGATCCCGCCCACACTGGGAGCACTTGCTAAACCCTGACACGGATGGACCTCAGACCCTTGCACCAGAAGGAATCTCCTTCCTCTTGGTCTGGTGCAGGCTGGTCCCCATAAGAATCAGGCTGATCCTGACCTCCTTCACTGGGTTCCTGTGCTTGGAGTCAGACAGCTCAGCATCCAGGGTCTTGCCTGGTCCCCCAGGCCAGATGACAAGCCTCCCCTTATGAGGCCCAGATGACTCACAGCCCCCTGCACCTCCCTGTGCATTCCACGCCGGGCCTTACACTTTGCACAAGGGTCCCGCATTCTCCCCAGCTGGCCACCAGGAGCACGTGGGTGCTGTTGCTGCTGCTCACGTTGCAGGAAGGTTGTCCCAGGTACAGGGAGGACTCGGGGATGGCCTCCTGCTGCAGGAAGCGTCTCCGGATGGCAATGGCCACCTTCTCAATCTCACAGAGCACCCTGACCGCGCCAGTCAGGTTCAGCCGCGGGTGCAGGTCTTGGGGGGCTGGCCTGGCGCTACCTGGCATAAGGGCAGCCTTGGTCCCAACTGGCGTGGGGGGCCGCTCTGGGCTGGGGGCCTGGGTCAAGTTGCCAGGAGAGCCACCTGCAGACACAAGGAGACCAAGGGAAAAGGTGGGTCTCTGTGGGGCTGACCTGGGCTGGGGAGAAACAGCTGGGGAGTCACTGCTCTCTGCAGCAGCCACACCTGGGGACTGCTTGCTGAGCCACAGTGACACACAGCATGCTGCACAGTCAGCTGCTGGGCTTGCCCTGGGTGCCTGGGGTTGGGGACCGGAGGGGATAATACTGGGGATGTGCCAAGCCCATGGGCAGGGAAAGTCACCTGTCCCCGGAGGCTGGAGGCCAACTGCTAATGGGCCACGTGGCCTCCCTCCAGGACCCACGCCCTCCCACCCCTGCTCTGGACCCTCCTGCCCCGACACCCCGCCAGGAGTCCGTCAGGGCCTCCCACACATGCGTCCGGTCTCAGGGTGCCCATACTCACAGAGCAGACCCCAGGCTTTGCTCAGCAGGCCTTGTGCCCTCCTTCCTGGCCCTGCTGGCCCCTGCTAGCCTGGAGACCGCCTTCCTTCATCTCAGGTGGGGTTCACCCAGTGCCCTGCAGCTTCTCCCACCTCCAGGATGCAGAGCGAACGGCTTCTCCTACAGCCGCCCCACCCACCACCCCAGCACGGTGTCCTGTAGCCACCCAGACTAGGTGCTTGGGCCTCGCCCACCTTTAGCAGCCCTGTCCTGCTCAGTGACCACCACCACACCCCATCCCCCTGTCTCCACCTTACCCCCTGTCAAGTGCCACCTTGGCTATTCCTAAAGACCAGCCCAAGACACCTCTTCCAGCAAGCCCTCCCTGACCACACTCAGGTGGGAAACAGGTTGGTCTCTGTGCCTCCCACTTCTACCTTAAGCAGAGCATGTTGCACATGTCCTGTTATGTAAATGACCGTCTCCCATCTCTGAAAATAAGAGTAGGAAGGAATGTGCACACATGCCCCCCACACACAGGAAACCCGCTCTAGCACATCACAACCGTGTTGACCTCACGGGGACAAAAGCCCATTGTGAATGAGTGTCCTTGAAGAACAGATCGTGGGGTGGTATTCTGGAAAGGGGGTCATGACACTATCACCTTCGCAGCGTCTTCCAGAATATTCCACACGGGAGTCCAGGGCACCTCCCTGGCAGCGGCAGGTGAAAGACCCCAGCGTGTTCTGGCAGGACGTCCCGGGCACACAGTCGTGCTCCTGCCTCTCACACTCGTCGTAATCTGCAAGGCGTTTAGAGAACAGAACAGGAGACATCCCCAGGGCTGCGGTGGCCATGGGAGAGGCTTTGCCAGGCTGGCGGCTCATACACAGCCCCTGGGGAGAGCAGGTCTCAGAGGCAGAACTGAAACGCCCCAACAGGAGCAGACCTGGTGCGTGTGGCCAGCTCTGGACAGCACGGGCTGCTGGGAGCTGCTGTCAGGGTGTCTGCAGAGGCTGCTGTGCAAGGAGGCAGCCCGGGGGGAGGGGAGCTGGCAAGGCAGGGCCGGCCCTCACCCTGGGGAGGCCAGCAGCCGGCCCCCAACCTCGGCACCGCAGGCCTGCGTCTCACCAACCCTCCTCCTGCCTGGCTACTCAGCCACAGGCCTGCCTCCGAAAATGGAGGGAAACAGGGAAGCAGAGCACAGAACACGGAACCCCATGCGGTGTGCTGGCCTACTTCCACCTGAAGACAGAGGCCAGGCCGGCCCAGCTCTGGGGAGAGCGCTCTCCTGGGCTGGGTAAGGCCCTGGGTCGCAGCCTCCACTGACACCAAGTACGTGCTGCCGCTTCCCCTCCCGTCTTTCTAGCACCTTCCACCCCAACAGGCCTCGTTTTCATAATCGACAACAGCAGACTACAGGGACGTGATTTAGTACATTTCCTACCCCGGGACTGTGGGTTAGTTCCAGTTCTTTTGCTTTTAAAGTAACCCTGAAGATGCATATGTTGCATGAATAGTGGCCCAAACTGAGTTGTTTTCTCAGGACAAAGTCTAGCAGTGACTCTCCAAAGCCAAGGTGGAGGCCCCTCTGTGCAGCGCTTGCCGTCTACCGCTGGTTGATTCCTGAGAAGGGGGAACAAATTCCACCCTGGCAAACGCCTGCAGCCCTGCTTCATGGCACCTGCATTAGAATCCACCCATCGCATCATCAAGAGTCTCCACTTGGGATTCGAAGGGCAAAGAGAGCATATCAGGTCACCCGCCGTTGCCAGCACTTTGTGTCTTCTTGTATGGGTCTCTTTGGGTCCCTCCTGCACCTACCCATAGGGTTCTTGCTATTTACTGCCTGTTGGTATGATCTCTCTATATTTAGGATGCTACTCCTCATCAAATTATTGAACATATTTTGGGCTTGCTGCTCACTTTACGATGGTGCCTTTATTTTACTTGAGGTAGGAGATCTGGGTCTTCGGGCCTGGGGTGTAACTCAGTGGTAGAGCGTGGGCCCAGCACGCACAAGGTCCTGCGTTCAACACCCAGCACCTCAGGAAAAAAAACTGTGTATTTATGTAGTCAAGGATTTCAGCCTCTTTTCTGGAAAGCCGATTTTCTTTGGTAAATTCTTCTCATTCCCAAAATCAGAAAATATTAATCCTCAATTAAGAGGTCTTAAATTTTTCATACACATAACTAATAGCCATTTAATATTTATTTATTTTCTTTCTCTCTTGCTCTCTTTTTTTTTTTATTCAGTGTCAGGGATTAAACCCAGGGGTGCTTAACCACTGAGTCACATCCCCAGAACTTTTATATTTTATTTACCGGCTCTCTAAGTTGCTTTAGGGCCTCACTAAGACTGGTTGAACTCACAATCCTCCTGCCTCAGCCTCCCAAGCCACTGGATTATAGGCATGTGCCCCTGTGCCCAGCTCATCCTTTCTTTTCAAGCATGATCAAGAGAAGAAGCTGTTGCGTCTTCTCCCTGCTTTTCTTACCCACTGCCCCACTCCTGGGAGCCCGCCTGGGAGGAATCTGGCTGCTCCGAGGGATGCGCCTCCCTCAGCCCACAGAAGTGGGCAGCAGCAGTGGGACCGGGCAGCAGCACATCCCTGGGTCTCTGCAGGTTCACCTGAAGATGTTTCCAACCCTAAGCCTAGGCAGTCGCAGAGGCCGTAAGAGACGAGGAGGGACCAGCTATGGCACACTCAGCTAGTTCTGGAGCAAGGCCACAGGAGGAGGCTCGTGGGCACATCCCCGAAGCCAGCAGCCGGCTCTTGCTGCCCCAGTTCTGAACTTGGGGGAGGTCCCCATTGTGCCCAGCCTCCACGTACCCCATATGGAGGCCCCGCCTCGGCTCCCTTCCAGCAGAGACGCATTCTGAAGGGCGGAGAGGAATGTGGCAGACACCTCCCTGACATCCAGGTCCACCATCACCAGCAGGTCGAACTCCACCACGCCGCCGCCCTTGGCGATGCTGGTGACGTCCACTCGGATCCCGCCGGAGTCCATGTGCTGGCGCAGTGTGGCTGGCAAGGAGTCCCCCACCTTGAGATTTGAAAACCGTGTGAGAAAAGTGGGGTTCAGGACAGGGCCACAGGTCCTAAGGGCAGGTCCTCCTGGGATCCTGCCCAGCTGCACAGCTGGCGCACAGCAAAACCGCCAAAGCTACAGGCCTGCTCTGGACTCCTGCCCCGTCTGCAAGTCCCCACCCCAGCACCAACCCCTGTGAGTATCTGTGATAGTGAGAGGGGTCCTGCTACTCCCCCAGACCCGTAGGCAGGTCAAGCGGGGAGCAGGTGCACAGGTGGGGGTCCACCTGCAACCTGGCGGTTAAGGCATCACAGAAAGCCTGCGACTCGGCTCAGAGATACAGAGGCAGGGCCCTGAGCGGAGGGCATGGGGAGCCACCGACCCCTTGCTCCCGACCCTGCAGGATACCTCCCCTTCCGCCTTCTCCCCGAGTGCCCAAGTTGCTTCCCCAAGCGCATCTCCAACAGCCTCAGTAGGACAGGAGGTTTCCACCTCTGGAAGGTTTGCCGTGACCTTCAGTTATTCAGGGTAAAATTACACATCACACCGTCATTCCATTCCAGCCCATCATGGTCAAAATGCCCAGAAAGACACAACCTCACAATAGCATTCACCGTTCACAGAGTGCCAATCTCTGGGAAAGTGCACCCCCAAGACTCCCCTCACAGAGGACCACCAGCTGCAGAAGCGAGAGACGCCCACTCATGGATTTACTTCCCCACCTCCGAGCCACCCAAGGGGAGCAAATCCACTGTCACCTATCAGAGGCCAACCCCCCAGAAAGACCCTCCCACATCTGCCTGTGGTTGGCTCAGGTAGCTACCGTCACTACCCATATCCATGTAACGATGGCCCCCGGCTTCCTAGGAGACATCTGCTTAATCCTGAGTCACTGTTACCACGTCAGAAGGCCCTGCCAGGAGAGGATGATGAGTCAGGTGCCTCATTAACCCATCGCCTCTCCAAATTCACCTTCGAGTTCTGCATAGTCTTGTCACACAATTATTTGCTATCCTGAGAGTCCAGAATTTAGAAAAACAATTATCCTCAAACACAGGAAAAGAAGGAAATGGTTTAAAGGGGAAAGATTAATCAAGAAGCCTGGCGTGGAGACGTGCTTGCCCGTCCAACCTCCAGGCCACCAGGCCACCAGGAAGGGTCAGAGTGCGTAACTACCCCTGCGTCCAGAGGAGTGGTGAGGCTCCCCACTGAGCCACCACAGGAGCCGAGAGTCCCAGGATAGGGGAGGCGGGACCCCAGGTCCCCACAGTTCCACAGGACCGGCTCCCAGAGTCAGCATCCACGTACCAGCTGGGCTGCCGAGGGGTTGAACGGAATCACCTGTCACACCCACCACTGGGTGGCGCTGCCGACCCCTCTGCTCTGGCAGAGCTAAAAGGTGAGATTGTCAATGCTGGGACAAGAGGACTAGAGAGGGGAGCCCTGCACCCTACCTTCAAAACCAGTCTAACCCTAACCAAGATCTCTCTCGCTACGTGGTGACAGCATTCCCTTCCAAAGAATGCCTGCTGACGGCGGGAAGAAGCTCACGAGTAGGAAAATGATCTCTGCAAAGGCAGGTGACCAGCACCACAGCGCCACAGCAGCACTAGTCATAATGGACGAGAGGAAGCAGACCCACGTCCATCGGTGATGTCTGCACAAACAGGGTGTGGTCCTCCCGGGACTGGCGGCACCCAGCCCCAGAAAGGAGGGCTCCGTGGATGACCCTCGGAAGCATGAGCCAAGGGAAGGAGCACACAGTGCCACCTGTGTGAGCTTCCAGTCCACGGGCGTCCAGACAGGCCACCAGAGACGGAAAGCCCATCAGTGGTGTCCAGAGGCCGGGCAGTGGCACACAGCAGGGATGGCATTTCTCTTCAGGGTAATGAAATGTTCTGGAATTAGATAGTGGTGATGGTCGTATGATCTTGCAAATATAGTGAAAGTATGTGCTTTAAAAAATATGAATGTCATAGTATGTGAAGTAGATCTCCGTTTCTAAAGGTTTTTGTTTGTTTGTTTGTTTGTTTGTTTCTAAGCAGGGGAGGGCCTTTCTGCTCCACAGCGTGCCTGCGGGAACAGCAGTGTGAAGCCAGGGTGTGCAGGGACAAGGTGTGTCTCCTTCTCCAGATGCACCTGCGCTGGGCGGGTGGAGGCCAGGGCCGGAGACCCGAGCACGCTTGACCTCCCAGAAGGAAATGAGGGCCTGCCCACTACTCACCACCCTGAGGAAGTGCTGAGTGCCGCCTGCGTGGCACGAGGATTCGGAAAGCCCGGCGTTCGCCAGTCGCACTCTGCCACGGAGCTTCTGTGCGGCTGCAGGATGGAGAACAGGCGTGTTTCCAACAGCAGTGCTGCAGGTAGGTCGCGTTGTCATTGCCACATTTCCATGTTGGCCAGAGCACCAAGCCAAGGCCGAGTCGCGCACCACAGAGAAGGAGCCCAGTCCCGGCCCGCCAGGCTCCAGAGTGCGTGGGACAAGCCTGAGCACGGGGGAGAACCTTCCAGGGGCTGCAGGACCAGCTCGGCCCTGCCACTCTTCCCACTCAGCTGTCTCCCTCTGGGCTGTCACCTGCACACGTGTTCAGGCAACTTGCCTGCAAGCCAGGACAGCTTTGAGGGCAAAGGGAGACTCCAGCAAGTAATTAGGCCAGGGCCACTGTGTAGCCCAGCCATCCCGGGGAAACCAGGACACAGGGTCTGCCAGGCCTCTGCTTGTCGGCATGACAGGGAGCCGAGTCCGGAGCGGTCACGTTCCCCTCCCTTCACAGCCCCTCGGCTCTGATGTGTGGTGCCATCTGAACCTTCGCCCTCCATGGAGCTTCTAGGAGTACACAGGACATGGCCTTGCCCAGGGACACCATCGAGAGGCGTCCTGGCTCTCAGCACACAGACACATCCATCCTTGTTCAGTCTGTCACCAAATATTTGTGAAGCACCCCTAGCACGACGGGGCATCTAGCAGTAAGGGAGAAGGACAAGCTTCTCCTCTTGGGGGGCTTGAAGTGTGTCCCCTGAGAGCTGCTCGGTATTAATACGAACCACAAAGCTGTGCAGCTGCACCTTCCTGGATGAACCTCAAGCCCCATGTGCTTGGGGCCACCGCTGTCACTGCCTCTGAGGGCCATGGACCCAGAGCTGTGACAGGTGGCATGTGCAATCTGATCTAAAAGCCACCAGAGCAGGACAGGTGCACAGGTGAGAGCGATGTAGACCCAGCCTCAGGCACAAGGGTCACACGCCCACGTACATTTTGTCCCTCCAGAGTGAGGGAGAGTGGTAGGGACCCAGCTTCAGTTCTCAGACTTGGAGGCCACCCTGCCTGAGCGTCCAACTGATGCTGACTTCCTCTTCCCGGCGGCCGTGAGCTCACACAAGCAGCACCTTCACAAACCATGCTGCACTGTCGTCCCCAGCACAAGGCTGACCAGGACAAGCAGAGCACAAAGCTGTGCTCCCTGCACCCCAGCAGGTCGGCTGCAGCCCACCCTAAGACGGGGCCGCTGCCGTGGAGACCCTGCACCCACGCTTGGGAAGCTCCCTGGGATGTGAGGACTCGCTGCAGAGTCACACAGGTGAGTCACGAGCTTCAGAACATATCCAGGTGACAGGCTAATGAGGAACAGAGAAGAAGGCCCTCTGACTACTGTGCTCAGGGACAAGGGCCTGCTCCCACGTGCCAGAGCCCGCGCTTGGTGTGGCCTGACTCCATCTATCCCTGTCCCTCCACCCGTGGCACCGGGCTCTGGAGGGACATTGGCAGGTGACTGGCAGCCTTCCTGAAGGCCAGTCCACAGAGCGGAGGGTGGGAGGGGACAGGCCAGCGCCATGAGCACTTCCCTGCAGTGCTGTGAGGGCTCCTTTCTGCCAGTCAGGAGCTCCTCCCGAGGGCAGCCGCCCTGTGCTGCTCGGGGAGCGTGGAGTAGAACAGAAACCCAGAGCCACGCCAGCCGGCTCTCGCCAGCCTGAGCCTCCCGCACTCTTCATCCTCTCCTTGCCAGCCTCATCCTCCCTTAAGAACAGGGGCTGGGGTGAACACACTCCCACGAGTGACCATGAGGCTCGAGCGAAAAACGATCGCAAGGCGGCCGGCGATTCCGAAGCCTCACCTGTCCTCACTTTCAGGTGTGCTCCGGCGCCTCCTTTCCCACACGCTTCGGCCACAATCTCCACCAGGTGCAAGGTGCCAGGCCCCAGCCCCGACAGAGTCACGCCTGTGTCCTGGGTCTCCAGGTCCTGGGCAGGGCTCCATGGGGAGACCAGCGTGAGCCGGAAGGTGGGGTGCAAGGTGAGATTCGCCACCCACGCCAGGTGGAAGCTGGAGCTAGTCACATTGGAGACCGTGACCCTCTCAATAGGGACAGGGACTGGGAAGTGGAACAAAAGGTCAAACATGAAGGGGAGGAGAGGGGGGAGCAGGGCAGGGGAGGGGAGGAGGGGGAGGGGAGGAGAGGGGAGGAGGGGGAGGGAGGGGAAGAGGGGGAGAGGAGGAGGGGGGGGCAGGGGAGGGGAGGAGGGGGAGGGGACTGGAGAGGGGGAGGGAGGGGAAGAGAGACGAGGGGAGGAGAAGGGGAAGCAGGGCAGGGGAGGGGAGGAGAGGGCTGGAGATGGGGAGGGGAGGGGAGGGGAGGAGGGCTGGAGACGGGGAGGCATCTCTCTTCCTAACTAGACCACACACTACCACTGAGGCCCCACTGCTCTGGGCCTGGTCTCCTCCTGCACAAGATGAGAGGCTGCCCTACATTTCCAGCAGGCCTGGGACACCAGGCTCTACGAGCTCGGTCACCTCAATGCACATGGGCTGCAAAGCTCCCACTGAGGTCCCCCTCCTCAGGTAACTCACCACAGGCAGGGCCCTTCAGGGAGGCAGGGATAGGGGTCGATGGCAGGTCTGGAGAGGGGGAAGGTGCAGGGTTCTCGCTCTGCAATCTCGTGGCACTCAGAGATGTCCCCTGCGGGGGAAGGCTGGTGTGCCACACAACGTGGCCAGGGGGGCGCTCCGCAGGGCCAGGCCAGGAGAGCGGCTCCACGGTGGGGCTCCCCAGAAGCTGTCCGGGGGTGTCCAGTGGGCTGTCTGCATCCCTCTGAGGGGAGCCATGGGTTGGCCCAGGACTCCTGAGGGAAGAGGCTCTGGTGCTCCCTTGGCCAGTCCCCAGGCCCGGGGTCATGCTGGGCGCCGCCTCCTCCTCCATGCCTCGCCCTGTGCTGTTCCTGTGGATCCTGACGGTGATACTGCCCCCTCTCCTGGGTGGGGGTCCTGGGGTCTGGGCCTGGCTTGCTGCCAGGCTGTCCCATGGGTGCCTGGGACTGAGGGACAGTGTGGGAGTCTCTGTGCCGAGAGCTGGGGCTGTCACCTCTGCTGCTGCAGACGGCTCACCTCCGGTGGGGCTGGCCACGTCACCTGTGAGACACATCCACCATGAGACACCAGAAACATCTGAGCAGAGCCCACCATTCCTCCCACAGCCCAGATTCCTCCTGGAGAGTGGCACAGTCACCCAACAGGACTGCTCTGCCTCCCCAGAGACCCCGAGGGGGACACAGGCTGGCCCTACGGGCATTCAAGGAGCCCATCAGCAAGCTCCCTGAGCCCTCAGAAGGCAAGGTGGGCCCTGAAAAGGAAGCTGAGACCCCACAAGCAAGCAGACAGCCACCTGGGGCTGCAGACCCGGGCCTGAAGGCAGGCGTAGTGCTCGCAAGCCGCAGCTGGCTCCCCAGGGCTCTGGGCAACGGGACAGTCCCCCAGTTTGCACTCAGCGTGGGACTTAGTGCTAGCTGCTGTCAACTGCTTGCTGGACATTAGATAAATAAGGGAAGTGGGAGACGAGCTACGTGGACCTCGGCGGGCAGGACAGACACTAAGTGCTCTCCCAGGGGCCTTTCCTGCTCCTCCTCTTGCTACACAGGCCTCAGCGTGGTATCAAGCGTGGCTGGGCCTCTCCACTGCCCACACCCTGGTCCAGGGCAGACCTGGCAAGTCAATCACAGCGTCTGAAGTCTGCAGATGGCTCCCCCTGCCTCCCTGCTCAGGACTCTGGTGGCCCCTGCACTAAGACCTGGGGCCGAGCTGTGGAGGAGCAGGGCTCGGAGGACCCACAGACCTCTCTCCAGCTCCCCTGGGCTTCCACACCCTCTGAGGCTTCCAAGAAGCTCCTGGCGACTTTGGTGGGTTTCTGTACCCCTTCATAAAAACCTATTTAAATCATATTTTACATCTGCATTGGTACAGAGATGGACAGAACCCAGCTGGACTCGTTGTTTTATATATGAACCATCATCTTATTTTCTTTCTTCTGATCTTAAAAGAAACTTAAACTGTTTCGTGGACACTTGCATTAGCTTGCCCCCCTCCTGCAGCCAGAGCGGGGCTGGGGACACGCACCCTCACAGGCCCGGCCTGCCCGGGAGGGGTTGGCGTCCCTGGCGGTGTGGCACTGGCAGGCGTACGAGCCCTCCAGGTTGATGCAGCGGGCGCTGGGGGAGCAGTCGTGCTGGGAGCCGTCTGCACACTCGTCCCAGTCTGCAGGGAGAAAAGACGGAGCCGTGAGGAGACGGCCGGACGGCGGCCAGAGGCTCCCTGACTCTTCTCCTGGGGGAGCGGCAGAGTCCGCCAAACCCTGGGTGCCAGTGCCCAGGAGCAAGCACCGCATGAGAGCCCCTCGGAAGCCTGACCTCCAACCTGATGAGTGGATACGAGGATGGGCGACAGCTCGCTGGCCTTCACCGGGGCTGGCCTACTGGGGCGGGCAGGGAACGGTGGCTGGTTGGCGTAGGCGTGAATGAGTTCCCCTCGGATATCCCTTGTTCTCACCCCAAGTGGCGGGAGGCTTCCTCCTCCAGTGGTGTCCCAAGGCCCCCTAATGCTTCATGCTTCAACCGAGACACGGCAAACAACGGAGCCTAGAGGACTCCCGTCACGCATGATGTGGATTCTGTACCATCTTGGAGCACCCAGGGTCTCAGCAGGCTCGGGAGCCCCTCCTGCCCGTGCCCCAGAGACCCCGCGCGGGATGCCACGTCACTGGGAAGCCCTGCCCTTCTGATTCCGGCAAGGAAGAGCATCAGTCCTGGGTCCTGGTCCATCCCGTCATCCCCTGTCCGCTCCTGAGAACCACATCTCCCCATCAGTGGTCAACCAGGACTGTCACCGGGCCAAAAGTCAAAACGGAAAACACTCCAGGATCGCATTCCCTCCTCTGTCTCGCACCTCCTTGTTTCCACCCCTCCTGGTCTCCCTGGGGACCTCCAGCCCACCTTTAACCTGCCCTAGTAAAGAACGTGGTCCTGTGTGCTTTGACACCAGACTTCACCGGCGTCAAGGAAACCTGAAGGCGCAAAGCCCTCATGCTGGATTCTGGCCAGGAGAAGCTGGGGTCAGTTTCCCCACAACCTTACAAGTCTGTCCTTCAGCCCAGAACCCTCTCTGCAGGTTGCTGCCCTCAGGGAAGCCTCTGGGCTGAGAGGTCAGCTGGGGATGGGGCCTGCTGGCCAGGAGGGCTCTGACAGGAGCTGCCTCTGCTAGAAAAGCAGCCCAGACCAGGAAGCAAGCGGGTCCCCCCGGGTGGGAGTGGCGGAACAGAGCAGGAGGGCCTCAGGCCCTGTGTCCATGAAGCTCAGCGAGCTGCAGGTGGAGGTTCCCGGAAGGCAATGGCCCAGCCTAGCCTGCCAGAGAGCTCCGCCATGCTGAGACTGAGGTCAAGGAAAGGGACTGCGTGGTTCCTGGCAGCCGTGCGGCTGGGGGAGCTCAGAGGCTCTTGCTGTGGTTTCTCAGTTCTGCTTTGTGCTGTCTTCCCAGATAGGTCGTCCCCAGGGGTCAACCAGACGTTCGCCTGCTGCGACAGCTACAGGCCACTTACACGTGGCCCTCAGGGTGACTTTGCCATCATGCCACATGCCTTCCCGAAGCACTACCCAACCTCCAGCCTGCAGGCCACTGTCCTGAGCCACTGAGGCTGGGGTCGGAGCCCAGGCTAGACGGGAGAGGCCATGAAGCAGAGGTGCCCATACAGTCCCTTGGAGCACCAAGCACCTGGCATCTACTTTAAGTGCACAGCGACTGACCTGGCCTCGCTGCCCCCAGCTGGCGGCTCACGGACAAGCTCAGAGCAAGGCGTGGGCAGTTTAACTCAGTCTTACACTGAAGCCCAGGCCAACTGGCTCCCCAGCACAGGGAGAGGCAGCTTGCTGCAGTAAGAACTGCCAGGGGGCTTTGCACCCGCGGGCTGCTCCTGTCCAACGCCCTGCCCAGGAAGCCGCAGACTCAGGGCAGATGTGCTGAGGGCAAAGATGGGGGCACAACGACCCCATGCAGCTCCTGTCCGCCTCCAGCGTCAGGACTCGGACACGCTGACCCAAGGGCAGCGAGCACTCCACAGTGACCTGGGACGGTCCAGCCCTGCTGCCAGGATCGCTTCCCGATGCACCTGAGCAGAGGTGGCTCCCTCCTCCCAGGAGCACGCGGTGTTGTCCCAGAAGGTGGGGCTCTCAGGGAGGGACCCGATCCCCACAGCTGGCTCTGGATTCCCGGGGACAGGACTGTACCCATAGTGGTTCTGCCGCTCCAGTGTCCAGGGAAGCCACTGGTTCCTGCGTCAAAGTCTGTGCAGGCAGGGCTGCCCACCCCCCCACCGCCAAGGCAGCCTGAGGCCCGTCATCACTAGACCCACGAGCCGGCCGGGGTGGGCGTCTCACAGTGGCGCCCAGGCTGGAAGTGCTGGCCGGCAGCACTGTTGTGGGCACTGACCAGCATCTGAGGGCTTTTGGAACTTCAGGGGAACAGGTGGCAGGGATACTTTCAACTGCCTTGTGAAATATCAGAAATGCAAGGCGTGTCTTCTTTCCTACCTGTTTCCTGCGGCCGCCATAACAAGAATCACAAACTGGGAGGTTCCCAGCAACAGAGATTCATTCTCCCCGTTCTGGAGGCCAGAAGCCTGCAATCAAGGTGTCGGCAGGGCTAAGCTCATTCTGGGCAGCTTCTCCTGACTCCAGAGGTCCCTGGGCTGTGGTGTGTCCCTCCAACCACTGTCTTCCCATGGCCTCCTCCCTGCCTGTGCGCTTTTCTGCTTTCTGCCTCTTATGAGGACACTTGTCCTAGAATTTAGGGCCCACCCTAAATCTAACCACAGGTGGATCTTATTTTGAGCTCCCTGCCTTAATGCCATCTACAAGAACTTATTCCAAGGAGGTCATATTCTGAAGTTCCAAACAGATGACTCCTGGGGCACCGTCCACACCACTGCATCCCTCACACCCAAGGCCTTTCTGACCAAGATCTGGAGTAGCCTGGCCATTGTCCTTAAGTCAGGGAGGCAGGGCTGAATCACCTGGACTGTGGGTCCTCAGCCCCGCAGTCCAGCCAGGCAGGGCCCTATCAGGTACAAGGGCCACTGCAGCACGTCCATCTGAGGGCACCACCTGAACAGAGAGACCCCCAGGCTAAGGACAGGGCACCAGGAGTGACTCCAAGTACAGATGCCATACCCCCTGCACTCCTGGTCAGGGGAAGGTTGGGGCAGCCAGCCCGCCACTGAGCTCAAGGGGGATGGTGCTGCCTGCTAGGCCCAGCAACCACTGGGGGACTCCGGGGAGACTCCATTCCATGGGTGGAGCCCAGCTGAGGTGTGGGGAGTCAAGATTGTGTCCCACTGCAGGGTCGGGGCCAGGCCCTGCTGGGGAATAGCAAAGCCAGACTCAAAGTTGGCACCCTCACCCTCTCTCTCTCTCTCTCTCTCTCTCTCTCTCTCTCTCTGACTATATCTCTGTATCTGCCTCCATTTCTCTGTCTCTATTTCACTGTCTCCATGTCTATGTCTTCATCTTTCCCTGTCTCTGTCTCTATCTACTACTGTCTTTGTCTCTCTATCTCTATGAGGCTCCATACCTCTGTCTCTATCTCTGTCTCCATCTCTCTTTATGATGCTCTGTCTGTGTGTCTTCATCACCTCTGCTTCAAGGTGACAGTAAGTAAAATGAAATGACATGTAGACTAATCAAATAGGCCCACAGGTGAGCTTCCACAGACATCCTGCAATGCCAGTCCCTGACCAGACACAGGGAATGCCCATCCCCTGTGCCCATGTGGACCCCCAGTCCCATTTTCCTCAATATTCTGGACCTGTAGTTAACAAGAGGAACCATCCAGAGGGAATAAGCCTTGTCTCTGTGCCTTCCCTGGGTTCCTTCTCCTGTCTGGAGCAATGAGAAGTGGGGTACAGAGGGGGGGACCTGGTCCTGGTCCTTGGCTCTTGTGGAGGAACACAGATAAGGGTTTGCTCTCCTTTACTTTATTTACCTTTTGGATGAGGGAAAGGTTGACTCTAAATAAGGTTGCCGAGTCTACATCCGTGCTGGAGACACATCATGGCAGCACAGTCCTAGTGCGAGCACACATACCTTGTACTACTGTCCCCTGCTGGTCGATCTGGAACACTGTGCTTGAAGACAGAAGCTGGAGCATGGGAGCCAGAGTGGAGACAGCCACTGGAAACTCAGGGTCTTGCACTGTGAGTCTCAGCTTCACTACCAAGCTTCCCGCCTGGAGAGATGTGATCTGCACCCTGAGCTTCCCACGTCGGTATAGGTCAGAAACTGCTGGTGGAAAGGAGTTCTCAACCTAGTCAAGAAAAGGAGAGAGTGCTCAGACATGGCAGCAGAAACTCCTCTCAGCTCGTAGAACCCCTACCAGGCTTTCCCTGAGACAGCTGAGCCTGACCTGGTCTTGGAGAACCCATTGTGACCACTACCATCAAGCTCCTAGCCACTCTGGATGTTCTGAAGTTTGGTGTGAAGGTAATTTTCATATGTGGGTGAGAGACAGACTGTTAGATTGATTGATAGACTAGTTGACAGAGGAGGATCACCAAGGAAACATCCCCATGGCTATTTGGAGCTGTGCCCCTTATTACTGGGCTGTATCTCCAGAAAATACAAAGACGGCGCCAGGAGCTCAGGGTTGCCTGTGTTCTAGCAAGGAAGACATCAACCGTACCCCTACCTTCTGCCACTCAGTTCTTGTGAGTACAAGGAAATTAACATTGAAAAAGAGAGTTTTCTGAGAGCCTTCGAAAGCTAATTTCTCCTGCAGGTGGATGCTGGGAAGTAATAGTCTGTGGGTCTCTTGAATTTCCACATTCTGCAAATGGAGGCACTAACTTCCCTTTTGTTCCAGACTGTCTTTCCACGGATGTTAATTTCATGAGCAGCCTTGGGATATAGGTATAGTGGCTTCCTCTAGAGAAAAGGACACCCTGTTTACTGTCCAGTATAACAAAGAAAACGTCTCCTTTTGAAGCAAGTCTTAGGCATGTTTGCCTGAAGCGACTTGGGTTCCCTAAGTGTGGGGTTCCTCAACTGTGACCTGGATCCCCTCTATGTGCATCATCCACCTGCACACCCAACAGAGGCTGCTTGCCATTCTGGGAGTAACAAGTCTCTGTCTTTGACCCAGGGATCTCTTGTCTGCTGCCAGCACTCATGACCCTGTGGGCAGGCCAGCCTTTCATTTACAAGAAAGGTAAAAGTTCAGCCCTTTCATAATTCTTGGTAGTTTATTAAGCCTGTTATTCTCCAGTTCAACATCTGTAGATAGATAGTATTTAACACTGGCTTAGTTCCCCAGACCATGTCCTGATGTTTCCTTTAGCCACAAGGAGGAAGGGAAGTGGAGACGGTTGGTAAGTGCTTGGCTGGTAAATCCACACCATTGCAAGAAGACAAATTCCCAAGCAGACACTTCAACAGCAGATCCCGCTGTGTGATCAGGTGGTGTAGACCTTTTGATCAACGCACAGATTCTGAAGACAGATTGGTCAGATATCTAAGTTAACTACCCCATGGGGGCAGGGTGGGATGGGGTGAGTCCTTACTCTGTGAGGTGGGCGTGGCCCGCCTGAGGCAGCAATGACTTGTGAGGTTGCCGTGACCACAGGGGAAGAGCTGGGCATATCGCCCACCGGGAGTAGTCCTTGCCCAGAGGACCTCAGGTGAGGTGTCTGGGGCCGTCTTTACCTCACGCAGCAGCTGCCGGGAGAAGTTCCTGTGTTCCGTGCTGCTGCAGTTGAGCAGCTGCTCCGTCAAGTTGCGGTTGATGATCTTTATTGTAACTCCATAAACTTGGGCATCTGAGACAGACAGTGAAGCAGAGTAGCTGAAACCCGGTGGTTCGAAGGCACCTGCTTCTCTGTCAGTTTTCTACAAAGTCTACTTTTTAAAGAAATATTTTTTAGTTGTCAGTGGATCTTTTATTTTATTTATTTATTTATATGCCGTGCTGAGGATGGAACCCAGTGCCTCACACATGCCAGGCAAGTGCTCTACCACTGAGCCACAGCCCAGGCCCTAAAGACTACTTTTTGAAGAGGAAAGTTTTTTGAAAATAGATTGAGGCATGAACCTTAGATTGAGATAGTCAAACTGGGAAATTTGATGTACCGTGTTTACATCTGCACTGAAGTAAAAGAATTTACTGATGTAAGCCACACTTATGGCCAGGACAGGGAATTGAAGAGTCAGGTACAAACCCCACAGTCCACAGCAACAGGAACTGGATTCAACCAGCTCCTGGAGGGTAGGAAGGCCCCTCCAACTATCCTTCCCCCGGGGGGCTGCTGCTTCCCTCTGCCCTCTTCACAACCACAAGGCCCAGCCAGTCCTCTGCGGTATCCCCACCCAGATCCCAACACTAGGGTGATAAACTGGCCCCGTTGCTGGAACCTTCCAGGTTTCAGAGCTGAGAGTCCTGCCTCCATCTTGCACAAACCATCATCAACAAGGGAGGTTGCGGTTGCTCTGATGCTGGGAAAAATAGTCCAGATGGGACAGTGTGACATACGTCACTTTTATCATGAGAGTAAGACCTCCACGTGCACAGTCAGAAGGTCAGGAGCATTGGAAATGGGCCCTGCTGCCGCTCTGGGTCCTGCTGAGTGTTGACAGCTGCCAGCTGACCCCACCCTGGCTCAGCTTGGTTAGCAAGCTTTGGGACAAACAGGGTTGTCACACAGTCCATCACCTGGCACATCAGTATTAAGGGCACAGAAAGTTCCCCGAGGTTTTGAGAGCAGACTCCTGACCCAAGGCAAGGCCTCCTGAGAGGCCCAGTGGACACCAGAAGCTGCGGATGGCATCCCACGCTGGAGACAGCATGTTTTCTCTACACACACACACACACCCCTGTGATAAAGTTTACTCTACAAATCAGGCAGAGCAAGAGATGAAACAATGACTAATAATAAAACAGAAGAATTGTGACAACATGCTATAACAAAAGTTATTTAACACTTACAAAATGTAGAATTTTTCCTTTTGATGTTTTGAGACCGCAGTTGACTGCAGGTAACTGAAACCCAGAACATCTTCATGTTCCAGGCTGGGCCCCTGGAAATCCCCCATCTGAGCAAGACCCCAGTGTGCTTGTGGCCCTGGTTCTCGGGCTTGACATGGCCCCTCCTGCCTGTGCCTGGTCAGCATCACAAGAGGCAGTTACAGAGCCCTGAGGACATTCAGCCTCCCTGAGGGCTTGGAAGCTGGATGCACCCAGAGGCTCTGGGTGACGCTGCTGCAGTAACACCCACCCAATGTGCAGGTGGCCTGGAGGCCATGTTGCAAATGCACCGTAAAGTGAACAGAGCACCCTAGCGGGGCTCTACTGACAAAAGGCATTTTGCAACACCAAGAAAGAAAGAAAATGTTGGAGAGTGGAAGAGGTTGGCTATTCAGGAGTCTTCTAGAATCTTCCAAATCACCTATCCTTAGCATGGGAACCTAGGTATGTTTTCATGAGAGTGGAGCTGCAAACTCTTACCATCTGCCCCAGTGGAGAGAGCTCTGGCACCCCAGAGGATGGCCACGGGTGGCACATCCCAGGTGAGTTGGAAGAAGTGTGAAATGCTGGTGGGGATGGGAGGTGACACACAGGGGGACTGGAAGACTCCAGTAAGTGACCACTTCTCAGGCCTCGGTTTCCTCCAGGGGAATAGAGAGCCTCCCTGATCCCTGGAGAGATGGGGCAGGCCCTGGGAAACTGAGACCCTGTGCAAAGTCAAGGGCTTGTGTTCTGCATGCCGGGCGACTTAGCTCGGGGGTTGCCCGAATCTGTTTAATCAGGGTGTAGGCTGAGTCATGGAGGGCTGCTCATCCGTCCATGGTCATAGTTGCTGTCATTGCCTGGATCTCTGTGCACTAAACAGACCCCGGCAGAGTCTTTATGCAGCTCTATGCTCTGAGCCTGGCCGCAGCCTGGGCCCCTGTTGCTCTACGTTGAGGGCACACGTGGGACAAAGGAACAGGATGCCTCGGAGCCCCCAGCACCCCTCACCTCACAGCCCAGAGCCACAAAGGCCAGTCTAGGGGGAGCTCCTGCCGCTCACACCTAGCCAGACCAAGGTCTGTACACTACTGTGAGCCCCAGGGTGAGGACAAGCGGCAGAGTGGGCAGGACACCTGGTAGACTGGACGACCACACCAGCTGCCTCCTGACACTGGAGTTCTAGCTGTGAATGCATCGCCTGGAATTGGGGGAAACATTTCCTCCCGGCACGGGGGTGGGGGCACTGTTAGCATGCTCGTGTGTCACATGGGAAACGGGGCACACTTGGCTGTGGAGACCTGAGCGAACTGCTGTTCCGATGGTGGGAGTGAGTGTGGGGAAGCAGATTAGCGTGCCCCAGCTGCCGTCCCTGCCTGTCTACCTGATGGCCTCGCATGGGCCACTGAATGGTCCTCAGAGAACCCCCAGGTGTCCTCTCAGATGTCAGAGTGAGCCCTGGACGAGAGCCGCAGGGGAGCAGGGGAGCCCAAGCAGGGCTGCCAAGCTCTGCGAAGCTTGGGGGGCAGAGGAAGCTGCAGTTAGGTGGTGACTTCTGGCACGAGGAGGAGCAATATGATATGCTGGGACATCAGGGCTGGGATAGCAAGACAAGTCCACGAGGTCGCGTGGGGTTCTGGCCCAAGCCTTACCTGTCTTGATGGTCAGCCAGGCGGAGACGTTGGTCCCGCACCCCTGGTAGCTGGTCTTCACGCTGTACAGCACTCCGGCCTCCAGCCCAGCCACCTCCAGGACCAGGTCGCTGGTCCAGGTATCTCTGAGCACCAGCTCACCCTGCTGGACCTGGACGTGAAAGGTGTGGTTCTGGGTGGAATTCAAACTCCAGGACACCCGGAAACTGCTGCTGGTGACGTTGAGGGCCACGTAGTCACAGATAGGAGGACAATCTAGGGTAGCACGGGATCAGGGGTGGTGCACAAGCCTCAGAGAGGGTGGTCATCTTGCAGGCAGGCAAGAAGCCCCACCTCCCATCAGCCCACACCAAGTCCAGTGGCCCAATGCAGGGCCACCTGGCATTTTTCCCAACCATGAATTAAACCTGTTGGTTCAAAAAAGAGACAGCAACGCTCTCCTTCCAGAAACTTCCCATGAAGGGTCCAGGCCCTTCAGGAACTTTAGAAGGCAGTTCCAGATTGCTTCAAGGTGCTGGGTATTGAGATGAAGGAAGGAAAAAGCAAAGGGAAACCTGAGGTTCAAGTCACAGATCCCCATTGCTGAACCATGCTAGAAGGCCCCAGCCCCAACACGCTGTGATCTGTCTACACCACCAATGGCTCTGCGTCACGTGACTTTTGGTGATTCAGAATCAGTGGTTACCAGATGTCAAAGCACCGTAGGGACCGTCCACAGTGAGGCAGCGCCGAGCGAGGCTGTAGGGCTGCGGCTGTGAGCCTGCCTCCATCCCCCAGGGTCACAGCAAGCCTGTGGGCCCCATGGCCCCGTCAGGGTCAGGACCTGGCCCACGGGGTCTGATGGAGTCCACCTCATCCCCCTTTACTCTCTCCTATGGAAAGCCCAACTCCAGGGAGCAAACACCAACACACTGACATCTCTTCTGAAACTCAGCTAGAATTAAAGCTCTGTGTTGGGGAGGAAATTCTGGCTATCCACAGACTCTGAGAATAGGACTTACATCCAAAGTAGGTGACCTGCAGGCAAGGCACCAACATTTTCAGGTCAACATTTAGTTCCATTAAAAAAAAAAAAAAAAAAAAAAAAGGAAACTTAGAAAAAAAAATTTGTAAAACCATAGTAAAGAAAAAATAATTTCAAACTACGTGGCCCCTCAAAGTCCTTTGTGTGAGAACTCAATGCACATATTCTAGTACTGTGAAGAAGTTCTGTTCTTCCAAACCCAAGTCGATGCTTCTTCCCAGTAAAAACAACAGACCAGTACAACCATTTCCCTTTTGGCCTTGGCTCCAAGAAGCCCAGAATCAAACTTAGTGCCCAGACAGAGTCCCGTGACGTGGTCCCGTGACGTGGTCCTGTGACGTGGTCCCGTGACGTGGTCCTGCTGCCTCCGTCTTCCAGCCGAGCACCGGGCTGCCTTTCACAATCCTGTGTGTGGCCCTCCCCTGGGGGAGCCTCGCAGGCCCACCTCCAAGTGGGGGGTACAGAGGGCTGGAAGGCCTCCCTGGCCCCCACCTGGGATCGGGATCAGTGACATTCATGCAGATTCTTACTGCTTCCTCACGACCGTCCTAGAATCAGGAAGCATATTTTTAAAAGGACCTGACTCTTCCTTTACTGGGCACCCTGTGGTTTGCGGTGTTTTGGTCGCAGAAGCCGAGGTGGAGCTGGTTCACTCCTGATGACGTCTTCCTTTGCGGCAGGAGGAGCAGAGCGTGCTCCCCCGAGCGGCCTGACAGTGGGGCCCCGCCCCGCCCCGCCCCATGGCCGCTGGAACCTGGCCGGCCTCTAACCACTGTGCTCGCCCGTCTGTGCCTGGGGAGCACATGTCTCTCCCCAGGACCCAGGAAGGGCTGCGATGCCTTCTCTGAGAATCTGCGGCCCTTTCTGACGGTAGTCAAGACGCACACCGAGCGCTTCTGCCTCCAGGTGGGTGGGGGAAAGGGTGCCAGCCCAGCACCCGACAAACAGGAAAGCGGGGCCCAGGCCAGGCTGGAACTCCAGCAGCCACAGTTCCCGTCTCCTTTTTGCCACTTGGAAATCACACTTGGCACGTGACAGGGTGCCTCTCTCTACTGTGGGCCACTCTGAGGTGTCCTCTAAGAGTGTCCTCGAGCAGGGTGAATGACGATGACGTGAACGTTTGCCAAGAACCCAGAGGCTGGTGTCGGGAAGAGGTCTGAGTCGGGGCAGGTCTGACAGGGCACGTGGTTCCTCTCCTAAAAGGCGTTATTAAAAAGCCAGGGCGTTCTTGGATTGTTGGGTTGAGTATGCACACCTGGCACTTTGAAGGTTGTCTGCAGACGGCAGCTCCTACATTTCTGTACTCAGATGAGCACTTGGAGAAAAAGAATCCCTTCCCATCCAAAGAAAGGCAGCCCCGAGGCCAGCACTACCTGGACATTTATGCAGCTCCTTCCCCCACGCATTGCCCTGCGGAACTTGCAATTGCCCACGTGCAACCTCTGTCCACCGACGACAGTGTCATAGGCTCCAGGTTTGTTGGGCATCTACTCCACACCCACATTGACACAGACACAGGAAAGGACCAGGGGAGGCCACAGCAATGCCAGACAGGCCTGAGGAAGTGTCCACCCTAGGCAGCCTCCAAAGGCAGTAGCCACGGGGCCGCAGGGACACTGCCAGGGAGGTATGAGTTCACTCCCAGTCCCAAGCCCATGAAGTAGCCCCGATGACACGCATGCCACACTCTGTCCAAGTTGTCAGCATGCCAGACGTGGTGTCCACATACCCCTGGCCACCATCCCAGCTGAGGCTCCTCTGTGATGCCATCTCATAGAGAAGGGTCAAGCAGTAAGTGGCAAAGCTGTTGACATGACAGTTCACTCGCTTATACCAGCTACTGACTTGAGAAGTTGTCAGGTTCTCTGGAACGCTAATTCGGAAAAAGGGTCTTTGCAGATGTATGTAAGCTGAGGGTCTTGAGATGGGGAGAGTGTCCTGGATTGCCCAGGGTGTCCCTACAAGCAAGTGTCCTTACAAGAGGCACAGGGAGATTGACAGTCAGAAGAGGAGCCACATGAAGCCACAGCAGAGGAAGAACGAAGGCCGTGAAGGCTGGAGATGTGGCCACAGGTCAAGGAATGCTGGCGGCAGCAGAGGCGGAGGGCAGGAAGGGACTCTCCCCAGGCCCCCAGGGAACACAGCCCTGCCCAAACTTGCTTGGGCTCAGTGATTCCTGTTTGGCACCTCAGACCTCCAGAAGCCTGAGAGACGCACGCCTGCTGTTTAAGCCACCTAGTTTGTGTCACTTTGTCACAGCAGCCACAGGACACTCAGGCATATCCTAACTCTGCTTCAGGTAGTTTTTGAGGCAACCGTCCCGCAACTGGGCAGAACACCCTGGGGAGAGTTTTGCTGTCTAATTGACCAGCTCCTAACTTCCTGAGGCTAGCCCTGCTTCTGCAGGTCCCCCTCGAGGTATTTTAAAACTACAGCTACTCCTTCTGCATACGGTCTTCTCTCTTCCAGGATAAACCCCTGGAACCTGGGTTTGGGGTCCTTCATTAGCCAACACCCTTCTTTGGTTATTCTAGTTTTTCAGGGTCCCTCCTAAAATGTGGCCCTAAAACATACCACTCAGTTCTTGACTCCATGCACGATCTGAGGACAGCAGCAACGCGGGTCCTGCAACCTTCCAGCTCACCAAGGGTCCCGGCTCCTTGGCTCCCCGCCCTGCAGCTGGGAGCACATCTGGGACCTGACCCTCCTCTCAGACTCCTGTCTGTGAGTCTGAACTTTTGTTCCTCTAGGCAGCCCTGACCCTCCAGCCATTCAGGAACATGTGCTGGGGACACAGCCTTTCCGCGATGTGTGTCAGTCACATCTTCATCCTGAGCCTGCCCACTTGACACCCGACCCTGGTGAATGCAGAAGCAGGGAGAAGAGATCAGGGCTGAAATCCTGAGCGCTCGCACAGAAAGCTGCCTAGAACTGGAGCGCGGGCTGGGGCGAGCCTGGGCTGCCGCTCCTCGCTCGCTCTGCGGCTGCTGCCCCTGGCCCCGCTGCCTGCCAAGCCTGGGTTCAGGAAACCTCTCCTCATGGAAAGCTGGTAGGCTCCAGCTGAGAATGGAGGCCTGGGAGAGGGACCTGTGCCTTCCTCAAGGTGGACCACACTCCTGGAACATTAGGTGTGGACCGAGGCTATTCCTTAAGGGTTTTGGTAAGTGCAAGAATCCAGCTGCCTCGTGTGTCATTAATTGGGTGACGAATTTCACAAGAAAATATCTGAGATTTGTGCTGTATTTTCCAAGGACTGAACCTCTTAGCCATTCCAGGAGATTGCTCATTCATATTAGCATCTAAATTTAAAACACATGCCGTTTCCTTAGCAATATGCAATTGGAACTCGCTCTGACTCTGATCTGGACACGCTGGAGCTGTCTGTCCTGCCCTGTTGGGAGGGAAGCGAGGCTGGGCGGCCTCTGGCACGGCTTCATGCTGGCCAGCTTGGTGGACTTCAGCTCACAACGTTGCTAACTGTGAACAGAGCCTAATACTTTTCCAGATAACTGCCCGGAGTAAAAATAACTGTATCCCAATCCGTGTTCTCGCTAAAGCAGGGATTCTCAACCTGGGGTCCACGACCAGGAAACCGCAGCTTCCACCCGAGTCTTGGGTACCTCTGTGTGGAGAGCGGTGTGCAGCTCTAACCTGACCCTCTGTGTGGAGAGCGGTGTGCAGCTCTAACCCGACCCTCGGAGTGGTGAGCTGTGGTGGTGGAGGAGGGTTTTGTTGCCTTGGCTGGCTTGGTGGGCTCCCTTTTTGTTTCGTTTTGAGGCCCAGAGATCCTAGGAATGGCTACCTTTCCAGCTTTCCTTTAATTGAACCAACCAACGCAGCTGTGCCTTTCATTTGGTCAACAGCAGATCACACATACTTCAGAAGCTGTACCACAAAACCCAGGGCATGTAGCAGCCCAGCTGAGCTTGTGTAAGGGCCACACCACGAAGCCGTCGCCGACGACACTCTTGAAAGGCGAGCGGCACAGGACTACTCTAATGCCTTCCCCGGAGCCAGGACGCGTCTGGCAGCGAGGAGGAGACGGGCCCTTCCCCAGACGCCCTAGCCTGGCTGTGGGTAGAACATTCCAGCACAGGAGGACTGACCCTGGGTCCCACCATGGCAAGCATCAGCCCCTACAGGAAAGTAGAGTGGCCGCTCAGACAGGACAGACAGATCAATCTCAGGGACACCCTCTGGCCAGTGCAATCCTGTGAGGATCAGGAGGGGGGCACTTAGGTGCACAGGGTCTTCCCTCACGTGGGCAACGTCTATGGCAAGCAGCCCTGGGTCCTGCCTCTGGCCTCAGACACAGGCTGCACCTCTGCTCCTCCTCCCCTGCCTCCGCTGCCACCATGAGGGCTTCAGCCGTGCCTGGCACGTTCTTACAGGGTCCAGTACCCTTAAGCAGCCCTCCTGAACCCCAGGGGATGCTCGGTGTCCCTCTGTGCCTGGAACTGAGTGACATGACTCCCCAGGCTGCAGGGGAGAGAGGGAAATGCCACCTCTCAGTCAGGCACACAGGCTCACAGCACTCAGGGGCATCTGTCACTGAGGAAGGTGAGGACGCCGCTGGGCTTTCTGCTCCATCCCCGTGTAATGACCACGGTATGCTCCAGTGGCCAGACTGCAGCTGACATGAGCTTCCCAATGCAGGCAGTGGATTTGGGAGAGATTGGCAGGAAGGAGGTGATTCTGGGAGGAAGGGGGCAGTGAGGGGCTGCTAGGAAGACCAGCCACAGTGGACCCTGGAGGCGACCCCTCAGGGAAGCTGGGGTTGCCCACAAGCTCCACTCTGCAGGGTGAGGAACTGGGGGTGCCCAGAACCCATCTCCTGGAGTCCTCGGGCAGGGCAGTCCAGGGAGGGACACCAAGCCCAGTCCAGCAAGAGGCAGCTGGCAGAGCCCCCTGCAAGGGGCAGGGGACAGCGTGGCTGGGGACTACTGTCTCCCCCTGGGGTGTGAGATCCTGGTTGCGTTTTGCTCTGTGGCCCACATATCTATACACCGAGACACATTCTCTAAAGGGCTCCATTGGTTAGTCAGGTACCGAAGGAGTCCAAGCACAATGGAAATGGGGTTTCCTGCTCCAGAGCCAAGATGGTAAGAGATAAATAATAAAACAGAACAACTTAACAATACGCTATAGTAAAAGTCATGCGAATGTGCTCTCTCTCCATCGAAATACCTGGCTGTCTCGTATTCGTCCCTCTTGGAATGAGGTGAGAAGGCACAATGCCACATTGGATGAACTGGGGGTGACGGGGTGTGTGACGTCACTCTACACTGTCACACCAGGGGAGTGACGTGGTGTTGCGACGTCACTCTAACTGTTACACCAGGGCAGTGAGGTGGTGCTGTGACGTCACTCTACACTGTTACACCAGGATCCCTTGAGCACAAACACTGCAGTGCTGTGACAGGTGACCTGAGAACTGAGATGGCCACCAGGTGACTAACGGGTGGGTAGCACATACAGTGTGGATACACAGGACGGAGAGGTGCCTCGCGTCCTGGGTGGGATGGAGCCGGAAGGTGCCAGAGTTCATCACGCTACTCAGAAAAGCTCTTAATTTCAAATCTATGAATTGCTTACTATTTTCAGACCGTGGCTGATCACAGGTCACTGAAAACCCTGGAAAGCGAAACCAAGGATAAGGGGAGACCACCGTGTACAGTCATTTCTTCCTATGAGCCCCGGGCTGGCAGAAGCCAGTCACAGCCCAGCACCTGGGACACTAGAACTGAGCCAGGCTCTCCCTCCTCATCTCTGCCAGCACCCACCCCACTTTCTGCCTCTAGGTGCCCATACAAAGCCAGGGACAGTGCCAGCTCCTGCCTTGGTCACAGAGTAAGCCTCAGTCACGCCCTCGTTCCCCAGCAACTCAAGACCAGCCCACACACACCAGCCCACCCCTGCCGGCCTCCTGGAGGTTTCCAGCGCGGCCGCTGCCTGCGGGCCCACGGCACGGTGGGTGGAACTGGACGCACATCTGCCAGATCAGAGGGTCAATGCAAGAGTGGCTGCTGGAGACCAGGGTGACCAACAGCACAGCGAGGATTCTGTGCCTGGAGTCAGCGGAGACCCTCCCGCCGAGACCCCAGCCTCGCGCAGGCCGCCGGGGGAGCCCAGGCTTACCTTCGCCGGCAGGGTTGGGCGTCCGGGGAGCCGAGGCTGACGACACATGTGGGCGGACGCACTGGTAGGAGCCCTCCGCGTTGACGCACAGCTGCTCTCCAGGGCAGGCGTGGAGCTCGTGGTGGGCACACTCGTTTACATCTGTGGAAGGGGGCGTCCCGAGAGCCCGTCACTCTCCCCCCCGGGCACGTCCTCTCTGCTGCCCTCACCAGGCAGCTGGCACCCTGGGCAGCCTCTGCGGCCAGAGCACATGTTTCAGCGTTGGGCTGAGTCTGAGTGGTCATGGAATGATGGACTCCCGATAAATCACGTGAGTAGGCAGTTTTCTGAATGAGAAAGAGAATTGGAGCAGCCCTGGCTGTCCTCGTGGGCCTGGAACCCAAGTGGCCCTGTCATCCTCCTCCTGGGCAGACACCAACACCCGGAACACTGGCCTCGGTCAAGGCCACTCTGTGCCCAGGACACAGCGAGGCAAAGCCGGGCTGCTTTACTGGAGTCTCTAAGCGGTTAGCTCACGCGTCGCCCACAATGCACAGACCCCCTTCTCCTGGTGCATCCTGTGATCATCAGCTCTTTACCGTTTAAAGCCACTCTGTGCCGTTTCTCCACGGCCCATAGAGGAGATTTATCGAGAAACCCAGTCGTAGAACGGTCCCCACCTCAGGATTCAATCCAGAACAAAACCTTCTTCCTCAAACCCTCCCACCCACCCAGTCAAATCCACGTCCTGCAGTAGGTCCACAGCCTGGTGAGTGAGCCCTCTTGCTGGCCAGGTGTGTTCCTGTGACTGCCAGTGGAGGGCACAGTCAGGACACAGCAGCACTTGGATTGTGGTCACGGAGACGGCCTGGCTTTGTTCTCAAGAATATCCACGCCTTGCCAGAAAGGTAGCGCAATCCCTGGGGTTTTCACGGGCTCCCAACCCTGGTGCCTCCGTGCTGACCTTCAGCATCACAGACCAACCCCGTGGCCGAGAGCAGGCAGGTCCCCATGGCCCAGGGACCATGGGCTGTGCCCTCCTGCCTGCTCCTGCCTCAGAAAGGTTTGACTGGCCCCCGCCACTTGTTCCCATGCCATGGCGGCTGCTCCATGCTGTAGGGCCAGAGCTGGGCGGCTGAGACAGAGACCACGTGGCCCACGTTGACTCTGTGGCCCTTTCAGAACAAGGTTGCCAACCTCTGTCATAACAGAACACACCCTGCACTTCCCCCCGGAACCAAGGCCACATCTGTGTGCTTCAGCAAGTGAGAACTCAGCTGTGCACAAATTCTGCTGAAAGAGACTTCTGGGGCAAGGATGTCCCTGTCATAGGAGGCCAGAGGGAGCCTTAGGAGCCCCGAGAGCTGGAGAAGCACTCTGCTGGAGAGAGCTCTGGGGTTTGCACTGCGGGGCCCTGGATGGAAGGAGAAGCCTGCTAGGAGGAGGGAAGGCTTGGCGGAGAGGGAGGGAGGGAAGGTCTCAAAACCTGCGCTTGGGAACCTGAGTTTAAGCTTGGCTTGCAAAGGAGCTGCAGATGGGCCCCACCACCCAGCACTGCCCCTGGACACCGGGATCCCTCCCCTCGAGTGTGCGGGACTGGTCCTGGCCTTAGAGTCTACCTGCATTTGGGCCACTGGGTCAAGGAGAGGACCGACCTTGCACCTGGATGTTGACCACTTCATAGACACGCTTCACGATGTCATCCAGCAGGGCGGAGACGTTGGCCACCGGCAGCAGCCGAGGCAGACCGAGCAGCAGCCATGACAGTGTGGTGGAGGGGTCCTGGCTGGCTGAGCTCAGGTAGTGCACAGCAGGGTCCAGTGGCTGCAAGGCACTGGTGACCTGGAACCAGAATCAGAGCACCCAGTGGAGAGGACAGGCAAGGAGCCCGAGGTGAGGAGGAGTACGCACACACCCATTCTGCTCTACAGAAAAGAGCTGCAGCAAGACAGTTATTGCTGGGATCCTCCCCGTGAACGCCCTGCAAACTAGACTTGCACAGGCCTTCCACCAACAGTGGAGGTGGGCTGAATTGTCCCCTCAAATGTACCCCAGCACCCCTGCCCTTGTTAGGAGACGGGATTGGTTAAGGCGCGCTCGTTAGGTGGGCCCCAGTCCCACGTGCCTGGTGTCCTCACCAGCAGGGGAAGCTGAAGCCCGGAGGCAGACACACAGAGGGAAGGTGGGGTGAAGGGACACTGGAGAAGACGGCCACACAAGCCCAGGAGGGCGGGAGCCCCTGCAGTCCCCCGAGGAACCAGCCCCAGCGCCACCCTGATTTTGGATTTCCATCCCCTAAAATGGTGGGGCCTTTTGCTTCATCCACAGGCCTTCCCGAGTGGAGGCATTCTGTGCCCTACACCTCAAGGCGCAGCTGGCAGGCGTGAGTGCCAGAACCCGCCAGTGACGCGCTCTGAGTGCGTGGTTTGATGGCAGGTGGGTTGCGTCTCTCTGAAGCTGGCATCTTGTTTTTGTTTTTGGTACCAGGGATGGAACCCAGGGGCGCCTAGCCACTGAGCCACAACGCAGCCCTTTTTATTTTTTATTAAGAGACAGGGTCTTGCTAAATTGCTTAGGGCCTCACTGAGTTGCTGAGGCTGGCTTTGAACTCAAGATCCTCCTGCCTCAGCCTCCCCAGTCACTGGGATTACAGGCGTGGGCCACTGTGCCCAGCTTGAAGCTGGTATTTTTAATCTGCGAATTCCAGTTTGGTTCAGGGTCGGTCTTTTGGGGACCACTCACAGGGTGTCCCCCGCCAGCCCACCCTCAGCACCCTCCACCTCCCACCCACCAAGGAGTACAGAAGGCGAGTGTGGTTCCGCAGCCTGGGGTCCACACGCTGCAGGTCCTCGAAGTCCATCTTCACCAGAACGGTCACGTTGTACCAGCTCACCTGGCTCCTCCCTGCAGTGGCACCTACATCTGGAAGGCAAATACTGGTACGGAAGGACCCAGGGCAGGGCGGCCATCAGAGCTCCTGTGGTGGGGTGGGACAGAGGGCCGGCAGGCGGGAGGCCCACCTTCACACAGTCTTCCCTCCATGAATCGCCTGCCCACTGCTTCTCTCTCTCACAATAGCCGTAAGGACCACCGGCCCAGCCTGCGAGGGGCTAACCAGGTCAGAAGGCCTGGGAGCCAGAGCAGAGGGACCTGAGGAGGGACACACAGGCTGCAGTGCAGCTGCGAGCCTCCTCGGTACCACGCTGGCGTATCAGATCATCGGCACTGCGCCATTATTCCATCTAGACCTTTATAGCATTAATATCAACTAGCATGATACATGCCTGTATCACCTAAAGCACTACATAGCACTGTGTGTGAAATACATGACAGAAGCCATGATGTATGGTTCAATGGTGTAGTGAACACGTAGTATACCCTTTATACTCTTGCTTTAGGGCTATACGCCATACCCATAGGACAGTATATATTTTATGTGATTCTACATATTTGTATACAACCTCTGGTCAGGAGAGAACTTTCCAGATCTGCAGACATGGCCACTTAGCACTGCCCTTGTGCTGGGAGAAGGACTCGGGGTGCTGAAACCCCTGCCGAGCAGCCAGCCTAGCCTCCCATGGGGCAGCCCACCTGCAGCTGCCAGGAGATCTGGTCCCTGCCTGCTGGAGGGTCTCCCCACTCCAGGGCACTGAGGGTCCAGCCCTCCCTGCACTCCAGCCAGCAGACCCCGGGCGGAGCCCGCCTGCCTGCCATCAGGCTGCTGCTGCTGGCGACCACACTCCCACCCCTTCCTCGTGGGACCCTCCTCCCACAGTCCTACCGTGGGGTGCAGAGGCCACACAGTGGTGGCCCCCTGACCAGGGACAGCACTTCTGCAGCCCAGGGCAGTCAGTGTCCCAGCTGCACTGCGAGGCGCCTGGCTGTGGCGCTGCAGTCGGACAGACACCAGGCCTTGATGCAAACTCCCCAGACCGATTCAGGGCTGTGGGAAAGGAGAAAGGAGACAATTAACCATATGGGATTTTTAAAAAGGCCCTCGGCCAGCTGCGGGCACTGTGTGCAGAGTTGGACCCCGCCCGTTGTTCCCAGCGGTGCCAGGCTGGGGCTCAGGACCACTCCAGCCCTGTTGGAGGAATCTGCTGGGCTGCCAGGGCAGTTTTGGCAGAGGTCCTGGGGCCTCCTTTTCTTCAGGAGTCCAGGGGCGGAGGCTCTCTGGCCCTCTTCCAGGACCCCGTGTGGCTTCCGGTCCTGATAGTTCACCCACTTGCTCAATCCAATCAGTGAACATCTACTGAGCACCTACTGTGGTCAGGCGCGGTGCTCAGCGTCTGGCCCAGCTGTGGCCCAAGACAGAGTCCTGCCCTTAGGACTGGATTCCAGTGGGAACCAAATCTGCAGGTGAACCTACAGAAGGTCACGTAGGAGCAGAGTCTCAGGATAAGGGAGGGCCAGGGGTTGTCAGGGAAGGTGCAGGTGGGAGGTACCCTGCCCGGGCCGGGGCAGCGGGAGCAGCCCTGCAGACTCCAGCCCTGAGGCCAGGAGGCAGTGAGTGTTGGCCCGCAAAGGAGAGGCCAGTCCCGTGGCCTGGCTTGAGGTGCGGTGGGGGCGGAGACCCTTCCTCTGTGTGAGTGGGGGCCCTGGAGGCTTGGGTCATCCAGTGATAATGGGGACACTATCGGTGCCCCCAGGCCCTCCCATTACTTTGGCCAGCTCTGCACCTGACCTCACCTGACCTTCCAGCTGCCTGGCTCTGTGGGAACCCCGAGGGGCCTGGAAACTCTCCAGCCCACTTCTCAGCTTTGGACAAATGCCGAGAAGTCGCCTCCACGTCTGTGCCTTCCCCTTTGCCCTCTTGCCCCCTGGGGGCACAGGACAAGAGCTGGTCTGGTCCAGGTGGTGGTGGCCCGTCTGCCTGCTAGGGCAGCCTCAGTGGGGAGGGAGGCTGTCATGATGATTCAGAAGGGACGCAGAGAAGGTGAAGAGTCAGACAGGGCAGCAGCTACAGGCCTCTCCAGCATGTGCCAACAGACAGGCGGGAGGGGTGGTGTAAGGGAGAGAAGCCTCGGGGACCCTCCCTTGCTGCAGACCTGGCACCCACCTGTCTCAGGTCCTCAGCTGGAGAGGCTGCAGGGAGAGTGGCCAGGACCTCAGGGTCCAGCCTTGTACACGTGAAGCCTGACAAGTTACTGGACACTGGTGTGGAGACACACTGAGCAGTGCACACACACCACCCTGTCACTCCAGGGTCAGCTGAGGCTGGTGGCTGCTGAGCCCAAGGCCCACTGGCATGGTGTGTGTTCCCTATGAACACAGCCTGGGTATATTTCCAGGCAGATGTGGGATCCGCCAGGATGGAGGGAGCTGCTGGGGGGACAGGGATGATGGGGTGTGAGGCCGGGGACAGATGGAGTCACCTGCAAGGTGGGAGGTCCTGGGGACCAGGAGCTCAGTAGTGGGGCAGGGGCAGCCCTGGTGGGCTTCTAGAGGTCTTAGCAAGGGCTGCAGCTATCTGAGTACATCCAGGTCCCACAGGGGACCAGCCAGGAGCCCGGGGAGTTGGCATTCCAGCCTCAGGAAATCATGAGAGGGAGAAGAGGAGACCCTGGAGCTGGGGTGAGCTCCAGGAGACGGCGGACCCACATCGATGCCCAGGGAGAGCCGTGTGCAGCGGCGCGGAACTCTCCAGCCAGCCCCAAAGATGGAGCCAGGCCGGGGACAAGGGCCTCGTTACCAGGAGGAAGACGTCTGAGCTGGGAGCCCAAGGAGGATGAGCGTGGGGTGGAGGGCAGCAGAGGCCCAGCGTCGGTGCCAGGAAAGGCTGGGAGCTCGGCGCTCTCCATGCTCGGCACCCCAGGGGCAGGTACGGGTCACCTGCAGGTGCTGCTCCATCCGACGTGGTTCAACCCAGATGCACTGGAAGCTCTGTGCGCTCACAGTGTCCCACGGGACTCTCCTGAGCACAGTTCCGTCCCCTCGAGTGCCAGGAAGCTCCATGAGTCCCGCTGGTAACCAGGCTCTGGAGACGTCCCCATGAAGGTGGGGAGGCCGGTGACCGACCGAGGCCTCCAGGGGCTGTGCTCCACGGTCCCTCCTCGTGGGGCTCTGCAGAGGTTTTGCAGCGGAACAGAAGACGATGTCCCTCCCTGCTGCTGGGAGCACCTCTCTGGCGGCCAGCCTTGGTACGCCAAGGCGGAGCAGGGGCAGCGGGAGCTCTTAATGCGCGAGGTCCCCGGCTCTCTGCACCAAGAAACTGGCACGCCACTTCTCGCTGTGGAACTCGCACTGCTGAAGTAACGCCCTGCTCTCCGAGTGCCCCAGCTGGCCCTTCATTTAGTTGGCATCCAGGGGGCGACACTAATGTCCCTAATGGCTCTGGAGTATGAGAATGGACGTCTGCAGAGACCACGGAGGGAAGGCGGCCCTGCCTCATCTGTGTTGTCAACAGCCAGGGCCTCAAGGCCCAGCAGAGGCCAGGACCAAGTGTGAGGGGGCTCCTGGGACGCAGAACGGCCACGCCAGGCGGGCAGCAGAATCCAGCTAAAGCACAGGGTCCCAGGCTCGGCGCCTTGACTGGGACAAACCACCCCAGTGACCCAAGATGTGGCGGTAGAGGAAGCTCAGTGGGGTGCAGGGAGCTCTGTGCCCCTTCACCCCTCTCCCGTAAGCCTAAAGCTCTCCTGAGCTGACAAGTTCACGTAAATCAGAAAACACAGCCTCCGCCCCAATCTGGCCCCCGCCGCGGCTGCCTGATCCACAGCGTGATTTCAGTCCAGGCTCTGCGCCTGGCTTTGGGGACTGCTGGGAATCCCCTCCCTGCCATCAGGGAAAAGCCGACGCCTCCAACTTGGTCAGAAGTCAGGAATCTCCTTCTCCTTGCCTAACTCAAGGCCAACCCTGAACCAGGCACCTGGCTGCCCAGGTGATCCTGACTCCCGGGTTTCTGTTCAGGCAGCAACATCCAAGGCCCTGGGGGCTGTGGAGCCCATTGCCCGGTGGTGTCACCCCTGCTGCCTCCTTCCTCCAGCGCCCCGGTCGTCAGCACAGAGGGACGGGAAGTCCGTGGGGTCTCCTGGTCCCATCGCGTCCTGCACTTGCCCAAGGAACAAGCGTTTGCCAAGACGCTGAGCCCATGGAGCGGACCGTGCAGAACCAGGGTGTCCTGGACATGGTGAGCCTTGGCAAGATGCCTGGCTCCACTTCCCAGAAGTTACCCTGACTACGTAATCCTACTTGTGGGTAGCAGTGTTTGTCCCTTGTGATTTTCAGCATTACTTATGATAAAAAATTGGAAACAACTAAATGTTAAGCAACAAGAGACTGCGTAATAAGCACTGCTACGTCATGGAAGGTAGCCATCTGAGGCTACCAAACAGGCAGTGGGTAATACCTGTTGACACGAGAGACATCTGGGTGGATCTGCCAGGTGGTGAGGGGGAAGGACAGAAAGTCCTGCTTGGCCACCGTCCTCTTTATACAAAGCCCGCCCTGGGTGTAGACCAGAAGACAACTAGCTGGGGTTGCTCCTGGCTTTGGGGTACTTTCCATCTTCTCCGTGCTTCCAAATGGTCTGTGTGGCTGTGCATTCATTTTTGTAATTACATTTTTAAAGTTGAAATCAAATAATATGACTTATTATTGCATTGCAGTGCAGGCTCACGGGAGAAGAGGCGTCCAGACTGGAGGTCGCAGTCACGTGTGCTGACTACCTGGTCCCTTTTCCAATGCCCGTTTCCAGGGCAGAGGACAGAGCAGAGGACAGAGGGGACAGTCTGGCGTTTTGCAGCTGTCTGGGGACGAGGTGCTGAGGCAAAGGCACCAGGGGTGAGAGGCATGTCATCCTCGCTTGGGTGACGGAGGCCCTGCCGAGGAAAAGTGTCCGTGGACATCTCTATCCCTCCCAACGTCTGCCTGTGGGGGCCGGCTCTGGATGACCTTTGTCCTCTGCAAATCGGCTGCAGGTCCTGGCTGCGCAGGCTGAGGCCACGTCCGCTGCTCCAGCTCTACGCAACCAACCCTTCAGGAAACGGTCATGCAGGATCCAGAATGCAGGGCAAGGCTGGGCTGCCCACCCACATCTGTGGTGGGCAATCACGTGGTGCCTACTGGCAGCGTCAGGCCAGTGTGCAAAGACAGGCGCTGGGAAGAGGCAGGTGTTCTTGACGGGCCCCAAGGAGCAAGGGTGCCCGGGCAGAACCTTGGACCGTGCCACATGACGAGCCCTGGCACCAGCAGGGACCTTCCCGGGGGAGAACCCAGTGACCTCGGTGCTTCCACCGTTGCCATGGCCACTGGCCTCAAACGCTTCCCTAGAGCAAGGTGAAGCTTGGGGACTGAGAAAGTCTGTGTGAGACCAGAGACTTAGGTGCTCCTGAGCGATGGAGGGAGGAAGATCTCCTGCCTGGCCTGTCCCGAGAACGCCACCCACCACGCCGTTTCCTCGCCTTCCTCTCCTTCCTCCTTCCTCTTCCTTCCAGGCTCCTGTCTGGTCCCCGGGACTCCCACTACTAGAGGCGCTGCCAGGCTCTGAGAGGACCTTGTCCTGTCCTGCCCCGTGGGGCCCCTCCCCTCTCCCAGCCGTCCCTTACCTGACCCACCCTGCCTGCACCTGCCACAGGGTCACCTGGAGCTCCCCAGAGCACGACTGTGCCCTCCTGAGACTCGCTAACGGGAATACTCTTGCCCTCCCCTTGCCCTGATGAGTCCTTAATTAAAGGTCCTAAGGCTCTAAAATTGGGCCAAGGCCCCATGAGAGGCCCTTCCCAGTGCTGGTTTGCTGAGGGAAGGTGGGGACAGGTGGTGGGGAGGTCACCAGCCACCAGTCTACCTTCCATGGGGATTAGCGTGTGGAGCAAGGCAGGGACACAGGTGCCCTGGGCAGGGCTGGAGGCGGAAAGCGGCTGAGGATCGGCCTCCCCCGGGGCTGCTCCCCACTCTTCAGCTGGGAAACTTCCCGAGTCCTGGCAGCAGTAACAGCTTGGAAGGAGTGTGGCTGCCATGGTGAGATGGACGGGGCAGGCCTCTGCTGGCCTTCAACTGCCAGGTCACACTGCCTGCCACGGGGCCTTCTCAGCAGCAGGCTGGGACCCCAGGGTGAGCCCCGCCCCAGGAGGCCATGCAGGAACAACGGCAGCGGGACTGGCTGGCCCCTGTTGCCCGTGAGCTTGGAGATAGGAACATGGACGTGGGGCTGGGGGCTGGACGCCTGACGGGTGGCCAGGGACACCCTGTCCCTGCCCGCCATTGGCTCTGAGGCCAGCCCGCCGTGTGTCTTGTGCAGAGGTGGCTGGTGATGGTGGAGCCCATCAGCCTCCTGTTTAAACAGGTGTCAGCCCAGAACCTTCAGCCCTCTCCACACCTGGCCCTCAGAATGGGCAGTGGCAAAGGGTCCACCACCCTCCCTTGATGACATTGCACTGGGAGGCCTGGGGTGCCCTCGGGACAGCTCAGCAAGCTCTGAGCTGACCGGAGCTCTCCCACCAGGGCCCTGGGGTGGAGAGGAGGCGGCTCCCAGTCTGCTGGTGTACTTGCCTGGGCCACAGGGATGTGCCCGGGACCCCTCGCAGGGAACCCACAGCTGGTGCTTTCTGCCCTGGGGCTGCCGCCCTCAAGTCCTGGCCAGCTCTGCCCACGCCCACCTGGACCTAGCCGGAACCCCTTCCCACGTGCCTCCACAGAGGCAGGAGAGGACCTTCTGACTGTGCAGAGGCTCACTCTGACCTGGTACTGACTCAGAGTGAGCAGCACCACCCACGCCCGCTGCCTCACCCTCCCTCCCGGAAGGGGTCATCTGAGCCCTGCCTGGCCCCACTGTGGCCCCACCGGTCGCCTTGGCAACAGCCACCTCTGCTAACAGCAGCAGCTTTGCACTGCAGGGTGGAGGCAGGAGGATGTGGCCTCTGGGTGGTGAGGGCGGGAGGCCTGGCCTTTCCAGCTCCCTCCCACAGTGGGTTCAGCCTAGGATGTGAGCTGAAACCCGCACCTCACAGCAGCCTTCAAAGGGAAAAGGCTGCACAGCTGTGGAGGAGGCTGCACAACCCGAGGCCAGGGAGGCTTAAGCTCCTGCCCTGATGTGCAGTCCTGGGTGAGGACCTGAGCTTCTCAAGTGGGCCCTGACCAGCCACTTCCGTGTCACCTGGGAACCTGCTGGGAAGGCTCATGCATTTCACCATGACCCACAGATTCAGGACCCTGGGAGCGGGGCTGGTGACACCCTTCTGATGACCCTGACGCTCAATCAAGGTTGAGGAGCATGTTTTAGAAAGACCCAATCAGGACAGGGCTAGCGGCAGGCACCGTGACTGTCCCAGGAACCCCCTCCCCGTGGGGCCACCTGCCCCGTGCCCTGGACTCACGCAGGACGCAGTAGAGGCCGAGCTGCTCGTAGCCCTGGCAGCAGTCGGTCACGTTCCTGGACTCGGGGACCTCCACGGCCAGGTACTGTGTCCTGTACACAGTCTTGGGGCACCGCCTCCACGGGATCCAGCCGCCGCAGGACGCGTGGGTCACGTGGGAGGTCTGGACGGCCTCCATCCTCTGGACGCTTCGGGTCTGCAGGTAGCTGCACAGCTGGTAGCTCAGCAAGGACAGGCCTTTTTCTAAGAGGGCGTGGGCAAGGCGGGGACCAAAGGAAGAAGAGCACCAGCATCCAGTCAGTGCCGGTTACGTGGACGGCCACCTGGGCTGGAGCCAACCGACAGGATCGCCACGCTCGAGGCCACTCAGACCCCGCCGCCTGCCAGCCATGGCCTTGGCCTCCTGTGCTGAGTCGTGGGGTTTGCACAAAACGGAAAGGAATGTGCGTGAACGCCTGCCTCAGCCCTAAGAAGCCCTCCTTTCCAGGGCTCTGACGGTGAGCGTGCTGAGGAATCAACACCAGACGTCAGCCACCATCCTCTGCTCCACATTTCTGGTCCTGCAGGCTGTAGAATCTCAAGCACAGCCGTCTCACGAGCCTCAGGCTGGGTGTGTGGGACTCGGTCAGGCAGTGACTCTCCCCTGCCTCCAGAGGCCTGCTTGTGCCAGGCAGAGGACCGTGGCAGCTTTTGTGTGATAAAGAGGAAGGTAAATAGCAAATCTCAGCGCCACATGAGAGAGGTGCCTAGGTAAGGAGCACACTGCGACTGTCACGGAGGAAGGAGGACACGTCACCCTGCCCTAGGTGGAGGCTCCAGCTCACCCGTAAGGCCCTGAGCCTCTCTACCTTGGAGCCTGGCTCCTACACAATGCCCCTTGACCTTTGTCAACATGACCGCTCTGTTCTTGAGACTTGGGCACTGGTGACATTTGCCAGCCCTCCGCCTCTTGGTCATTGTTTCCCCCCAGGTGGCTCCTGGGGCTTCCCGTCCTCCCAGGGAGCCTCTGTCACCTCATGTCACTGAAGCTTCTTGGGGTAGAATTGTGTCCCTCTAAAATATGTTCCGGTGCTAGCCCCCAAAAGCTCAAGAGGCGACCCTAACTGGAGACGGGCTCCCCTCAGCTCCCTTAGCACCGGAGGGCCCCTGCCTACTGGACGTGGGCGTGGGATGAACGAGCGGCTGGCCGGGGCCTGTCTTCAGACCCTCAGCCTCCACGCCCTCCGACTCACTAGGCTACAGCCCGTGGGTAGGGCCAATGCCAAGACTTATTTCCCTCCATGAGCAGCGAGGAGGCTGGCTGGGAGGAACTCAGAGACGGGGCGGAAGTCATCCTAAGAGAGCACTGCCTTTGTCCCCACGCCAGAACAGCACCTCCGCAGAAGCTCGCCCGGACTTTAGGGTGACCCACAAGCATGCAGATGGTGGCCTGGTGAGAAATGGGGCAGAGCCAGCCCTCGGCCAGCTGGTGGAAGGGGTGCAGACTTATTCTGGGTGAGCGCCAGAGGGAGAGCGAGCCCTCACAGCACAGAGGCCGAGCCGCTGTCTTCCTGGGGGCTACTGTGTCCCAGTCACCCCCTCAGGGGCTCTGGGGGTGGGGGCCACCTGTTGCTCCTCGGCCAGTGGTAGGTGCTGTCCACTCTGGAGGGCACAGAGCCCTCCTGACGTGGGATGGGGCAGGAGCTGGGGTCTGGGGTGGGGCAGCTGAAAAGCTCAGATATGACCTGGGGAGGCTGAGAGAGTGGCAGAACGGACCTGGGCTCAAACTTAGTGACCATCTGAGCAGGACAGAGCCCGACGTACCCAGCATCAGGCAGCCCTAGAGGCTTTCAAGGTCACCTGAGGTAAGATGTCCACCAAGGCCATGGTCTCTGGTGTCCAGAGAGCCACCTGGCCCCACCTGTTCATTACAGGTTCCAGCTAATGGCCAGCAGGGCCCTCCTGCTGGCACATGTGTGTGTGCACCCACTAACACACGCTCACACACGTTCCCACACGCCCATGTGTGCACACGCTCACACACGTTCCCACACGCCCATGTGTGCACACACTTGCACGCGTGCACACGTTCACATGCTCTCACTCGGGCTCACACGCACTCACACCACTATAGCCTCCAGGAAAGCTGCAGCCAGTTTGGAGATAGCACAGGTCTCTTCAGACTCCCAGTTGAGGAAGAGGTTTAACAGAAAATAATTTTGAAGCTTGGAATCTCCATTTCTTGAAATCCGTGGTTTCAGAAATCCAGGGATTTCTGTTTGTTAGTGATGCTGGGACGGAACCCGGTTTGCTAGCGTGAGCTCTGCCCCTGCGCCACACCCGCCCCGCAGTGAGCTTTCACAGCCGCGTTACAGACCCTGCGTCTCCTGAGGCCCTGACACCCTTCCCTCCATGGGAGGAATTCTGCACTTAGGTTGGCGTGGCCAAGGGCAAGTCCTAACCTCTCGGGCCTCCCTGTCCTGACCTATCATCAAAGACTTCAATACCTCCAGGTCCAGGAGATAATCTCTAAGAACTCGCTGTCCCCAGGGGGGTCCAAGGACCTACTACACCTTCATCACCCACACAAATGCAGTTTCAGGCCCCTGACACCCACTGCCAGCTCTGATCTGCATTTTAAACCCATGGGCTCCCAGGGCACCCGAGGCATGTTGGCACTGAAGGAGTCCTCTTTCTGGAAGCTCGCAGGGTGCTCCCGGCTACCGCCGCAGCTTGGCCAGCCAGGAGCCAGACAGACACAGCCTTGCCCTCCCAGGTGTCACCCGCATAAGACCCACTCGCAGGGAGCCCCTTCCTTAAGAATCACCCAGACTGAGCCCAGATGCCTCACCTGTGAAGCCGCTGGCCTGGCTCAGACCCACAGCACTGGCCAAAGCCAGCAGGACCAGCCCCAGCATCCCGGGCATCCCCTGGCTGTGTCAGTGGCCACGCAGGACCTAGGGCTTCCAGTGCAGCAGTAGGAGTCCTAGGCAGGACACAAAGGGCCTGTGTCGCCTGGGCCCCAAGGAAAGGCCCTTCTGTCCCCTGTGCCGCTGGTGGTGGCAATGGCTTCAGAGGGAGCGCTTGCTGGGAGCAGTCCCTTATGCCTGCTCGTCAATGCCCACCACTGCTACGTTGTCTCCCTGGGGGCACCTGCGTGTCACAGCCTATTCTTGCTCCAAGCAGATGGCATCTTTTGGGAAAGGTGAGCGGCCACAGCTCCAGTAGCGTCGCTGGGTCCCATCTCGTTGTTATGCAGAATATGCATTGCAGACCCAAATCTGAGTCCCCCCATGGAGTGCAAAGTATTGTCTTACCCTATCATTGCAAACTGGCAGGAGAAAACAGGGCCAAATCAAAGTGGTACATCAGAGTCAGAAAGGTGTCCTTCACACAGCTCCACAATGCAGTTCAAAAGTCATGAGCATGTTCGCCACCCCACCAGACCCTGTTCCTGGGGACAGCCGGGCTGTGTTCACAGAGATGCTCACTGCCTATGACTCAAATGGAAAATCACCTGTGGCAGAGTCGCAGGTGCGGGAAAGTGAATTACTGCAGAGCACGTGACATTAAAGAGTTGGGAAAGGCCCCATAGAGATGTTTTAGCAGCATGAGGAAAAATGAGCACTGTGAACTCAAAACAAATTCCATACAACTCTGCCTGCAGAAGGCTACCAACCCTAGCTTGCAGGAAAGTGCACAAAACCCAGGGAAGAGCCGGGGAAGAAAAGAAAACATTTTGAGGGGTGGTAGAACCACAGGAGACATTTTATTTCAGTAATGGCATGTGACATGAGAAGTGGATTTTAAATCTCATACCAAACCCTCTCCAGCCCAGTCTCTGCGCCTCTCACTGCTTGGTGTTGAAAGCCGTCGGCTTCTTGGAGAAGACCATGGGGTAGGTACAAGGGCCACTCGCTGGCAGCTCAGTCATTCCCTTGAGTCCTAAATGCAGAGCTGTTCTCTCCCAGGGACCGTCCACCCAAGACCCTTGCCCGGGTTGCCATGTCTCTGGTCTCTGTAGGTTGGTCTCCTAGATGACTCACTGCTGAGCTGGCGTGGCCACAGCTACACGCCAGAGGCCATGGCAAGAACTCGAGAGAAGCTGGGAACCACCGCAGCCAAGGGCGCTGCGCACGGGTCTCCTGGAGGCCCGCGACGGCCCTTTACAGAAGTCCAAGCTTCGCGAGGCCCGGCCCGTAGACCTGTGTAGTACAGGTTAAGGAGAGAGAGTTTTTAAAGGAAAGAATCGACTCTAAAACTACCATGTTCCAGGAAATTAATTTGATTAGCCTTAGAAGAATAAATGGAACAGAATTACTTACAATTTAATTCAGACACTTAAAATACAAGCAGAATCTGCTTTCTTAGGAACATTCTTCTTTATTCATACTTTTCATACTTTAAAGGCATGAAAGCTACTTTTTGGTGTAGTGGTTATGATATTTTCAATGTCCCTATCATATCTCATTAAAGCTTTTGTTGTTTTTGTTCTTTTTTAATTCTTAAATTATTTTTATTTGTTCTAATTAGTTGTACATGACCGTAGATTGCATTTATACATTTTGATACATGCATAAATAGTGCATAATCATTTTTCTGATTATACATATTGTAGGATCACATCAGTCATGCAGAATCTGCTTTATAATATCGTATTTACCTTCTCTCAGGACTTTTGCTACTATATTACTGGAAAGTTTCCATAACGTGGGAAGGTAAATCAGGACGACATTATAGTTTAAAAATCCTTTTCCTTGTGATTCATGACCACCCTACAGTGTGGGTCCTTCACCAGGCTGGTTCCTGGGAAAGGGACCAAGGTTCAGGAAGACACATGAGAGGGCTGGGACCCCAGCCTTAACCCCTCCTCCCGTTCCACTCCATAGCCCGCCCGGTCCCTCTGGAGAGAGCCCGGCGCTGGCCACCCCAGGACAGAGAGAAGGCAACCATGCTGCCCAGCCCAGGACGGGAGATGGTCAAGACATCCCAGCTGAGGCCTTGGCAGTAGCTTGGGATTGTCCTCCTGCTCTGTCATTAAACTCCACTAAACTCCTGTCATTAAAAACAAACCAAGCAACAGTCTCTAGTAGGTCTCCCTGTCAATCACTCCTCCACAGAGCACAGCAAAAGGTGAGTGTGTGTGTGTGTGTGTGTGTGTGTGGTTTGTGAGAGTGTAATTGTGAGTGTGAGTGTGTGTGTGACTGTGTGGGTGTGTGTACGAGTGTGTGTGAGTATACACGTGTCAGCCTGTTTGAGTGTGAGCGTGTGTGGGTGGGCGTGTGCAAGTGTGAGATGTGGGCATGTGGGTGTGGGTGTGGGGAGTGGGGTGAGTGTGTGCTCGGTGAGTCCACGCTCAGGCCTGCTTCTCTGGTCATTAAGTTGGCTTGCTGTCCAGGGCACTTTCCACCTTGGCCTCATCGGGCGACGCAGCCACGCCCTGTGAGCCGCAGGGAAAAACGGCTCCTGAGCTGGAGTCGGCGCAGCCAGGGTGCGTCCCTCAGAGGGTCCCAAGTCACTGCCAGGATGCACCTCAGCGCAGACAGACCCGCGTGCAGTCCCACAGGGTCCACACTCAGGAGGGCAGGGAGGCCACTGTGCGTGTGCCGGGTTGAAGGACCCACATGCACGTGTGCACACACAGCACGCTCGCCCAGCTCACTCACGCTGACGCGGTTCCACTTCACACCTTCACACTCACACCAGCGCTCACATATCACATCTCTCACACTCAGCTCTCACACTAGCTCATGCACATTCACACACGTGCCTGCACACTCACATCCACACACACACAAGCGCACAGACAAGAGGCGGGAAGGACCTGCGGCGTTGGACACGGTCTCGGGCACCAGGATTCACCTCCTCCACCCACAGGGAGGGTGTGGGCACCCCTCCGTGACAGCCCTTCCCCACCCCAAGTCTGAGTGCTGTGACCCGTGTGCTCACGGAGCTTCCGCAAACCAGTGCAATGACACATCTGTTGTCACCCTGTGGCTGAAGTGTGTCCACAGTCGTGGCCAGGATGGGGGTTTGTGTCTCCGGGACAGAGGAACATGGCCACTGTGAGGCCCTCCCACTGGTCCAGGGCTGGAAGGGTGAGAAGCCACCACTAATGTCCTGCAGCCTCCTTCCAGGAGCCTGTCCCCAGGCAACCACCCGGAACCTTCCCCTGGGAGGAGAGGGAGGGCTCCCTGAGGTGGGGACGCCGGCCTGGAGGGAGGGAAGAATGGACAGGGCTGGGAAGGGCGGGCAGCAGCTCCGTCCAGGGGAGCTGTCCTGGCGGAAGCGGGGACTCTTAGAGACACCTGCCCTGTCCTGGCTGCAGAGCAGATGCCCTGCCCTACTGGAACCTGTGTCTGTGCCCTGCTCGTGGTCAGGAGCAGGGAGGTGCGGGTGGAGGTGGAGAGACGCCTCCTCTCCAGGAGCTCTGCGGGTTGGGACTCATTTCCAGGGAGAGCTAGCAGGCAAGGACAGTGGCGGGGATGAGCCAGAGAGGAGATTCATGAATCTGGAGGTCTGGACCAAGCTGACCCGCTTCCTGCCCACTTCAGCAGCTCCCTGGTGACCACAGGCACTGAGACAGGGCTTCTTGGGGTGAGTGGGACCATTCAGGAGGCAGCCTCCAGCTTCTCCGCAAGGCTGTCACAGATGTTCCTGGGGAACCTCCTTTCTACACAGGGCTCCCTCTGGGTCAGCTTGCCTCTTTCCTGAACCCCTGGCCCTGATGCTCTGTCCAAGGAGTTGGGGACAGAAGGCAGCCCTGGCCCTGATGTGACAGGTGTGGCGGCCGCCCTTGCCGTGCCCCCAGAGACTCCTGAGGGAGTCTGCTGCCTTCAGCCCACTCAGGGAGGAGCCCGGAAATCGAGGGAGAAGGGCAGGGCAAGGTGGTCTGGAGCAGGTGTCCCATGCCAAGGGAGGGTAAGACGCCTTTCGTGGTACGTCCTGCTGTGAGACCCTTCTGCCCTGGTCGAAGCTCTGAGATACAGGTGGGCACACACCCTCCACCCGGCAACGCCACCCTGGGGCAGCCGGGAGGGTGAGCCAGCGGCCAGGTGAGCCATCCATGGAGGCTGTGGCTTGCACCTGCTGTGGTTCAGATGAGCCGTGTCCCCAAAGGCTCGTGTGCTGGAGCTTGGTCCCCAGAGGGCTGGGGCTTTAGGAGGAGTGGCCTGGTGGGAGGTGGTTGGGTCATGGGGGCTCTGCCCTCCCAAAAGGCTTTCTCAGGAAGCAGGTCAGGTTCATGGCCTACAGAGCAGCCTGTTGTGGATGCGAGGCTGCCCCGCCCCCGCCTCTCGCCTCCTGTCTCTCCACGTGACTCCTCTGCACATGCTCCTGCCACGTGCTGCCACCACCACGCTGTGGAGCAGTCAGAGGACCCTCACCAGAGGCCCAAAACATGGGGCTGCTGGCCTTGGGTTTTCAGTCTCCAAACTGTGAGCTAAATAAACCTCCTTTTTTTTCCACCAAGAACTCCACCTCCAGTATTTTGCTATAGCAACAGAAAACAGACTAACCATGCCCCAACCTGGAGTCTGAGAGGTAGGAAACACCTCCGTGGGGTTCAAGGCCAAACGCTCCATCCACCTGCCCTGGGAACGTGGTGACTAACTGTCCCACTTTGCCTTGGACGCAAGTGTCTCTTAGGATGAGGGGCCTTCATCACCTCCCCCAGAGAGCCTTGTGGACACCAGGGTGGGTTGGTCACTCCTGAGAAGCTTTCTAGGAAAGACCAATGACCAGCCCCAGCCCGGGAAGTGCTGAGGATCTCAGGGAGGCACCTGGGGGACTCCAGGGGCCTGCAGGGTTGGAAGCCCTCGCCCTGTTAACCCAGGTTTCACAGCAGAAAGTGGAAGGGAGGCACCCTTGGTCAGGGTCGTCCAGGTGGTGAGATGAACCACGGTCCTTGCAAAACACGTCCATATCCCTAGCCCCTGGCACCTGTGAACGGGAGCTCATTTAGGAAGGGGGTCTCTGGAGGATCTGGGGACAAAGTCATCCCAGGTTTAAGCAGACCCTGAATCCAGTGATGGATGTCCTCCTAGGAAAAGGAGAGGGAGGCCGACGCCCGAGGGACAGGAGGCAGGGAAAGAGGTGCCTCCACAGTCCACGAAGGGCAGGAGCCAGGGGAAGCGTGGGGCAAATGCCCTCGGCGCCCCCAGGGCACCAGCGCTGCCCACACCTGGGTCTCAGGCCTGCGGGAGGACAAGGCTCTGCTGTTGAGGCCTCCTCTGTGGTGCTTTGTCCTGGGCCCAGACGCTTCCCTGTTGGTCAGAGGCAGCCCCTCCGGGTCCTGGGACCCTGGGATGGGGTCTTCCCACCCAGCCCTCTTGCCTCGGCCCCACCTCCCCTCCTCCACACCTGCCCACCCCCAGTTCCAGGAAAGTTCACTTGGGTGAACATGGGAGGCACTTAGCACCGTGGGACTCATGGGCTGACACTGTATTAGGCCCCACGTCGGTCTGAGATAACGCGGCGTGTCCCTCGTCCCCGGGCAGGGGTGTGAGCCTGGGTGCCATGCAGGCGGTCTCGGAAAGCTCTCCGCGGCTACGGGTGAGTCCGAGTCCTGGGGTTTCTTAGAGCCCGGCTCACCTCTCTCCGCCAGCTGCACTCTGAGGGCCCTCCCTTTGGTCCAGTGTGCCTGCCGCTTCCTGCCCTCCTCCAGCCCGCAAGGACTGCTGTGTGGTGGGGCTTGGGACCTGGTCTCAGCCACTCTGGCTCAGCGTCCCTGCGCTGCCCAGCACAGCCCTGCCCCTGCCTTGTCAGCCCTCCCCCTCTTCCATCCGGACATTCTCTCACGTTCTGCTTCTTGTGACATCAACAGTGAGTGGTTTAGGGAACATTAGTTGCATCCCAAAGCCTTTTCCCCATTGTATGGTCCCAGCATTGGGGCAGCAACCTTAGCAGGCCACAGCGCAAGTGCCAGAAGCCCAGCTCTGGGGTAACCCAGAACCAGACTGAGCCCTGTCTGCCCACTGCCTGCCACAGTCCTGTGTGAGCAGAGGCAGCTGGTCCTGAGAAGCAGCAGTTCAAGGAGCCCAAGGTGAGGTGGTCAGCAGCGACGTGAGTGCCACCAGTCCCGTGGATTCTCTGAGACAAGAGATGAGCCCAGAGCCTCGTGGGGCTGAGAACGCTCCAGAGCCTCCTCGCCAGGTGCAGCTGGGAAGGGTTGGTCCTGCCAGGGTGCAGGGTGGCCGGCAGGAGACGGCACTGCTTCCCCGCCCGCCCCACAGTGGTCAGGGGCTGGCCCTGTGCTGCTGCAGGTGCCGGGCTCCCTGCCTGGCTGTGGGGTAGAGCGTGGAGACTGCTCTGTCCCCGAGTCCACCTGGAGAGGAAAGCGCGCCTTCTCAGGTCTGCCCATGCAGCAGTTTCAACTTCTGGAACAGCTCAGAGGAGAGGCAGAAGACAGGAAGTGAGAGCTGGAGGGTTGGCGGGGTGGGGAGATGATGCAGAACACCCACGTGAGAAGCATCGAATCTACCAGAAAGGGGCGGGCAGCACAGAAGGGACTGCTCTTGGATGAGGAGTTTGTTTTCCATCTGGGGGGAGTCTGCGCTCCGCCCCGGGTCCACTTCTTCCACAGCATTCAGCACATCTTCCTTGGGCCACTGCTGGGCACTTGGCGATGATCAGACTCACCAAGTCCCAGGAAGTCTTTGGTGATTAAACTGAAGCTTCTGAAAGATAAGTCTGTGACCTGACCTCCATACCTGTGGACGAGGCCTTCCTTGAGGTCGGGTCTTCAGATGTGATCAAGTTACGGTGAGACCAACAGGAGTACAGTGGCCTCCGGCAATGTGGCCCAGATGCCTAGGAGGAGAGGGCAGTATGGACACGGGCACCCAGGAGGAGGCCAACAGGAAGAGCCAGGAGTGGGACCCTGAGAGCCAAGGGATGAGGAATGGCCAGCAACCACAGGAGCTGGAGCAGAAGATCCCCTTTCGCACCTTCCGAGGGAGCAGGACACCGTAAACACCTTGCTCTTGGGTCTCCAGCCTCCAGAACCGTGGGAGAATAACTCATCTGAGAGCTGCACCTCTTGAAGTGGGCATTGTGGCAGAGTGCCAGCAACAGCAGGCCCCAGTCACCTGCAGTCCCCTGCGCAAGGTACTGCATCCCCTGTCTGGGGTGGGGGCAGGATGACAAAGGGCCAGGGCCTCCGTGTCACTCAGGGTGAGTCAGAGAAGGTTGACTTAAATTTCAGCAGGAGGAATTCAGGTCAGATGGCGAGGGTTGTTAAGCCCTGGAATGCCTCACCCTGTTGTGACAGGGGACACTGCCCGGGGAAGCCCTCCAAGGTCCCAGCCTCTGCACCTGAGACACCAACTTCAGAGAAAGGGCGGCTCCTCCAGGAGCCGATGACGTCAACCACGGGTAGAACGCGATCACCCCGCTCTGAGGAGCGCGGTACAACCGGGGTGCAGAAGGAGCGCGCAGGACCAGCCGACCTCATGGATGCAGGTCTAACATTCTGAGTGGCCTTGGAAGTTCTGGCCTGGGTTCTCATCTGCAAACAAGGCCGCGTAAGGTTTACTGGCCAGCAGTGCAAGTGGGTGACAGTGTGGATCTCAGAGCACAGAGGCATGGAGGGAAGGCAGGGCTGTGCTAGGAGGCCGGCCTCAGGGAGGTCCTCCAGGGCTGCTGGGGCCAGGACCCCGAGTCTGGAAATCTGAGTGGCAAGGGCCATCCAGGGACAGGGTGGGTATGGGGCAGATTCCCAGAACCAGAGCAGAGGCAGAGCTGAGCCACAGGGACTGGCCCAGGTCCATGGCCAGCTGCAGTCAGAGGCCAAGCTGAGGCCTCAGACTAGGACCTGACCTGGGGGCTAACGCTCAGTAAGGACTTCAGGTTGTCGGGTCAGGGTCAGAGCAGTGGGGTCAAGCGCTGATCCCATCAGTCCCAATTCTAATCCTGACTCCTCTCTGCTGCCCTCCTGTCCTGGCCACAGGATCCTCCTTCCCACACCCCTGGCACGTGGCTCCTCACCTCCTCACATTCTTGTCCCCTTTGTCCTTTACAAGGACCTGACAGATGAGGACAGCACAGGAAGGGGAATCATGACCCAAGAGAGTCTCCTGGTGCCCAGCCTGCATCCCGTATACACCAGGTGCTCGACAGATGTTGAATAAACAGTCTGGTTAGCTCACAGGCACATTAGGGGATCCCCAGAGACAAGCAACAAAGTGTCCCCCAGACAGCGTCTCCCACCCTCCTCATCCTCAGGAAGCCGAGCGCCCAGCAGAACCACAGCAGGGCACCCAGGACAATGTGACCATGGGGACAGGCAGTGACGGCTCGTGCAGGCCGCATGTCTGCCCATGGAGATCACAAGTGGGGAGAGTGGCTCTTCCTGAGAGGGAACCGAGTGTGAGCCTTCTGATCCCTGTGGAGAAGCTGAGGCCCGGGCGCCTTTGGTCTTGAATGTCCTGTTACCTTGTATTTAAAATTCTTAAAGGGCGGCAGTTCCTCCTAGAGCTGACCACTTTACAAACCACTAACCAACAATGACTCCCCACTACACCACGGAGACTGGCAATGACTCCCTCACAGCCCAGCCTCTGCCACTGCTCCCTCTGCCCACTTTGAGTTTCCAGGCACCCAGAAGTTCAGGCGTCAGAGAACCAGGAGGGGACGCAGGACTGGCACCACAGAGGGGCGTCTTCTGAACCCACCGGAAAAATTCAGAGCAGGGATTTAAACACAGGCCGCCAGTGGAACCAGATGCAGAAGTCTCTGCGGGAAACGCACCCGCGGGCAGGAGTTGCCCTCCAAGGACGGCTGCTGACGCGGAAGATTGGGTTACAGGTTCTTAAAACTTGGAATTTCCTTCCAGATGAGCTACTGCTTTTCCATTCTCCAAAGGTTCAGAGGTTTATGTTAAGAAATGCATTTGAAGTGAGTTAGGAAAAACACACCCTTTCCAAAAGCCCCGAAGGATGTGCAGAAAGACCAGCCCAGCTCTCCTGGGGAAGCGGGGCTCGGGCCCCAGGGTCGGCATTTGCAGAGTAAGTGGGTGAGTGTTTACCAAGAGTGTTCTGTGGTTCGGGTTTTGTATAAACAAGAGACAGACTGATGAGAAGGTTCAAATGGAAAGACCAGCTTGGAATGTCTCGCCGACGGGCGGAGCCATAGGGAAGGCTTTCCATCCCTGAAGGAAAGGGTCGGGCGCCTGAGCTGTGACTGGCAGGGAGCCTGCTGGACTCACTCAACAAGGGAAGAGAAAGCCAACAGATGGCGGGAGAAGGAAGGAAGAGATACCAGTCGAGGGCAGTAGTGGTTTGATCAGTGTCCCCTCGACATTCACGTCCACCCAGAATCACAGGACGTGATCCTATTTGGAAAGAGGGCCTTTGCAGAGGTGATTATGGTAAGGACGGTCATCCAGGGTAATGGACCAGGGTGATGGACCAGGGTGGGCCCTGCCCTCAGTGAGTGTCCTGAGAAGAGAGCAGAAAGGGGACAGGGAGCAGGCAGAGGAGCAGCAGGGCTGCAGGCCAAGGACACAAGGCAGTCAGCCGCCGGCAGCCCCGAAGGAGCCCTCAGGACCCTCAGAGCAATGAGCAAAGGGGGGTCCTGCTCATGCCAAGAGCAAGATCTACTTGCTCATGGAAGAGGACACCTCTGGACCCTAGAATGTCACCAACTTGACAAGCAACTCGTCCTCAAGACTGCCCAAATTATTTTGAGGAAGCACAGTGAGGCTGCTGCTGGGCAGGCTGGGGCTAAGAAGGTGACTTGGGCAGCCTGAAGTTCCACCCCGCTTCCCAGCTCGTCTCCCCGGGGTCTGTGGTCAGCATGCGGGGGAAGGCAGCCTGGCCCAGTCAGCTCTGCCTGTGCCAGTCTTGAGCTATGGTCATGGTGACCCCACTTTGCCAAGAGAGGGTCCAGCAAGCTCCCTGGAGCATTCTAGAAGTGAAACCTAGTGATGCAAGATGCAACCTGATTCAATGTCTCCTTTGGGCAATTTGATGGACGAGAGTGGCCTTTGGTTATCCAGTATGTCTCTTGGAAGTGCAGTATCTTTCTACGAAGGAATCAAGAGAAGGAATGAAGGAATGAAGAAGGAAGGGAGGAAGGAAGAGGGGAAGTGAGGGGTGGGGCCAGTCCCTGGAGGGCAGGGCTAGTCTGCACCTCCCTCTGCCCTTCACAGAGCCTCCCTGGCTGCCTTCAATCACAGGTCCAACTCTGGGGCTTGGTCCTGCAGGTGTGTCGCCATCTGTGCACCTGGGAGCCCCAGGGGGGACATCTGTGGTTTGCCCTCATGCCTCAGGAATTACCAGAGTGAGACTCTCTTGCCACCTGCAACCCGAGACCCAGTGCTCAGGGGAGGAAGGGCAGAGCCCCCCATCCCGACGACACCTGGCCTGCTTGCTGCCCCAGCATTCACACACAGATGTCCCAAGCACCAGGCCCTGACTTGTCTTCCTGCCCCAGCGATGTTTCAGGGTTGTGCTTGTGGTCCAACGGAGACTCCGTTACCAAGGAGCCAGGCCGAGTGGTGGCCACTCAGTTTGTTCCTCCTTTCCCTGTGCAACAGGTGCACAACCCCCTCTTCTCCCCACTCATTCCACCCCAGGAGCAGGAAACACCCATGTACGTGTGGAGGGACATGGTGGGACAGGGCAAGGCCTAGCCCTCTGCTGCTCTCATGCTACCCTCCTGATGCCTGCCCGCAGCCTCTCCCACATGACCAGCCCCAGCTAAAATGCAAGTCCTCACGGGTAGACCTGGATTTGCCGCTGACTGATGTCCACCCAGGAAGAGAACGTGATGGACAAGACACGTGAGGAAGGGGGCTGCAGGGTGGAGTGCGCTAGGCGGCAGGTTTGGGGGCAGCAGAGTGGACCCTGAGGACGGAAGAAATCCCAGAAGGGAAGAGGGGATTTGACCACAGGGGGCAAGGAAGCTTCAGGGACAGGGGACAGCAGCAGAACTCTGCACTGGGTCACTTCAGAATGTGCAACGCCCAAGCTGTGCTCAGGTGGTCACTCCTGCTGTGGGCAAGGCCAGGACCTGTGGGACACCACCCTTGTTCTGCTAGGGTGTGCTGGGGTGTTCAGACTCAGTGCCCCAGTACCATTGATTGATCTGGAAGCCTTTGGTCCAGAGCCATAGAAGGTGCGAGGGGCCAGGGAGCCAACCCAAAGCATGGTAAGTCCTCTTCTGCACTTCCAAGGGCCCTGGTGTTGCCCCTGCACCAGGCCAACCGTGGCCATGGCTTAGAGGTCTCCCAGAGGCTGCATGAGACACAGAGGGAGGAAGTTTTCCTTGAAAGCCTTGGGCTAACTTCCAATGGGGTCCCGGGGTCTCGCAGGAGCAGAGCCTCTGATTCCTATGGGACTCAGACCTGGGCTCCAAAGCCAATCAACTCAGTGACCTGTTTCTTTATCTCTTGATAGAAAATTGGTGATATTGGCCAAATTATATTGTTAAACTGTGAGCATGAGCTCATAGGTAAGAACAAACCCCACCATTGTGTACAGCGATGATGCACCCACTGAGAACGTGGAGGGAAACTGGGGAACTAGAGAAGGGGGGAAATGGAGAGGGACAAGTCTCATTAGCTCTTGTTCACATGTCCCCACAGCAAGAGTCCCTCCTAAGGGAAGTGAGCCTGCCACAAGCCCCTCCATGTCCACATGTGAACAGCTGACCCCCGAGGTTTCCTTGGACACGACAGAGAGAGGCGAACAGGTCCTGGCAGCCGAGGGCAGGTGGGCCAGCAAGCCTCAGCAGCGGCATAGAAGGATCTGGAAGCAGCACAAGCTGTGGAGCGCTGGCTTCCGACGTTGATTTGCACGACTTTTAACAAGCCCCTAAGGACAATGGGAATGTCCACCTTTGGTTTCTTGAAGGTGTTGGAGCTGCAACCGGACGGCTCCACCTGAAAGGGCACCACCAGGCTGACCCGGAGCAGCCGTGCCCACAGATGGCTCTGGTGGCAGTGGACAAGGGTGAGACCATTAGTGGGAGAACTGCGGTGAGCCCTGCGCTGGGGACCTCTGAAGTGACGGCCACCAGGTGTGACCTCCGGGCAGCCCCTGGGACGGCCTGGCTCCTCTACTGGGTCGCCATGGGTCAGCTCTGTGAACCAGAGCCGCCTCCTCCGCAGGCGAAGGTGGGCATTCCAGAACAGCATTCCGTCATCGCCACCAATGCGTTCAGGCAGGTGACCTCCCCCGAGCGCCAGTGGGAGAAACGTCTGTGCGACTCAGGCCAGGTGTGGTTCCTTAGGGGTCTCCTGCCTGCCCGTAAATCACACCGGACATTCTGCTGCTAGGTCAAAGGTGTGATAAACTTAACAGACTTTTAAAACCTTCTTCTTTTCCTTCTTTAACGTGAAAGGCAGGCTAAGCCTACCTTACTTTTGCTCGTGGTCCTCGGCTCCTGGCCGAGGTGGGGGTGCAGGCGATTGCCTGAGAGCCAGGTCAGGACGCTGTGGCCTAGACCTGGGCCTGGCTCAGGGCCTGCAGTGTGGCCAGGAGCCATCATGTCCTCACTTCTCACTCTTTATCTGCACAGGCCCTCAGAGAGACGAAGGCACGTCACAAAGTTCTTTGAGGAAGTGACCCACACCGCGCTGGGACAAAGAATTACTATTCAGTTTGCAAAGACACACCGATCAAGTCAAACCTGGGAATTTGCAGCTTTAACTTAGCTGGCAAGTTTTCATTCCTTTAGAGTTAGGACAAAATTTGTAATTACACCTCTGATCAAAGAGCCCGGCCAGAAATCTGTCCAGCAACACAAACGCAGCCCCCAAACCAAGTTCAAGAGCAGAGAGCCAGGTTCTGCCTTCTTATAACACAGACTCAGGACAGGCTGTGCAGGATGGTGTGGTCTCATGGTCAGCACCCTGAAAGCAGGTCACTGAGGCCACTTGTCCTAGAGGCAGATGTGTGAGGAGGTCAGCCAGGGAGGTGCCTCGTTGTGGATTCTGCCTGCTGACGAAGGGAGGACTTGCAGATTCTTAGGTTTTCAATAAAAACGACTTTTATGCCCCTGGCTCTGGTTTTAGACTTTACTAAGAAAGGTGAAAATGATCCTTCCCCTTGATATCATTGGGTGAGGACAGATAAGTGCTCCAAGGCAGGGTCCTGGCAGGATAAAAGCAGTCTCAACGGGCACCTTATTTGGATACAGCAGTGGATTGACCTGGGATGTGGTGATGCTGGTGACATAGGAGAACATCAGCATTCTTAGAAGTATATGCCAAAAGTCCCGAGGGGTGTGGGGGTTGGCTCTGGATTGTCTCTCAAAGGCTCGTGTTTTGAAGGCTGGTTCCCAGTGCAGCAGCGTTCAGAGGAGGCGTTTGGGGAAGTGATGGGATCATGAGGGCTTTCACTGGTGGATTAATCCACTAATCAGTTCATAGCTGATGGCAGTATTTGGAGGTGGTGGACACTTTGAGAGGAGGGGCCAAGTTCAAAGAATAAGGTCACCAGGGATATGCCCTTGAAAGACGCCTGGTCCCTGGTCTCCCCCAACCTCTCTGTCTCTCAGTCTTGCGCTCGATATCTCACTCTCTTGCCTGGCCAACATGAGTTGGGCAGCTTTGCTCCACCATGCCCTCCCACCACAATGCTCTGTCTCACCTCAGGCCCGGAGCAATGGAGCCAACTGACCATGAACTGAAACCTCTGAAGCCAGGAGCCAGGGTAAATCTTTCCTCCCCCGAGTCTATTTTCTCAGGTGTTTTGTCACAGCAACATAAAGCGAACACAGGGGCTAAGCGCCAGATGTCTGCAACCTCTTTCCAAATTGTTTTCTCCCCAAAATTAAGACACACACACTCATACTGTCTTAGTCAGTCTTTTGCTGCTGTGACCAAAAGACCTATCAAAAACAGAGGAGGAAAAGTTTATTTGGGAGTTCACAGTTTCAGAGTCTCAGTTCATAGATGACTCCATTCTTTGGACTTGAGATGAGGGAGAACATCATGGCAGGAGAGTGTGGTGGAGTAAAGTGGCTCAGGACATGGCTACTGAGAAGCGGACAGAGAGCTGGGTGAGGTGGCACACACCTGTCATCCCAGCAGCTCAGGAGGCCGAGGCTGGAGGATTGTGAGTTCAAAGCCAGCTTCAGCAAAATGAGGTGATAGGCAACTCAGTGAGACCTTGTCCCTAAATAAAATACAAAGTAGGGCTGGGGATGTGGCTCAGTGGTCGAGTGCCCCTGGGTTCAATACCCTGCCTGCCCCCAACCAAAAACAAAAAACTAGAGAAAAAGTGGTCCACTCTCCAGGGACAAAATACATACCCCAAAGGCATACCCCAAGGACCCACCTCCTCCAGCCACCCCTGTCTGTTACCACCCAGCTAGTCTCCACCAGGAATTAATGCACTAACGAGGCTAAAACTATCATAAAACAATCATTTCGCCTCTCGACTTTCTTGCATTGTCGTGAGTTTTGGGGGTCACCTTTTATCTAAACCGTAACACATACACAGACATAGGTGCACACACACATGTATGACGAGAACATGGGCAGAGGTAGCACTACATATGTAAGAAAAGAAATACGCTGAGAGATTATATTAGAAGACGTAAGCAAATGGAGCAAAATGCTAGCAGCTGGTGAAGTTGCTGAAGGCTACAGGAACTTCTTTGTACTATTTTCACAACAATTTTCTAAGACTAAACTTTTATATTACCCACAAAATTTAGAACATTTTGATGACAACACGAGGTACCCAATCTCATCAGCACTGGCCCAGGGAGCCTGCTGTGCAGCAGGAAGGAACATGCTCAGGGCCAGGTATGTGGGCTTGAGAGCCCAGGCCGTGGTCACCTGGTTCCGGGCTGGGTGCAACCTGACCCCTCAAATCAGGGTCAGTTCCTGAGGTGTGCAGCGGCAGCCCGGAGCCAGCACCCAGCCCCGTGACTCTCAGACCCAGCGGGTGCCTTTCCTCCCCTCCTCCGCACTCGGAGCCCACAGCTACCCCACCCGGAAGCAGGACCAGAGAGTGAGGAAAGCAGGCACCAGGCCACTGTCACCACTGTCACCACAGGTACCACCCCCCCGCACTGTGGCCTGACCCAGCATCACACCCACCGGGCCCCACGGTGCCTGACTCTACCAAATTTCCCTCCCATTCACTGCAAATAGCTGGGCGGCCACACCAGTGCTGTCCTGGACGCACAGTGCAATGGCAGTTCAATCAGGCCCCGTTGTCTCCAGGAAGCAGGGTGGACAGGGTGCACAGCCCACTCACAGGGACACATGAGGCCTCGGCAAGTGCCCAGGCCCCTTGGCCCCGTCCTGTCCTTGGCCCTTCTCTTTTGAATCAGACCCTGGTACCCTGACACCCCCACTCTGCAACCCACTCTGAGTCCTCTCAGCAGCCTGATGGTCTCCCAGCCACACCCTCTTAGATGACCGTACATTGGTCCTTCCTTAGCCTCTCACAAACGTCCGCTCACCGTACATTCACAGCCATGCCACTGGCGGACCAGAGAGGTTGTGGCTCTACGCTGACCCGTGATGACCCCCGTCCAGAGCGGTGCGGTTCGGCGCAAGACCGAACAGAGTACGCTCTCGACAAGCCGGTGTCAGAGTCTCCTGGAGGGGAGGAGGCTGAGGGCTGGCTCCCCCAGGTGATCCCCAGACTGCAACTCGAACACCCCGGGGAGCTCATGAGCCCCTGCCGGGAGCTCGTGCACCACGCTGAGTCAGAAGCCAGTCTTATGGGGTCTCTGGGTGACTCCCGTGTCCACCGATGGTTGAGACATATTGGTTTAGGTATGTTTGCTTTGGGGGAAAGAAGCAGGGAAGAAGGAGGCAAGAGTGTTAATCCAGGTGTTAAGCCCGGGCAGCGATCACTGAAAGCTCAGACGCGCCCCTGTTCCGCTCCGTCTGTCCCTGGCTGTGGCAGGGTCTGACGTGCCCATCACAGGCGAGGTGAGTCAGGTGCCCTCAGGCAATCATACGGCCAATCTCCCCCTCGTCACCATGGCGAGAGTAAGCATGCCCCACAGTGCCCGAGCCCGCACAGGAAGCAGCAGCCCTGTCTGCCAAGCCCGTTTCCTGTCACCCTGACCGTCCCTCAGACAGTCCAGCACGGTCAGGCCACACGGAATCAGCACAGAGCAGTCCAATAGCAATCGCCCCGCCAGGGCTGGGGGCCTGCCACTGAGGGCTCCTCTGCTCGGGGGAGCCAGCCAGTGACCTCACACCTGGCCTTCATCTGGACGTTGTGGTGAAGACCTAAGTAAAGTGGGCTGAGGCGTTTCCTCCCGTTTCCTCCGATCGTCGCCGAGACAGGCACATTACTCAGGAACTGCAGTGCCGTGGTAATGACTTCAGAACCTTAGAATGAATTCCATTCGGCCAAAATAAACTCCCCGGGGTCTCGTCGCAGAGCTGGACGTGGCTTCACTTCGCCTGAAAGTCTGCAGACGCACGTCGGGTCCCCATAGGTAAGAGGCGGCAAGAGCCCCCAGGGAGTGCAAACCGCCCAGAGTGAGCCCAGGAAGCACAGCTGCCTCCCGCAGACGTGGAAACCAACGGCTCCTCCACGGCTGGGACTAGAGATGCTTAACCCCAGTTTTGACTTCCCAGAATGCTTCCCTCCCAGCACAGCCTCTGGGAAACCAAATATTGTCCTCACTCAGACAGTCTTTGAATAAACACTGCCATTCAAGATTCCAACGTGCTTCAAGTAAACAGAACGAGCAGTTGCCAGTGTCTGAATCCTGCCCTCTTGTGTTAAGGACAAATTTTGAAGACCCCCACCTGGCCTTGACCCAACTCTGCTGAAATGGGTTTCCTTTTCTACCTGCATTTAGGGACAGAGAAGGACAATAGGCAGGTGGAGGCTGCGCAGAGGCACTGGGTCAATTCCTGGGCTGCTGCACTTGGGGCTGGGGATGCTCAGCCAAAGTCACCTGGCGTGCCCCCTCAGGCTTACAGGGAGAGGACACTGTGTGGTTTAAGCAAAGGTGGGCTTGGAGATTGCAGAGGTATACCTATAAAAAGGCTTCCATAGCTACCTCAAGTCACCAGCCAGGTCCACTGGTGGTGACCATGGAGCCACTTCTGGATCCTTTGGGAAGTCAGGACAAGGATGGGGGATGTTACCTAACAAGATGAAGCTCTGCACAGAAGGCAAACACCTCTAATCCTACTTTGTCTTTTTTAGCTTACGTATCAATTAATGGGCCAGTCAGCTTTCCATTACTGTAAAACAATACCTGAAACAAACTACCTTAAAAAGAAGAAAGGTTGATTTTGGCTGATGGTTCTGGAGGCTCCACGTCATGACTAACTGACCCTATTACTCTGGGACCTGAGGTGGAACAGTGTACTACCAATGGGAGCACTTGCAAAGGAGCCTGTTCACCTCACAGCCAAGTGCAAAAGGAAGGCAATAGAAGAGGCCAGGGGCCCTCAGTCCCTGGCAGGGCACAGCCCCTGACCTATGCCTATGCCCCAGCTCCTGAAGCTTTCACCACCTCCCAACAGCACCACGCCGGGGTTAACACCTGGCCCTTCGAGGAACGTTCTGGATCCAAACCATAGCAATTAGCTTCCCACTCCACTGTGGTCTCTAAGGGTCATGGAGCTGCTAGAGGTGACTGCCCTCTGCTTCCTGTCCCTCCTTGTTGCTGGCTGAGCAGCCGGCCTCCTCCCCCATGCACACTCCCCAGGGGCACATCCTGGGGAGGACAGCAGGGGTCATGCAAGGCTGAGCTCGTGGGGACACACACAAGCACGCATCCTTACTTCAGCTGCGCTGTGCTCCCTGCCACCCATCCCAGCCACCAGAACCTGGTGCCTTGGAAGGTTGCTAGCAACTTACAGAGGCCTGGACTTCTCTTAGCCCTCCCGCCTCTCGGGCCTCTGCTCCGGCAGGGGCACCGTGACAGATGCCAGGCACAGGGGGGCTGGAGCCTAGTTATTCTAGGGGACCTTCACAAGGTAGCTGGGCTCCTGGTGGGCTGGGAGGGAGGGTGGAAAAGCAGGAGGCCCTGGCCCTCAAAAGCCCTAGGGTGGGAGAAGGGAGCAACCCCTCTCACCCACCCCGGGAGGAGCAGGGAGGGAGAAGGCAGTGGGTAGGCGTGGACCTAGCTCCCCGGTCCTGGAGCACAGCGGTGGCCGGCACTGAGGATCTGCTCTGGGGCTGTCCTTACATGGCTGCCACCTCCCGCCGCCCCACCCCAGCCAGCCTCGGAGGGGCCTTTGCACTCAGGAACCCTCCCACAGGCAGAGCCAGGCCCCCAGAGGCCCAGGGCAACGTGGAGAGGAGAGAGGTCCGTGTGGCTGGGATCCCCCCCTCCTGCTGGCCTCAGCTGAGGAGGCCAGGAACTAAACAGAAGCCAAGGAGCACGTGAGGCAGGGCTGGGGCAGAAAGAGGCCGAGTCAGAGAGGCTGAGCCTGTGTGTCCTCAGGCACAGTCCACAGTTCAAGGAGTTGCAAGGGGCACGAGAAAAGAGCGCAGCGCCAAGCAGTGGCTCGCCAGCACCTGAAATCAACCTCTCCTCCTCCTCCCGCCAAGCCCAAGCAGAGCTGCCAGGTGGGGTGTGACCAGGCGGGAGAACCCTACAATGGCAGGAGCAGGCGCCTCCAGCTCCCAGGGAGACCTGTCCTGGGGACAGGGGCACCTGGGGACACACAAGGCTGGAACAGGGCTTCAGAAGGCACCCCAGCTGAGGCAGGCAGGTGGTGAGGCCTGGGTCCCCCCCGGGGACGCCATATGTGGGACACGAGGTATCAGAAACCTGGTGGTGGAGTCCAAGGTCACACGTGGCCCGCGGTGGGTCATCTGACAACACGGGCTGAGGCCCTCGGGACCAGGGAGGAGCCCGGGGAGGGAGTGGCTCAGCCTGGCCGCCTCCCGCGCTCCCCTGATGCAGAGACGCACCACCCTCGCCCACAGCTGTGAGGCCTGGGCTCCCCAGGTCCCAGGCACCCCAGGTCCCTTGCCAGCTGGTTGACCAGCCCAGCGCTCTGCGCCTCAGCTTCCCGTGGGTAAAAGGAGGCTGAAGAGAGACATCCAGTCACAGGCCACTGCCAGGACCCGAGAGCCACGTGTGCAGTGCTTGGTAACGTGATCTCTCGTTGCTCTGACTGTCAACCTTGTCGGAAGTACCCCTCAAGGGCACCAGGGTAGGCGGCGTGGAGGAACCAGTGGGAGGGTGGACGTCCGGGCCTCGGCCTCCATGTGGGGGCATCCTCCCCTCTCCAGCCTTCGTGGTCTCTGTGGCCTCATGACCACCCTGGTCCTCCAAGGCCTTAGGCCACAGCAAGTCGGCGCTCCTGAGGGAGGGTCTGCCCAGGGAGGATGCAGACAGGATGATGGGTCCGTAACAGAAGATAAACAGATGCTCCAAACACGATGCCCTGTTTAGATCTGGAGTCGTCTCCACTGCACCCATGCAGCCTGCCTGCCCTCCTTCTGTGCGGGCTCCTGAGCCCACCTGAGCTGGCCGGACAAGCCCCGCCCATCAGTGCCTGCAACAGGCAAAAGGAGCTTGGTGACACCACATTGAGCAATCCGGGCCCAATTCTGCTCTGGGCCGCGTTACACCACTAGCCGGGAGCGTTAGGGGAAGGCGGACTGTGAGCAGTGCCCTCTGCCCCGCCGCGGGCTGCGTCACGGCGGCGTCTACCGTCCTGACAGCCCCGCCATCCGTCAAGCAATCTGAGGCCCGTCGCACTCGCATTCCCAGTCACAGGCGCAAGGGCACGGCACCCCCGCGGGTACCTGCTTCCAGCCTCCCGACCCCAGTGTACCTCTCTCCATTTCAGACCTCACCCCGCAGGGACGCTGGACCGTGTCATGGAAGAGATTGGCACCTGACCCAGGCTGCGCACCAACAGGCCCACAGACGTGGTCAAAAACGCAGGAAGAAAGCCGCCCGCCTAACGTCCACCCCGATGGCCTCTCTCTCCTCCCGGAGGCTGAGCACCACGGCAAGGTGGGCTACGGGGTGATTTAGACACAAGCTTTTTGTTTGGGGTTTTTGTTTTGTTTTGTTGGCACTGAGGATTGAACTCAGGGGCGCTCAGCCCTATTTTTTATTTTATTTAGAGACCGGGTCTCACTGAGTCACTTGGGGCCCTGACAGAGATTGGGTTTGAACTCATGATCCTCCTATCTCAGCCTCCCAAGTCGCTGGGATTACAGGCATGTGCCACCATGCCCGGCAATTTAGACACAAGTTTTAAAATGTCAGAAAAACGTAGCTCCAGAGGTTTTTACCCAAAGACAATGATGAATTTACTCAACCACTTACACTGAACGGAACTGACCACAGTGTTACACCCAGGGTAACTTTCTTCACTTAAGAGACGCACGTGCGTTTATTTACCCGTTCTTCACTTACACTGGGCACAGCTGAGCACAGCACCTGAGAACTTTCATAAATGCCTTTGTTTCCTTGCCCTCCCTCTCGAACCCGAAGATGAGGATTGGGGTAGGAAGAGCTGACTGGGGCGGCCCCAGGCACAGTCCAGGAGGGAGGAAGCACCGCCTGTGGTCACCATGTCACCCTGCGGGGCTGGCTGGGCGGTCCAGCAGAGCTGTCCAGGGCCAACTGTGGCGGGAAGAGGGGCGGGGGCGTCGCCCTCCGGCTGCTCGCACTCCCAGGCCTCACCACCAGCAGAACCAGGGACGTTCTCCAGGGAGACCCAGGCAGAACCCCTGGGGTGCCCGCAGTTCCCACTGAGCGGCCAGGACTTCCGGGCAGGCTGTGGTTGGCAATGGGTGGGCTCTATTTGGTGTCTTGCTCTGCAGCCGAGAGCGTTTGCTCCAGCTTAGGTGTGAAGAAGCTGGGTGCTGCAGAAAGAACCACGTCCAGGTTCCCCGAGGGCTGTCCCGGGCTGTCCTCTCGCTTGGCTCCCCTCCTCCCCACCTTCGTCGCCCCCCGCTGTCCCTCACCCCACCCTCCGCTCCCCACTCCCGCTCGTCTCCTCAGAGGACTGTGCAATCCTCAGGTGGCTCCCGCTGGACACAGGGTACCTTGCACGTCCACCTCTCCATCAGTCTGCATCCTAGGGATTGGGCCTCTGACCCCTTCTCCATCCAGCCTCAGCTTTCCGGCCCTCGCTCTGGCCCAGGCGACTCTCTTAGCTCTGCCCGGCTCAAACCACGTGTGCACACTGCGCCACGCACCAGCTGTCTGTGCCCTAGCCTGGCCCTGAGCCGGAAGCCCTGCTGTAACGCCCTGGTCTTCCTCACACACCCCAGAATGGCAGCATTGCACATGTTTGGAATTTTGCATTTGGTAATCGTCTGTCTTCTCTATGAGGTGGGACACTTCTTGAAGGCCAGAATGACCGCAGATCCCTGGCCCTGGTGTCAAGTCGACAGCCAACACTCACCTGGTGAGTGAGTGCATAAGAATCCCAAGGAACTCAAGGAGGGGGTGAGCCGGCCTCAGGAGGGAGGGCTGCACAAGGCACGTCAGAGCTGGCCTTCAAACAAGCAGGGAGCAAGGCCTGGCGGGCTGCTTTGAAGCGTGAAGGGGCAGACACTGCTGGGCCTGGGTGGAGGAGGGCAAGGTTACCAGCGGTTCCCGCTGTCCCCACTGCCGAGCAGCGAGACTTTGCCAAGACATCAGCTCAGAACCCAGATGGCGAAGCCGGTCTCGGTGAGGAGACAGCCAGCCTCCTTATCCAGTTGACCAGCCAAGATGAACACCGCAAAGGGAGGGCTCCCTTAGGGGCCAGAGCCACAGGAAGCAGAGGGCAGCCTGAAGCCCAGCAGGAAGCACAGACAGGCCATCCCAGGACCAGGCGGCCCTCAGGGCGAGCTGCGATGCCCCCACAAGGCCTTCAGAAGAGGACTTGCAGGGGTACAGAAGGATGCCTGGCATCTGGGGTGGGACCCCGGAGACCAAGGCCCCGGTGCTCCAGAGGAGTATTGAAGGAAACGTGGGGAATCCACAGACAGGTCAGCCCGGAGGGAGAGCCCCTGGGGATGGGCCAGCCTGGGCCAGGCCATCCTGCTGGGCGCACACAGGAGTGACCTCCACAAGAATGGGAAACTCCCTGGAGCAGCTTCAATGCCGAGTCAGAGAAGAAGCTGGGAACATGCCCTGGCCTGCTGAGGCTGGGAGGGCCCGTGTCCACCAGAGCGGGGACTCCAGGGAGCTCCTGCTCTCTGCTCTGAAAACTCACCTGTGTTCCTGCTTCTGCCAAGCACAGTCCAGGCACTAGATTCCTGGACACAAACTCAGTGGCTTAAAACAGCGGACTCATTCCCGCCACAAATGGATCTTACGCCTCCCCCAAACTGACATGTCGAAGCCTAGCCAAGGTGACAGTGTTGGGAGGCGGGCCTTTGGGAGGCCATAAGGTGGCATCCTCAGAGGACAATCAATGGTCTCGTAGGAGACTGCAGGTGGCTCTCGCCCTCCACCACAGAAGCATGGCAGAAGGCCATCCGTGAGCCAGGAAGCCCCCGCCAGAGCCCGCCTCTGCAGACTCCGTCAGTTCTGCCCCAGCCAGAGGGCTTTCTGTTGCAGCAGCCGGGATGGACTGAGGCTGCCTTCAAGTTCTGCGGGTCTGGAGTCTCAATCGGGTTGTGGGCAGGGCCCGTTTCTTGTGAAGGCTGCAGAGGAGCCTTCACTTCTGAGCCCCTCCAGTGCTGAGAGACCACCTGCACCTTCAGGGCCAGCAGCAGCAGCTGGGGACCTTCTTCCGCCCTGCTCTGGCCTCTGCTTCTGTCCTGTATCTCCTTCCCTGCTCCTGGCTTCCTCTTCCTCTTGTAAAGACCCTGAAGTGACATTTGAAGCCTGTTTGGGTAACCTAGGATCATGTCCCCATCTCAAGAGCCTTCACTTGGTCACATCTGCAAAGTCCCTTTTGCCACCTCGGGCCTCATATTCCTATGTCTGGGGAGGGGTGTTACGCGTCTCTGGGAGGGGTTATTCTGCCTGCCACAGCCCTTGAGGGTGAAAAGCGTTTGTGACCTTGTGCTCCAGGCAGCAGAGGATAGAGCACAGCAGGGTGCCGGGACCCAAGACAGGTGCCGGGACCCAAGACAGGCCGTGGGAGTGTAGGAAGCAAGTCCGGACAGAGGCAGAGCCTCAGGCAGGGAGCCGGGACAGCGTGTGGGAAGGTGGGTGGCCACGGCAGGCAACTGGGAACTGCTTCAACCCTTGCCTGCAAAGACCCGGGCTTTGCAGCTGAGAAAGAGGCAGGAGTCCGTGACACACCGGAAGGGCATCTCCACCGAGGGCCACCTTCTTCACCAGGAAATGAGCGACTTCCCACCTGACAGGATCCAGCATCTGAGGGCATCCAGAGCCCTGGGCGCCTCCGCCCTCCCGGATCTGAGTGTGTGGCTCCGGCAGACGGAGCGAGGGCCGCAGAGCAGCCGCAGCGAGGACTCAGCTGGGTGGCGGGTCGGGAGCGAGAAGCTCCTGGAGAGTGGAGTCGTCTCCCATGCCACCAGCCGTGACACTGCGTGCTGTGCACCTATGCTCTGACACACGTGTGCTCAGCTACAGCTCAGGCCTGGCATCTGCTGCGGGGCTCGGGCCTCTCTCTACTTGTCCAGGAGGAGCCTGGCCACAGGGCCTTGGGCCGACCCCCAGGGCCATGGATGGCACAGGAGCTTGTGGCAACGCCTAGGAGGCGGGCGTGGGGGCCTTAGTGACCCCGCTGCCTGCTGCCTCCTGGGCAGTCCCCTGGCCCTGCTGTTTGGACTCTTCTTCCTGTTGCCCGGCTCCGCCAGGGTGCAGCTCACTCTGGGAGCCGCTCTAGGCAAAGGCACATCCAGCCGCCTTTCGGTGCAGCCTGTTTTAAAGTGCGCTTTCCCGGCCACGTCTCAGCAGAGCAGTGAAAGCCCGGGCACGGAAGGGCCGGATGAGGAGGCTCCCGCCAGGCGCCTCCTTTGAGATGGAAGGCGGGTTCTGGCAGCTCCGCCCCAAGGGAGGCCCGGCAGCGCCCAGCAGGCTGTGGAGCGTCAGGGCTGGTCCGAGGAGTGCCTCACCCGCCAGTTCTGGGACAAGCCATGGGATCCAGTGTGTCACAGGCTGGCTATAGAGGGGAGCTCTGGACAGCCAGAGATGGGGTCGAACCCCCACTGCTGAGCCTCACCGGAGGCAGGGAGCCCCCAGAGAAGAGGCTAAGACCAAGCCTGCAACCATTCTTATGTGGGCCTCTGGAAGCAACTAGATCACCCCATCTCTGTGTCCTTGAGACGTTGACAGGAACCTTGATCCTTAAACAGACACAGGAGACCGTCTTTGAGGTAAAAAGCCTGGCCATGCAGGGTCAGGCTGCTGTTTTGAAATGGGTCTTCCCCTTGGCCCTCTGGTCACCGCACCTCGTCGACCTCAGCCTGCCCACTGGCCCCTGCCTGACTGCACCCTCACCGTGGCCCAGGATCCTGCCTGGAGCCTCTGCCCAGGCGTCAAGGGAGCCCGGAAGCTGCCCTCGGGTGCCTCCAGATCCCCTGGCCCATGTCCCAGTCGCACCCTTTGGTCTTTGCGAGGCTCTGGACCACTGCCCACCTGGTCTCACCAGTTCCTGACTCTCCTTCAACCCACTTGCTTTTCCAACTTGCAAAGCCCCAACTAACTTCCAAAGTCGCTTGTTTTACAGACAGAACACGTGGAAACGCTAACGTGGATTGAGATCCAGCTAAGCCCCAAACAAAAACACAGACGGCAGGAGAAACGACGCGCTGCTTCCCTCTTTCCTGTTCCTGAGGTCTGAGGCCGTCTGGTTGGAGACGTGCTTCCTGTGCCCGGCTGGGGGCTTCGGAGCTGCCAGGAAGGAGCTTTCAGGGCATCTTCTCCTTCGTGGGCTGAGGAAGGACAGCCATGATCTGGGAACAAAAAGGACACTTCACTCATCTGAGTTCACCAGACCCATTAACCCAACTGTTCTCACACCCTGCAAGGCCAGAAAGGAGGGAGGCGTTTATGGGCGCCAAATGTATACACATATGCTTCATTATAACTTCTTAGGACTAAGATGCCTTCATCGCATCTTAAACCACAGAAAATGTGATTTGATTCAGTTGAGTACAAGGTCTGCCCATGGCGGTGTAGACGCGGGAGGTTCCATTCTCAGCAGGGCAGGTCTGCACACGGCGTCCAGGGCGGACGGCAGCTCTGAAGCCCCGCGCGCTGCTGCTGCTCTGCCTGCTTTCTCTTCTGTCACGTGTGCTCCTCTTCTCAAGTCGACCCGCAGAACAAGATGGCTGCTGGGGCTCCAGCCGTGACACTCACATTCCAGTCAGCAGAAAGGGAGAAGCAGCAGCTTGCAGGAAAAGTGCCCCGTCCATTCAAAGGCCTCAGAATTCCCGTGACACATTTCCGTGACCATGTGTTTGACAGAATACCAAATGAGGGACAAGAAGGCCAAGACGCTGGGAAACATGGTCGTTTAGCCGGGCATATTGCCAAATAAAACTGAGTTTTATTAGTAAGAAAGAAACGGGAGCGGAGGCGGATGTTGGGGTGGGCACGAGTAATCTGACACAGGAACTGCTCCTGTTCAAAGGAAGGTCTTCATCATTGAGGTTCCCTTTATTTCCGTAGTTGCCGTGTGAAGAGTCAGAGTTGCAGCCGGCGATGAGAGCGCTGTTTCCTAGGGTGTGAGATGTCCACAGAGGGCTCCTCCGGCACGCGCACAGCCTGGGCTCCGGCCCCAGCACCACGCACTCACACACGCACACACGAACACCTGGGTTCCATCCACACCCAGCTCCTGACCGGTCAGTGGTGGCCTGGTATTGATGAGCACTTGCTGCATGCAGCGGCCCACCTCCACCCTGGCTTGGGGCTTGCTGGAGGGCTCAGAGAAGTCTGTGATGCTTCTGACCCAACCCGTGTGTCTATGTCCTGGGGTTTCCATAACTAGAAGCCGCGGGCTGAGGCTTAAACCACATGTTCATTTCCTCACATTCTGCAGGTCGAAGGTCCCTGGTGGAGCTGCCACAGCGCCCTTCCTCCTGAGGCCTCTCTCTGGGCTTGCAGGCAGCCTTGTCTCCCTGTGTCCCCCGGGGTCATCCCCTGTGTGTGTCTGTCCTCGTCACCTTTTCTTATAAGGTCATGAGTCAGATTGGACTAGCGCCACCTTAGTGAGCTCGTTTCACGTCAATCACCTCCTTAAAGATCCTGCAAACACAGCCATGCTGGGGGTCCCTGGAGCGAGGGCTTCCACGTGTGAACTGGGACACCACTCAGCCCCAGGTGCCCCTGGAGCTGCGCTGGCCGCGTGCAGTGGGAGCCCCGTGCCGGGGTTCCTGCAGCACCCTCTCCACCCAGCAGCTTCACCGGAGCGCAGAGGCCAAGGCCCGCTTCTGACGACGGGCCCGGAAGCCGTCCCGAACAGAGCTTCAACAACTGAGAAGGACGCTGTTCCACCACTGAGCTTTGGTGGTGCCTCAAAATACAGGCTGATTTTAGGAACCTGTCGTTTTCTTGGAGCAACTCGGGAGCTCCATCTTGGACCACCTTTTCTAAAACAAACTCACCAACGCTCTTGAATTCTGCTTCCTCACAGGGGAGAGAACCGCTGGCCTGGGCAGTGTGACTCCTTTCTTGGCTTCCTTAAGCCACGGCTGCCCAGGCTGTGCTCCCCGCCCCATGGACACGAACAGGGTCACAGCTGACCCATGCAGTCCCAGAGATGGGCAACCAAAAGCTGGCAGGCAGCAAGGGCCCCGGCCCCTGTGCGTGTGAATACCAGACAGGAGACAGACGGAGACCCTGTAGAATGAAGGAGTGCTCGGCACTTCGTGACCTCGGGGACAGGCAGCCCAGGACCAGTGGCTGCAAAGAGGTGCAGACGGGGGAAAGGCCACCAAGGAAAACCCAATGACAGAAACTGGGCCACATCTCCTTACGCTGGTGCCCAGAAGGCCCACGCCGAGGCTCAGCACCGTCCTGCAGGAGAGAAAGGAAAACCAAGGAACCGCGTGAGCCCTCTGGCTCTGCCCCCGTAGCAGCTTGCTCGCCAGCTCTGGCGGTCACGCAGTTGGGCCAGCGGTCGTGTCCGGAGGCTTTGCTGCAGAGGCACCCTGTGGTGGGGTCGTGATGGTGACAGTCACCAGGGCCACCTTTCAGGACTCAAAGGCCACTTGTGTTAAGACCACCGTGCGGGTGTCTGATGGGCTACTCTGGCCCTCAGACGATGCTAAACGTGGGTCCGTGCAGGGCCACGAAGGGTACTGGTGCACCGTGGACCGCTGGCCGCTTCACGCCGCCTCGGCCTCCGGCTTCTCACTCCACAGACACCTGGCCCCAGCCCCCACTTGGGTCCTGTTTTAGGCAGCTTTTTGGCTGCTGTGACCAAAAGACCTGACAAGAACGATCTTAAAGAGGAAAGGTCTACTTGGGCTCCCGTTCCAGGCAGCCGGCTCCATTCCCGGGACTCAGGAGAGGCAGAGCATCTGGGAAAGGGTGTGGCAGAGGGAAGCAGCTGGGAACACGGCCCCAGGAGGCGCGCTGCCCTGGCCTCTGGCGATACACCCCAAGGACCCGCCTCCTCCAGCCACCACCTGCCTGCAGTGGCCCCGGGGATCCCCGTGGGGGTCGATGTGCTGCTGAGGTCGCCGTGCGCGTGCCAGTGATCCCTTCCAGCCCTTCCTGCAGGGTCACACGGCTGCTGGGGACACCTCACGACCAGACCGCAAGGGCAGGTGCGGAGCGACGGGCAGCCAGGCATTTGGCCCCTGGCACTGTCACGACACAGGCTGCTCCCCAGCCTCTGCTGCCAACCAGCTCCCTGCCCTGGCACCCCGGTGTATGTCCCTGTGGCGCGCCTTTTCCAGAATGCCATCCGACCAGAGGGCCCTCAGCGCCTGGCTTTCCGTGCTCAGCCGGATGCGTTCCCGGCTGCCCACTCGTGCTGCGATCCTCTGCCGGGCGGTAGTCCTGTGTGGACAGCGCCTGTTTCCCCACCCAGGAGGTGGGTGCCGCGTGGCCGTCTCCCACGTGAAGGGACAGCTGCTTGTGGGTTGACCCCGGTGCACTGCTGGGTCCCGGCAGTTTCTGTGCAGAACACGTGGCTGGCAAGGCTCACCCAGCTGCTTCCCACCACGGTCGCAGCCCTGCACCTTCCCGCCAGCCCCCACGGGAGCGCCACCGCTCCACCCGCTGCCAGCATTTGGTGCTGGGTTTTGAATCTCAGCCAGTCCCTCAGGCGTGCAGTGGTCTCCTTGCTGCTTGAGTTTGCCTTTCCCTGTGCCCACTGGCTGCCTTGGGCTGGCTCTGCCTCCGAGTGGCCCGTTTCCTCAGGTGTTCTCCCCAGGCCAGCTGCTCCCAGGAGACGCCCTCTCTACTGACGCCCTGGCGGATCCTGGAGGACAGCCATCCTGCAGAGGCCTGTTGGGGACAGTGCGCCACTCTTATGGGTCACCCTCCGGCGTGCTGTGAGGAGTGTGAAAGCAAAATCACCTGCACTCTGCACCTCGGACCCTCCTGAAAGCGGGACAGGATGGTGCCACACAGCCGAACCTGCAGCTGGGCCAGGTGTGGCCAGACCTAGCTCGCTGTGCCCAAGTCTGATGGCTACACACAGGGCTGGACCCCAGCAGACGGCATGGCCTCCCTCCAACCCACCAGAGGCCTTGCTGCCCTGGCTTCCTGCCTCCCCCTCCGCCGCCCGCCGCCAAGCTCTCCATGCAGTTGCTGAAGCCACCCAGCCCGAGGCCCTGTGACGCCCACCCGGTCCTGCCCAGGCTGTCCTGCTGCCCTGTCAGATGCTCCAGCCAGTGCTTCTCAGTCAGGGGCCACTGCGCCCCACGGGGACACTGGACTGCCTGGGGTAGCTCTGGGTGCTGTGCCCAGGAGGGGCACTGTGGGCATCCTGTGCCCTCACGGGCACACAGGTCAGGCACGGGCAGGGTGAGTGTCCCCCGCAGGGCTCGGGGGGAGTCGCAGGCGCTGGCTCCAGCCCACGTGCCTGGGGACCAGCGTCATTAGCGTTGTGGCACGTTGGGCCTCGGGCCACAGCGTTGTCACCTTCTTCTCATCTTTATCTTCATCAGGGAGAAAAGCAAAGAAAAAGTGGGAGGTGAGTGAAGAGGGCACGGCCGCACCACGTGAGGCCACGAGCCCGAGCGCCTCCGCCGCGGGTCCCTTGGCTGGGGCCTCATCGTCACACGCCTGTGCCGCATGTGGTGACGGCCTTCCCGCACCGCGTGTAACAGGAAGGCTCACTGATTGTCACTCTCGCTTTGCTAATTTTAATTTGGAGCATCAACAAAAACTTAACTGGTTTTTTAAAAATTTACTTTTAGTCGTGAATGGACACAATACTTTTTTTAAAAATCATTTTTGTGGTGCTGAGGATGGAACCCAGTGCCTCACACGTGCTAGGCAAGTGCTCTACCGCTGAGCCACAACCCCAGCCCCCATTATGGTTTTTAATTTATTTTCAAACTCAGTTAATTTATTTTCAAAATCAGCTGTGGCTCAGTGGTAGAGCGCTTGCCTAGCACGTGTGAGGCACTGGGTTCCATCCTCAGCACCACATAAAGATAAAAAAATAAAGGCACTATCAAATATGGGGGAAAGAAACCATTTTAACTGTATGTTATAGTTAATTTCACGTGTCAACTCAGTTGAGCCATGGTACCTAGATATTTGGTCAATCGTGATTCTGGATGTTTGAGGAAAGGTGATTTTGAATGAAATCTGCATAGCATCAGCAGACTTTTAGTGAAACAGATGACCTGCCACTGTGAGGGTGGGCCTCATCAAATCAGTTGAGGGCCTTAATAGAAAGACTGAGGCCCCCTGAGGAAGAAAGGATCCACACCCAAACTTCAACCCTTACCTGGGTCTCCAGCTGCCGGCCTACAGACTTGCCAGGTTCTACATCTCATGAGCAAATTTCTTAAAATAATCTCTCTTTCCACACACATACATGAAAATACACAGTACATGTTTTTCTTATAAAATGGCTTGGTATTTTTAAGTGACTGACACCTCCTTACTCACATGACCCTGGCTATTTCCCCCTCGTGTTTTCTAGTTTGAGACAGAGTTGCTTTGCATGCATGGGTAGCTCTGTAGCTGCCATGAGGGCACACAGTTGTTTTAATCGGCTTTTTTGCTGCTGTGACCAGAAGACCCTACAAGATCAATTGGGGGGAATTTACTTGAGAACTCACAGTTTTGAAGCTCTCAGTCCACGGATGGCCAGCTCCATCCCTTGGGGCTTGAGGGGAGGCAGAAGTGTGTGGAGGAGAAAAGCAGCTCAGGACATGGCACCAGGAAGCAGACAGAGCTCCGCTCACCAGGGACAAAATACATACCCCTGGAAACCCAGCAGCAGAGGAGGCTGAGGCAGGAGGATCGCGATTTCAAAGCCAGCCTCAGCAACTTAGCGAGGCCCTAAGCAACTCAGTGAGACCCTGTCTCTAAATAAATACAAAAAAATACAAAATAGGGCTGGGAATGTGGTTCAGTGGCTAAATGCTCCTGAGTTCAAATCCCCGGTACCATAAAAGAAAAATCCAAACCATAAATATATATATATATATATATATATATATAATTATAACACATAAACATACACACACACACCTGAAGCCACGCCCAGTGACCCACCTCTTCCTCCAGCCACACCCCCCCCACAGTTACCACCCAGTTAACCCTTGTCAGGGGATCAATGCACTAATTAGGTCAGAAATGTCACAACCCAATCACTTCACCTCTGAACTTCTTTGCGTTGTCTCAGGCGTGAGCATTTGGGGGACACCTCCCATCGGAACCATCGCAACCATCATCCCTCAATCTCTTTAGAGGTGGGTTCCAGGACCCCTTGGATACAAAACCCCACAGGGCTCAGGCTCCTTGAATGAAGCACCAGGGCTTACCTGTGACTCGCTCGTCCTCCTGTTGGCTTTAGACGCCCGGGTTTCCTACGACACCTGGTATGATGTGTTATGTCATAGTTGTCACACTAGATTGTTTAGGGAATAGTGACCAGAAAATCCTGTACATGTTCAATGCAGAATTTTTTTCAAATATTTTCAGTTTGCAATTGGCTGAACCTGAGGATGCAGAACCTGCAGGTACAGAGGGCCCCTCAGAACCATGCTGAGAGCGGCTGTCCAGTCTGCCCAGAGCTGGGGTCGTGGCCATGAGGACGGCAGAACACAGGTGAAGCTCAGGTCTGCCTGTACCTGCCTCCCCGGAGGAGGACACTCAGGCAGGTGGGGGAGGATGGGCAGGGCAGGACTTCAGGCCAGAGCCAAACCTGGAAAACAGTCCTGGAGGACCAGCATCCCCGGTGCTGCTGGGCACCCAGGCACGAGAGGACAGCAAGCCATCTTCGGATGTCCCTGTCCATCTTCGGTAGATCCTGGAACACAAACAACCGTGATGAATATTTGTCAAATGAACAAATGAATGGAAGACTCCTGAGAGGTCACACTATAAGAAGTGTCCGGATGCACACAGCTCACGTCCTCTGCTCTTCTGGGTCACACTGGCTTGAGTCTTGTAATGGACCCCTGGAGAGGCTGGGATGTGACTTGGTTTGGTCCACAACCTCTCCATTAAGCACCAAGAGATGCCGCTGGCATGAATTTCCTGGGAGAAGGGCTTTCCAGGCAGGGCGAGGTGAGGAAATGGGAGATGTGCCAGTTCCCTGAGCTGCAGTTAGCCCTTCCCTATGGCAACTGCACCTGCCTGTGAGCCATGGTGGTCGGGGAGCCTGAAGGGACAGTTCTGAGCTGGACCCACCCCATCCTGCGTCCCTTGGCTAAGGCAGGGGAGACAGAAGGACACTCGTGCTTCACTGTTGAAATTCCAACTGCCCTTTTGGTTTTATTTTGCGTTTCCTTCGTCCTAATTCCCTGCTCTCAGCCATTTCCCCACCTCCTCCAAACCTAGAGCCAACAGCTAGGTCATTCTCTGCTGGGGATTAGCCCCCAAGTCCTGTGGAGTTTCTGCAAGTTGGACTGGTGATGTAGGCCCCTGCCTTTGAGCCCAATGTGGCTGTGCAAGTAAACATGAGCCAGTTTGGGGACACTGGCATGGGGACAGAAAGCTGTAGTAACTCGTTTATGTGCAGGTCACAGACCAACCTCTACGTAGTGGGACTGAGAGGTGTGTCCTGGACCTGGGGAGCTGCTGGATACTGCTCTGGCTGGGGGGTCAGAGAAGAAACCGTGGCAGTGGTCCATCTTATGTTTTAAATGTAGCCCCTGCTGCTCTGCCACTACCACTTCTTTTTAAAATGGACATGTTTCTCTTCCTCTCTCCCTGCCCCTCACTAGTCTCAGGGAAACAGGATCACCTTTCCTCCCCATCCTGGGCACAGTTATCTGTGCTGAGCACACACCCGCCACAGGGAGAGTAATCCTGATTTTGGGGATGGCACCAGAAGGTCTCATGCATGACTGTCTCCCAAATTCACAAGTGGATCACAACTCCAGCAGAGAACATGTGGAATGCAGCCCCTGAGTCACCTCTTTAAAAGTCCCTACTCCTGCTGAGGGGCAGAATCACAGCTCTAGGACAGGAGTCCCCTGAGTTTCTCCTTTGCTAGCAAAACAAGAAACCTACTTTTTCCTTTTTCTCAAAACCATGTTCTTATTGGATTGGCATCAGGGACAAGGACCGAGCTTTTGACAACAAAACTGCAAAGCAGCACACATGCTGACCAGTGGCCTCTGAAAGTGGACCAGAGTTTTTAGCTCACCTGCCCTGGAGACAGGACAATGCTACACTCAGGGATCACGTGCCCCAAAGGACAACTGTAAGGTCTATTGGCAACGTGAGGTCCTTCTGCAGAGTCCTAGTTTTCCTGTGTAAAATCCTCTTGAGTCACTAGCGCCAAGGTCTGAAAGGTAATTAATTGAGTGCCCCGATTCCCAGTGATTCTACACTTCCCCCATTATCACACTCTGTGGTTGGCTTTTGAGTCCTTCTGTCAAAAGACAAAATCACTGTTTAGTTTAATGATCCTGGAATCGGGAAACACTTCATTCCAAGTAAGAACCAGGGTTCTGCAGGGCCAGGCAGAGGAGGTTGGTTTTACAGACAGAGAAGGGCTGTGAGGAGGAGCAAAGAGCAAAAGCAGGCTGGTCATTTCAGTCACTTTCCCTGCAGGTGGGGCAGGGAGTGTGTTGCTCCAGGTCACCTTTTTTGTGTAATGATCAGGGCAGAAGGATCTTCATTATCACATCAGTTGAAACTGGCCTTTTTGGGAAACCTGGCAGTTGTCTGATCCTTATTTCCAGTTTCAGCTGTGATTTGGAACTTTAGCATAAATGACTCCATTTTGATTTTCAGCCTGGCCTGTAGGGGCCTGGTGCAGGAGTCCAGTCCAGAAATGGCCTTTTGTAATTTTTATTTAACAAACTTTCCAACGTGTCCAGATTTAACACCACTTCTGTAAGCAGCCTCTCCTGACATCCTGGTTTTAAACCATTATACATCTGGGTAGAATTTCTTTGAATTTTTCTCTAAGCACTGATCTTCACTTTCCCAGCTTTTATAAATGAGGAAATAGGATATTTTGAGCAAATTCTCTCTATCAGTTGATCATCATACAGGTGAAGGACGAGGGCTGTCTCTGTCTTCTGGCCTTTGCTGGTCTGGATCTCACGCTCCGTGTTTCCCCAGACTTGGAGCGTGGCTGATTCAGCTCCGCTTTGTGCCTGGCTACTCACTCTCGCCATGCATGCCAGGACACGTCCACCTGTGGTGTGCTCTCCAGACTGAGTCCCGAGGCCACTCCCTAGTCAGCACAAGAATGGCAGCCTCTCCAGCTCCTGTTGGGTGCTTCCTGGTGCAGGGACTGTGTCAGCACCTAAACTTCATCGTCGCATCCTCACATGCAGCACAGAGGCTGACATGTTGTCCCCACTTCACCAGTGAGAACCCAGCGGGAGCAGAGGCCACGACGCTCCCCCAGGTCACCCAGCCAGGACTCCAGGAGCTGGCCTTTCCCCTGGGGACTCACCACCCACACCAAGCTCTGAATGTGGCACATCGGCCTCTTGGTGCCTTTGTAAAAAGAAAAACCCAGGTATCTGTGAGGCTGTCTCACACTAGCTGTGCCCAGAAGAATCCCTACACTACAGCTCCCGTCTTCATTTGCTGACACCAAGGACACTTTCTTGGTTCCTCTTCATTTCAGAAGTAAACGATGCTTCTCGAGCTCTGGGTGCGCCCTCTTTATAGCACCGTGGGCACCAGGTCTCGGGTCTGAAGGCTTCCCACCCAGGCGAGGTGTCCCTGCAGGGCCGCCCTGCCCTGTGCTAGTCTGCTCTTCGTCCTGTGTTTGCTTCTGCGTCCTCTGCATTGTGGTGTGTCTTTGGTCCCATTTGAACGTGGTCTGGGCGAAGCTATTTTGAGGGTCAGTTGACACTGCTGAAACAAGGCCTGCTGGGCCGGCGTAGCTCAGAGGCAGAGCATGTGCCCAGCTGGCATGAAGCACGGGTTTAACCCCCAGAGCCAAGAACAAAAACAAAAGACAACTGATGTCTCTACTGTGACTGAGACGTCTTGGTGGTCACTTGATTTTTCTTGGCACCTCAACCCTGGGTGGGCCACCACTGTGCTGGCCAGTTTGAGAGGGAGCAAGTAGCGAGGCCCCTCCCTCAGAGCACCAGGGGTCTGCTTCAGCATCGTGCTGACGAGCTCACTTCAAACCCCTGGGGGGAACTCAGGCCTAGTTTTAGAGTATCACACTCCTGGTAGGAGATTAAGGACATTATCTTGACATCCTCACCACAACATTGTGATCTTCCTCCCACACAGCTCCTAAAGTCCTCGGAATCTTCACAGTGGTAAGTGAAGGCTCTCTGTGTCCTGTGAGCTGACTGCTGGCTGGCAGCCCCCAGGGGGCTTCCCCGGATGGGGGTGGGCGCAGGAAAGAGCAATGCAGCAGGACAGGGACCTTTAGTCCCAACTGCTGCAGAGGGGGCGGGCAGAAGGTTAAGCTGCTCACCAGTGGCCAGTGATTTGTCAATCATGCCTTCCTGAAGGCGCCCTGAAAACTCGAAGGACAGGGTGTAGAGCGCTGCCGGAGGGGAACACGGGGAGCACCTCAGGAGGGACCGGAGCGCCACCCTCCCTGCACCTCAGCCTCCACAGCCGTCTATCTGGTGCTTCAGAATATCCTTTCCAACAAACTGCAAGCACGTCTCCCCGAGTCTGTGAGTCACTCTACCAGACAGTCCAACAAGGAGGGGCTGGGGATCCCTGGCTTGTAGCCAGCCACCAGAAGCACAGGTCACAACCCGGGCTGGCAACTGGAACCCTCAACCTGTGGGACCGACTGCCATGTCCAGGCAGACAGTGCCGAACTGACTCAGGCTGCCCAGCGGCCGCCTACTGCTGCAGCGCCTGCTCAGGGTGTGGAAACCCCGCATGACCTGTGTCCAGAGCAATCACCAAGACAGAGGAAAGCGTGAACTCCAACTTCCCTGCAGATGTGCCCATCGCGATGGCACCAAACCATCGCTCCAGGGCATTGATCCCAAGGGAGAGCTGGATCTGAATGGATGTCAGACATCAGAGGGCTGCCCAGAGGGCTGCCCCACTGCCCTGGCACATGCCACTACCACCTCATTTCTAAAATGTAGTTGCTTTTGTAAGGTAAAGTATTGGGAATTCTTCCAAATGTTATTTAGAAACTCTAGACTTGCTACAGACAACGGCATGTAAAATGAGTTCCATATGAGGCTAAAGCCACAGGGACGTCACTGTGGTTCTCAATCACCGGCCATCCCCACCTAACGACGTTCCAAGTGCTGGAACTTAACCGTCATCAGCACGGCGGGGGCAGAGCACCTATTTTTAGAAGTGGTGATTTCACAGGTACGGGAGACAGTGCACCAAATCCACTGAGTCACCTCCACCCAGGGAGTGGGGTGCAAGGGCAGCTGCTCTCAGCCCAGAAAACTGATGAGATCACTGGGCCCAGTTTTTTGGAGAGTGCTCCAAATGCAAACTTCAGGTGGAAGTTCTGCAATAATTTATAAAGTCTTGTTCTGAAATCAGTTTTAAGGAAAACTTGAGGGTAAACGTGGATTCAATTAGCATAAGCACACTAAACTAAAATTCTGGCGGTGAAGTTCGGCAGACACGTCAGAACCAAGCTGAAGCACGTACCAGGTTTCTCTTCTCAGTGAGGGACTGAGACTGCTGACTCTCACACAGCACTCAAGTCTCCATGGACCAAGAACAAAATCAGAAAGCAAACCAGAGGCCAGTTCCATCTCGGGTCCTTTCAGAAGAGCCTGGGTCCATCACTCAGCCAGCATTTTGGCCAGTCACTGGTTATGTGTGCACTGCCACCTGCAGCTTGGGGTCCAAAACAAATGGACACACTTGGCTGCCCTGAAATGCCACGGAGGAAAGGGCTGCCTGGGTGAAGTTTCTCTGGCGAGTTCATTGTCCTCTCCCACAGCCTGGGACCTCAGCCTCACATCCAGAGCAGCAACCGTCAGCTCCCCACCCGCCTGCCCAGGAGTTGGCAGAGCCTTCGTCAGGGACAAAGCTGGACCCAGGGTTGTTGCTACTGCACAGAAACGGGGTTATTGATGACCCCGAGCGCACCCCTGAGCCCTGCCCAGGGCACGCCATGCACTGCAAGGACAAGCCCTGCTGTGACCACTGCTGGCCGCAGTCCTGCTCAGGGTCTGGGCCCGGGAGGGGCAGGCGGCACCACTCCTTGCCTCACACTCCTACCAAGAGGCCCGTCTGTCCCCTGGAGAAGATGCCCACTCCTTGAGGGGAGAGCCCATCCTCACAGTGCCAAAGTCTGATGGGGACATGGTCACAACCCTGCATGAAAAGATAGCGGGTCCCTCCCTCCACATTCCTCACTCTTTGGAAACAGTTTCTCAACCGCTTCCCTGATCAAACATGGGCCTTGCAGTGTGGATCCCTTTGCTTCCACTTGTTTTCGGTTATACACTTTTCTCCCTTCCCAAGCATCTAACCAAAGTGCTGCGCTCTGGATTCGCCCCCTCCCATTGAGGAAAGAATAAGAATAAGGGCTGAGCAGTGAATGAATTCAGCCAGCTACATTGAAGCATTTCGGAGCAGCATGATTTATTAAAGGCCACAGGTGTTGCTGTAGGAAGGTTCCAGCTTCCATTCCTCCTCTTTCTAGTCTTCAGGAACCTTGCTCTCTTCAGCAGGTAAAATGGAATTATTATCCCTAAAGAGCAGAGTGACCGGGAAGATGGGTTCATGCGGAAGGCACACAGTAGGCACTTGTTGAAACGTAGCTGCCACTCTTCACCCAGTCCAAAGCACTGGGGACAGGAGCATCCACCTTTCTTTACCAAAGAAATCCCATGGTGTGAATTTTAAAGGAATTACACTCCTCACTTCCTTTTATGATAGCAGCTTATAGAACAGCACAGAGGAAATTACATCCAAACTCATGTTCTTAATGTGCACGAAGTTTATAATCAAACAGAATCACTACTGCCATTACACACACACACACACATCCAAGTCCTCTCACCAGCTTCCTGAGGGCAGAAGGGTTGCTAGAAACTGGCATGGAGTTGTTGGTGTCATTTGGTGACTACCAGCAACTGCTGAGCTGGGGGAACCTCAAGGTTGGTGTGTAAGGCTATGACAAGGACTGGGAGGAGAGGCCTTCAGAGAACACCATGCCAGCATGCCCACTAACATAGTGGGCAGGGCCTCAGCTTAATTGCCCCTTTTTAATGGTAATCTTTAAGGACAGGGCTTTTCTGTTGTGAGAGCAACACTTGACCCAACCAACTTCACAAGCTGAAGTGTGTGCCAGGACCTAAGCCTTCCAGTTCCGGGCTGCGCTGTGTCTGAAGTGGTGGCCATGTGGAGGTGGCTGTCGTAACCCTGCTTCACAGCATTCTATCATCTACCACCTTCCTTAATTTTCCCATTTCCCATTCCCTTTTCTATCATGTCCTTTTCAGAAGTCACCCCTGCCTCATTTACCTGCACATAGGAATGCTATCTTCATATGCGGAGAATGTGAGCAAATTCAAAATCTTGAGCTGAGGAGGGTGTCTGCGTGGGCTCGAAATGCCTTCTCAGCATTCCCACGAGAGGCAGATGGGGATCGGGCAGACAGAGGCGGCAATGGTTGACGTGGGGACTGGAGCAACACCACCAAGCCTAGGAATGCCAGCTACACCAGGAGCTGGAAGAGGCGGAAATGGACCCTCCCCACGAGGTGCCCCCCCAGCCTTGACCTCAGCGTGGTGATGCAACTTAACACCCACCTTCAGAACTGTGGAAGAACAGACTTCTGTTGTTTTAAACCACCAGAGTTGGGGTAATTTGTTGAAGCGAAGGAAACTGATAGCTCACCCTCTACTCCAGCCTAATTTTTTTTAAGGGACAAGCACCCAAACCACAGGCTAGGCAAATTTGGATCCCCAGATTTGAAAGCTCTGCATTTGAAAATGAAATGATAATCATGGCTGAGTAAAACTTCCCACTTCCAAATATGGAAAGGCTTGTTTTAAACCCCATGCAGACTTCCCTCCCCCAACTTATGAAAGGCTGTGTTTGTCTGGCACAAGAAATGCAGACAAACTGAGTTTCATAGTATTACTAACACCACAGTGTTGGACACCACCGTAACCCAGTTTCTAAGGAAAAACGCCAACCATCCAGAGCAGCTGGCTCAAAAGCAATGGCCCTAGCAACAGCCCAAAGCTCCAGGAACGCATAGGTTCCAGGCACTGCGACACAGACACACACAGTCCTTTGACTCATGGGAAGAGATGGGTAAATGTCGTGCCGGTGTAACTAAAGCACAACAGGAGACAGCTTTGGTCTGAGGCTTGTAAGGGAAATCAGATGTGCCACTCACACTGAATCCAGGGAACTCGTAGAGGAAGGGACGAAAGTGGGGCACCAGCCTGGGGCAGGCAGAGTGAATGCCACCTGGCAGCACTGACAGGCCACAGCCAACACTGAAGCCTCAGGTCACTGGCAGCCATGGACGGGTGGTACTGACCATAAAGCAAGTTGATCAGATCTACGCTTAGGAAGATCAATCTAATTTAGAACAGGAAGAGAAGGAAGCAAAACTGAACTGGAACTTGGCTGAGCAGCTAGATTGGCCACAGGAGCTGGGAGCCAGGAACAGCAGAAGCAGCACTGTTGAGGATGGTTCCAAGGGGCCTTTAAGAGGTAGACTTTTAAGACCCAGTGACAGTCAAATGCAGAAATTGAGAGAAATAACCATGTTTCTGGCTGGGGTAACAGGGCCGACAGTCCCTTAAAGTTGGATGGGGAAGGAAAGAACAAGCAGACAGCAAGTGCAGCTATGAGCTTGCTGAGGGCATGGCTGTGGGTCATTTAGCCATCTTGGTAGAGGGCCATCTGGATGGCCCAATGAGGTATGTTCTGTATGAATGAATATGTGCAGAGGGCTAGAGATCCTGGGGTGCTTCAGGGCAGAACACTCACTCCATATAAACACAGAAAGCTTCTATCACAGGCCAAGCCCATGCTGCCCACGCAGCAGGCAGGAGGACAAGCAGTCTGGGGTGATGAGAGGTTCTGGCAGGCAGGCCAACAGCACCTGCACAAGTGGCACTAGCAAAACCTATACAAGGTGCTTACCCAGGGGTTAAAGGAGGAGGCTGAAAAGGTACTGCAGGGGTCGGGTGGAGAGGTGACAGACCCTGGAGCAAGATGAAACTGTCCTGGGTGGCAGGAGGGGAGAGGTCACTCAGGTGGAGGGTGACATTTCAGCCAGAAGCAGGAGGCCCAGTAAGTTGGGTTGGGATGGGGGAAAACTGTGAGGCTGGTGTGGGCTGGAGTCTGAACTTATGCCAGGAGCAACACAGAAGCTGAGTACTTGGGTGAGGCAGTGCCACCACGCCTCTTGCTTTTTAAAAAGACACTTCGGTTACAAAGTAAGAGTAAAGAAGAGGGAACCTAGAGGCTGGAAGAGTCATCTGGATGCCAGGTGGGCTGGAACGAAGTGGCTGTGTTGCCAGAAAAGCACTTAAGACGTAGGACAGACAGGACTGAAATGATTGGCCCAATCCCGGAAGTGAAGGGTGAGCTCAAGGATGGCACCCAAGTTCCTGCTCAGGTAACCAGTGACTGTCCTTGGGATGGATGAGGCCCCCGCCCCCAGGGCAAGCGTAACAGGAGAGCCAAGGTCATGGTCCTTAGGAAACTGGACTATGAGCATGGGCAAGGGCAGAGGAACTAACACAGACCAAGGAGCAGTGGAGAGGCAGGAAATATAGGACACTGAGACGTTAACTGCAGCTATTGAGTTTGAGGAAGGAACTGGTAACTGTTGCAAGTGAGAGGTCAACTTAAAGGTCGAAAGTTTCTGCTGCATTTGGCAGATGGGTCAGCCAACTGGTGATCTGTGGCTTCCAGAGGACAAAGCAGTGTGCATCATGTTGAGGTAGCTTAGAAACCAGCAGGTGAACAGGTAGCTAGCTAGGGAAACACCACAGGGCAGCTACTTTTGGCACCAGATATAACAAACCAAAAACTGGAAAACCTGGCTTCCAGCTCAGGCTCAGGCCCATATTGGTTTTCCTGCCTGTAAAACGGGGATAACACAATGCTCACTCAGCCTTGTCACGGGGGACCCTAAAACTCAAGGCTAGTTTGCTTTACCACCACACAGTTCAAAATAGAAAAACATTCTTTAAAATTCTTAAATAGGAGTAGGAGAAAATTTAGGGGGCCAGATTCTTAACACCAACAGTCTTCTAGACATTAGTGAAACTAAACAAACAAAAGAGCTATTAATTTGGAGACAAGTTTTATCTGTACCACCCTAATGCAAGATTATTTCTTCCATACACTCCTCACTTATTAAATTATTTTAACCTAAGTTCATGTGCATAAACTCAAATCTTCAAAAATTTGTTCTGAAAATTAACATACACTGGAAAATATTAAAGCTAATTTAAAATCCAGGAGATTTTAAGGGTTGGTTGTAGAATTTCCCCTTCATAACACAGACTCCGGGTCTGTTCTAAGCTTTGGAGAACGTGTCTAGCTGTTCTACGCAGCCTGTCGGAACTAAAGCAGCTTTCTGTAGAGCTGGCGTGTGCAGTCTGGCCTTTGCTATCTAGCTGGGTCGTAACTGAAAGTGAAGTGTCTTCCAGCACATGGAGCCGTGATGTTCACGCAAGAAAACCCACGCTACATGAGGGCTGGAACTGCGGAGGGTAAGCTGCTTCCTCCTGATCACTTAATGCAATACTTGCTTTTAAAAAAAGAGAGGTTCCCGTCTGTGAAAGCGTGTTGGACAAGCATGTGACAACGGGAGCGGACACTGAATCTGCCGCGGGGTGCACCTGAGGCCCTAACTAGTCTCCTCCAGGTCTCTGCAGCCGTCCTCTGGCGTCTGGTCATTTCAGGAGAATGGAGACCGGTAGTGCAGTTCTCCCACAGCGCCGCGTCCTGGGGCTTCGCACGCAGGCCTCGGCGTCCGGTACAGCCAGCGGCCACCTGGGCACGGCCTCCGCCAGCGCGTCGCAACCGCCCTCCGATAGGCTCCGCGCTCCAGGCCAGAGCGGTCCCGCGGGTGCGCCGCTCCCGGAAGCCAAGAGTCCAAGGCGGCCCCGCCGGCAGGACTGCGGCAGAACGTCCGCAGCGCCCACGGCCGCAGCCTCTTCAGTCCAGCGCGGCCCCTCACCCAGCCCGGCCGCCTGCCCGGGGGACCGCGGACGCTGGCCCACGCACAGAGCCCGGCCGGCACAGCCCCGGACGCGGGGCACCGGCGCGGATCCCTCGCCGCGCCTCGCCCCGCCCTGCGGCTCCGCGCCGCGCACCTCCCTCGCCCCGCCCCCCGGCGCCCGGCGGCCAATCCCAGCGCCGCGCACGTGACGAGCGCTGCCTGCGATGACCTCATCCCTGGTGTGGGATGACGTCAAATTCAAGATGGATGGAATCACAGCGGCAGCGGCGGCTGCGGCGCGCGCGAGCCGAGTGTGAGCGGAAAGGGGCCTGGCGTCTGCCTCGGGGTTGAACAGCGGTGAGTAACGGTCACACCCCTCGCCCCGGGAGAACCGCGGAGCCCGGTGGGGGGCTACGGCCTCCCCGCAAAGCGCGGCCTTTCCTGACGTAATTCTGAGGTGATTTCTCTCCCCTTTTTCCTCCGCCAGCGGGTTGCGGGCTTTGGACGCTTCTGCGCGTGCGCGGGGCCGCCGGGCTCACCGAGCATGCCCGGGCTCCCACGTAGCCGATTGTGCCTTCACACCGCGCATGCTCCATGCCCGCACTTGGCCTCGCCCTCGCCTTGGCGCATGCGCGGCCCCTCGCCGGCCGCCCCGCTCACCCCGGCTGGGCTGCCGGCCGTCGCGGCCCCGCAGTGCCGGGGCGCGCACCCCTCACGCGGAGCCGTTGGGACGCCCAGCGGGCTGGGCGCGCGGCCCCGTTCTGGGTAGCTCGGGTAGACCGGGCGGCGGGCGCGGGGTCGGTGGTGGCACCCGGCACCTGCCGCGCCGGGAGCGTGACAGCTCCGGGGCTAGGCGGATCCTCCTGCCCTGCGCCCCCAGCGGACGCCGGGGCCTCGCCGCGCGTCGGCACGTCCAGAGCCCGAGGACCTGGCCCGGGGCTTTCCGCGGCTCCCGGGACTTCGTCTGGCCTTGCTCGGCACCAGGCAGCGTCCTCCGGAGACGCTCCGTGCTGGTCTGCAGAGCCCGCCTCGTGGGCAGCGGCTGCGCACTGCCAGCCCCCAGGCCCAGTGGCCGCGGAGCCGCCAGGAGCGGGTGGACAGGTCCTCGGCAGGCTTGCCGCCGGCGGAGGCCTCGTGCTGGAGCGCCCCACCGCCAGCCCTGCACCTCTGCATCCGCGGGCCTCTGTTCCAGCACCGTCCAGTGATGGTTGACCAGCGTGACCCCGAGTCACGAGTAGAGTTTGTGTCACGTTCCTAGCACCGTGTGGCTTAATCCATTTTAGGAAGATTTCTCATTGAAAATTATTTTTAAAAACGATTCCCCCTCGAAGGAGTAAATCTAAATCCCGCTTCCACCTTTGATAACTAGTAGTCATTAAGTTTGACTTTGTCCCTAAATATTGTTGTTAAAGAAAAAGTTGAAATTTGAGGCATTGGTTTACTTAAAAGTAAGTTTATTTAATTCATTCTTCCTTTTGACACCACTTATTGGAAGTATAGTGTATTTCATTCTGTGGGAATAAAAGTTGAAGAAAATACAAGCCCTCCCCAGAAAAATTTACAGTATTAGATGGCAGGGAATATTACACAGATACACTGGTAAGGGAAAACTAAAAATAACAAAAGAGGGACTAGGTTGTTAAACCCTGGACTGAAAGGAGATAACAGAAGGATTGAAGGGTTAGGTTCACAGGTGTTAGTGACTGGGCAAGGATAAAGGAAGGAGAAGAGGCCTCTGGCAGAGGAGACCTCCTGGCTAGCAACAACCAAGCTCAGCAGGGAATGTGTGGGAAAGAGCAGGAGTGAGGGTGTGGATCTCAGGTGCTGTACTGGACACCTGGGTTATGCTGTGATGAGTATGTTGGGTTTGCACAGAGAGGCTGGAGTTGCAAGAAGTCTGAGCAGACTTACAGAGGTGGCATTCATTGTCCAGTAGTTACTACATCTACAAGATCCCAGAAAGCACAGAATAGGTCTGATGCTGGGCTCTGCAACACACATTGGAGATGTGGAGGTGAGCCACTCTGCGAACTGAGCCTTGAGTTGAGTGAATTCTCTCTGTATAGTGCACAGATGAAAACAAGAGCTCTTCCTTTCAGGAGTCTCCGGAGGAAAGAGATAGCTAAGCAGATCCACTGACATAGTTGGGGGTTATTGCGGAGGGATCTAGAATTGTGGTAATTGAAATGACCCATCTGCTGGTTATGGACAAATTGTGAAAGCTTTATAGAGACAGTGACATTTCAGCTGAATCTTTTCTGTAGACAGTAACCAGGTAAAAGCAATGTAGGAAAGCTCTTTCAGGTGCCAGAAACTGGGCATGCAGGTTTGTACAGTAGATGAGGAGTGTTAATAAGGATGCAGAGGTGAATTGAGAGTGTGAGGAATTTGCATGCAAGTCTGTAGTTTGGATCTTTCTCCAGAAAGTAACAGAAAATAGTATTCTAAAACAGGGCAGTGATTTGACCAGTTTTATTTAAGGAAAACAAAAATATAATTACCACTCCTGCATTTTATTGGAGTAGAGTTCACAAAAATCAATATATGTTTATTGCGGAGCAAGATACCATGTTGGGCATCCACAGCTCTCGCATGGCTTATAGTCCTGTTGGAGAGAGACACATGATAGCAAGGCAAGGCCATGAGTAAGCACTACACAAATGGTGCCCACCATGTAGATGATGGAGGCATTGAATGAAGACGCTTGCTTATTGTAAGCCGAAGTTGTCGAGGAGACGAGTATTAGTTTGCTTGAGCTGCTGTAATAACTTACCACAGACCAGGCAGCTTAAACAACAGAAATTCATTTTCTCACAATTACATAGGTTCGAGGCCTGAGATCAAAGTGTTGGCAGGGCTGGTTTCTTCTGAGGCCTCTCCATGGCTTGCAGACAGTCTCTAATGCCTATGCGCTCACAGGGTCTTCCTCCTTGTGTGTCTGATCTCTTTTTTAAAGGATAACATTTTTTTTTTTTTTAATTAGGGCACAGTTTAACTTAATTACTTCTGTAAAGACCTCATCTTCATTCTGAGGTGCTGGGCATTAGGGTTTTAACATGTGAGGGCAGGGCTACAACTCAGTTCTAACAGAAGGCTTCCTAGAGGACTTGGAACTTGAGCTGAGCTGGGGAGGAGTTAGACACCATCTGGGAAGCTTCAGATGGGGTAATAAAAGCAATAAGACGTATAGGTTGTATCTTGGGAGTATTGGAAGCAGAAAGTTATGAGGAGAGAGTTAAGGGGAAGACTTTTTTAATATGTTTTTAGATGTTGATAGACCTTTATTTTATTCATTTATTTTTATGTGATGCTGAGCATCAAACCCAGTGCCTCACACATGCTAGGCAGGTGCTCTACCATTGAGCCACAACCCCAACCCCTAAGGGAAAGAATTTTAAAAGTAGTTTGAAAGCAGACTTTTATAGCACCTTAGGATCCATGTTTTTAAAAAAATCTTTATTTTAGCCTGATGAGGAAACAGGACAGAGGTTGACTGTGTTCATACTGGTCCTAGGTCTCCACTAAATTGGTGTGTGGCACTTTCTGAGGGTCTGCTACACCTCTAGGCACTGCACTCACATCACACTGAGGTTTTCTATCAGGGCACTTAGCACATCAGAAGTCTTATTTGTTTGTTCCCTTGTTTATCATCTAATTTACCTCACTGGGTCCTGGGGGCTTTGTTTATTTTGAGTATCCCTATATTTTAGACACATTCAACTGTGCCTTACACATAAGAGGAGTTTAGTAACAAGCTGAGTTAATAATAGCGATACTTAATATTTATGTTGTGTGACAGATCAATGCTTGTTTTAGGAAGCTTGGTCTAGCAGCAACATTATAAAGCATGGGTTTGGAAGGCATGACCAGAAGAGTGAATACCACGTGGAAACATATTAGTTAGGGTTCTTTAATAACCAGAATAGAAACTAAGTGGCTGACTTGAATTGAAAAAGGAATTTATTTTAAAGATAACAAGGTTGCTCTTGGAGTTGAAGGAAAATCTAAAAAAACTTAGAACAAACCAATTCCAGGGGTTCTGTATCGGGCACTAGTGGGTTGCATTTTCAGGCCCCCTCTGAGAAAATCAGCTTCATTCATCTGTTGCCTTTGTCATCCTTTTCAGAGCCCATATTCTAGGGAGAAAGTGTCTAATTGGCCTGGCTTTCGGGTGTGTGCCTGCAACCATCAGACTGCTCATGGGACAAGTGTTCAAAGCAGAAATTAAGTGGCTGTTCAAAGGAGGAGGAGGTATGGCTGCTGGGTGGCCAGAACAGACCAGCTACCTGTGACCAGAGACCACCCTGCTGTGGTGCAGTTAAGACTTGAACTGCGCTGGGAAATCATTCTGCTGGTGGTGGCAGAGCATTAATGTGTATTCTTGAATCAAATCCAAACCCAAGAGCAAGAGATAGACATTCTGAAAATGTGATGGAGTGGAATACAAGGTGGTAAACTGATCCTCTTGAAGGATCAGGTAAACTAGTTTAGCCATGAATCTAAGGAGCTTTAGGTATTTTCTGGATGTCTGTGTTGTCAACAAGTGAGTGAGTGATAATGAGAATGAACTTCAGTGCCACCTTATTGTTACCATAGAACAGTAAAATCAAATGGAGAGAGTTAGGCTAAATCCAGAGGTGAGGGTTTGCACATGAACTGTGTGTTTTATTCCAAAGTCAAATGTAGGTGCATTGTGTGTTTGGCTGGGTGTTTGCCTTGTGTTCCATGCATTTCCTCTTTATCTGGTATCCTGATTAGGATTATTTAAGCAATCTCCAACATTCCAAAGTATCATGGTTCCCAGAATTCAATTTAAGGTTAATGTTTGGAATCTTAAGAGACATTTTTCTTAAGAACCATTAGTAAGAGTTCTGGGGAGTCAAGCCAATTTTTAATGCTCCTTAGCTTTGCTACAAGCCTGAGTTTTAGTCTCTAAAACTTGAAAGAAGGTGAGGTTATTTTGGCTCTTTTTATCTCCCTTTCTCACCCCTCATTTACTTCCTAGTGCCCTTGTATTGAGTGCCTGGCTGTGCTTCACTTTCTTCTTCTGTCCCCATAATGGTCTGTATTACAGATTGCCCACCTTACATCTGTCCCCTCAAAAATCTTCATTCTTTGCAGCTGATCTGACATTAGTATAAGGAAGAAAATTACTGCATTTAATTAATTTACATTAAGATATGGGTGCCCAGACCCCCTTAGCATTTAGTGTACTAGAGGACTTGGGGATCTAGCTCTGAAAGGCTTTGTGGCCATTCTAGGGGACTGGAACTTGAGCCCAGGCAAGCTTTGAGATCCCTGTGTTTCTCTCGTTTATGGTAGAAATGTGGAGACTAGAACCTTTGGTGTCACTGTAACTGGCAAGGGAGTGAGTCCCATTCCTTCCCTGATGTTCCCACTAATCACTCATCAGCTCTCCTGCCCCCAGCCAGAGTCAGAGCTTCCTGGAATCCCATTGCTGTCACACTCATAGAGTTCTTTATCACACTGTTGTCTGTTTGACCACAGGAATGCGAGCGCCTGGAGAGCCAGAGGCTGGCCAGTTTGCTCACCTCCCATCACCAGCACTTCTGTGACTTGCCCTGTGGATCAGGCCCTCAGAACACTCAGGAGACAGAGGGGAGTAAGAGGCGTGCCTGCAGATGGGACATGTTTGCTGACTAGGGCTCCATACGTATTGCTTTGTTTGTACCTCGCAGAAGTTTCATGTGGTGAAGATAGTATCTGCCCCATTTAACAGGAAACTAGACCTTTGAGAAGTCCAGTGGTCTTTACAAGATAACATACCTAAAGGTGGTGAGTAACTATGTGAAAGTTTTTTCCACAGAACTGTCATGTCTCCCATGACCTGTTAGCCATAAAGATGCTCTCATCTTGAAATTTCTAGAAATGGTAGAAACGGTTCAGGCAGAGTGTGGGAAAGTATTTGTGGGTGAGGATTCCAAGTGGTCAGTGAGTCTGGCTTTCTGGAAGGGTTCCTGCAGCTTTTTCTGCTGCTCATAAGCAGTCCTTTTCTTCTACTTGTCACCCACTTTTCTTTCAAGAGTTTTCAGGCTTTTCCAGCATGACTGAAGTGATGGAGCCTGTTTGTTGAGCTGGTAGAGACAAGCAGTGGAGAGGGAGCCTGCTCTGGACACCAGAGGCATCATTTTTATGAGATACATGGTCTTCTGTAGGAGATCCTGTTCTTTTTTTTGAGGGTACTGGGGATTGAACTCAGCCACTGAGCTGCATCCCCAGCCCTATGTTGTATTTTATTTAGAGACAGAGTCTCACTGAGTTACTTAGTGCCTCACTTTTTGCTGAGGCTGGCTTTGAACTCACAACCCTCCTGTCTCAACCTCCCAAGCTGCTGGGATTACAGGCGTGCGCCACCGTGCCCTGCTGAGATCCTGCTCATTCGTAATTAAAACGTTCGTGAGAACTGGAGTCTGATGCACCAGCAAATTTACTCTTTATGGATCAGAAAAATGCATTGAGGAAAAAGCATCCCCAGCAACAAAGCTGACCTCTTCTGAGTTTTGAGAATTCAGTCTGCATTTCCACCAGCCACAAAGAAGTTTTCTAGATCATCTCATGACACTCAGCAATTATGGTTTTCCCTTTTTGCCTGCATTCTCTCAAGCATTTATATTTTCATGTAAGTTGTTAAACTCACTAAATAGACAACACCTACTGTGGTTAAAGCACAAAAATCCAGAATGTTAATTGTCTGATTGCTGCTATAAGGAAAGGGGTCTAGTTGTTCTCAAGGCTTAATAATTGAATTAAGATATAAAAGCAGGGGCCTTAAATGAACGTGAGGAGTCTGCACTGCCTACCCCTGTCTTTCCAGACCTCTAGAGTCTTGTAGGTTCTAGGGAGTAGAAACTGTCACTCTCCTACTTGAAATCCTCTAGTGGCCTTGTCTCAAACCCAAGACCTCCCCATGCTTCCATCTTCCTCTCCAGCCTTGTAATCTGCCCTACATGTGCCCTTCACTCCAGCCAGAAGAAACCACTTGCAGTTCCTGGTACGCCTCAGGCTCTGTCTTGTCCCTTGATGTTGCACATGCTGCTCTTCTTTCTTGAAATGCCCTTCACCTTTCCTCCCTTCTCCTCCCCATGTTCCCTGATTCCTCCCCTGACTGTCCTCATGGCATGGCCTATACTGGGTCCCTCCCTCTGCCACCTGCATACTGGACTATATCGACTGGTTGCCTTGTCCTATTCCTACACAAGAAAGTTCCAGAAGGCAAGTGTATGTTAGGTTGGCATCCTACATGTCTAGTAGGATTCTGGCACATTTAGGTGGATGCCTCACCATGAGAAACATACTGAATAATGATTAAGAGCCCAGAGTCTGGAACCCGACTCCCAGCTTTACTACTAGTAACCACAGGCGAGTTATTGACCTCCTGAGCTTCAGTTTCCTGACTTGCAAACAGGGTAGTCACAGTATCTAACTCAGAAGATGATGTGAGAATATAAAGGAAACTATAGAGGCAGTATGGTAGAGTGTTCATATCTTAGCCCAGGAGCCTGCTTTGCTGCTGCTTATTTGTATGGCATCGAGTAAGTTACTTAACTCTCTCTGCCTCAGTTTCCTTATCTGTAAAATGGGAATAAGAGTAGTATCTAGGGTTATGGGAACAGTGAATTACCATATGAAAGATGTTTGCTTTTGTGTATGTAGCAGAGTAAGCACAGAAGTAGTAGCTATTTTTAGGTATGTAGTGAGGGTTTGAGTGAGTAGAGTGGAAAATAAATATTGCGAAGTTACTCTGTGTATCAGGAACTTGGACATTTTTAGCCACTTCTTAGGCAGTCTCAGATGAGTAAATGGAAGTTACAGTTAAGAGAATGGTTTCAAACCCCAACTAATTTTCAGGGATAGAGGGTATTTCTCTTACAACTTAACTCTTAATGATTTTATTATTATTCTCTAATTCCTGGATATTTTTGTTCAAAGACGATAGAAGTCTGTGGTCTAATAGATTGGAAGCAGTTACTTAGAGCAAAAACAAGGACCATGAAGAAGGGATAAAGAAAGAAATCTTTCTAAACAGTGAACAGTGAGAAGAATATTGCTGTCTGGCAGTAGAGTCCATGGGATATATGGAATAGAATTGTTTCACCTCCAAGGACACAGACATACCTCCTTAACCTGTACCTGTAGTTGCAAGTTCTCTTTGTGTCTTAGTTTGGATTCACCCCAAAGCAGACCTTGATACAGAGGTTTAGATGTAGAAGTTTATGTGGGAGATGATTCCAGAAAGCACAAGAAAGGGAATAGAGCCAGCCCCAGTGGTATATACCTATAATCCCAGCTGCTCAGGAGACTGAGGCAGGAGGATCATGAGTTCAAAGCCAGCCTCAGCAACTTAAGAAGGCCCTAAGCAACTTAGCAAGACCCTATCTTCAAATAAGAAATAAAAAAGGGTTGGGGATGTGATTCAGTGGCTCAGTGGTTAGGTACCCCTGGGTTCAATCCCTGGTACCAAAAAAAGGCAGGGGGAGTAAAGGATCCCCAAAAGGGATGTATTAGTGGACACATTGTCACTCATATAGAGTGTATCAGACCTGGATTCCTTTTTTAAAAAAAATCTGAACTCCTGATTTCTCTGTCAAACCCCATGTTAACTAAGGATATCTTTCTAACTTGTGGCAGAATTCTGAGACATATCCTAACTCCTTCCCTTCTGGCATTCCTGCAGTCACTCCATTAGCAACCCCAATGGGCCTTAACATCCACTGCCACTACCTGGTATAGGCCACCTGGATCATGGCAGCAGACTCCTCATCAGCTCTAGTTTCCACTTATGTCCTGTGCTCTTTGGTTTATTCTCCACGCCATAGCTATTGCATTTGGTTTGGTTTGGTTTGGTAGAGGAAAGTTTATTTGAGGTTCATGGTTTCAGAGGTTTTAGTCCATAAAAGGCCAGCTCCATTCCTCAGGTTTTGAGGTGAGGAAGAACATCACGGAGGAATAGTGTGGTGGAGGGCAGCAGCTCACATGGTGATCAGGAAACAGACTCTACTTACTGTATACAACATATATACTCCAAAGCCACGCCCCCAATGCCCACCTGCTCCAGCCACACCCTACCCGCCTTCAGTTACCACTCAGTTAATCCCGATCCGGATTAATTCACTGATTGGGTTAAAACTCTCACAATCTAATAATTTCTCCTCTGAACCTTCTTGCATTGTCTCACACATGAGCTTTTGGGGGACACAACATATCCAAACTATAACATTTTGCCCTTGACCTACAAAAGCTCACAATAGATCTCACAATGCAAAATATATGTTGTCCATTTCCAAGAGTCCTCATAGTCTCTGAGACTTAGAGCAAGCTTGCATTGTGAGCTCCTGTAAAAATCAAAAGCAATTTACAAGTATCCAATATATAAAGGTACAGAGTGAATATTCCCATTCACAAAATTAGGGGCCTAGAAAGAAGGGATAGGACCAAAGCAGGACTGCAGTCCAGCTGGGCAAACAAGTCGTGAAGCTCTGTGTCCAGCATCTGAGGCATATGGCATTGTGATGTTCTCTCCAAAGGGCTTGTGTAGCTCCACTCCTGTGACCATGTTGGTTGCAGCCCAGGTGACCTTTCTGGTGGCTTGTCTCTTCAGTTCCTACAGATTTCCTATGACAAAGTCCCACGTTACTGGCATTTCTTAATCTTGGGGTTGTCCACTGCAGTTCAGCTTCCTCCTGAGATCTCCACACATCACCCTCTCAGAGGCTGCCCATAGGGACTCATATCTGCTGCACTTTTCCAGGCCTCCCAGACCTAACTTTGAAATCTTGGTGGAAGCCTCCATGACCCCCTAATTCCAGCATCCTGCATTTTCTGCAGAACCAGCACCACGCGGTTGATGCCAAGGTCTACTACGATCTTGAACAGTAGCCAAGCCTCCTGGAACCCTGGCTGCAGCAGTCTCTGAGGGTCTGACTAACTGAGCATATTGAAAAAAACTTCCTAGGCCCCATTGTACAAGAAGAGTACTCCACTGGTCTCAAGAGAATTTTTGCTTTTATTTCCTTGAATCAGATGGATATGATCTTAACCAATTCCTGAGATGCTCTCAAGCCATCTTTCTTATTGTCTCTGGACAAAGCCTTTAGCCTTTTAATGGCAGTAATGTCTTTAACAACTGCAACTTCATTAACTCCAGTTTTACTCTGGCCTTTCAAATCCATATTTTTTCAATATTTATGCTCTGCTTTCTGCTTCTGGTTATCACAATAAATTTAGCTAAAAGTCACTAGCAATATCAATGCTACCACCTGAATGTTATGTAGCCTAGATTTCTTCTGCCAGATTGATAAATCCATTGCTTTAAAAATCAGCCTCACAGAAATTCTCGGGACACAGACAAAATGCAGACAACTTCTCAGCCAGAACATAACATGAATGGCCCTCTAACCCATTTACTCATAATGTCCTCCTTTTCATCTAAACCCTTAAGCCCTGTCTTCACTGTCCACAGTCCTATTGGCATTCTGGTCTTCTAAGCCCCCACCAGAATCAGCCGTTAAGCTCTGCTTACAACAACCTAAAGCATTTCCAACTTGCACTGCTAAACATCTCAAAATTCTTACCACCAATTCCAAAAAGCTCCCCAAAAATTCTTAACCATAAGATCAGGTCAGTCATAGCAGCAACCCCACTCCTGGTACCAATTTTTGTTTTAGTTAGCTTTTTTGCCACTGCAACTAAAAGACCTGCACAGTGGTAGAGGAGGAAAAGTTTGAGGTCTCAGTCCATAGAAGGCTGGCTCCATTCCTCAGAGCTTGAGGTGAGGCAGAACGTAATGGCTAAAGAGTGTGGCAGAGGGAAGTGACTCATGTGATGATCAGAAAGCAGCTGTTATGTTTCTAGTTAAAACAATTCAGGCTTTGTGATTTCTCTGCTCAGAGTCTTCCAGTGGCTGTGTATTTCCCATTGTGAAGTTCCCCCAGTGGCCCACTCAACCCTGTGCAGTCTGTCTTCTCATTGCTTCTGGGATGTCCTCATCCGTGGCTCTGTGGCTCTTTTGCTCCAGCCCTCCCTCTGCTGTGATGGCTTCTTTAGGCATATTCAGGCTTGGCCCTCATTCCTCAAGTCTTCTCAGACGCCATTTTGTAATGAGTGAGTGGCATAAGAAGTTCCTGGTACCATTTGTAATGTGTTGTAGGTGCTGAATAAATAATAGTAATTATTTGACTCTCAAAATAGCATTGTATGGAAGTAGCTATTATTGTCCCTATTTTATTGTGGGAAAAACAGAGAGAGGTTAGCTGGCCCAGAACACTGACTGTCAAGCTTTCTTGATTGTCTTCCAAGGCAAGGAATGTATTTTTCTTTACATTTCAGCCAGTACCTGGGTTACATGTATGAAAGAATATGTCTGTCGATAACTAAAACAAGTTTCCCAAGCCCTTAACTACATTTGATACATTCTGACGTTTTCTACTCTTAGTTCTTTTCTTTCTTGCATGCTTTTTTAAAAATGCTAACAAACCAGAGTTTAGTTTGAGAACCCCTTTGACAAATTACATGTTCAGCCTTTGCTTCTGCATCTGTTGCTCTTCCCTGTGGCAACGTCTTCAGAGATTCTTCCTACCACAAACTGCTAGTACACAGCTGAGTTAGTACCTGTGACATTACAAGCTTCTTTTTCTGCTGACCTCTGTAAAAGATGAAGTTTCTTTACATAGATAGTTGTATGGTTCTTAAAGTGAGGGAGAAAATCAAAATAACTGAAAAGGAAAAACAAAGAAGAACATCTGTCAAACACTCACAAGTAGGAGAATTAGGTTTAACAATTAATATGAAATGACGGCAGGATGGAGTGAAGGGAAATCTGATGTTCTGACCCAGGCACTGGTTTGTGGCCCCGCTGAAGTCATCCACCCTGGAAGCACAGCCAGACCTCTGAGTCAGCACTTTGCCAAGGAGTGAGAGTGGGGCTGAGAGGGTGTGTATGGTGCCAGGTCACTCCAGACTGGCAGCCTCACAGACTGCTCTCTGCTGGCTCTGCAGAACCCAGACCCGGGGTGATGAGCCAAGGCTGGACCCTGGAACCAGGAGAAAACCTGCAGATGTGCTGGGGCAAGGTGTGGTTACTCTGCAGTGTTGATGAGACTGTCACATTCTTAATCACTTCGGATCCATTCTAATAGTAAAAGTAGATGTCATGGTTGTGTGCGTGTGTGTGTGTGTGTGTGTGTGTGTGTATTTTTTAAATTTTTGGTGGTGCTGGGGATCAAACCCAAGGCCTTGTGCATGCTAGACAAGCACTGTAGCACTAAGCTGCATCTCAGTCTCATAACAATAAAGAGAAGATGATATTATAAAACCAAACTAAAGAGATGAAGTGTTAAGAGTAGTAACCAAAATCCACACACAGAGTCACATGGAGAGCCAAGCATTGCCTCTGTAAGAATGCCTGTCTTCACTGAGAGAATGGGAGAGTTAATCTGGACCCTTTTCTTTGATACTGAATTAAATACCTATTTATCCTGCAGTTCTCGAAAGTGAAGCACATGAGTGAGTGCTTACTGTGTTAGAGGCTAGCCCTGTCATCTTCGCCACGTCCTTCAGGAGGATGCACCATTGCTCCTACTTCACACAAGTCACCTAGCAGATGTGCCTGAGGACACTGACTCACAGGCTCACGCTTACCACCAGGTTCGGCCCACTTTGATATTTGAGGGGAAATTCAGTGAGACTTCATCCAAACCCCTTAATTAAGTTTAGAGCCAGGCCAGTTTTCTTGATGGTATTGTTGAAAATGCCATTTGGCTGGAATAATGTTGGAGATTGCAAGATAATTTGTGTTTAAAAAAGGTCTAATCTCTAGTGCTTCTAACCTTTGCTAAACACTTTGGTTCAATGATAATTAGCCAAAATTTTTGTCTTTCCAAATTCTTACCCATTTTTAAAGGCCTGACAAGACCTCTATTTTGCAACCCATTGGTACTATTCACATTATATTTAAGTATATACAATAATAAACTGATTAAGAGTTATAGACTTCAGAGGTTTTAGTCATTCTCCAAATTAATGAGAAATAAAACTAAGCATCAACTGGATAAGGACCCTGAATAATAAACTATTATTTTTTAAGTATCACTTCCATATATACCTGCCAAGTTTCAGCACCCTTTGTCTGAAGTACAGTCTTTAGTTCCTAAAATTCTCCAGTTGTAAGGACTGATGATCTTCCTAAACCAGGAAGCATGTTGTTTTTTCACTTTTACTGTTGTTTAAAAAAGGTCATTCAGAAAGTGTCTGTTGAACGCTGGCGCCTGTGGAAGACAGCTGGCTCCACCTGCCCTGGTGAGGTTTTCACCACAGTTTTGGAGATAATTCCACCTTCTGTCTTTCAGAGAGGCCCGAGCGATGGAGGGGTTGCTGCACTACATCAACCCAGCGCATGCCATCTCTCTGCTCAGCGCTCTCAACGAAGAGCGCCTCAAGGGGCAGCTGTGTGATGTGCTCCTGATTGTCGGAGACCAGAAGTTCCGAGCTCATAAGAATGTCTTGGCTGCCAGCAGTGAGTACTTTCAGAGTTTATTCACAAATAAGGAAAATGAGTCGCAGACTGTCTTTCAGCTCGACTTCTGTGAACCGGACGCCTTTGACAACGTGCTGAACTACATCTACTCCTCGTCCCTGTTTGTGGAGAAGGGCAGCCTTGCCGCTGTGCAGGAGCTGGGCTACAGCCTGGGGATCTCCTTCCTGACCAACATTGTCTCCAAAGCCCCACAGGCTCCCTTCCCAGCCTGTCCCAGTAGAAAAAGAGTGTCCATAGAGGATGAAGAGACCAGTTCTCAAAAGAGAAGTGTCATCGTGTGTCAGAGTAGAAGTGAAGCACAAGGAAAGGCTGTCAGTCAGAATCCGTCTGATCTGAGCCATGCTGCCCGGCCCTCACCGAGTAGCGCACCCAAGACCAGTACCAATAAACCAGCTCCAAAGCCAACAGAACCACTTCACAGCCTGTCATTAACTGAAAAGAGCTGGTCAAAAGAGAGTTCCGTGGGGTTTGCCAAGTCTCTTGAGCATTCTGGGTCTTTGGATGACCCTAGTAGAAGCAACTCGGTGAAGAGGAATGCAGTGCTTCCCTCAAAGCCTCTGCAGGACAGAGACACTGTGGACGATAAGCCAGGGGTGAGTGGTCAGCTTCCCAAGGGAAGAGCTATAGAGCTGGCCTTGACAAGACCACGGCCACCTGTTTTGTCTCTCCGCAGCTCATCAGAGACTCCCTATCTCTTAAAAGAAACTAACAAAGGAAGTGGTCAAGGTGAAGACAGGAATTTGTTGTACTATTCCAAGTTAGGCTTAGTGGTCCCGTCCAGTGGATCTGGTTCTGGAAACCAAAGCATTGACAGAAGTGGCCCACTTGTTAAGAGCCTCCTCAGACGGTCGTTGTCAATGGATAGCCAGGTTCCTGTCTACTCACCCTCCATAGATTTGAAATCTTCCCAGGGATCATCTGCAGTATCCAGTGATGCACCAGGGAATATGTTTTGTGCTTTATCTCAAAAGTCATCTTTAAAAGATTGTAGTGAAAAAACAACCCTAGATGACAGGCCTCAAGTGCTACAACCACATCGCCTCAGGTCCTTCAGTGCTTCTCAGTCCACAGACAGGGAAGGGGCCTCCCCCGTGACTGAGGTGCGCATTAAGACTGAGCCCAGCAGCCCACTCTCAGACCCTTCGGACATCATCCGCGTCACCGTGGGAGATGCAGCAGCCGCCACGCGAGATCTGCCTCTGAAAACAGAAGATGACCACAAGGACATGAGCAGGCTACCAGCAAAGAGGAGGTTCCAGGCAGACAGAAGGTCACCCTTCAAGAAGGCGAAGGCAGACGAGCAGGGCCCTCTCGCATCAGAAGGTAACTGTGAGGACAGCACAAGCCCTCCCCTGGATGGAGAGTTCCCAGATTCTGACTTGAACAAAGATGGACTTGGTGAGTTGGAGGGGACAAGACCAAACAAAAAATTTAAATGCAAACATTGCCTTAAAATCTTTAGATCAACAGCAGGTCTCCACCGCCACGTTAACATGTACCATAACCCAGAGAAGCCCTACGCTTGTGACATCTGTCACAAGAGGTTTCACACCAACTTCAAAGTGTGGACACACTGTCAGACCCAACACGGCATAGTGAAGAACCCGTCACCAGCCTCTAGTTCCCACGCAGTTTTGGATGAGAAATTCCAAAGAAAGCTGATTGACATAGTGAGAGAGAGGGAGATTAAGAAGGCCCTGATCATTAAGCTGAGGCGCAGCAAGCCTGGCTTTCAGGGACAGAGTAGCTCCCCAGCACAGCAAGTCATCAAGAGGAACTTGCGCTCTCGAGCCAAAGGAGCTTACATTTGTACTTACTGTGGAAAGGCGTACCGCTTTCTCTCTCAGTTTAAGCAGCACATAAAAATGCACCCCGGAGAAAGACCCCTCGGAGTAAATAAAGTTGCTAAGCCAAAAGAGCATGCTCCTCTGGCAAGCGCAGTAGAGAGCAAAGAGGTTTACCCGTGCCGCCTCTGTAATGCTAAGCTCTCTTCTCTTCTAGAGCAAGGCAACCACGAGCGCCTGTGCCGGAACGCCACCGTTTGCCCTTACTGCAGCCTCAGGTTCTTCTCGCCCGCGCTGAAGCAGGAGCATGAGGACAGGTGTGAGTATAAGAAGCTGACCTGCCTCGAGTGCATGCGCACCTTCAAGTCCTCCTTCAGCATCTGGCGGCACCAGGTGGAAGTGCACAACCAGAACAGCATGGCCCCCACTGAGAACGTCTCCCCACCCGCGCTGGACCACAATGGCGAAGTAACGGCTGCTTCTAGGCCCCAGCCCCAGCCAGAGCCTCATAAGGTAAATCACATCACCACACCAAAAGACGACAGTGCGTTCAGTGACTCTCCAGAGCAAGTGAACTTTGACTCAGAGGACTCCTCCTGCCTCCCTGAAGACCTTAGTCTTTCTAAACAACTGAAAATCCAGGTCAAAGAGGAGCCAGTGGAGGAGGCGGAGGAGGAGGCGCCCGAGGCCAGTGCAGCCCCTAAGGAAGCAGGCCCCAGCAAGGAGGCTGGCCTGTGGCCCTGCGAGAAGTGCGGGAAGATGTTCCCAGCCCACAAGCAGCTGGAGCGGCACCAGGAGCTGCTGTGCTCAGTGAAGCCCTTCATCTGCCACGTGTGCCACAAAGCCTTTCGCACCAATTTCCGGCTCTGGAGTCACTTCCAGTCCCACATGTCTCAGGCCACAGAAGAGACGGCGCATAAAGAGGCAGAAGTATGCCCTGTACCCACAAACTCTCCCTCGCCACCACCTCTGCCACCACCGCCGCCCCTGCCCAAGATCCAGCCTCTGGAACCCGACAGTCCCACTGGCCTGCCTGAAAACCCCACCCTGGCCACAGAGAAACTGTTTGCACCCCAGGAGTCGGACACTCTTTTCTACCATGCCCCACCCCTTTCAGCAATCACATTTAAAAGACAGTTCATGTGTAAGCTCTGCCACAGGACATTCAAAACAGCCTTCAGTCTCTGGAGTCACGAACAGACACACAATTGAAAGACCCACACTTACCCGATTTGAAATGGGAGACTCCTGAATTGTGAACTGTCCTAAAAATCAAAATATTTTTTAAAAAAGAATAAAGGTTGGAAATTGTTATGCTTGAATTTAAGTTTGAGATAAACTGACTTTAATTAGAAATGTCCTAACTCAACCTCAGAAATAAACTCTAAAATATTGTGGTTCCAAACCTCACAGCAATTGCGGGGTTTGATTTCAACAGCGGGGTTACTGTTGAAATTGGATTAATCTTGATGGATTGCACAGTCCTTATTCCGAGGTGTCAGTATAATCATTTAATTGAGGTTTTTGTTTTTTACTGATTTGTAATTAGTGGAATGCTGTCAGAGTATTCCTTCTTCTGATTATTTGAGACTTCTGAGTTCTAGTTAAATCTTAGCAATGTTCTTAAGGCCAAAATGTATCAGGAAGAAGTGGAATTGCTGACAGTATTAGTTTAGATCTTAGACACCTTAGCAATAAAAAATGATAAACCTCAACTTTAACAAGTTATCCTGGCACTTGAGAAAAACAAATGTTTGGTATTTTGTGGTCACGTAAGAACTTTTTCTATGAAAATTGTGAAAAATTAAATCAGCAATAGTTACACTTAGATTTTTACAGAATAACGAAAACTTGCTCTCTGTCACTTAGTATGTCGAATAATGGTCATGCTCCACGAAAGACACGGAAATGAAAACATGATATACAGGAGTCCACCATTTCCAGGAGCTTCAGCTGCAATGGGCATGTCATAAAGACCTCTGTATCACAGTCTAAATCAGACCTGCATTCAAAGGACCGTGCGTGTTTGGTTTTCTCTGATTTAGTTTGTCACAAATTGAAAGTCTGAGTGTTATTGGAACAAAACGCAAAGCTGACATGGTACTCATTGTGGATTTGACATTCGTATAACAGGTATGTGGGGACAAGTGTGTAGGCAGACCCCAGCACTCGGAAGGAGTACAGCCACTCTACTTTCTGAACCACCACTTCCTTCTGGAGACCTCAGCAGAGGAGGAAGCCCCACCTTGCACTTCGGACGCGCTTTCCAGGAACAGTGTATACAAAACACACGGTCTCCTGCCTCTCTGTCTTTTGTGAAGACTTCTGTTAGGATGTGTTGGAGTTTATGGCGGTTAGATTATCAGTAGCAGAACCATTCTGCTCTAAGTCACGACTTAATATTCAAACGTGATAAAGCACTTACAAAGGGTCCAAAACTGATTTTTGCTACTTATTTCGGTTCATAGGGTTTGGGGTTTTTTTTTTTTTTTTTTTTTCCTACTTTGTGTCAGTTGTAATTAAATGGCTTTTAGTAGGTGTTATCCAAAGTTCATTTGGGTACTTCAAAAGGGAAAACTTTAATTCCACTTTTGTGGGGAGGGTTACATATATAAAGAAATATTATTGAAACCATGAAGTCCTTTGTAGGTAGCGATACAGATTAAGACTCTTGAGTTTATATATTTTTTAAACAGATATTCTTTCAAATTAGAAAAGTCAACTTGGATGATTGAGAAGCAGTTTTCAATTTGTACTCTAATGGAAGAGAACTCCGCTCATCCATCTCATTGTCAACATTCCACACCAACACTGGGAAAGATATCCTTTTTTGAAGCAGGCATTTTTATAAAATACTAATTGACTTTGTATATTATAGAAATTATATATGAAAATTTGCCTTTTATCCTTTCACTTGAAAAAGCTATCAAAAATCCCACAATATTTTAGTAGTTATTTTCTATTTTGTTCTTAAATTTGATGAAGAAAGGAAAATAAAATTAAGTTGCAGTTACTGATTCTTGCCATCTCTATATTTTCTTGAAGATATCTATGCATTTTAAAGATGAAACTAAAGCATATGACCTTTAATGAAAAACTTCATATGGATCATCGCACGTGGAATTCGTTCCCTGTTAGTGCGGTCTTTCTTACTCTGAGCGCTAGCTGCCACATCAGAACAAAGCAGTCACCCTGACACCTACATGACTGTTGGCATATCTGTGGTAACTCCACGAATAATCTTGGCATTGCAGATTCAGTGTCCCAGGACTTGAACCTTTATGCTACATTTCTGAAGATTTTTTTAAATAATACCATTAATCAGTAAAAAATATTTTTGATCTCAATATAGACTCTGCATATCTGTTAGATTTTAAAAATTAACCAGTGTTTTGTCTTGTTCACTTTTTTTTTCTTGTCTAGGCAAGAAATATAAGATTTCAAATAAAATTTTGAACCAAAAACATTTATAATGCAGTTCTGGATTTTTCTATTACTTTTTATAATGTACCTTAAAAGCATTAGGCTGAAAGAGTTTATTTTGGTGGTCAAAAACAGAAAATGCTTCCACTCATGTAACTATTTTAAATGTTAAGAAGTAAAATAATGAAAGACACGTTAATTACTTTATTCAGTAAACAGTTTTTTAAAGAATGTTTATCTCAGCCAGTAGGCAAATATTTGGTGTAAAATAAATTGGTCTTTCATCATTGCAACTCCTTTAGATAGTAAAGATATTCTTGTAAATGTTTTTTCTGATTGTAATTAATTTTTGAAAATGTAGAAAATTCATTTATTCCTTGTAAGTATTCAGGATGCCTGCTTTTTTATGCAGTGTGGAAAGAATGTAAAACATTTTAATATATTTGTTAATCTGAGAACTTGTTATTGAATCCTTTTATGTGGGGTAGGGAGGGAGTAACATAAAAGTGTTTTTTATCACAGTAAGCAATGGAGGTAACAAATATTGTGCATTTTAATAGTAATACTTCAAGATTAATAGAATATTCATGCTTAAGACTAGTTGGTATGCATTTATAATTTTACCAAAATGTTCAACTAGCAATTCAATAATGAATGTTATTGACTTTTGTGGGGAGATATATGTTGTTTGGAAATGGATCATATATAGCCCTCTTTGTAAAAATTTGTCCAGCACTTAATGGTTGTCACCTAAATCCACACAAAGACCCTATTGGTGCTAATAAGAGTAGCAGCTATGGGACAGGAATGGAATGTGCCCTTCCCTGGAGTCCTGGGTGGCTGCATCTCCTGCCTGGCTGAATGATCAGGGTGAGGAAGAGACAGAACTGACTTGAAGTTGACTTTTGTTCCCTCAGATTGGGTTCCTATGTGCATACACACCTGTGCAACTATAATCCGGAACTACAAAAAGAAAAGGATTTGCATTTTCTTATTATATAAATAATTGTCACTCCTAACAGATTTCTTTATAAATCTCATTCAGTTAAATTGGAACATTACAAGTCAGTTTGTCAGTTTCTGATATCTCATTGGTGTTTTTGTAATGATCATGAAACATTAATTTAAGTAATGGTAATACACATTCTTTAATAAGTGTTCAAACACTGGCTACTAAACTTTAAGTTTTAGAAATACATTTTCCTCTTGTGGCTCTAGCACTTTAAGAAGTTTGATGTCTGCATGATTTCAAATGGGCTCTTCATTGTGCACCAGGGAGTGCAGCGACCCAGGGCATTTCCACACAGCAGGAGGAAACTCCGCCTAGAGGAGAAGGGGTCAACATCAGGTGTTTCTCAAATTCCGAGAACCCAGGCATTTTACTGTAAATCTTTACAGTAATTGAATCAGCATTCTTCAGTTATTTGTTAGTGCTGTCTGAGTTTCCATAGTTATTCTTGGTTAATACTAATTCCAAAAGGTGGATCATTTGTTACTGACTAATCCAAAACTGTCTCACAGTTTGCATTGAATATATGCTTATTGTTTAAAGAAACATGAATGAGTGGTTTTGTAATACGTTTTGTTGTTAGGCCTTTGAGAAAATAATTTTTTTAGGAATAAGCTTTTTTTGGACTGAAAATTCATAGTAAAATAGAATATTTAATGTTAATCCATTGCTTACTTGTACCTAATTCTATTGTCTGTTCACTTTGCTTAAATCTTAACTAAGAATGATTGGAGTCAATAAATTTGTACTGTATTTTGCTTTGAGTCATGATCTCGTTACATTTTGCACTTTGATAATAACAATTAGTAGCATTTACTTTTATGAAAGTGAAGAGAAAGTCCTCCTGTTTGGATGATATGGATATCCACTTACGAGGGATGGGAGATGTTTGATTTTCCACAGTTCCTGGTTTCTTGTAGAATTCAGTTTGTATTAAATATATGATAATTAAAACCAGATAAGCAGTGACCTTTGCTCGTCCACCTTTTTCATTTCTGTTCAACGTAATAGCTTCTGATTCACCTTTTCCTTTGCTTTAAAGTAGTTGTTTTTAAGGTGAATGTGAGAGGATATGAGCACCTAAAAAGAAAGTTCTGTGCACTTTGCACTGGTGTTTGAGCATGGTAATTGATGCGCTAGTTTTCTCTCCTGACTTAGGGTCTCAATGTTGTATTTTTCATTCTGAAGAGGCTCTTTGGCAACGCGGGATGCAGTCTCCTTTTATTTCCGTGTTAGTTTCCCGTGACACGAGAGCTGAGCGGTAGGTGTTTCACCAAGCTGACTGGAAAACAAGGTACTAGGGAGACGGGGTGCAGGCTCTAGTGCCGTGGCTCCCGCCTCCTTGTTCTCCTTTGTTGGTATCTGAATTGGCCTTCTTGGGAACAGCTGCCTGAAAGATTCTTGAGCACACCACAGGGACAAATGATTTTTAATTATTTCCCTTCACCCTGCTGTTCAGTTTGTCACTGAATACTGTTTTGTTTAAAAAACGTTTCCTTTCCTCTTGGTCATAATAGTCTTTTGGGGGTTTGAATTTGTCACACTCTTGCCTCATCTTGCTCGGTCATCACACACTCAAGACAGTAAATGCCATCGTGACAAGCCACATCCCCAGTGTTGAAACTTTCCCCTGCCAGAAGCTAAGTCTGTTTCAGATCTTATGAGTATAAGCTCTAGGGAACTAAGAAGGTGGGGTGGCAGGTACTGCTCAGACATGGCAGATGTCTGGAGAGGAAGATGCCTTGTGTTATAAATACTGTAGCACGAATTTGAGTGTCACCATCGGCTGCTGGCCCACATCCCCCACAGTAGGATCCCTTGGTCAGCTCATCTGCCTTGAGATAACACAAACTGCGTTCACCCCGCTGAGTGTCTTCAGCCCTGCTTACTGTGGCTGGCATGATTTCCTCCAGGAAATGCCTCCTGGCCCTTTTCATCCACTCTCCTCCCCGGCCCAGAGCGGTGCTTCCTGACAGCCCATCACTGCACTTGCTCTTTTTCTGTTTTCCAGGTCCCTCCATTAGACAAGGAGGGGACTGAGAGCAGGGTCTATTATTCATGTGTTTCCAGGCCTGAAAAAAAAAAAAAGGTGCCTACTAAGCATTTGAAAAATAAATATAGCAAAGAAATCTTGGGGTGGGGGACAACCAGCCAATTTGTTTTAGCTGGTGGTAGTAGGGAACTTAGTAAATATGTCTGCATATATTCCCTGGGTTTCAGTTCAGCTATCTAGAGACCCACAGTGTATTTAGTTTTTACATGGGCAGCGGTAAACTCGAGGAGAATAGAAATGTGCCAGTGGCTGGTCTTAGACTGACGAGTCCCTTTGACGGGTCCTTTGTGACACAAACTCGTGCTGCCTTCGTGGTTTTGACGTGTGTCACTGGTGCTGCTGAAGTGCTCATTGGGTCACCTCAGTGCAACATGGTTGCCTGCTGAGCACATTGGCTGGCACTGAGTGCCCGTTACAGGGAGCTTGGCGGGCTGCACGTGGTGAGGGTGCAGGACGTGGCAGACCTGTCCCTCGTGCTGCCGCTCACTTTCCTGCTTCCCCCTTCTCAGGCTACCCGTATTCCTTGTCTCCTTCAGTGACTACTTCTCCGTCTCTGAACTTCATGGTCTTGATCTTTTGGACAACTGTGAATGGTTCCTCTGTTGGCGTGTCCCTTAATCGGAGTTTCCTCAAGAGTAGGCATGCGCTTGGCCAGAGTGCCACAGAAGCCGTGTTCCCTTCCTGTCACCAGTGGGCAGCCCAGGGTGCCCATCTGCCCTGTTGGTGTGATAATTTTAATCATTTGACTAAGCTGCTCCCCCTTTGTAGTTATAGATGTTTTTTGAGGAGCTATTTTGAGAGTATGTGAAATGCCATTCATTATTTCAGTTGTACCCACTAATTTGGGCATCTGTTGATGTTTCTTGCCTGTATTGATTATTTTTATAGTCATTACCAAATGAAGATTTCCTTATCCCACCATTCCCTCATTTATTTGTGGCCTTTCTCCTGTAAGAAAAGAATGTTCTATTACTCCCATTAGTTTCCTTGTTTCAATGTGTATGTAATGCGGATTCATGGATTCCTATATCCTTCAAAGGGTTATAGTCAGTTACATCATTTTAAATTTGATGCTCAAATCAGTCTGAATTTAGCAGTGCTAAGTTCAGAGCAGCTTCCCTGATCTTCGACACGTGCCTTTATTCTTCCTGTGTTCTTCCTTTGGGGCACAAGTTTATAGGACTTCCGTCTTATTTCTTCCCTGCCACAGTTCCTTTTGGTGGAGAGTGGTATGGGAACTTCAGTCTGACCTAATGTGTGCTCATTGAACTCATGTGGATGCCCCAGGCCTGTCAGCAGTCAGACGTGAAAGGAGGAAATACACATGCATTTACGTCTGGACTTAATTCTGGACCTTCTGTCCACATGTTGAATTTACAGCTCAAGAAATGAGCCATCAGATGGTTTGGATGCCAGCACCACAGGGGCTATCCTTGGCTCCTGGCTTCCATATGAGTACTTCCCCTCAGATGGCGAGAAAACAGACCCTGGTTTCCAATGTTCCCTGCACTAACCCACCTCCAACTGCCTGAGCCTACCCTCCACACGCAAGCTGACCATCCACATCAGGAATCTATCTGGTGAGTTTTTGATAAAGGAAGAAAGGGCGAGGAGGGAGGAAGGACAACAACTGCTTGTTTGTCTCATTTTCCTTACAGTTCTATCAATTTTGGTTTCACATAGGTACATAAATGTAGAGGATTGATTTGCTTACCCCTCCATCATTTTTTAAATGATCCTCTTTGTGTACTATAAAACCTACTTCATTTGTATTAATATAATCATTGCTGCTTTCTTTTGATTAATTTTAGTACTTATTAGCTTTCTATTATTATTACAAAATACCTGAGATAACGTATTTAAGGAAGGGTTTATTTTGGCTTATGGTTTCAGAGGTTTTTGTCCTTAATTCATTTGCCCTATTTCTTTGGTCCTGTGAGGCAACATCATGATGAGAGGACATAGCAAAACCATTTACTTCATGGATGGGAAGTAAGAGGAAAGAGGAAGAGGAGGGCCTGGGGTCCCTCTGTCCCCTTCAAGGGTGCACCCCCACTGACTAAAATCTCCCACAGTTCCCACTTCTTATGTTTCCACCATTCTCCAGTGGCACCAAGCCGAGGACCCAGCCCGCAGGACATTCCAGATCCAAACCATAGCAAGCATGACGTGTTTCTCCCATCCTTTCACTTTTAGCCTACTTGCGTTACCACGTACAGTGTTTCCTGTAGTCAACATATGTTTGAGTATTGATTTTTTTCCCCAATCTGATATTCTCTGCCTTTTAATCAAGGTATTTAGATCATTTACATTTAATGTGATTGCTTATATGTTTGGCTTAAATCTACTGTCTTCTTATTTATTTCTCACTTATCCCATCTGCTCTTTGCTCCCCATTTTATCTTTTTCTCCCTTCTTTTTGATGAACTGGACCTTTTTTTATGATTTGTGATCTCCTTTGTTGGATTATTAGCTGTAACTTTGTCTTCTTACCTTAGTGGCCACTGTAGGGCTCACAGTGTGTCTTCTTCACTTCATAATAACCAAGGGACATTCTGCTTCTTCCAACAGAAGACTCACAACCCGCTTCTTCCCTCTCCCAGCCTTTGCACTTTGTTATCATACATTTCACTTCTAGGGATGGTGGAAGCCCCCAAGTGCATCATTATTATTATTTTCCCTTCAGCCAGTGATGTTTAAAGAGGTCTGTTTAATAAGCAGGCTGCGCAGTCTCCGTGTCCATGTCCTTTGCTGCCTCCTCATTTCACCTGCAGACCAGGCTCCGCTCAGCAACATTCCTGCCTCAGTTGGTGCAGGTCTGCCGGTGCTCAGGTTTTTCAGCCTGAGAGGTATCTTTACTAGACTAGAACTCTACATTGATAGGTTTTTTTTCCTCTTAGTCCTTTAAAGATGCTGCTTCACTGTTTCTGACTTAGACCATCTCGGGGGGAAGTCTCTTGTCCTTACCTGTGTTCCCTGTACCTGTCTTTTTGACTCTGGCTTCTTTAGCTTTTTCTTGTTACCAGATTTGGGCCATCTGATTGAGATGTACTGTGGTGTAGTTCTTGTGTGCATGCGCAGGCATACTTTGGTTCATTTAATTTCTTAGATTTTTGAGTTCATGGTCTTTTAAAATCAGAATTACAAATTTTCCAGCCATTATGTCTCCCAGCAGTTTTTCTTTCCTGCCCCTCTTTCCTTCAAACTCTACATTAGGCCACTTCAAATTGTCCCCATAATGGCGGTGCCCTCGTGACTTTCTCCTCCTCTGAGTTTCCTTGGGCGGTTTCTCTTGTTGTGTCTTCCAGCTCACCAACCCTTTCCTCACCTGCCTGGCCAGCTGGTGGACTTGTCACCTCTGAGTGTGATCTGAACTTGTCCCCTGTGTCGTGCTGAGTGTGTTCTGGCTCTCCTCAGCGCCCAAGCAGAGGGAGCGAGTTGGCACCATCGGCGTCCTCTCCTCCTCTCCTCCCACCTGTTCCACTTCCGGGTCAGCTTCAGTCGGTTTCCTTTTCTCCTCGTCCTGGGCAGCATTTCGTTGCCTCTTGTCGTGTCTGCTCGTGTTTTATTGGATGGAAGACATATGCAGTTTACTTTGTGTTGAGCGCTGATCATTTTTGTATTCCTGTAAATATCCTGGAGCTTTGTTTGATAACATAATGGACTCACTTGGAAACAGTTCTATCCTTTCAGGATTTTTCTTTAAACTCTTCAGTGGGATCAGAGCAACATTTAAGTAAGGATCCAGTTTGCTTTTACTGAGGCAAAAACATCCTGGCCACCCCATGAATTATTTTGATAAATGTGCAAACTTGGGGTATTTTCCCCTCTGATCCTTCCAGGTGGTTCTTCTACCAGCCTCAGGAGGTTTCCTCACATGCTAAGGATCGGGGGCCGCTCTAAGGCCTCCAGAGTTCGTTCTCTCCCGCCTCCCGCCTCCCTTCTTCCCAGCTCTCCTCTCCGGCACAGCTCAGTCACAACCCAGCCACCTCTTCTTCCCAAGCTCAGTGCAGGGAGATGCCTCCCTTCCTCTCTCAGGGTCCACAGTCCTTTTTTGAAGGTCATTCTTTCATTTATTTTGTCTGGAGTTGTTTCTTACAGGATGGGAAATCCAATCTCTGTTATTCCCTTTTGGCTAAAAGTGGAACTGAAACTTTATTATTGATAGATTAGCTAAAATACCCGGAAATACCTGGCCACTGGATATCTGCGGCTGCTGTGCCAAAGCTTACTGTGGGCAATCCCCCAATTCCAAGCAGTTTATGTATGAGAGAATTCAGTTAAGAGTTTCTCAAACTTGATGAAACATCATGTACCCTCATTACTCAGTCCTCACTAAATTTATCCCCTCAGCCCTGCTGTAATCAACTTCAAATGGCCTGTGGTCACTTCTACTGCAGCCACTGTGAAGGTATGATGGTAGAGGGAAGTTGGAATGGAAAGAGACAGGCATTTCTTTTTCAGTAAATACATGGTCATGGATTTAGAGAATTTGCTGAAGTGAGATATTTATAACTTGGAAATGACCTGTCCTTGTGGGAGACCTGGAGCTTAAGCTTCATTAGCTTCACAGTAAATCTGACTTTTTTTTTTTTTTTTTTTTTCCATTTCACACAGTAAAACCTCAGGCACAGCCCATGACATGGATGTCACAATCTGACAGTGGGTCCCAGCCTGCCGCTGGACAACGCTTTACTTTGGCCCGATCTTCAGATGACCTGGGGGCAAGGGTGGGCTCCACAGGAGGAGGTTGTAGTGGCATCTCGCTTACTGGACGAGGGAAGAATACCCCTTTGAGTTCTCCCCGTTTTGGTGACAGAGTGGCACATAGTTGAGATGGCAGGCTCTCTGGCTGTCTCTCTCTCAGGACGAGCACGTCAGGAGTCACCTGTGCCACTCAAAACAGGCATTTTGGGCTGGGGCATAGCTCAGTTGGTTGAGTGCGTGCCTCACAAGCACAAGGCCCCGGGTTCAATCCCCAGCACCGCAAAAAACAAAACAAAAAAACAGAGCTTTTATGTATAAGGAAGGAAGGTTTTGTTCTGAGGGCTTCCAGGATGACTTAGAAGAAGGCGTTCACAGCACTGAAGTTGTACCTCCAAGTCGATTCCTTAGAGCTTACCAGGAACCACTTTCTGTTCACCAGATCAAAGACCAAAGACAGATTACTGAACAGTGTGTAAAGTTTGCTGTTATTTCTTCTCTTGCTTGACAGATCTTAAAGGCACTGTCTACCCGTGGGTAAGGCTTCCTACCTGTAGCACCTTCACGTGTCTGAGGTGCTCCCTGAATGATAGCTCGCCCTAAAGATGGTGCTAACCATCCTCCTGTTCTCCGGGCCATCTCTGCAGCATTCCTGTGCTTGCAGCGTGCCTGAACTTCCTGGCAATCCAGAGGACCCATTTGCCTTTCATTTAGGTCCTTGCTTTATGTTCCGACTTCTCTGCTCAGGCACCACTTTCTCTAATTCCACCAAGGATTGACCAGCCATCGTTTTCAAAGTTTGGATTCCAATCAGGTCCCACTAATGGAGAAGCGGCCCCAGGAGCAGGGTGTTTGCAGGATCTTGGTGGAGATGCTGTGCCTCCCCATTGGCTTTGTCAGTGGCCTTCTCTCATCTGCAGCCAGCAAAGTGTAGGGAAATGAGCTTGGGCCAGGCCTGGTGGCACACACCTGCCATCCCAGCAACTCAGGAGGCTGAGGCAGGAGGATTGCAAGTCTGAGGCCAGCCTCAGCAACTTAGCGAGACCCTGTCTCAAAATATACAAAGGCCCGAGGATGTAGTTCAGTGGTAGAGCACCCCTGGGTTCAATCCCCAGTACCAAAAAAATACCAAACTAACAAACAAACCAACTTGGATGTCTGTCCAAGTAGGTCAGTGAGGAGCAAAAACACACAAGTCATTCTGTGGATCTTCTCAAAGTGGTGGGTTAGAGCTTTTCCACTTAGCATCCTGAAGTTGAGATGGACTGCACATCCATGAGTATCCTCTTGGCTGAGGTCCTGACCTAACCCTCCAGCTGGATACTGCTCATATTGCCCTGCACTGAAGTGTGGTGCTCAGTGTCCTGCTGGGCCTGAGGGAGGAGGCTGTTCCTCACTCACACAGAGAGGGAGTCGCAGCTCCAAGGCCCTCGTCCTCGTCCTGCGGCCTGTGCTAGCCGGGGCGGATCGAGAGCATTCAAAGGCCAGTCTCTCCGTTTGCCCTTTCCTCCTGAGTGCTACTGTCCTTCCTCTCTGAACCATCGATTCTGTTCCCTCTTTCTTGGAGCCTTCATTGCACAATAGCACAAAAGCTCATAATGTGAAGGATTCCATCCCATTTACCCTCTCTGACAAAATGCTTTTCATCATAGAACAGTATGATTTAAGACATTTTAGGGGCCATCTCTCACCAGAATTTAACCTTACATAGGCCATGCCCTGTTATAATAAGATAGAAATGCTTGCTTAGTTATAGCCATAAGTCGTCCATCAGTTAGTACATGGCACAGAGGACCCTTAGGTGGTTTCAAAATCTAGCCACTCATCCTACAAATAAAGCAGTAATAAAGAAAAACCAAAAAAGCAACGCAAACCAAACAAATATGTACTCTCCAGACTGATAAAATTCCTGGGAATTTTGGCCCTCGGAGTGGCCCCACGCAGACTCTGTTAATCTGCTTTTAGTGGCTATGGCCAAAACCCTGACAAGAACAACTTAGAGGAGGAAGTCTATTCTGCACTCGTGGTTCAGAGGCTGTCTGTTGGCCAGCTCCACTGCTCTGGGCCTGCAGTGAGGCAGAACATCATGGAGGAAGAGCGTGGTGAGGGGACACTCCTCTGTCCACGACAGCTGAGGAGCAGGGAGAGGCACCCTTCCGGGGCAACCCCCGCGACCCCTCCTCCGGCCACGCCTCATCTGCCTGCAGTCACCACCCGATGGCCCATTAGGTCACAGCCATCAGTCCTGACATCGTGCCTCCAAACGTTCCTTTATTAAACAAGGGCAATTCGGGGGACACCTCATATCAAAACCATGAAAGAATACTACAGCCCAGCCCAGAAAGCGCAAATGGTTTATTCGAGCCTGAAATGGTGGAGGAGAGTGCTCACTTCACAGCACCTAGTACCACAGAGTAACCCACTACAGTCCCAAGGGCTGTATTTCCATCTCAATCAGCAGAGGGAAGATTTCCAGGGTGCAGTTCCACGTGGCTCAGGCCGGAATCCCACTGGCTCCCACGCCCTCGTGTTCATGGCAGCTGAAGCTGCAGCGGGAAGAAGGGGAAGAACCTGGGATGCAGAAATGTCTCTGTGCAGCTGCTGGTGTTGGGGACAGTCAGCTGTGAGTGGTGGGAACGTGGAGGGACGCCTCTGTCCCCTGGGCCCACCCTGCTGACCCCCACATGCTTTCTTTTGAAAGCAGTTTACCTGCAGCCCTGCCTGGCTTTAGCCAATAGGATTGGCTGCATTCCTCTGCAAACCCCCCATCATCTGCAGGAGAAGTGCAGGCCCCAGGTGCCCATAAGAAGAGCACAAGCCACCCTGGGGGCCGGGAGGCTCCTGTGACCCGGACACAGACCAGGTTCCAGAACTCAGGGAGATAAAGATACTCCCCCAACCGGAAACCGTCAGAACAGGTTCCAGTTAGAAGCAGTCAGCACGGACCACAGTGACTCAGAGTTGCCCTGGCCCTTCACCATGTGCAGTGGGGACTTGGAAGTCGGATGCCGTCCTGCTGTCAGTCAAAGAGGTGGACCTGGGTAGGACTGTCTGGAAACTTCTGGAGGGCAGGAGGGGCATGTCATCTTCCTCTCGGAGAGGACCCACTCTCTCCCTTGAGAGTGTCCCCTTGTCCCCTTTTCTGATCCTTTGAAACCAGAGTTTTGAGATGAAACCAGATTCCCCGCTCCTGCTGGCAGATGGGGTTTGTGCAGGCTGCAGGCCTTGCCAGTTGCCTTCTGGGTTTTTGCCTCACAAATTTGGAGAATAAAATCCACAGACAATAATGAAAGGGAAGAGTGAAAAGAGTAGGGTTTATTTAAGTGAGAAGAGAGCGCTCCCGTGAGGGGACAGGTAGTGTGGCAGGGCTAGTGTCTTCAGGAGCTGAGGCAGCCCGAGACCACCCCCTTCAGACCCCAGGTCTTGTGATCAAGTCAGGAAGATTTCAGGCATGTCACTCAGAGTAACAGGCGTGAGTTTGTGCACGCGTAGGAAAAGAGAACGGGGACACTCGGAAGGGAGTGTGTCCTCAGAGAGGAGAGGGACAGCGTGCCCCTCCTGCACTCCAGTTTTATTGGGGATCCCAGAGAAGGTCCGAGAGCCCTGCCCAGGTCCACCTCTTGACTTTTGACTGACAACAGGGTGACAACAGACTTTCAAGTCCCCACTGCCATGACAACCCTAGGTCATTTTGGCCCATCCTGATCGCTTCTAACTGAATTCATAGCTGTACATTCTTATGGATGCTCTTTATCTCCCTGAGTTGGGGAATCTGGCCTGTGGAAAGGGTCACAAAGTCTCCCCCTTCAGGATCACTTGGGGCCCCTTACCGACATCATTTTGGGCCTGCATTTCTCCTGCAGATCGCGGGGAGCTCTCTGCGGAACATGACAGATTCTGTCTGCTTTGGCCTGCGGAGCTGCAGGCAGGCTGCTTCCTGGAAGAGCACGTGGGTCCATTCTTCGTGAGTATTGCTGTGGCCTCGTGTTGCCGCCACTCCTGCCTGCCCGGCCTCGATCGCCTCCACTAAACTTGGCTGCTCTGTTACTGTCTGTGTCTTTCCTGGAATGCTCCCAAGCAAGAACTCGGGGAGAGGGGAGAGAGCGCTGCTACACTGGGGTTCCCTGGCCACAAGCAGTGGAACCCCTTTTTTCCTGAGAGACCACTGCTCCCCTCACCAGGGACTGCTCAGAGGTGGGTGTCTTCCTCCTGGTTGGCTTTGCCAAAAACAGTTACGGGGAAATGAAGGTTCTGGGATTCTGCTGACGCTCAGGGGCCAGAGGTTGATGAAGGAAAACAGTTTTATTCAAAGCTGGTCTGAAGGAAGGCAGGGCAGGCTTCTGTCCTCGGCAGGTGGGGGACTCAGGGATGCCACAGCTTTTATGAGAGGGAACAGGGGGCACAGGGGGACCAACATGCAGGAAGTCTGGGGCTCACCCTCTCAAAAGCATCCCCTCGGGTCCTGAGCCTCCACTGCCTCTGTGTCACATCAAGGGAACTGGAACCTCCTGGGGCTCCCTCTGCGTTTCCTTTTCAGGTAGACCTGTTGCCGGCTGAGAAGTGAGAAGCGGGGCGGCCCGCAGAGGCTCTTGGAACTTAGAATGCCTTGTGAAGAGGCCTTAGCATGGAGGGGGCGGGAGGAGCGAGGAGGCGACCCAGGAAAGCATCTTCCCGAGGGAACTGGAGGAGACAGTCTTGTTAAAGAAACACCTCCCGGCACTGCTGTGCTACAGATTGGTTGTCAGTCCTCGTTTTCCATTTGTGAGGTCAGGTCTCTTACGATCCTGTCACCTCTCAAAGGCCTCGCCTCTGGACACTTGTGTTGGGTACCAAGCCTCTAACACATCTGGGGGACATTTAAAATCCAAACCATAACATTCCACCTTGGGCCCTCAAAAGCCGATGTCCGTCTCACAATGCAAATTGCATTCAGTCCATCTCCAAGAGTTCCCGTAGTCAGAGTTCCTTCACTGCTCGAGTCCAAGCCTGCATTCTCCTCGGAGACTTACAGACTCTTAGCTGGGTGCTCCTGTCAAAATTAAAAAAAATAAGCCAGGCAAGGTGGCACACAGCTGGAAACCCAGCTAGTTAGGGGTATGAGGTAGGTGGATAATAAATAGAGGCCAGCCTTGGCAACTTAGCGAGACTCCGTCTCAAAATTTAAAAAATAATTTTTAAAAGTGGCTGAGGATGAAGCTCAGTGGTGGAACACCCGTAGGCTCAATCCCAAGTAACACTCCTCAACCCTGCCCCCACGAAAAGTTACATGCTCCCAAATGCAATGTCACAGGCTTAACACTCCCGTTCCCAAAGGAAGGAGTAGAGAAGGAAGAAGCGGACCCACAGGACTAGAACCCCAGAGGGCAAGCAAGCATTAGCTCCTGCAGCTCCGGGTTTGGCATCTGGGTCACACGTTAGCACCGTGTGACCCTGTTGCCTTGCACGGCCTCCCTCTTGGGCTGCCTCTCCTTGGCGTACGTTCCTGGCGTCTCTGACTTCCTGGAGTCTCTGCTGCAGCTTTGGCTTCCCTCCCGTATCTTCCTACGTTGCCCTCTCAAGGGGATGCCATAGGATCCCGACCCTGCCATGCCCTCCTGGCCTCCCTTCCTTTGAATCTCAGGGAAAGCCTCCATGACCCTTGCCTTCAGAACCATGTGGCCAACCCCAGGACCAAGGAGCCAGGCCCCTTTGGAATATGGCTGCAGTGCCCTCCAAGTGCCTGAATGGCTCAACTAGGGGAAGCAAATCCACAGGAAATGATCCTCTAAGTGTCCCTGTGCTAGCGGGATGCTCCAGGGGTTCTCTTCTCAAAACAAAGTCTTTCAAGTGAGTTTACATGTTTTTACCCCTGGCCCTGAAGGGTCTGGCCACTTCCTGAGGTGTCCTCAAGACATCTTTTCTATTGCTCCATAACAGAGTACTTGGCTGCTGCTGCTGCTGCTTTTTTTTTTTTTTTTTTTTTTTTTAAACTGGAGATTGAACCCTAAGGGGCTTTACCTCTAAGCCACATCCCCAACCCTTTTTATTTTTGAGATAGAGTCTCACTAAGTTGCTTAGGGCCTTGATAAATTGCTGAGGCTGGCTTTGAACTTGTGATCTTCCTGCCTCAGTCTCCTGAGCAGCTGGGATTACAGGCATGTGCCACCTTGCCCGGCTTACTTGGCTTCTTTTTAATGGTATTAATCTCTTCAGAAACCAACTTGGCCTCAACTCAAAAGGCTCATTTTCTGGTCAAACTACACGTTTTTCAGATCATTTTTCTTTGCATTTTGTTCTCAATTCTCACCGCAAGCCTGGATAGAAGCAATTATCAATAACTAGACCAGAACCTGAATGCTACACTGCCTTGAAATTTCCTCCCCTGGATGAATGCGTCCATCACCTTTAAACTCAGTCACACACAAAGACTCAGGGCACAGACAAAATATAAACCTGTCCTTTGCCAGAATGTAACATGAATGGCCTTTAGCCCAGTTCCCAAGAGAGTCCTTGTTCCCATCAAAAGCCTAATCAGCACAGTCTCTACTCTCACCTTCCTCTCAGCCTTCTGGTCTTCTGAGTTACCACTAGAATTGTCTGTTAAGCTCCCTTACAGAATTGTAAGCTTTTTCTAGGCTACTTCTCCAAACTTTTCCAAATTCTTCTTGCAAACCAATTCCAAATGCTTCCAAACCACATAGCCAGGTATAGGCACAGCAATGACCTCAGTTCTCAGTATGAGTTTTAACAAGAGACATGTAGGCATTGCTTGGCACTGTGAGCAAACAATTTTGAATTCAGCTTCATCTTCCTCCTCTTACCTTCCATGTCACTGTGGACCTGACCCTGAACTTTGCAAGCCTCAGAGTTCATGCTCTTTCAGCAGCTTTAATGAGCACCTACTATATGTGTGATAATTACTACGGGCACAGAAACCAATGAGATATAGTGAATCTCTACTCCCTGATGAAGTAAATGGGAGTAAAGAATACAGCCTGCAGACCACAGGATAGATCAAGTAAGGCAGAAGTTGGGACAGTATGTGATAGTAGTAGCAGTCAATTTATATCCATTTCCTTTTCCTTTCATTTCTTCTTCCCAACCTCAGTTTCTGGAGACTGAGCCTCTCAAATGCTGAGGGAGGGTGGCAGAAACCCGTGCTGGCTTGAGAAGTGCTAGACCGGCTTGAGAGTGCTCCACTGGGGTGGCCGCACGCTTCCTTCTCTCTCCAGATTCTGACTGGTTTCTAGGGCACTCTTTACTTTCAGGAAATGAGAGGCAAAAATAAAATTGATGCTCCTGAAGTTCAATGAAAAAAGAAGAGGGAGGAGGAGGAGGAAGGATGAGGAAGGAGGAAGGGAGGAGGAGGAGGAGGAAAAAACGAACCACTGAAGAATACAGAGAAACACCCCCTCGTGGCACCTCCCTCATATTTCCTAATGGCGTGCACCTTCTCCGTCTCACTGACGTGGCTCCCTGCAGCCAGTCTCAGCTGCTCTCCCTAAACAACAAGAGCTTGCTGCCTGGAGTCGAGGCCCAGTGGAGACTGGGAGAGTCAAAGCAAGGAAGCATGAGCAGCCTGAGCGAGGCGCACCCCAGTAGCCCTGCTGGGGTGGAAGCTCTTCCTGCGGGCCCTCTGAGGTGCTGTGAAAGCGTCCCCAAGAAGGCAGGAGCGAAGAGGCAAGCCCTTGCCACTTGCCCTCCCTCTCCTGTAACTCACTGGGCTAGGTCTGCCCAGGGGATGTCTTCTGTCATTACAAGATCTCCACGTGCTCCTTAAGAGCGGGGCCAGCCCGCGTTGAGGTAGAGAAACCAGGGCAGGAAGCAAGAGATGCCTGCAGCTGCTGAGGCAGCCATGCAGTGTCCACCTGTGCAGAGCTGGAGCCAGAGCATGGCTGAGGCCCCTGCATAGGTCAGAAAGACACCAGGTGAGGCCTCAGATACGTGACACCAGGCAGGACTGCAGCTCTTCCCAGGTGTGACCCAGAACAGGGACCACTGCACCCGGCACATTGCTGGCTGCTGGCTATGACCTAGGGAATGCTGAATGGACCGACGGATGGATGGACAGACAGATGGACCAACAAATGAGAACAGAGAGCCCCCTTTTCTTTGTGGCTGTTACTAAGTGGAGAAGCCAGGAAAGAAGTGTCGTGGAGCTTCCAGATGGTGATATCCTCAGAGCAGGAGACGCAGCGGCACAAAGCAGAGCCCCTGCGTCCGTGCCTTTCGGAGCAGCAGCCTCGGAACGAGGCCCTGGACGCGTGCCACCTCGGCCCACTCTTTCTCCATTGCTCTGCACCTCGTCCAGGGCCGACCTCCATTGCTCGGTGAAGACTTAGGGGTCAGGCTGAAGTTGATCAAGTTTGCAAATACAGTCAAAGCTGGAAGAATACCAAGTATCTCAAGGGCAAAACAAACGAAAAAGAAGAGTGAACTTGGGAGCAGGAAGGACAAGACTACAGAACCCTTCATATGTGGGTAGGAAGTGTGGTTGGCTCAGCTCCCAGAGCACGTGTGGCCCGTGGCCTGGGGCGGGACACGCCTGCAAAGGTAGAGAGAAGGGCCTTGCAGAGGAGCAGAGCAGGCGGCCTGGGACGGGTGGCCTGGCTGGGGCGAGAAGAGGGGTGCAGAGCCGCAGTGACAATCAGACGCTGGCCGTGGAAGCAGAAAGGGGCAAATACGAACTCTTTAAAAGATGGAGACGTATAATGTGTAATGAAAAACAAATTTAAACACGGTGCTGGGTGTGGTGGCGCACGCCTGTAATCCCAGCGGCTCGGGGAGGCTGAGGCAGGAGGATCGCAAGGTCAAAGCCTGTGTCAGCAAAAGTGAGGTGCTAAGCAACTCAGTGAAACCCTGTCTCTATAAAATACAAAATAGGGCTGGGGATGCGGCTCAGTGGTTGAGTGCCCCTGAGTTCAATCCCTGGAACCAAACAAAACAACAACAAAAAAATTCAAACATGCTCCACGCACCCTTGATTCTAGGAACATTATCATGGCCTCACCCTCAGCCCTGACCAGCCCCCACCCCTTCCTCTCGCTGGATGGCAGGTGGCTGTCAGCACCCAGGGGCCAGTCTCTGCCCTGGGACAGGGTGTCTAGGAGCCGAGGGCCTGCACCTTCTCCACCTGCAGACACTGGCTCTGGCCCAGGTTTATTTTTATAGTAACCCTGATGCTTCTTTTCTACACCTACTTCAGTAGTTCCCTTCTTATGAGGGACCTTATCAAAGTACTAAACCAGGTACCAACCAGAACAATTAAAAACCCAGGGACGGATGCAAGCCACTCAGGAGTGTCCCGACAGGGGACCGCTGCCAAGTCAGGGCACAGGGAAGTGGCTCATGGTTGCCCAGCACAGTGACATCTTAGATCAAACTGGGGACACAAACTGGGGCTGACATTGGAGGAATTTAGGATGCACTTTTTACTAAGAGGCCTTGGTAAAATAACGGTCTTCTATGTTTTCCAAAAGGCCAGAAATAGTCTTCAAACTCGTCATCTTTACATGGGGCCTTGCTGAGGTCTGAGCGTGTCTCCCAAGTTCAAGGGTTAGAAATTTCATCTTAACGCAGCAGTACCCAGAGGCAGGACCTGTAAGGGGCGGTGAGGCTGCGGGACTCTGGAGTGAATTGCTGCAGCTGCCTTGGGGGAGTGGGTTAGTCATCCTGACAGGGGGTCAGTTATAAAGGGGGGTCAGGCCTCCTCTCGCCCTCTGCCTTCCACCATAGCATGCTTGCACCATGCTCTTGGGCTTCCAGCCTCCAGAGTGGTGAGATGCACCAGTCTCCACTATTACTCCCTCAGTGTGTCCCAGCAGTGTGAAACACACGGCCTTATCGACCCATCTTGCCTCCTTGTCCCGGATGGGGACACCAATAGGAACACCAACCCCTACCCCACCTGCGGTCACTTTGAAAGAATTGTTATGTTTTTAAAGGACTATTCTTTTGAAAAAAGTAATGGGTGAATGGTTAGATTGTCTGAAAGTATTTGTAAATTAATTGTAAAAATGTCATAAACTTTGCTGCACGATTAACTTCTACTAAATGTTCAACTGAACAGAATATTATGTTCACAACTGATATGTAAGAAGAAATGCATTCGCAAAAGTATGTTTTGGAACTAACTTATCATTTTATTTGAGGATTGCACCATATTTAGAATCAGGACTGGTGGAAAGAGCTGCCCCAGAGGCAGGAGACTGGTCAGTGTGTCCTGCACTGCAGTGCGTGGTGGCCGCGGCTGTGGCATGTCCTTGTGTGGCTGTGTGGCTTTGTTGGCAAGCTATGGCCTGCGATCTCACACTCGCCCGTAAGTTCTGGTCATGAACTCTGGACACTGTGTGAACACACTGGGATCCTGCTGGACTTTGACTTGGCCTGTGGAAACCGTGCTGGGCAAGGTCCCGCTGCGCTCTTCCTTGAGAGTCAGGCAGCTCTGCAACGCTCCGAGTGGTAGGCAATCCACAATCATGCTGGTTTTCCAACAAGCTAGTCACTGGTTATAAATTATAGTCCACCTTAGAGACTGTGGGTTCCACGTTACAGGCAACGTGAGGCCAGGGATTCTCTGAAACCAGCAACATCCGTGGAAAAACAAGCAAGAAGTTTGCTCAGCAGTGGAAAAAAGAAACAGTGGAGCTGGAGCCCCGACCACAGGCACGGAGGACTGTGACAGTGTCGCTGGAGATGGCTTTAAAAACGGCGTTGCCCGTGTCCACTCAGACGTGGTGTGTGCGTCATAGACCACCTGACACCTGGATCGACACCCTGTCAACGAAGACAAGGATGAGCTCATAAAGGCTGGATGTAGAAGAGACCTCTGCTTGTCACACCAACGGTGTGATGAGACTCCTCCCAGACCCTCTGCTCTCCGAGATGACTTCAGACGCAGGGCAATTGTTATTATTAATTATTCTCCAACAGTCGATCAACACCCGTGCCAGAGCAGCCCTGTCATGCAAAACCAACAGCATGCTGTCCAGAGTGAATGTGACCTCTGTTGAACACATTTTGCTCCTTTCCACCAAAATAAGTGCTGAGCAGATGATAAAAGTCACTTCCTTGCATATCATGTAATGTGAAGGGTACTGATTCTGCCCAGTGCTCTGTTTATAGAACTGCTTATTTGTATGTAAAAACTACTATATTGTTCCAGTGTCCCATTTAGAAGACCATCTCTGTTCTCATTCTTAGTGATAATAAAGGATGTGTAAGATCTGGTCTGATTTCCAGCCTGTTGTAATGCACCTTGTCAATTTTGTGGAAACACTTGAATTGAACACTTGAGACCTGCAGGGTAAGAGCTGAAGACTCAGTGACTGAGGAGTTCTTCCCTCGTGGGGCTGAAGTGAGGTGCGAGGATTGAGTATTTTCTATTGTTTCTAATAATCAAACTTAACACAAGAGTATGGTTTTTACTTGGAATGGACCCACCATTTGACCCAGCTATCCCACTCCTCGGCCTATACCCAAAGGGCTTAAAATCAGCATACTACAGAGATACAGCCACATCAATGTTCATAGCTGCTCAATTCACAATAGCCAGACTGTGGAACCAACCTAGATGTCCTTCAATTGATGAATGGATAAAGAAACGGTGGCACATATACACAATGGAATATTACTCAGCTATAAAGAATAATAAAATTATGGCATTTGCAGGCAAATGGATGAAATTGGAGAATATCGTGCTAAGTGAGATAAGCCAATCTCAAAAATCCAAAAGATGAATGATCTCACTGTAAGGAATTTCCACGGAACCACGCCGGACATGGGAAATCACATAAGGGAATTTATTAAGCAAACAGTGTCTCCCTGCAGGGTAAGAGAGAAAATGAGAGGAAAAGAGAAAGGAAAAGAAAGGGCGCGCGCTAGAGAGAGTGGAAAGCCAGGAGGATAGAGAAAAGTGTGTAGGACAGAAGAAGAATGGAAAAAGATGGCGGGGAAGCTACAGTAAAACAGTTGAATTCTGCTGGACTAACAGGGGACCAAAATGGGAGAAGGATACTTGCAAGCTGACTGATGAACCAATAGCTAGCTAGGATGTTCACAGATTGGCAAGTGGTTGGGAGGCGGGGAAAATTACTGCACCTGATGGGCGGGGGAGCAGCTTTATACATTACACTCACTGATAAGCAGATGATGACACATAATGTGGGGTGGGAGGGGGGCAAGGAGGGACTGTATAGAGGGAAAAGAGGGGTGGGAGGGGTGGGAGGGAAGGAAAAAATAACAGAAGGAATCAAACCTCAGTACCCTATGTAAATGTATGATTACACAAATGGTATGCTGGTATGCTGCTCCTCCACGTACAAACAGAAACAACGCGTATCACATTTGTTTACAATAAAAATAAATTAAGATTAAAAAAAGAGTATGGTTTTTAAATCAAAAAGGAAAGATGCTCCAGTGTCTGTGAATGCCAGCGTGAGTGAGGGTTCACGTTGTAGGTGCTCTGTGCGCCTGAGGGTCTGGCTTCCCGCCCCCGAGGGTCTCGCCTCCCACGCCTGAGAGCCTCACTCCTGCATGTGAGGGTCTCACCGCAGGGCGCTGAGTGGCGCCTGAGGACCGAACTTCTGTGTGACATTTCCCACCGACGTTTACGGTCCTGACTCAGGGTCTCACCCAGACAGAAGCCCACCTAGGCCCCCAAAGGCAGCAATAACGCCGGCGAGTTTGTTTGTAACCGTCTGCAATGACCTACAGGCCTAGAGCGGAGCCTGGGCTCCAGGGTGTGGGGGGACCAGTGCTTGGTCTGGGAAGGCGTGTTCCCCACACTGCTAGTGGGCAGGGTTTCCATGGCGACAGGCAGGTGGCCACGGGAGGGCGCGGGACTGAGGACCTCACCTCAGAGATCCGGCCAGGCCGGGCGCACAGGAAGGAGGCCTCTGGCGGGGACAGACTGCTGCCTGGAGAAGCAGGTGGAAGGCAGCCTCACACCCGAGCACGAGCCCGCTGCTCAGAAGCCCCGGGGGAGGAGAGAGTCGGAGATGGCGCCTTCCCAGGGGCACCCTGGAACCCGACGGAGGACGGGAACCCGGGACTCCCGGCATGCAGCGTCCCTGGTGTGAGACGTGGCCAGAGAAGCCTCAGCAACGCTTCCCGGGAGAACGCCAGCCAGCCTGGGTTCCAGGTGGGCGCTTCCTCCCAGCACCGGGGCTCCCAGACCCGCTGCTTCCGAGGTGCTCTGGTCCAGGCGGGGACCTTCCGCATCAGGCAGGGACTGTCGCCAGCCTGGGCCTCTGCCCGTTGGTGTCATGACATCCTTCTGTCGACCTGCCCAAGACCTCTCTCCCTTGCCCTAGATGAAATTGAAAGCAGTCTCCCCAACTTTATCTTTAAAATCGTAACGCAGCTTCCTTGGAGCCTCCCCTGCACACTTCACTTTTCACGGAGAGCAGCCATGATGGAAAGGAGCGAGTACAGAATGCCCACTGCCCTGGCTGGCCACCGGCTGAATGCCGATTCCCAGTACGTCCGTGGAACCTGGGTCCTGGGGAGCGTCCTCAAGACCAGGGCTTAGTGCTCTGCAGCCACTTTTCTTTGCAAAGGTGCATTCACAGCAGAGAAGGGGACTGTGTGAGCAGCCGGAGCTCTGGACACGTCTGGCTCAAGGTTGAGCTGTGTCCAGGAGAAACGTGGAGGCCTCGCTAAGTCGCGGAACTCTGGATTCAGTTCCTAACCTGCAGGTGCAACGGGAGCATCGACACCTGCCTCACGCACATCTTAGCATGGCCACAAGAGCCGAAGTCAGAACGTGGCAGTGTCTGACTCCTTTCCAGCGTTCTCACTTCCCCGGGGCTCGTCCAGGGTGGGTGGCTAAGATGCTGGGGGCCAGCCTTGCTCCTCGCTGTGTGCCTGACTCTCCCTGCAGGCTGCAGCTTGGAAACTGCCTATGAAGCCGCAGAGTCTCCAGGTGCCTATGAAGGAAGCTGCCCAGTGTCCTGAGTTCATTCTGGCGCCGTCTGCAGTAGTTAGCACGTATGTGTCCCCCCAAATCCATGTTGAAACCCTAACCCATGATGGGTGGGCCTTTGGGAGGTCAGTAGGTCACGACAGCGGTGCCCTCATCAAAGGGGACCCCAGAGGACTGGGGTGTGGCTCAGTGGTAGAGCGCCCCCTGCCTCGCCCAAGGCCTTGGATTCCATCCCAGCAGTGCAAACCCAACAGCCAGGAGAGCTCGCTTGCCCCTTCCCGCCGCGGAAGGACACACGCGTGAGAAGACGGCTGCAGCCTGAGCAAGGGCCTCCTCAGAACCCATGGCGCTGGCCTCCGACCTCGGACTGCAGTCTTGGACCGTGGCACAACTTGTCCACAGCCTCCCAGTCCACAGCAGGTTGTCACAGCAGCTGGCAGACAAGTCACCTCCTTCCTTAGGATGCTGTGCGTGGACTGTGGAGCTGGTGCGTTGGTGTGGGTGGACTGGAGCAGCCTCCCGGCCCCTCGCTCCCAGTGCACCCTGTTCCAGTCTCCCCCAAGGAGTCCCTTCCCTGTGGACTCTCACTTCCACCTGCTCTGTGCCATCTGCCTACACGTCCTGCTCCTCGGCCACAAGAGACGGCCAAGCCTGCCCTGCCCTGCCTTGCCCAGAGTAGCAGGGACACGGCACCCATAAATCACCCTGCCTGACTTTTCCCTCTGCTGCTGGGGGGCCTGGAGACTCCTCCTTTCCCGTGGAGCTCAGCCACACGTTAGGAAGACTGTCAGCTGGGTTCCACGCAGCTCCCCCAGATGGGTGGGGGAGGATGGTCCCCAGGTTATTTGGCCATTGAGGAATCAAGTGCGAACAAGGACAGATCAGGGAAGAGGGCAGGGGGCCCACTGTGCGCTGCATGGCCCTTCTCTCACCCCCTGGACATCAGTCACGTTCTTCCTACCATCTGGGGCATCCGTGACCTAGAGGAAGAACAAGGAGGGAGAAGCTGGAACCACTTTCCTCTTGAGAACCTGGGCTTCGGCTTTGCTGCTCCTGCAGATTGGACAGGAGAGAGAAGCTGGGGTCACAGGAGGCTGGATGCTGCCCCTCCCCAGGACCAGCTTCCCAAGGGCAGCTCTGTGGGAGATGATGCTCCAGGAGAACGTGTCACTGGCCCCGGGCACTGGCAGGCAGAGTCACCGCTGCCACTCCGAGTGGCTTGGGGAGAGGCCCACTCCGTCAGAACTGGGGCAATGAGACATCGCCGTAAATGGGTGTCGGCGCCTGTGAAGAACTGCTCTTCTCTCGCTGCCCAGGGTGTCACGCAGACTCGCCGCAGGCGTAGCGTGAAGGGTCACAGGGGAACACCCGGATTCCAGGCCTGTCTCTGTCCCCCAACCCACATCGCCTCGCCGAGTCGCTCCGCGTCTCCAAGCCTCCACACCGCCTTTCCTCAGCGGGCTGGGAGTTCCAGCCTCTCTGGCTCTGGAATCTAAGGGCTAGGCGAACAGAAGCACTGCATTTTCTGGACCAGCCGAATTGTTCACTCTGTCTTCATGGACTAACGGGGAGCCGTGGAATAGAGAGGCCTGGTCCTCAGCAAGGGAGGCCCTGCCTCGGTTGTCCCCGCTGGAGCCTGTGTGCAGACCATCCCACCACCCACAGAGGGGAGGGGGCATTGGTCGGCAGCACTTATCTCTCGCTTCCTGTGCGCCCTCTGCCAGGTCCCCCGCCACCTCATAAGTCCCTACACACTCCATTTCCAAATAGACACCTTAATTCCCAACAGAGGGATTCCAAGTGTCAGCACAGAGGGGGGAGGTCAGGGAAAACAGGGAAGAGTCTGGGAGGAATATTTTTAAATGCTGGCGACACATCTCTCCTCATAGGGATGGTCCCAGCCAACCGTCCAAGCAACTGCTCCTGGGCAGCACCACAAGAGGCGTACCTGAGCCACCAGCAGAGACTGGACACCCCTCCTGCTCAGTCGCAGGCTGAGTCCCTGGGTCAGGCTGGCCAGCAGCGAGCCGCAGCCCTGCTCTGATGCCGCCCGGGCACCTCCCTGGATCCCCATGGTCATTGCCGGGCTGGGATCTCTGAAGCACATCTTGCTGATGGTCGTCTGACTTCCAGCCTCACATGGTGTCCGAGGGTAGTGGATGATCAGTCAGCGTGCACGCTTGGACTTCCACATCCTGCGTCTGTAGGACAGTGTGGGGTGTGGATGGCACCCTGGCAGCCAGTGCTGACGTCTCTGTTGCCACTGCGCAGGGGCTGTGGCACGGCCTGTGGTCTCGCCCGCACACTCTTGGCACAGCCTCTGCTGCGTGCTGCCCGGTCCCTGCAGTGCTGGGACCACTGCCTTTCCCCGGGAGGTGCTGTGAGCAAGGACCCGCTAAGTCCTGCTGTGACTGGGACAAGAAGCCCAGGGACACCAGTGGAGGGGAAGGCCTGGTTTGGCCCAGGGTGGCTCTGACTGGGGCTCTGACTCCCTGCACGGAGCCCATGGGAGAGAGGTCAGATGTCCACACACACCCCCTGGCACCTCTGTGTCGCAGCCTGGGGCACTAGCCAGGCGCGGAAAGCTGCTTGCTAGGAGGGACTTCTCAGCAGGTCGGCTGCCAGCCAGGGAGGGCCCTGTGCTCACAGGAGAGGCCACCACAGCCCTCTCCATTCTGTCAGCGTCCTGGGACGCAACCTGATAACTGGAGCAGTAGCAATCTGTGACCACGGCAGAGTGCGGAGAAAGCTTTCCCACCCACTGGAGAGCAACTGTAGACTTCTCCACTCCCACCTTTCCTTGCTCCCTCTGGCAATTTAAGATATTGGAAATTTAACCCAAATCCTGATTTTTTTGGAAGTAATTTTAAACCCTACAAGAATTTCTGACTTGAAGATAATAAATAATTTCTCATATGGATGAATATGATTTTTGTCTACAGAGGTGAAACGCATCACACTAGACGTATTTACTAATTTCTGAAAATCCAGCATGATCACAAGGCTTGCTGGGAAGACACTGACACTCTTCAACCTGCTGCACAGATGAGGAAACTGCCCGAGACTGGGAGACTCAGCAAAGCATCCAGCAGGCAGCCTCTGTCTGTGAAGGGGACACAGAACAAGGACGCCTGTGCTGGGAAGCCTCTGGCCCTGAGAACCAGTGACGGGGAGGCTGGAGGGGAATTCAGAATCTGGTTTCTGCTGTTTCTCCCAGGCTGCCTGGAGACGGCGCACACTGAGCCTGGGCGGAGACTGGTCCAAGTTCAGGGCACTGTCCTCTGAGCGCAGAGTACCCAGGTGACTGCTCCCAGGGCTCCCGCAGACTGAACTGAAGTCTGCGCTGCAGGCTGAACAGCTGGGATCTGTTCCTTCCGTGGCCACTACCACACTACCAGGGGTGAGAGCTGGGTTTGAGGGCACCGGTCAGCACCCTGGGGACTCTGCCCCACATTCCTGCACCACCTGCTCGCAGACGCTAAGGTGAACGTGTTGCAGAATCCACTGCTACAATGTTTTCCATTTAAGAATGGTTAAGGGCTGGGCTGTGGCTCAGTGGTAGAGCACTTGCCTAGCACGCGTGAGGCACTGGGTTCCATCCTCAGCACCACAAAAAATAAATACATAAAATATTTTTTTAAAAAAAGAGTGGTTAAAAGTAGTACATCACAATGCAGAATAGCACAGAGAACCCTGAGCCATCTGAGGTTTGGTGGGTGAGGACGGGAGCCTTCCCTGGGCACAGCCTCAGGCTTACTTTTTGGGTTGAAGTGAGATGGGTGTAGGAGAGGGCGGGTGTAGTGGACAAATGGGACTGGGTGCCAGTAGGATTGGGCGAGGACGAAAACAAAGGAGCCTGGTCTTTTCCCTAGGTTCCGGAGAGGCTTCAGTTCTTGTTGCACGTTGGGCCTCCGCCTTATCCTCTGCGAGCCTCATCACTGCTTGTCTCCCTGCATTTCCCTTCTGGAAGTGTATGTCTGCATGTTGACGCCTTCTTTGTAGAAGCACAGGGAAGCATGACAAATCCTAGACTAGGGATGGTGGTCAGTTTGCAGCTTGTTACAAGCCTCTAAATATGCCAGCCGGGTGAGCAGTCTCTGAGGTATCCGGGTGGAGGAAGGAGACCGGTCCCACCAGTCACACAGGACAGACACCTCATCTCCGCCCACAGAGCTGCAGCCAGGCACATGCATGGACATGGACTCACGTGGGAACAGGTGGGCAGGGCTAGACCGCCGGTTACCTTAGTTACTCTGGCAGGGATCCTGTAGGACTTGAATTATTCAACTGTATAGATCTGGCTACAGATCAGCAAATAATTAATTAGATTTTTTTTCTCCAAATAAGAAATTTCCTTTGTTTCATTTAAGATAGCACAGATGTAATTAAGAGAAAAGAGAAGTATTTCCTACCCTTAATAACCTGAGGCTGAGGGGGTAGCCCATCTTTGATAGTAACTTGTAGGAAGTTGCTGGAACCATTCTTATTTCCACTTTCTGATCACAGACCTGATGTGGAAGGCTCACCTGGGCACCCCCTGTGGGATTTCACCTGCCTGCCAGCTTCCTGTTCTGCTCCCTTAAGGGCTCTCTGTCCAGCAGTTCCTTCCTCCTTCCTATCGAATCCCCACTGATGTGACCAACCACTGGCCCACCACCCGACCCCTGCTAGGCAAGAGAAGACCCAAGGGACACTCAGGTCTATCTAGCCCAACTTCAAGGCCAAGTCCCGTTAATAGAGCCGCAGAAAACATAACGCAGTCGCTGTCATGGTTTAGGCCTGTGTTAGGCCTTGGAGAATCTCTGGCTCCTGGGTTCCTACATCATTTCCAAAAGATGGGTGTTGTTTCTGCAAGATGAACATGCAGAAGGGAGCACACGTGCACACACACTATTCCCATGGTACGTCAAACACACTCACCGAAGCACACACACTCACACGTGCGTCACACAACAAATAGCAACCACAACAAGAGTCAAGGGCCTGGGGTCACCCTCCTTCGAGCTGAGCAGCATAGTCCACTAGGCCAGACCCTATACCCTCTACTTCTGGGTGTGGGCCATGGGTCCCTAAGGACTTTCAAGGACTTGTAACCAGACACAGTCTTGCTGGTGGGAAACGACAATCCTTAAAATCGCTCTTCTCCAGAGCATCGTTCACACACGTGCTCACGCACGCACGCACACATGCACGCACACGGGACAATTCAGGCAGCCCCGCAGTAGCCTCTGGGTCGGGCTGCTTAATCACTAAATCCCGCGCACGGCGCGATCCTGTGGCCAGGGGGGCCTGTCTGTGGAGGGAAGCGGCTGGGTCCCCTGGCGGCCCAGCCCCAGGGAAGTCGCTGGAGGGGCGGGGAAGCGCGCGCGGCGGGGCCCAGGCGGGGTGGGGCTGCAGGGGCGCGGGCCCGCGGGGCCTTTAAGGGGGCGTAGGGGCGGCCCCTGTCCGCGCCGGTCCCGCCCCCGGCCCGCCCCCGGCCGGGCCTCGTCCGGCCACTGCTGGGCCGCGGGCGGGACGCCCGGGGCGGCGTGCTGGGAGGAAGCGCGCCGGGCCGCGGCCCCGGGAACTTCCCAGACGCGCTAGGCGGGCGCGCCGGCCGCCGGCTCTGCTCCCGCCTTCCCTTCTCCCAGGTGTGCGGGGCTTGGGGCGCAATCCTGGGCCGTGGCCGCCAGGCGCCAGCCGGGCATTCCCTTCCTGCTCGCCCCGCCCGGCCTCGGGCCTCCAGGCGCTGCGCCTGGCCTGGCTCGGGCCCGCCGCGCCCCTTCCAGCCCCCGGCCGAGGCCGGCGGATGTCCTGAGCTCACCGCCGGCGGGCTCTGCGTCCCGCACGGGGTTGCTTGTGGAGTTGGGGCGAGGCGGGCCGGGTATGCGCCATCACCATGGCCCGGCTGGGCTGGTGGCTCGGTGAGGTCCAGTGGTTCGTGTTGGTGTCGCTCTTCGTCGCGGCCCTGGTCACGGTGGGCCTGTACCTGACGCAGTGGGCGCTGGCCAGGGCGCGACCCCCGCCGCGGCGGAGGGCGGAGCCCGAGGAGGAGCGGCGCCCCGAGTCGGACGCGCTGCTTTCTTGGATCCTGACGCTGAATAGCTGGAGGAGCCAGTGGCAGGCGGCCTGGGTGATCGCCCTGAACCATGAGGCCAAAAGGAGAGGGGTGAGTTTCCAGGAGAGCCGGCCGGGGTCGGGGCAGGTTGACGGGAGCCGCGGTGGGGAGAGCCCTCCTTCCTGGGGGCGTTGTCGCAGCCTCGGGCTGACCCGAAGTGAGCCTTCCCCACCTCCAGCCCGGCAGAGCCTCCGGGAAAGTTAGGAGTAGGGCGGAGGAGAATGAGGGACCCTCGGTGGGGAGTCAGGACAACGTGGTTCTTTTTCATACTCGGAACATCAGGAGCGCCAGGCCCTAAGCTGTGCGGGGATGGACGGCTGCTGGAGGGACGCGTCAGAACCTCCCTGCCTGGACTCCCGGGTGGATTCCAGTGTCCCATTGCACATTCACTGATCTTGCACCTGATAAACAAATAACTGTGATCCAAATATACTTCCCTTCTCTAATCTCACTGAACTTTGCCAAGAATTTCTTTGTTTTTAAAAAGGCTTTTATTTCTGGGTGTATGAAACTAGTGGCCAATTTGTTGAGGCCAGCTACTTGCCAGGGGGTATACTGGGGGCTTTGTGTACACATGATCTCTGAGTCAGCACACTCTTGGGGGTAGATGCCTTCACCATTTTACAGGTGGGGAAACGGAGGCCTGGAGAGGTTAGGACATGCAGCCTGTGGGGGCACAGGCAGAAGGTGAACCTGGCTGCTTCTGAGTTCAGACTGTGGGCTTGCGGCTTAGCTGCCACCTCACACTCCTGTGATTGTTTCTTTCTTGTTAATTATTTGGTGGCTTAGTCTTACTTTTAAGACTCCTTAGTCTGCTGACAGGCTCTGGGGTGGGTGGTGGCTGCTATTTGGAGCACTCCGCAGGGGGCGAGGCACTCCTGACAGTCCTTCAGTCCTTCGGGGTGTGTGCCTTTGCTTGTGTAACCTGGTTGGGGAGACAGTGGCTGCTGGCCTCGGAAATGGGGGATGCTGGTTCCTGGACCCATCAACCTTCGAGATGCTCCACAGTCGCCCGGTGTTTTTGCCATGCCTTGGCACTCGTAGCCATGGAATTACAAAGCGAAAGGGTTAGAGTGTAAATTAGCATGAACCCAACAACTCCGTTGTTCTGAATGCTTAAAAAAAATAACCATACCTTTTGGATGATAAATAAAAGATGGGTTGACTGAGGTCCGTCTTGGCGGCTAGAACTGGTGCCCCAGCTGTCCAGAGCTGGACATCTACCTGCATCAGCTCTCAAGTCCTGTGTCCTCATGCCTGGGAGTAAACATGGGTCACAGAACTTTGACTGACCTGGTCACAGGCCTGTTCTGGTGCTGAGTCCTCTTCGGGCTGGTGACTAGGCCTGTGTCCTCATGTTCTGGTTCTCTGGAATGCAGGCGATGTCGGGCGAGTGACCGTAGGGTTCTGACACTGGGACTCCTGGCGGAGTTTCAGGCTGAGAGCCAGTGGCCCTGCCTTTGCAAGTTGGGGATGTCTGCTTCATTTCCTGTCATTTCTCGATGGGCTTCCAGAAGTATGCCCCCTTAGGGGGAGAGCTGCAGGTTGTCCGGCACTGCAGTGTCAGCAGAGAGAGGAGGAAGCCCCTGACCTGCACTGGTCTGGGTCGGTGGCACCAGTCTGAGACTCCTCGAGGAGAGAAGTGAAGGGTTAGGGTGAAAACCTTTCCCCTGAAGCCCTGGAGTCTTCGCAGGGGAGCTGGGCTCCATGCGCTTCTCAGTTCTCTCTGCTGTTGGCCACGCGCAGCCTTGCACGCCAGCAGTCAGGATGGAAGCAGCCATCACGTACTGGGTTTCAGCTCAAAGCAGCCCAGATCCCCTGTGGCATTCTGCGTGGAGCAGTCTGTAGTGTCACTCCTGAGCCAGTGTCTGGGAGTGTTGCCTGATTTGAATTCAAGTGGAGGGTTTGCAGGCAGAGAGGATTCTGGCAGCTGACTCCCTGCCACTGACTAGCACCCTCCCAGTGTCCTGGGCCTTCACTGTTGTGACAGTAGTGACAGTGTGGGCGAGCAGGTGCTGGTGTCTGTGCTGGTGGGCACCCTGACCCCAATGGCCGTGCTTACAGGATTTCTTCACTCCCTCCCCCGCCTGGGCTCCCACTAATCCCCGATTAGGGCTGGCACTCCCAGCCTGCCCCTGCTCTCCACGGGCCTGGCTGGCCAGAGGGCCACCTCTTAGCCCCCTCCCAGTCCTGCTAGCTCTCCAACCCAGCCAGGGGAGAGACCAACACTTGGCTGCCACCTGCAGATGGGGAGATGCTGGTAATAACTTGTTCCTATCAGCATGCTGCATGAAAAGTAGACTTTTCTATCCAAGGACAACTGTAACCCTCCCATTGCAAGTCTCACCCAGTTTTGTATTTCAAGATGGAAAGGAACCAGACTCTTCTAGTCGAGCCTCTTCCCTCTCTGGAATCAGTGCCGAGGCTTGTGAACTTGCGGGAGCTGCTGAGGGTCTCCTGGAGCCTGAGCTGGCCTTTCCAGGGTCCATTCTCAGCTACAGCCATGTTCCCCGTGGGAAGCAAATTCAACTTGAGACCCCGATGTTTTCTTTGAATGAGGTCCAGTAAGAAGGGCTAAAGGGTATGGTTGTTTAATGTCTCATCCTGAAACATGAGGCCGGTGTCCCCTGGGAGCCGAGGGTTGAGTAATGACTGTGGAGCCTGCTTTGCACTCTGATGACCAGTGGCCACAGCAGGGCAGGCTCGTTGTATCAGAGGGGACCCAGGATTTTTACCCTTATTCCAGAAATAGTCGTTATTCTGTGAGGTGGAGAATTGGACGCCCAGGAGAGGACACCACCGCTGGTTTGCCAGCTCTTCCTCAGCTCAGTGTGGGACCAGGAGAACCACCCAGGGAGCTTAGGAATGCACGTGCCCTCTCTCCCCACTCGGTTCACACTTTAAGGCAGGAGTGTGGGAAGCACACTGTGTTTCTCACAAGTCCTCAAGTGCTTCCCATGGGCTGAGAATCGCTCGTGAGAAGCTGCTGTGTACACACCTGTCCCCGAATCAGACATTCGTAGGTCCCCTTCACCCGTGGCACCTCCAGGTGGTGGTTGTGACGTTGCTTCTCCCATCTCTCCGTCTGGTTTTGCAAACCAGTGTCCACTGATCTAATCCCACTTCCTCAGGAAGAGCCCATCTCAGAAGTGGCTCTGTCCTGGCTCAGGGTGCCTCAGGGTGCCCAGGGCTGAGGATAGTATTGGACCATCCTGTGCAGATCCCCTGATGCTCACCTGCCTCCATCCTAACACTCACAGGTGATCGTGGTAGTAAGCAGCCCAAGGGTGCTGCTTGATGCCCAGCCCCTGCACACCCTGGATCGCTGTGTCTAGCTTCTCTGGCTCATGCTTGTAACAGGTGGCCCCAGGGCTTCCTCTGAGTCCAATGCTTCTGGGTCCATGTGTCCTTGGCAGCACTGTCGCAGAGCAAGAACTGTGTTCTGTTGCTGGTGCCATGGACTTGCCTGGTTGCACACCCTGCCCCTCGTTGGCGCCCAGTGTCAGGAGAGTCCCTAAAGCCCATGGTTTCTTTAGTCCTTCAGCCCAGGATTTCTCAGAGGAATGCTATAAATGCAGAAGACGGAGACGACCAGACGATTTGCAGCCTTGTGAAAACAGATGCTGTGGGAACTTAGGACATGCTGTGAATGGTGCTGATGTCCACGTGAGCTCCTGCAACTCAGTAAACAAAGTGGCCTCAGCCTGCAGAGCCTTCCCATCATGTGCCTACAAAACCCAAACTCCTTGACCAGTGATGGTGGCCGCAGCACAGGAAATCCATTGGGAAAGGTGTGCTGGCCCCTGGGGTAAGGGCCCTGGGCCTGCCCTGCCCTCAGGCAACAGAAGGAAAACAGGCCTTGAGGGGGCTGCTGGCTCTGCGCCCCGACAATGACTCCTGCCAGGTCTCCTTTCTGTGGTTCAGACATTCAGGTTCTTTCCCAACAGACCTTCCAGCGCCATCCTCAATCCTCGGAGTGCTCATCTGACCTTTTCTAACCTTTTCAGACCTCAGCTCAGAGGTGCCCGGATCCTACTCTGCCCCTCAGGCAATCTGTGCTTGCCCCTGGTTGGCACCTGGTGGTGCTTGTGCCCTCTTTGGCTCCCTGCATTGTGAGCTGGGATGGAGAGGGGTCTGTCCTGGCACAGCTGACCTGGTGCGCTGCTCAACTCTGGCTCTGAGCAGACCCCAGTCATCAGTGGGGTGAGTGGCAGGCCTGGCGGAGGGGAGAAACAGTGGCCGTGCACACCGCGCTGTCTGCACAGGACCCTCTGGCTTGGGAGCTGGCCAGCCTGGTCAGAACAGGCTGTTTAATGGGCTTTGTTTTCCACTCCTGGAGAATCAACATTAAAGGAGGCTGCCCATGACTCTGCAGATCGTGGAGGCCAGGAACAGGCGCCAGTTCCATTGCTCTCTGCCCTCACCCATTCTCCAGCAAGGCTGGAGTCCAGGAGAGAGGGTGTACTACCAGTGCCAACCAAATCCAGCCAAAGCTAACTTGCACTCGGTCGGCAGGGCCCACCACCGGCTGCCTGGAGGACCTGTTTGAGGCCGGGCTGGGCGGCCACAGGCTGGGAGCTCCAGCTCCGCACATAGCAGCTGTGTGATCCGAGGCAAACCTCGGACTCTCTGTGCATCATCTGTAGAAGGGATGATTTGGGGTTTTATCCAGAAAACAATCGGCTCTCCTAGAGGTGAGATGGACTCTGAGGCGCTGAGCCAAATGCCTGGGATGGAGCGAGCCGATGAAAGTGTGCTGCTCTTTTGCAAATCCTCTTTTTTTTTTTTTTTTTAAGCTTTTTATTTTGAATTGCTTTTAAAGATTCCCGAAAAGTTGAAAAACATTATTCAGAGAGAGTCCATATATTCCTTCCCCAGCCTTCCGAAATAGCAACACAATGTTCCCAGCCAAGAATTAACATTGGTACAAAGTGGCTATAGTTTGTAACACAGTGAAGTTACGTTGTAGTAGTACCAGAAGTTAACCTCGGTACATTGTTACTGTGATTAATAACCATGAACTTATGTGATAGCACCCGGTCAATGTCCCCAGCACCTTGAATAACTGGACCTGGAAACCGTATTTGAATTGCACAGGTTTTCTCTCCACATCCTCTTAGTATTCTAAGGTCCCTCAGGCCCAGGTGACATTCAGTGGCTGCTGCTTAATCTCCTGTGGCCTATAAGGATGCTTCAGTGTTCCCTTATTTCTCTTGACCGTGGAGACACTGAAGAACACCGATCATTTCTTTGCTGAACGTGTCTCGGTTTATCTGGTGTTTTCCCGTGTGCACTGCAGTCACAAACTCAGAACAGGGTCCTCTGTTAGTCACTGTGTCAGAGGGCCCTGACGCTGGTGGCCCTAGTCACTGGGAATCAGTTTTGGTCCCTTGGTAAGGTGACTTCTGACAGGTTTCTCCTCTGCAGCTAATGGCCCCTCTCCTCCCCTGTGGGTGGGGAGGTACTTGGAGACTACACAGCCTCTGCTGCTCTTCAGACGTTTCCTGAGTTTCGCTTTTAACCATGCATCTTCTCTGTGGCAGATGCTTTGCTGGGGTCCCTTGACATGAGGTCCTCCTCCTCTCTCGCCTTCCGCGTGTGTGACTGGCAGAGCGGTGAACTGGATGCCTGCTTCTCCCTCTGTTTGACTGACGCCGTACGTCCCTGTGGACTCTGGTGCTTTATTTGTTCTACAGGTAGCCATCCTGCACTGTTGGCTGTGTCTTTTGCCACTTTAGTCATCTCCAGGTGGCCGTTGGGAGTGTCTGGAGTGACTGTGTTCTTCCACCAAGCTCACTTTTATTTTCTCCCTTTCCTTGCCTCATGGTTCTACAAGCGCTTTCCTCTTGTTAAGGCTCCTGTCGCGTGTTCCTCTCCTCGGGTCCTGGATCCACGTGCTTCTCCAGCAGTCTTGGGGTTCCGTGTGTTGGTGGCGTTTGGAATCCAAGTTCTGGTGCTGGTGTGCTCTCTCCCGGGTGGCTCCTGTTGCCTCCAGGCTGTTTCAGTGGGCAGAGCTGGGACACAGGTGTGGGTGTGTCTACACCAGGTGCACACGTCACTGCCCTGTGTCTTTCCACCTGTACTTTCTTCCAGGCCTCAATGTACACTGATCCCTTGGGCTCAGTTCCTCGTGGCCCTTCTGCTTTTCTCACTTTTGACTCCTCTCAGGAGTGAGACGGTTTGTGCTCACAGCCCGTAACATGTTTTGCTTCTCATTCTGGTGTACACGAGAAGGGGTCTCTGAATGGCTCCTGCACACCTTTACCCCGTGGTGTGGGATGCTGCTTTTTCCATTGACAGGTCAATATGCCTCATCTGACAAGCTTGGGACCAGAAGTATTGTGGATTTGGGATATTTTCAGATTTTGAAATATTCGCATACACATGAGGTATCTTGGGGATGGGACCCAAGTCTAAACACAAAGCTCATCTTATACCCACAGACTAAAGGTAACTTTATACGGTATTTTAAATAACTTTATGCAACAAAGTTTCGTGAGTGGGATTTTCTGCCTGTGGCATCTGTCAGTGCTTTAAATGTTTCACGTTCTGGAGGATTTCCGATTTGGGGACTTTGGCATTAGGAATGCCTTGCCTGTACTAAGCCTCCCCATGCCCATGGCCTACGCCAGGTGCTCTACTCCAGTCCCCTGGTCCATTTGCTTGCCCTCCATCCCAGAGCTGCAGTTTGGGTTCGGGGTTCTGGTCCTGCTCTCATGCCTGTGGGGTGGGCGGGGAGCCCTCTGCTTGTCTCCCTTGGTGTTCTGGCAGCTCTTGCACGTGTCCTTTTCCTTGGGGATGAGAAGTCTCCTTCAGTTTAGGCAGAGTGGAGTGTGGACTGGCCACTGTGTCACCTGGACCGAGCAGCAGAGAGGCGCAGGGAGGGACTGGTCCTGGGCTGCAGGCTCACTCTGCTCCTGAACCACCAGGCCAACTAGAAAAGAAAGGGCAATCTCCCCGTCCTTAGTTTAAGCTAATAATTTATTTCCTTTGTGAGAATGTCACTGGATTTCAAGTTTCCCAGGAAAATCTTCTCAAGGTTTTAACCCCTGAAGGTACCACAGGGAGGAGGGGCATTTACCTGCCCTGTGTGCCAGATCCTGAGTCTGTGCCAGGTGGATGCGACTGTGTCTTCAGGCTGCTGCAGAAGGTACACCGTATGGCTCGCTGAGCCCAGCAGCTGGACGCCTCCTGCTAGCAGTGCCCTATCCAGAACAGGCTTCTGTGCCAGGTGCTGCTTACTCAGCCAGGCGGGCCAGCTCACAGAATAGGGTCACCACCAAGTTCATGGTGCCCCTGGCCAGCAGCTCCCACCCAAACAAGCCCCAGCCGTGGACAATGCCAGCAGAGCAGCCCAAAATCATGATTTCATCCCTCTTGAGAAGTAGATTTAATTACCCCTGATGATTTGGGGGGTGAGGTAAATGTTGCTGGAACAGGGCGAGGTTAGAAATTAAACGGAATGTAAATTAAAATGGTCTGTGCCTTGTAGGTTTGTTCTTGATCACTGGGAATTCTTAAGAAATGGCAACAGGCTCACTTCATTGCTTATCTGCTCTGCACTTGCCAGAGCGGCTTTGACCCGCCCTTGCCGAGCGCCTGGGGTGGAGCTGACTCAGCACGGGGAGTCTCTGAAGTGGATGAGAAGGAAACGGGGGGCCGCACTTTTTAACCACCCAGTCCAAACTTAGCCAAGCACCTCGCGCTCTGTGCAGATGCCAGGCAGAGTTAATACGCCGTCCAGGCCGTGCTGTGGGCATGCTTGGCAGCTCTCGGGGAGCTTGTTATTAAAGGACGCGACTTGACTGGCTGTCAAGTCCTGAACTGCTCTTAGGTAAAGCGTCAGTCTTGTTGATTTGAGGTCGTATTCATTTAAGTGTACAGCTCTCATTTGGGGCATTTTATACAACCAGAGTGGACAAAAACCGACTTAGCCTGAGGACGAGTGTACTGCTGGGGTTCTGGAAAATGCGCAGAGCCGTAAGGCAGAGTTGAACTGCGAGGCCAGAGGGGAGGAGCCTGGCAGCTCTGGAGGGCTACGCGGCAGGGACTGAGGACAGCCACCGGGCTGGCTCCTTTCTAGTGCAGGGGTCTTGTGTGCCCTTCCTGATTCCTGGGGCAGCTGGTCCCTGGGATGCCTACCTGCCTGCTACCCAGGCCATGGAGAGAAGCATGGGCGGCACCAGTGGAGCTGGGAGCAGTGCCTCCCTGGGCTGTGGCCTGGGCCAGTGGCCCGCCAGGCTGTGGGTGCTCACGGACCCCTGCTCGGAGCCTGTGGTCCTTCCCTTGCACTGTGGGCCCTCACACCAGAGCACCTTTGCCGTCTTCACCGCACCGTCCCTGGCTTTGTCTGTGCTTCCCTCCCTTCCCGGCCTTCCTTCCCCCTGGATCCGGGCTGCCCAGCGCTGAGCGTGATCCGCCATGGCAGAGCCTGGGGTGTGTAAGCTACTGAACCATCGCTGTGATGCCTGGGTGTATTTTCCCAAATCTGTAGAACTCTGGAGCAAATGCATAACTGCTGGGAGCCAGGACCCCCTGCACGCACTCCTCCTCACGCTGCTTCTCTCTTGCAGGGCCCCCTGCAGCTGTCCTTCCAGCAGGACCCGCGACCACAGCTCCAGGAGCTGGCGGTTGGAGAGGTCTCCAGCGTGGTCCAGTCGGCCCAGGAGAAGGTGAGCTGGGGCCGTCACTGCTGCTGTCCCTGCAGGAGGAGGGTCGTTGAAGTGGAGGCTGGGGGAGTCTTTCTTCAGGAATCCTCGAAAACTCCGATGCTGGGATGGAAGAAAGCATGGATGGATGGACAAAATGTGGGCTGTCCGTCTAAGGGAGTGTGTTCAGCCTTCAAAGGGAATGAGGTACTGACACGCTGTGGACAAACCTTGAAAGCAGGAGTCAAAGAAGCCACACAAGAGGTAGCACTGAACCCCCCACTAGGTGTGATCATAGTGCACCAATAAAAAGTGAACAGAATTCACTTGCCACAAAAGAGGCCGCACACAAAGGCCACATGTTGCACGATTCCGTTTATACAAAAGGTCCAGGACAGACAGATCAACCGAGGCAGAAAGTGGAGTGAATTGCTGAGCACCAGGTGGGATGCTCGGGTGGGGGTGACTGCTAGAAGGTGCAGGGCTACGCGTTGGGAGTGGTGGCGGCGATAGCCTCTCCGCGGTGGGCACGCTGGGAACTGTGCGCCCTGCAGCTTAGATGGGCGGGTTGTGTTTTAGCTCAATAAAGTCAATATAGTGATTAAACTGATCAGACACCAGATTCTAAGAAAGCCTCTGGAACAAGTCCTAGAAACTTCTGTGTCTTCTGTTACTACTGTGATTATTAATAATATCATTATATACACTTCTTACCCCGGCTCAGAATTTCCCTCATTATTAAAAGTAGCTTATTTTCCAGGTATTCATCAGAACTACCAAATCCAAAAACCTGTCCCAGAAGGAGACAGGTGGTGTCCCCATGGCTACCTGTTGCAGATTTCTGGTGTCAGTGCACCTGGACAGGAGGTCTGGTCGTGCTCTGTGCTTCTCTCCGTAGCCTCAGCTGCATTTCCACTACCGAGAGACTGTGATTTTAAGTGCTCAGCTAGAGCACAGTGCCGTTCTCTGTCCCTGGCCTTGCTGCCAGGCGGTACCTGTGCCTCTGATGCCGAACTGCTCTCCTCAGCCTAGCGGCTTCTGAGCCTTACCTGTGTGTGTGTTTTCAAGGTGCCAGGAACGTCTTTGGATGTGTCTACCCTTTGCTTTCTTGATCCACGCACATGGGCCACTTAGCAGGCAGGGAGGAAGGGACACCTGGGTAGCCCCCGGTGGAGGAGGAGAGCACTGCTGGCCTCGAACCCCACCTGCTGTGTCCCCATCACAGTGGAGGACTGTTCCTTTAATGTTTCCCATTGGTTTTATGTGCGGTTCTGCCCGAAGCTTGTTCTTTAGGTGACATGGTAGTTCTGAGCTTCATCCAGCTGATTTATGTAGCTCTGGTTCAGCTTTAACTACAGCTTAGGGTTCTGGGTGACCAGAGCTTATTCATCTGCTCTGTGTTGCCAATTAATTAGGTTGTCTTCTCTGTCACCAGCACAAGTGCTGGATACCGTAGTGACTCCCCAACTTGAGGTGTCTCGGGAGTGTGTGTGGACTTGCCGGGTCAGAGGCGTGTGTACTGAAGCTTGACCAAACACGCCCGGATCGGTGGCTAAGGTGCCGTCTCAGCTTCCTCTGCCCCGACCACATAGGAGAGTTCTCTTTCCTGCAGACGTTTGCTGATACTGGAGTCATGCAGCTGTGAATCCCCTCAGTGAATGTGGGAAGTTTCTGGAGGATGAAGGAGAAAGCCTGAGGCAGCAATGCAGTACGCTGAGACTGGCGTAGCCCACGGGCTGGTGGGGCGCTGGCAGCAGGTGGCCCCAGGCCTGTTTCATAGGGTGGGAAGCTGAGACCCAGCTGCTGAAGCCTTCCCCTGCTGGGGCTCTGCCTGAGAAGGGCCTCCCAGGATGGGATGCCAGGCCCCCTCTGTTATGGCAGATGCTGACCGAATCTCCGGGCTAGGCAGTTCCCGTTCAGTAGGAGAGGAACAGAGTATGCAGGGCTGGCCTGGTGGGTGGAGGAGGCAGAGGTGTGAACGTCTCAATATACAGGTTTTAAATGTCTTCAGGTTGCCAGGAAAGCAGCCTTAGAGAGTGGGTGATAAACCGTGTTCCTTTTAATACGACCACAGATGTGTACGCACACATTTAAAGCTAAACATAATGTAGTGTTGGTACCTCTGTGTTCAGAAGAGCATTATTCACAACAGCTAAAAGCAGGGGCCACCTAAGTTGGATGAGTGTAGCTAAGACGTGGTGTAGTGGACAGTGGAATGTCCAGCCTTGGAAAAGAAGGGTGTTCTGGCACTTGCTGTAGCGTGGATGTGCTCTGAGGACGTCATGCCGGGTGCAGCCCACAAACCATACAGGGACCCGTGCTCTGGCTCCACTCAGAGTCCAGGGTAAATGCATAGAGATGGACATGGACCGGCGCTGGGCAGGCTGGACGGGGCGGGACATTCCTGACTGATAATAGGAACAGTTTCGGTTGGGGAAGATGGAAGTTTCCGGAGGTGGGTGGTGAGGATGGTTGGGCAACCACGTGACTGCTTAACACTGTTGAACTGGGTACTTAGAAAAAGAGGGCACATTTTTGTCATACATCATTTACCACAATAAAAAAAAAAAAATCCAACAAAGAAGTACATCAACTGTTCGTAAAGGTTTAACTCTTTCACATGAGCTTTTCGAAAGTTGTTTTACCTTTCCTTGAACTGAGCTGTGGTTTGCCAAGCCTTGCCTGGTGTCTTCCATTCCATGGTGGTGGGGGCCAGGCACCCCGGCTCTGGCAGCCTAGAGCACAGGCTGCATGGGGTGGGGGCACTCTACCTTGCACAGAGAAATTCCATTTTTACAGAGCAAAACACATGCATTGTGGAAAACACAGAAGCATTTTAAAAACACATATCTAGATGGGCACAGTGGTGCACACCCCCGATCCCAGGGATTGGGGTGAGGCAGGAGGTCTGCAAGTTCGAGGCCACCTCAGCAACTTAGAGAAGCCCCATCTCAAAAGAAAAACTGAAAAAAGGTTGGGGAAGATGCTCAGTGGTAGAGCAGCCCTGGGTTCAGTCCCCAGAGCCCCACACGCATGCACCCGTGTGTGTATGTGTGTTCTATCTATCATAGTCTCCTGAGCTACGGGGCCTTGTAGTTCATGTGTGGTGTGAATTTCTCATCATTTTGTTCTGCTTTGTTTTTCCTGCAATTTGCTTTGTTGATTCTGCTTCCCCTGGGTTTTCAAATTCTCCCCAGTCTCCTTGGTGAAGGCATGGTACGCCCCCTGCGACCAGCCTGTGGAGCAGGAGCTGCGCTGGGGCGGGGGCAGGCCCGAGGACCTGGGCTGGTGCTGAGCTGTGCTCTCTGCCCTCTCTGTGGTGCGGCCCATCTACAAACAGCCAACCTAGACTGGACGTGGGGAGGAAGTGAATCGGTCGGAATCCAGCTCTTGGAACAGTGCCCGGCGTGCGAGTGCTGGGCTCCCGGTACCTCGCCCTTCCCCCGCGACGGCTCATTCCCGTGCTGTTTCCTCCCCATTCCTAGAAGCACGTCAGAAACGGTGTCAGCAGTTGTAAGGGTCTCGATGCCTTGCCAGAAGAGCAGCCTTAGAGGGCAGGTGTTAAGCTGTCTGTTTTAATATCATGAAGGGACCCACACGTCTCATTGCGAGGGCAAAAGCGGCATGCACTGCCCGTTCCCTGCGCTTGCTCGCCTGCCCTCTGCCCTGCCCAGCGCGTGGAGCTGTCCACAGCGTTCCTGGAAGCTGATCCCCTGCCAGAGATACATGCAAAAGGTACAGCCATGAAAAGTGGAAACATTCTATTTTATAACATTTTTCTCCATAGTTCTTGACTTTTAAGTTCTCTCAGCCAAATGAGGAAGTGACCCTTGTTTGCCTCATCATGGCCATGGCCAGGTTGCCCTCCAACTAGCCAGCTTGCAGACCCTCCCCTCCCCTGCCCATGCTGGGTGTGGGAGGGGCCAGCCAGCTGGTCTCAGAGCCCCACAGAACGACCTGGCAGCCTGCATCCTGTGTGCACACTGGTAGTGGGCCTGTGGGTCTGCTCAGCTCCTGGGGGGGTGAGTTGGGAATAGGACCCCCTTGGGAGCTTGGGTTCCTCAAGTGGTCTTCTCCCTTCTTGGACAAGCTAGCCAAACATGATACTCCCATCTTCGGAAACTGAGCAGCTTAGAACTTCTCTTGCAGTGTGACTCAGTGGGCCTGACTCAGGGAGGTGGTAAGACACTGAGCCCTTTTTCTGACATTGTTCTGGGCCTGGTGGTCTAGCATGTGAGCTTACGGGGGGATGGTGGGGTGGGTCCTGCTGTTGTAGCATCTGAACCATATCGTGGGCCCCACGTTCACATTGCAATCAGTGTCAGCTTGTCACACATTCTTTCTGCAGTGCATGATTCTCGAGAAGGAAAAAACTGTTCAGAACTCAAGGGCCACAAGCAGAAGTTCTGATAGAACAGACTTGTTTCCAAGGGCACTTGTTACCCTGCCTGGAGCTGCTTCTCAGCCAGCGTTGGTGGAGCACTGGGTCTGGCATTGAGCCAGGAGTCTGTGGCAAAGTCTGATCAGGTGGATAAAAACGAGGACTGGCTGTCTGCGATGCTGGTCCAGTGTGAGCCTGCGTCTGACTGTGAGCCTCAGCAGTCCCTGCTAGCCTCAGAGACCAGGCCCGGCCCTAGACAGAGTCCTTCTGAAGTCCTCGAAGACCACAGTGTGTCAGAGTCACCACCTCTGCAGACATCTGGCTCATCCCCTACACGGAGTGGGCTCTGTGTGCCTTGGAGCAAACCAGGCCTTCCCACAGGACCAGTCACGTGGGCCCCATCATGTCCTGCCCGAACTGTATTTTGACATCTTATGTGTTTTTTCACACACCAACCGATTCTCAATCTCTAGCACCACCTGGATGGAAGTCTTGCCATGACTTGCATCCTGACCCACAGTACGGGAGTTAGCTCTGACCCACAGGTGGCAGGCTCAGACCCCATTCTCAAGTTCTAGGTTGCCAGTGGCGTTCCGTAATGCCAGCTGCAAATCTGAGGTTCCTACTCCCCGTCCTCAGCTTGCTAGCTTGTTAGAATGGCCCAAGAACTCAGCCGCAGCTTACTTGCTGCTTCCAGCTTAGGCTAAGTTGCCACAGAGGAGCTCCCTGTCCCCTGGGCTCCCTCCAGCCCCTCCACGATCACGCCTTGGGCACTTAAGGACCATTATGTAGGTGACTTTTCAGAGGCTTCGTAACAGTGGCACAACTGATTGATTATTGGTGACTTGGTCATCGACCTAGATTTCCAGCCCTCTCCCCTCCACCCTGAAGTGGCCCAGGGGTCCCACCGCCTCTTGCTTGTTAGCATACAATGGACACTTATCACCCCCAAGATTCTGAAGGCTCAAGGGTTTTAGGAGCTCTGTGCCAGGACCCAGGGACAAAGAGCAAATACTGCTTCACTGAAGCAAGCCCTGCGAGGTCGTGGTGCCTCACAGATGAGGTCTGTCCTTCTGTGTGCAGGCAGGAGCGGGGCAGGCTGCAGGAGGAGCAGGAGAGGCCTTCTCGGGGGCAGCCGCACGGCAGGCGCTTGCTGGCCGCTGCCTCTCTCTGTCTGAACATGCACTGAACATATTTCTCCCAATTTTAATTATCCTCTTACACAAGAACAAGTTCCTCCCTACAGTCTCTTTCCTCATGTCCTGGGAAAGGTCTGCTCCAGAATGTTCCACCCAGAAGATGGAAACCTCCATTTCCTTATCTCTAGTGGCCTGGAGCCAGCCCTTCCTCCGCAGGGTGTGCCTTGGCCCTTGCCATGGTGGGTTTGAAGCTTCGTGCTGGGTTCCTTGTGGAACTTCACTGTGACAGCATCAGAGAACATGGCCCAGGGTCTACAGGTCGTGCCGCCGTGGGCTGCTGACCACATGGCTCTTCCTTAGCGAGGCAGGTGTCTCTGAATGCATCTGTATTGGAAACCTTGCCAGCACGGTTGGCACTATGCTGCGACCCTCTGGGTAGGTTGCAGGCGCTGTTGCCTTTCTCCATGAGAAGCTTTAATTGTCTCTGTTTTGGTGCCATTTCTAGGTAAACAGAGGCTTGTCATGGCACAAGGGTCAACTGAGGTTCAAGTTCTAAACCAAAGTTATGATCCATGGAGTCTGCAGAAGGGCCCAGCCAGGAAGCCAGGGGATGCTAACAGGTCTGGTTTGGGGTGCCCACTGCTCACTCTGGGCCACAGGGTCTGTGTCCACCTGTGTGCATCCCTTCCTGGCAGGACTGTGCAGGCTCAGGGGCATGGGTGTACCCCACACACCCTGCCACATCTCCGCTCATGATGTCTGGGGTGAGCAGAGCCCGGGTGAAGGCCTGTGTGCCTTCTACGCCAGGTCACAGTGCTCCTCTACCGAAGAGGAGCCCTGTGCGTCATCTGCAGGGGAAGCTGAGGCAGAGCGTGAGTCACCTGGCCGCGGTGCAGAGCTGCCTAGGAACAGAGGCTGGAGTGGAGCCCAGGAGGCCTCTGAGCTGCAGCCACGGCACACAGAGAACAGGGCTGCAGGCAGCGCTTTTCACATTTTTCACTACTGAGGGTTCTCTTGGGCTCACTCCCACACTCACCCACTATAAGAGAAAGGCACTCGCCAGCCTTCTCTTACGGGAAGCCACAGCAACCAATAGTTGGGTTCAAATGTGTGGGATTTCCCCCCAAATCCCACCTATCATGAGGGCTGGGAACCCCAGTCCGTGCTGGGTGAATGCAGCCTATCGTATGGACCCTGCGACCACCTGACCATTGTGCATGAACCTGCCCAGTCTCCTGCTCTTTCCATTCCTTGTGGGTTCGCAAGGGCAGCACAACCGGAATTGTTCCTGCTTGTCTCCCTGGGTGCAGACAGGAAGCTCAGTTGACCCTGTTTCTGTTTTGCTTTGCGTGACTTGAAAGCCCAGGTACTCCATAAACCTGGCATTCTTGCCAAAATGCTAATAGGTTGTGATATTATATTGAACTTGGGTCTTTCTGAGAGCAGGTGACAAGGTTCCGCCGGCCGGAGTGGGAGAATTGCCTGCCCCCAGGCCACTCACTCTCTGGGTGGCTACATATGGAACCTGGAGCTGAGTCAGCTCTCTGGGGCAGCCTGACTTTTGAGAGGAGACAGGGTGAAAGGACGCTTGTGGACACTGAGATTTGGTGTGCACTGGGGGTAGAATGTGACATAGCAACCTGGCTCCAAACTGCCAGCATCCCCATGAGTTCTCTCCTGCCCCTCATTTTAAAGGAAATCTCCTTCCAAGTAAAGTTGAGAAAGAGAACAGCACATCTTGAGCAGATTCTTATGCCGTGGATTGCCCACATTGAGCCGTGGTGAGTGTTCTCAGTACCTCCTTGTTGCACAGTGTTGCTGAACAGCCTCCTTGTTCGTTTTAAAATGGCCCAACACAGAAGGGATGGACAGCGTGCTGGAGCAGGTGCCCTGTGTGGTCCAGCCCTGCCTGTTCATCAGCACGCCCTGGGGTCGGCTGCCATCTTGGTCCCCACACTTTGCTTCTCTACCTTCTGGGAAAGTTCCTACAAATTCATCTTCAGCTATATATTGTGAGTTAGTGGGCAAACAGGATTAACTTAGTAGACAGTCTAATAATATTTAACTCTGATGGACTTCATTTTTTAAGTTGAGGAGCCTCTGTTTCAGAGTAGAACTAATTTTTTTGGTGGTTTTTTTTTTTTTTGTATCTAACTCATACTGTCTTCAAGAATATTTTCAGAGGTAAGAATAGATTGCAGAGCTGCTTAATAGCTATGAATGATTGGTGAAAGGTCTACTTATGTTTTATTTTGGGATTCTTTCTTTATGTAGTGTGATTTGAGTAAAAAATATTCAGCTGGGCACAGTGACTCACACCTATAATCCCAGGGGCTCCGGAGGCTGAGGCAGGAGGATGGCAAGTTCAGAGCCAGCCTCAGCAATGTAGCAAGGCCCTGAGCAACTTCGCAAGACCCTGTCTCAAAATAAGACATGAAAAGGGCTGAGAATGTGGTTCAGTGGTAAAGTGACCCTGGGTTCAATCCCTGGTACCAAAACAAACAAATAAAAAAGGTGAAAAATATCCAGTGACATGAACCTTTAAGGTGCATGGCCTGAGCTGCTTTGGTAGTTTCTTTGGAGACAAAGTAATTAAATTATCTCCAATTCTCTAGAGTGTTCCAAGGGAAGGAGCTGAGCTGAGGCCACTCTACCGAAGCTTAATTGAAAAGGAAAGTGAAAGAGTACGGTGGGATCTGGCGTTCTGGGGAGCTTTCCTGTTGGCAAGCAATAGCAGAACCTGGGAGCGCCTCGCCCTGAGCTTTCTGGCTCCAGTCTAAACAAAGGGATAGTTTCCAGATAAGAGCCGTTGGCCTGTGTATGTGGCTGTTTGAGTTTAAGGTCTTGCAGCTGGAGAACAGAAAGGTGCAGGAAAGCCGCCCCTGCCTCTGCGGGCTTGGCGCGGGTCACAAGGACCTGGAGCCAGGCCCTCCCGGTCTGATGGTGCTCCCACCAGCCGCCCCTCTCTACCCGAGGGTGTGGCAGTCAGTCACCCGCTGACCCGGACCTCCCTGCCACCACGCGGTGCCTCCCCATTGGGATACACAGTTCACCTTCTGTGGGTTTCCACGTGCTGTAGGTAGCTGAGAACGTCTTTGCTTGCTTTGGAAAAATAATCTCAAGAGTAAAGCAGGTTTATGGATGACCTTCTGAGGAGCGTGTTCCCTGGAAGGCACATCGTGGCCTTGTGGAGCTCTGCTAGGGGACAGGTGGATTCACTGTGGTCCCTGGAGAAGTCCTCTGTCACCACTGCAGATACCAGACATTGCTTCTTTTTAACTTTTTAAAAATCCAATACTAATATTAGACTCTTTCCAAGGGAGATGACACCCAAGTAAGGACTGGAAAGCTGTGTAAATAGTGGTGCATGATTGGGACTCCCTTAGGAGCTGACCGGAAGAGGAAAAGGGATTCTCAGGAGCATTGCTGTGCTGGGGATGGAGCCGTAGGATCAAGATGGGGGCTCTGTTCACAGGCGTTGAAGCAGATGTCAGCCCTGGACACTCTGCCCCAGGAAGGCTAATGGTCAGAGGTTCCACTCGACTTGCACAGGTAGCCTGCCTCCGCCGTTCCGGGCCCCCTCTGCCCCAGGAAGGCTAACGGTGCACAGGCGAGCCTGCCTCCGCCGTTCCGGGCCCCTCTGCCCTTGTTTGCATGGATTGGAGTATTTGATCCTCATTGTGGCTAACACCTTAATACACTAAAAGAAGATTACTTATTTTTAAAACCTCCTTTCCATTTTGTTCTCATCCATTTGACAAATGGGGCATTATTGTTCTCAGGGCGGCAGAGGTGGCCACTGACCCGGGAGAGGATTTGGCCCTAATGGCCGTCCCTCCCAGCAGCCCCTGGGAGCCTGAGAGCATTCTGTGTGGGCGTGTCAAAATGTCACAGCAGGTTCACTTGCTTCTTAATGAGCTTTCTCACCGCACACCAAGGGGAGGCTCAGAAGGTTGGTCCGCCTGGCTGGTTTAATGTGTGGTGGGGAAGCCATGGGGCTGAGGGCCTGGCTGGTTTAATGTGTGGGGGGAGCCATGGGGCTGAGGGCCTGGCTGGTTTAATGTGTGGGGGGAGCCATGGGGCTGAGGGCCTGGCTGGTTTAATGTGTGGGGGGAGCCATGGGGCTGAGGGAGGACACTCCTGGGGCGGTGAAGACTGTCCTACCCAACCAGGTCCCCGCGGGTGATTGCACTTACTTTCTTGCTGTGCCTGCAGTGGTCAATCCTGAGCTTTGCAATTATGCTGTCTTGAAGTCCTGAAGTTCTTTTTTGTTTTGTTTTTGGTCCTGAGGATTGAACACAAAGGCACTTTATCACTGAGCTGCATCCCCAGTCCTTTCTAAAACTTTTTAAAATTTTGAGACAGGATCTCACTAAAGCTGCTTAGGGCCTCGCTAAGTTGACCACGCTGGCCTAGAACTTGTGATCCTCCTACCTCAGCCTCCCGAGTTGCTGGAATTGCAGGTTGTGCCTCTGCACCTGGCTTCAGGTCCTTTTATTTTATCTTCCTTCCTTAATGACTTAGTTGCTTGCTTGTGTCTTACCAAGTGCTTGGGTGTTCCATGTTTCCAGAAGTGGGCTGTCCCGGGCACCAGGGAAACCTGCGTGAGCCAGGGCACTGACTAGGCCACTTCCAGAGTAAGAGTCTGACGAGGAAGCGCGCAGGCCCCCACGCAGACGTGCTGCACGCCTTGTGTGTGCTGCTGCCTTGTGTCTCAGCAGTAGGCTGCCGGGCCTGGAGGCCAAGGGCAGCGGGTTTTCTCTGTGTGGTGAGCGTGTAGCTCACTTGCCATCGAAATATGCTTCTCCGGAAAGGATTGTTTAGAGCTCACACGTATTTAACACGAACAGGTGACTTCCCTTATGCCACCGTGAGCGGCCCCGGCCCTTTGTGCACTCTGGACACGATGAAGACACGTAACCGATCCCTGCAGTCGGTCTCTGGATGGTACAGATGCTGGGGAAGTGAGGAGTCTGGTCTCCTGCCAGCACTGAGGGAAGGCAAGGCTCCTCTGCGGATCGGTGGGACCCCTGCCTCTCGTCCTGGCTGCTGGGAGCAGCCATGCCAGGCTCCTGCGTGGCGTGCGGGGGCGCTGAGGGGGACCCGAATGGAGGCAGGGGGCCTGATGCGGGAAGCCTGGGGACGAGAAGGAGGAGGGGATGGGCCCAGGCCTGAGCTCGGGAGCAGCAGGCCCTGGCACAGTCACTGTTTTGATAATCTTTCTACTTGGTATTTTGGATTCTCATAAATTCACCAGAGAATTAAAGAATTTTCTCTGCCTCCCCAAGAAAACTCCCCACGGTGGGGTCAGCGTTCCCATGGGAAGGTGGACATCCATTTGCTTTACCCTTGGCCTCCTGATGACTCGGCTTTGGCCAAACGCTGGCCACCTACTGGACTCTCTTCGCCCACCCTGTTGGTTATGCAGTGCCCGCTGGGCCCGCTGCCCTCAGCCCTGCAGCAGCACCGGCCTCAGGGCCAGCAGCACTGGCCTGGCACGTCGCCAGGTGTCCTGAGGTCCCTCCTACAGCTCTGCTCCCCTCGGGGAGCTCTGAGGCAGAAAGGACAGCTCTGCCGTGACAGCAGGCACCCAGCCCTGCTTCTGCACCTGGCAGGATGGGAGTGGGGTTCACTGCCGTTCGTGGGCGCTTGTCCCTGTCTTTTAATTTTTATTCTATGACATAAGCTGATTTTATGACTCTGTGTTTCTATGGCTGGTCACTTTGTAGTCATTTTAGTATTTCATGTGCTCTTTGAATTGCTTACACATCTTTGAAGAACCATATGTTAAAATTATTTAGATAGAAACAATTTCTTGCGCTCCTGGTAGGTTTTAGATTTTTTTACATGTAACGTCCATATCATCTTTGTAAGGCTCATTTTTATTTATTTTATTTCTTTTTTTTTTTTTGGGGGGTGCTGGGGGTGGAACTCAGGGACACTCAAGCTCTGAGCCACATCCCCAGCTCTATTTTGTATTTTATTTAGAGACAGGGTCTCACCGAGTTGCTTAGCGCCTCACTTTTGCTGAGGCTGGCTTTGAACTCGCAATCCTCCTGCCTCAGCCTCCAGAGCCACCATGCCCAGCAAGGCTCATTTTTAGTGAAAGGAGATGGCTAGCAGCTTTTGCTCTTTATGAATGTGGAAACGTCTGGGGAGTTTAAAACCTGTCATTGTGGGCAAATACGATAGAGCAATAAAGAAAGAAAACTTGTAATGTGTGTAAAGAGCCAGTTAGATCTGAGAGGACAGCAGATCCATCAGGAAGGAAGGAGTCAGTATATTTTTCTGGTTTTCAACTTGCTACATATTAGGAAAGATGTAGATCTGAACAGGTAGCCAGGTTTAAAATGGAAGTCCTGTCCTTGTCTGGGTCGTCGCATTCGCGGGCACGAGGATGCCCGTGGTGCCTCTTGCTCTCCTGCACAGCTCCACCTGTCACCCTGTCCCTCCTGCAGGTGGTGGCCTGTCATGTGGTGGGCAAGATCCTTCAGTTCCTGGTCAGCGCCGCGCCCTCGGCCGCGGGCTCGGGACACCAGCTGTATGACGTGCAACTCTCGCCGGTCCATCTGCAGGTGAGGCTGGGCACATTCTGCAGGTCACAGGGAGACGGTTCTCATGCACTGCTGCCATGGGGCTGCAGGAACCCACGCGGCACCGGCGGGGCCTGAGTCACAGGGCCCCCAGTGTCCCTGTTCACGTCGTCCTAGACCGTGAGCTTCCATGCTGCCTGTGCACATGGATGGAACACACCCCACGCATGGCGGGTCCGGAGGCCGCCGCGTCAGGCCTCCACACAGGTCGGGCTGTTGCCAGCTGGTGGATGCGGCCAATGACTGCAGGGAGCCAGGTGCTGGACCACAGGCGTCTGCCACAGCTCGGAAAGACGGCCGGGCAGAGGCAGGGGCATTGCTAGCCGACTTTAAAAGTACCCATGATCGTTCTTATAAGTTAAGAAGTTAGCACTACCATTATTTTGTGATAATAGATTTATAATAACAAGATATACATTACATATAATTGCATGCAGTATGTCACTTAACCTGGAGAGACGTGTGTCTGTGATAGTGGTAACAGGCCTAGTGAAGCCTGGATGCTGCCCATCAGGGAACCACGGTCTTGCGTGTGGCGTGTACACCTTTGCTGGGCTCCAGTGGGAAAAGCAACCATTCAGCAACACTTTTTTTTTTTTTAAACAGCTGGAGCTCCACATGAAAGAAAAGAGAGAAGACATCCAGATTCGGTGGTCCTACATCCATGTGCCAGAGGTGACCATCAAGATCCAGCCCCGGGCACCGGGGGAGGTCAGTCCCTACGCATTTGTGATTCTCCATTGTTGTGAGTGCCCGGACACGGTGAGACAGCCATCCTGGGAAACCCAGGCCGGGATCAGCAGATACCCAGATGTTGGGTGCCTCCTCCACCAGGCTGACCTGGACTCCTGAGGCAGGGCTCTGGGAGAGGCAGCTCTGAGGGAGCCCATGCCTCTGGAATCTCCTGGCTGCTTTTAAAATCCTGCTGCCTAGCCCAACCCCAGCTCTGGGCCTAATGGGCTGGGACTGTCTTGGGCCCCCTGTGCAGCAGTGGTCACCAGCCCGTGCTGGTGGGTCCTCCTGACACTTCCCTGGCTGATGTGCTTCTGTGGAGAGGCTGGGTCTGAAGGCTGCCTCCCCAGGGTGGGGTCTCCTTTCCACCCGTTTCTGCAAGGAAGCCCCTGAAACCTGAAGTGATCCTTCCAGCTCCCCAGGTCTCCGGGGTTGAAGAAGTGAACTTGGACGTGGGGAGTGGGTGGGCCACATGGGGCCCTGTCACTTCTCTTGCTGGAAAGGTCGTTCAGAGCCATTCCTGCCAAAGCTTAGCAGGTGTTCAGGGATCTCCTAGGAACTTTGCTGCAGTTCAGCTCCCGAGGTACCCGCACAGCTGAAAGGTGCAGGTTTAATGGTCTGTCCGTGGGTCCTGAGCCACTGCGCCGTGGTGGATTGCAGGCAGCGTTTGTCCTGTTGGTGGCTGGCGGACTTGAGTGCGTGGTTGGATGGCGTCTGTAGCTGGCCCCTGACTCACTCAGGTGTGCCCTGAGGCGCCCGCCCCCTCTCAGCTCCCCTTTCTCCTCCCCCTTACTTATCCACACCTCCCGTCTGGGACAGTGGCGCCGCCTGTCCAGGCTGCACAGCTGCTTCCTCCCTCCCTGGCGCCCCCTCGGCCCGAGTGCAGGAGGGCCCTCCTGACCCTGTGATCCTGCATCAGAAGGTCTCCCCGAGGCTGCCTTCCTCTGTTTGGAATTGTTTTGTCCTCTGGATGGCCGTGGACCGGATCGATGTTAGTTAAGTTCCTTCGCCTCGTTGGGTTCCGTCCTAGGTGTTCCCCGTCTGATTCATGTGATTTTTGACTATGTAAAATAGCAGCGTGGTTCAGAAGTCAAAGCTCCTAGGAGGGTGGCCAGAAGCCCCGTGGGGCTCTCGCCCTTCTGCCTGGCCACTGCCGGCACAGGGAGACTAGTGCCACTGGTTTTGTCTTCGTCTTGGATCTCGTTCTGCAAGCATCACCCTGTGCCTCTTGCTTGGTGCTCTGGTAGCACCATGCCCAGCCTGTGGGCGCTGCTCCCGCTCCTGCACCCCCTCTGCCAGGTGGAGTGTGTCTCCCAGAGCTGGCCTGTCAGGCTCAGTGACCCACCCACGGCCTGCGGGAGGAGGGTGGCCGTGGGGTGGCTGGGTGGGGAAGGAGCAGGACAGGGCTGGCGGGGATCGGTGTGAGGACACCTGGCATCCGGGCCCTGTCTTCCACCCTCGGCTGCCCACTCTGTTAGAGAAGAAACTGCCCAGGTGGGAACGGATGAGCAGACGGTAGACCTTGCAGCCAAGCTGCGGGTGTTACTCAGGAATGGAGCTCTGGGGCGTTGCACCTGGCGGCCTTGTAAGCAGTGCTGAGTGACAGCTGCCAGTCATGGGTTCTATTGCCTGGAGCCCTGGGGCTGGGGGAGGGGCACTGATGGGGGCAGGGCCTGGGTTTGCTCTGGGGGATGGTGACAAGGTTTGGAATGTGCCACAGGTGTTGTGAAGGTACTGAATGGCAATGAACCATCCCATTTAAAATGGTTTCTTTTATGCCACGGGAATTTCACCCTCCATTTAAAATAAAAAGTAAGTTGTCAAGTTCTGCCCAGACCCCCGCCGTCCTGGCCCACCTGGATTTGACTCCTGGCTCTGCTCATTTCAGGCTGTGTGACCCGACCATGTTTACTGACCTCTCTGTGTCCCAGTTTCCTTGCCTGTGAAGTGGAGACAGTGACCCTCAAGGCAGTCTGGGGGTTAAGCCAGTTAGTACGCGTAACTGAGCGAGCCCGGTGCCTGGTGGAAGCCATAGTGTCAGCAATTTCGATTCTTATAATTTTAGAGATCCTGGCAGAGTCCGTTTTTAGTAAATAACAGATTTGGACCAAGTTCCCTATAAGAAGTCCTGGCAGAGCAGGGGACAGGCCAGCCAGTTGTCCTTGGGACTACACAGACCAGCTCCAGACTGGTTTCTGAGGTCTCTTCCTGCCCCACAGGTGGGACACCTCTATCGTCTTTTGCCCTGTGCAGCTGGCCCACGGCAGGCTGGGCGGGCTGGGGCTCCGCAGTGAGTGGGTTGGGACCGGAGATGACAGAGACCCTGCGGGGCTCTTAAGCCACCATCAGCCGAGCCAGTGCTGGAACCAAGGTGTGGAATCCCGGCAGACACTTGCTCCAGCTCAGCTGCTCTTCCTGAGACCTTGGAAGGTTGGAGTGGCTGCCAGGCAGCTGCAGGGAGTGACCACAGCCTTCAGCAAATGCCCTCCCAGGCCCTGGTAGTCAGGGTTAAAGCAAAAGCTATAAAGTCTAAACAAGATTATTTAAAAAAAAAAAAAAAACTAAACCAAAGCATTCTTTATGTTAATTGATTTTTAAAAAATAGATCCTGCTTGCTAAAAACTTGATTGCCGTTGATGCATGGAACAGAACACAAGTCTCTGAGCACCCAGCACCCACCTCCTGGAACTGGCCCCAGGGAAGCTCCCAGGGCCACCACGTGCTGCCCAGCCCCTCGGGCAGCCAGGGCTTTCTGCGCTTAGCCCCTTCCCCTGGGCTCACCAGCCCTCCCTTGCGGGCTGTCCTGCTCATGGCTGTACTGCTCCATCCCGCAGCTCCCTGACTCTGAGTGTGAACCGGCACTCAGTAGCCTAGTCCAGGCTGCTGTGACCAGGTACCATAGGCCCAGAGACCGGAAGGCAGCAGTACTTCATCTCCTGGGTTCTGGAGAAAGGAAGTCCCCAGTCAGCTGCCCCGGGAGGGCCCTGCTCCAGGTCTCAGAGGGCTGCCTTGTGCTGGTCCTCAGAGGACAAGGGAGGGCAGGGAGCTCTCTGGGTTCCTCTCATGAGGCATCGATCCCATCGGGAAGGTGCCACCTCTGCTCACCACCTCCCAAAGGCTCCACGTCCTATTACCTCACCCTGGGGTGAGCATCTCAGCATCGGGAATTCAGAGGGGGTCAGTCCATTCCTCATAGGTGGTCTCCAGCTTGAGGCTCCTATGAGTAACGATGCCAAGAACATTCTAGAACATATGAACACATTCTGCTGGGTACTAATTATTGTAACCCTGTGTGTCCTGCCATCTGGTAAGGTAAGTCCTCAGCTTTGTTCTTCATTCTTCCTGGTTTTGTTCATGTCCTTAAATACTTTCTAATTTTCAAAAGAAATCAAATCTAATATAAGAAAGAAAAATATGTGTGTGTGTAAGTTTAGGGGAAAAGATGGGAAGAAAGGATAAACAGGAACCTTTTTTTGTGAGAGATGCAGATTACTTCCGAAACCAGCAAAATGACCCTGTCTCCAGAGAAGGACGGGAGTGTGTCTGTCTGACCTGGAGTCCCGGGGACAAAGGCCACTGCAGCCCTGACATCTGGTGAGCCTGCCAGCCAGGTGGCACAGGGGCTTGGTTGTGGAGTGACTCCATGACTGTATTTCTCCCCAGGCCCAGGTGGGTGAGGCGGATGCGATATCTGAAGCCCTCAAGGATGTTTTGAAGCACCTGGTGAGTTCCGCCTCTCCGTCAGTGGTTCTGAGCACCAAGCCCACAGACGTAAGGGAAGCTCAGGTACGTCCTTCCCACCGCAGGGTGCAGGTGTCTCTGAGCGCTGTGGGGATCCAGCTGCCTCTCTTGGGGAATGTGCATTTCCAGCATCTCCACCTCACTCTGTAGCGCTGAGCTTGCGTGAGCGCTAACTGATAGATAGCCCTGTGGTCCTGGGATGAAGCCTCCAGGAGGTGGAGCATCATCCTGCCAGCCGAGCGAGGCCAGTCCCCTGCTTTGCATGAGCTCACACTTGACTTCTTACTGCTGCCCTGGCCCTCATCCTTCCAGCAATGAGTGTTTCAGTCAGCTTTTTTGTTGCCGTGACACAAACCCCTGGCAAGAACAACTTAGAGGAGGAAAAGTTTACTTGGGCTCATGAGTTCAGAGGTTCAGGCAGAGGCTGGCCGAGTTCCTTGCTCCAGGCCTGAGGTGAGGCAGGAGAACATCGTGGGGGAGGGTGTGGCAGAGGGAAGCTGCCCAGCTCTTGGCAGCCAGGAAGCGGAGGGAGGGAGAGGGTGGGGCCGGAAGCAGATATGGCCTAAAGCCACACCCCAGTGGCCCCATTCCTCCAGCCACACCCCACCTGCCTGCAGTTAGCACCCAGTGGTCCTTCAGACTCTCGGTCATTGGATGGACTCATGCCCGATGAGCCCACAGCTCTCAGATCCAGTCCTCCCCCCTCTGAGCGCGGCTGTGTGCCTAACACACGAGCTCTCTGGGGGCATTAGAGAGCCCAGCCATAACCCTGAGGGACGGGAAGTCAAACTGGAGATGAGGACTGCACCCCAGAAGCAAGCAGAGCAGCGCAGGGTGAACGGGCACAGCTTGGCCTGGGCGAGCGTCAGGCTGGCGACACAGTCTGCCAGCGAGGCCTCTGCCCCTGGGAGCTTTATCTCCGGGCAGTGCGGGTCGATGGAGGCTTCTAGAGCGTGGCCGTGCCTCCCAGCGGGTGAGCAGAGCCCAGCCCCAGCTGCCCGACATTCTGTCGCAGTGGATTCCTGCAGATCAGAGGACTGACTGGTGACCAAGGCTAATGTCCGAATGTGAGGAAAGTTCAGAAAATAGTACTGTGTTGTCAGAATCCATGGATTCAGGAAGTAAGACGTACAGAACTATCCTTAACTCATTAATATCTTAAAATAGATTTCTAGTTTTGTCAGATAGCATGCTCACTATCAGCGTTCTCCAGAGAGACAGAACCCATGGGCGATGAAGAGCATACGTACTGGCTCGCAGGTCACGAGTGCTGGTGAGCCTGGAGTATGATTCTAGTCCACCTCCCAGGCTTGAGCACAAGGGCCAGCTGTAGTCCCAGGGTCCTCAGGCCTGGGGACGGAAGCCGCTGAGGTTTCCATGTTCCCACTGGAGTCCCTGAGCAGGACACCTGCGTCAGCTGAGGTCAGAAAAGAGGAGTCTCTCATGTGAAGGTCAGTCTGGCCTTCGACTTATTGGATGATGCCCACCGCATCATGGAGGCCATATGCTTTACTCAGTCTGTCAGCGTAAATATCAGTCTGCCAAAAACCTCATAGACACACCCAGAATATTGTGTGACCAAATATGACCCAGTGAAATTGACGTAAAATTGACCGTCACACGTGTGCAGTTGAGAAAGCACTCCTCTCCATCCCGTCCCCGCGCATGTGTTGCTCTGTCCCCAGCACTTGTGCTCCTGGGCTTTACGAATGTTGGCCATCACTGGTGGCCTTGTGTCCTCCCAGCTCACGGCCAGGAGGACTGGTCCAGAATGGAGTTTTCTAGATGGAATCCTGAAGGTCAGTAGTGGCCCTCAGGATGGTGGCGAGCACCTGCCCAGACGTTCCGCCTCAAGTCCGAGTCTGCATCTCTGCCTGCACGGCTCTCTCTGCCCAGGGTCCAGGCCTCGGGGAAGCCCTTCCGGGTTCCCACGCGCCGGTGTTCAGGCAGCAGCACGTGCCACTGGCAGCTGGCACGGGGAGTGCTGGCTTGCAAGGGGCCCTCCAGAGCTGGGGTGCCTGCTGCTGGACACCCCATGCCTTCGGGGGATGACAAGGGCACACTGGTCCCCTGCACCTGCCTGTCCCCTTGCTTGTCCACACCAGCCCATTCTCAGATACTTCTCACACAGATGGCTGAGGCCAGCCCACCCGGCCAGTGTCCCACCAGTGAGGTGGCAGTGGGTACCTGCCACCTGCGAGGAGTATGGGAGGCACGTCCTGGGTTGGAGAGTGGCCCACGGACACTGTGCTGCTGTCTCCGCCATGGCGAGACTTGGGAGCCTCTCTGGCTGAACGTGGGGCTACTGCACTGGCTTTATCTGGGACGGAAGAGGCCCCCGGGCAGGGACAGTGACTGCGGCTCGTGGTGCCCTGCCTCCCCGGAGCAGGGAGCCTTGTTACAGAGCAGGAGCGGTCACCTCCTCGTCCACGTTCTCCCCACGCTGTGCTTCTCCACAGAGTCTACAGCGCGCTTCATCTACTGCTCAGGAACCCTGTCCTCCCAAACCTCCAAGGGCTCATGAACTAAAGCTGCTGGTGAAGAACGTCCGTGCCTCGCTGCTCAACGATCCTGGTGCTTCAGGTGGGTGCTGGTGCTGGTGCTGCAGGGTCCTGTGGGGCTGTGTGCCGAAGGGACAGCGTCTGTGCTGAGCCTGGTGGGCTCCAGTGGCCCCGGACTCTGGTGGCACCTGATGGGTCTGTGGTGTGGTCCCTGCCTTCACTCAGTGTGAGCATCTGAAGGACACATTGGTGACGGAGGCAGTGGAGGTGGTAGAAACAGGCACAGGGCGCAGCCAGCGGGAGCCACGACGCCTGGTGTTCTCCAGCCCTTGGGGGACCGCGGTTGACAGCAACCAGGTGTGCATTCAGCTAGCGGGGAGGATTCTGAATGCTGCCCACCAAGAGGGGTTCCATGTTGGAGGGGATGGTCTGCGGGTTACTCTGCTCTGCTCGTTGCACATTGTATACTTGTACTGAAATGTCACACTCACCCCACAGGTGTGTGTGTGTGTGCATGGGCCTCAGTTTGAAGTTATGAGTCATCCTGAGTTAGGAGTCGTCCCGAGTTTAAGTTTAGGTTTAAAAATGACTTCTTGGGGAAGCTGAGTCTCATCTGAAGTAGGGCGTGTGGGCAGTCCTGCCTGCAGCCACGATTGACAGTGGGAGCAGGAGCAGTTGGGGTCAGTCCAGGGCCCATTGCTGTCCTCCAGAAAGAGACAGAAGGGCACACCCCAGAAAGACGTGGGGTGCCTGTGTAGGAGCTTACCTCAATGACCATCTCTGTAGGACCTCCGAATATGATGTCACCAGGGATGAGAACCAGTCAGGGCCAAGTCCTTTTTCCCTAGAAGGTTGAAGACTGAACACCCCAGAGACACAGAGGCAAGCGTAGAAAGCAAGTTGTTTTACTGAACACCCTAGAGACACAGGCAAGCATAGAAAGCAAGTTGATTTAAAGGGTAGAACAGAGACGGACTTCTCCACACAGAAGGGGATCCAGAGCTGGCATCAAAGAAGCGGGGTGTCCTGCCCCTTTTATACTGTCCGGAGTTCCTTTGCTCTCATGGCCTCTCCCTGCTTACATGAGGGGTGGCCAGAAGTTGGGCCAAAGGTGAAGGTGGAATGATCGAGAGCCCGGGGGCATTCACTAACAGCCCCTTGCAGGGAGGAGCAGGTCCCTGGAGGCAGGTCTCCTTGCCCACAGTTGCAGCAGGGCAGGAGCTCGGGAGGTGGTAGCGTTTCATCTCCTCCTAACCAGCCCGTCTTCCTGACCCAATCATTCAGTACCTACACTGACTGTGTCCCCGCTCTGGCCTCCTCCCCGCTCTGAAGACCCAGCTCTAACTGCTGTTAGAGGAAAAGGGGTGATGACCACTCTGGCTGCTTGGAGCTGAGAGGAGGCAAGGTAGGGGAGGCAGTTGGGTGTCCCTCTTAGGAGTGTTTTGGGTCAGTCGAGGGGCCCATGGCAAGAGCCTGGTTTGGAAAGAACAGGTTGTAAAACCTTCCGGGGGGTGGATGGGTGGTTCTATGAGAGAAGCAAAAAGACAGGAGTACTGGAATGAGATTACTACAAAATAAATGTCGCAGCTCTGGAACATGTCAATGAACATCATGAAGGTGGTAGAAGCCACTGGTTTCTCACCAGGAGGTGCAAGAGCTGAGAAGCTCTTCCCATAACAAGGCCAGTGAGGACACGGCCTCTATTTGGGATTGTAAATCTTAATCATTGCCAGAGTTATCAGGAATGTAAACAACACTTAGTTCTTACAATGTCACAGATGCCCCCATAAGATGTAGCTAAGCTATTTAATGTCATCTGATTCCTACAAAATACCTTTTTATTGGATAACCTCTGTGCTTAGTAGAGATCCCTTTATTTCTGTTACTTAGGGCTAGATAATCATACTGGCAAACAGATTAAGCCTCCCTGTGTAGGAGGTTAGGAAGATTTGTAGGCCTTAAATTGACTATTGACTAAAAAAAACTTCTGACCCTGATAGTCTCTTTTGGTAGTTATCAGGCACTCCTGTCTAAGAATCCCTCTTTTGTAGCCTCCAGTCTTACTTACTGTTGGTGGGGCCGACACAAGTGTACATCTTAAGTTATATTAAAGGAACTATCCTCCTTTTTTTTAAATGCCAGGGATGACTGCTTTGGTTATAACTTCTTTGCTAGGTGTTTAAGATCAAGCTGTTCAAATTGACCTCATTCCTATCTACTCTTTAAAAGTCACCTGAGTTCCCTCAGGGGGTCACTCTTGGGAACTTGTGAGCAGCCTCTTAGCTCCTCTAGTGCCATCTGCCAGCATGGGTCAAGGTCTTATTGACCGTGTGACTTTCCTTGGAAGCATCAGGGATATTTTCCTTTTCAATGACCCTCTTTATAGCATGTGCATGGTTGGCCTTCTGTTCTCCAGGGTCTCAGTGACCCCCTGATCGGGAGGTCATGTGGCCCAGAGTTGCAAAACCCTTAGGGAAGTCCCCTTGTTCCCTGGGTTCAAGCTGACTCAGAGGGCAAGAGCCAAATATTGGCTGTTTTCTTTCTTGATCCTTTCTTAAAAATACCTTTATTTTATTTATTTTTATGTGCTGCTGAGGATTGAACCCAGTGCCTCATGCGTGTTAGGCAAGCCTTCTACCACTGAGCCACAACCCCAACCCTCTTTCTTGACCCTTTTACATCCTTAACTTTAGTTTCCAAGTTTGGGTCTTAAATATCCAGCAAGCCAGTTTCACCAGTCTTGAAGTAGGAGTACTGGGTTTTAACTTTAATGTCTATAATTTTACAGTCATTTACCCCTTCTATTTAATCGGGGTCAGTATTAGTACTAGAAGTTGGCTTTATATCCTGTCTGTCCTGTAGGTCATGCCCATTATCTCAAATTAACTCAGGTTGCTATATTAGAAATTATACTTCTGTAAAGCACTAACAGATAACAGTTAAAGTTTACAAGGAAAACATAAAATGAAATTAACAAAAGTAAAAACATATTGAGTTTTTATAATAACTATGACCAAGAAACATAATTGTTATAATTTCAAACCTTTACTTTAAACCTTAGTTTGAAGCATACCAGCTTGGTAAAATGTTCTTCTAGACCTTATACTTTAAAGACTTGTATACTTGGAAGATGACAAATCCAGTAGCAGTCCCATGATTACATTGATGTTCTTATATTAACTAAGTTCAGCTTTTAAAGGAAAATTTAGACTCTGTAATGTAATGTAATACTCTTAAATAACAGTTGTTGTTTAACCAGAGTTGTACAAACCCTAACTCCTTTAAGGCTAGTTTTTCTAAGTAATAAAACTAACAGACACAAGATATCATCCTGATAGATAAGAGCAGATTAATGTTTTTAGAAATCTTTGTTACTTTAACCCATAGAGTTTAAACTTTGTTTTATATCAGTACATTAATATTTGACCTTAGGGAGAAACCTTGAATAACTTTATCTGATTGTGCTACTTACATATGAACAACTTAGTTACACACAAACTTTTTGAAATTTGCCCTCCACAAACCTTTTATAATTGCTTAAACATTTTATAACTTTTAATTTTACAACACAAAGACTTTATCACCCAGAAACATTTCTTTTCCTTTTACTTTCTGTACTAAAATATATTTCCATACCTAGAACCTTCTTATCTCTTTCTTAGCTGTTGACCCCTTTTCTAAATTTACATTTTGAAACAACCCTCACAAAATTTTGAATTTAAACAAATTGTTCCACTTTAATAAGATGAAATACTTTATGCTATCTATAATACTTTAATTAAAATACAGCTGAAGCTTTTTGGATTTTGCATATAGAATTACCTATTAGAACTTTAACTCTTAGTAATCTTGCTTTAGTGAAGACCCAGAAACAAGGCAATCTTAAAATTTTCCATTTACTAATCTATGAAAACACACATTTAATGTTTAAATATATTACCTTATGGAATTTAAAAAGTCAAGAGTACTTGATTTTATATTTAGCAGTTCATGTTTTAGCACTTTAACATTGTAAATTAATCTGATGTCTCCTTAACCAACACATTTACAAAGATTAAACCCATTGATGATCAATCTAATTTACTCGTTTTTAACTGTAAAAACCACGATACCAGACAAGTGTAGCTGACAGTACTAGCCATCTCTTCCTTGTTGAAGAAAAATCCTGGAAGTAATGGATATTACTTTCTAGATATTTAATAGAAACCAACACTCTATTAATTGTTTGACCACCTAGAAAAACTTGTGAGTTAGTAATTTTAAGGACATCTTTACTCTCATCTGTTTACCTAATTGAACCCCTTTTTAACTTACATGAACTCAAGGTATTTGGATTCACTTCTCACTAAAATTTTAATTTATGAGCACTCATTTATCTATATGCCAATTTTGATACCATGTACATGATATATGGACACAAGCACATATGGAGACATAACAACACAATACACAGGTGTGCACACACACAATCAACAAGAATCAAAGACCTTGTAGATCTCCACTGCAATGGTACAGTTATTTATTAGAGCCTCTATTAAACTTGTTAGAAATTAAAAGAGCTTATTAGACTTTCACACTATGACCTAAATATAGGGCAGGCCTGTACAGTTGGAAATGCTAGGTATAAATTCTAACAGCCATGGAGGACACTGAAATCAGATGGCCAGCCATTTGTCCTCAGTGGCTATCAGACTTATTCCTAACATCATCATGTCTATGTCCTACTTAAGATCTTGTAAGAGGAAATTTTCCCAACATATTTGAGAGCTAACACTTGAATATTGGCCCCTGAACAAAGACAGAATGTAAAAACCTCTACATTAGATAAAATAAGACTGATCAGGGACTGGGATTGTGGCACAGTGGTAAAGTGCTTTCCCAGCATATGTGAGGCACTGGGTTTGATCCCCAGAACCACATAAAAAAAAACTAAATAAACAAAATAAAGGTATTGTGTCCATCTACAACTAAGAGTGTTATTTTTTTTTTTTAAAACACATCAAAAAAATACATTAATCTGGGCATACATGATCAAAATGTGAATTCATGAGCTCAAAAATATAGAATTTTAAAAAACAGGAGTTCTAAAAAAATGACATGGCCATAATTAGTAAAGGAGCACGTAGAACATCTTTATCAGATCAAGGTTCACTTTCTGACTCAGATTAGAGTGAGTTTAGATATTGAAAGAATGAGAGAGCCCCAAAATCCTTAGGTAAAGATTCTCAAGGTAAAGAAGACTTGACCATATCATTTTCCCTTCCCTGTGCTGTAGTGTTTAGGGAAGAACTTGTTAAGAAAGCAGGGTGGTAAGACAACCAGCCACAAGCAACTTGGATTTAAAAGTGACACAGTTTTTTCCTCCAGTCCCAGATTAGTCCCCTGCTGAGCCTTGGGAGCCCCACAGTTTACATTTTAATGCAAACCTTGGCAAGATAGAGATCTGGCAGAAGCCAAGTGAGGCTGCTGTTTTGAGTAAAGCCTCTTGTCTTGAACATTTTAACCATTTCCCCTATGGAAATCAGTCTCTTAAGGTGTATTCCTATAATTTATGTTTCCTCTGGAGACCAGTTTTATTCCCCAGTTGGTAATCAGGCCAGGTTGGATGCAGAAATTTGTGGGTCAATCTTATCCCAGTTTCCCAGTATGCAGGTTAGTGGTGAACCTGGTATAACTGCTAAGAACGAAGCTCAATTTCCCTCTGAGTGTGAGTAAATAACTCTGGCACCCTCGCCAGAGAAAACTGTCCATTTCACCGGAGATGTCTCTCCATGAGCGTCTAACATCCGCATGGGTCTGCCAATCCTAGTGCTGGTTCAATTGGCAGGTGCTAACGGGTCTGTATTTGTCCTGGGCTAGAGACCCAGGAGAATTCAGACGTAGGGTCATGACTAACCTTTCCTGCCACTATAAACCCCCAAAGTGATGACCCACCAAAAAAAAAACCTAGGATGGGGCACATTTCTTCTGCCCTATGGGTTAAGGGAATCTCCAGAGGGTGAGGAGGACACCTAGTGGTCATTGGAGGCTTAAGGCCCTTTTCCTGGAGGAATTAACGGGAGGGGTGAATTGCAAATGCCTTGCAGAGCAGTAGGAAATCCTACAGGCTGGTAAAGGCTGTGAACAAAGGGAACCCAGGCGCTTCTTTAGGAAACATTCCAAGTCCCTTTCTCAACCCTAGAATCTGAACAGCTGGAGTCTGACCTTCGAGGGGCGGAGATGCTCCGGAGGAGCGCAGGAGGACAGCCTAACATATCATCCAGAGGCATATGTTATTGGCACTTTCATTCAATGCCACTATGAGCTGATCACCATGGCTACCCCACTGGGGCAGTCAGGAGAGGAGTTGGGGAAGGAAACTTTGAGGTTCACTGGGCAGTGACCCTACAGTTTCCAACCCTCTGTTCATCTCCACACGTCCAAAGGCAGACAGGGATTAGAGACACTGGGTACTCACACCAAATGCTCTCTGGGCCTGGATAGGATCATGGGAAACGGCTTTGGCAGAACCCAACATGCCTGACCCACAGGACAGGTGATTTGAAGCTGCCTAGGCCAGGAATTCTCTCATGATGTCTTGTAGAATGGCGGCTTCCTTAACTGCATTTAGCTAGCCAATGGGTACCCGTTGCTGTCCTCCAGAAAGAAAGAGACAGAAAGACACACCCCAGAAAGACATGGGGTGCCTGTGAAGAAGCTTACCTCAGTGACCATCTCGGTAGGACCTCCAAATATGATGTCACCATGGATGAGAACCAGTCAGGGCCAAGTCCCGTTTCCCTAGAAGGTTGAAGACTGAACACCCCAGAGACACAGAGGCAAGTGTAGAAAGTAAGTTGATTTAAAGGGTAGAACAGAGACGGACTTCTTCACACAGAAGGGGATCCAGAGCTGGCATCCAAAGAAGCGGGGTGTCCTGCCCCTTTTACCCTGTCCGGAGTTCCTTTGCTCTCATGGCCTCTCCCCATCCTGCTTACATGAGGGGTGGCCAGAAGGTGGGCCAAAGGTGAAGGTGGAGTGATCAAGGCCCGGGGGCATTCACTAACAGCCCCTTGCAGGGAGGAGCAGGTCCCTGGAGGCAGGTCTCCTTGCCCAAAGTTGCAGCAGGGCAGGGGCTCAGGAGTTGGTAGCGTTTCATCTCCTCCTAACCAGCCCGTCTTCCTAACCCAATCATTATTACCTACACCACTGTCTTTTTGTCCCCGGCCTCCATATGACGTCCCTTTCCTTGCTTTTAGGCAGCGTGAGCCCCGTGTGCATCGCTCAGCTGAATGACCCTGTGCAGAGCTTTACCAGCACCCAAGCCAAGAGCACTACTCACCTCAGCTGGGAGGAGGAGTTCACCTTGTGAGTACCGCCTTGGTCATCATGGGCAGTGTCCACAGCCAGGACCGCCAGAGCCCGAGGCCCTCGGACAACACGATTTATGCTGAAAAGCTAAGTGAAGTTAGAAAGTAAACACACTGTCCTAGGCAACTTAAGGTAGCTCAGTCACAAGAGGGCACCGTTGTGGGGGCCCCAGGTCCCTTAGACATCTAGCACAACCATCCAGAGCAGGAGACTTCCCACTGATACCAACGTCCAACAGAATAAAGAAGGCGGAAGCATAGACCACTTACAAATAAAGATGTAAGAATCATAAATACAATATTACCAAGTAGAATCTAGCAGCACAATTAAAAGTAAGCCAGTTGAGTTCATACCAGAAATGTAAGGAACTCTATTAATGAATCTTATTACATCATTAAATTGAAGGAGCAAACAAACTCATTATCTTTTTATATGCCAGAAGGATAGTCAGTGACTTTTGATACCCATTCCTAATTTTAAAACACTTAATTAGAACCAAATTTATGAATTCTTCCTTAATAAGACTTTAAAAATTACTGTGAATGTAATTACCAGGAGTAGTACCGCTGACACAGGAGAAGGACCCCAATGTTTTGTTCTAGAAGAACTGGTCAGTGCAATTAAATAGGAAAGAGAAATGGCATGGAGGTGCCAGGAGGAAGGCAGCAAGCAGGCCGTTCCTTGGAGGTGCATCATTGCGTTTCTGGACTGACCAAGGAAGTCAGCCAACACTTAGAAGTAGTAATGTATGTGGGGTAGAAATAAATAATATTAGGAAAACGAATAGAAAGCCAGGCACGGTGGCACACACCTGTAATCCTGGCAGCTCTGGAGGCTGCAGCAGGAGGATGCAAGTTCAAGGCAAAACTCTGCCTCAAAAATACTAATTACTTAATTAACTAAAAGGACCAGGGATGTAGGTCAGAGGTAGGGCATCCTGGGTCTGATCCCCAGTGCTCCCCAAAAATAAAAAATAAAAAAAAACTAAAATTGGGAGAAGTAGTGATTCAGTAGAAAGCCTAACTGAAAACAAGAAGTCAATTGCTTTTTGATGTTTATACAACAAGTTGCATAGAGAGTGATGTAGGAAAACCTCCTCTGTCTTCACAGAGTGCTTTCATGAATTATTAATGAAATAGGAGCACCCACTTAGAAAGTGGCAAAATTTCCCCACTGGAGATACGAAGCAAGTAGAGATGGACATAAACTGAAAAAATGTCCAGTCTCAGAAATACGTGAAGCCCTGTGAGCTTACGGGGAATATCGTTTTTCACCTCAGAATTTGGTAGAGAATAAGAGAGTAGTAACGTCAAGTGGAGTGAATATTTCGCCCATCATCAAAAGATGTATTTTAAAAAATGTCTTAAATGTATTTACCTTTTGACTGACAGTTACAGTTTTTCTGAGGGAATAATCACACTATGTGCAAAGATATATGTGTAAGCATATTTATCCCAGCTTGCTTATGATTATGAAACATTAGAAACAACCATCCATTCTTTTACTGGGGATTGAACTCAGGGGCACTCAGCCACTGAGCCACACCCCCAGCCCTGTTTCGTATTTTATTTGGAGACAGGGTCTCACCGAGTTGCTTAGGGCCTGCTTTTGCTGAGGCTGGCTTTGACCTCTTGATCCTCCTGCCTCAGCCTCCCGAGCTACTGGGATTACACGTGTGTGCCACCACGCCCAGCAACCCAATCGTTCTTAATGGTTATAAAGGAATTGGCCAAGTAAAATTTTCACAAGACCAAATAGCCTCGCAATAGACATCTGTGAAAAATGGTGTTTCTCTGTAGTGATTGACATGGAAAGATGTCTGTGACGTTGTAAGTGAAAAGAAATGTTTCCAAGGGGGAGGGAGGTGGTCAGTGTTCCCTACTTTGTCCTCAGATAATTATATATCTGTGCTTTCAACATGGTAGAGACCAGCCGCAGCTGGCTTAGGTATTTAAATTAATAAAAATTAAAGTTAAACCTGGTTCCTCAGTTCGCGCTGACCATCGCATCACCACCACCCAAAGTGAGTGGCCCCGGTCAGCTTTGGAAGGCAGGTGGCCCGGCATTGTGAGTAGCTGGGTACACAGGGTGAGGCTGCAGGTGACCTTTCCTGTTCTGATTACGTGTCTCTGCAGTTTCTTAACTGTTGACAACTTTGTGTTCCTTTCTACGTTGAGAAAAAAATCACTCCATCTTGAGAAGGCCACAGAGCATTGCGTTCCCAAGGTCTCACGCTGTCTTCCCTGTCCGCAGCGAGCTGAACGCCAGATCCAAGGAGCTACACCTGCAGATCACAGAGGGCGGGCAGTCCTCGGAAGGAGGCTGGTGTGCAGGTAGACAGAGCCCCCGTCTTGGGAGGCCACCCAGGGCCCGGGTGGGGTGGGGGCTGGCAAGACCCAGCAGAGGAGGCTGGCCCTCTCCCCCGAGCCCCTGGGCTTTCCAAGGGCACATTTGGCTCTAACTCAGTTCCAGTTATTAGCAGGTCATGGCTTTGGAAAATGTTGATCTGTTTTCTTTTTTACCAATTCTGAATCTTTTATTCATCAATTCTTGGCTTAGAGAAGCAGTTTGGACCCCTTCTAGCCTCAACGAACTTCTTTTTAATTTTTTTAATCTTGGTGAGGTATATATAAAATTGATCCACCATCTCCACCCCCGTTCCTTCCTCCTTCCTTCCTTCCTTTCTTTTTTGTGTGTGTGTGGCTCTGGGGATTGAACCAGAGGGTGCTCCACCACGGAGCTACCCTCCAGCCCTTTTCACAGGCTGGCCTCACGCTCATGACAGCTCCCAAGTCCTGGGGCACCATGCCCTTTATCCCGACATTCTAGTGTGCATTTCCTAAGGATACGGATATTCTCTTATGTTCACAGTACAGTTGGCAGCTTCCTGATTTATCTTGATAAGAGTCTCTAATCCACTGTCCATGTTCCAGCGTTTGTCAGTGGATCAGGAATGACCTTGCCCAGCATCTCCACCCCGTGCGGGGTGCGTTGCCTCTGTCTGGCTGGAACACCCCTGCCGTGCCTTTGATGACCTGACACTCGACAGGCTCTTGAAAAGGGCCGCTTCCCGGCTAATGGACCAGCTTGTGCTGGTGTGTCAGCTCCCGTCACCCAGCAGACGTCAGCCATGCTCCTTCTCGTCCTTGCTCTCTAGGTCCGCTGGCCATGACCACTGTCCCCCTGGACCTGTTCAAGAAGCAGCCTTCTGGGCCACAGAGCTTCGCGTTGGTCGGTGGACCCACCTGCAGCAGCTTGGCACTGGGCTCGGTCACTGCAGAGGTATGGTGACCTTCTCGTCCATGCATTCTGGCCTGACCTCCTGTTCTAGGAGCTTCCTGTGGCTGCCAGAGGCTCCCTCGGCCTCCAGTGCCCTCTAAGTCTCATGCAAGAGATGTGGTGTCATGGTTCGCATGTCTAGATTTGGACGGACCTGTCCCCCTGTGATGGGGTTGTGCTGTCCAATGTGTGAGATGACGTCTTGCAACAACCTCTCAGGGCCTGACCCGAAGGGCCTTTTAAGACCTTTGTTTCTCTGGTTTTTAATTCCACTGTTTGTGCAGGGTTGGCTGTATTTGAGCTTGGCTGCCATGGTTCTCTGCCAACTCCAGGGAAATCCAGGTCAATTGAAAAGACTAAGTGACATTGAATAAAGAGGCCAGTGGGCATTTCAGAGGAAGCAGTGTTCCTCTGCTACTTGGCCTCACGCTAACAGTTGGCCTGCAGTGTCTGTGGGCTCCTCATCTGCAGATTCCACCCATCATGGCTTGGAACCCCTGGGGGAACCACGTCTGTACTGAGGGTGCCCAGACCTTGAGTGGCTGAGGATCTTGGCATTCTGGGGGGTCCTGGAACCAAACCCCCAGGTGCTGTGGGAAAACGGTACCACAGAGCAAGTGACCAGCCTTCTCTGCAGTTCTCTTACATAGAACCCAGTGAACTGAAATCCCGGCAAACCCCTCCCCCTGTTGCTGCTGCAAAGATAGAAAAGGACCGCACAGTGATGCCGTGTGGGACTGTGGTCACTACCGTCACTGCCGTGAAGACCAAGCCTCGCTACGATGCGGGGAGGGCGTCCCCGCTGAGCTCTGGTGAGACCCTGGCGTAGCCTCTGCGCTGGCCTCGTGAAGGCAGAGTGCTCTGGGCTGCAGCACTGGGCCTAGGAAGGCCAGCTCCAGACGGGGGTGGCGGCAGTAAGACTTGCACCTGCTTCTGGGCTGGACACCTTGCCTTTATGTTCTGTCAAAGAAATGTCCAGTAAGCTGACCCGAGGCTCAGCACCCCGGCCTATTCCCCAGCTCAGGTCCCTTGGAGACTACAATAGTTGCCCTCAGACACAGGCCCACCCAGGTTAGTCAAGTGCCGCATAACGGTCACACAGGGACAGCACACCCACTAGAGGAGCTCAGTGCAGGTGGTCAGCGTGACTCTGAGGTTAAATGTCACTCAGGAGAAGGCATGGCCTGCCTTTTCCATGTAGAGCTGACTGAATTCCGGGCCTACCCCCACGGCCACTGCCTCAGAGGCTCCTGCGCAAGCGTGACACGTCATTACTTACACGCTGCGTCTCGGCCTGAGCAAGCGCATCCTCCCCCAGAACAGCCCTTACTCCATGGGGACGCAGAGCACAAAGGGAAATGGCTTCGTCAAAACGTTTCTGAAGTTTCATTCACGTCCGGCCCCCGGCCCCACTTTTGCCCTGGGTGTGGCTTAGGTTGCTACCGGGGTCCTCTCCCTCCCTCTGCGCTTGGCCTGCCCTGGTAACTGGCTGTCTCCCGGCAGAGTCTCCCGTGAAGACGCCCGTCAAGGTGAAGGTCATCGAGAAGGACATCTCCATCCAGGCCATCTCGTGCCACGGTGCGCCTGTCAGCAAGACCTTCTCTTCTTCAGATACGGGTGAGCCAGTGTGCGCTCCTCCCTCCTGGCTCTTGAGCTGTCCTTGGAAATCTCCCGTCTGCCTAGGGGTCAGGATTCCTTTTCTAAGTTGGAGAAGAGAATCTATATATTTATGCATAATTTTCTTTTTTTTTTTTGATGGTGCTGGGGATCGAACCCAGGGCCTTTTCGTGCCAGGCAAGCGCTCTACCAGCTGAGCTGTATCCCCAGCCCAGATATAGATATATATATATATATATATATTTTTTTTTTTAAATGATAAGTAGAAAATGAGAACAGGGAAGTAACAGAAAGATTTGGAGTCACCGTGCGTCCCTGCTAGGCTTGAGGGAGCACAATGGAATAAATACAAAAACCCAAAGAAGACCTCACTGTACCTTCCGAACATTATTTTTCCTGCTCTTTAGCACACTGATGACCTCGATGCCGTTGCAGAGGCAGGACTCGGGGACAGCCCCACCAGCCCTGTGTGTGTCCCTCTGTCTGCTGAAGCTTGCTGGCAACAGTGGCTCCCAGCCCTTGGTGCGTGTTTCTGGTTTTGATGGTTGTGTCCAGGGAACCAGCATCTTCGCAGAGATGCCGTGTGTCTCTAATCACAACACTGTCTGTCCCGTGACCTCCCATCAGAAAAAGGGCAGGTGGGCGCTTCCCTTGCTCACCCTCTTTGTTTCTGGCCTTGCCAAGGTCAGAGGTGGGGCAAGGCTGGCCAACGGGAGCCACTCGCCTGGGCGGTGTGTGACCTGGAGTTTGCAGCTGCCCTTCCCTTGCCGGTCGCCTGTGCCTCTCCGGCTCCTGCCCGGCTGGGCCAGCTGCAGCGTCCGGGACACAGGCCCAGCCCTCTTTGGCCTCCACTCCCGACACCCCTTTCTCAGCGCCCTGCCCAGTACGTGCCTGTGCTCAGGCTGTGGGGCCTTCGCCCGGTGCTAAGAGACCTGGGCTGACATCCTCAGCCCCTGCAGTGGAGCAGCCCCAGGCTGCTGTCCACTGTGCAGCCGGGCACAACTGGCTTTCTGAGCTGCCTCCTGCACGGTGACCCTCCGAGGACAGCTGCCTCCAGGCACAGGGAGTAGCCGTCAGGGCAGCGCCCTGCCTCCCTTTCCTTGGTGACAGGCGGATACAGTGGATCCTTTCTCTTGACCCTTCTCTGTGGGCCAGAGGCTCAGGACAAAACTGACCTCGACCCACCACCTCTGGCACCAAGCGTGTGGCACAGCCAGGCCGTTCCCCAGCCTCTGCAGACACCAGCCGCCGGGGGTCAGCACAGACCTGAGGGCTAAAGGCTCGGCCCAAGACCATTGCTTCCCTGCTTCTAGGCCGGACACAGCAATAGGTCCCCAGGACCCCCCCTCTTAACCTACGTCAGCCCCCCCCCCCCCCCCCCCCCCGTGATCCTCCATTTGTAGTGTGGAGTCAGGACTCACAGATGCAGGGAAACATCCTAGATTCATCAGGCTGTGGCAGAGGGTGCAGACCCAGCCAGAGAGCAGGTACCCAGGACCAGGGCAAGAAGGGTCCCACGTGCCAGAGCCTCTGTCCCCTCCTGGGGACCCCTAAGTGCTCCCTCCTGGCACTCAGGTGGTACCAGCCCAGGAACCCTCTAAGACTGTCCTTCAGGGATTTGTGGGGGCTCCACTGCATTGGCATGGTGGATTGTGTCACTGGTCACCGAGGTGAACTAACCTGGGACCCCGGTCCCTGCCCCGCCCTGAGGTTAGGGGAGCTCAAAGTGCCCACCTGTAATCCCAGCTTGGTTCCTGGTCCAGTCAGCCTTAGTTAAAGGGCTCATTATGAATAACGAAAGGCCCACTCACCCTTTCCAAGGGTCTTAGGAGCTGTGTGCCAGGGCCCATGGCATCACAGGGTCACTGGCCGCAGTCCCCACCACAGTGGCCTCCACCCATGCCCTTGCGAAACCCGCCTCTCCCGCCCTCAGGCCACGGCTGAGGCTGCCACAGAACAGCTCCTTTTAACACTGCGGCTCCAGCGGCTCTGCCACTTTGAGTTTTTCCTCAGCACTAGTGTGGCTTTCAGCCGCAGCCTGCCTCAGAGCGAGACCTCGCTGGTCCTCGCTCACGGGGCTGCCTGGCACCTTCCCTCTGTCAAATGGAGTTTAGGGGAAAAAAGAAAAGAGTCAGCCCCACGGAGTCGGGGTGGGCAAGTGAGGCACGCACACAGCTCTTGCTGTGCACGAGGAGCACGCTGAAGCCGTTGGCCAGCGCGGCCCTTGGCGGCCCTGGCTCCACCCTCTGCTCAGCCACCCTGGAGGGAGAGGTGGCTGCACCTCTCAAAGCTCAGAGTCTCCAGAGGGTGGAGACGTTTCGTTTGCTTGCTCCTGCGGGCACTTTTCTGCCCTTCTGCTGAACGTCCTCTGGAGCCACTTGGAGGGGCTGTTTCAGAGCCGGCTTGCAGAGCCTCCAGAACTTACTCCCTGCCCTTTATCAGAGATGTCTGCCAGCCATCCCGTCACCCTGGGGGCCCCCGAAGCCTTTAGCTTTGCTGCGAGCTCAGCGCTACCTTCCCTCTGGCAGAACTGCTGGTGTTGAGCGGCTCGGATCCGGTGGCTGAGGTGGCCATCAGGCAGCTCAGTGAGTCTTCCAAGCTGAAGCTGAAGTCGCCGAGGAAGAAGAGCACTATCATCATTTCAGGGATCTCCAAGGTACGGCCAGGGCCGCGGGGACCTCAGCTCTGCCCCCGGACGGGGTCAGCCCAGGCACGCGACCAGGGTTCAGAAGGTCCCCGGATGGGGTCAGCCCAGGCATGCGACCAGAGTTCAGAAGGTCCCCTTTGCAGGGGTCCGATTTCCTTAGGTGGCATAGTTGTTTATTTCTGCCCAGTGATGCCTTGAGAGTAGAGAGGTTGGTGACGCATCCCAGGAAAAATCACTGAAAGGGAAGGAAGGACTTGAAGCAAGACTCCCCTTTGCTTCAGACTCCACCCTCGTTGCCCCCCGGTTTCTGGGGAACCCCCTCTTCCACATTACACATTTCCAAAGCATTTTAATTTTTGCAACAAATATTGATTCCTTTTGTTTTCTTAGAGAAGTGAAGACTTTTGTAAAACATGCCCCATCCTCACTCCTTCCCGCCTCCTGCTCTGTGGTAGCCTGGGGAGCAGGAGTGGCCAGGCCATCTAGCACAGCTGTGTGGCCCAGGTGCAGGGGGCAGCTCTCCAGGGGGCAGGGCCACAAGGAGACCCTGACTCTGCCTTGAGGTCTCCCAGCAAACTGGCAGCAGGACGGTGGAGAAGTCTGATTTGCAGTGAGGAGGACGTGCGAACAGGGACCCTGGGAGGCGGGGCTGGACTCCTGAGGTCAGGGAGGGGGCTGGAGTGTGCTGGGAACCCACCCCTCAGCTGCAGGAGGGTGCCAGAAGGGATCTTGGAGGTGCTGAGGGTGAGTCACCAAGGTCGCCATTGTACCGGGAGTGGAGTGACGTGGCCTCAGTCCCTAGGACACCAGCTTGCTCACCGGTGGCCCTGAGCATCACTGGAGCAGGTACCAGTTCTTTTGGGTCCCTAGGTGCACTTCCAGTAAGAGCCAACAGGGGGCCCTCTCTAGAGCACCAGGCCCAGTCGTGGTTCTTCTCGGACATGGATAAATGAATGAGCAAAATAAGATCCGGGATCGTCTCACCTGCGCTTTCTCTGCAGCTTTGTTTTAGAATCCCAGACTTACAAATCTTAGTATTTAGAGTCTGCATTCCACTGTGGTTATATAATTTTTATCAATTTCCAAACTGTCCATTTGAGTTAGTGGGCTCTTCTGCAAGCTGGTGCTTATGTTAAGAAGCACAGGCGCCAGGTATCACCAAGCAGGCACACCTGTGTGGCCCTGCAGCCCCGCTCAGTCACTCTCCCCTGGACCACCGCCTGACCCCACCCACAGAGTTCAGAGCCCGTGTGCATTTTACAGATAAATAAGATTCTTATGAGGATACAAAGTGCCCTCCAGTGAAGTTCCACTTGTGGGGAACATAAAAGGGCTGCAGGAACAAGGGTCGAAAGGCTCAGTCTGAAACGCCAAGCCACTTCATCGTCCCCTTACGTACATCTCACCACTGGGCTCCCAGTGCTGGGCCCACCTACAGGGAGTAGAGACCCACTGCGTCCTGAGGAGCGCTGGCTGCCCCTGGCTGCAGACAGCCCTGTGCCTGTGTTGCGGGGGGGCCTGCCCCGGCCTGGTGCCTAGCAGCTCAGGGGCCAGCCCTGCTGCAGCCACTGTGAGACCCCCAGCAGAGCGTCTGAGAGCCCTCGGGTGTTGCAGGCCCTCCTTCCACGTTCCCCTGGCATCTTGCCCGACCTGCCTTCCCACTCACCGTGGCCTCTGACGGTGCATTTCCTCCACAGACCTCACTCTCTCAGGACCACGAGGCTGCCCTGATGCAGGACTACGCATCCTCCATGGACGGCGCCTGCCAGGACACCCCGTCCGACCCCTGTCCCCCAGAGGCCACCACGGCCTCTGTCCCACCAGTGGAAGATGAGCCAGCCCAGGCCCCAGCTGCCCTGGAGCCCCAGGAGAAGGAACTGGACTCCTGGGACCTGGAGAAGGAGCCCCTGGCGGCGGCGTGGGGTGGCCCAGCCCCTCTGGAGCTCGATGGGGACCAGCTATCCGAGAGCTCCCTGAGCATCTCAGAGCCCGGCGCTGCCAAGAAGCCTAAAGGTACCTGCTCCGGAGCCCCCGGCCTCCCACTTGGTGGCTACGCTCCAGCGCTGGTGTCCACCCTGCTTGAGTTCTTGCCAGCAGCCTCCCTTGCCTCTGTCCTCTGAGCTCCATCTTGGCCCACGTGCCCACCGAGAGCCTGTGGGGCAGACTGGGGACCTGTGTGTGTGAGTGGCTGGGTCACCTCTGCGTTTGGGGGCAGCCCCCCTTCCACTGTCTGAGCCGGCTCCACCTGGGAGCAGAGCTGCCCCTGACTCTCAGGGTCACCAGGAGCCAGGAGCAAGGTAGGACCAGAAATAGCAAAGCTGGAGGAGCCCAGGTCTCCAGCCGTGGGATTGCGCTTACCTCATCTGCCCCCCAGGCTCCCCCCAGGCTCCCCCTCAAACTAAACCCAACCCAGCCTTAGCCTCATGCCTGAGCCCGACGGGCTATGGAGGGAAGAAGCCGTGAGACGCCCTTTCTTAGATGGCCAGTGACGTCCTGGAACCGCTCCTGCTGCTCAGGTGCACACCATTTGACCTGGGAACGTGTCTCGGGGCTCAGAGACCTGGGACACGCCCAGCCTCGGGTCCTCCACAGCAGGACCATGCCCCCACCCCGTCCCTCTCCTGAGCTCCTCCACCCAGGTGCAGTCGGCTCCGTGAAGGGGTCAGAGGGCCCCGGATGGATCGGGCTGAGGGCAGGGTGTGGCGCTGCGGGTGCAGCTGGGCTGCCTCCTGGCTCTGCCCGCCCGGGACTCCAGCTGGCTTTCCAGCACTCCCAGAGCATGTGCCCGTGGAATTCTCGGCCACTCCAGGGGTCAGGAATCCGGGGCTGCTCTGCTGCAACCCTCCCGCCCTTGCTCTCACGGCCGTAGTCACCCGGTTCTCCTAAGGCGGGATTTCGCCCCCAGAGAACAGGTGCTGCTGAACACCCTGCAGGGCACAGGGCACCCCCGCCCCAGGCGGCCCCTCTGGGAGCGTCCGTTCTGTGCTGCGAGTGCGAGCGAGCCTGCGGTGGGTCGCGTCCTCGCCACCTGCCATTGCTGCTGCTTGTCCTTCTTGTCCCTCAGCCTTTGATGGGTCGCAGAAAAAGCAAGGGACCTGGGGACTGCCCTCCTCCTCCTGCTTTGACTGATGTCCACGCGCTCTTGCTCCCGGGCACCCCAGTGCGCCCCTCCCCATGGATTCCCAGACGCCCGGCCTCGCTCACACTGTCCATCCGGACGCCAGTCCTCCTCCATCCCTTGCTCCCTCTGCTTCCGCAGCCTCCAGGTTTCCCCTGCCTCCCCGTTCCCTGGCCAGGGCGGTGAAGCCTTTGGGGGACCTAGGTGTGGGCAGGCGTGCTGGGGCGGGGAGCGTGGTGAGGATACGCGGCCGCGTGGTTCACACTGGGGCACTGATGCATTGCCACCACGCTTTTTATAGGTGAGCTATTTGGCTGAGTGGGAAAAAGAATATTTCTCATTCCAGTGCTTTCCAAGAGATTTGCATTTAGTATGTCTGAGATGTCAGAATCTTAGACTATGTGTGGTTGCCAGATTGTTCTCATTTTACACCCCCAAAATTAAAACTTTCAAGGGAATGACTGTGGAGTTCATGCTTTTTTAAAATTCACTTTTTGTGGTTTAGAAGCCACCAGTACCCTCTGTCCCATCAGGAGTCAGGGGGAGACTCCTGGGATGCCTGTGTATTTGGAACCTGGAATGGTGCTGGTTGGAAGTCCCCTCCCGAACTTAGGTTTGTTTGTGACCTAAGAAGTGTGGACAGAGCTGCCCAACAGCGAGTGGGTGAGGGCCCCCACAGCGTGGCCGCGGTCAGGATGGGGCTCTTAGGTGTATTTTGTCACGAGCGCATCAGGGGAGGCTTGCAGGTGGGGCGTGGGGGTGGGAACCTGGCCAGGGTCTGCGCGGCTGGTGCGCCTGCGCACGGCCTCCCGCGTTCTGATTTCTCTCTTGCGTGCTTTTCTTTTCACCTCTGCGCTCTCTGCCTCCGTGCCCTTCCCCCTCACTTAAGAGGATCGCTCTGCCGACCAGAGTTAAGTGTCTGCACAGTAAGTCCTTTTTGTCTTCTGTCTTCCTATTACGCGTTGCCTTGCTGTGAGACACGCGGGGCGAAGGGGCGGTCCGCTGCACCCTCTGCCCGCGGGGCCTGCTTTCCTGACCTGGGCTGCCGCGGGGAGCCGAGGCCGGGGTGGATGGGGAGGGAGCCCAGCTTCCCCTCCGGCTTCTGTGCCTGTCCAGCGTGCGTTTGAAATCGAGAGCTGTTCTCTGGCCGCAAACCAGTTCTCAGTGTTTCTAACAGCTTTGAGGACGTTTGATAAGCGCACGGTTGCCTATCTTTTTGGGATTTGTTGGGCTGTGTCAGTGTGTTCTGATCAAATCCGGTGACCAACGTTCCTACCTCCTTATCATGACTTGCCTTGGGAGCCACCGTGCATGCGGCTCCACCGTGTCCCTCTGTGCCTGCCACGGCCTCCCCTGTTTCCTCCCACTCTCCGCCCTCTGGAAATCATGATTCTGCTTCCAAGATGGCACCCTGGGTCCCTTGGAGGCCATGGTTGTGGGTGGGGGCTCAGTCTTGCTCCCAGAGCCAGGGGTACATGTGAGAGGGCCTGGGATGTAGCAGTTGGGTGTCCTGAAGTCACAGTGGCCACAGTTGCTCTTGCCTGGTGGGTAGGAACTTCCCTGTCAGCAAAGGGTAGCAGACTGTGTGGCTCAGAGTCAAGTGTGACCTACCAAACCGGGAGCTGTGCTATCAGTGTTTCCCAGGGAAATGGAACCAATAAGTTATAGAACTTAAGGAACTCTCTCATGCAATGGTGGGGCCCACAAATATGAAGTATGCAAGGCAGGTGGCAGGCTGGAGGCAGGACCACCATGTCGAGACAGAATTTCTTCTCCAGAAAAATCTCATGTGTTCATACTTAAGTCCTTCAACTGATTGGGCCAGGCCTACTCACATTATCCAGAATAATTTCTTCAATGTCCGGGTATTCGCTCCATGTATAGAACACCTCCCGAGCAACACCTAGACCTGTGTTTGACTCAGTGGGCACTGTGGCCAAGCTGACATGGAACGCTGGCCCTCACAACAGGTAGACTCCGGCAGCGCTACCTCCCAGCAGCAGGTGAGGGTGCTCTTCCCTCTGAGCAACCCTCACCTTCACCGATGGCCTGGCTGTGTCCCTGGTCGCCCAGCAGGCCTGTGGCCATAGCTCTTCCACGTTGTTTGCCCCGGGGGCAAGTGCACAGTAGCAGGCTCAGACAGACCGAGGCTGAATGGTCTCTGCCTGCTGGCGCCCTACACGGCTGGCGGCTGAGCCTTGGCATCGCCCACGCCCCAGGATCCCTCTCTGTTGGCACAGTTGTTCCGGAGCCCTGCCTGAGTCGCGCTGGGGCGGGGGGCCCGGAGGGCTTCGCCATCAGGCAGCTGGCCGGCGCTCCTCCCCAGGGACGCAGGCTTGGCCTTTGCTCCAGCTGCCTCTCCTGGTGGGCGCCCGTCATCATCCCAGACAGAAGGCCGGGCCCCAGCACGCAGGCCTCGGAGGCAGAGGGTCCCCGGCCCGTTAGCCTCGAGCGACCCCGTGTCCTCCACGCCCACTCGGTAAAGGAGGTCACACCTCCGTCCCGACGGGCTCTGGGGAGCAGCTGGGCTCCATCCACAGCACTGCAAGTCTCCGTGTGGTGTGTCCCCTCGAGGACCAGAGGCCGGTGTCGTCCCCACAGAACCCCACGGGTCAGGTTAGGGAGCACGTGTGAGTCCCGGGAACCCCTGCAGAGAGCCCGTCACGAGGGCGCAGGAGACGCAGGGAAAGGGACATGACAGAAGGCAGAGCTGCACGGGCCGCCAGAGCCCCACACCACGTGGTGTGCAGCGCCCACACCACAGCCCACCGGCAGGAACTCCACCAGCGGCGAGTTTAAAACCAGTACTGTGCACACCTCCCTAGCCCGCCACCCGTGCGCAGGCAGGACGTCCGTGGTGCTGATCTTAGTGCGCAAGAACCTGATATACAGATGTCACTCGGCCGCTGCCCTCGAAGGTGGCCGCGGCTGCTGGGCGGGTGCAGAGCCCTTTAAAGTTCTTTAAAGACCTGCGCCTGTCTCAGGTTCTGGCTTCCCTTTAGCCCCTGGGAACCAGTGCTTGTCCCCTGCAAGCAGGCCACTGTGCCTTTTGTGGCCACAGCCCTGTGTCTGCCAGCCCAGGGACAGAGGATGTGACACAGCAGGAGAAGACTAGCGGAAGGGAGGGGAGGGGAGGCGCCTGCCCTGGGCTCTCTCCCAGACCCCGGATCTCAGGGGCCAGGGGGCCTGGGCCTCTGCTGTCTCGGTAGATGCTGGCTGGTGATCACGTCCCAGGGCTGAGAATGTTACCCTGCTGGCCACCTCTCTGCTGCCCACTCTTCTGTGTGGCCACCAGGGTTCCCGGGACCCAGCAGGATGATGCACTGGGTGTCTGGTCGCCATTTTAGGCCAGCTGCTCCCCTGTCTCTCCTGGCTGAGGTGGTCTTCCAGGCCCGGACAGAGTGCCATGAAGGAGTGGTCCAAACAACAGAGGCTGTCTCTCTCAGCCTGGAGGCCCAATCTAAGCCTGAAGCACCTCCAGGACTGGCTCCTCCCCAGGCCGCAGGGAGGGCCGTGCCGGGCTCTCCTGGCTGCGGGGTTTGCGGCACCCTTCGGCCTTCCGTGGCTTGAGGAGCATTGCCCAGCCTCTGCCTCCGTCCTTACGGGGCGTCTCCCTGTGTCTTCACATTGTCTTCCCTCTGTGTCCAAATGTCCCACCTTGAGGATGCCAGGCGTATTTGATTAATCCCAGCTAATGAGCCACTTGGAGTTGATCACCTGTGTAAAGACACTCTCTCCAAAAAAGCGGTCAGTTTCCACGGTCCTGGGGTGCAGAGTTCTGTGTGGACTTTGGAAGGACACAGTTCAGGCCCTGCTCGCACCTCGAGCCCTGACTCTAGCCCCCAGGCTGAATTTCAAAGCAGAGACACATGTGAAGTGGGCTTTGAGGCTGGCCCTTCAGGACAGCCCTGCCCACAGGGGCTGACAGGCTGCAGGCTGATTCGTCTCTTCCCTGAGCCCCCACTGCCCCAGCGGGGCCTCTGACCCCTCTTTCCCGTCTCTAGTCCACACGGGGGGGCGGGGGTCTGTGCATTGCCTCAGAGACTCCCAGGTCATCCTGGAAGCAGCTCCTATAGGACAGTTGAACCTCCAGCCGGGGGTAACCTCAGGGTGCAGAGCCCCCTTGTAGCAAGGGTCCCCTGGCTGGGAGCCCAGCACATGCTGTTTGATACCCAGGGGACTCTGCCCACCAGCTGAACCCCAAGCTATGTCCCACTGGAAGAGGTTATTTGGCTGTCCTGAGGCCCTCGATGGTCTTTCATGACAGGCTGCATTTTCTGGGGACGTGCGTGCCACAGACCTGCTGCCATCTACACAGCCTGCTACCTTCCCCGTGTTGCAGGAGACCCGGGCAGAAGCAGGCAGCTGGGAGGGCCACCGGATTCCATGTTCTTGCTTGAGAGCATTCCAGGCAAGACACACACTTAGTAAAAGAATAGCAAATGTTGTGAAGGGATCAGAAAAGGGGACAAGGGGACACTCTCGAGGGAGAGAGTGGGTCCTCTCCGAGAGGAGGATGACATGCCCCTCCTGCCCTCCAGAAGTTTCCAGAGAGTCCCGCCCAGGTCCACCTCTTTGACAGACAGCAGGACGGCATCCGACTTCCAAGTCCCCACTGCACATGGTGAAGGGCCAGGGCAACTCTGAGTCACTGTGGTCCGTGCTGACTGCTTCTAACTGGAACCTGTTCTGACGGTTTCCGGTTGGGGGAGTATCTTTATCTCCCTGAGTTCTGGAACCTGGTCTGTGTCCGGGTCACAGGAGCCTCCCGGCCCCCAGGGTGGCTTGTGCTCTTCTTATGGGCACCTGGGGCCTGCACTTCTCCTGCAGATGATGGGGGGGTTTGCAGAGGAATGCAGCCAATCCTATTGGCTAAAGCCAGGCAGGGCTGCAGGTAAACTGCTTTCAAAAGAAAGCATGTGGGGGTCAGCAGGGTGGGCCCAGGGGACAGAGGCGTCCCTCCACGTTCCCACCACCATTCCCTAACACCTTCCCATTCTTTCCAGCATCCCTGAAACTCATGGGCTCCCGACTTTAACTGTAAAGATGCCATAGTGATTCTTCACAATAGTCGATTTGGTTGTATTTACCAAAAGGTGTTTTTAGGACAGTTTTTTCTGGCAGCTTTCACCAGGTTAGATTCAGCCACCCCTGGAGTGTTCCAGCTTCTTTCCCAGGACATGGAAGCTCAGCTCCCAAACCAGCCCCAGAGTGGCTCCTCGAGTCACCGCTAGTTGACCTCAGCCTGCTGGGCAGGTCTCCCTGCCCTCAGTGGGCTCCATGTGGGCCTGCGTCCATTCACAGGAGCCAATGGCCCGATCCTCTCCTTCCTGAAACCTGGAGGCTGTTGGCACACATCACAATGATTGCACACAACGGCTAGCTCCACACTGAAGCTACCTCCTCAGCTCACTGACCGGGTGGTCTTCTTCCTGCCACTGACACCTCCCTCCAAGTGCTGATGAATTTCTCAGGCTGGCTTGAAACACTTGCTGGGTCCTGCCCGGTAGGGTGCCCAGCTACTGTAGAAAAGCAGCTGAGCCGCTGCCCACACCCAACCTTAGGGAGCCGGCCACTGCTGCTGGGGTGGCTGCTGAGGCTGCGTGTTATCCCCCACCTGAGATCCTGTGCAGGTGGTCAAGCCACACAAAACAGAGGGGTCTTTCTTTTTTTCCTTTATTTGCAGGCTGGGAATTGAACTGAGGGCCTCGTGCATGCTGGGCAAGTGTTCTACCTGAGCTCTGCCCCTCCCCAAACTGAGGTTTTGTAGATCAAAAAACTCAGGTGTCGATTCTCATAAGGCCTAGGCGTATGAGCTGTGTGTATAAAGGTATATAGTATATGAATATATTTGTATATACACACAGTAGGATTGGGAATTATATAAAAATTTTAAAAATTTTACTCCCAAAATAACAAATTTTCGGGTTTCCTGAGAAAGCGAGTGCCACTGTTCTGGGGTCCTTAAGCGGGTCTTTTGTGTGTGACCCTCCTTCCTGGGGTCACACACACAGCGCTGTGCTGCCTTCACACCTCCCAGTGCCGGCCAGGGGCAAGAACCTGCCGCGTTTGGCTTGGCTGTGAACACCTGGCCTCCGATGGTCCGGGCGCCCGGCGCACGGCCAGGTCCCCCTTCCGTCCCGAGAGGCGCTGCGCGAGGGTCGGGTCAGTGTCTTCTCCGCCAGCTGCCACGGCTCGGAGCAGGCAGCTCTTCACCAGAGACACCAGCGTCCTTCCTTCTCACCTAGGACGGTCCCTTGTGCCCACAGCCCTGATGGCCCTGTGCTTCCTCTTGCAGGAGGAATTTTGAGGAGGGGTGCCAAGCTGTTTTTCCGCCGACGGCACCCGCAGAAAGAGCCCGGCATGAGCCAGTCACACAACGACCTCCTGTTCCTGCAGCGGCAGGAGGGCGCCCCGAGGAAGGGGGCGACCCTCACGCGGCTGCTGAACAAGAAGCTGCTGTCCAGGCACCACCGGGGCAAGAGCGCCATGAACGGGGCCCCCGTGGAGCCCTGTGCGTAGGCTGCCCGCCGCCTTCCCTGCCGCTGGAGGACGGGCACCCAGGACGCAGGAGGCCTGGCCGCTGCCGCGCACCCACTCCTCCAGCTCGGGTTCCCAACAAGCTCGTCTGAAGGGAAGGAAGGAAGTGCGTCTCCAGCCGGAGGCTTCCCCCAAGGAGAACTGACGAAGCCCAGTTTGCCACCAGAACCCCAGTGGCACCCGCAGCCCCGGCTAAGCATCGGGGTAGCAGTTAGAGAGCAAGAGCTACACCACCCGCAGGGCCTGGGAGGGACGGCGGGATTCGGTTCACCCACTGGGGCCTCTAGCAGGTGTGTGTGGGGCCCACGCCTCCAAGTCAGGGGAAGGTGTGCCCCTCTGGGCTGTCACTGTGACCAGAATGGATGGGTCACCTCTTCTAATTTGCTGCTTAGAATTAAAAAGTACACCTGGCCCTGAGAACAGGGAGGTGGAACATGGGCAGGAGTTTTGATAAAGAAATATGATAGCAGTTGATGAAATGCTTTGACAAATATAGGAAGGCATTGCCTTTGCTGTTAGCCATAGAACTTGAAACCTTACACAAACACTAAGTATGTCCCACGCATTACTGAGCATTTCCCAGGCCTCTCTGAGCCTCCTCGGAGGAGACGATGTGAATGCCGGCGTGGTTCTCCATCGTCCTCTGCCATGTCAGACGCTCAGAATGCCAGGGAGCAGTCGATGTGCAGATTTCCTCTCCGTCTGGCGCACCTTACTAGACAGGAGCCTGATGAGCCTGACCCGGGAGTTGGGAGCAGTAAGTGACAGCTCACAGAACATGGTGACCCCCACACACGCGCACTTTTTGCCAAATATTGCCTACGGCCAAAACAAAGGACTTGTAGGGCACTCGAAGAAAGTGTTCCGCATCTCAGGTGTCCATCCTTGGAATGGGAGTTTAGTGACAGATGGGAAATTCTTTTTATGGGCTCTTCAGGTTTCTGTTCTGAATGGTGCTCCTGGCCACATTTTGGGGTGTCCTTGTTTTGGTTTCCAGTGGAAAAATGAGAAGCTTGGCACGTACTTTCAGAATCCCTGTGTACCTAGCGAACCACCTCCCTCATCACTTGCCAGTTTCCACATTGCTCCGCTCTTGAACGTGTGATGCCAGCAGACGTGCTTGTCACTGGGGTGACACGTCTTGACCCTTTACTGAGATTGGTGCTCTTCCAATAAGATGGAAAAGGCTGGTGTGACCCTGACCCCTGGCAGATGGGCAAGCAGAGCCTGCCGTCCAGCGCCCTGATGGAGCCGTGGAGGAGCAAGGCCCTTTGAGAGAGCCGAGACCCAAGGACTGTTTTTCTTTCCTGTTTTTGAGGGAGAGATTCAAAAACTACACTGGGAATTCACTTTCAAATGCACATTAAAAAATTCTTAGGTGTTCCAGGAATTATCAAGTGACTTTAAAATGACTTTTTACCCACGCTTTGTTTTTAAAGATTGCATTTGAATGTTAGCCGTTGTAAAGCTCCAAAATATATTAATAGCAAGTCAGTCCCCAAAGTTAGTAATTGCTACCAACTTTTCGGGATAGGAGGGGTCACTTCTTTTCTTTGTCTTGCGATGGATAGAGTCTGTGACGTGAGAATCAATTCCAAGGGGGTGTGATGTGTCAGAATTCCAGATTTGGATCAGAAGTGTTAGTATAGATTGGGTATCCCTTATCTGAAGTGCTTGAGGCCAAAGTATTGCAGAGGTTTTGGGATTTTGAATATGTAAATAGTCTTTACCAACCAGATATCCCTAATCCCAAAAATCCAAAATCTGAACTGTCTGGAAATTCAGAATGTTTTGAGCTCCCTGATGCTTTAAAAGTTTCAATTTTGTAATTTTGGATTAGGGATATCTGGTTGGTAATTCCTAATCCTAAAATTCAACCTATATAATTAAAAAAAATTCTTTTTTGATCTGTTTGCTTTTAAAATTCAGGTCATCTTAATTAAAAAAAAAAAATAGAAGAAAGCTTTTCACCAATCCCTTCCCAAGTCCCCCCATGAGTGCTGCTGCTGTTCAACACCCAGGTCTGGGGCTCACTTCCTGGGGGTGCACCCTCGCCGTCTCTGCCAGTGGCCTTTCTCACGTCATAGAGGACACTACTGCAGGGACACGGGAAGCCCTGAGGAATGGGCTGTGTCGATACTGTGAAATCCCCTTCCACGTTGTGTAGCCAGGTCTGCTTTTTTCTTTTTTTAAACAGTGTGAGGTATTTACGTTCAAAGTGACTTTCTTGGAGATGATTAAGATCGTACGCTGAATGCTGACCGCACTCACGTGCCCACTCCTTATCCCCAGCCGAGGGTCGTGTCTTTCTGTCTTGATGGAATTGCTGCAGAGTGGCATTTTATAAGTACCAGTGCTCACTGACTGTGCCGCCCAAGCTCCCAGAGACTCATGTCACGGGTGATGCCTCAGGACCCCAGTGCCGACGCGGGTCCGCCTCTCTGGAGCAGGTGCGCTTGTTGGTCTGGATGAGCTGGCAGCCTCTCCTTCCTCTGCTTGAGGACCAGCCTGAATCTGTTGTGGAGGATGCAGCGGACGTGTGTGTGTGTGTGTGTGTGTTAAAGTAGCAATAACGAAGGTGGGGTCTCTTTACTCCAGTTGAAAATCTGCTGTGACACAGAGCATTACACAGAGCACTTTATCAATCTAGTTTCAAGTTTAAGTTCAAAACCAGTCCTTGGTCCTCACCAGGGCTACTTGGCCAACTGCTGCCAACCAATTACAAATTAGGTGCCCATCTGGACTTTTGCTTGGGTCTTACTGGCTAAGTACAGAATGTTGCAAATTTTCTTGAGCAGAAAGGGAAAGATTAATTTACATTGCTGTCACCCAAAGCAGATTTTTTCTGGGTTATGAACTCAAGGTTCTTGGCCTTGAACCCACAGAATACAAGTTGACGGACACTGGAAGTCAAAATGTGTGTCTCTTTCAGACAGAAAACAGGCCTGGGTCCTGAGCCTCATGTCAGTCCCTCTCTGTGGCCCAAACTGGCCCAGAGGTGATTACCAAAGCAATGCCTAACCCCCGCACAAGCTCAGGTTATCTTTGGCTCACTGTCCCCTGCGTTCCTGTCCCCTGTGCCAGGAGGCATTGGACACCCATCCACCCTCCGGTTCACCTGGGGTAGCAATGCTCCATTATCACTTGACTCACAGTCTGTGGTTTTTCTCACCCACACCACGTCAAACCTGCATTTTAAAGGAAGAACGTTCTCCCAGGTGCATGGAAAGGTCTGGCGTGGTGCTGAGTGTGGCGCCGATGCCGCGGCGATGACCGCATTACTCGGAAGCACTTTAAAAACAGGCGCCCGTCCTGCGTGAGCCCGAGTCCTTGGCTCCGGGCAGCTTCCTCTGAAGAACTTGTGGCTAGGAATGACCTTTGAAAGAAATAAATGTGCACATGGAACACCATGCCTTCGGTTGTCTTTGTGCTTCCTGGAGTCCTGTGCTGTGCCAAGGGTCCCATGGCCACCTCTGAGGATCTCTGAATTGCGACCTTTCTTGGTTCCTGCACGTGACTGGCCATCAGGCCAGGTGACCTAAGAGGCAGGCCATGGCCTCGTGTCTGCTTCATCCTTAGTTCTTGGCAAAGACTGTCTTCTAACTTTCTGACAAGATTTTTAAGCCACTGAGCATCAGTCTAGGCTCGAGGCTAAAGAATTCACCATAGAAAGCATTTCCGGGGTCCTTGTGGGCCACAGTGCATTGTGGGCACTACAAGCCAGGGACCCCAGAGGTGGAGCCTAGCATGGCGAGGGGGCACGTCTGGGAAGTGAAGCCCAGTGGGCGCACGGGTGCATCTGCAGGAGCAAAGCGGGAGGCGTGAAGGCAGCTCGAGGGCATGCCTCAGGCTGTTGTCACCTGCCATGGCCCCGTGCTGACCTGGAAGGACCCGGGAGCATCTCCACTTGGAGCTGAAGACAGGATGTGTTCATCTGTCCTTGACTCCTGCTTGCAGTAGGTAGGCGCAGGGGCAGGTGTCAGCTCAGCCACGGGAGCCAGGGTGTCTGTCCTTGCGCGGGGCCAGGCTGTGGTCTCTGTGGCGGGGCAGCGGGGCCTGGCATGTCAGAGACGTGCCCGGCACCACCCTGCAGGCACCTCACCCCTCCACAGTCACGGTGCTGTTTCCTCCAGTCGCACCCGAGCACTCGGAGAGTGGGCACCCGGGGGAGGGTTCCAGGAGGCCCAGGCCCACCGCCCTTCCTCTCACTGTCCCCATCCTGCCTGCTTGCCTGCTAGGCACGTGTGGGTGGCTGCCGTCACTTGCCTTCAGGTGGACTGGTCACATAGGAGCAAAGACCGAGGCTCAGCTTCCCACTGGAAGACTCGTTACCGTAGGAAGGAGGCGGGGGCCTCACAGACCCCAAGCACCCAGCTGACTCCACATCCACAGCTCACAGGTGCAGGTGGTGCCCTCAGAGCCTGGTTAGGACTTGGAGAGTTCTGGGGACCGAGTGCTGTCTGCTCTGTGGGGCCCGTGGTCAGCCTTGTGCCCACTGCCCAGGAGCTGCTATTATGTCAGCTCTCCAACCTCACCTGCGGATCACCACCAGGTAAACAATCCATCTGCACTGCCCAGAACAATCCATTTCAGTCGCCTTGGGCATTCCAGAATACACCCCTTGGCCCCAGCAGTCGCCCATCACTGTCCAGCAGTCTGACCAGGATCAAGCCCTGCCTTCTTGTGAAGGGGCTCGGTCACCAGGGTGCTCCAGACACCTGCCTGCTGTGGCTTGGTCCCCTCTCCCTCAGGCTTGCTGCCCTGCCCGCTCATCTTTTCCACCTGCTCACTGGCAGGAAGGCTGTTCCCATGTCCCCTGGGCTTAGCACGGCCTGTGCCCACCTCATGGAGACGGATGTCCACTGTTAGCTCCCCGACACAGAAGCTTGGCTTCCACCCATCCTTCCCTGCTCACCAGCACCCAGTGTCCCAGTCGGAGCCGGATGCTGGAGCAGACGTGTGACTTGACCTCAGGCACCGCACATGCGGCGCTGTGTACCTGTCAGTTAATACTCAAAGATCAAACAGTGACGCCCTGGATGAGAGCACCAAGGCCAGCCCCTCCCTCCCAGGGCAGCCCTGAAGCATCTGTTCTCACCCTGCGACCACAGCCCACCCGACGCCCAGCCACGGCTGTCTACGGTAGGAACTGCCAGGTCACGACTGCGTGTGACAGATCCAGATCTGATGGCTCTGTGCCTGTGTATCTGTTGATGTCAGCAATGTGTCAAAGCTCAGGTGTCTTGGGCACACTTCCACCTGGGGTACCAGCTGGTGCTCATGACTGCTTCAGCATGGGCACTGTGAGAAGCCCAGAGGATAGAGATTTATGTCCTAGCTGGGCAGAGCACACAGCTTTTATAGAAGAGTCAAACACAGACTCAAGGCCACCAGAGTAGCTAATACTAATCGAACACTTACTATACGCTTACTATAAGAATTTTTCAGAGTGCTCTATATGTGGTAATTTGCATATTCTTTAAAATAACTCCGTGAAGTGTGATCTACCTCAGCTTTACACATTAGGAAACTGAGGCACAGAGTCAAGTAGCTTGCCCCAGCTCACAAGCTGACAGGTGGCAGAATCAGTTTGAGCCCAGGCCACCTGGTGGAGAAGCCACGCCCACAGCCTTGCCACCTAACCCTGCAGTCAGGCAGGCAGGGAAGTCCAGGGCCTTGCAGGCCTGTCTGCGCTGGCACTGCCCGGGCTGGGGAAGTGGCACAAATGGAACGCGGTGCTTTGCACGAAGGAGGACTCCACTTATCTGCAGATTAGATCCCCCTCTTTATCTGCATAAAAATTATCTAGGTTTAAAAAAAAAAAAGGCTAGGGGTGGACGGAGAGGAGACCAGGGGTGTCTGTGGTGCTTGGGGAAGCGCCTCTGGGCAGGCCACCGCCAGGGCAGAAGCTGCGCCCTGGCACACTGTCCCAGCGCCCGCCTCCAGCCTTGGCACAGCGTCCCTAGGCCGATGGTGATGGAAGTGCTTCCATTTCTCAACTTGTTTTTAAAGCACTCAGACTGACACAACTCGTCCACCGCGCACCCAGGTTCACCCGCTTGCCAGGCCCGCTCTGCCAATTCCCTGCCCGTGTGCATCTGAGGCTGTGGGGGTCGCTGAGACGTTTCACTCTCAGCCTTCGGCAGGCTCTGAGGACAGAGGCGCCCACTGTGGCACGCTCGGGACGGGGCCACCTGGGGAATGGCACGGTCACTAGCACCGCGGAGCACAGCCACGGCTCCTCGCTCACCCACAGGACACCCTTCTAGTGAGCTGGTTTTTCTATTCTGCCCATGATTCAAAGATTGGGCTCTGCATTGCCGTTTGTAATGAAAATCCGGACATCTTTTCCCCTAACCTTGGAATTCAGGATGTAAATCGGCCTGAGAAGGTATTACTTCTGGTCTTAATTGAAGAAGTATCCCGAGCACACAGAATTTTCTTGGCTCACATGAGTGCTGTGGGCACGGATGGGCAGCCTGCGCCGCGGGCACTGACGTGAGGAACGGCTTCCAGGGGGCCGAGGAGTCGCGGTCTGCCTTTTCTGTCACTGTGACCAAAAGTCCTGACAGGGACAATGGGGAGGAGGAGAACTTTATCTGGGCTCACATTTCCTGAGGATTGGTACATCCTCGGCCAACTCCACAGCTCTGGGCCTGAGGTGAGGCAGAACTTCCTGACTGAAGGGCTTGGTGGAGGAAAGCAGCTCAGAACATGGTAACTAGGAAGCACAGCAGGACAGCTCCACTCATCAGGGACAAACTGAAGCCCCAAAGTCACAGCCTACCTGCTTACAGTTACAATCCATCAGTAAATCCGCTGGAGGTTGACCTCTCGTAATCTAATCAGCTCAGCTCTGAAAATTCTTGCATTGTCTCAAACATGAGCTTCTGGGGGACACCTCATATTTAAACCACAACACACTGCCCCTGGCCCCCAAAGGCTCTTGCCCATTTCACAGTGCAAAATAAATCCAGTCCATTTCCAGGAATCCCCATCGTCAAAACAGTTCTACCATTGCCCGAAAGTCCACATCCAAATCTCATCCAAGACTCAAGGTAAACTCATGGATGGTGTCCCCTGTAAGGGCAAAAGCAAGTCACATATACCCAATATGTAATGGCAGAGTAAACATTCCCATTCCACCAGGGAAAAATAAGGGCACGAAGAAGAGAGAGGCCTAAAGTAAGACTGAAATCCAGCTGGGTGAGCAAGTCCTACAGCTCCCTGCTCAGCCACTGGGCGCAGGGCATGAGGATGCTCTCTCCGTGGCTGCGTGGCTCCCTGGCCTGTGTGTTGCAGCCCACATGGCCTCTCTTGCTTGTCTCTGCTCAGTTCCTGCAGTTTTCCTCGGGTGATGTTCCATGTCACAGCCATCTCTGAATCTTTGGGGCTTCCTTCTCGTACCTTCACGCATCGCGCTCTCAGGGGTGCCCACAGGGACTCTGACCCTGCTGCACCTTGCCTGGCCTCCCAGGCCTTCCTCTGCAATTCTGGTAGATGCCTCCATGACCCCCAAACTCCAGTATCCTTCATTCCTGCAGAATCGGCACCATGTGGTTGATGACGAGGTCTGCCATCTTGAGCTCTAGTAGCCACGCCTCCTGGGACCCTGGTTGCAGCAGCCTCTGCATGTCTGGGTGGCTGAGCATGGTAAAAACAAACAAAAAAGCCCAGACCCCAAAACTTACTAGCTGCCCCACCCCCACAAGCAGGATGCTTCTGTAGTCTCATCTCAAAAGAATTTGAATTTTTACTTTCACTCTGGAGACAGATGGGTGTGGTCTAACCAACTCCCAAGATGTCCTTAGGCCATCTTTCCTATTACTTCTTTAAAGCCTGAAATCTCCTTAATAACTGCCTATTCCTTAGCCAGTTTTACTCACATTTTTCTGCCTGCAAGTGTTTCAAATCCTCTCCGCTTTCTGCTCCTGGTTATTATGGTAAACTTGGCTAAAATCCACCAGCAATATCCACGCCACCGTCCGAATGCTGCGCTGCCTTTAAGTTCCCTCCACCAGATCAATTCAGTCCCATAAAAAGTCTCAGGACAGAGGCACAGTGTAGATAACTTCTGAGTCAAAACAGAACACGAACGGCCTCCAGTCCAATCCAGCAGCGTCCCCTCCTCTGAAACCTCATGAGCCCAGTCTTCACTCTCTGCGGTGCTACTGGCATTCAGGTCCTCTGAAACCACCGCGGTCACCGTCAAGCTCTGTTACAACATTCTGAAGCTTCTCCAGCTCACATCTCTGAATGTTCAACCCCAACACCCCCCATGCCACACAAACCATGGTCACATTAGTCACAGCAACACCCACGTCTCAGCGCCAATTGGTTTTAGTTAGCTCTTTCATTGCTGTGACAAAAACAACACAGGACAAGTTTATTTTGGCTCATGATTTCAGAAGTTCAGTCTGTGATCACCTGAGTCTGCAGCTCTGGGCCCAAGGTGAGGCAGGACATCATGACCAAAGGGCCTGGCAGAGGAAGCCGTTGAGGACATGGCAACCAGGAAGTAGAGAGAGCTCTGCTCAACAAGGACAAGATATAGACCCCAAAGGCACACCCCGAGGCTCTTCCTCCAGCCACACCCTACCTGCCAGCAGCTACCATCCAATTAACCCGCCTCCAGGGAGCAACGCAATCTCTCATAATCTAATCATCCCACCTGATTCCTGCACTGTCACATGTGGGATTGGGGGGACACTCAAATCTAAACCATAACAAGGTCTCTTTTACTCTGTCTTTCACTCTTGCTGTGATTGCCACTTGCTGTCTTTTGTTCATGCACGTTGGTACCTATTTAGTGTGCAAAGGCCCAGAGAATCGGCCACTTGAGTAATGCCACAGAAGGGCTGCACTTGGGTGCTGGGTGTCTGTCAGCTGTAGGTGCGGAGATGGGGCTGGAGAGCATTTGGGCAAAGACCTGAATGAAGAGATGGTGGTGGGAAACCTGGGAGTACTTGAAGGTGGAGCGACAGAAGGAGGCTGGCAGGAGGCAGGTGACCCTACTTGATGGGCTCTGGGCAGGGAAGAGGGCAGGGTGGACAAGTGAGTTGTTCTGGAAAGGTGAGGGATGCCCTGGGTCAGTTTCCTGCACTGCAACTGGGAAGCCACTGTAGAATGTTGGGGGCGGGGCCACAATCAGAGAGCCAACCCAACAACTTTCCTGCTCCATGGCCTCGCATCCCAGGACTGCACAGGGGCATGCAACACTTCCCTTTGCATGGCATTTGGTGACGACCAAACTTACACAGGTGCCACTGTGTCTAGTGCACTCTGTAGGGTGAACTGCATGTGGAATTGGTGGACCAAAGCATTTGGAAGTTCTATGGATATGTACTAACTGCCTGGATGGAGGTTCTACCAACTTATTCTCCCTGGCAGTGTCTCTGTAGTCCTTTCAAACAATACAATAAGCCTTTTAAATTCACTAACCTAATAAAATCCCCTCACTGCAATCTTGTTTGTTCTCTTATTATGGATACTGTAGTTAAATCCCTTTTCATATGCTTAAGAGACACTTTTTTTGCAAGTGATTCCTAAGACCTCACATACATGGGAAAGGAGCCCTTTGTGGTAACAGTTCTTCATATAAATTTCCCCAGTTCATCACCACCCTCTCACTGCAAGTTTTCAGGCAAAAATGGATGATAGTTTGCCTCTCTGAACTGGAGAACCCAGGACTACGTTAAAAGAGCTTGAGTCCCTTCTATTCCCAGAATTTTGCGATTGCACACTTTTTATTTTGAAGGCAGACCTCAGGCATGCTAGTCAAGTCCTCTAGCACTGAGCCACATCCCTAGTCCTTATAGCTTTGAGACAGGGTGTGGTCAAGTTGTCCAGGTGGGCCTGTGGCTTGTGGTCCTCAGCTTCAGCCTGCGTCATGGGGACTGCAGGCATAGGTACTGCACACACTCATGTTGGGGTGCTTCCCGATTCTCTAGCTTTTCACTTGGCTGCTCCCAAGGCGGCCACGGAAGGGAGCCCCTGAAAGGGCCGGCCCTCTAACTTCACAAAGTGCTTAGAAGTCAATCAAAAGCCAGCCCAGGATGCTAACACCGCCTAAACTCAGAAATCACAGGCCGCAACCCCAGACCCGCGCTGGAGAAAATTCGATCCCCTCCATCTTCATCACTACCTCCCACCCAGAGAAACCAGGCTTCTCCCAGCCATCGAGAGAAAAGGGGCCAGCGACGGGCTAGACCTCGAGTGGCCAACATGCGTCCTCCGTCTCCCACTGGCCGAATCCAAGCCTCCTCATTGCCGCCGTCCCGCCCCTTCAGTCTGACCGGAGCTTCGGGTTGGACGCCCGCCCTCCAGGGGCTCCTCCGGGTCCCCATTCCAGGCCGCCCGATGCCTCATCCACTCCACCGGCCACCCGCTCCCCCAGCTCCTGGGTCCACGCCGCGCGTCACACGCTTCCCCTGCCGCAGTCCGCACCGGTCGCCACAGGCTTCCGGGGTCCCCGGTTCGCGCAGCCCGCCATACGCTCCCCGGGGTCCCAGTCCACGCCTCCCGCTCCCCGACGCCCGGTCCACGCCACACGCCCCCCGACACCCAGTCCACGCCACACGCCCCCCGCGTCCCATCCACGCCGCCCTCTGTCCGGCAACCGGTCCACGCCGCCCGCCCCGGCCCGGTCCACTCCCCGCCACCCCGTCCACGCCGCCCGCCCCGGCCCGGTCCACTCCCCGCCACCCCGTCCACGCCGCCCGCCCCCCGGCCCGGTTCACTCCCGGACACCCCGTCCACGCGGCCCTCTGCCTGGCAACACGTCCACTCCCGGACACCCGTCCGCGCCGCCCGCCCCGCCCCGCCCGGCCGCGCACTACAACTCCCACGATGCCGCGCCGCCGCCCGCCGGCTTCCGGTGCTGCGCAGTTTCCGGAGCGGATCGCAACCCGGAGTCCGGATCCGATCCCGCTCTGCACATTCCAAAGGCAGGTAAAGCCCCGGGCCGGGCCCGCCGCCCGCCCCGGCGCGCGCCCCCCGCCCGGCCCGCGCCGCCCGCCCGCCGCCGCCCGGCGCCCGCCCGCCCCGCCGCGCCCGCCCGCCCCGGTCCAGCCGCCATGCCGACTGTTCTTTGTTACATTCGCCGGCCGCGGGCGCCGTGGGCGATCGGAGTCAAAACCCGGCTGGATTTCCGGAGCCGCTCCGGGATCGCCCTGCGCGCCCGCCCGCCGCCGCCCGCCGGGTCCCGCCGCCGCGGGCGCTCCGGGCCGGCCGGGCCCGCCGCCCAGTGCGGGGCCCGCGCCGCGCCCGCCGCCCGCCGCCCGCGCCGCCCCCCGCCCACGGCCCGGCCCGCGCCCTCCGCGCCGCCCGGCCGGCGCCCACGCACGCGCCCCGCGCCGCCGGCCGCCAGCTCCCGTGCGGGGCCGGCCCGGCGCCCACCGCCCAGCGCGTCGGCCCCGCGCAGCCCAGTGTGGCGCCAGGCCCCGGCCACGCGAAACGCCCGCGCCGCTACGCGCGGGGGTCTCCGCGCCCTCCGCCCCGCGTGGCCTCCTGACGTCGCTCTCCGCGTCCTCGGGCACAGCCCCGGGAGCACCGAGAGGCCCTGGGCCCGGCCTCTTGGGGGTTTAGAAAAGCGGAGGTCTGGCGGTGGCCTCCTCCGGCCCCTCGGCCTTAGGGAAGGGCGTGAAAGAGGCGACAGGTGCCCGGGAAGGGAGGACCGGTGGGGCGAGGGCCACGTGCGGCCGCCTGCGTTCTGAGCACAGGACCTGGACACTACTCCCTGGTGGCTAGTTCTGGGCACAAGCCCTTGGTGTAGTCCGTGAGGACCTTTTTCTCACGTGCTCAGAAATTGCCACCCGCTCCCTGGCCAAAGGTAGTTTAAAATGGCAGAAACCGGCGTGTGATCCAGAAGTGGCAGGACCAGTGCCTCGGCTTACAGCTGCCACATCTGCAGAAGCCACACCTAAAGCCCACCCCACTGGGACCCTGAAGGCATTTGGGGGGTGAAGAGTGAGGGAGCACCTGACTACGCAGACCTCCAAAGACCACAGGGCCAGTTCTGACTGGGTAGTGCGGGATCCAACACTTGTCAGCGAGCCCCACATACATACCATGTCCCGAATTGAAACCTGGGCATTTTCACCTCTGAATTTTCATAGCTTCTCTTCACTTCCCTGGGTCTCCTTGAAATCAAGGCCTCATGATGAATCCTTAAGAAATAGGATATAGTCTGGATTTGTAAAGGGAAAACACAACATTTTCACATTTCTTACATCTGTGGTTAATACTTCTGCAGCAGAGTTACCAAGAAGGAGCTTATAAATATGTGCAGTTTTGAAGGCAGATGCGACAGTTATTTCTCCAGAAGACAAATTTTAAAAAGCGGCCATAGTTGCAAGGCTGAGACTTACCTTAGAATAATTATGTTTGAGAAGGTACTCTGTTCACTGAGGATGTAGGGCTGATATTTTTTCATCGTCATCTGCAGTAGTCCAGGAGAGAAAAATACTACTTTGCAGACTTGAGGGAGATTTAGATCTGCTGCCGCGACTGTGCGCAGTGACTGAGGTGTTTCTCAGACTCAGTTTCTCATATTCTGAGCATGGAGAGCTCCTGACCAGTTCACTGTGGTGTTCGTGTGCACAGACTCAGTGATTTGGCCACGTCCTGAAGGACACTTTCATGTGCTCAGCACTGAGTAAGAGGAAGCCTGATGGACTGGAGTTCAGGCAGGTGGGGGAGGCGGTGTAGACAATAAGCAATAAAAGTTACAGGTTACCTGCAGGTAGTGAGGGCATGAAGGAGGACCGTGACAGAGGCTGCCAAGTGGGCAGGGTGGTGCACCAGGGAGCTGGACCAGAGAGGTCTGCCTGAGCAGGGGGTGTTTGAATGGAGACCAGAGCAATGAGGCAGCCTCTTGGTGGAGATCAGATGAATTCATCCCAGGCAGATCCTTGCCAGCACAAAGGTCCTGGAGTGGGAGTAGCCTTGGGTGTCGACAGGGGAGGCAGCAGGACTGCACCGTACAGGTTTTAAGCTGAGCACCGCAGGCTGCCCTTGGGGGCTTTGAGCAGGGCTGGGACGGGGTCTGTGCTCTTAGAGATGACCCTGTGGCTACTGAGTGGGTGTGACAGCCATCTACGCCCAACGTGATTTCACTCAAACAGGTGTAGGCAGAGGGGAGCCCGGTGGGGACTGAGCCTGGGCTGGGTCAGGCCCTGCGCTGGTCAGGATGGGCACAGTGGGCCGTGGCAGTGCTGCTACTGAGGTAGGGCGGACTGCTGGCCCTGGGGGCAGGGGCCCCAACAGCCAGGCTTCCTTCAGCTGTCCCTGTGGGTGGGGGCCGTGGGCCTGTCCCAGGAACTCCCACTGAGGACGGACCCCTCCCCTGCAGCGCAGGAGACTGTCATGGTGACGGCTTGGGCGTGGGCACCTGGTCCAGCTGCCGCGTGACTCCGTGTGGGTGACAGAGCCTTGGTGGCCTGCAGGATCCTGCAGGCCGAGTGCAGGTGTGTGCTCAGCACCGTCGGGTGTTCTGGCTCCTGGCTCAGAGGGTAGAGCAGGCCCCACCGTGCCCGGGGGTGAGGCTGCAGGCCCTCTCATGCTGGCAGGGAACCGTTGTCTACCACAGGCACTGGGCGGGGGAACGTCCCATCCACCGGCTTGAGCACGGCACTCCTGTGAGGCAGACGGGCTTGGTATGGGTCGTGGACCACAACGCAGCGACGGCTGGAAGCAGCCAGCACAGCCTGTGGTTCTGCAGCGTCCAGGCCTGTGCTGCTGACGCTGTGCTGCCGAAAGATGCAGAGGGGCATCAGCAGAGGGCGGTCAGGCCTGGATGTGTGGCACTGGGCTCGAGTTCCCGGGGCGGAGGGACCTCGCGCCAGGCTCTGCCTGGAGAAGGGTGTGCGCAGGTGTGTCACGCAGGTCTTTGCTCTCGCAAGTTCAAATATACTAGTTCGTAATCTTGTATGTTCAATGTCTGATTAGTTATGCTGCTTGTGCCTGTATTGTGAGCAGAACTTCGGGGCTGCTGTAGCCTGTTGCATGGGGGTCCGTGGCACCTCCCTCAGGCAGGCCGCCTCAGCTCAGACGCAGCGGGGGGCATGCTGACCCAGGTGGGCGTCCCCTCGGCTCCGTTTCTGTGTGTAGATGGTAGAGGGCTTGCCTTTCTCACCCTCCTGGCCCAGAAATTCCTCCTGAAGAACCAGAAGTGAAAATCAGAATACAGACGTCCTCTTGGATGAAGCCAAGAGGTTCAGAAAGAGAACAGAGAAGAAATTATGGAAGAAATAGTGACAGAAACCTCAGGGCCAAGGACATGCTGCCAGGTGGAGAGTGCTGGCCGCCCAGCTACCCGGTGTGAGGCGGAGGCAGACCTTCCAGGGTGCCGGAGGTGGGGGGGCACATGGGGCCTCTGCCAGCCGCAGAGGGATCAGGTGGGGTGACCTTGGGGGCCATGGGGACATCCAAAAGATGGCCCTCCGTGGCCCTGTCAGCCAGGGAAGCCACAGGAGACTGGACCCAGGGAAGGGAGCACTGGGCTCCAGAAGCAGGCCCGAGCTCAGGAAAGCAGAGCAGGTCCTGGGTGACAGAGGGGCGGGGCGGCCCAGGCTGGCTGGTGTCACGAGCGCAGCCAGAGAGAGGGCTCTGGAAGCACAAAGGCGGGCCCTCGCTGCCCCCTCCTGCCCTGTGGCACCAGCAGAGCCTCTGCACACAGGCACACGTCAAAATCGCACCCAGGTCCTGACGGCACAGGATGCAGGACCCACTCGACATAGCACAGCAACACGGTGCCGTGGCTTTCGTGTGCACGCAGAGTGACATTGCACACGACGGCAGCAGACGGAACTGCGGGCAAGAACTAGGCCAACCTAAAAACAACCAGCGGACTCTTAGAAGGTTAGGCTAGAAATGTGTGGCAGACACGTTGAGGCCACCAGTGGTATTTCCAGTCCTACGTGACGTGCACTGACCAACCAGACCTGGGCAGGGAGGGGAAGGGCAGGCGAGAATGCCGGCCCCTGCCATCCAGTGAACACAGGGTCAAGGGAGAGACAGACACGGCAGAGGCCACTGGGACAGTCCCTGGATCTGGGGACGGGACAGGGAATGACATACTGGGACAACAAGGGGACCAAGCATCCCCAGCCCTGTTCTTGTGGATGTCGACCTGGGCGTCAAATTACATAGGAGAGAACCATGCGGGGGGCAGGGGTGCCTGGTGAGCAGTCTCTGTCACATTGGTTCTGTGAGATCCTGGAGTCCTTATTGCTTTAGGGGCGTCAGTTCCTCTGGTGACAGCTGGCACCTAAGCAGGCAGCCCCATTCCCATCGGGTCTAGCGGATCCCACTTGGAGGAATCCCACCATGGGGTGATCTGCCCGCAAGACATGCTCTTCCTGGAATCTTGACGATGTAGTAGCTGCTGTTACCTTGATGTCTTCAGTCTTGAAGAGGGACAAGGTCGTTAGGTTGGGTCGTTCAGGGTCAGTCAAGCTGTAATGCCAGTGTTGAGACAGGCCTCCGTAAGTGGTTGGCATGTCTGCGGAGCTGAGCAGGCTCTGACCCACAGGTCGAGGTGAAAGAGACAGGAACGAAGACAGATGCCACTTTTCCCCTTCCTTTGGTTATGCGTTGGAGTCCGCGCTTTGGCAAGTGCAATGTGCACGTCCCTGACCGCATCTCCACCCGTCTACAGCTGGCGAGAAGGCGGGAGAAGAGCCAGGTGAACCCAGGCCCAGCGCAGTGCAGGGCCAGTGATGCGGGGCCTGGGAAGGCCCAGAAATGAAGACCCCCGAGGGGCGGAAGCCACTTGCTTTGGCCAGAAGGGAACACTGTGTGCCCAGGGAGTGAGAAGGGGAAGAGGGACGTGGCGGGCTGTCCATGCAGGTGCATGAGTCCAGCTTTGTTGGCGGGTAGGCAGCGAGGGCCCCTCCTGGGTTTTGCCCTGTCTTCAGTGGCCCTGTTGAAAGTGTGCTGTCTACACCTGGACCTCCACAGGGAGGAATGTAGACGTCGTGGCAATGCCGGAGGGGGAGAGAACGGTGGGGAGGAGGTGTGGGAAGACACTCTAGCAGTGGTGGCCAGGGGACCCAGAGTCCAGTTAACCTCTTAGGGTCCAGAGGAGGAAACCAAGGCCTAGGGAGGGCAATAGGCAACTCAGGTGTTTCCCTTCTAGCACGTGGCTGTGGCAGGTGTGCCCTGGGCTCTGGCTGCCAGCCCCTTACAGCAGGACCACCGGAGCCTGAGCTGTGGACCACGGCTCCTCAGCTTTGCCAGTCAGGGTGCCCGGGAAACGTCCTCTGCACAGGTGTGTTCGGGGGTTGTCTTGAGGAGATTCCCTCAGATCTTTGCTGTGGGCTCCTCGGGCCTTGGCCTGCAAGCATGCAGCACCCTCCTGACTGGGGTCTGCCGTGGCCTCGCGCAGAAGTCCTCTCTGCCCACCTGCTGACCTGTCCCTCCAGCATCTTTCAGGACCATGCCACACGTGGTTTTTGAAGATGGTCCACTCACTTCTTCCCCTAGTGATTCCTCCTTGTTTCTGGTGTAGTCACGAGGGCCTGCGCGGTGGGAAGGACGTCCCGGCCTGCGCCAGGACCAGGTTTCAGGGCACTTGAGATGTGGTGGTCTGAATGGAGACGCAGTTAAGTGCAAAATACAACCCAGACCGCCGGGACTCAGTATGAGAAAACCCCTTAGAAAGTTCCATATTGATCACACGAAATAGTATTTTGGACTTATGAAGTTAAGTAAGATGTGGTTAAAATCACATATTTGATGGGCTGGGGTTGTGGCTCAGTGGTAGAGCGCTTGCCTAGCTTGTGTGAGGCACTGGGTTCCATTCTCAACACTGCATATAAGTAAATGAATAAAATAAAGGTCCATCAACAACTAAAGAATATATATAAATAATTTTTTTTAAAAATCACATATTGGAACCTTCCAAGGTTTTTTATGGCTAAACAAGATTGTGCTACAATTGATATGGAAAGGCAAAGGAAGTTTGCCTAGAACAGTTTTGAAAAAGGTTAAAGTGTCAAGAATCATTAAGTTCTGTGAGGTTGCGGCACTAAGCCTGGTGTGCTTGATGCCATCAGGAGTGGGTTGGGGGAGGGACAGACTCAGCTGGGTGGAACAGAGTGCCCAGAGGCGCACCCCGAGAACGCAGCCAGCTGGCCTTCACGAGGTCACGGCAGCTCAATAGTACTGCAGAAGTTAGGCATCCTGGACCCCAGATCAACCTCGCCCCCAGCCAGACGTCTTTGCTTGTTTTTGGTGCAGGACCCCGCATGGTAGGCAAGTGCTGTGCCACGGAGCCGCTCCCCAGCCGCAGCGGAGCCTCTTCTGCAGAGATGAACTCGCACTGGTAGTGACCGTTACTAAGACACAGGGGAAGAGGACCCAGAGCTGGGCGACCAGGTCTGGAGGTGCTCCTGAGCGCCAACTGGATTCCAAGCCCTTCCCTGTATTTCTCTGACGAGCTTTATGGTTCTACGTCTCGTCGGTGATCTGCTTTGACGCCTGTGGCGTCCAGTTGTCTAGCTCCGTCGCTCTGGCTCCTTCCTCCATTCCGCCACTCGAGCTGCATCAGACTCGGCGGGGTGCGTGCCTGTGGGTGTCCTTCTGGGTTCACGTGACTGCCTGTCAGTGGGAGCCAGGTCCACGGCCCCTTCGCTTCAGCTTCACTTTCAGAGTTGTTTTGAACCTGTCACCGCAGTGACCTGCTGTGTAGGTTCTGGTGTCACTTGTCACACAGATCATTTGCCTGAGGTCCACTCTCTTCCTGTCACCGCCAGCTTAGTTGCAGGAGGCGCTGAGCCTGCTTGACACCCTTGAGGCACTCAGTGTTCTGACCTGTCCCGGGTCCCTCTGTCTCCATGTCGTGTGGCAGTAGTCACACCAGCTTCCTCTCCGCAGAGGGCAAGGCCCAGTTCAGACCCGGGCTGCTGCGTGGGAACCACCTGGGGGCTGTGGAAGCCCCATGTGGCCCCACAAGTCTGATCGGCAGGTTGGGCGGGGCCAGGATTTATATTTCCACGAGATTCCAGGCAACGCTGTTACTGCCGGCTCCTGGTCCAGGGTCCACACTGAGAACCACGGGGGAGGCAGGACTGGTGGTCAAATGGCAGACTCTCGCGTTGTGGTCCTTCTCTCCTCGTGTCTGCACCGAATGTTCTGCATCTCACTGCGGGAGTCCTTAGGGGCCCTGGAAGCCGGAACTGGACGCCCTCTTCTCCAAGGGTACGTTCAGAGCGCAGAAGGGACGTCGCTCGCCAGAAGGCAGATGTGCTGTCCCTCCATGCTGCCTGGGGTCCTGTGGACTCTGTCCTGGGCTGGGAAGAGCTCTTCAGAGAAACCCCTTTGGGGACCGGGTTTCTGTGTGAGTGTTGTTCCCAGGACCGTTCAGTAAGCACAGTGGGGAGAGCTGGGTGCAGCCCCGCGTCCTGCCCCTCTCGCTGTGTCCTGTAGCTTCTCTAAGGCACTCAGCCAGGCGTCCTCTGCCTGGGACATGTGGAGGGCGGGGCAGTCTTTGAGGGGCAGGCCAAAGGCAGCTGCTGCCCCAGGAAGGCGGCGCGGCCGGGCCTCGGAGGGTGTGTCCAGGCCTTGCTGCAGGACGTGCGGAGCCCTTGCTCTGCTCCAGTTCCCACGTCCTCAGGGCTCTGCCTGCTGGGACCTGACCGCAGTTCTCGGTGGCCTCCTGAGACCTGCTGCTCCTGTTGCAGAGCCTCCTGACCCAGGCAGAGCTGCTGGGAGGGGGGTTCCTGTGATAGGGCATGGGTCCCTCGGCCCCAGTGCCACATGAGCGGTGTGTGAAAGCAGCCCCCAGCCCAACCCAGGGCTGCTTCTGCCTCCTCGTCTATTGCGGTTTGGATCTTAAATGTACCCTAAAAACACATGTGTTAAAGGCTTGGTTCCCAGCTGATGGTGCTCTTGGTGGGTCCTGGAACCCTTAGGACGAGGGGCCTAACAGGAGGAGAAGGTCACTGGGGGCACGTCCTTTATGGGTATGTGGGGGCCCAGCCCTCCCGCTCCTGTGCTTCTTCAGCCACCGCGGGAACCGCTTTGCTATACCACGTGCTCCCTGCTGTGATGTCTGCCTCACCAGAGACCAGAAACAACAGAGCCACCGACCATGGACTGACACCTCTGAGACCATGAGCCACAATAAACCTTTCTTCCTTTATGTCGATTTTCTGAGGTGTTTTGTCACACTCTTGAAAAGCTGATTAACACACTTGCTCTTTTGTCTTCTGTCAGAGACCATCTGCCGTCCCCATCCCAGACAGTCCCCTCCCACAGGCAGTGCCCATCAGCCAGGGGTCCAGGGAGGTGCGGGACTGAGTTGGCCTCGCTGTAACCCGTGGGGCAGCCTCACAGCTTGGTGGTGGCGTACCGTGCCCTGTGCCGTGTCTGGGAGGAGCAGGCCCTGGTTATTTCAGGCCTCTGACAGGCGACTTGGAAGTGCACCTCCTCGGCCTTGTGTCTTATAGCTAATTCACTCTCATTGTGACGCTTTCCACTCACGGTCCATCTTACAGTCACATGTGTGTTCAGTGAATCTGAACATGCATCAGAGTGTTCCTTCAGGTGTGTGTGTCCTTTCAGTCTCCAGCTGCCAGGATGGTGGGTGGAGGGTGAGCAGGATTAACACTGGGGTGAGACCCAGCAGTGGACGCAGAGGGAAGGAGGAGGGTGCAGGGAGGAGGCGGGCGGGACAGTGACCTGGTGACATGCAGTGTGTGCACCTCACTGTGCTCCTCCAGGCTGCACAGGTGGATGGGACAGTGATCTGGGACACGCAGTGTGTACACCTCACTGTGCTCCTCCAGGCTGCACAGGTGGGACAGTGACCTGGTGACACGCAGTGTGTGCACCTCACTGGTGCTCCTCCAGGCTGCACAGGTGGGTGGGACAGTGATCTGGGACACGCAGTATGTGCACCTCACTGTGCTCCTCCAGGCTGCACAGGTGGGACAGTGACCTGGTGACACGCAGTGTGTACACCTCACTGTGCTCCTCCAGGCTGCACAGGTGGGACAGTGATCTGGTGACACGCAGTGTGTGCACCTCACTGTGCTCCTCCAGGCTGCACAGGTGGCGGGACAGTGATCTGGGACATGCAGTGTGTGCACCTCACTGTGCTCCTCCAGGCTGCACAGGTGGCGGGACAGTGATCTGGGACACGCAGTGTGTGCACCTCACTGTGCTCCTCCAGGCTGCACAGGTGGGACAGTGACCTGGTGACACGCAGTGTGTGCACCTCAGTGGTGCTCCTCCAGGCTGCACAGGTGGCGGGACAGTGACCTGGGACATGCAGTGTGTGCACCTCACTGTGCTCCTCCAGGCTGCACAGGTGGCGGGACAGTGACCTGGGGACACGCAGTGTGTGCACCTAACTGGTGCTCCTCCAGGCTGCACAGGTGGGACAGTGACCTGGTGACACGCAGTGTGTGCACCTCAGTGGTGCTCCTCCAGGCTGCACAGGTGGGTGGGACAGTGATCTGGGACATGCAGTGTGTACACCTCACTGTGCTCCTCCAGGCTGCACAGGTGGCGGGACAGTGACCTGGTGACACGCAGTGTGTGCACCTCACTGTGCTCCTCCAGGCTGCACAGGTGGCGGGACAGTGACCTGGTGACACGCAGTGTGTGCACCTAACTGGTGCTCCTCCAGGCTGCACAGGTGGGACAGTGATCTGGGACACGCAGTGTGTGTGCACCTCACTGTGCTCCTCCAGGCTGCACAGGTGGGACAGTGATCTGGGGACACGCAGTATGTGCACCTCACTGTGCTCCTCCAGGCTGCACAGGTGGGACAGTGACCTGGTGACACGCAGTGTGTGCACCTCACTGTGCTCCTCCAGGCTGCACAGGTGGGACAGTGACCTGGTGACACGCAGTGTGTGCACCTCACTGTGCTCCTCCAGGCTGCACAGGTGGGACAGTGACCTGGTGACACGCAGTGTGTGCACCTCACTGTGCTCCTCCAGGCTGCACAGGTGGGACAGTGACCTGGTGACACGCAGTGTGTGCACCTCACTGTGCTCCTCCAGGCTGCACAGGTGGGACAGTGACCTGGTGACACGCAGTGTGTGCACCTCACTGTGCTCCTCCAGGCTGCACAGGTGGATGGGACAGTGACCTGGTGACACGCAGTGTGTGCACCTCACTGTGCTCCTCCAGGCTGCACAGGTGGGACAGTGATCTGGGACACGCAGTATGTGCACCTCACTGTGCTCCTCCAGGCTGCACAGGTGGGACAGTGATCTGGGGACACGCAGTATGTGCACCTCACTGTGCTCCTCCAGGCTGCACAGGTGGGACAGTGACCTGGTGACATGCAGTGTGTGCACCTCACTGTGCTCCTCCAGGCTGCACAGGTGGATGGGACAGTGATCTGGGACACGCAGTGTGTGCACCTCACTGGTGCTCCTCCAGGCTGCACAGGTGGGACAGTGATCTGGTGACATGCAGTGTGTACACCTCACTGGTGCTCCTCCAGGCTGCACAGGTGGGACAGTGATCTGGGACACGCAGTGTGTGCACCTCACTGTGCTCCTCCAGGCTGCACAGGTGGCGGGACAGTGACCTGGTGACACGCAGTGTGTGCACCTCACTGCTCCTCCAGGCTGCACAGGTGGGTGGGACAGTGACCTGGTGACATGCAGTGTGTGCACCTCACTGTGCTCCTCCAGGCTGCACAGGTGGCGGGACAGTGACCTGGTGACACGCAGTGTGTGCACCTCACTGTGCTCCTCCAGGCTGCACAGGTGGCGGGACAGTGACCTGGTGACACGCAGTGTGTGCACCTAACTGGTGCTCCTCCAGGGTGCAGAGGTGGGTGGGACAGTGTTCTGGGACATGCAGTGTGTGCACCTCACTGGTGCTCCTCCAGGCTGCACAGGTGGGACAGTGATCTGGGACACGCAGTGTGTGCACCTAACTGGTGCTCCTCCAGGCTGCACAGGTGGGACAGTGATCTGGGGACACGCAGTGTGTGCACCTAACTGGTGCTCCTCCAGGCTGCACAGGTGGGACAGTGATCTGGGGACACGCAGTGTGTGCACCTAACTGGTGCTCCTCCGGGCTGCACAGGTGGGACAGTGATCTGGGACACGCAGTGTGTGTGCAACTCACTGGTGCTCCTCCAGGCTGCACAGGTGGGTGGGACAGTGATCTGGGACACGCAGTGTGTGTGCAACTCACTGGTGCTCCTCCAGGCTGCACAGGTGGGCGTCTCATTTCTGCTTTGCAACTTAGAATCTGCGGCCCTGGAATGAACAACCAGACCTCCCTGCGAAGGGATACGGGGGTCAGTCTGCACCCCACTGCCCCACGTGGAGGTGGTACATAAGTGACTCTCAAAGGATAGATGGGAAGTAGAAGGGCCAGCTCCGACCACGGTCTGTGTGGGAGCAGAAGAGCCTCCGCCATGTCGCGTGTGGGAATTCACGGGACACGAGGCACAGGTAGAGACTGAAGGAAACAGGCTTTGCTAGGCACGACTACCGCTGGGCAGGTGGTCAGGCCAGGGGACAGAGGACAGAGGAGGTGGCAGCGCGAGAGCTGGCTTTTGGGAACTAGGGCTGTGTGACCAGTGGACACTGAGGGCTGAGGTGAGAAGATGGAGTCTGAGTCATGAGGACGCGTAGTCACCGGCCCTTCCTGTCCTCTGAGTTCATTAAAGACCATGAAGGAGTTCCAGAGACCTCCCCTAAGCAGGCCTACTCCCTGTTCCCTTGCACAGCGCAACGTCCCTGCGTGGGCCAGGGGAGGCCTTGCTGGGAGCCGACTTTAAAAATGCTGTGCAGAAAGCACATCGGTAACTGGTTCTCTTATGTCCTGACAGGTGTGGAGATGGCCGAAGATGGCAGTGAAGAGATCATGTTCATCTGTAAGTGACTCGTGGCCAGGAACACAAACGACTGGACACGTGCTGTCTAGGCAAAGCCACTTCCATCAAAAACATGGAAAAGTCTTTCCTTTTTAAACTGACCTGGTCTTACTGATTGGAAGGACATGCCTCACTTTAGGGCAGCGTGCTGCCAGTGTGTGGCTTCCAGAGGTCATTGTCCTCTGGACTCCTGGCCAAGGGCGCATTGCAGGTAGCCCTCCATCAGAAGCAGAGTCGGGGTTTAGGAAGAGGGGAGCGTGTCAGGTTTTTGGTAAGCAGGTTGGTGTTTGCCAGCATCTTCCGCGGCCTTCAGCTCCTTTTGGCTTTCCACTCCTCGGGAAGATGGTGGCCTGGGCGGCCACAGAGCTGGCGTGGGGCTGGATGAGCCGCGCAGCCGGGGCTCCTCCTGGGTGGGGTGCCAGGGAGCACAAAGCGGGGTCCTCTCTGCCTCAGCCTCGCCCTGCCAGACGTGCCTGGGCTTGCTCCTGTCCTTGGGGTCACTGTGTGAGCGTCTCGTGCTGGGATCGCGCCTGTGGGCAGGGGTCCCTGATTCCTGGACTTGTGGTCCTGGTGTTGCCCTCCCTGGACGCCGTGCCCTCTGACGCTCCACGTCTCTTTGCAGGGTGTGAAGACTGCAGCCAGTACCATGACTCCGAGTGTCCCGAGCTGGGCCCCGTGGTCATGGTCAAGGACTCCTTCGTGCTAAGCAGGGCAAGGTGCGTGACCGCCTCGGGCTGCCTTGCGGCCCCGCCTATGACCAGGGTCGTCTGTAGGGCGGGTGTGGCGCGAGCTGAGCGGGCCTGTGTCTGCAGGCAGGAGGGAGCCAGGGGTGAGTGAGGCCCGAGCAGCGCCAGCAGGGAGCCGGGAGCTCGGGGCAGTAGGGTCGCGGGCAGTTCGGGGCTCTTGGGGCCAGGCCGCCTCTGGCGGGCTGCCTTCTTTACACGTTGAACAGCAGGGGCCAAAGCTGTAGGTCTGCTGCTGGGGTCGCCTCCGTGTTCTGGATCCAGACCTGCCCACAAGTGGGCATCGCGGGCAAGGTGGCTGGGCGGGGGCCCAGGCAGAGAGTCCAGGCAGGGAGTCCAGGCAGTGAGGCTGGGCCCGGAGCCCCTGGGAAAGCAGGGGCTGTGCCTGCAGACGTGTGAAAAGGCCGCGGCCACAGCAGCTGCCCTTCCCACACCCACCCTCATGTCCCCGGCAGGGGAGACCGCGCCAGGTCTCCTGCCTGGTAGCCCTGTGACTCAGGCACGGCGCTCCTTCCCGAGATTCAGCCGCCTCTGGAACGTAGAGAGGGTGCGGGGTTTCGTCTGCCTGCAACAGTGCCGGGCACAGGGAGACTGACACACCGGGTATCGGCACGTCAGTGCTGCTCTGGAAGCCGCCAGCCGCCCCCCAAGCCCACTTCTGGGTTCTGCTTCAGAGGGACTTACTGATTCTAAACGAAGAGATTAATATTTATGCCCAAAGTAGAGAGCTGAGCGACTCTCCTCTTCCCCGACCCTGAGGGCTCAGCCGGTTGCCCGTGAGCATCCAGGGGGCCACTGGCCACAGTCACAGCCCCTGTGCTGGGCTCCTCATGCCAGTCCAGCCCCTCTCGCCCCCACAGGACTGCTTCTGCTTCCACCACATCTCAGCTGGGCCAACTCTGGTCCCATGCCAAGCCCCGGCTCCTGGGCCGTCTCTTCCAGCCTTGCCCGTGACCTTCTTAGTTGAAAAGGCCACTTGGGTGCCGGGGAGTGTTGTGCTGTGTGCATGTACTCATGCGTTGCAGCAGGTCCCAACCCTTCGCACGGCTCTCACGCACCACTGACTAACGCGGAGGTGGGCGAGACCACGGCCTCGCCTACAGGACCCTGTTCTGGTGCCCGACCTGCCTCCTCTGTCCTCGCTCCTGCCGGAGCAGGCAGCAACCTCGTCTCGGCCAGCTTCTCCCTGCCTTCCGAGGTCCCGCAGCATGTCCTTTCTTCCATGGGCTCAGGCACATGCTGCTGGCCTGCAGGTGGGTCCTGTGGCTGGCTGGGCCAGGAGTCAGCACAGCTGGCGGCAGTGCGTGAGCAGACCAGGAGCGCTTTCCTGCTGTTGCCCCGGAGAGTCGCCTCAGCAGCCTCGTGGTGGTCAGTGAGGAGCTCCGAGGCCTGAACTCTGCTGCCTGCCCAGGGAGGTGGGTGGGAAGGTCCTCTTGCGAGTCATTTCCTCCCACTTCCAGGTCCTCCCTCCCCTCTAACCTGGAGATCCGACGTCTAGAAGACGGGGCGGAAGGCGTGTTTGCTGTCACGCAGTTGGTCAAGCGGACGCAGTTTGGCCCCTTTGAGTCCAGGAGGGTTGCCAAGTGGGAGAAGGAATCTGCATTTCCACTGAAGGTGAGGCTGCTGCAGGAGCTTCGGGACCAGGGGGCGCTTGACCATCTCTGAGGGCACGGCCAGTGAGGGCCGCTGAGTCCTGTGATTCCGGTGTCTTGGAAACAGCCAAGAGGATGTTGTATGGATTTGCAGGAAAAGCTCAGGAGAGAGGTGGGCTCTCCCACAGTGAGGGACAGTGGTCCACCCGAAAGTAGGTGCTCTGCACCTGTGTGGTTAATTTGAACTGCAGAGCACTTGAGTGTCCCCTGCCCCTGCCTGTAGCCACTCACCAGGCAGCAGGCCCTTTCAGACCAGAGGCCGAGCTGGAGTACAGCCCAGGTGTCCCCTTGGGTCCCATGTGGAGCTCCGGTCTCCTGCTTCCTTGCCTGTGGCCAGCCGTCTAGGCCACGTGGTCTCCCTTTGACTGCAAGTGCTCGGGCCCTGCACGGGCCCTGTGGAGCCCAGGCCCAAGCGTGGCGCACCAGGCCGCTCCTCAGACCCCTCCCTGGCCTGGGCCCAGGTGTTCCAGAAGGACGGGCACCCTGTGTGCTTTGACACCTCCAACGAGGAGGACTGCAACTGGATGATGCTGGTGCGGCCGGCGGCGGAGGCCGGGCAGCAGAACCTGACGGCCTTCCAGCAGGGCAGCGACGTGTACTTCACCACCTCGCGCGACATCCCCCCCGGCACCGAGCTGCGCGTGTGGTACGCCGCCTTCTACGCCAAGAAGATGGACAAGCCCATGCTGAAGCAGGCCTGCTCCAGCGTCCACGGTGAGTCCCGCGGCCTCCTCCCGGCTTCTGTGGTGGCGTTGGGCCCCTTGGCCAGACACGCTAGCCACTGCCGGTGAGATGGGCGTGCCAGGCGGTGGAGGGGAGCAGACGTGAGCTCCACTTGCACAGTGCACCTGCTTGCTAAGCTCAGGTGACAGGCAGCTAGAAGCTTCCACCCTGGGACTCTTGCTGGTGAGAAGGGCCACCTCAGCCCCTCCAGGTGAATTGGGGTCCTTGGACGTGACAGGTCAACACTGCCTGTGCACTTGGCCTCCCACAGGGACTTGTCCCCCCAGTGCTGTGGGGGACTTTATCCCCGATAACGGAGTGGCTCAGGATCGGGCCAAAGGTCAGTGCCATGAGTGAAGGAGCCCGAACTAGAACTGCGAATCCAGCTCCAGTCTTGCTCCGCCTCGAGCAGCAGCTTGCACCCACGTCGGCGACTGTGTGCACGAGTGTGTGGGTGCACGTGTGAGTGTGTGGGCGCATAGGCGTGTGTCTTTGTGCGGGTGCACACGTGAGCACGTTTTAGTGCACATACAGATGCATAGGTTTCCGTGTGTGTACACGTGTGTACGTTCAGGGGAAGACTCGGCAGGGGCTAGGTGGTGGCCTGTCAGCCCCCCGTCTTTCTACTGGAAAGTCAGATCACATGATCGAGGTGCTGACTAGGACCTGGCATACCTCCTGTCCACAGGGGACGCAGGTTGGGTGGGATTCTAGTTGTCCCTCCCCACCTCATGGGCACGGGACCTCTTCACATGACCTCAAGAGACCGTGTGGGATTACGGGTGTTTGACATTTTGACCTGTGAGACAGTAGTTCTAGAAAAGTCCGAGGAGTCCTGCCCAGGTGAGCTTACGGTACTGTTCTTACCGTGAAGAATGTCTGCCCACCAGGGCTGGCCGTCCACTCTCCTTCCCACCCTGAAGTGAAGGGCGTTGCACTTGAAATGGTCCTTCTTAGCACAGCCATAGCCTGACACAAACAGCCCCATGAGAGGCTGTGTCCTGCTGGCTGCTGGTGGCAGAGGTTGTGTGCAGCGTGCCTGGGCACACAGCAGTGGGCAGAGGGTCGGGAGAGGCCCGAATGTGCTGGGCTGCCTGATACACTTGGACAGAAGTGCACCCTCTCCCCACTCGCGACCAGCAGCTGAGGTCACTGTGTGGGCGGGGCTGGTTCCTCCTGGCTCTGGGGAGAGGCCCCCTGCCAGGCGGTTGGGCTGTGCACCCTGAGGCCTCACCCTGGCTCTCCCTCCTCAGACCCCTGGGTGCCGTGAGGGGGCTGCAGGCCCTGCCTGGGCACAGCTGCCTGCCGTGGGGGACTGTGCACATTAAAAACCCCTTACCTGAGGGCGCCAGGGCCTCCCGCACTGGACGGCAGTTACAGGCACATCTGTCCCCACAGAAAGCCCTGCCGGGTGGTGCTGAGCTGGGGCCACAGCCACGCCAGGCTCAGGCACCTGTTAACTGGCTGCTTTGGTCCCTCTGTCCCCTGTTGTGTGAGTCCAGAGTTGGCAAGGAGGTAAAGGTGGTCCCTGGGGTCTTAGGAAGAGCTCTGCCTGGTCCTACCAGGCTGGTGGCTACTTGGTGGCGGGGCAGACCCTGCACAGGTGGCTGGGACTCGCTTGTGCTCTGGTTCCTCCCCTCTGGGGGCATGTTGGTCAGCATGCACGAAGCTGAGACCAGCACACCACTGTCACTGAGGCCCACGCACGTCCGCTCTGAGCCGGCTTCATGGAGACCCTGCTGCTCACCACGTCTCCTCTGTCTCCCGAAGCTGCAGGCACCCCCGAGCACAGTGGCCCCGCGGAGTCGGAGCGCAGCCCGTGGGCTTGCAAGGTGTGCTCCAGCGCCTTCCTGGAGCTGCAGCTTCTCAACGGTAAGGGGGGAGGGGAGGGGAGGGGAGGGGAGGGGGGGGAGGGGAGGCAGCGCACTGCCCTTCCCTGGGCTCTGTCCTGTCCTGTCCGTCCTGGGTTCCCTCCTCAGGGCAGGCGGCCGGGTGCCCCGCTGGTGAGGCTTGAGGTGGGTGGGGGTGGGCCTCCCTGCTGCCCGCAGTCTGGGCCCCACTGTCCCTGCTCAGGCTGCCTTACCAGTCGCCACGGCCGGGACGGGGTGGTCTAGACCCCGGGTGGCGCTTGGCAGGCACGTCGTCACTCTTGCTCTTGGGTAGTGACCTTTCCCCTTGACTTCTGTGGAACTCAGGTGTGGAGGCTTCTGTCGTGTCAACCTGGGGAGGCCGTGTGTGAACAGTGACCCGTGTCCTGTGTAGGATGGGCTCAGAGGCAGGCCCTTGGACGTGTGCTTGTGAGGACGCGGCCCAGGCGGCCGTTCGACTGCGGGGCAGGCAGACCCCTGCTCTCATCACCAGTGGTTGGGACATGCTGGAACCTGTGAGGGGCTTCCTCCCAGACAGGAAGGCCTTTGGGGCACTCTTCGGGTGCTCAGAAGAGCTGTCCATCTCTTAGGGACAGATGCCGATGGCTTTGGTGGCCTGGTCCTGTGTCCTGGGACAGCCTCCTAACCTTGACACACTCTGCTTAGTGAGAAGCCTCTGCTTGTTGCCAGGTGGGAACGGCAGAGCTGCTTCTGCGCTTCCTAGGAGCGCTGTCTGTGACGGACAGGGCGCAGCCACGGGCCGTAGCGTGCGGGTGGTCACCCAGCTCGTAAGCACTTCTTTGTTTCACACTTTTGAATGAAGAAAACAAATATCCTTTCACTTTGGTGGTGGAGTTCCACCAGCGGGCCTCTCTGAAGGCAGTGGATTCGGCCACGGTCACGGAGGCCTGCCTGGGTGGGTGCCCCTCGGCACGCCTGCATTGACTCCGGTCTCACAGCAGCACTTGTATGACTGTGGTGCCCATGTGAGATGAGCTTACTGAGGCCAGAGTGGACAATGACCTGCCAGGTTGTGCGGCCCAGCCTAGCCTGCTCCCAGCCCCTGCTGACCTCAGCACGCCCTGCAGAACCCCCACAGAGTCACGGGCTCTCCTTCCTGCCGCAGCATCTAGCAGGTGTCCTGTGGACATCTCGTGGCCAGGAGCTGAGGAGCAGGGGGCAGGGCCGAGCAAGAGGGGAGTGGGGGTGGAGGGCCTGTGTCTCTCAGACGGCCTGAGGGCAGGTCCAGAGCCAGAGCGCGGACCTGTGCATTGCCAGCCGCGCTGTCTTCTTCTCCCTGGGTGCACGAGGACTCTCTGAAGGCTCATCTCACGTGGCCACGCCGTGCTGAAGCCCCTTCCTTAGGGCAGCGTCTGGGAGGCTCACCTGCCTGATGGGGGGAGACTAGATTTTACAGCTTCAGCGTCTAACCACCAGGGGTGCTCTCTCTGAGGCTGGCTAACTTCCACACCAGGCCAGAGCGTTGAACTTGAACTTGTCTTACATGTGTGTCCTGGCTGAGCTTGGAGGAAGCATGATTTCAGGCAGGGCTGGCTTGCACCAGGACACTAGAGGAGGCTGTACTGTTTCCCCTGGGGGGCCAACTCTCCCGTGTGCGAGGGACCCCTCAGACCTTAGGAGTCCACTGAGGGTCTCCTGGCTAAGTGTGGGGTTTCAGGGGGGGGCGACAAACCTCAGTGCCCTCTGGAATTCTGCTAAAATGGCCGAGCCAGAGCGAATGGGGAAGCGCGAGGCAGCGGGCTAGCGTGGAAGCCAGAGGTTGGACAGTGATGCCCAAGCCCATGAGAGCTGCTGACACCAACAGAGATCCAAGAAGCCCATCCACTCCCGCCACAGCGCTCCGGAGGGTCAGCAGCTGTGAGTGCCAGCTGTCTGGAGGCGAGGACAGGGTGGTCATGAGTCTGCTGGAGGCAAGGACAGGGTGGTCATGAGTCTGCTGGAAGCGAGAACAGGGCGGTCGTGAGTCTGCTGGAAGGGAGAACAGGGTGGTCGTGAGTCTGCTGGAAGTGCTCAGGCCCCGGCTTGCCACCCTCCTTCTCAGCTGCCGCTGTCCTGTCAGCCCGGTGGAAGCTGAGGGTCTGCCTCAGGAGGGGCCAGCACAGAGGATCACCAGACTGGGACACCAGGAGTGGCACGGCACCGAGGACAAGGACTCGGCGAGTCTCAGTCCTGAAATGTGCGGCCTTTCGCTTCTCCCCCAGGTCTTTCTGCAGAATGGGAGCCTTCTCCCAGAAGGGTGGTGGCCAGGTTACGTTCCAGGGAGGGAACGGGGGAGCTCTTTGAAGAAACCGGCCAGTCCAAGAGAAGAGATGGAGGTCCCCCACAATATGACCACTCACCCCGGACCCTCTGCGGGGAAGCCCAGCCATGCGCCCTTGCACCAGCTGTAACGTGGATGTTCTGGATGCTGGAAGAAAGTCCCCAGGACACCCGGAGAAACAGCTTGTTCTGAGGAAACTAAAAACCAAGCCAAAGCAGAGAAGCCAAGTGGTGGTCCTCAGTGAGAGACGACCCTGCGTCCTGGAAACCAGGACAGCAAGTGGCAGGAAGAGCAGCTGTGGCCTCAGAGAGGCATGGCGGGAGGCGCTCAGCAGTGTGGGGCGTCTTCAGAGGAAGTGCGTGAAGAGCGTGTGACCTGAGAAAAGGCCACTCCGTGGTCTGAGTGGCCGGCAGAGCAGGAGTGGCCCCGGGATGGAGAGGAGGAGGAGCCGTGAGAAGCAAGCAAGGAATGCACAGGACCAAAAGCCCCCCGTCCCAAACTGGAGGGCCAGTGGCACCCAGTGAATGAAGAGGCCCAGCCAAGCATTTTGGAAACTTGAGATTAAAAGAAGAAACGCTTTGAGAGAGAGAGAGAAGGCAGACTACACACCCTGCTTCGCCCAGATGAAAATTCTTTCCCAGCCAAGTGTTGCTCACAGCTTAGGTTCAACTAAGGGCATTTCACACCGGCAGGGGCTCGAACTCTGACCCCTATGTCGTTTTCCCCTGGAAGCTGGAGGATGGACCACTGGAAAAGGAGGGGCTGTCGGGAAAGAGGAAGGCGGCCTTCCCACGGGATTCTGCAGCGCAGAACTCACCAGGTGCTTTCGTTGGAAGGAGCACGTTGAGGCCATTCATGGCTCCACGGATTCCCAGGAGGGCAAGGAATGGAGGGATGTCACTGGGCTGTCGCAGGCAGACCCCGTCGCACAGGCGGCGCCACCCACACTGGCACTGGGCTCTGAAGTCCAAACTCTGTAGCCTGTGGACAGCAGACAGCTGCTCTGACCCACCAGGAAATGTGTCCCTGGGCTGCTGCTTCCTCACTGCAGAGCCAGCCTGCAGACCTGCGGCCGAGGTCAGGGAGGGAGTCCCGGGAAGGCGGGGCACAGGTGGTGAGAGGTGGCAGAACACGGAGGATGTTTGACAGAGATGCCCAGCCAGAAATGTCACAAAGGACCCCCGCGGCTGGGTGCAAGGGAAAGAGGGAAGCCCGCGCCCCCCAGCCCCTGGGCCATGTGGGGACCTGAGAGCCTGTCTCCACGACACAGCCCTGGGTGCCTCTGCGATCAGTCCTGCTCCTGCTCTGGCCTTCCGATCCCTCTGCGTGTCCGGCCAGCACCCCCTCTCCCTGCTCTCGGGCGGGGGGTTCGTCGCCTGCACGTCCTGCTGGCTGATGCTTCCTAGTTCTTTCCCTCACTGGACCTGGGTCTTGGGGCTGCTTCTCCCACACCATTCCTCTAAATAGTCAGCAAGCCAGGAGCAGCAGCCTCCTGATGCCCGTGCCTGTGTTGAATAGTCCACCTTCAGCGGAAGCCGGTCCTCGGTGCGAGTGTGCAGAGCGGCCTCCGTCCTGTGTGCCTAGTCACCCATCCCCTGGCCACTCCCTCCTCCTGGTGGTGCCCTGCAGCGCAGCTCACCTGAGCGCCACTTGCCTTCGTGGCCGAGGCGGCCGCCTTGGACTTGAGCGCCGTCCCCACCCGCCTGCTTCTTGTGCTCCTGCGTGGCCTGCCGTGGCCCCTCCCACGCTTTCTTCAGTGGAGAACAAAGCAGAGTCCTTTTGCTTTGATGCCGAGTTCTTAAAGAACATTTTATCATGGGTCAAGTTCTTCTTAACCGTCTTCCTCAGATGCTACCTCTTTAGTACATGTACCACTTATTTACTGCAGAAAAATTAGAAAATAAAACTAAAGAAGAAAACAGCATTGCCTGTAATCCCATCACAGAGGGCGCCTGGCGTCCGCACGCTGGGGCGCGCTTCCTGTGCGGAGTCGCCTGTGCTTCTGTAGTGTTCGCGGCCTTCGTGGTGAACCTGACCTGCCTTCCTCACATCATTTACTTTTCAAAACAGTGCAGGTTGAGCATCCCTCCTCTGCAGGTCCCAAGTCTGAAGCGCCGTGGAAGCCCACAGCGCTCTGGAGTCTGAGACACCCGGGCCCGGCGTGTCAGAGAAGGGAGGCCCGACCTGCGGCTGCATTTGGTGCGGTCGAAATGGGATTTCATTCCCCTTTGCAAAGGCCACACTGTTGGGAACAGGGCCAGGCGCGGGCGAGGGCGGGTTGCTCCTAACTGCTGTCTTCTTGCAGAGCATCTCCTGGGCCACTTGGAACAAGCAAAAAGCCTTCCTGCGGGCAGCCAGCATGAGGCAGCCCCCGAGAAGGAGCCCGAGCCGCCCCGGGGACAGCCACCTGGGGTGCCGGAGAGTGCCAGCGTCCAGAGTAGGGCCACCAAAGAGCAGAAGAAAAAGCCTCGAAGGGGGAGGAAACCCAAAGCATCGAAGCCAGAGCAGCCCCTGGTCATCGTCGAGGACAAAGAGCCGGCAGGTGAGGCCCTTGCTGGGCGTGCATGCTGGCATGGTGGGGCCACTCACCTCTCCCCCTGCACACGTGGCCTGCAGAGGCCCCGGGGGCTGCCACTGTGAGCCCTCCCCTGTCCCCTCAGTCGACCCCGCCAAGTGCAGTGGCCCCGTGACACGTGGTACACAAAGGAGCTGTGGAGCTGACAACCCAACACACCCGTGTGGCCCGTCCTGCCTCCCAGCCCACCCATGCAGAGATGAGGTCGCCCATGCCAGGACTCCCCAGCTTCTCGCGGGAGCACCCAGGCGTGAGGCTTGTCCACGTCGGATCTGTCAGTGACCCTCTCCTTGGTCCATCATGCCGATGCCCAGCGTTGGCTCACCCACTCCTGAGCATGGGCTCTGGGTGTCCAGCTGGCGTTCATTGTGCAGTGGCCTCACTTCCTGTGCTGTGTAGCCCCTCCAGAGCTCTGGTCCCGGCAGTCCTCATGTGGCCCCTGCCTGAGCCGCTGGCCATGGCAGAGGCTGCGTTGGCCTCACCCCTGAGGACAGGGCATGTGCTCAGAGGCCAGCCCCTCCTACCCATGCCACTGGACGGGCTCTTTTTCTTGACTCTGGGATACCCAGGGTCTCTGGCGAGCACGGGCAGACGTCCCTGGAGCTGGATCGCTGGGAGTGGTCTCCCGGTCACATTCCTGCTTCCCCTCCTCCCCCGCCCCCAGCTCCTGCTGGGCTGTCTGGAAGTGATAGGAGGGGCAGTGGTGTGCTCTCCCAGGCGGGGGGAGAAGGTGGGAAGGGGCAGAGGGTGTTCCCACCGTCCCTCGTGTCTAGGGATCTGCCAGCACTTCAGGGTGGCCTTCCCAGATTCCAGCCATCCTGCTTCTGCCTGGGCCTGTCGTGTGACTCTTACAAAATGGTTATCTGCTCTTTGAACATTTTCAAGGTGACATATCTAATTCTAAAGTATATAAATTTCTAATTCAATAAGAACTTATTTAATAAGTTAGAAGATTCTGTTGTTTGTCTAGAACGTGGACTTCAGTAGACTTACAAAGCTGTATCTTTAAACAAGATTCACAAATCACACCTTTGGTCTGGGTCAAGCAAACCAGTTTCTCTTTATGTGCACCTAAGCGCGTGGGCTCCAAAGTGTCTCTGTTTTTTCCTTGAGTAGACTTCAACAAGCCAGTCCACCACCGTGGCCTGGCTGCTGTCACACAGGGGGCGCATACTCCTGGGCTTGACGGGCTCTGCCCCCGTCCTGGGGTGACTTGGCTTGTTTTGTCCCCTTTGCACAGAGCAAGTGGCCGAGATCATCACTGAGGTCCCGCCGGACGAGCCTGTGAGTGCGACCCCAGACGAGCGGATGGTGGAGCTGGTCTTGGGGAAGCTGGCCAGCCCCACGCACGACGTCAGCGCAGTGCCACGGTAGGTCCTGCCTGGACGCGGTCCTGGGGTGAACTGCACCGTGGCTGCCAGTCCCTGTGGGAGGGAAGCGCTTCCCACCAGGCAGCCCCCATGAGTCCTGCGTGCCTCGGAAGCACCAGGAATGTTCTGGAGCTCAGGAACCTACCGGTCATCCACTGTGAAAAGTTCAAACTTTTCATCGTGGCAAAATGCACATAGATGACAGTTACCCCTTGGCCATTTTTAAGTGCTCAGTTGGAGGCACCAGGTGTTCTGTGGCCATCACCATCGGGGGTCTGCGGAACCTCTCATCTTCCCACAATGAAACGTGGCCCCATCCAGCGGGACTGCCCGTCTCTCCCGCTGCTGGCACCCTTTCCACATGGTAGAATGCAGCGTTCAGCCAGTGGCCGTAGCCGTGTCCTCCAGCTCCATCCATGTGTAGCGTGTCAGGATGTCTCTATACGGCGCGGCAGTGCCCTACTGACCTGTGCACTGCTTTGTCTCTGTGTCCTTGCATGGACACTCTGCACCTCCTGGCTCCTGTGAGTGACTAGGACCGAGTGGGGACACTGGAACACAGGTTTGTTCGGGCTGCACCCGAGCTCCAGGCTGTCCAGGAGTTGAGAAAGTAGTGCGTCTCTCCCAGGGCCCGGCTGGTGCCGCCATGGAGTCCAGACCGGCCCTGCCCTCCTCTCCCGCAGACTCTGTGGCAGGCAGGTGTTGGTGGGAGGCCCTCGAGGTGACGGTGACTTGGGCTTTGCCTTCTGGGCACTCAGTCTCCCCGTCTTTGGGGCAGGTTTACACATCATCCGAGCAGCTCCATCAGCCTCAAGAGGGGCCTGGTGCTGTCCGGCAGGCACGGCGTCCGGCGCAAGCTGGTGCGGCAGCTGGGGGAGCACAAGCGGGTGCACCAGTGTGGCATCTGCAGCAAGGTCTTCCAGAACAGCAGCAACCTCAGCAGGCACGTGCGCTCCCACGGTGAGTCGGCGGCGGGCCAGGGTGGCAGCAGGAGTGGGTACACCTGCCCGCGAGTGCCCGGGCCTGGGCGGCAGCAGGGGTGGGACACCTGCCTGTGAGTGCCCGGGCCTGGGCTGCAGCAGGAGTGGGGCACCTGCCCGTGAGTGCCCGGGCCTGGGCGGCAGCAGGAATGGGGCACCTGCCCATGAGTGCCCGGGCCTGGGCGGCAACAGGGGTGAGGCACCTGCCCGCGAGTGCCCGTGCCTGGGCAGCAGCAGGGGTGGGTACACCTGCCCGTGAGTGCCCGGGCCTGGGCGGCAGCAGGAGTGGGGCACCTGCCCGTGAGTGCCCGGGTCTGGGTGGCAGCAGGGGTGGGTACACCTGCCCGTGAGTGCCCGGGCCTGGGTGGCAGCAGGGGTGGGTGCACCTGTCTACGAGTGCCTGAGGTAGCGAACCTGCTTTCTGGTGGTTCCTTAGGTGACAAGCTGTTCAAGTGTGAGGAGTGTGCGAAACTCTTCAGCCGCAAAGAGAGTCTGAAGCAGCATGTTTCCTACAAGCACAGCAGGAACGAGGTGGGTGGACTGGCCATAGCCTGGGGCGGGAGGCTGTGGAGACTGAGTCTCCAGGCTCCTCTTGCACCCTGGCCTCCACCAGCTGCCTGGCCCGGTAGATGCTGGCAGGGCCCAGGGCGGCGTGGGCAGAACGTGGGTGGTGGGTGCTTGGAGGTTGGTCACCTGCACGGTTCTCCCTCTAGGGCAGCTGGATAGCAAGAGGGGAAACTCTGCTCCTTGGTGGAGTAGGAGAGGGAACTGTCGCGTAGCCAGCCTGGGAGGGAGCGCTCTGGCCACGTGCAGGCCCGCCTTGCTGACCCGTCTCCTTGACCAGGTGGATGGCGAGTACCGGTACCGCTGCGGCACCTGCGGGAAGACCTTCCGCATGGAGAGCGCGCTGGAGTTTCACAACTGCCGGACAGGTGAGGCTGGTGCCGTGCTGACCAGCCCTGCAGCCCAGCTGCTTCGCAGGGCGAGGCTGAACTTGAGAAGTGAGGACGGTCTGAGGGCCCGCAGCCTTGACGCTTCCCTCGTGCTGCCTCCGGGCAGTTGTCCCTGACTCTGGAGATAGGTCAGCAGTGCCCCATGCACGTGGGGATGTGTTTTCTTTCCTGTGTTCCTGGCCCCCATGTCTAAGGCCAGCGTGGAGCAGGGCCCCCGAGAGAAGGGGAAGGCGGGAGGGACTCGGGCAGTGAGGGCTGCGCCTGTTGGACGGTTTTCCAGGCGGCAACTCTCTCGCCTGTCCCCTGCCGTCACCCCGTGAGGGCCTGTGGCCTCCCTGCCTGGGTCGCTGGGTTCTGAGCCTGCCCTGTCTACCAGTCTCCAAGAGGAAAATGGGAATGTGTAACTGTCGTGGGAGCCTGAGGCACAGTGCTTCCAGGACCTGTGGTGGGAGGAGGCCTCCCGGCCAGGACCTGAGCCGCACTCACAGCAGCCAGTGAAACGTGGATACGGCAACACGTCCGAGCAGGGGCGGCTGTGCGGGGTGCCAGCGGGCACCTGCCCTGCCTGGCGTATCCCGAGGCCAGCATGCCTGCAGGCTGGGGAGCTCTGCTTCCCCGGTTCTCAGCGGTGGCCCAAGCAGTGGGCAGTGCAGAGGGAGCGAGGCGGGGAGGGTCACTGTTGCCTTTGTGTTCTCCCTCTCTCTAGGACTCATAGCAAACCCGGGAGAGGGGGGGACCGGTGGCAATCGGCTTAGAGACCTACCAGGTTAGCCCTCGACACCCACTGTTCTCGTTGGTCCTGCCGTCTGTCTGTGCCTCCGTGTGGGCCCTTAAGGTGCTGGCCAGCCGCCTGTGTCTCTGCACTCCTGCTGCCCAGCCGGGCTGTCCTTCAGTGTCTGCCACTCTTCCCTGTTGTTTGTTTCTTCTGCGTTGAAGACGCCACCTTGAGGCCAGGGCCTGTTTCTTCCGTCTGGCCACGGCGCTTCCTCGCGAGGCGGGCTGTGCAGGGAGCACGAGCCTCTTTCTCTCTGGGGCATCCTGTCTGGGGCAGGCGCGGCCTTCCAGAAGCTTCCAGGTGAAGGAAGCTTGCCACATCCTGTAAACAAACCCCCTTGCCAGGTGTGCCCAGGGCCTGGTGGGCCCTCCTGATGTCCCCGCTTTGTGCACGTCAGGCAGGCAGACAGGCCGAGCCTCACTGCTGCTAGCCAGGGCTGGGTGCTGGGTGCACAGTCAAGTCTGGCAAGAGTCTCTGTCCTCTTGTAACTGTTTTGGCGGAAGCAGTAGTAGCTACCTGTCAGCTCAGGGTTCTGTTAAACCCAGCACTGGTCTTTGCGAATGGTGTAGAAGTGACAGAGCCCTGGGCTGCTGGGCAGTTGCCCTCCTTGGAGGCTCTGATGTCCAAGGTGAAAGCTGAGACTGAAGTGGAAGGACGGGCCTGTGGTCCTTGCTCCCTCGCATGGCGCACGGCTCTGCGCTCTGAGCCTCCTGGGCTTTAAGAGAATGTGCACTGAGCTGAGGATTTGTGCAGGGCAGGGAAAGTCTGAAGACGTGTTTGGCGGACTTTTCTCGAACCACTCAGCAGGTCCGCCTTGTGTCTGTGTCCCGTGTCCCTGTGCTGTGACTGTGTCGCTGTCTCCTGTGTTCTCCGTGCTGTTGTGAACCTAAGGAGGGTGCTAGGGAGCAGCAGAGGTGCAAGTCCTGTCCCCAGCCACAGTGGGACTCACTGTCCCCCTCAGGTGCGCCCTTCCCAGGTCCCAGGAGCATCTGTCCTCGGTGCTGCATTTATTAACACAAAAACACAGACCTCCCTGCAGCTGGGCGCCGTGGGAGGATGGCCGCTGGGTCGCGGAGCTGTCTGGGTCCCATGTGTGGATGTCTGGAGGAGTGGTGGAAGTCCAGGCAGCTCCCCCAGCTCTGCCCTCCCTGAGCAGGGCTACTGTGGGCTCCAGGACGTGGTTTGAGTGGGGGGCCGGGGCAGGGGGTGCCGTGACCAGGGCGGCACTGCTGCATTCCCCGTGCCAAGCCCAGAGACTGGTGAGCCCTCTGCTGAGAGGAGGCTGCCATGGGCTGCTCAGCAGGCCCCAGCGTGGGGTCTTGGTGATGTAATGGAACAGCCTACCAAGGTGTGGCTCTTCACAGTCACACAAAGACATCCTTGTCCCTGGTGGACACACTCCTGAGAATTCACATTAAGGAAATTTGGTAGAAGATAAACTACCACAGAGGAGTGCGTTGCTGAAGTGACTACGATGTTAATCATAACGGCGTTGCAGTAAATGAACCAGGAAGAGCACCTCGCACTCTTGAGTGGTAGGGAAGTCGCCTGTCACAGGCAGGCACGTCTTGCGAGAAGGCATGAGCACACACACGCAGCCGTCCTTGGAAGGACAGAGCCCTCCAGTACGGGGCCAGAAAAGACTGCGTGTCACCTGAGAAGGCTCAGCCTAACTGAGATCCAGCAGCCTGTGGACGGGAGGCTGCGCGGGCAGAGGCCCGGCTGGGGGTCATGCTGCTGGGGACCGCTCAGGAGACCTAGGCCTTGCACGGCTGCCCACCGAGGCATCGCTCTCTCCACCGCCCTCTCCCCCAGCTCCCAGGACAGAGGACCTGTCCTGTGCCTTTACCGGCTGGGGTGGGGAGTAAAGAGATCCTGGGTCCAGCTTGTCTTTGCGGCCCACCTGGCGAGGCCCCAGCCACTATCTACTCCCCTGCGCCCAGCCAGTGGGCCTCAACTGCAGGGGTGTGTCTGGAGGCATCTTGGGTGTCCCAGCTGCCTGGGCAGCGAGCACTGCTGCACCTAGCGGGTGGAGGCAGGGCGCTGCTCTGCCTGCCCAGGGCCCAGGGCAGCCCCTCAGCAGCTGAACCAGCCCAGACATCAGCCACGAGGGCGCCTGCGCAGTGGGTCCCTGGGCAGCAGGCAGGGCCAGCGCGGGCGGGCAGCAGAGCACAGCGGCTCTCCCTGTAGCCCCGGGGACTTGCCTGGCAACATTTGCCGAGAGGAAGCTGGCCCATGGGCTAGCGCCGGGGTGTCTCTCCAGAGCGGGAAGACGACACCCGTGTCACACAGCTGGTACCCACATCGGGCCCAAGCGTCAGCACAGGGAGGAGGGCAGCTCTGCAGAGCTGGCTGAGGGGAGCTGGGGCCCCCGTAGGTGGGAGGGTGCCTGCCGCAGGGCACATGGGGCAGGAGCTGCCTTGAGAAGGACTCGAGTCGGTGCCAGGGGAGTGGGGATGGCTGGAGGCTTCCGGAGAGTGTGGGGGGTATGTCAGAGTGATCGTGTCCACTAAGGGGAGGCCCAGGAAGGAGGCGGTGACTTTGCCCAGTGGAGAACGTTGGGGTGCTGTGTGGTGGGGAAGGAGCCTGTGGAGGGCACTGGGCGGGGCAGGCGGGCTCAGCCTTAAGAGGAGGACGGCCTCCTGGGGCGGGGGCCGGCGTGGCTGGGGTGCAGCTGGGTGGGGAGGTGCAGGTGGGCCCGTCTGCCCTCGCCCTCGCCCGCTCCTGCCCACTGCGAGGCACACTGAGCCAGCCCAGGCATTGCTCACCCGGGGACCCTGTGTGTGCTTGCTCCCTGGACAGACGACAAGACGTTCCAGTGTGAGATGTGTTTCAGATTCTTCTCCACCAACAGCAACCTCTCCAAGCACAAGAAGAAGCACGGCGACAAGAAGTTCGCCTGCGAGGTCTGCAACAAGATGTTCTACCGCAAGGACGTCATGCTGGACCACCAGAGGCGGCACCTGGAAGGTGGGCCTGCGGCGGCCGTGGGAAGGGAAGGCTCTGGGGCTGTGGCGATGTCCTCACCCCCTTTGGAAGCAGTTGGTGGTGCCCAAATGCCCACCGTCTGCTCCAGGGCTCCCCAGGGCCCAGCCTGCTCGTAGAGCCTGGAGGAGCAGGGGTGGTGGAGGAGCAGGGGGCAGGAGGGGCACCGCGAGCTTCAGAAGACCCCGTGGTCGGTAGAAGAATTCAGTGACAGCAGGTCAGAAGGCCAGTTGTCCACGGGCAGTGGGCCTTCAGCGAGTGCAGGGCACGGTGTGCTGCTGGACGTGGTGGTGGGAAGCCACAGGGGTCCCTCATTCTCACACACTGTGCCTCCATGTGGTCAGCAGGGCCTCACAATGAGCACACTGAGCATAGCTGGCTGGGGCTGGGGCTGTCTGTCCATGCAGAGGGCCACAGGGCCAGAGAGGGACCCACCATGGGGTCAGCTGTCTACACCTGAGGCAGCAGCACAGGTAGAGGAGATGGTGTGGGGTGGCCCCAGGGCACCGTGAGCTCCCGCTAGTGGAAAGGAACTGGGGTCCAGGGACACCGGAGGTGACCCCAAGGGTCCCGAGGCCCTGCCCCGGGATGTTGTGTGTTTCTGCTTGGCAAACCTCCCTGGGACCAGCGTTTTAGCTCCGGCCATCCTATGAGGAGTTGCCCTGGGCTGCCAGCCTCATCAGCAGATCCGCTGACCCTAACCACTCACTCAGGTCTGAAGAGTCATTCATGGGGAATGCCGTGGAGAGGGGCAGAAGGCGGAGCCCTGCGTGTGTCCCCTGCACCCCCGGCCTGTTACAGGCAGCCCATGAGGTTTTCACCCCGCTAGCAGGCCCTTCCGTGCTGCTTCGTGGGGACGCACAGCTTGACCTTGGTGGGTCCTCAGAGCTGTGCCGCCGGCACTCACCACGTGGGCAAGCTGTGTGCCTCAGTTCCTGCCTGCACAGCGGGGCGCGACCCACCCCGTCCCCAGTCTGTGTCAGACTGGACCAGACCCAGCCCAGGTGGCTCCTAGCAGGGCCACAGCACAAAGCGATGCCGGCTGTCTTAGTCCCTGCCAGGAGCCCCTTGTCCCCGCGACCCAGCGGCTGGGCTGCAGTCACAGCTCGTGCCCCACCCAGACCACTTCTGTGGCATCTGCTTAGGGCCTTGAGGCCATTCCATGGTTTTCCCTTCTTCTGGACGTCACCCACCTTTTGCCAAGGTGCCCTCTGGACTCTGCCTAATGCCCAAGTGCTGGCTCTGCTCACAGACTCAAGACCTGAAAATGATTCTCTCTTGTTCAGAAATGACCTATTTCCCGGGAGCTCTGATTTTAATTTAATGTTATTTGGAACCCCTGGGCTCCAGCCGTTCTCCGACCCCAACCTCACAAACATTGGGACCTCAATTAGGTGTCACAGTGCCCAGCGTGATCAAGTGCGCCTCTAAAAGTCTATTTTGTTCATTCTTCAATGCTGAGGATTGAACCGGGTGTGTTTACCACTGAGCTAGAGCCCCAGCCTTTACTTTTTATTTTAAGTCAGGGCTTCATTAAGTTGCTTAGGGCCTCACTAAGTTGGTAGGGCTGGTCTCAAACTTAAAATCCTCCTGCTTCAGCCTCCCAAATCACTGAGATGACAGCCAAGCACTTCCACACCTGGCTAACAAGTCTGGTTTGACCCTGGTCCTGAGTACTCTGCCTTAAAACCAGGGATTTTATTACTCACTGACTTTTTATCCAGATCCTGATTTGACTGTTTGAACTTGGAAGACATGAAATCAGTATCTTTTTAGTAAAGAGTGAGAATCTGCCTGCTTGCCGGCCTCGGCAGGACTCGTGGGGCCTCGGGCTGCAGGACCAGGCCAAGGCCCTCTGCTGGGCCACGCGCAGGGATGCGGGCAGCCTGGCCTGCCCCACAGTGCTCGGGGGAGGCCCTGCCCGTCCTGCGGGCAGCACACGCTGCCTTCCCTGCCTGGGAGCTTCTGTCTGCGACATCACTCGCACTGTTGGTCCCTCCTCTGAGGGCAGCCCTGCCCGTCCCGCTGGGAGGCCCGGCTGCGTCCGCCCTTCCTGCCCTGTGTGTGCTCACTCTCTTCCTGGCGGGGGGCTTTCAGGAGTGCGGCGGGTGAAGAGAGAGGACTTGGAGGCTGGCGGGGAGAGCCTGGTCCGCTACAAGAAGGAACCTTCTGGATGCCCAGTGTGTGGCAAGGTAAGGCTCCGTGGTCGGCACTGGGCCACCATGGGAGGCGCGTCGCCTTCCCAAGTTGCAGCCCGGGGCCGCGCAGACAGAGCGTCGCGGGGAGTTTCCAGGGCGGCAGCTGCTGCTGGGGTCTGCCTGAGCTGTCCCCGCACCTCACACCTGTCCCTCGGGCCTCTGCCACTGCAGAGGGGCTTCCCGGGCACGTGCTGACAAGGCGCTTGCTCTCGGCAGCCCTGTCCCCTTGGCCGCGGTTGTCTGCTGAGCTGCGCCTTGGTGAGGCCTGTGCCCTGCGCACCGAGGGAAGCAGGAGGTCACCGGACGTCATGTGCCCTGTCGTGCTGGTCTCCCCTGCTCAGTGGCAGGCCACCTTTTCTAGGGGAGGGGTGACCCGCTCATGGTGACGGAGCTCCTGGGGAGGGGCTGCAGACGACCTGCCCATGGCGACTGTTTTGGTTAGCTTTTGCTGCTGTGACCAAAATACTTGATAAGAACAACTTGGAAGAAGAGAAGTTGGTTTGGGGCCATAGTGTCAGAGGTCTCAGCCCACGGATGGCCGACTCCATCGCTCTGGACCAAGGCGAGGGTGGCGGAGGGGCCCAGCGGAGGAAAGCCGCTCAGGCCTTGGCTGGGCCAGCAAGCGGAGGGGCTGGGGAAGAGGCCGCAGGGAGGAGGCACCCTCCAGGCAGCCTCGTGACCTCCTCCCGCCCGCCCGCCCGTGCTGGCCAGGGTCTCATGCCGGGCTGGGCTGGTTAGTCACACACAGCTCTCTCAGGCCAGTCATTTCACCTCTCAACTTTCCTGCATTAGCAGGCACTTTGGGGACACCAGACATCCAAACCGCAAGTGACATTCTCCATATGAGCAGTCCCTCCCTGGCGTGATCTGGTGGGATGTGTGTCTGGTGCTGGAACCCTCCTGGGCTTGCCGTCACCTCTGCACCAGGCGGCCACGGAGGCATGGCTCCATTTCTTGCAAGCGAGCACCTGGTTTTGAGTGGACATGCTGCCACTTGTATTAGACTCGAGGTCCACTCCCTGGGTGTCACTCTGGTGCCGACTGTGTCCTCAGGGGACTCATGTCTTTGCAGCAGCCAGGCAGGTGCTGCAGGTGGAGCTTCCCCGACGGCACCATGACACCCCACAGTCTTGGGGGTCATCAGGAGGAGGGACATTACTGGACTGTCCCAGCCACACAGTTCACGTGAAGCACCTGGCACTGACTCCTGGCACAGCCTCACATGCCAGGTGTCCCAGCCCCGGGCACACAGGTCTGGTGTGGCTGATTGGCTGTCCTCACTGGTGGTCCCTGCCTGCCACCATGTGGCAGCAGTGCTGGATCTTTTGACCTTTTCAAGGAAAAATGGAAATCTGTGTTTTTATATGAGATTTTCTGATTTTTTTCCCAAACCTCAGAGCAAGCCAAAGCTCATGGGGCAGTGGTGCAGTGTGGCCGGGGGTCCTCATGAACCTGACCTGCAGCTGGGGCCAGAGTAGAGGGGTGCAGAGCTAGGAGATGAGCACGTACCGGGCAGGCAGTGGCTCCAGACACCTGCACTGTTACCTGCCCACTGGGAAAGTCCATGCAGGTGGAGGTGCTCAGGGTTCCGTGGATGGCCTCTGCGACCTGCCTTATCCTCCATTCTGCTGGTGGGCACAGGGGCTGACCCCGGGGATGAGTGTGGGATGGACGAGTGGGCCTACGCCTGTCTCTCTAGCTGGGCATGCCAGGACATGAGGGACACGGAGGCATGTACACGCGCCCCTCACACGGGGTAAGGTCCTTCTCTGGCACTGACCTTCCCGAAGTTGCGGCTATTCCTGATGCACAGGCTCCTCGGTAGGTGCCGTGCTAGCAAGACCCTTCAGTGCCCTTGGAAGCCCTTGCGCAGCTTCAGCCACAGCGAGATGGGGTGGGCTCATGCTGGACAGTGGTGTGAGCAGGCCTCCTGACGGGTCACTGATCCGTGCAGGGACGACTGTGTTTCTCACCCGTGGAGAGTTGCGGGGACTCAGAGTCGGGGGAAAACGCCCTGTGCTCTTGTGCCTGGTTGCCATTTACCTGGGCTGGACGGTGACGGTCTCCTCCGTGCACAGCAGGGCGCAGCCCTCACACCCGGCGCTGCGGCTCCTCTGCCCACAGGTGTTCTCCTGCCGCAGCAACATGAACAAGCACCTGCTGACCCACGGCGACAAGAAGTACACCTGCGAGATCTGCGGGCGCAAGTTCTTCCGCGTGGACGTGCTCAGGGACCACATCCACGTCCACTTCAAGGTGTCAGGCACGCGCCAGCCTTCCCGGGCAACACGTGCAGTGGGCCTCCGGGGCAGTGTCTGCCTCAGCTTGTGTTGTAAAACCAAGTCCACAGAGGGGTGCTTCCCAGCAGCAGAAGTGTGTTTCCCGGAGTGTCTGGCGAGAGCTGCCAGGTTCACAGGCTACTTTCCTGCTGTGTCCTTACCTGGTGGAGGGACGAGGGAGCTTTCCAGGGCCTGTCCTAGGACACTGGTCCCATTCGCAGGGGCCCAACCCTGGTGGCCTTATCACCTCTGAATCCCACCTTCTAGGACCCTCTCCTTGGGGCTGAAGTTTCAGCACATGAATGTGGGGGGTGCAGACATTCAGACCATTCCTGTCTCCCAAAGTAGTCGTCAGCGTGGCCACCATGGACCCTTCAGACTGACCCTCATGCCTGTGTTTGCTCGTGACACAGTCCAGCCATGAGCGTGAAGTGCAGTTCCTGTCCGTGGACCCTGACCGGGGGGAGCAGCAGGCGGGTGTGAGCTTGCGGGAGGACGTGGTTGATTCGGGCCACAGCAGTACAGGCCCAAGGGGAAAATGAGGAAATAGAGTTGGAGCCAAAGGCCACTGGGTCATGGAGTTCCCAGACCTCAGCGCCGTCCTAGGTCAGCTCAGGAAGCCTCCAGCAGGCCTGCCCTGGGCACGGCGTGGCACTGTGGGCCTTTGGGAGGGAAGCCAGAGGCGAGCAGAGCACAGTACCTGGGTGCTGGGTGATGAGCACGTGGCTGTGCGGGTGGGCAGGCCCAGGGGTCCCCGGGACGCAAGCGTAGCACCTCAGGCACATGGCTCACCAGCTCCGCACGTGCCGGACACAGCTTGGCACGCATGTCCGAGGTGGGAACTGTGGCTTCCCCAGGACATCGCGCTCATGGACGACCACCAGCGGGAAGAGTTCATCGGCAAGATCGGGATCTCCTCGGAGGAAAACGACGACAATTCCGACGAGAGTGCCGACTCGGAGCCCCACAAGTACAGCTGCAAGAGGTGCCAGGTACTTGAGCTGGCCGGCCTTGACGCCGGGCAGCAGGGGCCCCCACAGCACCTTCGTGAGTGCAGGAGGGGCCTGCCCTCTAAAGGCCAGGTCTCCCCAGCCCAGGGATGGGGACTGGGCCTCACACCCCCGCGGGGTGGAACCAGGCGCACTGGCCAGATGGCTTCCCCGTCCCTCTCCTCCCCTGGATCCCGAAGCCCTTTCCAGGTCTCCCCTATACTCGACAGGGGGCCCCTGAAGGCGAGGGCGGCTCACTTCCGGGTGCCCAGCCCCAGGGTCTGTCAGCTGGGTGTCAGCGGCCGGCCCCACCCACAGCTCACCTTCGGCCGCGGGAAGGAGTACCTGAAGCACATCATGGAGGTGCACAAGGAGAAGGGCTACGGCTGCAGCACCTGCCACCGGCGCTTCGCCCTCAAGGCCACTTACCACGCCCACATGGTCATCCACCGTGAGAACCTGCCCGACCCCAACGTGCAGAAGTGAGGCTCGGCTCTCGGCCTGTGGCGGGCGCGGGTGGTGAGGCCAGGCAGGGGTGCTTGGCACACAGGCCAGGGCTGCCCACCAGCGCCTTGGGGTCCTGTCCGATTCCTAGGGCTTCCCCCTGGCTCACTGCTCACCCTTGCCTCCCTGAGGGACTTTTTATTTAGAGGAAAGTAGCCCAGACGAAGAGCGACCTGAAGCCCTTTGCTCCCAGTGATTGGGTTTCACACATGCCAGCCAGTGTGGTGGGCTAGCAGGTGACGTGTGCCCGGAGGCTGCACTGCTCTCCTGTGGCACCTGGGGTCCAACACAGCCTGGAGGCTCACGCAGCAGACAGCCTCCTCCAGCCCCGGAGGCTGAGGGGTTGTGGGCTGGTCCCCCGGCCCCTCCGGACAGGCCGATGGTGTCTCTGTCCTGCGTCCTCACAGGGTTCTCTGTGTGCCTGAGTCCTGATCCTTTCCTGTAAGGACACCAGTTAGATTGGTCAGGGCCAGCCAGTGACCTCATTTTACCTTCATCACATCTTTAAAGACCTGGTCTTCACATGCAGTCACTTCTGAGGGATGGGCTAGGGCTTGTGCCCATCGCAGAGCTGAGGCATGGGCTGCTTTGTCCACACGGGGCACCTTCTGCTTCACCTGTGGCAACACCTGTGCCTGGAGTGTGCTCGCCCTGCCACCCCTGGAGGTTGCGGCCGTCCGCCCTGACGGTCCTCTCTGGTTTCAGGTACATTCACCCCTGTGAGATCTGCGGGCGGATCTTCAACAGCATCGGGAACTTGGAGCGCCACAAGCTCATCCACACAGGTAGCCTGTGCCCGCCGGCAGCGGGGCCTGGGCAGGCAGTGCTGGGGCACTGCACCCTGAGCCTGTGGCCACCTGGCTCCGGGTTTGTTCTGCAGGCCCCCAGCTCCTTCCCCCAGCTGCCCTGCGCCCACAGCACAGCCCCTCCAGGTCCTCAGGGAGTCCGGGCCCTGGGGAGTGCTGTGCAGGCTGTACTCTCCTCTTTGGGGGCCACCCTTTGAAGTGCCGCCTTTGTCTTGCAGGCGTGAAAAGCCACGCCTGCGAGCAGTGCGGGAAGTCCTTCGCCAGGAAGGACATGCTCAAGGAACACATGCGGGTGCACGACAACATCCGGGAGTACCTGTGCGCGGAGTGTGGGAAAGGTGCGTGCTCGCCCCCGAGCGTGCGGGGCGCTGCCTCCAGGTGAAGGGTGCATGCTCGAGGGTGGGAAAGGCGCGTGCTCGCTCCCAGTGTGTGGGGAGGAGCGTGCTCGCTCCGAGCTGCCCTGCGGGGCGCTGCCTCCAGGTGAAGGGTGCATGCTCGAGGGTGGGAAAGGTGCGTGCTCGCCCCCAGCGTGCGGGGCGCTGCCTCCAGGTGAAGGGTGCATGCTCGAGGGTGGGAAAGGCGCGTGCTCGCTCCGAGCTGCCCTGCGGGGCACTGCCTCCAGGTGAAGGGTGCATGCTCGAGGGTGGGAAAGGCGCGTGCTCGCCCCCGAGCGTGCGGGGCGCTGCCTCCAGGTGAAGGGTGCATGCTTGAGGGTGGGAAAGGCGCGTGCTCGCTCCCAGCGTGCGGGGGAGGAGCGTGCTCGCTCTGAGCTGCCCTGCGGGGGGTGGGGGGGCGCTTAGGGAATAGCCCCTCCACCCAGCCAGCAGTCTGCGGCAGTACGTGAAGGCAGCCAAGGAACGAGAAGTCACTAGTAAAACATTGCACATCGTGAGCAGGGAAGAGAATCCTGGGGCGGGTTAGGATCCCAACCGCTCCTGTAAGAAAAATGACGTCCTCCCACGGACTCAAAGGATCAGGTCATTCTTGGGCTGCTCTGCTGATGCCACAGGCTCTGTCACTGGGCAGGCCGACCACCTGCTGGGATACAAGACAAACCAGGGGTACCTGCTTTGCCATTAGGACTGTCTGGCATTTCATATTCCGTAATTGGTTTTACTTTTTTCTATTTTTGACTTTTATAAAAATTGAACAGAGAAGTGTGAAGAAAACCCAAATGCCCAAATTCTGTGCACTATCCAGGGCCCCTTGGTGCCTGTGAAACAGCCCCGAGTAGAGACGGAAGAACTCACAGTGAGAACCAGGGAGCGAAGCTGGTCCTCCCTCTTCCTCCCCGCGGTGGTCCTCAGTGTCCCCCAGCATGGCTCTGGACAAGGTCACAATAAGGTCACAGCTGCAGCTCTCCTGCCTCCTTAGGTGGCTGTGGGCAAGAATCACACACTGGTTGCTTTATCGAAAAAGCACAGAGTGATGTGTGCCCATAACCCCAGCAGCTCTGGGTACTGAGGCAGGAGAACCAGCCTCATCAGCTTAGCAAGACTCTCAGCAATTTAGCAAGACCCTGTCTCAAAATTAAAAAATACAAAGGACCGGCTGTAGCTCAGTGGTGGAGCACCTGTGGGTTCAAGTCCTAGTACCCGCACCCAAAAAAGGACGAAGAAAAAGAATGAGTGTGGACACGGATGGCCATAAGCTCCCCAGCCCTTTCACCTGCTGCCCCACCCCTCTTCCCTCGGCAACCCCTCCAAAGTTGAAATATTTAGAAAATTAGAGCTGGCTGGAGGGTCCCGCCTCAGGCAGCAAGGAGACGGACGGGAAGGATGGTCAGTAGACGGTCATGGCAGGGGATACCTCCTGGGGGCAGAAGGACCACACCAGGTCCCCTGGAGTTCAAGTGCTGCTCAGGTCTGGGTGGGGGCCTTGTGGCCAGGGGAACCCAGGGCAGGAAGTGCGTGTAGCCAAAGCCACATATAACATTTGAACCACGTTAAGTGCTGCATCCCGCTGTCTCCTTCTTGAATTCCGGATGGCTTGGGTAGAATGCCCTGTTGGTATCTGGATCACCACGTTCACGGTGGTTAAAGTGACAGATTTGGTCTTGTCATTTGCCCTCTTGTCAGTCACTGCACACACAAGGAAATTTACATAACAGTTCATCTTAGAGATCTTTTCAGATCAGAGCAGGTAACTACTGCCTACTTCTCTTAAAGCTTGTGGTCGGCAGGACCGGACAGTCTGCCCCGTGAGCGTGAGTCCTGGGCCCTGCTGTTCCTGCTGGGGTTCCGGGCACAGCACGGAGACGCTGTGCCCCCCGACTCACGCCTGGTTGGGGGTTGCCCCTCCCTGAGTCTGGGTGCGTGAGGCTTGGGCTGACTTCCGCTCCCTAGGTCGGCCGTGTTAAACTGAACTAAAAGCGAATTGAGAGCCATTCTTAAACCATAGTGTCCTTGCATCTTGATTAACATTCACGTGGAGATGGACAGGAACCCTGGTCAACCCCTACCAGCTTCCCCAGTGTGTCCGGTTGGGTCACGGGTGAGTCCTGGATGCTTGCATCAGCTGGCGTCGGGATGAACCTCCGGTGGCTCCGGGTGGCGCCAGGCCTGCAGCTGGCGGAGCTGAGGTCCCCGCACAGGAGGTGCGGGGCGCCGGCAGCTGGAGGGCTCCGCACAGCCAGCCTGCTCTGTCCCAGGCATGAAGACCAAGCACGCCCTGCGCCACCACATGAAGCTGCACAAGGGCATCAAGGAGTACGAGTGCAAGGAGTGCCACCGCAAGTTCGCGCAGAAGGTCAACATGCTGAAGCACTACAAGCGGCACACGGGTGAGCCCCGCAGCCCCGACCACCCGTGCCCAGGCGGGCCTCACCCCACGCCTTCCGAGTCTGGCCCATGGCCCCAGGCTGGTCACTCCCAGGTGCCCTGGGGCCTGCAGAGGAGTGCCAGGCCCTGTCCTCACGTCCTCTCCAGCCTGCGCTCTTGTTTTCTGGACGGCAGCCTTTCTAAGCGGTATGCCATGCTGTCTCCTGTGGTCTCCATGCGCCTGTCCCAGTGGCTTTTGCTGTGGGCGTTTTTTCACACCCTGGTGTCCATCAGAACATCTGTCCGTATTTGGTGGAGTTTAGAGTTCCTCATGTTGGTGGACCTTCACCCTTCATCAGGTGCAGGTGCCACTCTTGAAACACCTGCGCTGTTTTCCAGGGGTTTGGGTTTCAGGCCTTGCGTTTCCGTCCTGGGTGATTTCGAGGCGGTCTTCATGCACCATGAGAGACAGGTCCAGACCCTGCTCCAGCTTTCCCAGGACCATTTATTGGAGAAGCTGTCCTTTCTCAGATCACGCTTTTGGCATCTTTGTTGGAAATCAGTTGGCTCTAAATTGTGGGTGTGTTTCTGGAGTCTGTTCTACCCTGCTGGCTTCTGTTTGGGCTGGTACCTTGCTGTCTCTGTGGCTCTGGGGAGAATCTGAAATCCAGTGTGTGGCGCCTGCAGCTTCTCTTGTTCAGGATTGCCTTGTGCTCTGTCCTGCACCCTCCATACGAAGCTGAGTGTCGTTTCTTCCTAGCCCTGTGAACGAGGTCTGGTGTGTTATGGAATTGCGTTGAATCCTTGAATGCTTTGGGTAGGATGGGCGTTTTAACAATATTCATTCTTCCAGTCCACGAACATTGGATGTCTTTCCATTTTTTAGTGTCTTCTTATATTAGTGTCTGTAGAGTTTTTTCACTTCATTAAGTTTATTCGTAGATTTTTGCTTGGTTGATGCTCTTTTTCTGTCTCTTATTTACTTTTTTTTTTTGTAGCTATTGTGAACGGGATTGCTTTCATGGTTTCTTAGCAAGTTCGTTGTTGGCAAATCCATTTTTTGTATGTTGACTTCACATCCTGAAGCCTCACTGAATTCATCCATCAGTTCTAGTCTTTTTGTGGAGTCTATAGGTTTTCTTGTATGTAGGATTGTTTGATTTTCTCCCTTCCTGTTTGCATGCTTTTTATGTCTTCGTTTTGCCTAACCACTCTGGCTAGAACATCCAGTACTGTGTTAGGTAAGAGCATTGAGAGTAGACACCCTTGTCTTGTTCCTGATTTCAGAGGAAGAACTTTTGATTCTCCACATTCAGTATGATGTTGGCTATGGATTGGTTCTATAAGGCCTTTATTGGATCCTTTGACACTTAATTTGCTCAAGGTTTTTGTTTGGAAGGGATGTTGAATTTCATCAGATGCTTTTCTGATCCCTTGAGACGTTCGTGTGATTTTTATCCTTCATTCTATTGATGTGATGTATTACATTTAGTGTTTTGCATGTGTTGAATCATCCCTGCATCCTTCGGATTAATCCCACTTGGTTATGGCAGATGATCTTTTTGTGCTAGGGCGTTGGTTAGTGCAGATAAGTTTTAAAGGATGTTGGTTGGGGGCTGGGGAGATGGCTCAGTTGGTAGAGTGCCTGCCTTGCAAGCACAAGGCCCTGGGTTCAATCCCCAGCACCGCAAAAAAAAAAAAAAAAGGATGTTGGTTGGTCGCCACGGCAGGTGTGCCGTCTCTTGGGCTCAGCGTGTTCGTATTCTCCTTGCGTGTCGTGGTGTGCTGCCTAGGATCTTTCTGGACTCAGCAGGATGTGGATAAATTAACGCCCTTAAAGACATTGCTGCTGTGTTCACACTTGGTTGTGCTCCATGTCTGCGTTTTCAGACAAGCTTTTCTACATTTTATTTTTTTGATATAAAATGTCATCATAGAGGGGTATGTTTTTAAAGCCACAGTTTTCTGGTTCAGTTTGGGAAACTTACTGTTTACCGTCTTCTGGCAAGTCCCCTTCCCAGAGACATTTCAAATACTAGACTGTGCCAGGGGCGGGCCTCCGGGATGGTCAGTGGAGGTGAGGGCTTCCTGCCCTGGAAACTCAGCGCCCTCTGGCTGCAGGGATCAAGGACTTCATGTGCGAGCTGTGTGGGAAGACCTTCAGCGAGAGGAACACGATGGAGACCCACAAGCTCATCCACACAGGTGGGGGTCCGGAGGAACGCCCTGGCTGCGCCGGCCTCTGGAGGGTGCTCAGTGCTGCCCATGGCCCCCAGAGCCCCCGCCACCGTACAGTGTCCCTGAGCCCCAGGACTGGCGGGGTGGCACTCTGAGAGGAGAGGCCTCCTGGGTGACGTCTCAGGCCTGTGCCCCTGGGGCCTGAGCTGGTGGGCGGTGGGCTGGCAGATGTGGGGTCCCTGGGGCTGGGGTCCAGGGAGGTCCCCCTGGTGACCTGCACCTCTTTCTCCTGCCACCTGTGCACACGTGGGAAGTGGGCAAGCAGTGGACGTGCTCCGTGTGTGACAAGAAGTACGTCACCGAGTACATGCTGCAGAAGCACGTGCAGCTCACCCACGACAAGGTGGAGGCGCAGAGCTGCCAGCTGTGTGGGACCAAGGTGTCCACCCGGGCCTCCATGAGCAGGCACATGCGGCGCAAGCACCCCGAGGTGAGCCTGCCGCCAGCCCGGCTGGCCTGGGTCTGCCTGACTCTGCAGACCCCTGCGCCGCGCCTGGCTGGTCTTGCTGACAGACCCCATTCCCGGGCAGGGCCTGACCACATCCCCTTTGAGTTGTGCCAGCCCCCAAATAGGTGGTGCTGGGTGAACGGCCCCGACAGAGGAGGGCCAAGGTAACCCGTGCCGGGTTCTGAGCATGTTCTTCCTGGGCTTAGAGCCAGGCGGGGGCCCAGCCCACCCTCTCCCCTGCCTCCCACCAAAGTGACTGAAGTGCAAAGCAGGGAGCCCTCGTGGTGCCGGGGTGCGGGCCCAGTGAGACTGGGAGGGAGAAACTGGGGAAGGCAGCCTGGCCCCCGATAGCCCTCCTGGAGAAGGTCAGTGAGGCCTGCCTCAGAGAAGAAGAGCAGGGAACAGGCGTCCCCTCCTGGAAACAGAAGACCCTCCAAACAAAAGTGGCAGGGGACATCGGGGACAAAACGCAGCTAGACTTGACCCCACACTCGAGGACCTCTGTGGGTCGGAGAGGCGCAGAGGCTGGAGAGGGTGTGAGCTTCACTGTCCTCCACTGTCCTTAATGGACGTCCGCTGTGAGGGAACCGCGAGCCGTGCTGGAAGGCAGACCCTGGGAGGAGGGAACTCGTGTCGCTAAGAAACGCGGAGGATTCAGCCTCCCCTGGGCCCTGAGCTGGATGGGGAGCACAGGCGTCCCCAGCTGCACTGGGCTGCAGGCCACAGCCACCCGCAGGGCCAGCCAGAGACACCCTGCCCTGCCGTCTGTCAGCCTGCCCACCCGGGTTCCGCCTCAGGGTTTCCTCCTCCTCAGAGCAAACCGTGGAGGCGCTTGCTCGGCTGCGGGGGGACGGACAGCCAGGCAGCCTGAGGTCCCACAGCTGACAGCACTGTGTCCCCTCCTTGTGACTTAACAAGTGTAGTCACCACAGAAGCAAGCGTGAGGGACGTGCCACATGGGCAGGCTGCTCACACCAGAGCTGGCGGGAGAGCCGTGGGCACGGGGGGCAAGTCCCTGCGTGAGCGTCACATGTGAGGACACTGCTCAGCGGGGGCCAACTGAGGGGAGGGGCGTGACTCTGCTGCGGAATGACAAGCAGGCAGACGGAAGGCGCACTGAACCGAGGAGCCAGGCGTGGGAGACGCAGGCCGACCGCTGCTCCTGCCTCGCCAGCTCCTCTGCGGAGCACGGGTGCTCTGGGGTCCCACTTGCCAAGAGCACCTGTCACAGGGCAGAAGGGGAGACAGGGTGCCTGCGTGGCTGTGCAGGCAGGAGAGGACGTGGGAAGCCAGAGCCCGAGGGCTCGGAGGCTCCTGCGCGCTGCGAGTTTCAGAACCAGCCTGCACAGGGGGAGTAGCTCCCCGGGGCGCGGCAGGTGGCCGGGGTCGGGCTTCCTCATGTCACTGCTGTGGGGCAGCGTCCTGCTCACTGTCCCCGTGCCCCGCAGGTGCTCGCAGTGAGGATCGACGATCTGGACCACCTGCCTGAGACCACCACCATCGACGCCTCCTCCATCGGCATCGTGCAGGTGAGCCTCACGCTGCGTCCCACACCCCGTGCTGCGCCGCAGGCCTCGAACGCAGTGCTGGTGAAGGCCGTCGGGTCAGCCACGTCCAGACCAGAAGCCCACCAGCCCCGAGCCACAGGCAGAGGGTGGCAGGGGAGGCACGTGCCCACGCCTCAGCAGGCGGCTGCTGGTCCGTCCACCTTGAGGGACACAAGTCGCACGGGACAGCAGAGGAACTCGGGAGGAGTGGAGAGCCCACCAGCCCCCTGCCCTGGCCACCCCAGGGCGGTGGCCTGGTGGGAGGATCTGGCCACAGCCTGACTTGCCCTCCACCCCTGCGGAGGCCCTTGGGGGCGGGACTGCGTGGGCACCTTTGCCACTAGGGAGCCGCCCCGCAGTGGCTGTGGTCAGGTCCATTCAGATGCATCCACAGCTTGGCTGCAGTGGACTCGTGTCGCCCTGGGAAGAGGTTCCGACCGAGAGCCTCACCACCCACCTGCTGTGTCCAGGATGGTGCAGGGCTGCTCTGACCACCACCTGGACCTGGCCCGCTGGCCTGTCAGTCGCTGAACCTGGTCTTCCCACAGCCTGAGCTGAACCTGGAGCAGGAAGAACTGGCCGAAGGGAAGCCCGGGAAAGCTGCCAAGCGCAGCCACAGGAGGAAGCAGAAGCCAGAGGAGGAGGCAGGCGCACCGGCGCCCGAGGATGCCGCCTTCAGCGAGTACTCGGAAAAGGAGGCCGAGTTCACAGGCAGCGTGGGCGACGAGACCAACTCCGCAGTGCAGAGCATTCAGCAGGTCTGCGGCTTCCCCTTGATCAGTCAGGTGCCCGTCACGCCTCGGGAGCAGCTCCCCCGCACAGCGTCTGCACGTGCAGGACGCCAGCCCCTTGGCAGTGTGAGCCCACACACGACCCCCTGGGACGGGTCTCCCTGGTGCCCCGCTGACCACCAAGCCACACGGGCCACTGTCGCCGGGGCCTGTGCTCCAGGGGTGGGACTCCATTGCTGGGCTGCGGAGCTCGGCCGGGGGCCTGGCCACCTCCTCCCACAGAGGCTTCTGCTTTGCTCGGACGTCCTCGCTCTTGCTCCTGAGGCCTGGTCTCCCCGGCCCACTCTCCACACTCTTCCATTTTGGACGGGGTGCTCCCAACTGCGGAAGCTCCTATACCTGTCTGCCCTCAGGCGCTGTGCTTGAAAAGGAGAGCTGCTTCCCTCCGCTGGCTGTGGGTACTTCAGGTGCCACGTTTTCCTTTTTAGCCCTGTGGTTAGGATATCGTGCCAGCTTGCCATCCCTGTGACAAAATATCTAAGAAAATCAACTTAAAAGAGGAGAGTTTTATTTTTTCTTGTGGTCTTGGGTTTTAGTCCTTGGTTGCTTGGCCACATCACTTTGGCCTGTGAGGAGGGAGAACATTCCAGCCGAACGTCATGGCGGGCACTGCAGGAGGGCAAGCTGTCACCTCGTGGCTGCAGGGAAGCAGAGACCAGGGTGTGGGGACAGACATACCTTCCAAAGAGCAGACCCTCAGTGACCTGCTTCCTCCAACCAGGCCTCTCCTGATGTCCCACTACCTCCAGTAGCGCCACCAGTGGGGACCAAACCTAGAACGTCTTTGGGAACATTCCAGAGCCAAACCATAACAAATACTCATTGGCCATCAGCAAGGGAGGTTGGAGGCTGACTGGTGGAGACTCAGCTTTCTGCTCCATGCCGGCTTCTCTCTCCCGTCTGGCCAGGGAAGTCCCTCGTTGCTGTGCTCTGAGCCGCTGCCTCCATGATTATCCTCTGTATCGTGTTTCCTTTTCCAGGACAAAATTAACTTGGTTTCCCTTCACCAGCGGCCGATCTGCTTCTTGGCCCAGCTGGGGTGGTGACCTCTGCGACCAAAGTGCACCCGGGAGCCTGCTTCACTCTCCCTCTGCAGCAGCAGCTCACTGTCCCCTGCTGTGTCTCTCTTCCAGGTGGTGGTGACCCTGGGGGACCCCAATGTGACTGCCCCATCAAGCTCCGTCGGCCTCACCAACATCACCGTGACCCCCATCACCACTGCAGCTGGGACTCAGTTTACCAATCTGCAGCCAGTGGCTGTGGGGCACCTCACCACCCCCGAACGCCAGTTGCAGCTAGACAACTCCATCCTAACTGTGACCTTTGACACCGTCAGTGGCTCCGCCATGTTGCACAACCGCCAGCACGAGGTCCAGGTCCACCCACCACCGGAGGCCTCCAGCCCTCAGTCTGTGGCCCACTTCATCAACCTGACCACCCTGGTCAACTCCATCACACCCCTGGGGAGCCAGCTCAGTGAGCAGCACCCGCTCACGTGGCGGGCAGTGCCCCAGACAGATGTGCTGCAGCCGCCTCAGCCGCCGGCACCCCCACAGCAGCCAGCGCAGTCCCAGGTACAGGCTGAGCAGCAGCAGATGTACAGCTACTGAGCACACCGCCGCAGCTGGGACCGAGCCAGGGGACTGGGCGTTGAGACGTGTGCCGGGCACCAAACCGAGCGAGGACGCGCACCGTGCATGGCGAGCGAGGTCAGCGTGGCTTTGCAGAGCTGGCTGCGGGCTCCCACAGCCGTGGAGCCTGTCAGCTGGGCTCCAGAAGTGACCCGGCAGGCAGAGTTGGAAACGGTCCCTGCCAGAGATGCCTTACCAAGGTCCTGCGGCCTGGCCTCAGAAGCACGAGTGGCAGGCTGGAGGAGGGGCGTGCAGGGAGAAGCAGGTTCCCAAGGGCGAGTGTCGCGAGGAGCACAGGCCGTTCCTTTGTGTCCTGTGGAGCTCCGCTGTTACCTTAAAACACGGGGCAGTCACAGGGCGACGAAGAGAACTCAGTTGTCTCCTCGCTCCTGGAGGACTTTTTGGCAAGTGAGCAGATAGAAGTTAAAGTAACTTATTCTCTTCAAAATGTGGCCTGAGCCCAGTTTACCACGGCTATGGACTGAGGCCACGTGTGGATGGGCCAGGTGGCACGTGGCCCTGGCCTGAGTTCGTCATAGGCAAGGGGTCACGTGAGGCCACCCACCCAGGTGCAGAAGACATCTTGGGAATGTCCATCACCTGATTTTCATATGGTTTTTCGTTTTCTTTTTAATTTTATTTCGAACGTACGTTCTGTATTCAAGACCCTGTTGTGGCCAATGTTGTTTTTTAACTTTATTTTAATGTGATAAAGTCGTTTGCACTGTAGGACTGTCCACGTCCAGTTCTGCACAGCTGCCACGTGCCAAGGCACCGCAGCCCGTGCTGAGGCGAGGCTCGCGTCTGCCAGAGGCTGCCTCGGAGTTGTCTCAGGGTCTCTGCCATCCAGACGTGCTCGCTGTGGCCGGAGCCCAGCAGAGCCCTGGACAGGACAGGGAAGAAATCCATGTTTCCTTCTGGTGAACCTTGATTCCAAAGGTCGATGCGTTCAAAGACCAATTCCCTATAAAACGTTGAGTGGCCCGGGCTCTTCGCGGGCAAGGCTGTGTGTCCCAGAAGCAGAGGACACCTGCCTGCAGCTGGGAGTGAGGGCAGGTGAGGCTCCTCCAGCAGCAGCAGAGGAGGCTGGCTGCCTTCCGCGGCGCAGCCAGCAGTGCCGCGGGAGGAGCCGCTCCCTCGCCCGCTGTCTTCAGCGCTGTCCGGAGAGGGTGGACTTGCCTTGCGTTACCTGGGAGCCCCCTGAGGGGACGCGGGTGACTCAGCAGTGGGTCGTGAGGCCGCACGAGCCAGGCGCTGGCAGGGGGCGCAGGGTCTGCCAGGCAGCACGGCGCTTCCTTGGCACCTCCCTTCATTCCAGAAGCAAGCCTTTGAGGACGTGGCTGGAGCTGGTGGTGCAGTGCGTGCCCGCGGGGACTGGGACCCGGCCTCCACCCTGCCGGGCTCACGAGGTCTCGCCTCAGCAGAACCCGTAGCGAGAGCGTTTGGATTCTTAACTTATGATGATTGTTTTTTGTTATTTATACGTATGTATAAAGAACTGCTTTACTTTAGGAGGATTCCCCAGTGAGCTTGGGCGAGGGGCGATTTATTTTCTGGAATACTCTCTCCACCCTCCAGTGCAACAGCCCAGCCACCCGTGCACTCGGAAGAGAGCCAGGTTCCTGAGCTTTTTTTCTAAACATCAATGCCAGTCTCTGCATTTGCAGAGTCTCCAGGAGGGAACAGCCCGCCAAAGGCGCCCGTGGGGGCGAGGCTGGCGATTGCCTGTGGGCATCTGCCCCACATCCTGTCCCTGTGGAAGAAAGGCTTCTTCTCAATGCTGATTTTTTCTTAAAGGAGCTGTGTCAGATGTTTTTGAAGAACCTGGTTTAGGCCACGTGGCCCACGTGCTGCTACCATTTGCTTAAACGCAGAGGTAGCGCGCTTCCTGGGTGGCCAGTGGGCGCTCACACAAAGCCAGACTCTCCCAGTCTTCGGTGGACGCCTGATCTCGGGAGGGTCACGTCTGAGGAGACGTGTTGTCCTCCAGCCATGGCTGTGAATCTCCTAAGAAACTGGAAGCAAACAAAAGGCCAGGGTCCTCGAGGGCCCCGGCTCTGCCTGTGCACCACTGTCATCCACAGAGCGCTTGCTTCTTTAAGTGCCCCGAGGTGCACGGTGTGTCTGAAGGAAGAGGCCACTTGGCCAGTGGCACTGTGGCGCCTCGGTGACGGTGACTTGATAAACCCTGAGGACTTCCTCTGACCTGTGAGCTGGTGGAGCGGTGTGCCTCGGCAGGCGGGGCACGGGGACGCGCCTGCCAGAGTCCTGTGCTCTGCGCGGACGGCCCGGCCCTGGTGGCTCTGGCGTTCGATGTGTTCTCTCAGGAAATGCTGTGCCAGGGCCCCAGCCTGTGTCCTCAGGACCACCCTGGCGGGTGGGCGGTGGAGGGCAGCTTCCAGTGCCTTGCCTGGTTTTTCCTCTCGGTGTCCAAAGGCAGACGGTTCGTGGCTTCCGCTGGAGGCAGCATCTGTGACTTTCTCATTGGCTTCAAAAGGCATTGACTGTCCTGAGATGCCGAGTCTTTCATGTCCCATCGTTTGTATAATGGTAAATAAAGGTGCTGTGACCTGTGTTCTCCATCGGTGGCCCTCTGCTCTGCCTGCCGTCCACAGTGATGTGCTGACTTCTGCCGGGGATGACCTCTTAGTTTTCCTCCAGTCCTGGACCCAAGTGTCCGGATTGCTGGAAGCACTTCCTGAGATGCTCCCTGAGAAGCCATCACGGCTCCAGAGGGAGTGGACCGAGAGTGTGCGGAGCTCTCGTGAAGCTTGGCTCAGGGAACGGACTCCAAAAGATCAGTAGCAGAGGGACCTGCACCAGGGCGTTTCTTTGGTCCTGCTATTAAGTTACGTGTTCCGGGTTGTTAGTTACGAAGTGCCCTGACTAGCCGTCCTCAAGGATGGACGTACCAAAGGACACCTTGGTGTTCCTGGTGGCGTCTGGTGGCAAGCAGCTGTCCCGTGGGTAGATAGGATTCGTCCATTCGACACCTGCCAATTAAGACCCTTCCTTGTGTGCCCCCCACGGGGGAAAGGCTGAAGCTGTGAAGAAAAACAGCACAGCCCTCCCCTCTGCAGCTCGCTGGAGACTAGGGAGGCAGAGGCCAGCGAGCTCCCTAGTGGATATCACAATTGCCAACTGGTGGAGCGTGCAGGTGGCCACCAGAGCAGGAACCGTGAGCTCCTAGGAGTCTGGAAGGCTCTGCCCCCAGCTGTGGAGTGAGGGAGCACCGCCATCCCCACACAGCAGGGCCAGGAGCCCACGGAGGGGAGCTAGTGGGGCCACTGGCTCCTGGTCTGGCTCAAGTGGGTCGGCGTAAAGGGACCCTAGATCAAGGACAGGGACAGACTCTCTGGTGAGGCAGTGCCCTCGGCAGAATCACCCAGAAGAGAGTCTGCGCTCCACCCGCCCACCCGCCAGGGCGGTTCTGAGAAGGACACAGGCCGGGGCAGAAGTGGCTTCCTGAGCGAAGGTGACTGGGACACAAGCCTGTGTCCCCTTCCTTGACCAGACATGAGTCCCCCAGCCCCCGAGGCCCACAGCTGCAGGCAGCTGGCATCGCCAGCGTCCTGAAAACGGCACTGGTGTCCGGCTGCCTCAACCCTGCAGCCTGTGCCTCCCTCCCAAGGCGGGGCCAAGAGGGAGGCGCCCTCGCCGCAGTGCGGACCCACCCTGTGTCTCCAGCTCACCCCAGAGGTGGGCCTTCCTCTGGGGACTGGAGACTGCGCCTTCCCACTGTGGGCAACGCCGGTCCTCCTGAGTGCTGGTGCCACTCGCCGGCACCTGGAACTCCAGCCAGGCCTGGGCTGCTCGCTTCTCTCGTTTTGGACTCAGAATCTGGCAGCACAGTCCTGAGGGAAGGCAGAGCTGGCCTGTTCACGGGCAGGTGCTCTGCGTGTTGCCCTTTGCGCCTCAGTGAGTAGCCGAGTTGAATGCAGCCCGCGGGCCACCTGCACCCCGGTCCTGGCTCTCCACGCCCTCCCCACACTCAGCCACAGCCGCTTCGTCCTAATGGTGCAAGCTCAGCACCCAGCGTCATTCCGGACCTGGACCTGCTTCCCACGCTGGTGTCCTGGACATTTCCCAGTGTCCAGTTCTACCGGCTCCAGACCCCGCTGGTCCTGGTTGCCAGCTGACACCCCATAGAGGCCATCCGGCTCCCGCTTCTCCCGGGAGGCTTCGTGCTTTGCCTTGGCCACCCTTGGACAGGCACGTGTCCCGTGTGTCACCCATACACCAAGCCCAGCATCCGTGATGGGCTGCCGAGGGCCCTCTGAGCAGCGCCAGGCCCTGCAGGTCCGAGGCTGCAGGAAGGCTCTGGAAGGCTCTGGATCCTGAGTGCTCTCTGAAGCCCACGTCTCCATGGCCCGGCCTGCCAGGCCCAGCCCCCTCCCTCCAGCCCACCTCTGGCCCTGTACCTGCCACTCCCCTTAGTGAATGGCTGCTTGCCCCTCAGATCTCAGCCCAAACCTCTTCCTCAGCAGCCTTCCAGACTCCTAGGAGCTCACGGTTCCTGCTCTGGTGGCCACCTGCACGCTCCACCAGTTGGCAATTGTGATATCCACTAGGGAGCTCGCTGGCCTCTGCCTCCCTAGTCTCCAGCGAGCTGCAGAGGGGAGGGCTGTGCTGTTTTTCTTCACAGCTTCAGCCTTTCCCCCGAGCTGCCTCGGTCCTGATGCACAGGGAGGGTCCTCGGGCAATGGCAGAACTGGCCCGCGGCCGGGCACAGTCTCACCCTAAGTGGCCTCTCAGCGCCTCCACTGTCCTGCACACTGCCGTCTGCTCCACATGTACACAAGTCTTCTTACGCTGTGTCTCCTTCTCCAAGGATCCTGTTTCAGTCAGAGCAAACTAGTTGATTTTTTCAGTAACAACACCCTAAAATCTTAGCAGCTTGAAACAATAAATATTTCTCTCTTGCTCCAGCCATGTGACTACCAGGAGCTCTATTGTGAGTCACTCCTAACGACCCATCTCACGCTGCTGGTTGTCAAGCTGGAGGGAAAGAGGAGTCTGGAGGGGTCACCTGTGCAGCCGAGTCCTCTGATCCTGCATTTCTGGCTAAGAGGGGGAAGGGACAGGACTGACCCTTGCACGCAAAACATGAGTGCTGACAGAATGTGTGGAAAATGAGGCTCAAGACATGGTCATCAGGAGGGCAGGACGGTGGGACCTGGAACCTGAAGCAAGCCAGCCACGGTGCAGAGAAGAGCCCAGGCAGAGTACAGCAGCCTCAGCTGAGGGACCAAGGTAGAGTCCAGACCAGGCAGCTGAGTGTCAGGGCAGAGTGCTGGAGAGGACGGAGCTGCCCAGGACCAGCCTCAGAGAGCATCAGAGGGCCCGGGCTCCTCAGCTGAGGCACACGCTGGCCAGGGGAAGCCACCTAGTCCCACCCTGCGGGGTCGGCCTCCTGGGGGCGTTGGGGGCTTGGGTAGAGTTCTCAGGCAGTTTGCCTAAACATTAGGAAAATTAGCCCTACACACTACCCGAGTCCACCCAGTAGGATAGGACTGTGAGGAGCTCACAGGCTTCGGATGCCAAGAAGCAATGACATGAATGTGCTGGTTATTTTGATTTGGTCATTACCCCCGGTACACAGGTACTGAACGATCGCAGTGAAGCCCATAAGTAAGTACAATTTTATGTGTTAATTAGAAATACTCAATTATAATAAAAAGGAAAGTCCCATTGTTCAAATCACTTCACAAGAATGCAATTTTTTATTGGACCATTATATTTATACAGAGTATTTGGGTTCCTTTTGACTCAACTATGCGTACGAGGAATTCGAGTTCAATCCCCACTCCCCATTTTCCTCCTCTGCCCTACTGTCTCCCTTTCGCTCCTTTATTTACGTATTACTCTTCTGGTGCTTTCTACGTAGACACATGGGTGGAATTCCCTTGGTGCGTTTGCGTATGTATGTGACATGATTCTGTTGGGCGCGCTCCTTATTCTCCCCCTTCTCGCCCCCTCCCCTCCTCTCCTACTCACTGGTCCCCCTGTATCTTTATGAGCCCCCATCCCCTTCCCCCCTGCCTTCCTTCCCTCATTTCGCTCTGGCTTCCATAAGAGACAACATTCCACCCTTGACTCTGAGTCTGGCTTATTTGACTTGGCATGATGTTCTCCATGTCCATCCGTTTACCAGCATATGCCAGGATTCCATCCTTCTTCATGGCTGAGTAAAATTCCTTTGTGTGTGCGCCACGTTCTCTTCATCCGTTCATCTCTCGACGGGCACCTGGGTTGATTCCACAATTTGGTCATCGTGAACTGTGTGCTGTGAACACTGAAGTGGCTGTATTGCTGTGGTATTCTGATTTTAGATCTTTTGGAGGAATACCAAGGAGTGGGATAGCTGGGTCACATGCTGGCTCCACTCCCGCTCTTTCGAGGAATCCTCACACTGCTTTCCACAGTGGTTGTGCTAATTTGCAGCTCCTCCAGTGACATATGAGTGTATGTTTTCCCCCCCAACTTCACCAACATTTGTTATTATTTATATTCTGGATTTTCAAAATTTTCAAATCAAAATTGCCACTTTGATTTACATTTCTCTGATTGCTAGAGATGTTGAGCATTTTTTTGATATATTTGTAGGCCATTTGTGTTTCTTCTTTTGAGAAATTTCTGTTCTTTTGCTTATTTATTGATTGGGTTATTTGTTTTATGGCATCGAGTTTTTTTGAGTTTTTTATATATTCTGGATATTAACCCCTTGTCAGAGGAGTAACTGGCAAAGATTTTCTCCCATTCCATAGCCTCTCTTCGCTTTCTTAATCACTTCCTTTGCTGTTCAGAAGCTTTTTAATTGGATGACATCCCATGTACTGATTCTTGGTCTTATTTCTTGTGATTCTGGGGCTCGTTGAGGAAGTCGTGCCTGCACCTATATGGTGGAGTGTTGGCCCCATGCTTTCTTCTAGTAGTTTCAGTGTTTCTGGCCTAATTCCAAGTCTTTGATCCATTTTGATTTGACTTTCTTGCGGGGAGGATTATAGGAATCTAATTTCATCTACATAGAGATATCCTGTTTTCCTAGCACCATTTCTTTAAAAGGCTATCTTTTCTCCAATACGTAGTTTTGGTTCCTTTATCAAGTATCAGCTGGCTGTAAGAATGCGGGTGTGTCTCTGTGTCTTCTATTCTGTTCTGTTGGCCTTCTTGTCTACTCTGATGCCCAGACCAGGGTGTTTTGTCTTACAGCTCTGTAGTATGATTTTAGATCGGGTATCACGATGCCCCTGCATCACTTTTCTTATTCACAATTGCCTTGGTTATTCTGGGTCTATGATTCTTCAGATGAATTTAAGGACATTTTTCTAGTTCTGCAAAGAATGTCATTGACATTTTGATGAGTTTTACATTCAATTTGTATATTGCTTTTAGTAGCATGGCCCTCTTTTGACAATATTAATTCTGCCTATCCAAAGACATGGGAGGTCTTTCCATATTCTGAGATCTACAATAATGCAATTTTAAAGAAAAAAAATGAAAAAGATAAAACTGTGTCCAAGATACTTAACTGAGTCCCAGAACAAAACTCAAGAATTTTTCATAAGAATACAAAAACATTCAGTGCTCGACATTGTAAAATTCAGAATGGCATCCAATAAAAACTTATGAGGAGAGGAACTGGGCATGGTGGTGCACATCTGTAATCTCAGTGGTTCACAAGGCTGAGGCAGGAGGATCGCAAGTTCAAAGCCAGCCTCGGTAATTTAGTGACTTGGTGAGACCCTGTCTCTAAATAAAGTATTTTTTTAAAGCGCTGGGGATATGGCTCAGTGGCCAAGCACTCCTGAGTTCAATCCCCAGTACCCAAAAAAAAAAAAAGAAAATCAGAAAAACATGACCAATGAGGAGGTACAAAATCAACTAATCAGAACCAACTTGGAAATGGTAGAATTGGTAGACAATGATACTAAGAAAGCAGATGTATTGTTCATATGTTTAAAAAGCTAAAGGAAAGATTGAACATGTTAAAGTCATGGAAGACATTTAAAAAAAAACTAAGTGAACTAGAGATGAAAACTTCAGTGAGAATATGAAAAATAGACTGAATAGTATTAACAGCAGATCAGATATGACAGAAAAAAATCAGTGAACTCAGAACCATAAAACTATCAAAATTAAATACACAAAAAGAGAGGACTGGCAGGAAAATGAGCAAAGCATCTTCCACGGGGCAGCTTCAACCTGTGAATGTATGTGTTACTAGAATCCTTTGATAGGGAAGAGGTGAGAAGAAACATATGAAAGAATAGTGAGCAAAACTGTTCCAGACTGATGAAAATTGTAAACCTAATCATTTAAGAAACTCAGCAACCCCCAGGCATGAGACAATAAAGAAAACCTTGTCAAGGCATGTAATGAATTGCTTAAAACCAGTGACAGGGGGCTGGGGAGATAGCTCAGCTGGTAGAGTGCTTGCCTTGCAAGCACAAGGCCCTGAGTTCGATCCCCAGCACTGAAAAAAAAAAAAAAAAAAAAACCAAAAAACAAAAAAAAAAACAAAACAGTAACAAAGGCGGCTCTCCACAGACGCTGGACTCACCTTGCCGCAGATCCCCATCTACCAATGCCTTGGGACGCCTCTACCGCCATCTTGGATTATTCACACCACCACTGCCACCATCCTTAGTTGGGGCAGCTTCCATCCTGGGACATCTGCCAGAGACTAGAAACTCATTATCAAGGTACCTACATGTTAGCTGCTGCTACTGTCAGCAACTTGGGACATGGCCGCTTACATCCAGGGATAACAGCCTAGACCCGAAAGATGATCACCAAGGGCCCTGCAGGCTTGGTTACATCTTAGGTATCCCTGCTAGGCGTGCTAATAGCCTCCATCTTGCTGCAGAGGCAAGAGAGAGTCTTGCAAGGGGTTGGTAGGTGGGAAAAGGGTGTGAGGGCATCTTGATCCCAGCTCGTCCAACCAACCAGACCACCACCCACCAGGATCCCAGAGACAACTTGGGCAGCCCTTGCTAGGACTAGACATCAGCCCGGTACACAACTCCCTCCCCAGTAAGGCACCCACAGATCACCTGGTCCTGTTGGTTTGACAATCAGCAAGCCCTCAGCTCCTCAATTCCCAGTCACCCAACCACCCGCTAGCCACCAACCCAGCCCAGTGCCTACAGCTACGTGGCTGACCCACAGCTATCAATGCCTGGTCCTGATCTGACCAATGCAGAACAGCTTTCCAAGACAGGTGCACAGGTCCTGGAGCTCAGCCCTCAGGGCCTCCGGGAAGAGAGGTTCCTGATTGGAAAGTCAAAAGGCGGAGGCAGGAGAGACACGCTTTATAGACTAAATTATAGACCAGGAATTTGGGGTCCACAGGTGAGGGAAGGGGCTAAGACCAGGCTCCTGTGTCACATGAGTGAACCTCAAAGGACAGTCCTGGGGTGCAGTCTTCAGAAAGACTGGCAATTGCTATACTCTGCCTCCAGGAGTCCTGCCTGCAAGTCTAATCCTCCCATCTTAGTGACCATCACCATCCTGAGGATGGGGTTACCAGCAAACTCCAGACAACCCCACCTATCAGAAGGGACGGGAGGCAGAGACGATGCTGAACTCCAACAGAAACAAGTGTTCAATTTTCCTTCAAGACTCTTTTTCTTTTCTCCATTTTTCTTCTTTTTTCTTTTTCCTTTCTTTCTTTCCTTTTTTTTTTTTTTTTTTTTTTTGTTTTCCACTCTCACATCCACATCATCTTTGAAATCAAGTATCTTTCATGCATCAGGCTACTGAGGACTGGAAGGCTTGAATAGTATATTACAGGTTTATTGTAGATTTTTAAAAATTGTTCTCACTCTCTATTTTCTTCTTGTTTATCTGTTTCCTCAGAGTCTCTTTCTCCCTTTTATCCTGCTAACAACCAACTTCTTTTGATTCCTCTTTTGCCCTTCCTATGATCTTGTACCTCTATATCCTCACCTTTTACCTCATTAACATTGTATCTTATACCCCTCCCACATCCTCTTTTTCCACCATTAGAAATTATAGACCTGATTGCAAACCTATTGCTTATGCTGTAGATAATAATTGAACACATCATCTCTGTTTATTATGATAATATTGTTATTGTCTTAATAGGGGCTATTTGGTTTAAGGCTGCATATTGTTTGCATTGGGTGCTGTTAATACTGATCTCCTCCTTAAAGGTGAGGTATTGAAAACCTGCAGGGACATGATAAACCTATAGGGGGGAAACTGTAATACCTCAGATCTGCACTGCTAGAGGGGAAGATACATGAACAACATGAAAAAATAAGGGAAGAAAGTGCTCCAAACAAACCAAGATGCTATATTAATAGAATCCAGTGACAGCATGGTAGAAGAAATGTCAGAAAAGGAGTTCAGAGTATACACAATTAAAATGATCTGTGAAGTAAAGGATGATATAAGAGAGCAAATGCAGGCAATGAATGATCATTCCAATAAGCAGTTAAAGGAGCAAATGCATGAAGCAAAAGATCATTTCAATAAAGAGATAGAGATTCTGAAAAAAATCCAAACAGAAATCCTTGAAATGAAGGAAAAAATAAACCAAATTTAAAACTCAATAGAAAGTATCACCATTAGACTAGATTACTTGGAAGACAGAACCTCAGACATGAAGACAAAATATTTAATCTTGAAAATAAAATTGACCGGGCTAGGGAGATAGCTCAGCTGGTAGAGTGCTTGCCTTGCAAGCACAAGGCCCTGGGTTCGATCCCCAGTACCGCAAAAAAAAAAAGAAAAGAAAATTGACCACACAGAGAAGATGGTAAGAAATCATGAACAGAACCTCCAAGAATTATGGGATACCGAGAAAAGACAAAATTTAAGAATGATTGGGATTGAGGAAGGCACAGAGATACAAACCAAAGGAATGAACAATCTATTCAATGAAATGATATCAGAAAATTTCCCAAACCTGCACAATGAAATGGAAACTCAAATATAAGAGGCTTACAGGACACCAAATATACAAAATTACAACAGATCCATACCAAGGTGCATTATAATGAAAATGCTCACCATACAAAATAAAGATAGAATTTTAAAGGCCATGAGAGAAAAATATCAGATTTCATATAGGGGGAAACCAATTCAAATATCAGCAGATTTCTCAGCCCTAAAAGCTAGATGGGCCTGGAACAATATATTTCAAGCTCTGAAAGAACATGAATGCCAACCAAAAATCTTATATCCAGCAAAACTAACCTTCAGATTTGATGACAAAATTGAAACCTTCCATGATAAAAGTTAAAAGAATTTACAGATAGAAAGTCTGCACTACAGAACATTCTCAGCAAAACATTCCATGAGGAGGAAACGAAAAAGAACAATGAAAGTCAGCAAAGAAAGGAACTACCCTAAAGGAAAAGTCAATCAAAGGAGCAACCAAGTCAAGTTAAAAAACAAACATAAGCCAAAATGACCAGGAATACAAATCATATCTCAATAATAACCCCAAAAGTTAATGGCCTAAACGCAAAAATCAAAAGACATAGATTGGCAGATTGGATTTAAAAAAAAAAAGACCCAACAATATGCTGCCTTCAAGAGACTCACCTTCTAGGAAAAGACATCCACAGACTGAAGGTGAAAGGATGGGAGAAAACATACCACACAGACTCAGTAAAAAAGCAGGGGTTTCCATTCTCATATCAGATAAAGTGGACTTCAAGGCAAAGTTAGTCAGAAGGGATAAAGAAGGACATTGCATACTGCTTAAGGGAACCATAAGTCAGGAAGACATAATGATCCTAAATATTTATGCCCCAAACAATGGAGCATCTATGTATGTCAAACAAATCCTTCTCAATTCCAGGAATCAAATAGACCACAACACAATAATACTGGGTGACTTTAACACAACTCTTTTACCACTGGATAGATCTTCCAAACAAAAACTGAAAAAAGAAACCACAGAACTCAATAACACAATCAATGATTTAGGCTTAATGGACATATATAGAATATTCCATCCATCGACAAGGGAATACACTTTTTTTCTCAGCAGCACGTGGATCCTTCTCTAAAATAGATCATATGTTATGCCACAAAGCAACACTAAGCAAATACAAAAAATAGAGATACTACCATGCATTCTATGACCATGATCATAATGGAATGAAGTTAGAAATCAATGATAAAATAAAAAATAGAAACTACTCCAACGCCTGGAGACTAAATAATATGCTATTGAATGAAGCATAGATAGCAGAAAACATCAGGGAGGAGATAAAAAAAAAATTCTTAGAGGTAAATGAGAACAATGATACAACATATCAAAATCTCTGGGACACTATGAAAGCAGTACTAAGAGGAAAATTCATTGCATTGAACTCATTCAATAAAAGAATAAAAGTCAATAAATAAATGACCTAACATTACATCTCAAAGCCCTAGAAAAAGAAGAACAGAACAACACCAAAAGTAGAAGACAGGAAATAATTAAAATCAGAGCAGAAATCAATGAAATTTAAACAAAAGAAACAATTGAAAAAGTTGACAAAATAAAAAGTTGGTTCTTTAAAAAAATGAACAAAATAGGTAAGCCCTTAGCCACACTAACAAAGAGGAGAGAGAAAACTCAAATTACTAAAATTCATGATGAAAAAGGAAATATCACAACAGACACTATTGAAATACAAAACATAATTAGAAACAGTTTTGAAAATCTATACTTCAACAAATAGAAAATCTCGAAGACATCAACAAATTTCTAGAGGTATATTATCCACCCAAACCGAGTCAGGAGAACATACACAATTTAAATAGATCTATTTTAAGCAATGAAATAGAAGAAGCCATCAAATGCTACCAACCAAGACCTCTCATCTGAGGTCTACAAGACCTTCAAAGAAGAACTAATACCAATAATCCTCAAAATATTCCATGAAATAGAAAAGGAGGGAAGCCTTCCAAACTCATTCTATGAAGCTAATATCACCCTGATTCCAAACCAAACAAAGACACATCAAGGAAAGAAAACTTCAGACTAATATCCCTAATGAATATAGATGCAAAAATTCTTAACAAAATTCTGGCAAATCGCATACAAAAACATACTAAAAAGATAGTGCACCATGATCAAGTGGGGTTCATCCTGGGAAAGCAAGGTTGGTTCAACATTCAGAAATCAGTAAATGTAATTCATCACATCAATAGACTTAAAGTTAAGATCATACAATCATTTCAATAGATGCAGAAAAAGCATTGATAAAATACAGCACCTATTCATGCTCAAAACACTAGAAATAGGGATAAGTAGGAACATACCTCAACATTGTAAAGGCTATCTATGCTAAGCCCAATGTTAACATCATTCTAAATGGAGAAAATTGAAAGCATTTCCTCTAAAAACTGGAACAAGACAGGGATGCCCTCTTTCACCACTTCTATTCAACATTGTCCTTGAAACACTAATCAGAGCAATTAGACCAAAGAAATTAAAGGGTATAAATAGGAAAAAAAGAATTCAAGATATCACTGTTTGCTGACAACATGATTCTATATTTAGAGGATCCAAAAAATTTCACCAGAAAACTTCTAGAACTAATGAATGAATTCACCAAAGTAGCAGGATATAAAATCAACACTCATAAATTTAATGCATTTCTATTCATAAGTGATGAATCCTCTGAAAGAGAAATTAGGAAAACCACTCCATTCACAATAACCTCAAAAAAATAAAATAGTCAGGAATCAATCTAACAAAAGTGGTGAAAGACCTTTACAAAGGAAACTACAAAAGACTGAAGAAAGAAATTGAGGAAGACCTTAGAAGATGGAAAGATCTCCCATGTTCTTGGATAGACAGAATTAATATAGTCAAAATAGCCATACTACCAAAGTGTTATACAGATTCAATGCAATTCCAATTAAAATCCCAATGATGTACCTCAGAAATAGAGAAAGCAATCATGAACTTCATTTGGAAAAATAAGAGACCCAGAAGAGCCAAATCAATCCTTAGTGGGAAGAGTAAAGCAGAAGGCATCACAATACCAGACCTTCAACTATACTACAGAGCAATGGTAACAAAAACAGCATGGTACTGGCACCAACATAGACAGGCAGACCAATGGTACAGACTAGAAGACACAGAGACAAACCCACATAACTACAGTCACTTCATACTAGACAAAGGAGCCAAAAACATACAATGGAGAAAAGACAGCCTGTTCAACAAATGGTGCTGGGAAAACTGGAAGTCCATATGCAGTAAAATGAAATTAAACCCCTATCTCTCACCCTGTACAAAACTCAACTCAAAGTGGATCAAGGACCTAGGAATTAGACCTGAGACCCTTCACCAAATAGAAGAAAAAGTAGGCCCGAATCTCCATCACATTGACTGAGGGCCAGACTTCCTTAACAAGGCAAGAAATAAAAGCAAGAATCAATAAATGGGACAGATTCAAACTAAAAAGCTTTTTCTCAGCAAAGGAAATAATCAGTAATGTGAAAATAGAGCCTACAGAGTGGGAGAGAATCTTTTCCACACACACTTCATACAGAGTGCTCATCTACAAAATTTATACAGAACTCAAAAAACTTAACACCCAAAATACAAAGAACCCAATCAATAAATGGACTAAGAAGCTGAGCAGACATTTCATAAAAGAAGATATACATTCAATCAACAAATATATGAAAAAATGTTCAATATCTCTAGTAATTAGAGAAATGCAAATCAAAAGTACCCTAAGATTTCATCTTACTCCAATTAGAATGGCTATTATCAATAATACAAGCGACAATAGGTGTTGGCGTGGATGTGGGGAAAAAGGCACACTCATACAGTGCTGGTGGGATTGCAAATTGGTGCAGCCACTCTGGAAAGCAGTGTGGAGATTCCTTAGAAAACTTGGAATGGAACCATGATTTAACCCAGCTAACCCACTCCTTGCCCTATACTCAAAGGACTTAACATCAGTATACTACAGTGATTCAGCCACATCAATGTTTTAGCAGCTTAATTCACAATAGCTAGATTGTGGAGCCAACCTAGATGCCCTTCAATAGATGAATGGATAAAGAAAATGTGGTATATGTACACAATGGGCTATTACTCAGCCATAAAGAAGAATAAAATTATGGCATTTGCAGGTAAATGGATGGAGTTGGAGAAAATCATGCTAAGTGAGAAAATCATGCTAAGCCACTCCCAAAAAACCAAAGTACAAATGTTTTCTCTTACAAGTGGATGCTGATACATAATGTGGGGCTGGGGGTCAGGGAAGAATGGAAGAACTTTGAATTGTGTACAGGGAAATGAGGGGAGGGGAGGGGAGGAGGGAGGAAAAATGATGAACGAGACAGACATCATGACCCTGTGTACATATATGATTACACAAATGCTGTGACTCTACCTTGTGTACAACCAGAGAAATGAAAAGTTGTGCTCCATTTGTGAACAGTGAATTAAAATGCAGTCTGTTGTCCTGTAGAACTAAACAGAACAAGGAATAAAAAAATAATAATAAAGCCAGTGATAAAAAGAAAGTCTGAACTCATCCTGAGAAAGGACATGGCACATACAAAAGAACAAAGATAGTGACGACAGTCATCTTCACTTCAAGGATACGTCCAAGGACAGTGGAGTAACAGTGTCAATTCTATACCCAGCTCAAATATCTCTCCAAAAGAAGACCAAAAATGGACTTTCCTAGACACAAAAAGGCTGAAGAGTTCAACAGCATAAGACCTGCGGTCATCTTCAGGGCTCCCTTGAGGGCGATCCAAGTGGAAACGTGGACCCACAGAGAGGCAGGAGGAGCGCCGCGAAGGCCAGCCGCGTGCGTCGACGTGAGAGGCTTCGCTTCCTCACTAAGCAAATATATTTAATGGGTAGTCGATTGCTTAAAGCAGAACCCTTACACTGGGGCGTATACTCACACGCTGCACAAAGGACCACACTGCTGACAGTGGTTCCATTTGATCCTGTCACCTGTGACGGCCTCGCTCCTCGTTTGGGAAAATACGCTCTGATGTTTGCACAATGACAAAAATCGCAGAAGGTGCGCATCTGAGAACACGTTCCTGCCATCACGTGATGCACGACTGTATGAATGGGCACAAAACGCGTAAGGAGAGCTGGGCACCAGGGCCCAGGCCTGTGATCCTGTGAGGCAGGAGGCTGAGGCAGGAGGAGAGCGAGTTCAAGGCCAGCCCAGGCGACCGAGCAAGGTCCTGTCTCAAAATAAAACAAAAAGATGTAACTCAGGGGTGAGGCACCCCCCTGGGTTCAGTCCCCAGAAAAGAAGGAAGGAAGGAGAGAGAAGAAGAAGGAGAGGAAAAGAGAGGGAGAGAGAAGGAGACGGGAACGGCCCAGAGCCCGGACCAGGCGGAGGCGGTGAAGGGGTTGGGTGGTGTCACCAGCGGCAAGAGGAGTCAGTGAGAATAAGTTTGGTCCGAGATCACTTGGCCTTTATGTGAGCTGATCACACACCGTAGTCACCTCACCTCCAGCCACACCAACGTCTCACGACTCAATCACTAAATCTCCGTAAGCCCCGGGTAAGCAAGGCTCCCTCCTCACTGAGACCCGTTCCCAGGTCCACTCCCGTGTGACGTGTCTTGAGTCGAAGGCAGCGACTCCCAGAGGCGGTCAGGAGGACGGCCCAGGAGATCTCGCTGGGGAGCTCCCTCCGGCCGGAGTCCTGGTGGCGAGGACGGTGGGAAGGCGAGGAGGGCGGCGAGGTCGCGCAGGGCCGGGCGGAGACGTCTCAGGCGGGAGGCACACGGGCGGCTCCGCAGGTCACCTCCACGGGAACGTCTCGGTCACGGTCAGGACGAGGGATGTTCCGCAAGCGACGAGCAAGTCAGCGAGTCTCCTCCAGGCTGGGCGCGGCACTGGCCCATCGGTGTAAAACGGAGACTGGGGCTGGGCTCAACACGAGTCCTTTTAAACCCTTTTTATCAGACCCTGCCAGTGGTCTCGTCAGGGGAAGGCAGTTGTCTTACTGGGGTCAGTTGTACGTGTCTCCAGCTTGGGGCAACGTCAGACTTATCTCGGGGGCAACACCACCTCATTACCTGACCACAGCACAGAGCACTCAAGTTACTTCTTGCAAGTCACACAGCACACAGAGTGTCACACATTTCATTTTGCTCCTTATAGATGGCAAGGTCCACGTCCACCAGGTGAGGGGGGAGGACCTTCTTTGAAGACTCTGATGGGCACCGGAAGCCTGAAGCAGCAACTAAAACCGAAGGACAGTGCAGTCTGGCCGAGAAGTCAGCGACGGTGCTGCCATGCGTCCTAAAGAGCCTCCCAAAGTGCCCCAGAAAGCCGCCGAGAGGAGGGAGGGTGGGAGGTGGCCCGACAGAGGCCAAGAGCAGCCAGCGCAGCGGCCCAGCTTTGCACACCGCCACAAAGCCTGGGGATGCAATTCGTAAACACAGAAGGTTCCTTTTGGCCTGTGGCCTCAGTGGCTCGGTCCACGGTCTGTTGAGCCCATTGCCTGTCAGCCTGGGGCAAGGCCTCTTCTCCTGGGGGAGCAGGTGGTGGAACAAGCCCCTGGCCTCATGGCAGGGGGCAGAGGAGAGGAGGAGACGGGGGTCGGCCTCCGGGGGGCCACCTCAGCGGCCGAGGACTCCCAGGAGGTCCCTCCTCCCCAGGGGTCCACCCCCTCCTCAAGGCACTGAGCTGGGACCAGCCTTCAACACATGGCTCTGGGGACACTCAGGAGCCATGCTGGGCACACCCTGGCTGGACAGATGGGGTTGTCAGACGGGAACGTTAGAAAGGAGGAGGCAGAGGAGGCCGCACAACCCGAGTCAGGTCCATACTCCGGGCCGGACCCGCCTCACAGCTGCTCCCGATCCCTGGCTAGGCCTGGCCACCCAGCCCCTCCTGTGCATGGAGGGTACGTGGCTGCTGACCGGCACCCATGGCCATCGCGTGACGCTGCTCGCGTTCCCTGCAGGAGCGGTGAGGCCCGGCAGCCCGCTCGGGGCCGCTGGGTGGGCTGTGCAGTGGGCCTTGTGCCCCGGCTGCTTTCCCAGGCGGGGGCTCTTGACCTCCCGGCAGTCCTGCCTGGACCGTCCCACAGGAGCGCTGCTGCAGGCTAGCCACACAGAGCCGTTGTCCCCGCGGGTCAAACCTGTCACACTGGGTCGTCCCAGGTCCTTCCCGAGAGCCGCGTGGTGGCGGCTGCGCTTTCCCTGGCCCAGGGCTTGGTGTGTGCACCTGTGGTGAAGGTGCGCTCACTCACGGAGCCGAGAGCAGCCTGGACGCTCGTCCCACAGGCCAGCAAGACAGGCACACGGCCCCGTGCTCACGGTGCTCGCTGCTAGGGGAGGAAGTGCCACCCACCCCTGCCAGAACTGCACCCGAGCTGGTGAGGTGGGTCGCCAGGCGCACCCCCCACACAGGTGCCTGTACAACCTGGGGAGGTCCGTACTTGCCCGGGGTCCCGCTGGCCACAGTGATGCACGCCCTGGCCATGCAGCGCTTCCCTAGGAGGAGCCGGGTCAGGGGCCACGGGGCTCCTTGCACTTGGAAATGTGCTGTGAGTCTCTCGTCTAAAACTCAGAAGAAGGAGACAAAGTCCCTTGGCCCCCCGCCTGCCAGTTCTGAGACAGGACAGCCCTCCACTTCTCCTGCTCCCGTGCCAGAAAGCCTGGGACGGGGGACTAGAACGCTGGCCACGGTGCCTGCGCCCCAGCTGTCGCCGTCTCGCGCCTCGAGCTTTGCTGACTCAGGAATGCTAGGTGACAGGCTCACAGGTCACGGGACATCAGACCTGTTTGCCCAGCAGGGTTTCCTTTCCATTCTCCAGGGGGCCCTTCATGGAGACGCTCATCGTGCACAGGCACGTGGGAGGAAGCGCCGGCTCCGGTCCCTCCCCCAATTCCACTGGTGGTGACGGTTTTTAAAATGGTGACGTTGATGCCACCCCAATCCGAGTCGGATGGCCTGGCGTGACTCTCACTCGCTGTGTGTGCACGCACCGTCACCATCTCCAGTGTCATCGGCTGTGCTGGTTTGGGCAGCTGCCACCACAGTCCAGATGCCAGGCGTTCCGCTCCCGAGACTCAGCAGACGGCACTGGGCCACCTGAGCTGCCGGGCGTATCCCGAGCCCTTTCCTTCCCGCTCCCAAGTCTACCCCGGGCTTCGCCAGCTTCTGGGACCCTTCACCCACCGAATGACATTCCGGGTTGTTTTACTAACCTTTTGGGGCTTTACTAACAAAGCTTGCTTACGCTTGTGCCCGCAGCTTTTCATTTCTCCGGGATAAATGCCCAGGAGTATAATTACTGAATTGAAGGTCAACATATAGACCCTTCTGGGCAACAATGGTGGAATTGCCTGACAGTCGGTGTTAGGTTGTTTAAGAGGTGGTTTGTGGGGTTGGGGATTTAGCACTGGCAGAGCGCTTGCCTGGCACACGCAAGGCCATCAGTTAGAGCCTCAGCCCTGAAAAAAGAAGAAGTGTTGCCAGGCACAGGGGCGCACACCAGTAATCCCGGCGGCTCAGGAGGCTGAGGCAGGAGGATCGCAAGTTCAAAGTCAGCCTCAGCAAAAGCGAGGTGCTAAGCAACTCAGTGAGACCCTGTCTCTAAATAATATACAGACTGGGGCTGGGGATGTGGCTCAGTGGTCAGGTTCAGTCCCTGGTTACCCACCCCCCAAAAGAGAAAAAGTGTTTTGTGGAGCTGGTGTGGCTGCACACCATAATCCCAGCGGCTGGAGAGGCTGAGGCAGGAGGATCGCAAGTTCAAGGCCTGCCTGGGCAACTTACTAAGGCCCTAAGCAGCTTAGCAAGATCCTGTCTGAAAATAGAAAGTGCTGGGGATGCGGCTCAGTGGTCGAGAGCTCCTGGGTTCAGTCCCCAGTGCTGGTGTGGTGAGGATCCGCCGTTTATGTTTCCCACGTAACTAGCATTGTCAGCTGGTAAACGTTATCCACACAGTACCCCAAACGCAAAATGTTTACTCTAAGATCAAGGATTGAGGATATAAGAAAAAGCATTTGCCAGCTCAGATGGCTAGAGAGGAAGGACTCTCAGCATCTTTTTTATAATCTTTTTATTTTTTTCTGGTACTAGGATTGAACCCACATACCTACATACCCAACCCATTTTATTTTATTTTGAGACAGTGTCTTGCTAAGTTGCTGAGGCTGGCCTTGAACTTGTGATCCTCCAGTCTCAGTCTCCCAAGTAGCTAGGATCACAGACTTGCGCCACATGCCCAAATTCACCAAGTTTTTTTCTAAGTGTTGGTGAAAAAATTCTTCCTTGGCCACCAAAGCTTGAAGTTCCAAGTAATGGAATTTGTTATACCTCCAGGAATTAGCACTGGACATTTCTAGATTATAACGAGACTTGGAAATCCTGATCCCCAAGGATTCAATTGTGTTCACAAGATCATGAATGAATTCTTCCACTTGTTCATTAGGTAATGAATTGTGTCCCTTGTTAGCAAAGGGGGACATGTGACCATTCAGGCCTCTTGCTGTCCACACTGTCTTAATGATGAATGGCATGTGATGTTCAGTAGAGTAGTTCTTTCTTCTCATCACGTGATCCTCATTCTGTTCAATGATGGGACAGTAGAAGTGGAGAAGGGGGAGACTTTCATTTGTCCCCATCACATGCCTTGCATCTAAGTGTGTAGTGCATTTTTTTGGGGGGGTGGGTACTGGGGATTAAACTCAGGGGCACTCGACCACCAAGTCACATCCCCAGCCCTATTTTGTATTTACTTAGAGACAGGGTCTCACTGAGTTACTTAGTGCCTTGCTTTTGCTGAGGTTGGCTTTGACCTTGCGATCCTCCTGCCTCAGCCTCCCGAGTTGCTGGGATTACAGGTGTGTGCCACTGCACTCGGCTGCAGTGCATTTTGAAGACCCTGAGATACATGGTGGCTTTCTAACAAAGAAGCTGGGGAAGTATTACTCTACCCTATTTGGTTTTCAAAAACCATTTTCCCTGGGCTGTCCCACACATCTCAGGCCTTCCTATGTAACTCTCCAATATCCTACCTATAACAGTCTAACAAAGACCTTTGATGGATGAATTAAAAGAAACAGTGAAATTCCAGTAAAGATTACAGTGGGGGAAAAAAAACAGCTGTGCATCACTGTCTTTATTTTTGTTGCTATAACAAAACACCTGAGGCTGGGTACTTTATAAAGAAAAGAGGTCTATATGGCACTTGATTCTGTGACTGGAAAACCCACATGGCATGGCCCTCGCTGGCCAGGCCCCTGGCTGTGCAGCTTCATGGTAGATGGCATCATGTGACCGAAGCCTGAGGCATGGTAAGAGGTGCAGCAAGAGACAGTGTGGGGTGGGGCAGGGCTTGGTGACCGCCTGTCTCACAGGGAGGAATTCATTCACTACTCTGAGAGTCAAACCCCCTCACCAGCCAGACCCTTCCCCAAGACAGCCTGACCCGATCCCCTCCCCCAGGCCCTGCCTCTGTAATGTCCACCTCTCAGCACCATCATGCTGGGACAGGGCTTCCCCGTGTGAGCCTCTGGGGATGCGGTGCGTCTGGACCACAGCCTGCAGCTTCGATCTGCATACCCCAAGCAAGGCACTGCACTGCACGTGGCTAACATCGGTGGGTCGGACATTGACGTTTTCATTTAGAAACTGCAGACAGAGACGTGTCGTTGGCGGTTCCGTTCTTGCGTACGTCTTGACAGCATCAGTAAAAATGCGTGATTGCAGGGTTGTGCACTGGAGCACCAGCCCATCAGCACAGGACAAGAGAACTCGCCCCTGCGTCCACTGTCACTAGGACAGACGCTCCACTGTGGTGGCTCAGCTCATCCCCAGCGGTCCTGGATGGCCCTCATCTCATCGTGAATGATTAGGGACTTCTCCTGGAAGAGTGGACTTCACTGCCAGTAAAACATCATGGCTACAGTGTATCGACTTGGTGAATCTGTCCTTTCACTCCGGAACTGCATTTCTTCTCCTCCCATTTGCTCTGTCCGTGCTGTTGGAGAAACTGAGTGCGAGGCTGCCAGCCTCTACTCACACCACCTACTCCCCTTCGGGGAAAGAATAGCATCAGTGTGAGCAGCTGGGCGCTGTGGCCATGCCTGCAAGCACAGCAGCTCAAGAAGCTGAGGCAGGAGGATCACGAGTTCAAAGCCAGCCTCATCAACTAAGAGGGGCCCTAAGCAACTTAGCAAGACCCCATCTGAAAATAAAAAGAGCTGGGGGTGTGGTTCAGTGACAAAGTGCCTCTGGGTTCAATCCCCAGCACCAAAAAAAAAAGGTTAATATCAGTGTGAACGGTCCACACCCAGCTGAGCCTCTTAGGCTCACGGTAGGACATCCACCAAGAGCCTTCAAAATGTTCCCCAAATAACCAGCATGTGAATGTGGCACTAAAAGACAAAAAAGCCAGAGATCTGTGTTTTTCCTTTATAATTTAAAAGGTAACAATGAAGACTTAAACGACCCTGCTGACTCCAGTCGCTCCCTGTCACTGGGGGCCTCCCACCTGGCTTTCCCATCCTGGACACAATCAGTCGCCCCCACCCCACCTGCCATCAGGAGGCTTCAAGGAGAGTACTTAACCAATTACTCACCCGCGGAAGCCTTCGCTTCTGGCTCTCCAGGCCCAGCACTGCCGGGTTTGAGAGCTTCCGCTGGGTGGACAACTCACCCCACTGCAGTGACTCACTCAGCCGGAGTCCTTTCCTCAACCTGGGACCACATCAAGTTTTATAGCCCTCGGCTGCGATTTGAGCACCATTATTTCAAGCCAAGAACAGAAACATGGCTAAACTACCCCAGACATGATTTATTTTATTAAGGAAGCAAGTGAAAGAGATTTTGCAACTGTGCACAATTACCTGGCAGGTCCTGCCCCAAAGCACCCTCCTTCCGCGGTTCCCGTTCTTGCTCTGCTCTTTGTCAAGCACAAGATCAAGAAGAGCTGATGACAGCCTGTCTGCCTGCCTTCCTCAGATCCACGCTCACCTCTCAGCGGCTCTGAGCTGCCTGTGCTTTCTCCAGACCTTTCTCCTGCCTCTCTGAACTTCTAGGGATTTCTAACGCTGGCTGTAAGACTCAAAGGGCTATTTTGCATATCTTCATTGAAGGGTCTTTTTGGCAAGGGCTGGGTGTGATTGGAATCTAGTGACTTAAAAATTCCAAATCCTCTATACCTAAAGCTCAGGAAATAATGCCAAGAGTTAGCATGTGGTATGGCCTCAAATTCAAAAGTTTTTGCACAGCAGAGGAAGCACATAGGAATGTGAAGAGAGGAGCTGCAGAAGGGAGGAAATCCTTGCCAGCTATTCTCTGGCAGAGGATTAGCATCTAGAATATATAAAGAACTCAAAACACTTTACCCCCCAAAACAAGTAACCCAATTAATAAATGTGAAAATGAATCAAACAGATGTATCTCAAAAGAAGAATACAGATGGCCAACAAATATATGAAAAAATGTCCAACATCATTAGCAATGAGGGAAATGCAAATCAAAACCACCCTGATATTTCATCTCACTCCAGTCAGAATGCAGCTGTCAAGAATATGAAGGATAATAAATGCCGGGGAGGATGCAGACGGAAGGAACACTTTCACCCTGTGGGTGGGACTGTAAATTAGTACGTCATTGTGGAGATCAGTGTAGAGGTTCCTCAAAAGACTAGGCTTGGAACCACCATATGACGGCACCATACCGCTCCTCCGTATTTATCCTAAGAATTGAAGTCATCACACTGCAGTGATACATACATACCATGTTTATAGCAACGCAATTCATAATAGCCAAACTGTGGAACCAGCCCAGGTGTCCATCAATGGACGAATGGATAAAGAAAGTGTTGTATAAACACAATGGAGATTTATTCAGCCACAAAGAAAAATAAAATTATGTCATTTGCAGGAAAATGGATGGAACTTGAGAGCATTATGTTAAGTTAAATAAGTCAAACTCAGAAGGTCCAGTGTCGTATGTTTTCCCTTACATGTGGAAGCTAGAGAGAAAAAAGGAAAAGAAAGGTGTGTGTGTTGGGGGTGAATCTCACGAAAATCAAAGGAACTAGGGGTGGGAAATGTGGAGGGAGGAGGGAAATGCTGACCAAATTATACTGCTATATTGTGTGCGTGTACGAACATGTAATAACAAATCCACCCTTGTGCACTGCCACGAGGCACCGATACAAACATGTGGAAAGAGAAAAGACCCTCCAGATCCCTTTACCTCATCTGCATGACTTAGGGCCACAGAGATTTTGTAGAATATATTGACTGTCCCATCCTCAGGAACAGACAGGCCTCGTGGTGCATGTCTATAATCCCAGTGGTTCTGAAGGCTGAGGCAGAAGGATTGCAAGTTCAAAGCCAGCCTTAGCAACTTAGCAGGCCATGAGCAACTTAGCAAGACCCTGTCTCAAAATAAAACAAAATATAAAAGGGGCTGAGGGTGAAGCCAGCTGAATTCCCAGTTAAAATAAAAAAAGGAAAACCACCTTCAGGTGTTTTCATGGGACATCACTGAGATGCCTGGAACCCTTCCCATGACTTGATGGCAAACAGCTTTACTCAAAAACAGAGCTCTTACCGGCTCCTTAGGGACACAGTGCTAAGGCGAGGGCCCGACTACTCTGCAGCTCCAGGCGATGCTTTTCTAATCTGCATAAGTAGTATGCCCCAAAGTCTGCAGTCCAAACATCAGCTCCTGTTCTTATGCAAAACAGCTCTTCTTTATGGTGTATTTCAGTGTTTTTTTTTTTTTTTTTTTTTTTTTTTTTTTTTGCGGTGCTGGTGTTATTTCTGTGGTTTTATGGTCTAAGAACATTACTCCATATCCACTTTAAACTTCATTTCTTTGATGATCAGTTTTTCAGTTTCCCAGGTCAACTTAAAATTAGTCTATCCATCACTGTGGTCTCAAGTCTGAACGTGTTTTAGATATTTAGGTATAAAATGGGCTTGGCCCCGTGGAGGCCTGGGTCGCTCCACGCCGCCTGGGTCTCTTAGTCTTGTCTTGTATTTTAACGAGCCCCACGCGTCGTTCACAGCCTGGCGGGAGCTGTGGAATGCAGCATCCTGGTCCTCGGGTTGGCGTGAGCAGCGTCCTGCCCTGGACCAAGGCCCTTTCCTCCACTTCTGAAATACCTTGCAAACAGTAATGCCTTCAGCACATGCAGGACAGTGTCCCGGCCCAGGCGCTCTCCTCAGGACCTCAGGGACATGGGGGCAGCTGGAGCGCGGAGAGCTTCCCTCCGGTTGCGCCTCTGGAAGACACTGTGGCTTGCCTTCCCCAGGAACACCCCAAAAGTACTAAGGTGTGTTTTGTGTTTACCAGCCGGGCTCCTCGTCCGACTCAGAACCAGCTCCTCCAGAGCAGCGGCTCACTCCCCAGGGAGGGCCTGCCAGTGTTTACCCAGCCGGGGCCCAGGACCTGCTGCTCACCCACCCGCCTCTGCCCCCTTCTGCATTCTGTGGCTTTGCCCATGGATACTGGCCAGCAGCAGACAAAACTTATTTCCACTAAAAGCGTATTTGAAAACCGTACCTAAATAATGGGGAAAAAATAGGAGACTTTTTTATTTTAATCATCCACATAATTAAAATGCTTAGTTAACATAAATGTTAATGAGCCAGGCGCTGTGGCACACACCTTGTAAGGAATCCCACGGAACCACGCCGGACACGGGAAATCACATAAGGGAGTTTATTAAGCAATCAGAGTGTCTCCCTGCAGGGTGAGAGAGAAAGTGAGAGGAAAAGAGAAAGGAAAGAAAAAGGGCGCGCGCTGGAGAGAGTGGAAAGCCAGGAGGATAGAGAAAAGTGAGGAGGACAGAGAGAAGGATGGGAAAAGATGGCGGGGAAGCTATGGTAAACAGTTGAATTCCGCCGGGTTAATTCCGCCGACCAATATGTGAGAAGGATACTTGCAAGCTGACTGATGAACCAGTAGCTAGCTAGGATGTTCACAGATTGACAAGCGGTTGGGAGGCGGGGAAAATGGCTGCACCTGATGGGCGGGGGAGCAGCTTTGTACATGACACACCTGTAATCCCAGCAGTTTGGGAGGCTGAGGCAGGAGGATCTCGAGTTCATAGCCAGCCTCAGCGACTTAGTGAGGTCCTAAGCAACTGAGAGAGGCCCTTAGCAACTCAGTGAGATCCTGGCTCTAAATAAAATACAAAAAAGGCTGGGATCATGGCTCAGTTACTTTTTTCCTTCAATGTCCCATCTTTTTGCTGTCTGTGCAAATTTCCCGAAGATCCCCTGGGCTTTTTGAAACATCCGGCTTCGGCTGTCAGGTTTGATCCCTTAGCGTCCTTTCTAGCCATCTGTCCGCCTCCCTACTCCTGCTCCGGCCCCAGGGGCCCAGCTCCCCATGCCTCTGGGGATCACCTGCAGGTCTTTCTTCTAAGCACCTCATCTCCCAGCTGCTGTGCTTCTTCTCCTGCCTCCTTCCCTTGCCCCTGCCCCTGCTTCCCCTGCCCCCCCCCCGCCCCCTGCCCCTGCTTCCTCTGCCTCCCCACCTGCCCCTGCCCCTGAGAAGCAATGGGCAGGGGGAGGGCCAGTGATTCAGGCAGGCGAGGGCCCAGGGAGCATTAGTTAGCAGCTCCCTGCCTGCAGTCCTTGACAAGGGCAGGGAGATGTGGTAATCAATGGGCTCTGGAGATCCTGACATTCCATTCTCCCAGGGCGTCTCCAACTTCCAGAGGCAGCTGGCATTCATGGCCTCCATTTCCTCCATCTGACCTGATCCCCTATTTCTACACTAACTGCCTGCCTGGCTTCACTGGGGCAACTTTCAAGTTCCCGCGGCTTAAAGTCAATTCAAACAGTTACCCTCTGCTGGTCAGGCCACCAGTGAACGCACATTTGGTTCCTTTGCTTTATTTTATTTTGGTTTTTAGGGATTGCTTCTTTTTAAAAATGCTGTTGTTGTTTGACACAGTACCTTCATTTTTTTTATTGATTTTTTTGTTTGTTTGTTTTATTTTTTGCGGTGCTAGGGATTGAACCCAGGGCCTTGTGCTTGCAAGGCAAGCACTCTACCAACTGAGCTACATCCCTAGCCCTTTTTTATTGATTTTTATGTGATGCTTGTTAGGTTGGAATTTGGGCGACTATATGACGGAGAGCGGAGCAACTGAGGCAAAGGGCAACGCACCACATGGCGACCACTGACCCTTACCTCCACCTGTCACTCAGCAGGACCTCCGCCCATCCGGCCTATAAAGACCCTGGGCAGCCATGCGTGATTTTCCCCAACTCCCTACCCTGACCTGTGCCCCAGGGGCTGGGAATTTCGCCCCAGAATCAAATTCTAATAAAACTTGCTTCGGTTGCTTTCTGTCCAATTTTATTTGACCACTAGCCGTGCCCCAGAGCTTACAGTGTTGAGGACCAAATTCAGTGCCTCACACATGCCAGGGGAACCCTTTACCACTGAGCCACAACCCAGCCCCTGGGATTACTTATTGAAAGTGACTTTTGTGTTAAAGTCTGTAACATATTTTCATGGTTCCAAAGTCAAATCTATAGAACAGGGTGCCTTGGAAGAAGTTGTGCTTCCACCCCAGGACCGACCACCCTGCCTCCCGTAGCGACCCTTTAGAGTGTACCATGGTGTCGTCTCTCGGGCTTATTGTTGAAATACCAACAGAGAGATGGAGAGACAGACAGATGATTGGTCAATAGATAGAGGGGTGACAGATGGAGGTAGGTAGATGACAGAAGATAGAGAAGGACAGAGAGATGACCAGTAGAAGAGAGATGATAGAGGAAAGATGGAAGATAAAAGAAGGTGGACGAGAGGACGGACGGATGGAGCTAGATGATTGACAGGCAGGCGGGCGGGTGGGTCCCTGTGTCCTGCTGTCCTGTGTAAATGCTCACACACAATGTGCCGTCCCTCCCACTCTGTTCAGAGAGGTCTCTGGGTCTCTCCAGAGCTGTGTGTAGACACCTTTCCCCTCCCATTTGGCACAACTGAATGGTGCCCCCACCCTGCGGAGGAGCACTAATAATTCAACCCGTGCTCTCAATAGGGACTTAGGATGTTCTGGATCTTTTGCTTTAAAAACTATATAATATTTTAACAGAAACGGGTCTCCATATGTAAACGCCTCACTCTTCTTGTGGCATCTAACCCGACTTCGTGGCATTTGTCTGAAAGGTGCTTTGTTGATAGGGTAACAACTGAAATGACATTTGGATTTGCTTTTCCTTCACCTTCCTTTCCCTGCATTGAAAGGGCAGCTCCTTTGCACCTCAATCTCGGAGACTTTTGCGGGAGCACAAGCAGAAGGGGCAGGCTCTCGGCAGAGCCGCTGAAGCTGGCAGCTGGTGCAGGAGGGCCCTGGGGTGGGCGGGCACAGGCCGTCCCAGGCCCTGGGAGCCTGCCGAGGGTGGGCAGACCCCGCAGGAGTGCTTGTGTGAGGGCGCAGGGTCGCCAGAGGGGGTGCCGCTCAGCACGTTGGCAGCTCGTTCCTTACTCTCCACAAGTCCCTGGAGAAGTCTCACCTTCCTTGCTCCACGGAGGGAGAAACAGACCAGCGCACAGGCCCCCAGCTGGGGAGTGTCCAGCTGCCCCGGGGCTCTGCCCTGCTGCAGGGCTGGGTCGCCAGACTCGCCGAGGCATAGACGGAGACCCAGAGGGGCTGACACCGGCCACTGGTCACCGTCACCTGTGCCTTCAGCAGTGCTCAAAGCAGGAGCCCCTGTTCCATTGGGTGGGCTCCTAGGGCAGGAAGTCTCGGCCGCAGTTCCCAGCATGGCCCGCAGGTGGCAGATGACACCTCATGGAAACGCTCCTGGAGGCCGGGCAGAGGGGTGCGGGTGAGATAGAAGCCTGGGCGTCTTCTTCCCCAGCAGGCGGCTGAAGGAGAGAGAAGTCCTGGCGGTCAGTGTCTGATCCTGAGCATGACAGAGGGACCCTGCCGGCAGGGCAGCAGACGGGCCTGCTGGAGTAGCCTGGCCTGGTGACTCACTGCAGCAGGAGCTGGAGGCTGTCCTGGGTCTCTGGAGCCCGGCACCCAGGGGAGCAGCCCTGGAGGGAGGCAGCAGGCGGAGCTGACCGTCCACACTCCAGCAGTCCAGGGCGGCCAGCTCCCGACCCCTGCCCACAGCTGCCCTGGGAGCACGTGTGTCACAGCCGGTTCAGCCTCAGCGGCAGCGCGGATGGCCCCACTCTCTGCCTCTGTTCCTCTGAGGACTTGCCCGGGCAGGAAGCCTCCTCTCCTCTCGGTTCACTGAGTGACCTTGCACAGGAGCCGCAGGCTTTATCGCTGTGGCTTAGAAATGGCTTCTTTAAAAACGAAAGAAAATTTTAAGACACAAAACCCTCTGCAAAACGGGGAGTCTAGCAGCGTTGCCTGGTTTGGTCAAAGTGAAGCACGTGCTCCTTGACACAGAACCCAGGGGACGCAACTCCCGTGTCCACATGTTTCCCTACACATACACACGTGTGGAAACGGGCAGTGGGGTCGCGGTGGTGAGGCGACGATGCATTTGACACAGGTCAACGGTGCATTGGACACACCAACCTGCCCACCACCCGGCTTGGCCTCGCCTGCCTTAAATGCTCTCAGGACACTTCCGTCAGCCTACAACTGGCCAAATCATGTGACCCAAAGCCTGTTCCTAACAAGGCATTGGATATCCCACGCGCTTTACTGAACCCTGGGGAGGGAACAGCAGATGGCTGCAGTTTACCTTCCCACTCTGCTAAGGTCAAAAAAATAAGTTGGACCATCCTAAGTCACTGACTTTTGTATCTAAAACTGTTGCTGAAAGCTCGGTCCTTGTCCCCAATGCCAATCCAATAATGAGGACATGGTTTTGAGAAAAAGGAAAAAGGTTTATTGCTTTGCTAGCAAAGGAGAAACACGGGACTCGCGTCCCACAGGTTATGGTTCTGCCCCTCAGCAGGAAGGGGGCTTTTAAGGAGGTGACTCAAAGGCTGCATTCCACGAGTTCTCTGCCGGAGTTGAACTGCTGGAGTTGTTGATGTGGGACAGTCATTCCTGAGACCTTCTGGTGCCATCTCTGCCTTAGTCAGTCAGTCTGTTCGCTGCCGTCACACAGCTGTGGAGGAGGGAGGGTTTATCTGAGGGCTCACGGTTCCCAAGGTCTCAGTCCACAGAAGGCAGCTCCGTTCCTCGGAGCTCGAAGTGAAGCCGAGCATCGTGCGGCAAAATGTGGCGCAGGGAAGCAGCTCACATCATCAGGAAGCAGTCTCCACTCTCCAGGCGGAAAACACCCCCAAAGCCACACCCCAGCTCCCACCTCCTCCAGCCACACCCCACCATTAGTTAACCCCCACCGGGGACTAAATCACTGACTGGGTTAAGACTCTTACAACCCAATCATTTCTCCTCTGAACCAGGAAGCACCTTCGACCAGGTGAGCTTGTGGGGGCACCTCATATCCAAACCATAACAATCCCCAAAGTCAGGATTACTCTCCTGTGGCGGGTGTGTGCTCAGCACAGATAACTGCCCAGGATGGGAGGAAAGGTGGGCCTGTTTCCCTGAGACTAGGGAGGAGAGAGACCAGGAAGGAGCAAGGAGAGGAAGAGAAGAAAGGTGTCCATCTTAAACATAAGTCGCAGTGGCGGAGCAGCAGGGCAGATTCAAAGCACAAAGGGGACACTGTTAGAAAACTGGCTCACCTGATGACAGAGGCCAGGGACACCTGGGATCTGCGGGGCAGTCAGCGCCGAGCCCTGGAGAGCAAAGGCACAGAGGTCCAAGCTCCAGGCCAAGGTGTTGTCCTAGCGTGAAGGCCGCAGGCGGGCCCAGGAGAGCCGCTATCCTGTTCAGAGGCCAGCAGGCAGGAGGGATTCCTGCCCCCTGGAGAGGGGCCCTTGTCTTTCCCGGCCTTCCACTGTCCAGAGGAGGCCCACCCCCTGCCAGGGCATCCACCTGACCCAGTCTGGGGATCTGGGTGTCACTCACTGATGTGCCCAGCACTGTGTTTGACTGAGCCCAGTGGAGCTGATGCAGGAGTCACCCACAGCCCTAGCCAGCTCGCCGGCCCGCAGCGGTGGGGCAGCTGCACCCTGATGTCCTTACCCACTCGCTGCTCATGGACGTTGGGTTGCCCACCTTCGCTGCCCCTGGACGTCGGGTTGCCCACCTTTGCTCCTGTGAATCGTGCTGTTGGAGTTGATGGGACCTGGGGGGAAGCAGACACTTGGGTCTTGTTTTGGACACAGAGAAGGTCCTTGTCACCGTGGCTCAGCCCTGTTTCTTAGGCCGGCTGCCTGACTGGGCACACAGCTGCGGCTCCGCAGTGGCAGCGTGCTCCCCACAGCCCACACCTGGCAGTCCCAGCCAGTGCCTGCAGGTCACATCCCCTGGGAAACTAGTCTGGGAGCCTCCCTGGCCTCTCCAGCTTCCGGGCCTCCCAGAATCTTTGGCCACAGGTCCCGCAGATACCTCAGGCTGCCTCTCCCCAAGCCCAGCATCGTCTGCCCCCTGTGCTGGCTGTGCCTGAAGTTCCCCTTTGATCAGGACACCAGCCATAATGGTTTGGGGCCACTGAGTCCAGTGCAGCCTCATCTGAAGTCCATCACTATCACAGACCCCATTTCCAATAAGGGCGACCTGAGGAACTAGGTCAGGGCTTCAGCTCTTTTGGGGAACACAGGTCAGCCCATAACTGGGGTCTCGCCAGCACTTGCGGACCACCTGGCCCTGAGCTCCCCCAACCGCTGTGGGGACTCAGGTGTCTCCCGTGGTTTGGTTGCCCATGGAGGAAGTCATTGTCCTCTTTCCTCTCCTCTGACCCCTGCAGAACTGTCTGCTGGCCGGACCGTCAAGACCCTGCAACCACCTGTGAAGACCCCACAGGCCCCACGCAGTCCCTTGCCAAATGTCCATGCTCCCTTAAGGAGCAAGGGAGACATTCAGATCAGTGCTCCAAGCAACGTTAGCGCCTTCTCCCCTGGACTGGGGAATGAGCCCATGGGTTGGGCCGCCCAGCACTGCCCATTTGCTGGCTCTGTGCTCTGGACCCTAACAGCAGCCCTGCAGCTCTGTTCCTCCCTCTCCTCAGTGTGCCTGGTTTATCCTTGGAGCTTCAGGAGAAGGTAATGGCCCTGCCTGGCTGCCATTCCTGACAGGGCCTGGACCAGCTGTCCCCAGCGGGCACTTGAACTGGTCAGGCCTCCTTCACACACCCATTGGAAATAAACCAGGGGCTGCAGGTCACTTTCTGGCTCCCTGGACCGCTGCGTGGTTGGGCTCTGTGGACCTGCTCTCTGAGGTCAGCTGGGCCTCGGGCAGTCTCCTGGAATGGTGTCCAGCTGCCAGCAGGCACTGCTTGGCTGGGTTCCTGCTCTCAGCTCTATACACGAGCAGGGTCTGTTAGCACAAAAGGGCCGGGCTGGACGCAAACGTCCTGGACCATCTCGGCTGTCGATTTGGTTTCATGCCTCTGATGGATCCACTTTCCTGGTGGAAAATGAGCCACTGAACAAGGAAAGGGATTGGTCTTGTGTAGGCGATACTGAGGGGTGACTTACTTAACAAGCGAGTCAGCTGGGCACTCAGGAAATTGGGGTCTGTTGTACTGGGCAAAATGGGAGGGAGCCTGGAGTCAGCGGTCAGCCTCTGGGATTTATCTGACTGGGCCTAATGGAGGGCTTGAGGCCAGCGGTTGGAATCTGGAAAAGGATTTGTTCAGGCAGGGATTAGTGCTTGGGCCTCTTCCCCCAGGTGGCCTTTCTGAGGACGTACTGGGAAAGACTTGCTTTCTCACTCCCCTTTCCCAGGTCCCACTGTTTTTGGGGTTTGTCAATTTCCATATCTAGTAGGATCCAGCCCCGGTTCTGCCCTAAGGCCATCGTCCCACAAGATCAGCTCCCCGTCCTGACCCACAGCGACAGCCTCATCTGGCTTGGGCACAAGGTGAAGGCCCAGCTCGTGGAAAGTGCGCGACTTTTCAGGACAGGCTGGGGCCTGGGAGGGAAGCGGCACCTCCTCAAGCCCGGCGTTGGTCGCAGGCTCCTTTGCACTGTCTCCTAAGCTCCGCTTTCTTTCAGGCTGGCGAGCCCCGCTGAGATCACCTTGAGGAAATGCCCACCGCCCCCTCCCCGTGGTCTTCTCTCGGAATACGGAGGGCTGGTTTCAAGGGGCTGCGTCTCCCTTCCCTCCGCAAGTCTTGGCAGCCTAGTGCACGCCGGGATGCAGTCTCAAGTTTCCAGAGAGATTTCCAGGGTTTTCCTCTCTCTGCGCGGCCGGGCTCTGGGACCTTTCCAAGGACGAGGCCTGGACTTGGCCTTTCGTCTCTGTGCCTGTCTGCAGAGACTCGAGCAGGTGTGGTTTGCTCAGTGTCCTGTGGTGGCGTGTGCGGGAGTCCAGCCCAGCTCTGCTGAGACCAGGTGTCCACAATGTGAGGAATTCTCCAGGGTGTGAAATGGTCCCCAGTGGGTATCCTGGGGACTCACTGGCCTGCTATTTGCAAGCTTCTTTGTAAGGCAAGGTCAAGAGCGAACAGAGGAGGGGAGGGAGGAGCGAGGGAGGGTGCTTTAGGAAGGCATTTTAGCCTTGACTGACAGTTATTTTAACTCAGCCTGAACGCTGATCACAGCTCCCAGACAGCACCAAGAACTCCTGTGAGGCAGAGGGAAGTTTTAAACTTTGGCGTGAACCGTGAGGTCTGCCAACACCGCGTGAACTGCCGGCTCCGGGTCGCTGGCACTTCCAACGTCAGATCACTCCACTCTCCTTTTGATGAAGTCATGTCTTTGCAAGTCGGGTTTTTGGAGACTGCTGTGATAAACCTGGTCGGTGAGCCAGGAGTGTGGGGTGGCACAGAGCACGCCAGGCTGCGGGGGGCCCGCGTTCGAGAAGTTGTGCAGTGTCTGCCCTGAACGACCATCCCCTTAGGGCTGGTGACGGTTTTCCTTTGGCTTACCAGTGTCATTTTTTAAAGCTACTGAGTTATAAGGTTATAATCTTTCTATTTTTTATTTTACTTTTTTTTTTCTTAAAAAGATGTCATCTTTTTAATTGAGGGGAAATTCACATAATAAAAAAATCGACCATTTAAAAATGCACAATTTAATGTGAAGAGAGAGCCTACAGAGTGGGAGAAAATCTTTTCCACACACACTTCAGACAGAGCACTCATCTCCAAAGTTTATAAAGAACTTAAAAAACTTTACACCAAAAATACAAAGAACCTAATCAATAAATGAGCTAAGGAACTGGGCAGATACTTCACAGAAGAGGATATACAGGTGATCAACAAATACATGAAAAAGTGCTCATCATTCCTAGTAATTAGAGAAATGCAGATTAAAACCACCCTAAGATTTCATCTAACTCCAATTAGAATGGCTATTATCAAGAACACAAGCAATAATAAGTGTTGGCGAGGATGTGGGGAAAAAGGCACACTCATACATTGCTGGTGGAGTTGCAAATTGGTGCAGCCACTCTGGAAAGCAGTGTGGAGATTCCTCAGAAAGCTTGGAATGGACCCACCATTTGACCCAGCTATCCCACTCCTCAGTTCATACCCAAAGGACTTAAAATCAGCATACTATAGTGATACAGCCACATCAATGTTCATAGCAGCTCAATTCACAATAGCTAGATTGTGGAACCAACCTAGATGCCCTTCAATAGATGAATGAATAAAGAAACTGTGGTATATATACACAATGGAATATTACTCGGCCATAAAGAAGTATAAAATTATGGCATTTGCTGGTAAATAGATGAAACTGAAAAATATCACACTAAGTGAAATAGGCCAAGCCCAAACCAAAGGCTGAATGTTTTCTCTGATAAGTGGATGACAATATATAATGAGGGGGGATGGCATGGGGGAAGAGAAGAATGAAGAAAGTTTGAATGCCGTAGAGGAAAATGGGGACAGAGGGGCTGGGGGACAGAAAGATGGCAGAATGAGACAGACATCATGACCCTATGTACGTGTATGATTACACGAATGGTGTGAATCTACATCATGCACGACCATAGAAATGAAAAGTCGTACCCTGTTTGTGTACAATGAATCAAAATGCAGTCTGTAAAAATAAAAAAATTTAATAAAAAAAAGAAAATGGAAAAAAATAAAATAAAAATGCACAATCCGTTGTATGTATTCACAATGATATGTCACTCTCATCACCATCTACTTCCAAAACATTGTCTGCAACCTAAAAGGGACCCGCACCCATGAAGAAGTCACCCACTCCCTGCACACAAGCCCTAGGAACAGCCCCCAGCCAGGTTTGCCTCCACGAACTCACTGTTCTGAATGGTTCATGTCATGGGTCACCCGCCAGGAGCTCTCTGACCCTGGCTTCTGTGGTTTCCCCGGTGCTTCCGGGGTACCCGTGTGTGGTGTGGGAGCTTCCCCTTCCGTAATTGACAGTCCTCCCGCATGGCGGACCCTGGGTAGGCCACAGCCTGGGGTCCACACATCCATCCTCAGACCCCTGGGTGGCTCCACTGTTTGCCACCGTGAGAAAGGTTCCTGAGAACTTGTTATGCAAGTTATTGTTTAAATAGCTGCTTTCTATGACTTTGGTCATGTACCTCAGAGCAGAACTACTGGATCGTATCGTGATTCTACATTTAATTTTTTTGAGGAGGACATTGTCAGACTATTTTCTCATTTTCTCTCATTTTCCTTTCTCCCTCCCTCCCTTCCTCCCTCCCTTTCTCCCTCCCTCCCTTCCTCTTTTCCTCCCTCCTCCCTCCCTTCCTCCCTCCCTCCTCCCTCTCTTCCTCCCTTCCTCCCTCCTCCCTCCCTTCCTTCTCTCCTTCCTCCCTTCCTCCCTCCCTCCCTTCCTCCCTCCCTCCTCCCTCCCTTCCTTCTCTCCTTCCTTCCCTCCCTCCTCCCTCCCTTCCTCCCTCCCTCCTCCCTCTCTTCCTCCCTTCCTCCCTCCTCCCTCCCTTCCTTCTCTCCTTCCTCCCTTCCTCCCTCCCTCCCTTCCTCCCTCCCTCCTCCCTCCCTTCCTTCTCTCCTTCCTTCCCTCCCTCCTCCCTCCCTTCCTCCCTCCCTCCTCCCTCTCTTCCTCCCTTCCTCCCTCCCTCCCTCCCTTCCTTCTCTCCTTCCTTCCCTCCCTCCTCCCTCCCTTCCTCCCTCCCTCCTCCCTCTCTTCCTCCCTTCCTCCCTCCCTCCCTCCCTTCCTTCTCTCCTTCCTTCCCTCCCTCCTCCCTCCCTTCCTCCCTCCCTCCTCCCTCTCTTCCTCCCTTCCTCCCTCCCTCCCTCCCTTCCTTCTCTCCTTCCTTCCCTCCCTCCTCCCTCCCTTCCTCCCTCCCTCCTCCCTCTCTTCCTCCCTTCCTCCCTCCTCCCTCCCTTCCTTCTCTCCTTCCTCCCTTCCTCCCTCCCTCCCTTCCTCCCTCCCTCCTCCCTCCCTTCCTTCTCTCCTTCCTTCCCTCCCTCCTCCCTCCCTTCCTCCCTCCCTCCTCCCTCTCTTCCTCCCTTCCTCCCTCCTCCCTCCCTTCCTTCTCTCCTTCCTCCCTCCCTCCTCCCTCCCTTCCTCCCTTCCTCCCTTCCCTCCCTTCCTCCCTCCCTTCCCTTTCAGTGCGGAGGATGGCACCCAGGGCCTCACACATGCCAGTCCAGCGCTCTTCACTGAGCTACCCCCAGCCCTCCCGTAAGTATTTCAAAGTTTGTTTTGTCCCAGGACTTGACGAAGGGCCCTGCCAGCCTATCTCGGCTGAGGAATGCTGTACCAAGATGCTGAGCCCTGGCTGTGCGGTGGAGGGCAGGTTCCAGGGCCTCCGGACGTGAGGGGGTGGTCTGGAGGCGACCCATGCAGGACTACCTGCCCCGGAAGGACCAGACGGGAGACCAAAGTGCCCGGTGCTTTAGGATGGCAGCAAAGAGGGGCCGAGCCCCGCACAACGTGCAGTTTCCAGGCGGGGTGGCCTCTGTTAAAATGAGGTCGCCTGGGAAGGCCGCTGTGAAGGAGCCCGAGGGGAGGCAGACGGAAGCTTAGGCACCCAGGAAGTGGGAACGCAAGTGCAGAAGGTCTGGGAAGGAAGGCCTTGGTTACTGAGGAACAAAAAGACCAGTGTGGCTGGGCCTGGGCACGGAGAGCGCGGGGGACTGGCAGAGCCAGGCAGGGGCTGTCCCTGTGCCTCTGTTAGTGGACCGCGGAGGCTGCCCACCCCTGGGAGCCTGGGTGGAGGTCCTCCAGCAAATGCAGACACACACAACCACAGGCCTGTGGCGTGATGACAAGGATGTGAAGTCTGGGTTCAGAGCCACCTGAGGCTGGCCGAGTGGGAGAAAGCCAGGCAACCCCGGGAGCCCACAGAGAGGACAGCACTTCCAGGCAGACAGGACAGCGTGTGCAAATGTCCTGCTGGGCTTGGTGAGGGAGAGGGAGGCAAGGAGTGGGGAGGGGCTGGAGGCCCAGGAGCAGCAGGGACCACAGGCTGAAGTCATCCCCATTCTAAAAACAATGGGGCTGAATCTGTTTTCAGAACATCCTTGCGTCCAAAGAATGCACAGGGCCGGGGCCCGTGTGCACCTGTCATGACAGATGGGAGAGACTGGCCTGCCCAGGCTCAGGGGCCACCATCCGGAGGCATCAGGAAGGGCCAGGCCTGCTGAGGTCAAGGACCTGGGCAGCAGATGAACTGGGGTCTCTGTGCCGTGGACGGGGTGGGGGGCAGAGTGCTGCATCTAGCTGAGGAAGCTGTGAAGTAGCTGCACCCTCACGTCCATCTGGCCAGCACGTCCATTAGAGCTACCCTTTCCTTCCTGCCTCTACCCCGTCCAGCCCAGCAGGGCCTGCCTGCCCTGCACGGACCTCCTGGGCTTGGAGCCCGAGCTCAGGACGCATCTCTGCCAAAAGCTTCCCCTCGGCCATGGCTCGGGGGTCAGGGTGCTCGCTCCAGCAGCGTGGTCACCCTCGGCTGGCAGAGGCAGGAAATGGACAGGTGCCAGAGATTCTCATAGGAGGGGTGTCTGTGGCCCGCTCACTCCTGGCCCTGGGCAGATGGAAGGTGCAAGGGGGACCGGTCATGGAGGGCAGTCAGGCTGTTAGCATGCGGGCCAGGGGCGGTCTCTGGTCAGGGTGGAGGTGCTGTGGCTGGGGGCTGCATCTTGTGGGTCCTCCACGGCTGTTGGAGTGTGCAGGGAGGTGGCGGGCAGGAGCTATGGGTTCTGACCTTCAGACCAAAGGCGGCTCATTCCCAGGGACAGGGACTCTGAATGCCAGATTGGATTTGGAGGGTGGTGCTCAGAGAAGTTTGACCTGGCCAGAGATGCCCGGGGTCTTTGTGGAACTGGAGGGAGCTGAGGGTGGGGGCCTGGACAAAGGGAGGCAGAAGACAGGCTTGCGGGGCGCTGGGTTGAGGCTTTCCAGAGCGCCGCCTCTGGGAGTCCACAGGGGAAGGAGGGTTCAGAGGAGATGCAGAAGGTGGCCTTGCTGCCCTCGCAGAACACTTCCGCCCTGCTCGGTGCTTCTGCAGTGGACCGCCTACCCCGGGCTGGTGCCGGCCCCTCCTCCCGACTCGCTCCGGGGCACGGAATGAGTGAATGAGCTGCCAGAAGACCGTGGGAAAGACAGTCAGGAACTGCTGGGCCAAGGGGAGGTGTCTCCGAAAGGGGAGCGTTTATGTAAACAGAAGTCATTTGCCTGAGAAGGAGCTAGAAGCTGGGAGTCAGTGGGGGAAGGGGCTTCCACTCTCCCCCTCCCCCAGCGTGGGGCCTTAGGATCCGAGTTCTGACGCCTCTCCAGATCACACTTCCTCAGAATTAAGGCAAACATCTCCACAGTGAGCAAGTTATGTTCTTTAGAAATAACACTCCAAACATGCAGGGGATTCTCAAAAACAGCCGTGCAAGTTGTGGCAAGAGTCGCCGGTAAGGGGAGGGAGGGAGGGAGGGAGGCAGACAGGAGGCTGCGGCTCGGGAGGTCCCCAGGCCAGCGCGGCGCCACTCCAGGCTCCACCCTCCGCGGGCAGGGCCAGGCAGGCACCCTGGGGTGCTGCTTCCTCCCGGGGCTGGGAGAATGTGGCCAGCTCCTGCCACAGCCATTGACCAGAGGCCTTGAGGAGGACAAAGAGAACTCATTTAGAAGTGGGCAGACATACATCAGTAGTGTAAATGTCCATCACTACTGTCCAGCACCTGACACACACACGCTTTATCCATCTTACTGGAGCTCATGGCCATCCTGAAGCACGTGCCACTATCCCGCAATTCAGGGACGGGCATGCTCATCTGGACAACTGCAAGTCCAGAGCCCTCTACTCCTGTCCCTTTGACTTGCGAGGTTTGCCTGTCCCTGTAGCTGGATGCCAAAGGGCAGGGAAGCTGCCCTTCCCAGCTGCAGGTCCTTCACCAACCCGGCTGCTTCCAGCTGGAGAGCTGAATGGAGCTCCTGGAGAAGGGTGCTTGCTGAAGACCCGGCGGGTCGCCTTCTCAGGTGTGCCCTAGGGGGTCAGCTGCAGAGAAAGCCGACTTTGGAATTCTTAAAGACAAAGAGAAGGGACGGGAGCAGGTCCGGGGGAGGGTGCCAGCCTTGCTCCCTGCTCCCTGGGACCACCTCTGGGCTGATTGATTTCTTCCTGACCACACGGGGCAGGGGACCCTGCAGGCTCATTGCTGTTATTCTGCGACTCTGAAGTCGAGTTGGCGACACTTCACTTTGGTGTTAAGAAATGTGAATCACACCTGCCAGGGACCACTGCCCATTTACATAAATAGCAAGTGCCTAGAGGGGCCAGACTTACCCTGGAGATCCCTTTTAGGGATCAGCAAACTGCCTCTCAGAGAGGGCTGAGCAGAGCAAGGTGTGCAGAGCAGCAGGGACTCCCAGCCAGGTCCAAGCTGTGCTCTTTGCCCTGCCTGCTGCAGCAGGGGGCCGGCTGTTTTGGTCTTCCCGGGCTCTAGTTCCAGGGCCCTGGAGCCCCATGCTGAGCCTGCAGCAGGCTCTCCATAAATATTTGTCAAGTGAAGCACACAGATGATTAAATAAATGAAATTGGCATGTTTTATTACTTGACGGCTGTGGGCTGTTAGTCACCCACAGCTGCTGGGCTGGCGCAGGCGAGGTTGGAGGCTTGAGGGAGAAAGGTACCTCGGGCTGAACCCCGGAAATAGGGCACATGACTCACTTTCTAGTCAATTTGTTTTTTTCCCACCAAAATAATGACTACGTTACTTTTCAAGTTATCTTTATATAGTCAAAGCTCCAATTATTCTCAAACTGTTAGTTTCATTGTTAGTTGCATTTGCTACAAACAGGCTTGAAATAACCACTTGCCACCCTAGCCTCCGGGAGAACGGGAGAACGATTTTCATTTCAAGATCATGTGAAAGAGGATGGAGCTGCCTGGTCCCTCTAGGAGGTCCCCAAGCAAGCACTATCACATCAGGATCCGTGAACTCCTCCAAAGAGACACCGGGTAAGGCAGGGGGAGGGCAGGGTGGGATGGCGATGGTGTCCCCAGGGACAGGTTCCGGTGCAGTTGATGTCATTAAGATTCTCCCTGCACATGTCCCCCATTATTCATCTCCTTTGGTGAGGAATAAACCTCCACTCACGCACAGGGCAGGAATGAGTGTCCTAGGTGTGGAGGTTTACCTGAGAGTCGTCTTTCCACGGCTGGGAATCCCCCCGCCCTACCCCCGCCCTACCCCCAAGGTGGAAGACACATCTGCTCTGCCTATAAAAAGTTGCTCTTGCATAGGAAAGGATGAGGAAACCCTGTCACACTGGAAATGGACTTTGGCTTTGCTGTTGGGGTAATTAAAATAAAACAAGTTATTTCTTCCTAAGAGAAGAGTTCCGTGACATAGCAAGATATAAATCTGCAGAGAATTAAACGGAATGAAAAAGCCAATTACAAAAAGGTTAACTATTGTATAGTTCCTGAATGTAAACATAACAATTTTGAAATAAAATGGTGGAATAAGACAGACATCATCACCCTAATGTACATGTATGATCACATGAATGGTATGAATCTACATGGTGCACAACCACAGAAACGAAAATGATGTGCCCCATTTACGTACAATGAATCAAAATGCAGTCTGTAAAAATGAAAAAAAGAAAACAATTACACAGAGCTGGAGTCGGATAATTTTGAAGTAAGATATCCAATTAAACTGTTGTATGCCCCCCCCAAAAATAATAATAAAAATAAAAATACATAAAAAATTTTAGAAATAGACTAAGGATTTGCAATGACCAGGGCGGCACGGGTCGATTACTGAAGGGCGCAGGACGTAAGGTTCTCCATCTGGACTGTGGTGGAGGACACGAACTTCGCAGGCCTCAGTGTGCCGTACAAGTTAGCACCCGGGAACGAGGACCAGCAATACCGGGAATCTGGATAAGATCGGCAATTGTATCGAAGTCAATATCCTGGTCACGATATCACACTTTTTTTCTTTGCGGAGTTTTGCCAAGTGGGTAGCACAGGCAGACGGGCGCAGTGAGTTGCTCCTTACCATTCCGGTGACTGGACAATTACTCAGGCACACAAAGGGGAGCGCGCCCGGGGAGCGCCGGGAGTCTGGACGAGTCCACCTGTCTGTCCGCACTGCCCAGGCGCCTGCCCCGGGGGCGGGGCCCGCGAGTCGGGGGGCGGGGCGAGCCACGGAAGTGACGTCTTCGGGCGGGGCGCGCACCTGGGCACCTGGGCGGCCGCGGCGGCGCCGGGCGGCGGCGAGGAGCGCGATGGAGGGCGATGGCGCGGGCCCGTGGGCCCTGGGGCTGCTGCGCACCTTCGAGGCGGGCGAGTTCGCCGGCTGGGAGAAGGTGGGCTCGGGCGGCTTCGGGCAGGTGTACAAAGTGCGCCATGTCCACTGGAAGACGTGGCTCGCTATCAAGTGCTCGCCGAGCCTGCACGTCGACGACAGGTCAGCCGCCGGGCGGGGCGCTGGGGCGGGCGACGGGCCGCGCCGTTCGGGGGCGCACGGCGACGGCCAGGGCCGGGGGCGCGGACTCGGGGGGCCCTCCGGTCCACCGGGGCACCTCTGGAGCAACCTCGGAGGGAACGCGAACGCCGGCGAGGCCCCGAGTCCCGGGCGGGAGGGCGCGGGGGTGCTTCGGCGAGCTCCGGGGCTGGCTGCGCTCAGCCCGCGCGGGACCGCGGCTCCGCGGGGACTTCGGGGCCGCGTGTGCAGGAGACATAACACAGTGCCTTTTCGCGCAACCTGACCCCTCCGGGTTCCTGGCCCGAGTGGCCCCGTAATTTGGGGTCCCGAACTCGCCTTGCTCTTTGGACCGGCGCCCTCGGGGACGCGTCCCTCCCTCCTGGGATTCACCTGGGCGCTGCGGTCGGCGCCCGGCTTAGAAAAATTGCCGTGTGGGCATCTGGGCTTTGTGAGTGTAGGTCGGCTCCGTTCGACTTACTCAGTAATTTACATTGGAGCACAAATTGGTGTAAGATGGTAATTATTTCGGTCGGAAGCACAGATTTGGCTCGGGCGAGGCGTCCTCAGCGCCCGGGCACTTGGCGTCTCCGCCCGAGGGTCGGGGCTTGGCGGAAGTCGGCGGGGCGGGGGTCTTGTTCTGCCCTGCGCTTCCTCGCCGCACGCTCTAGTTCTAGGGGACTTCATTTCGAGGGCGAGGGTCTGCCGAAGAGCTTTGCATTATCCCACGCGCGTCCTTGCCGTGAGGCCTCCTGCACCCGCCTTCCCCGTTCAGCAGCCTGCCCGCCCCTCCCTGGCAGGGGTGCCCAAAGGAGTAAATGCGATTGGAAAGGACAGAGCCTCCCCGCCCCACCTTTGGATTCAGTGGGTCAGCTGTGGTCGGTGGGGGTGGGATAGGGAGAAGATTCTTGAAAAGCAACTCCCCCCATTCACCCTTTACAGCTGAGTTTTCCTAAGCTTCGCCGTAACATTTCAGTTCCTTATCCTGCCGCTGTTCTATGTAGAAGCCTTCTGTGTTTTCACGGAGCGTCCTTGGGCAGATCCGCTCCGTTTAGACTTCATTTGACCGCCTCTGACCGAGGTTCCTCTGCGTGAGCCTGGTGATGGGGCCGCAAACCCCAGCTTTCCTATAGGTGGTGGTGTGTGCTGCCCCAGCTGCAGTAGCTATGGCCGGCTGGGAGAGGCCCGGTCCACTCCTGGTGCATCCTCATCCTTGGCCAGGAATCTCCACATCGAGCAAATGCCATAAATCACAGCTCAAGGGAGCTGCCTGCTGAGGCCTCCCTCTCTCACCCTGGGAACCTCTCAGGCCCCGAGGGCACTGTGGTTATTTTGATGAAATCCAATCACTCTGAACACTAGCCAGAAGCTAGTTCTGAAAGGTGAGCCTCTCTCCATGGGGGCACTACCCCCTTGGGGATGTTTGATGGTGTTTTCAAGCCAGAGTGAGCTTCACTTGCCAGTGGAGACCTTAACGCCAGGTTCTTGTGGAAGAGCGGAGTGAAGGAGCCCTGGCCCAGGTACACCCCAGCTCACATCCTGGGAGCAGCCCCCTGTTCCCTGGGTGGCTTGAAGCCGGAGCTGGCCTTCTCCACTTGAGGCAGGTCGCCTAGGATCTTGTAGAGCCTGGTTGGAAAGTGTTTTGTCCTTTAACTGGAAGCCTCTCCTGCCCTGCCCAAAGCAGGCAGGTGGTGGCATGTTGGCAGTAGGTGGAGGTCAGAGGCACCCAGCAGGAGCATTTCACCTGCTGCCCTTGGCCTGCGGAGGTGCAGGAGGCAGTGCATCTGCAGCGGGGTGCTCTGTTTGCTGAGGCAGTGGGCAAGCCTTGTGGGTTGTCAGAGCTCGCTGCTTTAGCTTGTCACTGACTTGGTGATAGGGATGTGCAGCCTCCTGCTGAGGTGTGGAGGGGCTGATGTTTTTATTTTTTTGTTTTGTTTTGTTGTTTTGTTTTGTTTTTTGGTTTTTGTTTTGTTTTGTTTGTACCAGGGATTGAACCCAGGGGCAGGTAGCCACTGATCTGCATCCCCAGCCATTTTAAAAATATTTTATTTAAAGACAGGGTTTTGCTGTGTTGCTGAGGCTGGCTCTGAACTCATGATCCTCCCGCCTCCGCCTCCTGAGCTGCTGGGCTCACACTGCTCTTGACTTACCAGTTGCTTCCTAACTTTGGAATTGTCATGCTGTCTATTCTGTGACTTTTTCTTTCCAGCTGTTTTGGTGCTTCCTGGTGGAGCACTTGCGAGGTGTAACCTGGAGGAGTGGGATTTCCTGGGGTCTCTGTGCAGCCCCCCCCACCCATCTTGTCCTGTCTGCTGGAGGGATGGTACCTCTCCCCTCTGCCAGTAGTCTGGGCCTTTCCCCAGGGTAACTGGGCTAGTTATGGCCACCTCCACTTGTTGCTTAGGGTTTCACCATAGTTGTAGATGAGAGCCGGGCTGATTTTCCCTGGCCAGGGTGCTTGCCCCTCAAGGCACACGCTGCCCTGGCCCCAGCCTTTATCCACCCTTGGCCCCCCAGGCCTTGTGCCCAGGCTTGTCTGTACAGAGAGGGTCAGTGCTTATTACATGCCCCCTACACATTTCAAGGCTTCCTGGGGGCTAGAAAATTTCTGTCAAGGGGGCCTATCTAGGGGACCTTTGGGTAGTTCCCAGGTGATTCCCCGTTCCTGAGTTTCTCCTCTTTGCTTGGTGCCTTGGGAGGACATGCCCCTTGGCCTTGGGTATATGCCTGGCCCTCCCTGGTTGACTCTAAATGGTGGGTCCTGGGGTACCAACAGGGTGGCGTGCAGGGCCTCTTCAGAGAGAACAGGTGACTCCAGGGACCCCGTTCCTCCCTGCCCTGCCCCCCCAGGGCGCAGTAACTGAGCAGGAGGCCGGCGCCAGCAGGGAGCTCGCTGTGAGCTGGGCCTGGCTGGCCGGGCGAGCCCGAGCAAACCCCGGGTCTGTAGCTACAGAGCCCACAGTGGGACAAGCCCGGTTCTTGTCAGTTTTAAAAATAGCAGTGTGGGAACCCCTCGGAGGCTCCCTGGGAAGGCGATTGACTGGCGTGCTGCAGCCCTGGCAGGGGCCGCGCTCTGCCCAGGGTGCCCAGGCTCTGGAGCTGCGGGCGGCCTGCACCCTCTCTGTCCCTCCTGCTTCTCTGGCTTCACCATGACCTCGGCCTCCCTCACCTCCAACTGGTCTTTTTGTCTTTGGAGTTTCTGACTGAGCTGCAAGAACCTTGTGGCTTCTCTAGAAAGTTCCTTTTAGAAATGAGTGGCCTGACCCCATTTCTGAGTTTCTTTTAAGTTTCTTTTAAAATGTCCTTTAAAGTGGAGGCCCAACTCGGTCCTGTGAATGCCAAGATTTTTCCATCTGGAACCAGAAGGGTTGTGGTGGTGTCTCTTCGTGTCCCCTGGGAAGCCCAGGTTTGGTTGTGGTGGTGTCTCCTCGTGTCCCCTGGAAGCCCAGGTTTGGTTGTGGTTGGGTGTTTCCTCGTGTCCCCTGGAAGCCCAGCATCAGCAGCCCTTTCCCCCAGCAGAGTAGGGGGAGATGGGGTGTGGCACTCACCTTCCTGGGTGTGCTGAGGCCATGCCATGTGTTAGCTCGGCACAGTTTTGAGGTTGTTTTAATTAAACTGTTGCCAGTGGGTTCTGCAGCTCAGAAATGTGCCCCGTGCCGTGAACCGGGAGACACGCGACTTGGTGGTATCCTGGACTGGGCACCCGATGTGGGGGCTCCACCCCTGCCTCAGCACTGAGGCTTGAGGCTCTGGGGTGGGCTTAAAGTCTCTCCAAGATTAAAAATATTAGCGGTAATTATAAATCTGTGCTTCCTTTTGTGCGTTGCCAGCAGACAGCGGAAACAGTGCTGGGGAAAACGTATTTTGAATAATAATTGCCATTCACAAAAAACAATGGGGGGTCTGTGAACTTCCTGGGGTTGCTAGGTAAGAAGAGGTGCAGCCCCTCGAACAGAGCCAAGGCCTCTGCCACCCTATCCTCGCTCAGTCCGATCTGCACCTGAGGGTGGTTTGTCACCGGAGATGGAGGCTTGTTATCCAGGAGAGCTGATCTCCTAAAGTCCCAGGTTGGCTGGCGAGAGGCAGAAGCAGCGTGGACTGGGCTCCCTCAGGCCTTGTGCAGAGCCTGCTGGCTCCGCTGCGGACCCAGCCTTTTTGAAATGGGGTCTCTGTTCTGCAGAGAGGAGGGGCTGGGAGAGGAAGGACTCCTGGTTTGGCGGGTGGTGGGAGGCGTGGTCGGCTGCCTGGGTGCCCATGCTGCAGCCTGGGCCTCGGAGTGGCCGGGAGCTCCTGTTTTGTAAGGTAACCTCAACCGCATCCACTTGGTCCTCACTGGATTTTATCAGCCAGGTTGGCATCCAGGGGCCACTCGTGGAATGTCTTTGGCATGTGGAAAAGTGGCCCTTGTTGATGGCCAACCTATACCTGAACTGCCTACTTCCTCGCTCTGTTTCACTCTGGAGTTCTGCAGAAGGACTGGTGCCAGTGCCCCTTGGCACCGTGGGACAGCAACACTGGTTAGGGAAGGGTATGAGGGGGCCGCTTTTAAAAGAAAACAAGAGCAGTAGGAAAAAGACAAAGAATAACTTTCATCCTTAACTAGATGCAAAGCCGAGGCAGAGTGGGTAGCAGGCCCAGTTGCAGGGCCCGTGGAGTTGGTGACTGGCGAGGGGCCTCGCTGTGCTGGGGCCTGTGCCCTGCAGAGAAAGGACCCAGGGAGGGGTGGTGTTCTCCTCCCTCAGTGCCTGCAGGTCTGGGAGTTAGGCGGGGCGTGCCGCTGGCCAGGTCTAGACTGTTGGTCTCTAATCCAGGGACGGCCATGGCACTCAGGGATCTACCCCTCTTGCGTCCCTGAGCCTGGTCAGGCCCCAGCGCTGTGGGGAGAGCAGCGGCCAGGACCCTGGTGAGGGCAGGGCCCAGAGCCCTGTGGGCTTGGGGCATCTTTCCCATTAGTCACTGGGCCAGAGTGCTGGGACAGCGAGCCACGCTGTGCTCCTTCACCTGCTCTCAAGCTCCTGGGCCCCCTGGACTTGCCCCAGAGCCCCTGCTGCCTGTACGGGCGCGAGAGCCAAGGAGGCGATCCTCCTGCTCGCCTGCCGTTCTTCCTGCTCGGGAGTGACTTCGCTGGAAGACTTTAGGAGGAAGCCTGGGAGATGGCCGTGTTCTCAACGGGGTGGTCAGATGGTCAAGGATTGGATATGTCTGGTTGGCACAGTTGGGAATTCTCCCGCGGGGTCCGGGTGGGAGCAGGCACAGTGTGGTGTCCCCGGAGCGGCTCTGGGATTGGACTTGGAGGAGCTGACTGCTCCAAGCTCCAGAAGAGCCCCTGGGGTGAAGCCAGTGGTGAGGGGTCTTGTGCTGGACCCTGCAGTCCCCAGGGGTCCCCTCGGGCTGCCCCGGTCTGCACGGCCTTTGTGTGGACCCTGAGCTGCCCAGTTCCCAGCTCAGTAGTTGAGGGCTCTCCAGGCGTGGTTCTGGTAGGGAGCTTGTTGCTGGAAAGTGGGTGTCCCAGCCCTGACCTGTTCTCCAGGGGCGAGGCCTGGGATGGCGTGCTTCCAGCCTCCGGAGCGCTTCCCGCGTGTCCGTGTTGCAGAGCCGCTGGCCAGGCCCTGTGTGGCTCTAACCTGTCCTCCCTGGATCTGCCTTTCCCTGTAATGTGCTGAAGTTTTTGACCTGGTACTGCCTGGTCCGCTGCCTTGCGTTCTCCTCTGGAAGTGACCTTTGGCCTGGGGAATGGAAGTTCCTGGCTGCGCCAGCCGTGGCTCTCTTGCAGCTGCTCGTCTCACCACAGCCTGTGTGTAAACGGGCTGGGGAGCTGGTGAAAGGTCACTGTGGAAGCAGGTGCAGGCGGGACAGCAGCTCAGCGGCCTCTCCACGGGCTGGACACAGCCAGCACAGCTCCCAGAGAATGGGTGGGTCTCAGGCACCTCTGTACCCCAGCTGTATCAGAGGCCTGACATCCTTCACAAAAGCCAAGAGGTGGGAACCATCTGTGTCCGACAGCAGGTGGACCGGTACACAGGATGGGGTGTTCATACCGTGGACTGATATTCAGCCCTGAAAATGAATGGTGTTTTGATAAGTGGCATAACAAATCAGACGGGCCTTCAAAGCATACTCACAGCTTCATGAACACGTGGTGCCACTCGCTGCGTGCTTGGAACAGTGAGGCGGGTATGTGCCGTGTTAGGTATGTCTCACCACAGAAGAGAGCGTGGCCGGCCCTGCTGTCGACCAGCTGTTCCCTAGTGTGCGAGGGTGGATTTGGGCCTTCACGGGGGTAAGTGGGCCCCTCGGTAGATGGCTAGTCTCAACTTTCAGTCCAGCCTACACTTCTTCCCTCACCCCAGGAGAAGGGACTGTCCCATCCACCCCCAGCCTCCAGCCACAGGGTGCCCAGGGTTGCTCGTGGATATCCAGGTAACGGCTAGAGTGCCTCTCCGTCCTGCTTAGAGTGGCCACAGGGGGTCTGGCAGTGTTAGTGACGTGGCGCTGGGCACGCGAGCTCCGTGTGTGTGCGTTTGGGGCTGACTGCACGCTGGCCGTGGCTGTCGGTGCAGGGGCCTGCCGCACACCCCTCACGCCTTTGCACTCTTGCAGGGAGCGCGTGGAGCTTCTGGAAGAAGCCAAGAAGATGGAGATGGCCAAGTTCCGCTACGTGCTGCCCGTGTACGGCATATGCCGGGAGCCCGTCGGCCTGGTCATGGAGTACATGGAGACGGGCTCTCTGGAGAACCTGCTGGCCTCGGAGCCGCTGCCCTGGGACCTGCGCTTTCGGATCGTCCACGAGACGGCCGTGGGCATGAACTTCCTGCACTGCATGTCCCCACCACTCCTGCACTTGGACCTGAAGCCTGCAAACATCCTGCTGGATGCCCACTACCACGTCAAGGTGGGCAGCACTGTGCCCTGGGCAGTGGGTGGCTGGCCAGTGGCCAGGGAATCGGGGTACAGCTGTAGACCAGGGTCGGGCTGGGGAAGGAGCTAGTTCTGTGGGAGAGAACTCAAAGCCAGGGCCTCTCCCAGCGTGGAAACCCCGGGCCCGGCTGTTGTGGTTGGCACAAACCTGCAGAGTGTGTATCAGGAGAAGGGCGCTCTTGGTCCTGGGACCTCTCTCAGATCCTGGCACCTGGCTAAATTCCAAGAGCCCTGGAAGCAGATTATGGATTTCCAGATTTCAGATTTGCTGAATGATTTTGTAGGAAATCAGATTAGAGATCAGACATGAGTCATGTGAGGCCTGGGTCTCCTGGTGCAGGGCTGGGCAGGCTTCAGAGGGCCCTGCGTGTGGGCTCTGAGGGGGACCATCCATTGGCTGTCCCTTGTGGGGTGGCAGGAAAGGCCGGGGTGCTCTCGCGAGGCCAGCGAGTTTTACTTCTCCCTTCGCTGAGCTTGTAGAGCCCGGAGAGCGTGAGGAGTGGTCTGCTGGCCCTGTGCAGCAGCCTGGACTTGGCGGTCAGCCCTGCCCTGTGCGCCAGGCTGTACGTCTCTGTTTCTCTTTGACGGCCTTTGAATCCAGGTAGTGTCACCGCCAGCCCTGGGCGGCAGTGTCCAAGGGGTCGCACTGTCCCCTTCTCTTCCACGCAGGAAACAATGGGTGAGGGAGGGAGGAGCCGAGAACCGGCCCGAGTCCTGTTGGCGCAGGGCACAGCAGGGCACTGCCTGTGTGCGCTTTGCTGTGCCTGGCCTTTCCTGTTGACCCCACCTTTAGGGGAGCTGACCCCGGCCTGCCCTGCCCCCGGGCTCTGGGGTGGGCCTGGGTGCAGTGGCCCATGTGGCATGCACAGAGCTGCTCCCGCGGCCAGGCGCAGCCGGCTGGAGAAGCGGATCTTCATTCTGGACAGTGACAAGCTGTTCCTTGGCTGGGCCTCACGCCACCGTAGGTCTCAACTGAAAGATGTACCTGCTGTCCCGTGATGGGAAGCGGGGCGGAGGGGCGGAGGGGACAGCACATGACCAGGTGTGAGCGACGGAGCTCACGCGGCCTCCGGTTCCTTGTGGTTGGAGGGCAGTTTCGTTTCTCCCGGGTAGTGTGGGTCCTGAGGGCCAGTGTACCTTAAGTCCTTTGCTCTCAAGCATCCTTCTGTGCCAGTAGGGAAAAGGACGACGGGTCCCTGCTGTGTGGCAGGTGTCTGCAGGAGCCGACGCCTCCCGAGCAGAGGCACAGTCTGGACGGTGGCCACTTCCCGAGCCAGAGCTGGATTAGTGTCAGGAGGACGAGCTGCGGGCCCTAGAGCAGGGACTGGAGCCCCGATTTCCCGCCTGCCCCACTGCTGAGGTGACATGTTCAGGAAGACGCCCCGGGTCGCGTGTGCAGCCCCTGGGACGGTGTGAGAGGCAGAGGGTAAGGGGTGCAGACGCCGAGCCGGGCCCTGGACTGCCGTCGGCAGCGGGGCGGGCACAAGGTGGGAGAAGAAACAGCCCAGGAAAAGTGGGGAAGGGGATAGAGGGTGCCTGGAGGCCCCACCCGCCTTTAAGGACTGCCGGCGGGTCTTTGCAGAGCCCTTCGCTGGCCAGCCGGCTGTGGCCTGCCTGGGCCTCTGTGCCCCTCGTTCCTTTCGACGCTCGCCTGCCTCTCTAGTGGGCGTGTGGAATGCTCATCTCGGGCGTGTGGGCATTCCTTGGAGGACCCAGTGACCCCTTTCTGGGTGTGGCCTGGGCTGCAGCCCCCGGCCCTGTCGGCTGGCTGGGGAGTGGGGCGGGTGAGGTCGTTCTTTCTGTGGGTTGTCATCAGGGGTCAGTGACGGTGCCCACCTGGAGTGCTTAGCAGGGCCTGTTGTGCTGGTGGCTCGTCAGCAGCAGATCCTCCTCCAGGTCGGGCACTGACGCTACCCAGGCATCTCGCCAGCCCCAGGCACACAGCAGGTATTTAACACTTGCTCCGTGAGGACGTGAGTGCTGTTCTCTGACCTTTGACACGCACACTTGCTGTCCCTGCAGGTCACTTTGGTGTGGGCTCCTGTGGACTAGAGGGTCTTTGGTTTGGCCCTCCCCTTACTTAGAGACCTTGGTTTTCAAGGGCTGGACTTGATGTAGTGTTAGTTCCTGGTGCAGATCCTCGAAGAAGCTGCTAGAGTGGTGGGAAGGCCCTCTTCCAAGCAGATGGGAGGCCATGCCTCTGGGGACAGCTGTCCCCCTTGCCTGAGTGCACCCTGGGAGACCCAGGGAGGTGTGGGCACCCAAGCAGACAGATTCCAGAAAGAGCTGCCGGGGGCTGGGGGCGCAGCTCAGTGGAAAGGAGGAAGATCCAAAGAAACAAGTGCTGGCGGGCAGAGGGTGAGCTCGAGGCTGGACGCTGGCGTGCAGACGGGCGAGCTTCAGGGTGGACATGGCAGCACCTTACGCCAGAGACGAGGCTCGACTGGGTCGGCCCTCAGGTCTCTGGGCGGTTGTGGGCAGTCATCGTGGCAACACAGCTCTGCTGTGGAGCTGGATGGCTGCAGGCTGCTGGCCACCCCTCTCTACCCTGTGTGATCAGAGCCAAAGCCCCGCAGCAGCCATTCGCGCTGCCAGGTGTGTGGAAGAGACTGTTTTAAATCACTTCTTGCTACTCCGCCGCGTACACCAGGTTTCCACGTTGACGTGTTAGGTGAGGGGTGGGTTCGAGATCTGGGCTGCGGGCGCTCCCCTCTTGCGAGTCTGTGGTCCCCGCCTGTGTCCTCGGGGCAGGGGACAGGTGCTGCTCTCTTCCTCCAAGTGTAGCCTGAGTAGCTGGTCTGCGTGGACAGTGACGGGAGGAGAGGGGCGGCGCTCCAGGCTCCAGGCCCCAGCCTGTCTTCGTTTCTGAGTTTAGAACGTTGTGGGCCACCGGTGGTCGTTGAGAGTCTTCCCTGTCCCTGAACCTGTTCTGAGGGGAGCCTCCCGGCTTCAAGCTGCTCCATGGTCTTCGGGGTGCAGCTGCAGCACAGGGTGATGGCTTCGTCCGGTGGTGTTTTCCTTCCCAGACTCTTTCTCTTGAGAGAGGTTTCTCTTGAGGTTTCTCTTGAGGCCTGGCCCTGGTGGAGCCCCTGGTAGGGTCCCAGAACTGGTGGCAGGGCTGTCTCCATGTGAGGGGTGCCTTCCCGCTGCCTCCTGCAGAGCGCTCAGTGTCCCCTGAGGCCTGGGTCACAGGTTGTGGATGCCTCCTGCGGTGAGGGTGGCCAGCCTGGCTCCCTGTGGTCATGGCCAGCCTGGCTGCATGGGCGAGTGTCCCAGGGAGACTTGTGACTGAATTCCACACCGTCTTCACGAGATCTGGAGGAGAGGGGCCCCTCCCAGAGGCCCGCACGGTCTCCACTGTGGGTGTGCGCCAAACGGGTGCCTCTGCCAGGAGGAGGCCTCCTGGAGACGCAGGAGGCAGGGATGGGGTCTGAGTGGCTGGGGTGCCGCCGGGGAGAGGTCGCAGTGTGTCTGGAGAGGCCCCGGCCATGTCTGCTGGTAACACGTTCTGGCGGAGTCAGCATGCCGCGAGGGGGTGTGGCGAGGCGCCGCACTTGCTTTAAAGGGCCTCTGGAGGGGTGTTACCTTTGCGGGACTTGCTGCCACTTGCCAGCCCAGCTGGAGGGTTGCGTCCCGTGTTCCTCCACCTGTGAACCCTGGGCACTGCTCTTCCCTTCCTGCCACCAGGGCGTGTCAGCAGATCAGCAGCCCTAAGACGTGGGCCTGTGGTTCTCAAGTCCTCGTCCCCAGGGAGTTCTCTCCTTAAACCCCGGTCTTTTCCCTCCGTGAAGCGGTGGCTCTGTGGCCTGCGGAGGGCTCTGTCTGAGCTGGGAGCCCGCAGGCGCACGGCCCTCGGGTGGGGACACCCGGCTCACCGCCTGCCTCCCTCTGATGCTTTGTTGCAGATTTCCGATTTTGGGCTGGCCAAGTGCAGCGGACTCTCCCACTCCCACGACCTGAGCATGGATGGCTTGTTTGGCACCATCGCCTACCTGCCCCCGGAGCGCATCCGGGAGAAGAGCCGGCTCTTTGACACAAAGCATGATGTGTACAGGTGTGTAACGCCCTGCCCATCCCTGTGCGCCCCTCTGGGGACTCTGAGCCCGTCTTCCTGTCCTGAACAGGGACTTTCAGAAGGACTCTGGCTGCCCGCCAGCAGTGGGATTCAGTCCAAACAAAAGGGGTGTGTGTGTCGGGCTTAGGGATTTTGGCTTGTGAGTGCAGGTTCTCCAGGTGTACCAGAGACCCTCTGCCCCGTGGGCGCTGCGGCTGCCCAAGCGATCTTCCTGGCTGGTGCCTGTTACGCAAGCAGCCAGTGGCACGTGTTGGGTCTCCTGTGGCATTTTTATGAAATGTGGGTTTTATTGTTTGTCAGAAGAACCTGCTGCGTCCAGCGGTCCCTGTGCCCACGTGTGTGCGTTTGGGTTCTCGCCCGTCACGCTCTGAACCTTGGGAGGGAGAAGCTCACACTTGCTGGGGTCACCTGCTCGTGGTGGAGGAATGTGGGCAGAACCCCCGGCTGCCAGGTCGCCAGGTCCTTTCCGTTTTCAAGCTGCGTGAGTCTTCCTCTCACGCCTGGATTTCTAGGACAAAGCGAGTCAGGGAGGGCACAGACACACACTGGGAGCCGCTGCCTCCGTCCTGGCTGGCTGCTTGGCGGGTGCCGTCGTACGTGCGCTCACCCACGGCTGGAGCGGTGGCTCACGGCCCTCGGGGACTCGTCGTGGCTTACAGAGTCTGGGGACAGTAGGATGCTCTATTTATTTTAGAGCTGAGTTTCAACTTTTGAATCTGCACTTTCCGTTAATTTTAAGCGTGAATTCTTTGTAAGTAACCACCGTCAACTCCGTGCTTGGTGGGGTCAGTCTTTGGACTCCTGTTTTTTAATTTTTTAAAAAATGCATTGGATTGGGCCCCTCTCTATGATGTATCCAGAATAGTTTATGAGCTTGGAGTCCCCAAGTGGCCAGCAGAGGGCTGGGGCTCGGCAGGGCCGCCTCCGGCGTTCTCCGCGCCCTTTCCTAGCAACCCTCTTGACGTCTCAGGGAGCCGTAGGAACATTTGCACAGTGCCTGATGGACCCCAGGGAGGATCAGTGGAGCGCGAGGACACCAGCACATGCCTGGCACCTGCTCTGTGCTCGGCTGGCAAGAAGGTGGTGACCGATGCCAGCTCTCCCCTTGAGCTTAGGGCCCGCGGGGCCGGGGCCCTCCAGGGTCTTGCCGCTGCTCTGAAGGCTGCGGCTCAGCCGCCTTCTCCTCTACACCTGAACCAACATAGAGGGTGTCACCAAGAAGATGTCCCAGAGCTTGGAGTGGCTCCTCCAGCTTGCTGCAGGGTGGCTGGGCCCGGGCCCGAGCTGAGCGTCCTGAGCACGCGCTGAGCTCCTGGTTTCTCTTCCAGCTTCGCCATCGTGATCTGGGGCGTGCTCACACAGAAGAAACCCTTCGCAGGTGAGTGCGCCGCACCTTCAGCAGCTCCTGCGCCTGGGGCACGTGCCTTGTCCCTTCTCAGCCCTCGCACTTGTGACCCAGCAGGGCCATCCCCTCGCCGGCTTTTCTGCACACTGAAAAAGTGCTTGTGAGAGTAGTTAGCACACAGGGAGTTACAGGACACGTGCAGGAAAAGAGACTCGAAGGCATCCATTTCTGATTTTTTTGTGTAGTGCACACACATAGCAAAACGTGTCATTTCCACCATTTAAATCTGTGATCCTGTGACATTGAGTCTGTTCACAGTTGTGCAGGTGGCATCACGTCTAGTTCCAGAACGCCCCGGCCACCCCAGCAGTAGCCCCGCGCCCAGCGGCAGACACTCCCGATCGTCCTCTCCCCGCCTCTGGCAACCACTGATTTGCTTTCTGTGGATTTACCTTTTTCCAGCTAATTCTCTTTCTTTCTTATTTTTTAAAATATAAAAAAAAAAGAGATTGTGGCGAATACACGTGACAAACTCGCCCTCCGCAGCACCTCTGAGCCTGTGGTCCAGCAGTGGTAAGGTGTCCACCTGCTGGACCAGCTTCCGGGACCCGAAGCCGCTCCCCACCTGGTCCCAGCTAGGCAGCTGCTACGCAGTTCCTGTCCTCAGAACCTCAGCGCCTGGACTTGGGCATCTTAGAGCTCTTACATGTGCTGGAGAAGGGTTCTTTCTCTGTTCGCACTTCTCCTGATATTGTGATCTTGCCTGGCCTCTGCCAGGCTCAGGGCTTGAAAAGAAAAGGAAAAAAGAAAAGAAAGAGTCTCTGCATGACCTTCAGGCCTGGGTCCACTGAGGCAGACTAGCCAGACTAGTGGCCAGCGTGAGGAAAGGTGCGGGGCCAGGAGCCATCCGAATGTGGCAGGATCGAGTGCAGGTGGAGCCTCGTGGATGTCCCTAGCCCCTCCTGCCTGCCACCATGGCCCTTAGTTCCTGGAGCCCTTCCCCGAGGTCTCTGCTGGATTCTTTTTAACATGCAGCCTGCCAGTTGGACCTGACATTGCCTGGCAGGTTGACACCTGAAGCCAGGTGTGTGGGGCGAGTAGGAGGATCGAGGTCTGCCGCTTCATGGCCTCCTGGACAGGGCGAGCGAGGTGCAGCACCGTGTGAGCGCCTGGGGTGTCTTCTGTCCTGTTGGGCAGTAGGAAGCCTCCAGGTGTGTACTTGACTTTCATTTCCTTAGAGGACCTGTGGGTCTGGAAGTCCGAGTTATCATGGAAATAACCTGCAGATCCTGGAGACAGGTGTTGCGAAACACTTAACAGGCAGGTGGAACAAACAGCATAGAGTCCTGGCTGCCAACAGTGACCTTGGGCCAGCTCTCCACCCCGGCCGATGGCACCTGCCTTGGTGGAGGGTGGGTTGGAACTGCAGGGCCGGGAGCACAGGGGCACAAGAAGCCTGGAGGCCGCCTGGCGGGTGCAGGTCAAGGCTGTGCAGGAAGACCTGGCCCCTGGCAGGGTCACCTCGGGCCCTTCCCACCAGGGTGGAGACTACAGCCCAAATAATAATGCGAACAGCAGTGGGAGCAGTCCTGTCCCCAGGGACCACTGGACACAGGTGGTTCCTCACCCAGGAGGCAGGACAGTGTGCTCTGCTGTCCCCAGGTGGGCTGTCGCCCTGGACACAGGTGGTTCCTCACCCGGGAAGCAGGACAGTGTGCTGCAGGACAGGGCAGTGTCCCCAGTGCCCCTCAGGTGCCTGCACCGGGGCTTCCTGGTGCCCTGACAGGCGTGCTTCTCCCGTAGATGAGAAGAACATCCTGCACATCATGGTGAAGGTGGTGAAGGGCCACCGCCCAGAGCTGCCGCCCGTCTGCAGGCCTCGTCCCCGCGCCTGCGGCAACCTGCTGCGCCTCATGCAGAGGTGCTGGCAGGAGGACCCGCGGGAACGGCCCACCTTCCAAGGTGAGTGCCCCAGAGGCGATTCCCAGAGTCCCACGGGGAACAAGGGGCACAGGGAGGGGGAGGGGGCAGACCAGCCCTGCACAGGTGGGTCAGCCTGGCCCTGCCTTGGACCTCCAACGCTCAGGGCCGGATGGGGCTGCTGGACCCAGGGCCACTTCAGACACCCACCACTGCTCCTGGCCAGGGCTAGTGTGCTGCTCAGAGGAGACTCGTGACTGGTGCTTCTCGGCCCAGTTCCCTGGGGTCCTGCCCTCAGAACAGGGAGTGGCCTTTGGATAGTCAGCCTGGTGGACTCGAACACATCATTGTTCTCGAAGCACATGAGGGGCTCAACTCGAGGGGTCGGGCTCACCTGCTGGGGCTGCTGGCCAGGGCGTTGAGGCAGCCTGGCCCTGCATCCGGTCAGACCTTGCAGATGGTGGCCCAGGGCAGGCCCAGGCTGGCGGGTGGGTCGCCCTGTGGGGATCCTGGGTCTGCTGAGTGATTTCAGTACCGATGGCGCCTGGCTCGACCTCTGCCGCTTAGAGACTTTAGGGCGTCACCTCTTCTGTCCCCATGGAATTGTGCAGAAGCCATTAGCCAAGTGACCTGCTCTTTTTTGTCTTTTTCCCCCAAAGAAATTACCTCTGAAACTGAGGTCCTGTGTGAGAAACCCGATGAGGAGGTGAAAGAGCCAACTCCGGACCCAGCTGGGAAGAGCCCGCCAGGACCTGCAAGCGAGGTAATGCTGTCTTCAAGCCCACCCGTCCCTTCTGCAGACCCCCGGCCAGCTGCCCTGTTCTGAGCCTGCCTGTGCTCAGCTCTGCTAGCTGTGTAGGTCCCATGGCCTGGGCTCATCTGCCCCCTGCATTCCTACCCCGTCTCCTGCCTGTGGTTGGTGTGAACAGCGAGGGTGCCCACTTGGCATCGGTCAGTGCTCCCTGGACCCACCTTGAACCACGGCTCAGAAGGGCAGGCAGGAGATGGCTGCTCTGGGTGGGTGGCCCCTGGCTTGGGGATCTGGTTGCTTTCTCACTGTGCATAGCTGGTTTGTTCTACGAGTGTGACATAGGTTATTTCAGGGGTGATAAGGAGTTCCAAGTGCCAAGGACAGCTAGTGCCTTGAGGATAATTAGATCGGAGCAGACTTGCAAAGTGAAGCCCGATAAGCTAGCTTTATGGCATGTTATCAGGCGCAGGGCAGTTTCTCCAGGGAGATAGGCAAACATTTATGGTGCACACCGTGGAACAGAGAAGGGGCAGGTGTGCATGTGAGAATTGGGGACAAAGGTGCCGAGAGGCTCGGAAAGGAGGTGGGCTGTGTCCCCATAAGGCAAGAAAGGCAGCCAGCGGGTGGAGTGGCTCCGTCTGCCAGGAGACCGAGTCGGTGAACCCCAGGGTTCTCCAGGGGAGAACTGTGAGGGACTTGCCAGGAGTCTCCTGTGTCACGAGGCAGACCCTCTGCAGCCTCTTGGAGTACGCTGGCGTGGATCACTGAGATTTCCCTGCAGCGGCCCTTCCCCTCACCCTTGTCACACACAGCCCCAAAGCCTGGCTTAGCTCCAAGGAGCATTCGTAGCCAGGCGCTTGGCTAAGCCGGCCTGGGAACGGCTCGCTCCGGTTCTTCTTACGCTGCCCGCACCCGGGCGGCACCCCCCAGGCGGCACCGCTCGCCCCCCTGCTTACTCCCGCGGTGCCTGTCTGGATGCTGCTGCTCACGCCTCCCCTGAGTGCTGGAGCAGCATCCTGCTGGATTTCACATTTTTCTCACAGTGTCCCTGCTGGGCACCCATCAAGGTCTGTGCACGTGCAGCCCTGAGTCTCTGGGCTCCCTCCTGCTGGGTCTGTGGACACCTCGTCACTTCCTGCAGCTGATGGCGTTCTCTCGCACCTGCTTCCTCCCCACCTTGGTGGAGGGCCAAGGTCCTCACTTCCTGGCTCTGCTTTGCAGGCTGTGCCCGGGTCCTCGCGTCTCAAGCGCGCCTCTGCCCCCGCCTTGGAGAACGACTACAGCCTTTCTGAGCTGCTGTCGCAGCTGGACTCGGGCATCTCTCAGACCATCGAGCGCCCCGAGGAGCTCAGCCGCAGCTCCTCCGAGAGCAAGCTCCCGTCCTCCAGCAGCGACAAGAGGCTCTCGGGGGTGTCTTCCGTGGACTCCGCCTTCTCGTCCAGAGGGTCCCTGTCACTGTCTTTTGAGCGGGAACCTTCCACAGGCGGTGAGCAGTGACTGTCCTGAGAACGGACGAGCCGGATGATGGGGTGGTGGGGTGGTGTCCTTTGGAGTTGGACAACTGCAAAAACCGTGTCCAATCCCTCGCCCCCGGCAATCCTGCGCCCACCCTTGGTCAACGTGGGAGCTGGGCTATCAGCATAGCTGGGGCACTGCACACAGATCAGAGACGCACACAGCGCAGAGCAGCCCCAGGGTGCCACCTAGGGCATAAGGGAATCCGGCTACACCGCCCGCCTGTGCGGTGGGGTCTTACTGGCCAGCACTGGGGCAGAGGCTGACCTCAGGCCTGCAGCCCTGCAGGTGATCCCAGCGGCCACCCACAGACCTTTCCGTGGGTGCCAGCCCCAGCCCTGCACCCTGTCTTGTGCTGTGGACCCGTCCCCCTCTCCGATAGGTGGGCCTCCTGTGACCATGCAGTGACCTGGGTTGCTTGTCCCTGGAGGCACCGACACCCTGGTGTCTTGTGAACTGACAGTTGGGAGGAGCCCTTGTCCGCCAGCCTCCCGCTGCGTGTGCAGGCGTCACTGGGGATCCAGCCCCGGGCATCACGCGCAGGGCATGAGCTCTGCCGCGGAGCCACGCCCCCAGCGAGTTGCTGAGGCTGACCTCAGACTTGGGCTCCTCCTACCTCAGCCTTCTGAGCCACTGGGGTCACAGACGCGCCACCAGACCTGGCTGTCTTCATTCTAATGGGCTTTTAGAAGGTGGCTTTTCCCTGTTCTTGCTCCAGGGTGCTGTCATCTTTGCTGAGGGCAGGACTGTGTTTCCTGGTGGATGGGACATCTTCCTGGAGGGGAAGATTCTAGGTCTTTCCAGCCCCCTGGGTTTTTAGGGTAGAACATTGGGGGTGAAAGAGGGCGAGGCAGGTTTGGAAACACCTTCAGGCCGAGGGGTTGCGAAGGGCGGCCAGAGCGAGGTTCAAGACTGCCGGAAGGAAAGAGCACCGGCTCCCATGGAGAAATGGGGTGGGGGACCTTCTGTTCAGGCCTCGCACTGCTGCTGCCTCCACCCAGTGCCCAAGAGGGTTCCTTGGGGCCCCTTGGAATGCAGTGTCCAAACAGAGGTCCAGACAAGCGGGCTCCGTTTCTGTAGTGCTGCCCCCACTCCGCCTCTCGTCTGCCGTCCCCTGGAGAACCTTACTTGATGGAGTTGGAAGAGTCTTGTTTCCTGTGAATCAGGACTCCAAGCAGCGCCGCCGAGTTCCTGTGTTAAATGGAAGGCTTTCATCCTAGACACTGGGCCGCTTGTCCTGAGGCACGACGCCCATTTCTTTTGGATTATCCTGGAAAACACCCTGTAGTGTCCCAGGACAGGCGGTGCCCTTCTGAGGTCAGGCTGGGAGCTGGAGGGCCCCTTCCCAGCCCCAGGTCCAGGTACAGCTTTGCCGGCCCTTGGGTTCTGGAGGGCGCCGGGGAGCCTGGCCGTGTTCCCCGCAGGCCAGGGCACCTGCCTGGGCTTTTCACTCTGCCTCTTCTTTCCCTTTTTTAAATGGAGGAACGTTAGCCATCTGGCCGTTTCTAGGCACCAGGGCTCTGAGTTTTTCTTCCTTTTCCTAACCGCAAGCCAGTGGAGTCACTGGGGTGCTCTTAGCTTGCACGTGGACGAAGGAGGACCCCGGAGATGGTCCTGGCTGGACCTCAGTCTAGCGGGGCGCTTGCTCAGTTGCTGCAGGCGAGGCATGACCTGGAGGCTGTGCTGGTCCTGCCGTCCTGGCTCGGTCCCTCGAGGCGCGGCGCCTGCCTGACCTCTCCTCTCTCCCTGCAGACCTGGGCACCACAGACGTCCAGAGGAGGAAGCTCGTGGACGCCATCGTGTCGGGGGACACCAGCAAGCTGATGAAGCTCTGGCAGCCCCAGGACGTGAGCCTGGTGCTGGACGGCGGTGCCAGCCTGCTGCACCTGGCCGTGGAGGCCGGACAGGAGGAGTGCGCCAAGTGGCTGCTGCTCAACAATGCGGACCCCAACCTGACCAACGGCCAGGGCTCCACACCACTGCACCTGGCCGTGGAGCGCAGGGCGCGGGCCGTGGTCGAGCTGCTGCTGGCCCGGAAGACCAGCGTCAACGCCAAGGATGAGGACCAGTGGACGGCCCTGCACTTTGCGGCCCAGAACGGAGACGAGTCCAGCACGCGGCTCCTGTTGGAGAAGAACGCCTCGGTCAACGAGGTGGACTTCGAGGGCCGGACGCCCATGCACGTGGCCTGCCAGCACGGGCAGGAGAAGATTGTGCGCATCCTGCTGCGCCGAGGTGTGGATGCGGGCCTGCAGGGCAAGGATGCCTGGCTGCCCCTGCACTACGCCGCCTGGCAGGGCCACCTGCCCATCGTCAAGCTGCTGGCTAAGCAGCCGGGCGTGAGCGTGAACGCGCAGACGCTAGACGGCCGGACGCCCCTGCACCTGGCGGCTCAGCGGGGGCACTACCGTGTGGCCCGCATCCTCATCGACCTGTGCTGCGACGTCAACATTCGCGGCCCGCTGGCTCAGACACCCCTGCACGTGGCCGCGGAGACCGGGCACACGAGCACCACCAGGCTGCTCCTGCATCGCGGTGCCGGCAAGGAGGCCGTGACCGCGGAGGGCTGCACCGCCCTGCACCTGGCTGCTCGGCATGGACACCTGGCCACCGTCAAGCTGCTCCTGGAGGAGAAGGCCGACGTGCTGGCCCGGGGGCCCCTGGGCCAGACGGCGCTGCACCTGGCCGCTGCCCACGGGCACTCGGAGGTGGTGGAGGAGCTGGTGAGCGCCGACCTCATCGACCTGTCCGACGAGCAGGGGCTCAGCGCGCTGCACCTGGCCGCCCGGGGCCGGCACGCGCAGACCGTGGAGACGCTGCTCAGGCACGGGGCCCACATCAGCCTGCAGAGCCTCAAAGTCCAGGGTGGCCCGGGCCCCGCAGCCACGCTGCTCCGGCGGAGCAAGACCTAGCCTCCTGCCGCAGACGCGGAGGGCCGTGGGCTTCGTCTGCCTGTGCCCCTGTGGGACAGGAGGGTGCCCTGCCGGGACACTTCCCTCGCCTGCAGCCAGCCTGCCTCAACGTTGACCTGCAGAGCTGAGGTGGAGGCCATGCCCATGTGGTGGGGTGCAGGCGTGGGCTGCCCTCCAGACGGGCTTGGCTGGCAAGATCGGCAGCTGACCCGCCGCCAGCCTGGGTGCCTGGCGTCATGAGGGACGATGGGTCGAATCATTTCGTTGTACTACTAAAGGGCTGCTGGTGCGGGTCCCTTGGTGACAAGGCCTGGGCAAGGACGGGACTCTGTCCCACCGCCAGCCTCCTGACGGCTCAGCATGCCTCTCGGGAGTCCCAGGACCGTGTCCTCGTCCTCACACTGGTGGCAGAGGCACCTGACGAAGCAGAGCACGTCCTGTGCGTGAAACACCATGGTGGATGAGCAGCGCCAGCCGGGCCAAGGCCGCTGGGGCTGAGGTGGACAGTCTGGCCTGAGGAGTGGCCTTAATGTCATAGGGTCGACTTTAAAAGCCTTCGGTCTCTCCCACCCTCACATCCAGGCTCGTCTGCGTCCAGTGCTTGGACAGCGCTGCCCAGCTCCCCACACTGTCCCTGGCTGACAGTCATTTCTTATTGCATAAAATGTTTCTGAACTCCAGAGCCACGTGTGTGGAGGTCGTTGAAGAGGCCCCAGCCTCGGCCCTGGACAGTCACCCGAGGGCAGGCCGCTGGCTGGACTTGTTTCCTGGTCTCCTTTTGGGGAGGAGGCTGTTGGCACCCGGGGGCTGTTGGGTGTCAGGTTTTCTGACCTTCTGTGTGGGGCTCCCTGGGCATCGAGCCTCGGCAGGTTGGGGTGTAGCCCGAGGTGGCTGCAGGGGGCGGTTGTACTCAGACCTGTGAAGGGTTTGGCCACTTAGTGTCGCTGCCATCGTCACACGTGTCCACAGGTGTCCTCTGTTGCAGACGTGACCTCCGAGGGCCGGTGTGGCCGTGCAGAGGTCGATGTTAACGTACCGTGTGTGCTGATGGGATCTGGGCGGCCGCTCCTCCCAGGCGGCACGTGCCGAGCGTGGGCTGACTGTGCTTTAGTACGCCGTCCAGAGGTCTGTCCACGTCAATAAAGCAAAGCGTTCTTCTGCTTCCTGGAAGTCGAGTGGCTACTTTCACTTGCGAGCGGGCTTGAATTACCTGGCTCCTGAAAACAGGCCCGGGCGCTGCTGCGAGGTCCGGAGACCAGTGCATGTTGCACTGAGTCAGTCTGGGACCAGGGGAGCAGGGCATGGGCTTGGCCTCCTCCTGAGCCCAGTTCCACACGCAGCAACCACAGGAAAGGAGGCCATCTTGTTGGAAGAAGCTCCCGGCACCTTTGTTTTCTGTTTTAAGTGGTACTTACCTTGATTTGTTAACTTTGCATTTCAAAATAATTTCAGTATAGAAAGGTTAAAAGAATAGTTCTTACCAGTACCCTCCCCAATTTCCCTACTTTTGCATTTCATCTCACCCTGATGATTCTTTTCTCTCTCATCCATACACCTAGTCCCCTTCCCATCCACCTGCCTGTCACCCGTTCACACCCCCACCCATCCACCCACCTGCCTGTCCATCACTCACCCCCCACCCATCCGTCCACTCACCTGTGCATCACTTACCTCTCTGCCTGACACCACCTGCCTGTCTGCAGCCAGGTTGCAGGCTGCCTGCTCCACTCTTAAATCTTCACTGTGTACTTCCTAAAAACTGACTTTAGGGACTGAGGGGAGAGAAGTCGCTCAAGGGTAGAGGCCTGCCTGGCAGGCATGAGGTCCTGGGTGGGATCCCCAGCACTGCAGGGAAAAGAAGAACTTTCTGATGATATCCTCAGTCCACCCACCAGAAACCAGGAAATTAACCCTGGGACCAAACCACCCAGTCCGTAAATCCTTTCCAGATTCTACTGACTGCCTCAAAAGTGTCCTTTACAGAAGAAAAGAGGAATGTAAACGGACAGCAGGAAGCAGCGGTCCTTTCCGCCCTGGTCCAGGATCTCGCGTCCAGCTGTGTGTCTCCTGTCCTCGGTTCTGGCCGCTCAGCCCTGACTCTCTCGACTTGCCTCTTGGGAGATCGGCCACTCGGCTGCCTGGCTTTCCCGAGGCTGGACTCAGCGTGCTTGGCCACAGCACCCCAGGCGTGGTGTTCTGTGCAGGGTGCCTGGCCTCCCGGTAGGCACCGGCGGGGACTCCTGCTTCACCCTGGCCGGCAGCTCAGGCTCCGTTGTCCTTGTTCCACATGGTCCCCCTGTGAGCCGCTTTCCTGGAGTCCGAGGTGCCCCCGGCCCCCGCCCAGCCTCAGCAGCAGCCCCTGCTGCCGGGAGTCTGGTTTCCCGTGCTGGAGGGAGGTGTTAGAAAGCAGGCTGGTGCAGGGGTGCTCGTGTCACTGGGGTGGCCTGGCGTCTAGGCCCTCGGCAGAGATGGAGGGAAGGCATGTGGTCACTCACCTGTATGGACACATGCTCTGGCTGCACCCGGCCTTCTGGACAAGCCAGCACCTGGGGTTGGTCATGCTTATCCGTATCTCTTGGCCTCCTGCACCCTCAACTCCAGCCCCTCGGCTCAGTCCTGGTGTATTGCCGACTCGCCAGGTGTGCCCACCTGCAGTGCCAGCCGCCTGGCCAGCAGCCTGGTCCTGCCCTATGACAACTCTTAAGCCTTGCCCGGTGCAGGACCCTAGCCTGTGACCCCTGACTCACGCCTCTGCCTTCGGCTGCGCCCACCCCTTTTCCCGTGCAGGTGGATCAGCTTGCCCTCCTGTCTTGGGTCGGGAAAGTGTGACTTCACGCAACCTCCTCAAGGAAGGAGGGGAAGTCCTCACTTTCCCTCTGAGAGGTTTCTGGCTCAGGACCAGCGTCTGGGCTGAAGATCGACTCACTCTTAACTGGCCCCTTGAGGAAAACAGGGCCCTTCCCCAGGGGTGGAAAAGTGAGTCTCCTGCTCTGGGCCAGAGGGGCCCTTCAGAAGCCCCAGCCAGCCCTCCCAGGACCCCAGCCCACCCAGACAGAGGGGTGCCAGCCCACCTCTGCAGCCCTGGGACGGGGGGGTGGCAGGACCTGCACAGGGGCTCTCCCTGGCTGGAGCAGGGACATGCTCCCTGGCTCTAGGCCTTTCCTTGCTACCCACTAGGATGTGCAGCTTGGGGACCACCCAGCAAAGGCCCAGCCGGCCTCTGCCCCAGGCCTGCTATTCACACCACACGCTGCTGGGCCCTGGAACCCAGGGCCAGGGACACTCACTTTCTCCTGGGCCAGCCTGCCAGGGGCCACAGGGCCAGGCACGTGGGGACTGCATTCTAAGCACCGTACCCAGAGGCCTGAAGCAGTGCCCTCGAGGGCAGAGAGGGAAACACCGGCCCACCTTGGCTTGTCCCTGTGGTTCCAGGTACCAGGACCCTGTCCTAAAGGTGTTGGAGGTTGCAGCTCTGGCATGGGGTCCTTCTGAAGGGCCAGCTGGGTGGGGTGCTGCAGCCGGCAGTGACTGACATGCCCCCAGACCCTGCTGCTTAGTGACTGCTGGCTCACCCTTGCCAGGTCCACTCTCCAGCCGCAGGGCCCACGGTCTCCTTCCAGCTCACGGCACCTGACTTAGTACCAAACACGCTATTGACTTCTAGAAGGGGGTGTGGTGGGGCCTTCCGCTGGCGCTGCAGAGAGGAGGGGGTGCAGGGCTGACCTCGGAGAACCCCTGCCCTGAGCTCACACTTTGGTGGCCAAGGGCTTGAAACCTTTGATGATTCGATTGGGCAAGTTCGTGTTAAACCGGACAAACCTCCCTCTTCCGCTCCCTCCCTCCCTCTGTAACTAATTGTCACGTGTGGTCAGGAGCTCAGGACTCCACAAGGCCCTGCCCCTCTGCTGTCCTCAGCTGGAGAGAGCTGCTGGCCTCCTTTGCATCTGTCACTGGGTCACATTCAGAACAGGGTGCTAGTGTTTGCTGCTGAGTGGCCAGAAGCACTGGATGGGCAGCCCGTCCCCCTAGTGTGCTGCTGGCCACTGTTTAGGCCCCATGGACAGAGCCTCACTGCTCCAAGCAGTGCCGGTGTCAGGAATGGCTGGATCCGGGCTCTCGGCACTGCCCGTTCTGCACGGGAGACAGTTCTCCTCTCCAGGCCCACTCCCAAGACCCCAGCCACACACAGCTCCCGGATTCCCAGACGTGCTTCCCACAGTTGGACAGTATGGAGAGCTGATGGCCTCCCCGTGTGAGGCTGGCAGCGTTTCCCCTTTTCAGAGGGGATCATGATCGAGGCACACTGTGTGACCCATGGCATCTCAGAGTTCTGGCCCCTCTGCCTGGCAGTGCCCAATCAAGTCAGCCCTGGAGGCCAGGAGGAGAAAGTTCCAGCTGGCCAGGTTGGGTCAGGCTGGCAGACACCTCCAGTGTGGGGCATTAGTGTCCCAAAGGACAGTCAGGGACACCTTTACCGTCCGACTGGAGTCACAATCATGGGTCCCCCAAGGGGCTCCCTCTCAGGGACCTAGAGAGAGCCCACAGTCAACCTGGGAACATGCAGGTGTGTGTGGAGTGTGTGTGTGTCTGCTCATGTTCTCAGGAAAACAGATCCTAGGGCCCCATCTTGGAATCCCAGGAGATTCTGGAAGATTCCAGGACTACCATCAGTCTGCAGTGGAGACTGGACAGAGGTGGTGAAGCCGTAGTGGGTGGTTGGAGCAAGGCCTGGGGCCATCAGAGGAGAAGAGCCCCAGGTCCCCTCTGTGCTGGTGCCCCGTTGTTTAGATGCTGGGTGGGGAGGGGCTGCGGGAGGGGCCTGGGGCAGCGCCCCCGCTCACCCTCACCCGTGGACGCCTGCCCACGGTAGCAACCCATAGCCGTGTGGCTCTTCAGAAAATGACCCCCAAAGTGTGAGTGGACTCGGGTGCTGTGGAGGGCCCCTGGTGTGTGACCGCATCCGGGCCAGATGTGGGCCCCTGGAAGTGGGCCTGGGGGTTGCAACCCGTCACGGCCCCTGTGGCGACCAGGAAGAACGAGGTCTCTCCATGCGTCTCTCCCCGCCGGCCCTGCCTGTACCAGCCGTGCTACTGGAAAAACGAGACCCAGGTGAGGTGGCAGCTGGTGGCGCCCAGGCGGGGACGGTGGGGAGGTGGCAAGGTGGCCTGGCCTCCCTTCTCCCGTCTCTCCGGGTGGCCGTGGACAGGCCTGCTGCCTTGCTTGGCGCCGGGAAGGACTCGCAGCAAGACGCCCACTTTGCCTGCAGAGAGAGGACAGCCCCAGTGGGAAGGGGGAAGGGAGGCGGGCGCTGCGGGGCTGCATGCCAAGCCCCCGCCTCTGAGCGCTCAGAGCCGCCAGAGGGCCTGCTGAGGGTCTGCTGAGGGGTCTCCCCAGGGTGGCAGGGAAGGCGGCGAGGAGGGCAGGCCCGGGTGGTTGCTGCGGAGCTGGACTGGAGACTGTCCTCCCACCGTGAGGGCAGGGGCAGTGGGCTGGTGTCTCCCCTCCGGTGACTGGTGACGGCAGAGGTGTGAGTGGCAGGCCCGGCTGGCCCTTCTGGGAGCCGGCTGTCCACTGAGGGTGCCTTGGCAGAGCCAGTGCGCAGCTGCCAGGCTCTGCGAACGGTTCGCTCTCCGTTCTCAACCAGGGATGTGCTCAGATGGAGGACAAGCCTTTGGAAGACGGGAGCAGTCAGAGCCAGCGGGTGTCTGCTGACCAACGCCAAGTACGCAGCTCTCCGCAGTGGAGGCACAAACTCAGGAAGACCCCGGGAGGGACAGGGAAGAGGACACCAAGGGCTCCACCAGCCCCAGCGTGACACCCAGAGCCCCTGCAGACAGGCAAGTCTGGATGCCTTGTGCTGGGCTCCAGGACCCCGGTACCTGCAGTGGCGTTTGGAGAAGGCCCTCAGCAGGAGGAGTCAGGTGGAACGTCCACTGGGTGGCCCGCACTGCCCCACCCCTGCTGTCCCCTGCTTTCTCTTGGCACTGTCATGCAGAAGGTGAGCCACAGCGCTGACGTTTAGAGGTCACCATCCTGCTTCGACCCCCTTGTGCACACGGAGCTTCCAGTTATCTCCCCTCACTCACACCTGGAAGTGGACAGAGCCCACCGGACACGGGTGCTCCTGACGTGGAAGACAGATGCAAGCCTTCCCCAACCAAGCCAGAGCAGGCTTTAAAATCAGAGAAAATGGACAAAGCATGGATCAGGAGGAAACTTTCAAGGCTCTCCAATCATATTTTATTTGATTTTTTTTTGTTTTTTAGTTGTCAGTGGACTTTATTTATGTATATGTGGTGCTGAGAATCGAACCTAGTGCCTCCCGCCTGCAAGGCAGGTGCTGTACCCGTGAGCCACAACCCCCGCCCACTACCAGCGTATTTTAAATGAATGAAAACCAGCGCAGGAGTGTAGGTGTGTGTGATCATTTAGAGAAGAGAAATTGAAAAAATGTGAAATGTGATGAGAGAAATAAAACTCTCAGAAGAAGAAGATAGTGCCTGCAGAGTAAGAATAGAGATGTTCACAGAGCAACAAACGGACACAAAGGTGGAATAGGGACAGGGAGACAAAACCCGAGACTCAACCCAGGAGTCACAGCAAGAGAAAGAAGAGCGTCGCCTGGACTCCCGGATCACTGGACAGAGCAGCCGTGCGTGCAGAGCCGGGGCTGGGAGCACAGCCTGGGCGATGGACAGGTGCCCTCGGGCTGTCAGGAAGGTGGAGATGCCAGCGCAGCCTTCCAGACAGCCCAGAGAGGAGCCAGAAGACAGGAGAACATCCCTCCAACGTCCCAGGGGTGCGATTTTCAGTCCAGAACTCCTTGATTTTCTTCTTCAAATCCTAAATTCCTGTCCATATCTCCGTCTTCTCCTCTTCCTGTGCTCCACTCTGCATAATTTGCCTTCAGATAGCAACTGTCCCTTCCAGTTGCTGAGTGGCACTGACCGTGATAATGAGGTTGGGTCTACTCTGCAAGTGAATCTATCCATTGAGGCTTTTATTTCACTCACTGTATTTCTCATTTCCAAAAGTTCCCATTCTTTCCAAATCTGGCTGTTTTTGTTTTCAGCAGAATCTTGTGTTCATTTCCTTGTTTATAATCACTTTAAATATACCTGCTTAAAACAGTCACCTGGCAATCCAGTTACCTAAGGTTCTTTAGGGACCTGATTCCTCAGTGTACTGGGTCTGTTGGTGGATTATTTCCTTGAGTCTCATATAATTTTGGATTGTGAGTTCATTTTCAGTAGAAGGTCTGCCTGGGAATCTTTTGGGCCTGGCCTGACACTATGTCTTCGCTGAGAGATTTTGTGCTTACAAGTCTCTCAGTCATATTGCCAAACTGTGATCATATTAATGCTATTTTTATGGCTCTGTGGGTCCTGGGCTATGCAGGTAGCATAAATTCAAATCAGACTCAAAGAAGACAAGCAAAGTTTTTTGGGTTTTTCGTCCCCAGCATAGGTGGGACGGGTAAGTTTTGGGGTCATCTCCCTTTGCTGTTGGGTAGGTGTTCTCCAAGGATTTACTGGTGATGCCTGGCCTCACGGGACTCCCAGTCTCACCTCCCACCTCTGAGCTGCTCAACCCACCCTGTGGGTCTGAGGCTGTGCAGTCCTCACAGCAGATGGTGGCTAGTTGTTGTCCACCATTCTTTGTTTCTCTTTTCGCCCCTGGAGATTTCATCCCTTTTCCTCCCTGAATGTTGAGTTAGTTATTAAAAGAATTCTCACATTTGATCTAACATGCTAGCTATGCAGTAGGGACGTTTTCATGTCTAGTCTATGTAATTGCCAAAAAAGAAAGCCACCTTCAAGCTAGGACTCAACCTTCAGCCCAACCAGCAGGCTGGGTTGGGTCTAATGACATCGACCTGCCCACCATGTGTCATAGCGAATCTGGGAAATTGGGTTTGTGTTGGTGGCGACACAGCCAGACCGTGTGGGCAGCGCTGTTGTGAAAGAGCTAAACCTTCATCTCCCAAGTTGGGATTAACTCCTAGAATCCTCTGCAGCACCGGCAAGGAGCGGTATCCAGGCGGCACCCTGGCTGCCCGCTGGGGGACAGCTGGCCTGGGGGCGTTGCTGTCTTCTTATCAGGGGTCTCCCACTTTTTACTGTGTACTTCAAATTATTTAGTTGGAAAAAAAAAAAAAAACCCAACACAGGAGAGATGGACACCTGCCTGTTTGGGGCTCAGGGCGGCGCGGGAAGGGAGAGGAGTGCAGGAGCCTCCAGGGTCCAGGGCGGGAACCAGGCCTGCTCTGGCTCACGCGGCAGCGGCCGTGGGTCCAGCCTCACTTCCCGCCACGCCCATCTCTTCAACATCCCCAGACATCGGCGGCTGGGCTGCTGGAGAATTTCACGGCCTTTGTGAGGAAGAAAGGAGGAAGCATGCAGGTGACGTCCGGTGGACAGTGCAGCTCATGGGCGCGGATAAGCAGCTCCACTGATTAAAACAAACAACAAAAACCTCGAAGCCCTAGGCGGCCACTGTCCGCCTGGGAGACGCTGCCAGGGAGCTTTCCTTCCCGTTCCTTCCACCGAGTGGGAGAGCGTGGGTTTGCGAGGGCCTGGCTGGGCCCTCCCGCTGTCCTCCTCCCAGCCTCCTATCAGCTGGGAAGGGAGCAGAGGCCCTGGGCTGGAACCTGACCCAGCCCTGGGCTGGAACCTGACCCAGCCCTGGGCCCTGACCGGGTTCCCTCTAGCTGCCCACATGTGGCAAACCTGGCACTCACAGCCCGGCGGCCGTCGGAAGGAGGAGACTGGCCCTGTCTGACAGCACGGCCCAGCCTGCGGAGATGCCTCCATCTCCGTCACCAGCTGGCCTCCGTAGAACTGTCCCCATGGCCCCAGTGATGGTCCAGCAGGTACCGGTGAGGATGTGCGTGTGGACCCTGTGTGGGTGTCCCCAGAGGGACAGACCCTGGGACAGGACTGGCGTCTGGGACTGTGGAGACGTGCCCCCGGGGAGGCCCTGGGGAGCCATGCACCTTCTCGGCCAGGGTCTCCAGACTGTCTCTGCAGGTTCCACCCCCCCCGGGAGACCCTCTCCGGACAGCCTGAGGCAGGAGTTCCCTGCTTGACAGTCTTGGCTCGTGGGAACTGTGTCCCTTAGGAAGGAGGAGGTGGGGAGGCTCCGAAAGCCACGCCACCCGTGGGACACGTCTACAGTGTCACTGCAGAATCACTGTCATCCCCAGACATGCACAGGGGTCAGTTCCAGGGACACCCCGACGTGCAAAGGCTCAGCCCCGTGACGGGTGTGGTTTTGCATAGACTCTGCGCACGTCCTCCGTCTACCTGAAATCGCCTCTAGGTGACAACACCCTGGGGTGCTATGGCAACAGCCGTCAGGTCGTGTGGTTTGAGGAATGATGCTTGGAATGCATGCGATTTTAGAAATGTAGTGTCTTTTATTTTTTGGGCAGCAGATATTTATTTTCTTTTTTAAATCTTTTTTATTTGTTCTAATTGGTTCTCCCTGGCAGTAGAATGCATTTTGACACATTGTACACAGATGGAGCATAACTTCTCATTTCCCTGGCTTGCACAGTGCTGAATCACATCAGTAGTGTAATCATACGGTATACAGGGTGATAATGTCCTTCCCAACCTATGGTTCTTCCCACCCCCACAGCCCCCCCCACTCCCCTCTGCCCAATCCAAAGTCCCTTCATGCTTCCCTACCCCCCCCCCCCCCACTTTGGATCCGTATCCACTTATCAGAGAAAACATTCGGCCTTTGTTTTTTGGGATTGGCTTATTTCATTTAGTATGATATTCTCTAATTCCATCCATTTACCTCTAAATGCCATAACTTCATTCTTACTTAAGGCTGAGTAATATTCCATTGTGCATATGTACCATGTTTTCTTTATCCATTCATCTGTTGAAGGGCATCTAAGTTGGTTCCAGAGTTTGGCTCTTGTGAATTGAGCTGCTATAAACATTGATGTGGCTGTGTCACTGTAGTATGCTGGTTTTAAGTCCTTTGGGTATAAATTTAGGAGTGGGATAGCTTGGGTCAAATGGTGGTTCCATTCCAAGTTTTCTGAGAAATCTCCACACTGCTTTCCAGAGTGACTGCACCAATTTGCATTCCCAGCAGCAATGTACGAGTGTGCCATTTCCCCACATCCTCGCCAACACCTATTGTTGCTTGTATTCTTGATAATTGCTGACTGGAGAGGAAATCTTAGTTTTGATTTGCATTTCTCTAATTCCTGGAGATGATGAACAATTTTTCATATGTTTATTGATTGTATTTCTTCTCCTGTGAAGTGTCTGCTCAGTTCCTTAGCCCATTTATTGATTGGGTTATCTGTTTTTGGTGTGAAGTTTTTTGAGTTCTTTTACGTCCTGGAGATGAGTGCTTTGTCTGAGGTGCATGTGGTAAAGATCCCCCCCATTCTGTAGACTTAGGGCAATTTTTTTTTTTTCTTTTGCGGTGCTGGGGATTGAACCCAGGGCCCTGTGCACACGAGGCAGGCCCTGCACCAGCTGAGCTACCTCCCCAGCCCCAGGGTGCTTTTTAAATAAAAAAGGTCTTTGGTTTGCAGTTGGGTGGACTCTTGGATGTAGCCCTGGAACAGAGGCGACTGCTCTCCCAGGGAGGTGGGGTGGGGGCCACGGGTGCAGCCCTGAGGACCTGCAGAGGCCCTTGGCACCCTGGCAGGGGAGCGGCACAGCCACGTCCTGGAGGCAGAGGGGAGCGGGAGGGGCTGGCAGCTCTGCAGGTCGGCAGGTCGATGTCTTGGCTGGCTCTGACCCTGCAGGGAGCTGAGTCTGACTTGGCCTTCTCCCTGTAGCTGAGGAGGGACTGGTCAGCCTTGTCCCTCTCCTCACCATCAGCGCCAGGCACAGGCTCTCTAGTAGGTCAGCACTTCAGCTGCCACACTGTCCCTTCTCAGCATGAGGGGAGCTCAGGGAGATGTGACGGGTTTCCCGGGACGCAGGGAGGCCTGGTGGCCCCACGTGGAGACTGGGCCGCCCTGCAGGAGGGATCAGGTTAGCACAGACACTTCGTGGCCCCCCGGAGGCTGCCAAGTCACCAGAAACCGCTTCTACTTCTCTGGGCACATTTTTCCCTCATTTCTCAGAGCCAGTTGCCGCCTGTTGTGACCTGCCACCGGAAATCATCACGTGGCTGCCGAGTTTGGCCTTCCTGGGCGGGGGCCTTGCAGGTAGCCTCCCTACATTGTCCTCACTGTGGCTGCGAGCTCAGGTAGGGCCGGTGCTGACCCATGCCTGGCTTGGGGGACACTCACAGGCTGGAGTCTGGAATGCAGCTGGAAGGGGGCGAGGTCCCCAGGGGACGACTAGTTCAGTGCCTGAGAAGGCTGAGTCCAGCATCCTGTCCTTTCTGCTAGGGGTCCGTGTGAGCTGAGGGCAGCACGGCAGGCTGGGGACCTCAACTCGGCTTCTTCCCACCCCTGCACCTGAGGCCTGGGGAGGGCGGCCTGGTCCTGGCTGTGTGTGGGGTGGGGCTTGAGTCTGCAGCGCCTGCCACTCGGGACTCTCTTCAGTGTCCACTGTGCATGTTAAGATCTGCCCACCCCACACCTGCCTGGGCCTCCTCTCCTGGTGGCTCTGGTGCCCCAGCCCCTGGGTTGAGAGTCTCCTTGCTCCTCACTGGCTCAGATGACCTTGCTGCCCCAACTCCTTCTGGACCCTGCCCTCGCTCCACCGTCCCCGCGGCCCCAGCCTCAGCCCACCTCTGCTCCAGCACACATCCTGGGGCTCCAGTTACCTTCCTGTGGCCCTGTGGCCTCCCGCTGACCTCAGGCCCAGCTGGTCCTTCCAGCCCTGACCTTGCCCCCGGGGAGGGGAAGGCCAGGCACCTCCTGGTTCTGAAGGGTCTCTGGTCCTTCCTGCCTCCACCCTTGCCCCGAGGTTCCCTCCTGGGCTCCTCCACTTCCTCTTGGCCATAAACAAGTGCCACCCTTCCCGGGCCACCCACTGTCTCCCCTGAGAACCGCATCCCGGCCCCTCCACCAGGCATGGTCCCCTTTCTCCTGGTCTAGCAGATTTTCCTAGGACTTCTCTGTGGTGGACACTTCACTCTGCCTTGGGCTAAGGCTACATGTGACCACAAAGAAAGAAGGAACAGTAAGAAAGACAGGGCGGGAGGGGGAAGTCAAGGGTGGGTGGTGGGCAGAACTCAGAACGCCCGCGGGCGCCATGCCGGCATTTACAGAGCTGACCTTGGGGGTCTTCGTGGTCTCCACGGAGGGTCAGGCATCTCTGCTCCAGGGCCTTTGCCTCGGGCCTCTGGGACTGGAGCCTGTTGCCGCTGCTGTGGGGGAGACCAGGCTGCCTGCTGCTTGGCGGCCTGCCTGCTGCGTGCCATGGAGCCAGGAGGTGAGGGGAGCCCTGGTCCCCATCGGCAGCGCTGGTCTGGACTTCATCCACACGACGCCCGTGACTTGGCACAGAGCACTCTTAGGGGAACAGTGCTAAGCTTGGGCCCCTCGAAGGAGAGCAAAGGACCCTTGGTTAGAAAACAGACCAGATGGGCCTCGGGCCAGTGCTCAGAGCTGGACGTGCACACAGGAAGCGTCTAGAGGGACGGCGAGGGCCTGGGCCAGCATGGTCCTCCCGGGCTGCATGGGCTGACCTTGCCCCGACCTTACCCCCACCCAGGAGGTTGGGGCTTCTACCTCGTCCCCACCAAGTGAGTGGCGTGTGGGCACCAGTGCTGGGGATCTGCTCCGGCCACCCCCTGGCCGAGGACCGGGGACTCACCCAGAGAGGCGAGAGCTGGCTGTGGCCGAGGGTGGTCTGGGGCTGCTGCCTGCCATCGCTCTCAGCCGTGTCTGGGCCTGCCCTCTCTGTGCACTCTGCACGCACCTGTCAGCTGGGTCGGCAGGCCAGACGGGCCCTCACACACGGGGGACCCGCTGACGCGCGTCGTGGGGTTGTGAAAGCTGCTGGCCAGACTCTGCAAGTCCGGGTACGGACACCCCACCTGCCAGCCTAGACCACGGCCCTTAGCTGCCCCAAGAACACCCGATGTCAGAATGAACCACGCCGGGAGGCGGAGGTGTCCCGTCTCCACGGTGCCTCTCGCCTGCCCTCAACTCTGAGGACAGCCCTGGGTTCGCCTGCTGTCCATCCTCTGGTGTCTGCCACATGATGTGCGTCCCCGGGTCTCCAGGATAGCCAGGGCCAAAACCTCCTCTGCAAGGGGGTCCATGGAAACCCAGAGGCTGGGCGGGAATGGATCCATGCTCACATCAGGGCTGAGACCAGGCTGCAGAAGGAGAATGAGTTGTGTTCCGGTCAAGGATGATTCAATCTTTCACTCAAAAAAAGTACAGAATAAATTAAAACCCAAGGTGTCCAGGTACATTCGAATTTCAGGTCAACAATGAATAATGTTTTAGGGAGGTCAACAATGAATAATGTTTTAGGGCGTGTCCTAAATATCGAACAAGTGATTCTTCAACTAGTTTATTAAACTTTTAAGTTAAAATAAACCTTTTAAAATATTACTAAAAGTCTATTTTGAATTTTAATTTAATACTCATGATTTTTTAGCATGAGTTTATGCCAACTCTGGCATGGAGCATACTTATGCTAAAGTGAGTTCCAAACAGCAAGAGACCTCCTCATCCTGATAAGTTTGTGAATAACTCATGAGCACTGTGCCCCGCGATGCCACAGCCGTGCTGGCACAGAGGTCCTAACCTGCGTCACAGAGACAGCCTGCGCCAGCCTGGGGAGGCTGAGGGAGGGTCTCTCCCCGAGTGCAGATCGCCTTGGCCACCACCGGTCAAGGACTTGGAGGAGGCCTGGCCCACTGCAGGGGTGGCCGACTCTGGACAGTGAGCAGAGCCGGCCGGGGTGAAGCCTGGCCCCACCCAGGGCTGCGGGCAGGGAGCCCGGGCCGGCGGCCAGCCTTCTCTCAGGCTTCTGTTGCTCCCACAGGGCGGGCGCCAGGGCGGTGCTGACCACACAGGGTGTCGGCAGGCTGTGCGAGGTTTGGGGTGGGCAGTGTGAAGCCAAGCGTCTGCAGGCTGGACGGGTCCTCCCCTCAGCCACTGTTCACGGGCGTTTCCTGCCTGCGGGAACTTCCTCCTCTTCCTATTAGTCTGGACTAACTGGTGAGGTTAGTGGCAGCTGGGCACCGCGGGGCGCGGTGGGGCCAGGGATTTTCTGCTGATGGCAGAGGAAACGTGGGGGGTGGGCGATGCCCAGAGGGGCAGCATCAGGAGGCAGAGGGGAGGTGTGGAGCCCGACCTTCCCCTGGGTCCCCAGGCCTGTCCCCAGCACGCCTGGAGGAGGCAGAGGGGAAACAGGACTTGTAAGCCTGGGCACTCGCTCACCAGGGCCGCGGGGAGGCTGCAGGCAGCTGGCTCCGCCGAGCCCGTCCTCAGGATTTGTCCTGCGCAGTCGCCCTCACCCTTCAAGGCAAGTCCGGGATGAGGAGACTGCACCCCTGTGTCCCGCAGGGAGGCTCAGAGCTAGAGGCCTGTGGCTGAGGCCAGGGTCCCACCTGGTCGTCCTGCCCTGTGGACGTTGCGGGCTCCCCTCTTACGGAACGTGGCAGTCGGTTCTGGTTCACAGGAGACTTCGCGAGTCGCTGGTTGCGTTCCTACGGTTCAGTGACACCGGTTCCACCCATCTGTCCACCAGGCCGGCTCCCTGTGGGCCTCAGAGGACCCCGAAGGCAGCAGGCAGATTGAGGAGCCCGATTCCCAGGCCCTGAAATTTCCCGGCTGGGCAGCCTTCTTTTCCTTTACCCCCTCACCCGGGCACGGTCCCCGCTCCCCCTCTCTGGGGAGGGGCTCTCAGAGCTCAGGACCCTGGCTCCCTCCCTCGGGCTTCTCTCAGCCCTCCTTGCACCAACCGTGTGGACTCAACGGCTGTCCTGCCCAGGCCCAGCCTCTGTGGCCCTTGCTTGGTCCTTTTGCCCACGGGGGCAGGACCCTCCCCCTGTGGTCTTCAGCCTCATTTAGTCGCCTGCTGCAGGCCCGACCCCAGCCCCTGGGCGTCCTGGGGCCCCACCCAGTCCTGCTGCTTTCTCCAGGAAGCCTGTGGGCCAGGTCCCAGCTGTGACACCTCCTCTCCCAAGGCTGTGCCTTCTTCCCCTTCTCTCTGGCAGGTTCCAGGCAGGTGGGTATAACACGTGGTGGTGGCACTGGGGGCATCAGGCAGGGAGGAAGGGGAGGGAGGAAGGGTTGGGGCGGAGGATGGACCTGGGGCAGGTGGCTAGGGCCAGGGCCTCGATCCAGAGGCTTTGCACAGGCCTTTGGGTCCACTCCCACGCTCAGCGAGACACCGTTAGGTCTAGGCACGGCAGGCTCCTGGGGGCCAGGCCCGGCTCGCACGCCTTCGGAGCGCCCTTTCTTTGGATCAACCGAAGCTTTCTGGACGAGCTCACGAAGACCCCGCGGCCTCTGAGATCATGGAGCCACTCAGGATCCCACAGAAGACGTGGCTCCTTATGATATCACACTGAAGTGACCTGAAGTGTTCGTCAGCTGCCTTCGCGATCCCGAGCTGGGACAGCGTGTACTGAGGTGAGGTGCCGGCTCCCAGGGAGCCGCCCACGTTTCCTGTCTAGGGAGAGCCTCAGTTTGCAGATGACCCTGGGGCTCTCCTCGGTGCCCCTGGGCGACGGCTCTTTCTCCCTCCATATCTCATGACCATGCTCACTGGCTCCGCACGTAGCAAGCAGCAAATCCTCTGTGTTTGCTTACAAGCGGAGACGGGAGGGTGGCTCGTGCGTGCGGTCACTTCCTGAAATCCTAACCTGCTCCAATGCCAAGGGCAAACAGCTTGGTTTGGAGTCTTTGTCACCCGATTGTGGGCCGGAGGTCGGGGGTGGGAGAAAGGCACAGCGGTCCTCCCCGGCTTCCTCTTGCACCCCTGGCCTATTGCACAGCCCCACAGTGATCTGTTGGACCAAGGCGGACGTGGCTGTGATAGACTGACAAGGTGGCTCAGGACTCCTGGCTCCTATTGCACACACCTTACCCGCTATTTGAACAAAACACAACCTGAACGCTGTCCTGAGGGCTTGCAGCTGACCTGAAGACAAGATTTCAAGGGGCCCTCCTAGCGGTGGAGCCTTTGCGTCAAGGAAGTCAGAGAACGTGTCAATCTGGGACAGCTGTCGGAGGTCACACAGACACATCCGTCCATCTCCACCCAGAGTGAGTCACCAAAGCTTGGTGACCCAACACCCTGTGAGCAGCACAGAGGGCGTCCACAAGGGTGTCTGGCAGCCCCTGGGAGCCTGTTCCTCCCCGTGTCCAGCCTGCAGGGCTGAACCCAGCCATGGTCCACCCCTCCAGGCTGCCTCCTCTGCGGCCTGGGTTGCAGGGGAACCTCCCACTCCAGATCCTTAACCATGGCAGAGTCCAGGCCACTCCTGGGCCCGCCCGGGAGCCCCAGCTGGGAACAGCACTGGCGCTGGGGGAAGCGGAAGTGACTGGAACCGGGGTGCCGGGTGGGGGCCGCTCCAGAGGCAGGGGCTCTGCCCAGGACTTCCCGGCTCGCGCCCGTGGACAGGGATTTAAGGGCAGGCAGGTTTAACAAAGATGAAGAGCCATACCGAAGGCCAGAGGTGGGCACGCGCCCGGCACAGGCTGTCTCCAGAGCCAGGGTCATTTTGGGGGCCTTGGACTTTTCTTTTAAAGGAACTTTGTGGGAATGCGCGTGGGAAGGTGTAGGGACGTCTTGGTGTCACAGGATGGCTTCTGGTGGCCTGGGTGTCCTCAGGGCCTAGACTGACGTCGTCTCCTTGGACCGACAGGCATGTCGGAGGCAAGCTGTTAGAGGTCTCTCAAACCTCTCTCCCCGTGCTCTGTCCTAATCTGAGGAGGCACCAGCTAGGCCAACGCTGCCCTTCGGCTCTCCTCAGAATTGGGCGGTTTCCACGGATGAGTGAAGTCACAGGAACTTCAGACGCCCAGACACTTGGGGCAGCCAGGCCTGGAGGGGAGCAGGTCTGGGGAGGAGGTCTGACCACGGGCGTTTGGATGGACAGTCGTGGTCTCCTCTTCCCTTTTGCCTCCTTTCTATAATCTTGAGTCCTCTCTTGTGACTCGGGATGAAGCCAAGCTGGGCTCGCAGTCCTTGCTCGGAGGTGAGGAAGGCGCCCTCTTTTCTCTGCTCTCCTTGCTCCCTCGGGACAGCAGGGCTGGGTGGGGCTGCGGGCTGGGCGGAAGGTTCCAACTGATGCCGTGTCAGCGCCCCGCCTGCCGGGTGGCCTGGAGGTGGCAGGTCTGTGTGTTCTGGACGCACAGCTTCTGTGCGGGTGCCTTCCACGTGGAGGGTGTAGGTGCCTGTGGGCTTCCCCTGGCGAGTCCTGGGGTGCTGAGCGAGGGTCCCGCCCATCCCCAGCTGGTGGGGTGTCCAGAGGCTCCCTGAACGGTGGTGTGTGCAGGAGGCTGAGGAGAGCATTGAACAGAAAGGCGGGCGGCCACGGCAGGTAGTCCTTCCGGGTCAGAGCCTTGGACCCACCTTTGTTCCCACCCCCAACTGCAGGTGTGGGTCTCCATGACAACGGGAAATCACGCCACAAAGAGAAAATTAGGGCTCCGTGGGAATGGGGAGGTCAGGAAACCTCAAGGAGCTCGTTTTCATTTAGAGCACCGTGGCGTGAAGGCGCAGCCTGTTCTTGGAGTCAAGATCTACCCGAGGGACAAAGTGCAGAGAGCAGGGAACCAAGCAGCCGTCCTGGTCCTCTGCCTGCGAGCAGATGGCTCTGCTTAAAGAAAGCAGCGTGGGGAGGCACTGGGCGTAGCTCTCGGAATTTCTAAGACTCAGAGCAGAAGCCACGCCTACCGAGTTTGGAGGGAGCCCTTGCGTCGGTGAGATCTTCTTGGCTTTCCCTCCAGTGGCAAGATGGCTCCAGGCATCACGTCCCCACGTGGCCCAGCAGCTTCTCTTCAGTCAGCCCTTCCTCACAGGTCCCGCCTCGAGCAGAGACAAGGCAGCTCCTGCTCTCAGGAAAGTGCATTTGTACAGCTTCCCACTCGGGGCCTGTGGGCAGCTCCCGAGGAGAGCCCAGGCCCACGGCCGGCCCCAGTGCAGTCCTGGGGTGCTCATCGCCAGTGGTGAAAGAGGAGGGACACAGCCGTGGCCCCTCCTGCCGTCCCCCTTGGGCGGCACTGGTCTGTCCACTCTGGGGCTAGGGAGCTGCTGGGGACCTGTCTCTCTGCTGACCCCACTGCCTGGTGGCAGGGTGTTCAAGGTGTCCTCTGGGAAGCCAGGTGCCTAGCCCGTCTCACCCTGCACCCTCTGGGCTGGGGCTGCAGCCTCCTGCTGGGGCTGGTGGCCGCTCTCCTGGGATGTCCTGGAGGGACACTGCAGCAGCCAGGGCTCAGTCCCTGCCACGGTGCCTCTTTACTCGCAGTGCAGGCCGGGTCTGGGCGGGGGTGGCTGCTGGTCCTCGCCCCCCTGGGAACCGCTTTCCCAGTCCAGGCAGGAGTCGGAGCCCTGCAGGCCCTGCCGCTGTCCTCCTGGGCAGCCTGGGGACCAGGCCAGCTCCCTGGCGGAGGGTTGGTTCTCGTGGCCTGGGACCTGCAGGCAGCCAGCCCTCTCCTGGTGCGCCCGGCTCCGGAACGGCCCTCCTGTCCTCGGGGGCAAGGAGGCGAGAACATTTGAATCCTCACACACTATTTTCCGAGAAGTGCATACTGTCTGAAAAGGTCAGGAAGCATGTCGTGCGCCGAGCTGTTCACCCGCACCCGCACGGCTCTCTCCGCAGCCCGGCCAGCAGGGCATCGTGCTGAGCAGTCCAGGGACCGTCGGGATTCTTCCCCCGGGGTCTCCTGGGCAGAGGCCGTGAGCGCACCCAGGTGGCCCCTGGGTTCTTCCCGAGTCTCTCCTTTGCTTTGCTTCCTGGCTCAGGTGGGGCCACCCGAGAGGACAAGGTAGGTCTGGGCCGTGTGGGCTTGGGGACGTCACCTGACCCCTCTGAGCCCCGGTGACTTCCCTGGAGAAGGAGGAACAGGGACTTGGGCTGGGAGCACTGTGCCAGAAGCCTGGTCCACGGGCCTTCGCAGCTGCAGGGCGGAGCTCAGGGGTTCCACAGGGCAGCCCACCAGTCCTCACCACTGGTCGGGTCCTTCTGGGTGCAGAGAATGGCGTTTGGGGACACAGGGGAGCAGGGGGACACAAGGAGGCCCCTGGACAGGAGGCAGGAGGCTTCTTCTTCAGGTGACCTGCCAGGTCCTGTGCTGGTGGTGAGGATGGAGACAGTACTGGGGGCCTAAGGCTCAGGACATGCCCGAGGTCCAGGGAGGACAGGCAGGGTGGTGGGCAGGGGTGTGGCAGGGACTGTGGGCCTGCAGGCTTTGGCAATGGCGGCCCCAGGCACTCGAGCTGGCCGGCCTCTGGGCTTCGGCCCTGCACTCAGTCGGTCCAGAGGAGCTGGCAGAGCCACTGTGACCTGCCCACAACCTGCAGCTGCCCTTCTGTCCACGGCCTCACCAACTGCTCAGCCACCGGCCCTGGGTGTGCACTTCAGGCCTCTGGGCGCCATGGTGGCCGTGGACAGCCTTGCTGCTCATTCCACCCGTCGCCCCTCTGTCCCCAGAGGACTGCAGGGGCTCTGCCTTGAGAGCCGCTTGCTTGGGAGGCCTGTGGAGCCTGCCTGGGAAGGACAGCACAGCGGCGAGTCCAGCGCCTCCGAGTCCCCGGCCCTCAGGCGCCAGCCAGGTGCAGTGCCAGGTGCAGGCGGGGCTGCTCACTCATGCTGGTGGCTGCCCTGGTCACTGTCCACCCCAGGGCTTCTCCGCAGGAGCCCACGTGCCTGGCGTTCAGGACCGATTGGAGAGGTGGAGACAGGCTGTCCCCTGTCCATCCCCACCTGAGAGTTCCCTCCACCCGACCCTCCAGCCAGCGTCCCCTCCCTGTTCCACCCTCTGCACCCCCACTCCAGCTCCCTGGGGTCACCTCCTAACTCCACCTGTCCCCAGGTCCTCCTGGGCTCCGCCTGGGCGCTCAGCCTGGGACGACCATGCGTGGCCAGCCCGGGGGCTGGTTCCAGGGGGAAGCAGGGCCCCCGAGGAGGTCAGAGGCTCGGGTCACCCCAGGATGGCAGGTGACAGTGCTGGGGTGACTGTCACGGAGGGCAGACCCCCTAGAGGCAAGCGGAGAGAGGCGAGGTCAGGGCGTGGTGGGCACCGCCTGCGGAGGTCTGGGCAGGGGTCACGGCACAGCCCTGAGGCTGGATGCCATCGCTTCTCCCGGGCTGAGGGCCTGGGAGGCCACGGGCTGCCTGAGTGGACAGAGCCCAAGGCGCGCGTCCTCCAGGATTCTACCACTGTTTCTGCGGCCGTGGGTCACAAACCGGGTTAGGGCGACACACGGGCGGAGTGTGCGGGTGTCGGGTCCTCCTTTCCGTGCCGCCAGTGTTCTCAGGACTCCAGGATGTGCCTGCCCAGGACTGGTCGCGACAGGAAGAATTCTGGTGAACCGACAGCGATCCGCTGTGGATGTGCAGCCAGCGCCCGTCAGCTCCTCTGCAGGACTTACAGCCTCCGTGGCAGAGCCCGGGAGCCGCGGAGCCCAGCACCTCCTGTGGCCGTGGAGCTTGCCTCCGCTCCAGGCTGCAGGGGGTGGGAGTCAGGGGTCCGCGCTGAGGCCTGGTGGGAAAGAATGAGGCTCCCTCTCTGGCTGCAGGCTGGGACTATTTTTAGCACCTGACTGACCAGCAGGAGGCTGGGGGAGGCCTTGGCGTGGGGCCTGTGGGATTTGATTTCAGTGATGCTGGAAGAGGACGCGCCCAGTGCTGCTGACCTCCTTCCTTCTCGGCTTTGATGGACTTCTCCATGGGAAGTGCTTTCTTGATCCAATTTCGTCATTGGAAAGATGAAAAGGAAAGTAGAACCAGAGAGGTTGTGTGCCTTGCCTGAGGCTACACAGCCAACAGCACAGCAGGAACAAGAGCTCAGGCTTGGCTCTGCCAGGCGACTCTCTGTGCAGAAATGAGGGAGGAAACTCAAACCCAAGGTGGCTGAGCAAGAGCCACCTTTCTTCTTAGCTGAAAATATGAAGCGCAACATTTGCAAGGGTAGAGGCCAGTTCAATGACCCTTGGTCTTCTGTGGGGGCTCCTGGAGGGACCTCGTGTTGGACGTGGCACACGGAACACATGGGGTTACTTCTCACACACACCAACCCCAGGGAAAGGAAGAAGCAAACAAGAACCGAGAGCCAGGAAAAGAGGTGGCGGGCAAGAGGCGTCCACGGAAACCTCCACGGGCACGTGCTGGCTGGCGGGCAAGTCAGCGGCTCCGGGATCCAGCCTCCCTCTGTCCTAGCTGGCAGGACCCCAGCTGGCGTGGAGCCGTGTTCCCGAATCACTTGTTTCCCAGCCCCTGTCCCTAAAGGTGTTCATGCGGTGACATCCTGCTGGAGAGCCTGGGAAAGTCCTGCCCCTGACTGGGATGGCTCCTTGCTTCCCTGTCGTTTCTTCTCTTCCTCTGTCCACCTGGGATGTGGATGTGAGGCTGGAGGTGGAGCAGCTGTCTTGTGACATGAGGTTACCATGAAGAAGAAAGCCCGTGGTTAAGCAGAGTGACAGAAGCAGCAGGGGTGGCGAGGGCATTGGGGGTGGCGAGGGCTTCGGCACCATCCAGCCTGGGCTGCTCGCTCCAAGTAGCAGAAGGGAAGCGCTGTTGGTGGCTTGCTTGAATGGATCTGGTCCCTGCAGCCAGCAGCAGTCCACAGGTGATGTCCTCATGCTGCTGTCCAGTGACCGTTGAAGCAAACAGGATCCTAAACGGTCGAGAACTTCTGCAGCTACACAACAGCTGAGGAGCCGAAGGCACCAGGAGGGGCAGGCCTGGCCCGGGAAAGTGGCCGAAAGGTGGAAAGAAACACAAACCCTGGCCCCCTTCTGTCCCTAGGTGCAAGCAGCTGCCCCACCCACTGAGGGGAACTCAGGGCTACAGAGAAATGGGCCAGGTGGGCGCTGGACTTGGAGAAACGCACAGAGGGGGACGAAGAGGAAGCCAGCACAACCAGACAGCAGAACAGCACCGGCACTCCCGAGCGCTGGGCGTGGCCTGCACGCTGAGCGGCACTCCCGAGCGCTGGGCGTGGCCTGCACGCTGAGCGGCACTCCCGAGCGCGGGGCGTGGCCTGCACGCTGAGCGGGCCAGCCAGGTCCCAGACCCCAGGAACGTCATCGGGGACTTCAAAATGCTGGGGCTTTAAAAAAGACAGCAACGGTGTAGAGAAGAAAAATCACCGGATACAAAATAAAAAAACGCAGAGATCAGAATTTCTCAGTGGGGACACAGGAAAGTGAAAGGTAACAGAGCCACAGCCTCGAGATTCTTTAAAATGTTTTCTTCTGGGATTCTTCATCCATACAAACTGTCAGCCAGATGTAAGGCTCAAACAAAGAGGCTTGAAGATAGGCAAGATATCAGTGCTGTGCCTCAGGCACGTCCTCCTTGGGAAGTTCCTGGGTGCGCGCACCACGTGAGCAAGGACGTGCGCGGAGCTGGATGTGGAGCGAAGGGCACGGGAAGTCTCCAAGGTAAAAGCAACGTGACACCGAACAAAACAAAAATGAGTGCCTGCCCCACGTATCTGCCTTTGTTCAGAGGAGTTTCACAGCTCCGTCAGAGATTTCTGGGGAGTAATTGGTGAGAAGTATTATAAGAAATTATGTACATGTGGAAAAAAATGAGGCAATTGTTAACTCCAGGAGAAACAAAAAGCTGCTCAGAAAAGGAGAAGACCTTCACTGTGTCCTCCGGGTTTAGCTGTGGCATGAGGGGGTCGTAGCAACAGTCAAAGGGCCTGGCCAAAGCTTGAGACCTGGGCTAGTGAGTTGTGAGGGCTGCAGTGGGCGTGGGGCAGGTGCTGGTGAGCAGTGAGTGAAAACTGGAAAGCCAGGAAGCAAGAGTGCAGTCCTGTTCCCCAGCGCCCTGGAGGCCAAGAGCACAGGAGACGCAGGGAAGGACTTGAAAGCAGGTGACTCACAGGGGAAGTGGAGGTGGGAGGGTGCGGTGACAACCACTGCTTATCGTTACAAGCCTTGCAACACCCGGACTTTCTAAATAACGTTAGAGTCACATTTAGAAAGGGAGGAATAAGAATCTGGAAAAGCCAGGCCTGTCCTCTCAGGAGGCAGTCAGGAGGCCCGGCCCTACTCCCCCTGCCTCGTCTAGAAATCCAAACCCACTGGTGTGGACCTCGGGGCAGGCCCCCGGGCGGCCTGAGTGTCCCCCTGGCTGTGTCCAGTGCCTCCAGTGTAGTGGCCGCTGAGCCAGCTGACGTCTGGGCACTGGCCTCCTGAAGGTTAGAACCAGGCCTGCCTTTGCCCTTGGTACAGGGGATTCTTGAGACGCAGTCAGCCACCCGTCAAGAGGGGAGCCCGCTCCATCTGCTCAGAAGAGCCACCACCACCACCAGGCCACGTCTGCTTGGTGCCCGCTCATGCCCTGGGGCTGCCGTAACTGGGCAGCCCACCGCAGACGCCCTCTGCAGACCGGTGGAAGATGCAACGAGCCCGTGCAGACAGGTGACCTGGGAAGAGGAGGGAGACTCCGTTCTTAAAGCGCTAGTGTTGGGGTTCCTAGTGCGGCTCGGTGGTGCAGGGCTTGCCCGGCCGCGGGAGGCTCTGGGATGGGTCCGTCCCCAGCGCCACACACACAAAATAGGGCGTCTGTTGCGCAGGTTCTATGGCCTGGGCGTGGTCACTCCTGGGGGTGCCTTATCTCCACTGACGGTCGCAGTCCTCTCGGCTGTGAGTCTGAAAGGCCCTGACTTAGCTCCGAGGAAGCAGAGGAGAGAAGCAGGGCACTCCAGTCCTGCAGACAGCCCAGGGAGAAGCCACACCGCCAACCCCAGGCCGCGCGTGCCCTTGGGAGAAGTCCAGGTGCGGGAACTTCTGGTTGGCTGTGGATTCTAAGCCCTGGCTTTTGTGGCTCCGGGAGGCTACAGGGTGGCCGGGTCACTGGCGAGTGTTGGGAAGATGTGCCCTCAGCCCAAGTGGTGGCCCTCTCAGGGCCTCAGACAGTGGGCCACTGGCTCTGAGAAGGTCCAGCGCAGGCGCCGTGGCCGCACGCCTCACCCGTTGCTGATGGAGCTGGTCGTGCTGATCCTTGGGACGTGACCCGGACTCCCAGGTGTGGCTGAGGCCAGAGGCGGGCTTCCTAGAGGAAGGCAGCCTTGGGAGAGAAGAGGAGGAGAACTGGGCAGCAGGACTTGGGAGAGAGAAGCTCGGGCCTCCTGGGTCATGGCCAGTGCCTCCGAGCTGGTGCCGGCTGGGGGCAGAGGCTGTGCTGGGCTCACATCTGCCCGGCCCCAGGCGCCAGGACGCTGAGGGAGAGGGAAGGGGGCCTGTCCTTGGAAGGCCCGTGTCTCCTGGAGGGCTTGCTACTGCGGGCTGGACTGGCTCTTCTGCTGTCCCCGAGGAGCCCCAGCCCTTGGCTGATGCAGGTCCCCACGCCTCCCTTCAGCATGGCGGCACCTGCCCCTGCGTCCTTCCCGGCTTTGCCTCACGGGCGCCGCCACCTCTCAGGGGGACCGATGCCTTGAGGAGCTTCGTCTCCTGGTCTCCAATCGCTCCATCGTCTCTCCTGGCCTCCTGGCCTCCCGCCTGCCTCCCTCCTGGCTCGGCCACCCCTCACTCTGATCTTGGAAGAGTTACCGGAACCCAGTTTCAGCCTCCGCTGCATTGGGGGTGGGCGCCAGGCCCAGCACCACCGGACCTGCCCGGGGCGTCCAGCCCCGCCAGGCCTCACAACCCACGGGCTCTAGCTGCGTCGGGACATTGCTGTTGCCCGGGACAGCAAGCTACTGAAAAACGCCAATTCTGTCACGTTCTGCTTCTAAACTCGTGCCGAAGAAGGATCGGGTCAGACCCCTCTACTGACTTACTCGGAGTGGTGAGCCCCGGAATTTCCGGGGGAGGTGTCAGAAAAATCCAAGGGGAAGACAGCAGAGGGTCTCGGCTCTGAGTGGGGGAGGGGATCTCAGCTGAGGACCTGAGGACGGGGGTCTCGCCAGGTAAACAGCCCCAGGAGTGACACCATAGGGCGTAGACAGCAGGCCAGCTGGGGACCTCGTGGGCACACACGCAGCAAGCCAAGGGCTGGCTGCAGCGCCAGGAGGAGACCCCAGGACAGGCTCGGTTCCTCCGCTCGAGGGAGCCGGTTGGAGGGAAGGCTGCCTTGCTGACGCGCAAAGGCCTGGGTCCCGACACAGCGACTTACGGGAAACCAAGTTGATTTCCCTAGGGCAGACGCGCTCTGAAGAGAAGGGTGAGAACGTTTGTGAGAGTGTCAGTCTACATGATGTGAGAGACTTCCTCTCCTCTTTCGGGCCATCGAGGTCCCCAAGGAGGGGATTTGTGGGAGCCACATTTCCTGAATGTCGTTATTTCTCCTCGGATAACTTAAGGTCCGAGGAGACTGCTTTGGCGTTGGAGCAGATCCTTGTGCTTAAAGTCATCTTGTCACTGGAGGGGATCTAAAGAGGCCTTAAGAGGGGACCTCAACTGTCACAGGAAGAATTTCAGGACAAGTCGAAAGCAAGACACAGGCAGAGACTCACGTAAGGACAGCAAAGGACCCTGGGGAGGGACCGGTGCCCGCGCCTCTCAGAGAGAGGACAGGGACGTGCCCAGGTTTGAGCTCTCTGCTTGTTTCAAAAATGCCGTCCTTGTCCCCAGTGCCAATCCAATAATGAGGACACGGTTTTGAGAAAAAGGAAAAGGAAGGTTTATTTCTTTGCTGGCTAAGGAGAAACTCAGGGGACTCCTGTTCCAGAGCTGTGATTCTGCCCCTCAGCAGGAGCAGGGGCTTTTAAAGAGGTGACTTGGGGCTGCATTCCTCTTGTTCTTTGCTGGAGTTGTGATCCACTTGTGAATTTGGGAGACAGTCATTCCTGAGACCTTCTGGCGCTATCCCCAAAGTCTGGATGACTCTCCCTGTGGCGGGTGTGTGCTCAGCACAGATAACTGTGCCCAGGATGGGGAAGAAAGGTGATCCTGTTTCCCCTGAGATTAGGGAGGGGAAGAGACTAGGAAGGAGCAGGGAGAGAGGAAGAGAAGAAACGTGTTCATCTTGAACTTCAGTCTCAGTGGCGGAGCAGCAGGGCTGATTCAAAGCGTCAAGGGGACACTTTACATGATTACCTGGGTGATTTTCAGGGGGTGGGGAGGAATCCTGAGCAGATGAGCCGTTTGGATTTTGCTGTTTGGAATATGTTCACGAACGTTCTTGCAGATGGAGTCCCGTGGCCGCCGCCTCTTCTTGGAGGTCGGAATGCTGTTTTTTTCCTAAAGCAGCACGCCACTGTCACTGTGGATCTCCTCAGGAGAGTGACGCCTGGTCTCTTCCCAGCATGCTCCAGGGTTCTGCTTAACTTGCCTAGCTCTCGAGGGCTCCAGTTACCACGGCTCTCTCCCCACGGGCCCGTTTTAGCTCACCTGTCAGTCTGCATGCTGACTCTGGGGTCCAGGGGGCCCCCGTCTGCCTGTGCGTTCAGCCTCTCACCATTTGCAGGGCAAGTCCCCTGAGATCCAGGAGGAGAAAAGCCTTAGTCGCTGCCCACGGGCGAGGCCAGAGCTGCCCCGTCCTTGGGTCCTTCCCCCAGGTCACCTTCTGCACACCAGGGACACCAGATTGTGTACAAAAGACCCCCCACCCCCAGCCTGGATTCACCCAGGAACGTGCTGGGTGCCTGAGGAGAAGGAAGCCCCGCCAGGCCTGCTGCCTCCTTTTGAGGCGTCCACACTGGTTGATCCTGAAGGTGCGATGCTGTCCTGTACCGAAGACCGCAGTGACCTCTCTGTACGCACCCACTGCCCATGTGTGTGGGGGACAGGTGGCCAGTCCACTCATACGATGGCGATGTGGGCCTTCAGCAAGCTGGTGAGGTGGCGGCCACCGAGCTTCCCACGTACCAGGTTCCGTGCTTTCCGCGATGTCTGCCCTCCGCTTCCTCAGCTTCGTCCTGGTGGGGACGTGAAAGTCCTTCAGCGCTTCGCCGCTTCCAGGCGCACAGTCCTGGGGCTCACCTCCCGTCTCGTCTGGAGATGTCTTCCCTCCACCGCTGCCTGGAAAACGGCCCTTGCTCCTTAGAGTCCACTCTAAATGCCGTCTCCGTGTCCCCAGCGCTGCCCGCCTGCCTGCCCCAGGTGTGGCCAGCGCTCCTGTCAGACGTGCGCTTCTCCATCCGAGGGTGCCCGTCCCCTGGACGCCCCAGCTCCGTGCCAAGGTGGGCAGCCTTTAGGTGGCTTCACCCAGGGTCTTTGATGGCGTCTCTTCCCCGGGCAGTGTGTGCAGAGGTGGGTCTGATCTAAGAGTGAGGGCGTCTTTGCGGCTGCTCATGGAGCGTTCGCCACGTCTTCTGAGCAGGTTGGAGGGTCTGCGCTGCAGCCGGGAGTGGCTGTGCCCGTCCCACCCCCCGTTGCTGGAGCGTTGTCATTTCAAACATGTACATGGCCGGAGCGGGGTCGGGGCAGAGCTCGCACCCGGCACCCTGGGTTCCATCTTGCACGGCAAACAGCAGACGGAGAAGACAGGGAAGTCCCTGTGCTCCACGCCCTCACGGGCACCCGCCTTCTGCCTCCCAGCCTGGAGCCTGCTGATAGTCCACTGTGGCTCTGTCCCTGCAACTTGTGACACGGAGCGTTTTTGCCCACCCCCGTTGGCCATTTGTGTCTTCTTTTGGGAAATATCTATTCTGGTGTTTTGCTCATTTTAAAATCAAGGAATGTGTGTATGTATTTTGGGGCTGTGACTGAACCCAGGGGCATTCTATCACTGAGCTGCATCCCCAGACCTGTCTGTCTGTGTGTCTGTCTATCTATTTTGGAGACAGGGTCTCGCTAAGTTGTCCAGACTGCCCTTGAATTTGTGATTCTCCTGCCGCAGCCTCCCGAGGTGCGGGGATGAGAGGCGTAACACCTGACTTAGATAAGCCTGCGTACCTTTCTGCCGGCTGTTTGAGTTCCGTATGTATTTTGAATGTTACCCCTTATTGGGTGTATGATTTGCAAATGTATTTTCCCATCTGTAGGGTGTCTCTTCACTCTGCTGATTGTTTCCCACATGTGCAGAAGTTGGGAATGTAAATTAGTTCACTATTATGGAAAACAGAATAGTGGTTCCTCAAAATATTAAAAATAGAATTACCATGTGAAGTCGGACACCGTGGCGCATGCCTGTACTCCCAGCGATTTGGGAGACTGAGGCAGGGGGATTGTGAGTTCAAAGCCAGCCTCAACAACTTAGTGAAGCCCTGAGCAACTCAGTGAGAACTGTCTTAAAAAAATAAAAACAAAACAAAACAAAAAAGGGCTGGGAATGTGGCTCATAGATAGATCACCCCAGGTTCAATTCCCCGTACCAAATCAAGAAGAAGAAAAAAAGAATTACCATGTTATCCAGCAATCCTGCTCCTGAGTATTCATCCAAAAGATCTGAAGTCAGTATGTAGAAGAGCCAAGTGCTCCTGGCATTTACTGCAGCCCCATGCACAATAGTCACATATGGATAACCAAGTGTCATCCACAGAGGAGTAAAGAAAATGTGGTACATATATAAAGATGGAATACTATGCAGCCATGACAGGGATGTCATCCTGTCATCTGTGGCTACATGGGTGAACCCGGAAGACATTATGCTAAGTGAAATAGCCAGGCACAGAGAGGCGATCTCTGCATGATCTCCGTTATGTTGCAATCTTAAAAAGCTGAACTCGTGGGAGCAGAGGGGAGACCAACATGGGTGGGAATGCTGGTCAAAGGGTGTGACACCCCAGTAAGGCAGGAGAGGGCTAAAGGGCTCCATTGCAGGGCACGGGGACTGTAGTCAACAGCAAGAATTTCACTTTGGTTTTGTTGTACTGAGATTGAGCCCAGGGGCACTTTACCCCTGAGTTATGTCCCCAGTCCATTTTTTTTTTGAGACCAAGTCTTGCTGTGTTTCTGAGCTGAGGGTCTTGCTAAGTGGCTGAGGCTGCCTTTAAACTTGGGATCCTTCTGCCCAGCCTCCCCACTCATGGGTAATACAGGCCTGTGCCACCATTCCCAGCAAGAATTGCACTCTTGAGAGTGGCTGAGAGAGAACATTACAAGTGTTCTGACCACAAAGATTATGTGACGTAACACGGTCGCTTCCTCTAGCCCTTCAGAGTGTGTGAACATGAGGCCAGATCTGGATGCAGAAAGCAGCTATTCCTTAGGACCAAGCCCCAACGCAAATGCATGGTCCGGGCTGCAGAGGGGCCTCCTCTCCCTGTTTTCCAACTGCAGAGGCGGAGGGCCAAGAGGGGACCAGAGCATAGAGTGGGGGCACCTGTGGGGTTTGAGGTGTTGGCCTTGAGGTCTTTGGCCTCTTGACATCCAGCAGGGCTTGGGTACAGGATTTGGGGTCCATTGCTTAGCACGTCTGTCCAGGACCTTTCCCAGATACCTGCTGCCTTAGGTGCTCCCTGGCAGGGCTGCTGGCATTGCCTCAGGTGGGTACTCTCTCCAGAAGAATGGCGAGCAGTGTGAAGTTCTCGTGGGCACAGAGGGGGCCGTGGCAGGACCGCATTCAACACTGGGTGCGTTTCTGCAGTAACAAGGACACCTCGCTGTCATCCCCTCACTGAGGTGGGAGAGGCAGCCATCCCGGTGTCGGTGGGTGCACAGCCCAGGCCAGGCGACAGCAGGCTCTAACCCTACCCTTCCCAACCTGTGCATTCCGCCACCAGGTGCAGCGTGAAGTAGCACCAAAGAATGCCGAGGAAGGAAAGGAACCAGTACCTAGGACTTGTGCCGAGTGACCTGAACTCAGAGTCGTCCAGAGAGCTCTCCTGCATTTAAAATATCTGGGTGTGGCAGCACCCGCCAACCCGACAGTTAGGAGGCTGGTCTGTTTTTATAACTCCAGGTAGAGTTCATTTTAAATAGGAGAAGGAGGAGGAGGAGAAGGGGAGGAAGAGAAGAAAAGGAGGAAGAAAGCAGAATTCTAGAGCTTGTACAAAAGCTCCCTAGGAGAACTCACGTAGCAAGGTTGTGAGCAGCTCCTTCGAGGAGATGTTGGAATTCAGGTAGGTGACATTTAGCCCGGGCAGTGGATGGTGGAAGTCTCCCCTGCGTTTCATCTCTTGCAAGACCTTTTGGTTATTTTAAGGTTCCACGTACTTACCTTGCGGTCCAGAGCTCAGGGCGATTCCAGGCTCCTCCACCTTCAGCTTTGCCACTGGGCTCCATTGTGTCTGCTGTGGATGGTGGCATCCAGGACGGTGGCATCCAGGATGGTGGCCTCCAGGATGGTGGCATCCTCTCTTCTCCTGGGCTCTGCTTGGCTCTCAGTGGCCACAGCACAGAGTGTTATCAGAACCTTTGAGATAGGAGCTGGCTGGGGAAGAGCCAGCAAAGGCCAGGCCTGGCCCTTGGGGACCGAGTTTGCTTTCCCAGTCGGAGTTCCTGATGATCAGGTGGGCCTGATGAGTCTCGAGTCGCCTTTTCTGAGTTTGCCAAACCCCCTATTAAATTCCATTAATCGACATGTTCAAATCAGGAATTCCACAGAAGCCTTGACATCCTGGGTGTTTGTGCCCACAAGTCTCCATCTGAGGGAACAAAATGCTGCTATGTCCTTTCCATAGAGCTTCCCAACCCCACTGCCCCCGGCCACTGCATTCCTGGACTCTGTCACCTGGGCCCTGATTACACTTAAACTTTCACAACAAGATGAAAGTCTTTGGTCCTCAATGTTGAAATCCAAATTAAATGGAAAGCTTTTCTGTAACTCATTTGGTGGCAAATTCTAACCAGTCAAGTGACTCTTCGGGTCTGTTTCTGACCTGAACCGACCATGAAGATGCTTTGACCCCACGTTGTGGTCACACGGTGGGTACTGCGCCGCAGAACACTCTGCCCTCCTGCGGAAATCTCCAGGTGCAGTGCTGGACCTGGGCTAGGGTCTGTTCAGTACATGTGTCTTGAACCCTCCCAATATCTGAACGTGGCTTCCCCATGTGCTAGGACAGGGGCAGGAGCAGGTGTCATAGGGAAGGCTCACGGAGCAAAACCCAGCCAAGGCGCCCTGATGGCCGGGCTGCCCATGTGAGCCAGGCAGTCCTCACTGGCTTGGAGCGGGCAACTCTGACCGTCCTGTGTTTGCAGACCAAGGAATGCAGAGAGGCAGCATTGGGACTGTGTGGCACAGCTAGGGTGGAACGCAAGCGTCTGGTTCCAGGGTCCATGTGCTTCACCAACATGCTGGGGTGGCTTTTGATACCTGGTCTCAAACATACTGGATGCTTCCCAAGTTCCTGCCAGGGCAGCCACCACCTAACCCTAAAGGTTTCCCAGGAGCTCCGGCCAGGGAGGAAAGGTGTTTCATGGCCTCACCATCTGAATCCTGATGGAGCCCAGAGGCTCTGGCTGAATCGCTGAGACCAGTCCCTGTGAGCCCAGGTGTGGTGCAGACACTCAGAGAGGGTCCTCCAAATCCAACAAGCTGACCTTGAGATGTAGCAGGGACGGAACTTCTGTGGATCAGCAGAGTGTCCTGCACAGGGCCCTGTGGAATGGGAAGGCGCAGGAGGTGGGCTCAGCCGGGGTCCAGCTCGAGGCCTGCACTGGTCGTCCAAGCCTGGCAGCCTAGCAGCCTCACTCCCTGGCAACTTCAGTCAGCAGCAGCCTCCTGGCCCCCCTGCACCTTCCTGAGCCCCTGTCTGGGGCAGCTGCCTCCTTCCCTTTCTTGTCTTCCCAGGGACACTTTGGACCTTCTGTGAGGAGATGGTCCCTGACTTGGATCTTGCAACTTCAGGGTGATGCAAAAGCTACTCATTCAGTAGAAACCACTTTGAATTTTGAATCTGGATCTCATCCTGGGTTAGGGATGGAGGACCATGTCCTCTTGAGAAGCTGGGCAGTGGCAGGGACTGCAGGTCCAGTTAGTCCTGGACCACAAGGGGAGACCACAGGTGCTCTGCAGTGTGCTGTGCGGTATGCACCGCCCATGGTTGCTAGGCCGGGGGATTCCTCGCCTTTCCCGCTCTCTGTAGGTTGGATCTGGTGTGGGCTCATGGGACTTCCCCCCATCCAAGGTGGGGAAGCACTGACACGCAATATGTTACCGAAAGCTCCATCCTTGTCCCCAGTGCCACTCTAATAATGAGGACGCAGTTTCGAGAAAAAGGAAAAAGAAGGTTTATTGCTTTGCTAGCAAAGGAGAAACACAGGGGACTCACGTTCCCAAGTCTATGGTTCTGCCCCTCAGCAGGAGGAGGGGCTTTTAAAGAGGTGACTCGGGGGCTGCATTCCACGTGTTCTCTGCTGGAGTTGTGATCCACTTGTGAATTTGGGAGACAGTCATTCCTGAGACCTTCTGGTGCCATCCTGGATTACTCCATTCCTATGGCGGGTGTGTGCTCAGCACAGATAACTGTGCCCAGGATGGGGAGGAAAGGTGATCCTGTTTCCCCTGTGATTAGGGAGGGAGAGACCAGGGAGGAGCAGGGAGAGGAAGAGAAAGAAAGGTGTCATCTTAAACATCAGTCTCAGTGGCGGAGCAGCAGGGCTGATTCAAAGCGTCAAGTGGACACTGCTACATAATCTCACTATTATTGAATCCTCCTTCTCCTGGTTCCAGTAAATTAGTGGAGGTGGGTCTGAGGGTTCATCTTGGATCTCCTTCGCAAATTTGCCTTTAAAGTGTTAAAAAAAGGATCTTCTGGGGCTGGGATATAGCTCAATGGTAGGACACTGCTTGCCTAGCGGTATGAGGCTCAGTACAATCCCTAGTACTGCAAAAAAACAAACAAAACCCACAAAAGAAACCCCCAGACAGGAGCTTTCCATCCTCCCTGGTCGTCCCTTTGATTGGCAGAGGGGTGGCGTCCTCCCTCCCGTCCTTCCTCCCAGCTCCAGGTCACGGTCAGCTCTCTGGTCCAACCTGCTGCTCCACATTCCTTTGCACTCATGCTTCTGAAAATAGCCTCCATTCAGGGCCTTCAGGGTTGGCTCCTGACAGGAAGTCGGCTGGGCCAGGTCAGCTCAGCAGGTGAAAGCTATTTTCCACTCCAGATTAAGGACTTAGGCTGGAGAGCAGAATGGTCTCTGGCAGTCAGAGTGATGCTGAGCAGGACCCTGGTGTCCAGGGCAGAGAGAATCCTGGGAAGCAGGGTGGCCCACTGAGAGTCCCTCCCCAGGGGAGCTCCGGATGTGACCTGGCAAATGACCACACCTCAGCAACCTCAGTTTCCTTATCTGGTCTTCACAGGTCAGGATGTGTGGACAGAGGCTGGACACGACTCCACGTCTGTGAGGACAGAAAACTCGTAAAGCAGGTGGACCTGGGTCCCCTCCACAGGAGACACTGCGGGGAGCTCCCTGGCTTACCCACCCGCCCTGGAGGCGTCTGCTTTGCGGGCCTGGAACACTCCCTGTGCTGAGCCTAAGGGCCTCTCCCTGGGGATCTTATGTTCCTGTGCCTCCCGCGTCTTCCTGCCTCCTCCTCCCCCAGCCCCCTCCTGGAGAGGGGTTGAGAGAAGGTTGCATCCTGCGGCTGTGGGGTCTCCTGTTGGGGTGGGCAAGGAGGGGGGAACCCTGGGGGCTGCAGGGGTTGGCATTTGAATTTTGGTCCCCTCCCCTCACTGCCCTTTTGAAAGGTCGGGGAGTCCTCCTTGCTCTGTGGCTTCTGAGCCCATCTGTCTGCGTCCACCAGGAAGCCCGGGTCATCAGTTGCTTCTGCTGCCCTGAGCTCTATCGCCTGTCTGCCCCGGAACTGCTTTGTCTCTGGACCAACTGGCTGTTTCTGTAGGTGAAATCCACCTTCTCCAGGCCAGCGGCTGTCCTTCGGCACCTGCTGCCGCCTGGCCCCAGGTCAGTAAGAGGGGCTGCCGGAAGATGAGTCCCAAGGTGCCCACTCAGGGCAGTGCCCGGGCTCCCGGATCTGAGCCCACAAGCTGACCAAGGAGGGGTTCCAGGAGTCAGGAGGATGAGCTAGCAACATCGGCATTCAATCAGACGCCCTCTCCAACTCTTCCAGTTTCAAATGTGTGATGGGCTTGACGGGTATCTTAGTATGTTCTGCTTGTTAACAAAACACCCTTAACAGGGTGGCATTAAAACGAGAGATTTCTTGTGGTTCCGGAGGCTGGGATTTCGTGGTCATGTGCTGGAGTCCATGTCTGTGAGGGCTTCCTTATTGACAGACAGTGGAGGGGACGTCTCTGGTCTCTTCTGCTCCTAACAATCACCTAAACACCCCGCATCCCACCTCCTAACACCAGTACACTGGGGATTAGCTTTCAGTGCAAGAATTGGGGGGCATAAACATCCCACCCCTCACATGGGTTTTGAATTCCCTGACCCTTAAAATGATGCTTTCCTCCCTCCCTCCCTCCCTCCTTTCTTTTATCATGTATCAGGCATGCGAGGCTCTAGGGAATTAGAAGAAGAAGCCCCTCCCACAGCACAGACACCTCACCCAGGGGAGGCACTTGGCAGGCCACTAAGACTGTCACAAGTGGGCCCGCCCCTCTGTTGTCCCAAGAATGGTCCAAGAACAGGCCCATGGGCCACAATCCACTCAGCCATCGATAGCATCAAATACACTTTTCCCTCCCCTTTGGGAAACAGTCATGGGCGCCAGCCAAGAGAGGCATCTGGTTCCAGGGAAAGTAACTCGGCACTGGTGAAAGCAATTTAAAGTCCATGCCCAGCCACCGACTGCCAGCTGCTAATTACAGACCAGGTAAGACAGGAGCGGCAGTGAGCCCCAGTGCCAGAGCTCCAGGCTCAGAGAGCAGCATTCATGAAGTATCCCCAGGTGCCTGCTGATGGCCACGGCTGGAGGCATGACGGTCCACTGGGAGAGACTGGGGGCCCCATTGATAAGAGGGTAGCCTGGCAGCGGGCACAGACACTGCTCAGCACCCCTCCCTGCAGTCCTCCTGGTCTGAGCCTCCCTTGGGTGGCCTCTGCCTCCATCACTGCCTCCCATCTCAGTGCCAGCGCAGGCAGGTGTGCCTTAGACTGTCCGCAGATGCAGATTCCAGCAGTCAGGGACCGGCAGGGAGGGGCTAGGAGGGTGCTGGGTCATCCTGGCAGTGGAGCAGAGAGAGGCCTGGCCCCTGGCAAGGACAGGAGGAGGTGGGGGTGCACGGGGACGAGGCTGTGAGCACAGCCATACCTGGGGTGGCAGGCAGGCTCCAGCCCCCCGAAAGACCTGAAGAGTCCATGGTCTTGGGGAGCAGGGCTGCAGCTGCAGGAAGCAGAGTTCCCAGCAGGGTGTCAGATGCTGGGGGCAAGAGGGGAGCAGGGGACCAGGACCATGTAGGAGAAGAAAGTAGGTCAGCTGGACGTGAGCCCTAGGGCAGCCCAGCGAGGCCCAACCAGCCCCTCCCAGTGACTCAGTCTTGATCCCTGCAGGCTCCAGAAGAATGGCCCCAAAGTGAGCCTCCTGTGAGTCCCTGTGCATGTAGTGTGGCACCGTATGTCACCAGGACCTGGCGGGTGTGGTTTAGTCAAGGCCCTGGAGAAGGGAGGCGGCCCTCAATTAACCCCATGGCCCTGAATTCCATCAAGTGTCCTTCTAAGAGGGAAGCAGGGGTCCACCTGACCACAGAAGAGTGACTTGGCTACAAGCTGAGGAACCTGGCAGCCACCAGAAACTGGACAAGGCCAGGAAGGACCCTGAGTTGCGCGGAGAGCCTGTCTGGCACACCTTGACTTTCACCTTTGGGACTCATTTCCAACTTCCGACCTCCAGAAGCAAAGAGATTTGTGCAGCCGCTGCAGGACCCTGGGAGGGTCCCACGGCGCCAGGGGAACAGGGCAGGAAGGCAGGCTCCCCGCGGTCATCTCGGAACCTTGCGGAGGCGGCCTGGCTTTCCCTTCGCTCTGTACCCTCCTGTGCTGTTTGAATTTGCGTCCAGTAAATGTATCCATATTGTAAAACCTCAGGCGTTGTCCACGGGGAAGACTGTTTCCCCGGACTGAGCTCCGCTAAAGCGCACACTCACGCCCACCACCTGGTACAGGTGTATCTGAGGACCGCCTTACGCACCACGGAGGAATATGCCCACCCACTCTGGCCCCGCCCCTTCCCTGGCCCCGCCCCTCCTCCACCCCTTTTTCTCCCATCACCCCTCCCCTGGCAGGAGAAAAACCTAGTGACAGTCGCCTGCCTTCCATCTACTGACAGACTGCAGGTAGCCCTTCCCAAAAGTGCACCATAGGTGGCCCTGGTCTGTCCTTTTGAAAGGTTGGGGAGTCCTCCTTGCTCTGTGGCAGTCCTTACCCCCTGCCCTCCCCGGGAGCTGCGCCTCCATGCAGACTTCACAGAGTGCTGTGTTCAGGGCTTTGTAAACAGTTTCCTTTTCACATCCATGACAGCAAGTGCCTGGCGCTACCTCAAGTCCTAGGAAGAGAAAACGGCCACAGGGGCCTGACCCACGTCAACACTGCCAACCGCCACCCGGGCGCCAGGGTCCCCAGGGTGGGTCTGACCCAAGGTCCACTCGGCCAGGCGGACCATGCTGTCACAGACTTTCAGCAGCCTGGCCCAGGGAGGTGACGGGGGCTGTTCCCAGCTCTGGTGAGGGCACTTCCTGCACCCGTTTCCTCAAGCCCTGTGGGAGGAACTCAAAGCCCAGCAAGTTCCTGCGGCTGGCCCTTTCACCTGTGTGACCTGTGGCAGGGCCCTGTGCCGCCTCATGCCCCGAGAGGGAAGCTTGGCCACACGTACCAGCACCGGCGCCCACTGGGGCAGCAGGCCTCGTGGTCTCTTGCTGGCACAGGCAGGTCTGTATTTCCTCTGCCTTGACTCCTGCGGGTTTCTGGGCACAGCCGAGCCCGCATGCGCCCGTGCTGCTGTGCACACCTGTGAATCCCAGGTGCGAGTCCCACTTTCTCAGCCTGGAACGGCTGCCCACGTGTGCAGTCCTGAAGCAAAATCGATGATGCCTACCATGCTTGGCGTTTGGGCCTTCTGCCTGTGGGTACGTGTGTACACACAGGTGTGTGTGCGTGTTTGTGGTATGCACGCACGATGTGAGTGTACCCGTGCACGTGTATCTGCATATGCATGTGTGTTAGAGCGTGCACCCAGGCATGTGCAGGTAGGCATACCGTGTGTGTGTTTGAGTGCGTGTGTTGCATGTGTGGGTATGTGTGGGCACACACGTAGAGATGTGTGTGCGTGTTCACCTCCGTGTGGCGGAGGTGCACGTTTGCAGCATTTGATCTCAGCCCCTAAGGGAGTTTTCGGGCTTTAAGGAGAAGGACTAGGGGTGGTCTGATAGCTCAGGTGTGCAGCCTTGGGGACAGTTTCTGGCTTTCGTCTCCAGTGGGTCTGTGCTTGATTAATGCACCCACAGGTTTGGATGCCTTTGAGGGCAGTGCACAGGCAAGCAGGTGACAATGAGGGGTCCGCCCCACCCCATCCCTGGCCACCACGAGTGAAAAAGGACAGTAAAATTGCCTTAGGTCAAACTACAAAGCCCGAGGTGTCTGAGCAGAGGCAAGCCTGGCACAGACGGGGGGCTGGTGACCCTAACGCTGTCCTTGACCCGCGTCCATCCAGGAGCTGTCATATCCAGGGCCTCTGCGCCTGCGGCTCCCTCCCTGCTCCTGGAGTCCCACTTCCTCCTGGCAGCTTCCTGTCTACAGGTGTAACACTGTGCGGCACTTTCCCGGATGCGTGGCATGTGTGTCTCCCCTCGAGAAGCGGATTTTCTGGTTTGTGCCTCAGTCTGTGGGTGTGTCCATGCCAGCACAAGGCCTGTCCCGGGCTCCTCTCACCCTGAGTCAGAGGTCGTACCCATTCTGCAGGTCGGGAGTCAGAGGCAGGGAGGGGGAGGGGCTCGCCCAGCTGACCCAGGAGCGCAGCCAGGTCAGGGGCTCGAGTCTGGGTGGTGAACTGGTTGCCCGAGTCACACGTGGCTGGAGTTTCCGAGCTCGCCTGTGCGGTGGTGTAAGGCAGCTGTGGAGCCCCAGCCGTGCCTCAGGAGGAGCTGGGGGCCGTGAGGGAACCGTACCTGCGGGCAGGACTGCTGAGGGTGTGGTTAGTAAATGCCCAGTTAGCCTCGTGGCTAGAGTGACAATGGGGTTTGGGCTCACGGGGAGCAGGTGCAGGGGGGCCTTGCTGGGCAGGGGTCCCCAAGGCACAGGCTTGGAGGTGTGGCTGCCCTGATGTCTGATGGACACAGCAGTAGCAGGTGGGGACACAGTGGTGAGGAGTGAGCCTGGGGCCAGCAGGTGGGGTTCGGCCATGTCCAGAGAGTCGTCCAGCTGCTCTGGTGGAGCTGGGAGATGGACGGTGAAGGAACGTTCTCTGTCCCTCGGCTCACACCGCACGAGAGGAGAGAAGCACCACAGGGACGGGAGGGGCCTCGGTTTCTCCCGGGAATGGCAGGCGAGCAAGTGGGGGCAGGTGTCCCTGGGGAGGCCCGAGCACCCAGCCTGTCCTGGATCCTCAGCCTAGGAACGCAGGCTCTGGAAGGACCCGCAGGTTCCCAGGGACCCTGGGTGGCTGGCCCTCCCAGGTGGTCCCCGTCTTGAGCCAGGGACGGGGGAAGGTTCAGGAGGGGACCCCGGGTTCTCCTGGAAACAGCGCTGGCTGGTGTTCTCCCTGCAAGGGCTGTTTTCTCCTCCCTTCCCCTCTGTTCCAGCATGTTCTGTGCAGGAACCGGCTCTTCTGGTTCTGCAGATCCAGGCACTGGAACCACTTGGAGTCTAAACTCGACCTTACCATTTGCTTACCCTGGGGAGTCGGGGCTGGGCCCCCAGAGAGGCTGTAGAACTGGGCCCAGGCTTGCTGTCCAGAGGCACCCTCCCCCTCCCTCTCTCAGCTCAGCAGGAGGCTTTGGGAGCCGTCTGCTCTTACCCATCTCGTCCTTAAGGCCAGACACCACGGGTACTTACCACGGGTAGAGGGCTCCCGTTTTCTGTTTACAGACAGGAAGCAGAGGCAGAGGGGCTAGCTGGCTGGCCACTGTGCTGTGCCCAGCGAGTTCAGGCCATCTTGCGTTGGAGACGGGTTTTTATTGGCTACACTGATGTTTCTCAAATTGGGGCCCCAGACCAGCAGCATCAGCCTCCCCTGGAACTTGAGGGGAATGTGAATTCCAGGGTCGCCCCTGACCTGGATTGGACATGCTCCGCCACCTGTGTTTCAAGGAGCCCTCGTGGGACTTCTTCGGTAGTTTGCCACCTTTGCTGGCACCTACTTCCTGAGTTAGCCATCATGAGGATACTGCTAAAGTCACTGGCCTCCAGACAAAAACCAAAGACATGTCGACTGCCTTCCCAGAGCCTACAGTGAATAGCCCATGACTTGGAGCAAACGCATCTCTTGTCCGTGGTCATACTGCCTCGGGTACCACAGGCATAGCAGGAACCCTACAGCCCAGAAACCCGGGCGGGTGCTGAATCCAGGGCCAAGAGAGCTCCGAGAAATTTGCAAATGGCATCTCTCGAGCAGCTAATGGTCAAGGAGGCAAAATTCATGGAGCCAGTCGCTGCGTTCCAAGTTTGGATCTCAGGCTAACGGAGCAAGCCAGCGGAAACGCCCGTTTGTGTTAGCCCAGCACTGTTTTGAATTATTATTATTATTATTATTATTTTTCAAATTTCAAGCCTAATAGGAAACGATGTCTGTTGACCCGGCACTTGGGAGGCTGAGCCCAGCAGGTCAGGGTCAGCCTGGGCAGCACAGAGAGAACCTGTCTAGAAAACAAATGAATGCACAGAAGGCCAGCAGTGGTGGCACTCAGACCTGTGCCTGCGCTTCAGCCTCGGCTGCCGGGTCACTTCGAGTAGCTCCCCAACTATCTGGTGGCCCCAACCCCTGGAGCTCAAGGCCCGGGCTGGAAACAGGGCCTCACTTCCTGGAGGGGAATGTGAGCCCGCTCTGCCATGAGATGGGGGTCACCAGGCCCGTTCCACCTCCTCCTTTATGCTTTGACGAGGTGACAGGGGACCCAGGACAAAGTGTGGACCACCAGTTACAGGGCCTGCAAAACCCCATGCCTCCTGGGAAGGCACAGAGCAAGAATATTACCAACCCACAAGTCCATGGGGAGCTGGGGCCAGGCCTGCCCCCACTCTGTCCCCCTGCTCACGGTCCCCTCTCCATTCCCTCCCAGGGTGCCCCTTAAGTTCTGGCTATCCTGGTAAATGGGGATGGGCCACACTGAAGGAACCACTCCCTGGTTCCATCTAGTACCCTGGACACCTGGGGGACAGGGTGTCCCCTGGGCAACTGGCACTGTCCCTCCCTGTCTTTCAGGGGATGTGCCTGTGTGGGAAGATTAAGGGTGGCCTTGGGCCGAGGGAGGTCCTGCAGGCCAAGTCCACTGGTGGCCCTGGGCTGGCACATCATCCTCTGGGCTCTGCTGGGCTCAGAGGGGCACCACATCCCTGTCCGGACAGTCTAGTGGCCGTCCAAGGCACGGGTCTGCCCAGAGTCGGGGGACTATTCAGACTCCGCCTCTAAACTGCTGAAAAGTCACATGGCCGGGAGCGTGACCTAAGGGAGGGGACACTGTGGCCATTTAGGAAGTTGTTTTTGTTTGTTCTGATGAGTTATGCCTGACAGTAGAAAGCGTTCTGACACATGCTCCAGAAGTGGAGCCTGACTTCGTTCTCCTGCTGTACACGATGTAGAGTTACACAGGTGTGCAGTCACGTGTGCACAGGGGGCAGTAATGTCCCGCCCCAGACCCCTCGCCTCCCTTCAATCCCTTCTCTCTAATCCAAAGTACCTCTGTTCCCCACTTATTGTGAATTAGCATCCGCATCCGCATATCAGAGAAAGCATTCAGCCTCTGGTTCTTTGGGATTGGCTTATCTCGCTTAGCATGATTGTCTCCAATTCCATCCATTTACCTGCAAAAGCCATAATTTCATTCTTCTTTAAGACTGAGTAATATTCCATGGTGCATATATACCACATTTTCTTTCTCCATTCATCTGTTAAAGGGCACCTAGGTTGGCTTCACAGTTTAGATATTGTGAATTGAGCTGCTATGAACATTTATGTGGCTGCATCACTGTAGTATGCTGATTTTAAGTCCTTTGGGTACAAACCGAGGAGTGGGATAGCTGGGTCAAATGGAGGGTCAATTCCAAGTTTTCTAAGGAATCTCCACACTGCTTTCCAGAGTGGCTGCACCAATCTGCAGTCCCACCAGCAAGGTATGAGTGTGCCCTTTCCCCCACATCCTCACCAACACTTATTGCTGCTTGTATTCTTGATTGCCATTCTGACTGGGGTGAGATGGAATCTTAGTGTAGTTGTGACTTGCATTCCTCTAAGTGCTAGCGATGTTGAACATTTTTTTCATTTATTTGTTGATCTATTGTATCTCTTCTCTGCGAAGTGTCTGCTCAGTTCCTTAGCCCATTTATTGATTGGGTTTTCTGTTTTTTTGGTGTTAAGTTTTTCGAGTTCTTTATATGTCCTGGAGATTAGTGCTCTATCTGAGGTGCATGTGGTAAAGATATTTTCCCATTCCGTAGTCTCTCATGTTATTGATTGTTTCCTTTGCTGTGAAATCTGAACTTGACTCCATCCCATTTAATGATTCTTGATTTTACTTCTTGTGCTTTAGGAGTCTTGTTAAGGACGTCAGCTCCTAAGCCCACATGATGAAGATTTGGGCCCACTTTTTCTTCTATTAGATGCAGGGTCTCTGTTCTAGTGCCTAATCCACCTTGATCCACCTTGAGCTGATTTTTGTGCAGGGTGAGAGACAGGGGTTTGATTTTATTTTGCTACATATGGATTTAACGAGGCCATTTTAAAGGATTACTTTCCCCGTGGCGAGGATCAACCTGGGGCTCACACATGCTGGGCAAATGCTCCTTCCCAATGTGGCCACTTCTGCCAGCAGCTGACTGTGCAGGACTTGCTGCTGTGAACCCCACAGCAACCTCTCTGGTCAGACGGGGAAACGAGGCCCAGAGAGGTGAACCCCGTGCACACCAGGAAGCCTGTCGCCCGCCTCCGGGGTCTGGGCTGGGAGCCAGGCAGGGGTCCCGGGTCTCACCCCAGGCTCCCAGTCCTCCCTGCAGTTGCCAGTCACCCTTCACATCTGGAGATGGTGCACGGCAGTGTGGGTGGCTTCTGTCCCCTTTGGCCACCCGAGGAGTGGCCGTCTCTTCCGGCAGAGGAAGCCCAGGGGCCTTATTGGAGCCCTTTTCACTCTCTGCTAAGGTTTGGGGTTACACGCCAGGTGTTCCCTTCAGTGACCTTGACACGACCTTGCATTTAGACACGTAAACAATGCAGACCGGCAAACGCGCAGGGAGGAAGCCCAGACCCAGGGCTCAGGGCCAGGGTGGGCCAAGAGGAGCAGGGGCGGAACCTGCAGCTGCAGAAGCAGGGCAGCCGGCAGCAGGCCCTGGGGCGCCTGCCCAGCCTCCGGGGCCAGCCCCAGCCCGTGCGGACCCAGAGCCTCCCGCTGGCTCCCAGGGTGCTCGGCGTGGCTGCTGGGCGGCCACCCAGTGCCACTCAAGGTCCCAGCCTCCCTTGCTGCACAGGTGACCAGTCACATCTCTGAAGCAGCACCTGCGACCTGGAGCACAGAGCTGAGAGCGGCTGAGATGTGGCCTCGGCATCTGACCACACGGGCCTCGGCAGCTCCCAGGGCAGCGGCTCAGGTCTTCTCACCGTTGGCGGTTCTGTTGCCTGAAGCCCAGCGCGTCTCCGCGATCGCATCCGGCAACAGTGGCTGGGGATCCAACCTCTGGAGAGAGCCGGCTCCCCAGGCTTCCAGGCATGTGTCCCAAAGGGGACAGAAGCCACCCACACTGCCGTGCACCATCTCCAGATGTGAAGGGTGACTGGCAACTGCAGGGAGGACTGGGAGCCTGGGGTGAGACCCGGGACCCCTGCCTGGCTCCCAGCCCAGACCCCGGAGGCGGGCGACAGGCTTCCTGGTGTGCACGGGGTTCACCTCTCTGGGCCTCGTTTCCCCGTCTGACCAGAGAGGTTGCTGTGGGGTTCACAGCAGCAAGTCCTGCGCAGTCAGCTGCTGGCAGAAGTGGCCACATTGGGAAGGAGCATTTGCCCAGCATGTGTGAGCCCCAGGTTGATCCTCGCCACGGGGAAAGTAATCCTTTAAAATGGCCTCGTTAAATCCATATGTAGCAAAATAAAATCAAACCCCTGTCTCTCACCCTGCACAAAAATCAACTCAAGGTGGCATGTGGGCCAGGGCCGATGAGTCCCAGCGCTGAGCGGAGAGGTGGGCTGGGGGTGGCCCTGGCACAGTGGCCTCCTGTGCACCTGTGTTACTCCTGAAGCCACAGCGTGACCCCGACCTGCCCCATGTCACGCACATCCTGCTTCCCAGGCTCCTCTCCTCCACGAACTCCCCGGGGCCAAAGGGCCCTGCAGCTTCTGGCCGTCAGCCGTGCTTCCTCTGCCTCCTGAGCTCTAGGCCTGCCTGCTCCCTCCTCTCCGCCCACTCAAGTGCCACAGTCCTGGTCACCCCTGCTCCCGGCAGCCCAAGCCTTACCTCCGTGGAAATCCGCCCCGCGCCATTTCCTTGGGAGCCAGTGAGCTGCTGGGTCCTCTGTCCTCCTCTGTGTTTGCGCCCACCTCCTCCTCTCCTGGAGGGAGTGCTGGCAGAGGGGCAGCGGGGGCTGGATGGTCCCTTGATCATCCGGTCGTCTTCCCTTTGGATATGGATTTGAGTAAACGAGTTTAAATAGATGCTGGATGGATGAACATGTCCTTGGCATCTCAGAGGAGTTGGGAGAAGGACAGAAAGGGGCCCTTTGGTCATTAACAAAGCAGAGGGAGAGGACTCCCAGAGAGCCATAGATACAGTAGACTTATTAAGTCCCAAAGAAGGCGACCGTCGATAAGGAAAGCCCATCCAGAGCAGCTTAAAGAGCAAGGGAGAAAGCTCTTGTCCTCTTACCTGGCTCAGTCTTACTCCAGTGGTTCAGCCAGGTCCGCGAGGACCCCGGTTCTCCTATCTCCATCATCCTTGGCTTCTTCTCTTCTCAGGATCGCCTCCCAGTGTCAAAAAGGTTGCCACGGCTCCTGGCATTAGATGCAGTAACATTAGAGGAGTGAATCTTCTTTGTGTTCCTTTTTAAGCATGAGGACATATTCCCCTGGAAGTCCCCAGCAGGTATCTCGTGTCTTCTTGCTCAGAATTGATTATCTATGTCTCTGTTGGTTTATTTTGATTTTGATTTTTTAAAAAACTATTTAAAACCTATTTAAAAGTAGAGAGAAGAATATGATTAACTTGCATGATGTTCTCCAGATTTAATAATTACCAAGATTCCGTGCCATCTGCTTTGGCCGTCTTGGAATTCCTTCAGTTGCTGAAGTATTTAAAGCCCATCTCTGGTGCAGTATCCCTTTCCCCACGTGATGGGGTACACACAGACCCAAATGTCACCAGGGTTTCTCTCACAGCGACACGCCACTTCGACACCATTTGGCATTCTCTAAAAACGAGATGTCCCCAGTTGAATGAGAAATGTCTTTTCCAGCTGGTTGGCTTCTGCCTCTCACATTCGGCTGGAAGTTCTCTCAACCTAGAGACAGTGTGTTGACATGGAGAAGCCGGGTGGCGTGTCCCCAGGAAGCTGCCAGTCCTTCTTCCTCTGCTCTGTGACTGGAGCTGGGCTCAGGGGCGTGTTCTTGGTGACATTTCTCAGGAGAGGGTGTCTGCGTCACACTGAGGACATGGCATGTGTCATTGTCCTGTGTTCCCCATGTTGAGTTTGCTCAGCAGGCTCAGGAATGACAGCGTGGTCCCTCCATGGTCAACTCAGACTCAGGGCCAGTAGCCACTAATTATTGTCCAAATCAGGCCATTTTTTGAAGGTGAGAGGGCAGAAAAGCAATTGAGAGTGCGTATCTTACATGCAGACGGATAGTACTTTCCATTTGGAAAACTACAAAATAATTTTATTCAGGTTGGTTCAAATTAGTCTTTACATTCCACGGAATTCCAATCAAAATCTCAGTTTTTTTTTTTTTTTTTTTTTTTTTTTTTTTTTGTAGAAATTGTTCATAGACAAATGCAAAGAACCTAGGCGATCAGGACTACTCTGAAAAAGAGCCACTGAGAGACTGACTCTCCCGGACTGTAAGGTTCGAGCTGCTCGGCAGTAACAGAGACACCGTGGTATTGAGAGACAGAAAGACAGGCAGGGGACCCAGGGATCCATGAGCAGGAGGGAGAATCCAGAGATAAAGCAACACGTTCGTGCTGCTCTTCAAAAGAATGCCTTGCACTGTAGATGGCATTAATTCAAAGTGGGTCACGTGCCTAAACGTAAACCCCAAACTAAAATGTTCAGGGCTGGGGTGGAGCTCAGGGGCAGAGTGTGGGCCTGGTGTGCGGGACCCGGGTTCATCCCCAACACCCACAGAAACATAGACAAAATAAAAATGGAAAAGCTGGTGGGGTGAGAGAGCCTCGGTGCTGTCAGTCGGCCCATGACTTTTTAGACACGGTAGTAAAAGCTCAGCCTGCTCCAGAAAAATATTGACAAGCAGGACTTCAGCAAAACAACATTCTCTGTGGGAGAGCAAAGGAAAGGACAGTCTGAGCTGACCATGGAGGGACCCAACTGTCATTCCTGAGCCTGCTGAGCAAACTCAACTTGGTAAACACAGGACAATGACACCGTCCATGTTGTCAGTGGGACACAGACACACTTTCCTGAGAAACATCGCCAAGAACGTGCACCTGAGCCCAGCTCCATCACAGGGCAGGGGAAGAAGTGACCTGCATGGAGGAGGACAGGCAGCTCCAGAAAACACTGGCAAATCACATGCTTGACAAACCACGTGTGGCCAGCGTACGCGGAGAAGGCGTGGGCCTCAGTCACAGGAAAGGGGGAGAAGGAAGAAAAAGGAGCCAGCTTTTGAATATGAGCAGATTCAAGAGGGGCCTCACTAAGATCTAGGCGCCGCACTGAGGACAGGAGACGTCTGACCACGTTGGTCACTGGGGAAACACTAACCATGACCACCACGGTGTCACCGCTCTTCTCAAGTGACATGGCCCCAGGCCATTTGTGTGGGGCTGGGCCTCGCACACGATGCCGTCTGGATGTAAAAAGCCTCAGTGGACCACTGGACAGCTTCCCAGAGAATCACACACCGGCTGACCGTAGGCCTCCGCTATCCACTCCCAGGTGCCTACACAGGAGACAGGAAAGGGGTGCCCAGGGCAACCTGGTGCCAAGGCTCCCAGCAGCTTTATTTGCAGGGACCCCAGTGGAAGCGGCCAGAGCAACTGCTACCAGGCGACGTGGAGAGGTGGGCTCATTGTAGTGGACCCAGGGCAGGAGGGACACACTGCCCCAGATGTGTGGACGGAGGTATCGCGAGCGAGCAGCTCTGTCCGAACGTGTCAGATCGCATGCTTCAAATGCGTGCAGACTACTGTGTGGCAATTACATCAGTGCCCTTACTTGAAGCTGATTCTTAAACAAACACTGTCAGGATCAGTGGTCGGCGTGGACAGGACTCGGGCACCAAGAGGCTTTGTGGTAATGGAGATGTCCTGTTTCTGGATTGTGGCCACTTGCCCGTCACCAAGACCCAGGTTCCTCCGGCGTGACTCACAGTGAGGGGACATCACTGGCACAGGTGACAACTTGGGGAGGCTGGGAGAAATGGACTTCCACTAAAAATACCTTGGCAAACAAGGACAAGGAGAAAGATCCTGGGGGCGCATAGCTGTCATTTCTAACTAAATGCATATTTGCAAAAACGAACGTGGCACTGTAAAGTGGTCAATGACATTTGTTTGCATTAAAGCAGAGTGCATATACCTTCTTTGTAGTGAGATCTGGACAGTAAGAGGCAACCACAAACTGAACGGTCTCTGTGTGCGTTCACATTGTTGGATTTGTTTCTAAGCTTATTAGATCCTAATGCTGCATGGTGGCATTTTTCAGAACGGCACTGTGTCTTCTGATTTTCCTTACACTTTAAGTAGCCCATACAATTGCCAGAATCTTCTTCAAGAAGACGTTTAGTGGCTAAGAGATTCGAGTTTGCTGGGGAGTTCGTGGAACCTTCTAGAACCTGGCTTCTCCGAAGAGCAAACACTTCTCAGGTGCCTCCCTGGAGCCACCTCTGCCGAAGGCCGGTGTGGTGAAAGGTTTGTATTCACCCAGCTTCTGTCCTGGCTTCTACTCAGAGAATGTTTCTTCCACGAATAACTTCATAGAGCAGAAGTCAAGTGGATCTTATTTCATGTATGAATTTTTGGAAGTTTTGCCAAATTCATGTTCTGGAAACCATAGGCATCTTCCATTTTATTCCTCTCTGATACATAATACACACAGATCCAAGGAAAGTATGAGCTCCATCAAAGTTTATCCCATCAGTTATATTCTGAGATATTCCAAGGAGCAGTTTTAGAATTCCAATTATTCTTATGCACCACAGGGCAGATGCCGTACAACTTACTCAGCTTCCGGCTTTCTTCTGTGGGGATGAATTTAAATAGCCTTTCTGTGCACATCATTGTCTTCAATAATTGCAATAATTTGCTAAAAATTTCAAAAGAAGAAGTTTTATTCACCTGTTTATTGAGTAGTTTGATTAAAGATTTCCAAGAGTTTCAGAATCAAATGCAGCCTGAATCCAGAAGACCAGACCGTGTAGGCACATGCCCCCTGGTGCCCTGGTGAGCCGTTTAGGATTCACAGACCGCTGTCTCCGGGGTGGCAGTTCTGGAGTCCCTCTAGCACTGTCACAGAAGTTTTAAGAGTTCAGAATATTAAAAAAGGGAACGAGCTCTGCCCCCGCCCCCAGTACGGGGGTTGAACCCAGGGACCCTCCACCACTGAGCCACATCCCAGTCCTTTCCACCTTTTAAGACAGGGTCTTCATAAGTTGCCCAGACTGGCCTTGAACTTGTGATTCTCCTGCCTCAGCCTCCTGAGTTGCTGGGATTACAGGTGGGCACCATCACACCCAGCAAAAAATACCTGTAAGTTTTGATATTTGCAACTTTTATTTTTGATTTTTGATTTTTTGATTTGTTCTAATTTATTGTACACAACAGTAGAATGCATTTATACGTTTTGGGAGCTCATACATAAATGGGGTATAATTTCTTATTTTTCTGATCGTACATGTTGTAGGATCACGTTGGTCACGTAGTCATACGTGGACCTGAGGTCATAATGTCTGTTTCACTCTACTGTCTTTCCTACCCCACACACCTTCCCCTCCCTTCGCTCCCCTCTACCTAACGTAAAGTAACTCTATTCTGCCCTATTCCCCAACCTCATTGTGAATTAGCTTCAGCATATCAGAAAAAACTTTCAGCCTTTGGTTTTCTGGGTTTGGTTTATTTTGTTAGCATGATATTCTCCAACACCATCCATTTACCAGCAAATGCCATAATTTCATTCTTTTCAAAGCTAAGTTATATGCAACTGTTATTATTATTATTATTATTATTTTGCGGTGCTGGGGATTGAACCCAGGGCCTTGTGCTTGCAAGGCAAGCACTTTACCGACTGAGCTATATCCCCAGCCTGCAACTGTTATTTTAATTAGAGGTATGCTGCACCTTAAGATTCACTTACAAATTATTTGTTCTCCACAAATGGTTCCGTCTGTATTTCTGTCCCATGCTTTCTTAATATAATAATAGTACATCTTCTACCATAATGCAGTGTGTCACTGACCTTTGAATTATAACTGGAAAAACAAATAATTATATCAGCAATGTTGAATGTCTAACTGAATTTTTACATCTTGCATGTTCAAAAATAACAAATGACACATTCTCTACAGCAGGCATGTTCAAAGCCTTGCTTTTATTTACTGACTTGAATAAAAATTAAGTCATTATTCAATCCACTTAATTGGCTCTTCTTTTGAAGGCATCTGATAACACGCACGTTAAGCTGCCATCGTTTAACAGTGAGTCTTCTGCTCACAGAAGCAGCATAGTGACAGGTCTCGCCTCACCTGGTAAATTCGCAAGAAAGCCTGAAATTGAAATAGAATGAAGTGAGGTACAAGTGACACTGGTCTGCGGAGGAGTCCTGCTTCCCTGCGTGACACCCGACCTGGCGGTCCGTGCTCGGCGCTCTTGGCAGCTTCGGGTAATTGCTGCCTTTGAAGTTGGTGCAGGTGTTTCTTCAGCAGATCTGCATCTTGGGCTTCTCACGTGACCCGTGAGATCACTGTTTCTGGTGCTGCCGTTGGCATTTGGTGTGTCCCCCAAAGTTTCATGCTGGCAATTTAGTCCCCAGCCTGGAGAGGGAGAGGGTGGAGCCTTTGAGAGGTGGCCCCCGGGGAGGCCCGAGGGGGTGCCATCCTTGGAAGGATGGAGGTGGATTTTATGGACCCCGAGCGGACCCTGCGTTGTTATAAGGGAGCAGGACTGGCCTCCCCTCCCTGCGGCTTCTGTGCCTCTGTGTGATCACTCCCCACGCCCACTCCCACCACGATGCCAACCTTCAGGAGGTGCCCGCGCCAGGGGAACCTTATCAAGGCTGACACCATGCTGCTTGGCTCTCAGCCTTCAAAGCAATGCGCTAAATAAAATTCTTTTCTTTGTGAAGTCTGGAGCCTGGGTATTTTGTTCCAGCAACAGAAAACTGACTCATGTGGAGTGGATGATAAATTCTCACACACTTTTGGTGAAAGTCATTCGTAATCAGCATTCTTGAGAAACAGAAATCCAGTAACAATTTTTTCTTATTCGCACGCATTTTCATTTTATTGATCTTGCTTTTTCTCAGCACTATCCCCAAAGGGCTTCTTACACAAGTAAAAATGCATTGCTAGAGGTCGTCACATCAAAAAACACACAGCAAACCCGCGGTAGCGGAGCTGGCCCTGGGCCCCGCGAACCCCAGCCTGAGAGGGCGCCCTGCCCCTGGCTTTCCCTGGAGCCCCCCACGTTGCCCCGGAGGAAGGGGCGCCTCTGGTCACTGGTCTGCCGTGGCTCTAGCAGCATTCAGGTGGCGCGGGTCGAGCTGAGGGCCACACCCACCCACGGGCAGAAGAGGTGGCAGAGGCCGGCTGCCAGGCCAGCGGAGGGGACCTGTCACCCAGACCTGTCACCCGCCCAGGCTCCCGTGCCTGGGATTTCATCAGGAGCCCAGCGCCTCTCCTCCGCCCGCCCCTTCCCCTCGGCTTGGCCAGGGCACGGCTGGCTCCCCGACCGAGGTTGGCTTCACCCGCCCATGCGCGTGGGACGTGGGAAGGGATCAAGCTCTCTTAGGCTCCTCTTTGTCGGGCAGTGAGTTGGTGTCCTCACTGTGTCCCTGGCCTTGTGACTTGAGTGCAGAGCCCTGGGGAGGGCAGGGGGCGTGTCGGGGAGACGCCACGGGCTGCTCCTGAGGACCTGGAAGGGACGGCCACACGGCCACTCCCTGGGGACGTGTGTGTGAGCAGGGGTGGTGTGTGTGTGTGTGTGTGTGTGTGGTGTGTGGTGTGAGCACAGGTGGTGTGTGTGTGTGTGGTGTGAGCACAGGTGGTGTGTGTGTGTGGTAGGTGGTGTGTGTGTGTGTGTGTGTGGTGTGTGGTTGTGTGAGGCGTGCAGGACAAAGGGCTGGGCACGCACGGCCCTCTCCCTGGTCCTCGGCCAGAGCTGCCATTTTGCAGCCGTCCTCTCTGTCTGCTCCAAAGCCCATCCCTCTCCTCTTCCAGGTGGACGGGGTGGTGCCCCATGACAAGCCGCTTCCTCTGCAGCAGGACTCTGCTCCTGTCATCCGAGTCAGGGCAGCGGGAGGCCCGTGTCCCCGCTGTGGCTGCGTCAGCCTCCTCCTCGGCCTCCGGTTCCTGGTCCCACTTCAGGAGCCTCGGTACACACTGCCACTGTGCCAGGGACCCGCATCAGGACAGCGCCCTGAATCTGAGTCCCATTTTGCAGCTTGAACCCCTTCATGCCCTGGGCAAATCTGTTAACCTGACTGCCTCAGTTTCCTCTCCAATTAACCCCCCAGTGTCCCCTCTGAACCTCAGAAGGCTTGGCACGAGAACTAAGCGCATCTTGGAGAGGGGCTCTATAAACCCAAGCGCTCGTTACAATAAACCTAATTACAGGCCCGTCACAGTCCTGAGCAGGGGCCCTGCAGACGCAGGAGAGGTCTGGGCCTGGAGACAGTGTGGCTGCCCCCGTGGGCTGGCTGCTCGCCTGGCCCTGGCCGCCTGGCCCGCGGCAGGCTGGACCTTGCTGCTGCTCTGTGGGCACGGGGCACACTTCCGCCTTGGCTCCTGGATGCCCCTGCGCTTGGCTGGCCTTCTTGTCACCCTGCTTGGGGGTGGTCCGCATGGAAAGGGGTCTTGAGAAGCAGGTGGGGGCGCGGCACGTGCTGAGTCAGGGCAGAGCTTCACCGGAGCTCCGTCCTGGCTTCTCCCGGGCCAGGCGCACTGCCTGTGGCCAGGCCGAGGCCCGTGCGTCACCGCAGCAGGTGGCCCTGCACCTTGAGACCTCACTGCAGCTGTCCCGTGAAGACATTCAGGCCAGACCTTCACCCCGAGATCGATGCTTTCGAAAACTGTTCCACAGAAACAGCGCAGGAACGGAACCTTCCGGATCTGCCCAGTTGAAGGCCCGTTTCCATCTGTGACTCCATCAAAAAAGAAGCGGAAGGAAAGACGGGGAGGAGAACCACCCTAGCCCCACCTCCAGCCAGCGGCCAGAGTTCCCGGCCCCTCAGCAGGGTGGCCGTCCTGCCCCTCAGTGCCTCCCTCCTCCCTGGTCCTGACCTGAGGAAGTCCCACGTCTCTCCTGAAGGGACTGGGCCACCCTGCCCGCAAGGCCGGGGTCCCCCACCAGCAAGGCCCAGGGGCCTCCACCAGCAAGGCCCAGGGTCCCCCACCAGCAAGGCCCAGGGGCCTCCACCAGCAAGGCCCAGGGTCCTCCACCAGCAAGGCCCAGGGTCTTCCACCAGCAAGGCCCAGGGTCCTCCACCAGCAAGGCCGGGGTCCTCTACCAGCAAGGCCCATGGTCCTCCACCAGCAAGGCCGGGGTTCTCTACCAGCAAGGCCCAGGGACTTTGACCAGCAAGGCCCAGGGTCCTCCACCAGCAAGGCCCAGGGTCCTCCACCAGTAAGCCCGGCGTCCTCCACCAGCAAGGCTGGGGTCCTCCACCAGCAAGGTCAGGGTCCTCCACCAGCAAGGCCTGGGTCCTCCACCAGCAAGGCCCAGGGTCCTCCACCAGCAAGGCCCAGGGTCCTCCACCAGCAAGGCCCAGGGTCCTCCACCAGCAAGGCCGGGGTCCTCCACCAGCAAGGCCCAGGGTCCTCCACCAGCAAGGCCCATGGTCCTCCACCAGCAAGGCCGGGGTCCTCCACCAGCAAGGCCCAGGGACTTCGACCAGCAAGGCAAGGGTCCTCCACCAGCAAGGCCCAGGGTCCTCCACCAGCAAGGCCCAGGGTCTTCCACCAGCAAGGCCCAGGGTCCTCCACCAGCAAGGCCCAGGGTCCTCCACCAGCAAGGCCGGGGTCCTCCACCAGAAAGGCCTGGGTCCTCCACCAGCAAGGCCAGGGTCCTCCACCAGCAAGGCCCAGGGTCCTCCACCAGCAAGGCCCAGGGTCCTCCACCAGCAAGGCCAGGGTCCTCCACCAGCAAGGCCCAGGGTCCTCCACCAGCAAGGCCCAGGGTCCTCCACCAGCAAGGCCAGGGTCCTCCACCAGCAAGGCCCAGGGTCTTCCACCAGCAAGGCCCAGGGTCCTCCACCAGCAAGGCCGGGGTCCTCTACCAGCAAGGCCCATGGTCCTCCACCAGCAAGGCCGGGGTTCTCTACCAGCAAGGCCCAGGGACTTTGACCAGCAAGGCCCAGGGTCCTCCACCAGCAAGGCCCAGGGTCCTCCACCAGCAAGGCCGGGTCCTCCACCAGCAAGTCCGGCATCCTCCACCAGCAAGGCCGGGGTCCTCCACCAACAAGGCCCAGGGTCCTCCACCAGCAAGCCCGGCGTCCTCCACCAGCAAGGCTGGGGTCCTCCACCAGCAAGGTCAGGGTCCTCCACCAGCAAGGCCAGGGTCCTCCACCAGCAAGGCCCAGGGTCCTCCACCAGCAAGGCCCAGGGTCCTCCACCAGCAAGGCCGGGTCCTCCACCAGCAAGGCCGGCGTCCTCCACCAGCAAGGCCGGGGTCCTCCACCAGCAAGGCCCAGGGTCCTCCACCAGCAAGGCCGGGGTCCTCCACCAGCAAGGCCGGGGTCCTCCACCAGCAAGGCGGGAGGTCCTCCACCAGCAAGGTGGGAGGGAGGTCCTTACAGGCTCGCCAGCTCGGGGGGAGGGTGGCTGGCTGAGTCCGTGGCCTGCCCCCTGCCACAGGGTACCATCTCACATCCTTCAACTTCCTGGCCAGTCCAGGCAGCAGGTGCTGAGGCTCCTGTGGCTTCTCCAGCCAGTGACAGAGACCCCGTCTGAGCAGCGCAGGTGGCATCATGGCCGAGGACACGGGCTCCAGCCCGCGACAGGAATGGTGCTCTGCTCGGCAGCTCCAAGCCCAGCCTGCTCCCCGTGTCCATGAGGTCGTGTGAAGGACACAGAGCCGCAATGCTCAGTCAGTCGTAACCATGGTGTCCGAGGAAGGTCCCAACGAGGGGCGCAGACAGACCCGGGCTCCTCCACCCCTTACTCCCAGCCGGGAGTGTGGGCGGCCTCTTGGCCAGAGCAGGTGGGGTGGGCGCTTTGTCACGGGGTCTCGAGAATGGCAGGGCGCTGAGCGCTTCTCAGCTCGCGCTCGGAGCCTCAGTCCCCCCTCTCATGGGAAGGGACAGGACAGCCGTAATCGCACCAGCCACGTGGGAGACCCCGAGACCTGGGCAGAACAGAGGCTCTGGGCTCTGTCGCTGGCTGGTGGTGCTTTGAGGAGCAGCAGTGCCAGAGCCCCACACCCAAGGGGCAGTTGGCTCCAACTGTGTCCAGCTCTGATGCCACTGGGCCTGGCCACCAGCACCAAGGGAGATCCCTGCCGTCCCATCCTTCCTCCTGTTCCTCTCACCTGGGAGATGCCAGCCTGGCTGCCTCTTCTTGGTGCTGGGCAGTCCCTCGCCTTGTGCTCTGACTACCAGTCAACAGAAGTCAGGTGGACATGCACCACACACTGACCAGATTCGGGGTTCTGACGGGGTAGGGTACAGCCTGGTCTGATGGCTAGGGGCAAGACAGAGCGCATGGGAAAGGAGAGCCCTGAATGGACACCGGGTTTACCCGTGGCACGGGGGCCAGGATCCCGCACCACTTAGGCCCTGCACACAGTATGTGCTTAAGAAATACTTGGAGGCTAAGGAGAGAGGGCTGAATCTGGAAAGGGGAGTGAGGCTGTGTGTCCTCCCAGCCTCTCCACGTGCTCGGCACACGGCCCAGTTTCCGCACCCACTGGGCCTTGACAGAGGCTGGCTGACCCTGACAGCGAGGCCTCGCCCTGCTGACCGCACGCCAGGAGGCTTCCGGGGAAGCAGGCTCACCTCCACCCTGACGGCCGTGCGGAGTCCTGTGTCAGTGGCATCTGGAGCCCCCCAGGGCCCCTGTTCTCAGCAGGGCTCGCCCAGGGCCTCAGCTCGTGACTCCAGGTGGAGACAGGGTCTACAGAGGGGACGAAGGTGGAACGAGGTCATCGGTGGGCTAGTCCAACATGGCTGTCCTCGTAAGAGGACACCAGGACACAGGCACAGAGGACCAGACGGAAGCAGGAGTCAGGGCCACGGCTGGGAACCCACCGGCCCGGCAGGATCAGGCCAGAGGTGAGGCCTGGGGTGCTTGCTGGCACCAGCTCCTGACCGGTCCCCGGCTGCCTGCAGGCTGGCCTGACGGCAGTGTGGCCAGCTCTCCACAGGGCTCAGCTGACCCCAGGGGTGCTTGGCAGCACGAGGCCATCCACCCCCACCCTTTCCTTGTGTTGTTGTCCCCGTTCCCAGCAAGACAGGACAGGTTGACTTTCAGACCACTGGGCCCCAAGCTAAGGGCTGGGTTGGGGATCCTACGGCCTGGAGGCTGGAGCCTGGTGGCTGGAGGCTGGGAGACCAGCAGAAGTAAAAGGCAGGGGCAGGGTGGGGAAGACTGCTGAGGGAGCCCAGAGGCCCTGTGCCCATGCTGCCCTCTTGCCCTATGTTCGGAACTCCCAACGTGCCAGTTTGGGGGCTGTAGGTGCTCTAGGCAGCATCAGGCCAGGTGGGGGGTTGAGGATGCAGGGAGACAGGACAGGGACTCCAGGCAGCAGGTGTAGGTCTTGGGACTGGGCTGGGTGGGGCTGCCCAACTGGCAGCCAGAGGAGAGGCAGCCTCCGGCCACCCCTGACTGGGCACTTCCCCTCGAGGAGGACCTGTTTGGCAGGCTCTGTGCGGGTCTAACTGAGGACGCGTGTGTCCTGTGGAGAATGCGCTTCTAAAAGCGGAACACCAGGCCCTGGTGGACGGAGCCTGGGCACCCAGCCTGGGCCCCCAGCTTCCCTGTCTGCCCCATCCTGCTGGGCACGGTGAGAGCTGGGGCTCTGCTGAGGAGGGGTTCCTGCTGGCAGAGCCCCTCCCACCGGGTGTCCCAGAACGGAACCTTCCTGCAGGGACCTACCCCAGAGGGCTCAGCTGGGGGTGAAGCCCAGGTTCAAGTTGCAATTCTGTCCCCTACTGGTCACTCTGTGAGTCTAGGTCTTGGGTTCCTCGCTGGGACACAGGGGTAACAGGGAGCGCCCTGAATGGTCTCAGAAGGGACCTGAATGGTCCCTCCATTCAGACACCAGAGCCAGGCCTTCCTGCCTCTGTCAGGGCCTCCCGCCCGCAGCCGACACCAGGTTCCAGGTTGTGGGCAACCTCCAGTCCCAACCTGCACACAGCTGTTCCCTGTAAATGGTCTTCACACGAGAAGACAAGGAGAAACAGCATTATGTATGTATTTTATGTAATGTATATTACAAATACATATAAATTATGTTTTTATACATGAACATAATGTTTATATATTTTCTCCTAGTATATATATATATATATATATATCATGAACATGTGTATACATATATAGATGTATTTTTTTTTTCAGCACAGAGGATTGAACCCAGGGATGATATACCTCTGAGCTATGTCCCCAGCCCTATTTTTTATTTTGAGCCTTTCTGAGTTGCCCAGTGTAGCCTTGAAGTTGAGATCCTCCTGGCTCTGCCTCCCAAGCAGCTGGGGTCATTCTTTTAACCTGCAATGTAGTTTGGAATCTCCTTCCCTGGAATGTGCACACCATGACGGTGTTAACCGTCAGTGAGTGATTCTGTCCCCAGTCGAAGGCCCAGATGCCCCCGCCTCGCCGGTTGGGAGCTGCCACCCTCTGGAATAGCAGTGCACGCTCAGCGCAGAGGTGAGACTGCGGTAGGTGGTGTGCCTGTCTCACCAAGAGGCCCAGGTACTACCGCACCCAACTTCGCTTTTTAAATTCCGGTAACTTGATTTAACACTGTAGCTTTCCTTCAGAATCTAAAGATGTTATTTTAAAACCTTAATCTGAACAGAACCCACAGCACCAAAGAAGGTCAGGAGACCCCCTTTTGCAAAGATGTCAACCTGCGCACAACCTGCGGCTGATCCCGATGGGGGCTGCCCTCCCTCCATGCCTGCTTCCCCTCCTCCAGGGCTGTGACCCCGTGCTGACCTCTGTGCAGATCAGACCAGACAGGCTCGCTGAGCACCATGCTTTACAGGAAAAGGCCCAAGGTTCCCCTCCTGGAAACCAGGGCCACCCCAAGCTCCCTGGTCTGGTGTCTGTCCCCAGGCGAAGCACGTTCCCGTGGAAGGAGCCTAGTGAGTGCCTGTCAGTGAGTCCTCGGTCCCGGGTGGGCTGGCTCCTGGAGTCTCCAGGTCCAGGTCTCAGCCTCCCCAGGGGGCCGCCCCTGTTTGCTTGGTTCACAGGTCTTGGGGGCTGAGGTCATGGTGGAGCTCCCTGAGGAGGGCCGAGAGCTGCTATTACCCTCTTATCAGATCCTCTCTGTTGGGGGCTGGCAGGAGTCCACAGGGCCTGCCCACGCAGGGGCCAGGGCAGGGGGCAGCTAGGAGGGACCTCCCTCTGACTCCCACATCCAGCCCTGGAGGGAGGGCTCCTTCCCAGAGATGCCCCCCAGGTCCTTTGTGACAGGGGACCCCTGTCGTCTCTGTGGCTGCTTTCCCGCAGCAGCTTGGCATGGGCTGTCCCCCCTGGGAGGCCAGGGAGCTCTGGAGAGAAGCTGTTGCATTTTATCGACTGATCTGGTGCCAGGAAATTCATTAGCTGGTGGGTGCCAGCCAAGCTCCTGGAGACGTGGCCGCGCACCTGCTGGACGCCATCTCCGGAGCGAGTCTGCACTGTGGAGCTTCCTACGCACCCCTGGTCCCCTTGCTGCGTCCTCCTCAGACATCAGGGAAGATGGGCGGGGCCTTGCCACAGGCATGCCTCCCCGCCGTTCACCCGGGCCCCAGAGGTGGCCCCCCACACTGCCTTAGAGACTCGTCCTCAAGGCCAGCCTCTGTGTGTCCCTCGCAGGAGTAGAGCCGGCCGCACAGGCAGGGAGGCCAGGGTGGGGAGAAGCTGGCTGAGCTCGCTTCGGGAACCAGCTGAGCGCCTGCAGGAGGCCCACTGGTGCTCTGGTGTGGACACTCTGCCTGTCTTGGCGTCCTGGCTCCAGATCTCCCTCCCCCAGTGGAGGCTGGTCCTTCTGGAGGACTCCTGCCTCGCACGGCCCTAACCGGGAGGAGCAGGGGGACCCCCAGGACCTGCTCCTTTTCCAGCGAGTCTCCTGATGTGGCAGCGCCTCTCCCACGGGGGGAGACACCTGTGAGCACCTGGGATGCGTGAGTGCGTGGGAACTCGCCGTCAGTCCTCCCGCGCCAGCTCCAGCCAGGGCAGGACCGTCCCGCAGATCGGAGGGACGGAGCTCTGCTCAGTGCCAGGCGTGGCGAGGTGCTCCGTAAATATCTGTGGAATGGCTGAAGAGGACGGGATGGCTGTCGGCTGCGCCAGGCACAGCCCAGCGTGGTCCCTCCGTCCAGCTTTTCCTCGGCTCCTGCTGCTGGTAGCCCACCCTCTTTTGTTGTGCCCTCTCTGAGCATAGGGTCCATGGACCTGGGGACTCATTTTGCTGGACCTGGCTAGGGAGTAGGTCCCCAGAGCCAGTGGGAGTAGGTGCTGCGGCTGACAGGTGAGGCCCCGCTGGGCAAGCCCAGCTGGGTTCCACAGTCACTGCAGAGGGCGTCCTGCACCACCTTCAGGTCACCATTGACCCCAGGGAGCCCAGGTCTCCCCAGCTCTTGACTGAGACCTTCGGGGTGATGTCCGGGCAGGTGGCCCTCTGGGGACAGGCGGGGTTTGAGAAGCCTTGCATGTCTGCATTGGCGTGACGCCCCACTTTGCAGCCACGGTGCACAGGGCCAGACCTGGAGATGTCCCTAGTCTCTGCTTCCTCTCTCCTTTCCTGGGTTGGGGCCAATGTGACTGGAACAGAGAGCTGTGCTGAGCTGGGTCCTCCTCTCCAGTGTTTTAGCGGAAGGGATGCCCATGGCTGCCACGTTGCCAGGAAGGCAGAGACGGCAGCGGGAGGAAGAGACTGACTCAGAGAGCAAACGAGAGAGCCCAGCACCCCGGCCGGCACCTAGACAGCCTCACCTTGCAGGGAGAACCCAGGACCAGGCACGGGCTCCCCTGTGAGCAGGGCGGGACCTCCGCCCAGGCCTCCCTCCTGCACCTCCTGTACTACCGGAGAGAGGCTGCAGACTCCCTCTCAGGGCGGCTTCTTGGCCGTGAAGAAGGTGGAAAGACCATGCACACCCGCTCACATGCACGTGAGCAAACACGATCACAGGCTTTCTGGCTCTGTGGGCTCTACTGACCCGTCATCTTTCCTAAAGAGCCTGTTTGCTGTTCCGTAGAAAGCTTGGCTCCCTCCTCCGCCGGCTGTGCACTCTGGGAATGTGCCCCTCCCACATCCATGTGCCCAGATCTAACCCCCAATGTGGAGGACACATGGGGCCTTTTGGAAGAAGTGAAGTCCCAAGGCCCCGCCCTCATGGATGGAATAGTGCCTTGTAAAGGGGGCTGGGTTCTGCTTGTCCCTTCCTCCTGTGACAATGTAGCTAGAAGTCGCCATCTTTGAAGCAGAAAGTGAGTCCTCACCAGACAGGGAACCAGGGCCTACCAAGTGGGCAGGTGTTAGAGCACTCTGGATGTGCCCAACGCTCCCTCCAAGTAAAGGACTGGTGTGTGCCCTTTTGCCACTGTCACAGACCCAGGCTGCTCCTCTATGGGCTTGGAGGTGGCCGGCTGTGCCCCTGGGGTACGCTCTGACCACCAACCAGGTGAGGCGGAGGCTGCTACCCATGAGCAGTGCAGGTCAGGGTGTGCAGCAGAGGTGCAGGCTGGGAACTAGCAATTCTGTGGCCAATTCCTGGGGACTAGTGAAGGATGTCAGGCAAGACCCCTCAGGGGAGTCCAGGGAAGGCCCCTGGGGTCCCAGAGCAAGGTCATTCCGAGACAGCAGAGAGCTGGATGCCATCCAGAGGTGGCACCAGGGAAGCCTCCTGGGGCGTTCTGCTGGGGCTTGAGAGAAACGGAGCAGCTGCCCGTGGGTCATAGCCGTGGACAGAGCAGCACGCAGCACGGTGTCAGTCATGAAAGGAGCAAAGCACAGATCCATGCTGCTGGTCCGCAGGACAGACCCTGAGAACTTCAGGCCCATCCCAGAGGACCATGCTCATGTGATGTCAGAATAGGCTACACACAGGCAGAGCAGTGGCCGGGGCTGTGGAGAGGGGGCGGGCAGGCCCCAGCGCTAGCTGAGGGTGATGGCGACATCCTGGAATTGGCTGGCGGCTGCATAACTGTGGACCTTAAAGCTTGGCCGTCCACTTCAAGGGTGCATGGCAGGGTGCATAGCTGCAGCTCAGTGAGACCATTAAAAATGCTTTTAGATTAAAAAACACGTCTCCCCAGATAACAATGAAGGGGGACATGGGTGTGGCTCGAATTTAGAGCTCGGCCCAGCTGCACAAGACCCTGGGTTCAATCCCAGCTGCCAAGGAGAAAGCAACCCCCATCTGCCAGACGGCACGCTGAGGTCCCAACAGTGCGGTGCCTGCCTCTGCCCTGACCGCTCCCGCCCGTCTTTACCCCTGGGCGGCTCCCCCACTGACTGGGAGACGCCCCGGAACCGCCCGCAGGGACTCCCTGTGGCCCTAGGTGGACCTGCGAGGTCTGGTCAGTCCTTCACTCTGCAGCCTGCTGACTCTGGCTTGAGTCAGGCTGTTTTCTACCCTGGCCTGACACCTTGCAGAACTGGATTCTAGACCCCGCTCTGCTGCTGGCTGTGTGAGCCTGGGCAAGTACCACACCTCTCTGGTCTGTCCTCCCTTTCTTCATCTGTAAATTAGGGGGCGCACCCCAGGCCTAAGATCAGATTTGATGTGAAGGCTTCAGCCATTTTTAAATGTAGGTCTGTTAGGAAGTACCCAGAGTGCGTCCCAGAAATCCACTGCTCTTTGCTTTCAGAATCACTCTTTTAGAAATTAATCTGATATTCCCAGTCCCTGCTTTTCAAATCTGGGCTGCTGGGGCGATGCTCAGTGACCGTGTGGAGGAAATGAGACAGGCAGGGGCAGCACCAGGAGGAAACTCCCCCTGGGGGAGAGGGAGGACATCCAGCGTCTGCAGGGAGAGCCTGCCCAGGCTCTGGCCCAGGGTCACACCTCAGGGGCTCCGGACCCCTCATCCTCCCTCTGCCTCCATTCCTTGGTTGCAAATCGGATAGAATTCAGAGAGGGAAGAAGATAAGCTTGACTTGGTGGTGAAGCTTCAGGAGACCAACATGAGTGACCTCGACTCGTCCGGTGGTCTTAGGGAGTGTGACCGTCCACCAGGACTGTCAGAGGACCTCCGTTCTCCTTGCTTCTGGCAAGGCAGGATGCGGCAGCCTGCCTTGCTGTGACTTGCAGGGGAGGAGGTGGGGCAGAGGGACATGGTCTCTTGCCCGTCTCTTTCTCTACCGGCTTGGCGGTTCCTCTGCTGCCTCCTCCAGCTGCTCCCGCTCTTTCCTCAAGTCTCTGCCTCGCAGGACCGTGTGCAGGAGCAGGTGGCAGGGGTGCCTGGCAGGATGGCAGCGAGTTTGCAGAGCCCGGTGCGAGAGGGAAGCGCGGTCTGCCTTGTCGGCTGCCGCGGGACAGCCGTGGTCTCGCGTGTGATGTGGAGCCCCGCTTCTACCTTGGGGACGGTGAGCCCGGCCTGGGGCTTCCTTCTGCCTCTCTCTGCCTTCCTGTGTCCCCACTAGGACCCCTCCCCGACGGCTCCCCCACTGCACAGCGGTGCTGACCACTGGGCTCCCTGCTGGGGACACCTGCTGTTGCTGACCTTGGTGTCATAGGTGTGGAGCCAGACAGAGCTACGGGGACGCACCCGGGTGGAGAGGGGACCTGTTAGCACCCACACGAGGCCCTGCGGAGGGAAGGAAGGAAGCAAGCCGTCACCTGCTCTCAGCAGTGGTGACCCTGGCTCTGGCTTCCTCCACTTTTGGCCCCCATCTCGTGGTCCACGCAGGCGCTGGAGACTGGGGATTGTTGCAGACACAGCCAGAACTTAGTCACGGGGAGTGGGGGTGCTCTGTGTGGACCAACCGGGCTGAGAAGAATGTATGGGGACCTGGCGTCCACAGCTCCCCACCACGGTTGCCTTGGGACCCTGGAAAAGGACTGGACAGGGCTGCCTGCATGTCAGGGAATAGACCGGAGCTCGCGTCAGGAGCCTCTGGCTGATAGACAGCGAGCGCCAGCCCCCAGAGGAGCCCCGTCTACCTGGGAAGGCAGTTTTGCTTTGAGCTGGCAGAGTGTTGTAAGGTAGGGAGACCTAGAACTAAACAACAACGACAGAGCAAATCTAACCACCATGTTAGCACTGGGGGCCAGGTTCAGAATAAAACTCCGGGGCACACTGGGCTTTGGAAGGTTTGAAGTCTGGAGGGAGCTTGGCCCCGGCGGTACCGTCAGATCAGCCTTGCAGTCGGTCTCGTGGCGTTGAGTCATCGTGCTTAGACTCTGATTTCAGGTGGAAAGGGGAAGGGCGCTTTCCTGCCTGTGCCCGGATCGGGACCGTCCAGGACGCTTGACACTCACCTGGCTCAGGGCTCATTTGTTAGATTGAGTGGCGTGACAACACTGCTGCTTCTTGGAGCCGTTCGAAGTCACTTTAAAGGATGATGATCAGCTTGCGAAGGCGGCTTTCTGTGTTGGAGGGAGTCTGAGTGAGTAGGTTTGTAAATGCGACTGAGTCCATTAGGGATTTTGGTACTTCAAATCCATTGGCTCAAACAGTAATCTAACTAAAGCCCCAGAAGTGACTTTAGAAGTTCCTGGCTGTACAGACATAATGGCTGGATTCGTAGGGGACCTGTGAGTCCTGAGGAGGACCAGAAGTTAAAACGCGACCCTTAGCATTCTGGTGTTGACCCAAAATGAAGATGCAGGTGGCCTTTTCTGCCACTGAGGCTGCCCTCCCAGCACCGGGCCCTCATGCAGACCGTCTCTGGCCTCTGCCCTGGTCACCGAAGTCACCTCCCCATCCGTCCTAAGCTTGCCCCCCCCACTCCTGCTCCTGCTGCTCCCAGGGCTCCGTGGACCCTCGAGCTGCCTGGGTTTGGGGAACACAGCTTGCAGGTTGAACTCCCTTGGGACTGTCCGGGGAGCCCTAGACCCTTGGCCTTTGATGGGACAACTCTGACCCCTCTGTCCCTTCCTGAAAGTCTTGTCCCTTATAGGAACTTCAGTGGCCCCTTTGCTTTGCACCTGGGTGAACCCCAGGCTGCGAGAGGTTGGTGAACTTTGAGGGACCTGAGTCTCCCAGAGCTCAGAGCAGGGGCCACACCTGTGACAACCCCTCAGCAGAGCCTGCAAGGAACTGGTTGGAAAGTCTTTATGGTGGTAAAGCTGCTGAGGTTCTCACAGCTGGGGAAGCTGGCCTCCAAGTGATGGTCCTCGGGCTGTGTTTATAGCGAAGAAAAGGAGGGACTAACATGGTCACCATGAGCCACACGCTGCCCTCCTCGCGGTCCTGGGACTCCTGAGGGTGCGGAGCCTTCCCATGGGGGCAGCGAGGCAGGGGTGCTGTTCCTGCTGATGCCCACCCCAGCCTCCCAGCAGCTGGGCCCCATGTGAGTCACTGGGTCACTGTTCCTCATGGGGCTTCTCATGGTGCACTGGCTTTCTCAAACCCCGGGGGGAGCTGACAGGAGTCCCTGGCTCCCTGGGGAGCCCAGCCGGTCCTCTTCCCTTTGAGGACTTCCCTAGCACGGTGCCCTTCCCTGTTTTTATTACCTCAGCTGAAAACAGATTTCATGAAAACTGTGTCTTGCTCCGCTTGCCCCAAATCCTAGCATCCCACGAGGCCAGGGGATCCCCCAGAGACGCAGCCCCTCGTCTCAAAGCCCCCTGTGCTTTGGCTTTCTATTGACTGGCATTTGACGGCTCTGCCAAGGTTCCTGAGGGCTCGTAGAAGACGGAGCCATGCCATGCTCTCTGGTGGCAGTGTGAGTGCCTGTCTCCAGGGGACACTTTCCAGCGCCCTCTGATGGGGTGGCCTGCCGCCCGGGTCCAGCGTGCCTGGCTCCACGCCCTTCTCCGGGGTGGCTTACGACTGACCTGGGGAGCCATCGGCAGATGGTGGCTTTACACCAGTCACACTCCCTTCAGGAGCCTTTCCCCCTGGCCAGGGCCTGCCCCCTACCTGCACCTCCCCGGGCTCCCCGGAGCTGCGTGGCTCCCTGCTCCCCGCAGCCTCCCTCCTCACAGCCACACGGCTCCCCAGCAAACCCATCCGGTCTCCGTGGAACTTTGCACGCTGACTCCAAAACACATCTGCCCCCAGGAGGAACCTGCCCGCCCAGCCGCCCGCCTCCAGGAGCCCCCGTTTCCCTGAGCCACGCCGCACCCCTGGTGAGCGGCATCACCTCCAGTCTCACCTTCCTCGTGATCACGTGAGAACGCCATCTTGGCCTTGTTCAGGCGGAGGCTCGAGAGGGAGCAGGGCTGGGGAGCCCCCAGGCTGCGTGGCCGAAGCCAGCGCCCACTTCACGGGCCAGTCCTCCTCCGGCTGGCCTGGCCTTCTGACGCTGTGGTTCCTTGGCCTTCCCCAGCATGATCCTGCCTGGGACTCTCCACATCCCGCACCCAGACCCCGTCCCAGCTGGACCTGGGCTCCTGGCACTCTCCCAGCTGTCATGTGTCACTGTCCCCTTGCCTGCATACCCTTGCGCTCCCACGCGCTCCCACAGGGCTTCGCCTCTGCCTGGGCTGCTACTGCACCAGCTTCCAGACCAGAAGCAAGTCCTCCCAACAGCCACTGAGCCCACAGCCCCTGCCCGGAGGTCATCAGCAGTGGAACCCTGGGGAGAGCCAGCAGTTCCTGGGCCCTCCCACGCCCCACTCAGCGGTCTGATCAGGGGTCCAGGGGCCTGATGGGCTGCCTTCCTGCCAAGTCCCCGGGCGGGGGCTGCTGCTGCTTGCTGCCTCTGGGATCTGCCTCCCATGAGGTCATGTGTTGCCTCTGAGGTCCCCGTGATCAGCACCTCCCAGCACCCAGGCCCTTGCATGGTCCCTACCTCCTACCCCTGGGGTCCTGTGACTCGTTTTACCTAAGGATGTGGCAGAGGTGGCACTGGGCTGCCATGGGCCCAGGCATGGAGGAGACCAATGGCCTCACCTTTGCTCTCTTGGGAGCTCCGGGCCACCATGTAAGGCTGGATGAGAGAGCGTCGCAGACAGAACCCACAGGAAGGCCAAGGGCAGGAGAGAGGCCCCGGGGAGGACCGTGGGTCAGAGGAGGGAGTCGGCCACCCGCACGCATGTGAAGGACGCGGAGGCCACAGGAGCCCCCAGCCGAGCCCACCTGGCAAGCTGTTTCCAGCGGCAGGTTTTACGTGGCTTGACCCCCCACCTCCTCTCCACTCTCAGCCCCTGCTGCTGTCCCCTCAGCCCCTCACTCCAGCCCGCGGTCCCCTTGGTTTCCCACACACTCTGTGGGCGAGGCCCGCAGCGGGGAAGGCGGAGTGCCTCGGGCTGGGTGTGGCGGGCCTCCTGCTGCAGGGCTGCTCACGAGGCCTCTGCTGGGACCTCAGCCGACACCAGTGTAAAACTGTGCCCCTCTCCAACACTGCCCCTCAGCTTTATTCTCCCCACAGCGCTGATCCCCACCCGCCATGTTGGGTTTGTCTGGTTGGGAGAGCCTGTCTCCCGCAGAGCGCAGGGCTCCAGGGTGGGCCTCTCCCAGGGTCTAGGGCCAGCCGGACACTGAAGGCACTGGGAGAAAGCCGGACACTGAAAGGCCTAGGGAGGAGGGAGGGAGGAAGGAAGGCTACCGGGGGAGTCCTGAGCAGGTTGCTGATGAACATCTGGCAGGGCTACAGTGTGGGTCAGTGGTGGACGCTCATTCCGCGTGGGAGGCCCTGGGTTCCATCTCCAGCACCACAAAGCACACTAACAAATCACAGGAGACCCATAAAATAGTCTCCATTCCATGGATCCTTTGTGATGAGCCAGGCAGGCAGCTTGAGAACGAAGGAGGCCCGTGAGAAGGAGCGAGGCCCAGCCGAGTCCCAGCAGAGGCCCAGTGAAGGCCCTGCAGAAGCCCAGCAGAGGCCCAGTGAAGGCCCTGCAGAAGCCCAGCAGAAGCCCAGCAGAAGCCCAGCAGAGGCCCAGCAGAAGCCCAGCAGAAGCCCAGCAGAAGCCCAGCAGAAGCCCAGCAGAGGCCCAGCAGAAGCCCAGCAGAGGCCCAGCAGAAGCCCAGCCGAGGCCCAGTGGAGGCCCAGGGCTGACGGTGGCCCTGCTGGTTCTGGATTTTGCCTCAGGTTGACCTAGCCCAGCTCCAGTCCTGAGGGAGGAAGAAGCAGAAGAGGCCTGGTGGTCTCCCTGGCCCTCTGCCATTCTGTCTTCTCTATCATCCTCCATGGTCAGCTGGGCCCGGGTCCAGGGTGAGAGCAAGAGGAGAAACCCCTCGTCGCTCCCCAGACCGGCAGCATAGACTGTGTGCACGGGTCTTGGCCATAGGACCAGGTGGGGGGACCTCCCAGGAAGACGTGCCCCTCACTCCCAGCTGCTGAGCCAGGGTTCTCAGCCACAGAGCCCCGGGGCAACAGGGACGGTTCATGTGCAGACTTCCGGGCCTGGACTGGAGTTCACGAGGGCCCAGCTCAGGAACTGGCGTGTTTTCAGCTACTCCCTCTGAGTCTGAAGCAGGTGGAGCCTGGACCACCCCAAGCAACTTGTTCCTTGGAACTTTCCAGAACCCTGATGTGTATCAAAGACAATGGGTGTCCTCAGAACCCACAGAGGGCAGCCAGCAGGGCTCCCTTGGCCCTCTGAGTTCATCCTCCTCTCAGGAAACTGCCCCACCTTCAGATTCTTCTCCAGGACCCATGAGGCTGTCTGCACCATGATCTCCCTGGAAGAGAGCACCCAGGAACCATGAGGTCAGAGGGCAGGAGAGGGGCTTTGGGGTCATCCTCCTGCCCCTGTCTCCCTACTCCCCCATCCTCATGGAGGAAAACAAGGAGTGTGGGCCAGAGTGATGAGGTTGAAGATGGCCCCAGAGGTCTGTGAGGAGCCTGGGCATTGTCTCTGTGTGTCCTTCCAGGCCAGTTCTGTCTGCATCCTGGCTGGGAAGAAGTTCTTCATCTGGGTCTCCCCAGGACCAAACAGGCCTGACAGTGCAGGTGCTGGGTGTGTGAGTGGAAGGATGGGTGGATGGGTGGATGGGTGGATGGAGAGGTGGAGGGATGGACAGGTGGAGGGATGGATGGAGAGGTGGAGGGGTGGACAGGTGGAGGGGTGGATGGAGAGATGGAGGGATGGACAGGTGGATGGGTGGATGGAGAGGTGGAGGGATGGACCGGTGGGGGGTGGATGGATTTGTGGATGAGTGGGTGGAAGGATGGATGGATGGGTGGATGGGTGGATGGGTGGATGGAGAGGTGGAGGGGTGGATGCAGAGATGGAGGGGTGGACAGGTGGAGGGGTGGATGGATTTGCGGATGAGTGGTTGGAAGGATGGGTGGATGGGTGGATGGAGAGGTGGAGGGGTGGACAGGTGGAGGGGTAGATGGGTGGATGGGTGGATGGGTGGATGGAGAGGTGGAGGGTTGGATGCAGAGGTGGAGGGGTGGACAGGTGGAGGGGTGGATGGATTTGTGGATGAGTGGGTGGAAGGATGGGTGGATGGGTGGAGGGGTGGATGGACAGGTGGAGAGATGGACAGGTGGATGAATGGATGAGGAGTCCTCACTTCTGAGTTCTGGACTCAGTACTCCCCTGGGCCCCTGCCAGTCCTGGTTGTCTGAGGTTCCATTGGTGTGGAGGCAGGATGCCGAGTGGAGGGTCTTAGCCTGGGAGGGCGAGGGTGAGAGCGGCTTGCTAGTGAGAAGAGGAAGAGGAAGGGAGTGTGGGGGTGTGAGATGGGGGAGTGAGCCAAGCCTGGCCGCTTGGAAGCTCTCCCTCCAGCACAATTGCTCTAATAACACCCTGTGCTCCTCGGAGCCTCTCTCCTGGGAGCACAAAGCCTCCCCTGCCCTGCAAGAAAGAGGAGAGATGTTATTGTGTGATGACGGGAGACCCCAGAGGCCGAGACTTGCCCACGTCGAAGGCAGCTGGGGCAGCTGGGGCAAAGTCCCTGCCCTGAGTGCGCTGTCCCTGTGCTCACAGAGGCCTGGGAGCTGGTCAGAATCTGTGACTCTCCGCCTCTCTCCGTGAGGTCACTGCAACAACCAGCAGGTTTTCAAATTGAGGACACCCTGACCAGGGCAAGCCAAACCACTCCTCCTAAGTCAGATTGTCACAGCCGGACCTGGCAGAGGGTGGGTGCAGGCTGGGGAGGCCGAGGTGTACGCTGGGGCAGGAGCTAGTGTCCACCAAGCCAGCGTGGCAGAAGGAACCTGCACGTGGCTGCTGTTCTGTCCTCTGCCCGGACTCCCGAGGGTCTTTGGGCCGCTTGTCTCCTCTGGGTCCAGCTTCTCACCTGGTCCTTCCCTCTGCTGGGCAGGCTCCCTTTCCCAGGGCTCCACCCCTTCCCTCTTTCCCATGAGCCCCCATGCCACAGGCTTAGTGGAGGTGCTTGCTGCACTGGGGCCACAGGCTGGGGGTTCTGGAGGGCGGATGGGGTGGGCTGGCTGGCATGCTCCAGGTGAGTCTGAGGTGAACTGTCAAATAGAGCCCCCACCCGCCCCCAGCCATCCTCAGCCTGCAGCCAGCACAACCCCAGAGGGCGTGGTTTCGCGGTTTCCTTGGCTCCAAAAGTACCCTTTGTACCTTTATTGAAATGAGAAAAATGCAGAGCATTCCTGATCTGGGCGGCCTCGGGAAGTCCTGTGCAGACTGGCACAGGGCTGCTCATCACCCCTGCCTGGGGCCAGGAGCCCTCCAGCTGCAGGTTCCCAAGAAACGTTCCCAGGCTGCCGAGGGGGCGGGGCAGCTCCCCTGGGACGCCGGCCTTGAGAATCAGGCCAAGAGCAGAAGCAGGAGGGGGAGGCAGCTCTGCCCAAGCGACTCGTGGTGCCCTTAGACCCCCATCGTGTGCCCATCAAACCAGCTCTCTGCTTCCCCAGGAGACCAGGGCTCCCTGGGGCAGGTTTCTGGCCTGGGGGGGGGGGGGGCTCCAGGGACAAGCACAGCTCCTGGTACTTTGGCAGGAGCCGGATACTCTCCTATGGGCAGGGTGGCACTGGGCGAAGGAAGCACCCCAGAGGATGCATGGACCAGTGCTCCAAAGAGCTGAGCTTAAGTGCGGGCGTGCAGGGAGTGGCCCGCTCTCTTCTCTACCTGAGCAGCCAACCAGGACCCCGGCAGCAGGGCAGGAGGGAAGGATGGGGGAGAAAGGCGTGGGGCGCGGCGGGGAGGCGGAGGACTCGCAGCGTGGCCGCCCTGCTGCCCTGGCCTGCGCTGCTCCGCCTCCCTGCGTCTCAGGCCAGTGGGCCCCAGCCAGGCAGGCTGTCCTGGGGGCGTCTAACCTGGGCTCTGCCCTGTTGTCGGGGCTCCAGCGATTACTTCCCACCTTACAAGTGACAGAACCAGGGCCCTCAGAGCAGGGACCCTTCAAGCTGTTGCCTGACTTTATGAGCTGCCAGTAAATTCCTGAGCTGAGTGGGAGGAGCTGTCATTTCCCGAAGCTGCAGGAGGGCTGTGCGGTTGCGGGGGAGGGGTCTGCGGGCTGAGTGGCGAGGACTCCACCTCCGCCGTCCTCAGGCCCAGCTCCCAGGCCTCTGCCGCCCCAGCCCTTCCTGCTGAGCCCCACTCATCACGGGCAGGAGGCCTTCACCTGGAAGGGGTGGAGCTGCAGGCCCACTTGGCTCAGGACACCGAGGGTCCAGGGCCTCTGGGAGCTCAGTGTTGCCCCAGGAAGAGGCCAGAGCGCAGTCTGCGGAAGAGCCGAGGAAGGAGCCCGCTCTCCTCGTCTTGGAGATCCATTCACATTCTCGGTGAAAACTCACGTTCGCATCCCGATTCGATCACTTGATATTCTTGGTCTTAAAGAGGGCCCCCCTTGATTGTATGAACTTTAGCCCTTGAAAACCGGAAAGGGCTCCCGTTTGCTGGTATATTCCCATGTCCATGGCAAATGTCAAAAACGTGAGGTGCGTCAGCCAGGCCTGCGTGACCACGGTCCCCTGGTAGCATGGGTCACAGGTACAGCTCCTCACAGGGTCAAGCTGCTTTGCCCAAGGACTCCCACCAGGGCTCTTTGGGCCTCTGCAGACCTCTGAGCCCCCCGGCCCACCTGTAGCAGGAGACACTGAGGTTTCTCGAAGCTCAGAAGTGTTACCTATGACACCCCTCTCTCGGGCCGCCGTCTAGCCACCACCCATGAGCGCCTCCTGCAGGCCAGTGGGTGATGACGCCATTGCTCTTGTTCGCCCTGGTGATGGGTGGAATCGTGTTCCCCAGGGCTGGCCACCCAGGGGCCACTTCTGCTCTTGGCAGGCCCATCCACTCTCCAGCAAGGCCTGCTCAGGACACCCTGCGGCCCACTCTCTTCCTGGGACCACCACAGGCAGAACTGGAAAGAAACCCATTTATGACTCTTCTTCCCAACTGCCTCTGTCCCCTGCCACTACGAAGATGCCACCTCCACACCCTCCTGCTCTGAGGAGAGGGCATCCTCCCCTCCCTCGAGAGGCCACGGACTGTAAGTATTGACCCTCCCGGGGCCTCGTCTTCAGGGGCTGACGTTCGGCTGGGGCTCAAGTGGAGAATTCACGTCCCCAAGACGTTGGGGCTGTTGGGGTTGGTGCTCTCCAAGTGCCCCGCTGGGCTGGGCACCCTCCTTCTGCCCCGACCCTTCCCCCACGCCAGCCCCACCTGCCCTACCCTCCCTCAGGGATGGTGTGGGGTTGCATGGCATCTCCCCAAGACGTATTCGAGTCAATCCCAGATACTGTGGATGGGTATTTGGAAATGGCATTTTGCTGATATGCTCAAGATAGGACGAGGGCATACAGGACTAGGGTGGGCCCTGCCCCAGCGACAATGTCCAAGACAGAAGAGGTCATGCACAGAGGAACGGCCCTGGGAAGGCGGAGAGGCTGACTGCATGAGCCCAGACCTCCAGAAGGAACCCTCCTCTGCCGCCTCTGTCACTTTGATCTTGGATTCCTGCCCTCCAGACTGCAGAGGCCCAGCCTGCTGTGCCCAGCCTCCTGGTTGGTGGTTCTTTGATCTGTAGCCCTAGCCAGCTAGGGCAGAGCCCGCAGCTGTGCCCAGCCTCCCATCTCTGCCTCCTTTCCCTGCCACCGCTGCTCGGGAGAGGGCCACCAAAGCAGCAAGGGATGGGGAGAAAGAGCCCTTCTGGGTTGTGGAATTGGCCAGGGAGGGAGGAGGGTCAAGTGCAGTTGGCACCCCAACCTCAGCGCGAAGCACACCTTGATGCTTTCCTGTGTCCAATGCGGTGATCCGTGATCCCAGCTTTAGGAAGAGGTTGAGGGTGCTTAGGATTCACGTGTCCGGTTGATGCTGGCTGTCCAGTGGGCTTCCCGGGCACTTGCCATGATGTGGGTTAGTGCTTGTGCCACATCGTAAGCCCTGAGGAGGAGCTGACCAGGACCCTGTCCACACAGCCTGGGGCCACGGCCCCGCGGGCTGCTCCGGGAACTGAATGGTGGAAAACATCTTGTCCTGTAATCATCGCGGCCTGAGCTGCTGGTCATCGCTGGCCGTGAGGAAGGCCCGCGTGCTGCTGCGGCCCTCTGCCTTCTGCAGAGCTCCTGTCAGGGCCACCCCAGGCTTTAGAGACACATGGAGGGGCTGGCTTCTCGGGAAGATTAGCGATAAGTCACGGCTGCCTCACCGGCCTGGCTGACTCATGGGGCGAGGGCACAGCGTGGCACTGGAGGCCCACACAGAGCACGCGCAGGACAATGCCGCCCCTGCAGAGGCCAGCACATACCGCGTGGGGCGTGTCCCGTGCGGCTGTTTCTTGTCATGTCAGGCATGCGCTCTACAAATGGCTGTAGCCCGTACATTTCCTGCCTCTCTCACGCTCTCTACTTATTACGTATAAAATGTGTATCACACCTGTTTACATAAAGCACAGCGTGAGGCCTTTTGACTCTTCCACAGGATACCGGGGACTAGCTGACTTGCAGTGAGCAGAGGTTTCTGTGGCTTAGTCTCTGGAGACTGGAGGTCCGAGAGCCGGGTGGCCCACCCTCGAGCCAGGTGGTCCACCCTCGAGGGTCTTGGTGCCCCAGGGCAAAAGGTAGAATGGTGGGAGGGCGGGAGCGGGAGAGCAAGAGGGAGTGGAACTCATGGAAAGCCAATCCACATGAGAGGTGACCACCCACTCCCAAGCTGGGGACACTCGTGGCTGGGGCAGAGCCCTAACCCTCCCCAGCTCCTCCAGGCCACTCCAGCACTGCCCCCGGGTCTCCGGAAGGTGTGCCTGGGAGGCCCTGAGACCCAGCAGGTGCAAACAGCTGCAGACCCTTACCTACGCAATACCTGGGGCTTGGTGCGGACCAAAGCAGGGATTCTCAGACCTCTAGAGACGAGACCCTCCCACGCTGCAAATGTGACTGACAGGAAGAGAGTGCGCACCAGACAGCCAGCTCAGGATGGCCATGAGGGGAACGCCAGGCCGGTCCAGGCCCTGCTGCCGGAACCCTTCCATGGTGCCTTAAGAGAAAGAAATGGCCGCCTCCATCTAGGGAGCCATGCTCAGGTGGCAGACTCCAGAGGCAGCAAGAGTGGAAGGGAGGAAGAGGGGGGCAGGAGCAGCACAGGGCAGGGGACCCTGTGGCCCCAGAGTTGCCCTGCGCCCACCCCTGCCTGGGCCGTGTGCAGCAGGCTGGGTCCTCTTCATGACCGGGCTGTGCTCCACGCTGTGACTACACCGTGGCTCAGCCATTCCATGGTCCACCCACTCCTGGCTGTTGAGCAGCTGTTAATAAATCGCCAACCTTCTGCCTCGTCCCAGTGGGGAGTGCGGAGGCCAAGCAGACGCCCCTCCCGCCTCCCCCGGTGTGCTCAGGACTCGCAGGGTGCCGTAGCACTGAGCACTGCAGGGTGCTGGAGCACTGAGCACTGCAGGGTGCCGGAGCACTGAGCACTGCAGGGTGCCGTAGCACTGAGCGCCGCCGTGGGCGGTCTGTGAGTGAGTGGGCGTGCATGGCTGCGTCCCAATAAAACTTCATTAACTAAAGCAGTCAGCAGGCCGGGGCGCAGGGCCTGGGGGTGTCTGGCTGGATTCTCGCCAGGCTGGGACGGTGAGCAGGAGGCAGCAGGGTTCCTTCCCTTGCTGTTGTCCCTGGTTTTACCACAGGCAATGGCACAGTGGATTCTGGAAGTTGGTTTAAAGTTCACTTCCACGCTTTCTGGCCCCAGCTGAGCAGAGGTCGTCCATAGCTAAAGGCAGAGAGGGCAGAAGTGCTGCCAATTTAGAGAAAGGACGGCCTGCTCTGTCCAGGCAGTGCCCCTCGGGCAGAGGTGCTGCGCCCTCTCTCATGGCTTCCCTGACTGTGACCAGGCCTGAGAGTCCCAAGGCCTGGTGTGACTGGCATGGCCCTGTGCTTTCTCCAGGGGACGAAAGCAACGTTGCAAGGTCCCCAGGGAATGCTGCTCCTTCCACCTCATGAGGAAGAGGAAGGAGAGAGGTCACACCGTGCTGCTTGTGGTGGAGTGCGAGGCCACCGGAGGAAAGGACACCTTCAGGTGACGCAGTTCCCGCACCACCCTCTGCACCACCATGAGGGTGGGATGTCCGTCATTTGGTGGCCTCCTTTCTGGTCAGGACAGTTGGGGACAGGAAAGGATGAAGGATGTGTAGGTCCCATTTCTGAATCCTCCATCTTGTGCCAGGCTTGTGATTTTGCCTCAATCAGGCTCAGGACACAGATGGGTCACATTTCCAGGTGACATTGTTGTACCCAAAGGCTTGAGACCCCACAAAGACCACCAGAGACCACGAGCAATGCAAGCAACAAAGAGTCATTTATTAGCAAGCTCAAGCTTGGTCCTCTGCGTCCTCAACTGGTGACGCTAAGAGAGGCCCCGAGCCCTCTTTTAGCAGGGTTTTTATAATGAAAGGCAAGCAGTTTTACAGTGTTCTTTTAATTGGTTAACATTTGAACAGCTAAACATTAGTCCTCCTCTGGTTGGGTCCGGCCAATCTATTTGATTCTCACTGGGTCCTGCCAGAACTGAACAGTCCTAGTGGAAGAAGGGAGGAGGGAAGGGGTGAACTATGCAGGAGATGAGTCGGGGCTAAGGCCCCCCGTCCTTGACAGATAAGGTCTCCAGGCAACCGCACATTCCTCGGACAAATATCTCTTAACAACCTTGGTAAGCACAGGGGCCCAGCAGTCCTGTTTGTCCTTGAGACAGTTAGCAGCACAGATACCACCCTGCTCTCAACAACATCGGGCACCGGAGCTTGGTGAGCGTGGACATGTCACTAGGAAAGTGTAAGAGCCCATTTCCTCACTTTTCAAGCTGTTCTCAGCAGCTTGCTCGGCTGCTGTGCCTGGGTACTTGTCCACCAGCAGTGGCCTGTGTGTGAGGGTCACCCTCCGGTGGAGCCTGCTGTGTGGACCCAGCCCCGCCTGGCAAGATGTCCAGAGGCTGGGCGCCTGGGGGAGCCACTGCCCTCCTGCCAGTCCACCCCGAGCCCTCTGGCCCTGGCTCCACTGCTGTCCCCGAGCCAGAGGGGTGCTCAGCCGACTGAGAGGACCACATAAGGCCCTGAGGGTCTCCAGCCCTTCCCCAGGGCGTAAACACTGACTGGAGAGTGTCCCCAAAAGTCCTCCCCCTGGAGCTCAGGATGTGGACCTAGTTGCAGAAGAGTCTTTGCAGAAGCAATTAGTTCAATTAAAATGAGACTGCAGTGTACTCGGGGGCCCTAAGTCTAGCATGGACCGCGTCCTCACAAAGAAGAGGGGTGGACTGGCATGCAGAGGGGACACCAGGTGAGACGGGCAGAGCAGGCCCTGCCTCGCAGCCCTAGCCAAGGGCCACCAGTAGCCACTAGCCCGTGGAGGCCAGAAGGACCTCTGTGCAGCCTCCAGCACACGGGAGAATAAACCTGTTGTTCTAGGTCACACGGTTTGTGGCGATTTGCTACACAGCCACAGGACAGGAGCGCAGGACACAGCCCAGCCCCGTCAGGGCCCAAGGCCACAAATGTCAGGGACCAATTAACCAGAGCAAGTGGCCTTTCCCTTCCCTCTTGTCACCAGCGGCAAGGAGTCAAGGAGAGTACGTTTGGTCCGAGATCACTTGGCCTTTATTTGAGCTGATCACACCACACCGTAGTCACCTCACCTCCAGCCACACCAACGTCTCACGACTCAATCACTAAATCTCCGTAAGCCCCGGGTAAGCAAGGCTCCCTCCTCACTGAGACCCGTTCCCAGGTCCACTCCCGTGTGACGTGTCTTGAGTCGAAGGCAGCGACTCCCAGAGGCCGGTCAGGAGGACGGCTCAGGAGATCTCGCTGGGGAGCTCCCTCGGCCGGAGTCCTGGTGGCGAGGACGGTGGGAAGGCGAGGGAGGGCGGCGAGGTCACGCAGGCCGGGCGGAGACGTCTCAGGCGGGAGGCACACGGGCAGCTCCGCGGTCACCTCCACGGGAACGTCTCGGTCACGGTCAGGACGAGGGATGTTCCGCAAGCGACGAGCAAGTCAGCGAGTCTCCTCCAGGCTGGGCGCGGCACTGGCCCATCGGTGTAAAACGGAGACTGGGGCTGGGCTCAACACGAGTCCTTTTAAACCCTTTTTATCAGACCCTGCCAGCGGTCTCGTCAGGGGAAGGCAGTTGTCTTACTGGGGTCAGTTGCACGTGTCTCCAGCTTGGGGCAACGTCAGACTTATCTGGGGGCAACACCACCTCATTACCTGACCACAGCACAGAGCACTCAAGTTACTTCTTGCAAGTCACACAGCACACAGAGTGTCACACATTTCATTTTGCTCCTTATACCTCTCGACTGGTTACAGGCCTGGCCAGGCCGCACAGCCGAGTTAAGAGAGAGGAAGGAGAGATAAGAATCACAACAGCAGCCCAAGCCCTGTGGTCATCAGTGACGGCCTGCTCAGAGGCCATGCCTCTGCTGCTGTAGTTGCCAGGGCAGAGTCCCAGCTGGGAGCCAGGAGGGGAGGCCGGTTCCGATCCCTCTCCACCAATCCCTGGCCGCCAATGTCTAACGAGGAGTCCCCTCGCCTGCTACCGGGCGGCTTGGAGGGAATAAGACCCCAGCCCAGAAGAGAGACCCAGCAAGCAGTGTGAAGGGATTCCTCAGGAACCCACAGAGGCATTAATTTGGGCAAGAATTTGAAAATTCCGCTTTTGTACAGAATCTCCTCACTGGTTTTCTAAAGCAGTTTGTTTGGGTGGCAGAGCAGGACGGAGGACGGGAGCAGAGCTTCCTCATCCATGAAGCGTCCCTGGGGATCCGCATCTCTGCGGCCTTCCCACAAGGTGAGGTGCGGACCACGACACCTCCTGGTCTCCCCTGCGGGAGGCCCTGTGGACACCATGGGGACAGAGGGCGTGGAAAGAAGTGTGGCCACGTAGTGCACGACGGCCAGCCTCGCTGGACGGTCCTCGGCCCAGGCTGCCCTCCAACCAGGGCCTGGGCCTCCCTGCCCTGGGGGCCACTGGTGGGTGGACCTGAAGCCCCCACTGCAAGGAGCTTGCCCGCCCGGGGGCACCCGCACTCGGCTCCTGCCTCGGCACCCACCAGGCCCAGGTAGGACAGCAGGCCGGGGCCCCCTGGTGTGCTGAGCACCGTCCTGTCCTGATGGCCATGAGCTTGAGGCCTGCTGGCCCGACCCCCATGCAGACCCTCTGCTCACGCCCGCCATGCCCACTGTTTCGCTCTCAGACCTTCATTCACAAGGGTTTCTCCACCGTTTTAGAAGCGGTGGTCTCCTGGCGCCGGCCTAGTGGAGTGCATTTGTGCTGGTGTTCGCTGAGGGAGCGGATCACGGGCTTGAACCCTGGACGCTGCCCCACCACGCCACTCCATGGCCACAGTCACATTGGCATCTGGTTCAAGCGTGAGCTAGGAGGGGAACGTGCTCCCACGGGCAGCCTGTCCCTTCCCAGCAAGGCCAGCCGCTGTTAACAGTGGGGATGGTACAAAACAAGGTGCAGACTCTCCTATTGCTAATTTTTATACTTTTGGTTGAAGTCAGCATTTTGAAGATCATCAAAGTAAAGAATTAAAGGTCAAACTGAGGTTCTTTGTTGTTGTTGAAAAGAGAGAAATAATAACAACTATAACTCAAAAGAGGAACCATTCTTCTTAAAACAGAAGAAGCCGAGGACCATGAACTGGAAATCCCAAGGGTGAGACTCCGGGGCCCAGCCCGGCAGCCTCGCCCCGCGGTGAGCTCGTGTGGTCGGCTTCACGTGTGCTGGCTTTGCGGTTTTAATTTCACTGCTCTGTCTCTGGTTTTTAGCCACGTGACACACTGCGGCTCCACACGAGGGACAGAGACAGGAAACCTCCAACAGGCTCCTGGGGTTCCGCACGCTTTCCTTGATGGAGAGGCTCCACGGCAGCCCGGGAAGCGCTGGGGGAGGACAGAGCCCGGCTCCGTCACGGGGTGCCCGCTGCTGTTTCAGACCTGCTCTGCAAGGGGCTGGGGTCTCTGGAGCTGTCGGGAGGGCCCGGGGGCGTGGGGTGGTCGCTCGTAGCTTCCAGTCTGCTCTGCACAACTCAGTTCACACTCGGGACGAGGCCCGAGGGCAGCTGCCGCCAGCGAGAGGTCCTGAGCCACATCAGCGCTGCTGAGAGCCACACCCGTGTGAGGGCTTCCGGAGCCTCCGGCCGACCCTGGAGTGCGGCAGGGAAACCGAGGCGCCGGCCTGGTCTTGGGGAGGGAGGGTGTCCGAGGAAAGGGGCTCATTCCAGCCCCCAGCTGACCTGAGCCCACAGAGGCCTGGCCAGATGCAGGGAGGCCACCACCTGGCTGAGGCTCCTGCTGAGGTGCTAAGGCTCCTGGGCTGCCCCGGGCCTCAGCAGACACTGGAGGGCTGGGAAGGCAGAGCTGGCAGGGGACAGTCGGCTGGCCACTCTGCCGCCCTGGGCTTGTGGTGGTCCCTCCTTAGCGGTGGCTAGGTCTCGACTTTTTCCAGGCCCGGAACACCTCCCCTTGTTGGGAGCAGGGCTTCGGGTCTCTGATTAAGGTCTGTCCCGGCACCTGAGCACGTCCAAGTCTGGCCAAGGGATCTTCTGGCCAGGTTGCTCCCCGAGGCAGCTCCCAGCGGTGGCCCCTGAGCTTTGGTGGCCATTCCCTCACCTGCTGACTGGAGCAATTCCGTTCTTTCAACCAGAAACACAACAGGAAATTGGCATTCTTGGGCTCAGGGGACTAATTTCTAGTTTCCACCAAAAATATGTTAGAAGCATCTAATACTAAACAGACATTGTCTGAATGTCTTGCTGTTGTTTTTATTTTCCAAGTTTCACATTATTTCAAGTTAAAACTCATTAGAAAGCAGCAAACTGACTATCTTAGCCCCCCCAAAATCACATCTCTGAATAAGAAACTGATGCTGTTCCCTTGGATTCCAGGGGAAAGCCCACCTGGGAACACTTCCTCACGGCTACTTACAGGCTAAAGAATTATACACTGTTCAGCTTTAAAAAATGAAAGGAAGGAAGAAAGAAAGGAGAGAGGGAGTAGGGAAAGGGAAGAGAAGGAGGCAAATATATATAGAGAGAGCACCAGGCAGCTCTGGATTCTTTACTTACTGTGTGACCTTGGGCAGGTAACTTAACATCTCTGTGCATCTGTAACCAGAATCAAAAGTTTATTCACTACATAGAGAAGTTATGAAGATGAAATTAGTTAAGACATGGAAGTACTTAGGACCACACCTCCCAGATAGGACTGTGTAATGCAGCCAGCACCATAGTAGTGTGGGCATGTTCACACAGGGCAGGGTCGGGGGGGTGTGATGGGAATTCTGTTTTTCACTTGCTTGCATTTGCTGAAGGAACCTTGTGACAGACACAGGGACAGCTGAATGTTACCTAAGGAGGGCCTGGGAGGGGCTGGGAGGAGCCAGGGATTTCTACCTATGCCTGTATTTAATGAATACGTGGGTCTGCATTTTATAGTATGTGCATATTTGTCCATTTAAGCCATGTGGGTGTGTTTTCTGTTCCACACACACGCACACCACACACACACTGACACCACTTCAATGTCTTTGAAATTTCTCAGCCGGAGCCCAGAAGAACCTGCAACCAGCTCCTAGGCAGGGAGGAGCCCTGTGGAAATCTCTGACCCCTGGCCCCTGGCCCCTGGCCCCTGACCCCTGACCCCTGGGGAGGCCAGCTGGGCAGCTCCCCTGCAGCAGCAGCTCATGGCTCAGGGAGAGCCCCGGAGCCACCCTTGCTCTGGCCCCCTTCTCGACTGGTGCCTCTGACTCGCCCTCCTGGGGACGGTGGATAAGTGACCACAGCCCCGTCCACTTCTGAAGCTCTAGCAGCAGCCAGGCCTGCCGGGGGCAGGGGCACACCCTCTGCCATCAGAGATCCCCAAGCTGGGATTTTTATCTCCAGCTGGCAGAGGAGGAAACCGAGTCACGGCCCTGAGCGACACAGGTGAGCAGAGCTGCCAGCCTGGCCAGAAGGTCCCTGCGGTCCCCACGCGACCCACCGCAATCTCTTCACTGTCCCCGCGAGAATGCCCTCCCTCCTTCCGCTCTCCCGGGCCGCTTATGTCTGACCATAGGCCACACTGGTGTGTCCCTGTCCGAGGATCCCGCTGGGGAGGGAGCCAGGCTCCCGGGAGGAGCCCGGGAGGAGCCCGGGAGGAGCCCGGGAGGGAGTGGGAAGCGCTCCCTCTCTCCCGAGGACCTCTGGACACGTCTGCCCCAATGCTGCTCCTGAGGTCCGGCCTGGCCTCGCTGGACGGCCCAGTGCTGGGGCTGTGGGCGTCGTCAGGGTCTGCGGCCAGTGTCCCCTGCTGTCGGTTCTCAGGTGGCTGTGCGTCCTTCCCACCTGTCCTGTGGGGACCAGACCCCTACCCCAGAGTGTCCCACCACGGGGAGTCCCTTCAGTCCTGGCTGCGCTCATGCTGGGCATGGTCAGCAGCGCCCAAGGCAGGGATTCTAGCAGCTGGACTCAAGGCAGGCAGCAGGGACAGGTCCTGCTGAAAATGAAAGAAAATGCCTCTTGTTACTGCAGGGCCCAGACAGGAGGGTCCCCGTCCCCTTCCCAGATGCGCCAGGGTACCGAGCTTCCGATTGCAAAGGGACGAGAGGTGGCCTTCAGAAACTCACTGCCTGCCCCGCCCCAGCCCTCGTCCTCCCGTCCTGCCCCCCACGGGCTGCTGTCCAGCTCCTTGTGTTTCTGGGCCTGTAAAGGATGGGAGCGTCCAGGGCTGGGGCCGGCGCTCGGCGGTGGAGCACTTGCCTGGCTCGCGTGAGGCGCTGGGTTCCGTCCTCAGCACCACAAAACAATAAATAAAATAAAGGTATTGTGTCCACCTACAACTAAAAAAAAAAAAAAATTAAAGAAATAGAACGGAAGAGTCCAGAGGGACAGGGTGACGTGGGCCAGGCAAGGCAAAGGGTAGAGCTCCCCCGCTGGGAGCTGTGACTGCCAGGCTCACAGCAAATGGAGCCCAGGGACCCTTCCCTCCTGTTCGAGGCAAGCGGCCTGGGCACCTCTTCCCAGCAGAGAAGCTGACTGGACCAGGCACAACACACAGGCGCAGAGCCCAGCTGCCAGGCCGCACCCAGCAGGCCCAGGGGGCTGGTCCTCGTTACCAAAGCTGGAGAGACAGGCCACATGGGAGGGCCTTTGTCTCTGGCCTATGGCCACCGAGCCTCCAGCCGCACCAATTCCCTGAAGCTCCTCGCACAGTCTGGTCTGGTCTCATTGTCCAACGCAAGCTCCCTGTGGCTGGAGGACCGGTGCAAGAGCCTGGCCATCTCACGCTGCCCTACACGAGACAGGCCGGCGTGGCCGGCAAGCCTCCCACAGCCCGTCCGCCATTTCTCTAAAAGGTGGAGGCAACTGGAAAGTTAGGGGATGAAACCCGCCCAGGACAAAAGGCGCTCCCCAGGCAGGAGGAGGCCGCTGGGCACCAGGGCAGGCAGTGTCCCAGGCAGGAGGAGGCCGCTGGGCACCAGGGGAGGCAGCGTCCCAGGCAGGAGGAGGCCGCTGGGCACCAGGGCAGGCAGTGTCCCAGGCAGGAGGAGGCCGCTGGGCACCAGGGGAGGCAGTGTCCCAGGCAGGAGGAGGCCGCTGGGTACCAGGGCAGGCAGCGCCCCAGGCCCCGGCTCAGAGGGATGGACAGGATGGAGCTGCTGTGTCTGAGAGAACAGCATGTACATTGGGGACACGAGGAATTCCATCACTTCTTTAAGCTCTCTGGGCCTGGCTCCGTGTTCTTGCTCAGAAACACGTTCTAGGAGAGAGGTGGAATGTTCCGGCACAAATCCTTCCTGGCAGAGGAAACAGGAGCCGTTTCTCTCCCCACCGACCAGCTCACTGGCCAGCTCCAACCATGCAGACCCGCTCCGAAGACGACCTCCCCCTCCCCCTCCTCCCATCCCCCTCCCCTCCTCCCCCTCCCCCTCCTCCCCCTCCCAGGGCACGCAGGCAATTCACCATTGCATTATTTATGACTCAGCCTCTTCAGGGCAGGAGCCCCCAGCAGGCCTTCTCCGTGCTCCTGGCTCTCCCCACCCGGGCCCTGTTCTCTCCCTGTGCTTCCCTAACGAGCCCGGCATGGAGGTCGGCAGCCTCTGTCCTCCAGCAGCCTCCTCTCCTCTCACCCTACCACAGCGCGTGGCTCCCTTCATCTTGAAGCAGAGGACGGCCCTCTGGAGAGCAGGCTGGACTTCAGTGCTCTTCAACCCCCGACCCCTCTTCACCAAGGACTGTGGCCTGAGAAGAAGTGGCAATGAAATGCCACTGGACCGTCCTCAGTACAGGATCAGGGCCACTGGTCTGCTTAAAGGGACCTGCGGTCAGTCCTTTTGCACGCAGGCCACACCGCCCCCTGCTGGCTGAGAGGCTCATCTCCCTGTTTATGCTCTGTGGGGGCTCTGCCCTCTACCGGCAGGAGAGGGCTGATCCCCAGAAGCAAGACAACCTGTCCGTCACCACCAAAGATGTCTGCATGGCAACCAGGGCTGTCAGCGCCTCCTCACTGGGGGGGCTGCAGGGGGCCCAGGAAGTCATAGCCAGCCCTGGCCCATCCAGGGCTCGCGGATGACCTCATGGCCTCTGTCCACCAAGGCACGTGCATCTACCACCTGCAGGAGGCTGGACTGGTTCCTCCAAGCTGGTGAACCCCAAGATTTGCTGGGCAACTGATGTCAATGCATACAGCTCTCGTCACGTTAGGTCCTCCGGGTTTATGTGTTGCACCTGGGATGTACCACGTCTGTTACCAGCTGCCTTTGCAAGGAGAGCGAAGAAAGTTGGGGACTTTGTCCCTTCTCCACTGGCCATCATAACCCGTGACAAGTGAATCAGATGCCTCTCCTTGGGTAGCCCCATTCAAGACCAGGTGCCCAAACATGAGCACCCGAGAGAAGTCTCTGGGTGTGTAGCCCTGCAGCCGCCCAGGCCTGGAGAGGGAGCAGGTGTGGCCTCCTTCCTCCTGGACACGGGCTGGGAACCAGAGCCGGCGATGGCCGGGGAAGACAAGTGTAACACGGCACTCTCTAGTAGGTGCCTTAAAAAAGAAAGAAACCCGTGAGACTAATTTTAATCATGTAATTTATTTAGCTGGACATATTCAAAATATCATTTCACTGTAACTTTTTTTTGCAAGCCTCTTAGCGCGACATCTTCAGGCTTTGGATCTCCGGCCCTTGGGCTGGTTCAGGATGACCCCCTCTGGAGATCCGTAAGCAAGTCTTTCTGCACAGACCTTATTCCCGAGTGAGGTCACGTTCTGAGGTCCTGGGTGGACAGGAATGGGGGACACTGTCCAATCCGTACCACCGGTGAACCCCTGTTTGGAAGGGGTGAGACAGGAGGGAGGCTGCCCACGTGTCTAGACCGTGGTTGGCACCCAGGGCCTCTCACGGACTCTCATGGTGGCAGTGCTCGGGAAGGCCACGGGCCCTGCCTCAGCTGCTCTGCAGTCTCCCCTGACCCCTGGTCCCTCCGCGGCCCCCATGGCTGGTTGGAAGAGCCCTGTGGACACTCGTGGTGGCCAGGTCTGCTGCTGCATCTGGTGACCAGACCCGTGTGGGGTCTGCCCCAGGCCCTTCCCTTCTGCTGGCCTCACCCGGGTCCTCAGAATGGCAGCACCGAGCACCGAGGAGGTAGAGCCTCAGGCCTTGTGGACACAAAGGGTCAAGGTGCTCTTCTCGGCTCTGAGACTTATCCTCAGTGGCTCTGCGTCTTATCCTCAGCGGCTCCCAAAGGTCAGACTCGTTGGGCCCCCCTCTGCGTGATGCAAATATTCGCTCAACCTGGCTCTAAAATGAGGATTGCTCTGTCCTCCTTCCTAGAAATCTGGAAATGGGTTGGTTGGATCCACGTATTAAGCTGGGCTGTTGAGGACCAGGGCACCTTCTATCTCTCTCGGCTCTGCCCAAGAAAGCCTTTCCTCCACGTACATATTGCACCATCCAGGAGAAAATAAGGCTGGCTTCCAGAGCGCTTCTCAGAAAAGCGGCGAGCCCTTCCTCCCCCAGGCGACCCTCTGCTTTGACTCCCTGGCAGGAAGTAGGTGGCACACCTGTCTCTAAACACATCTCTGTGGTCAGGGGAATTCTGCACACAGACAACTTTAGGGCAGAGTGACTCTGGATGATCCCTGGGTAGGAGGAGGGATTCACCTGACCATCTCTGCAGCATGTGTAGGTCCACCCCGCTTAAACTGTGGTCTTTACCAGATGGGGAGGGACAGGATGTGGGGAGTAGGTCTGGCTGGACAGCTAGGTCAAACCTGGCTTTACCCCCAGAAACGTCCCAAGGAAATGCTCAGAAATGCCAGAAATGATTTCTGCACAAGCATATTCATTTTGGATTTCTTTATAATTGCAAACCACTGGAAACCATCTAAATTGGATTGTAAGCATCTATTTGATGGTGTTACCATCTGGCAGTCTGGGTTCATTGTCTCCACTCAGCGAAGAATTGAGAACAGGACACAGATAGCAAACAAGCAGCAAGTTCATTGCAAAAGCGACAGAGACAGACTTCTCCAAAGAGAAGGGCCCAGAGCTGGGAGTCCGGTGGGGGACTAGCCTGTGCTTCCCATGGTCCCTGGAGTTTCCTCCTCTCCTTCTCCCCTCCCTGTCCTCGAGCTCCTCACCTTATTGACCAGTGGCCCCTCTGTCCACGCGTCTGTTTAGTTTTCCTGTTGGGTTCTCACTTAGGAGCGAGTACGAAGTGTCTGTCTGGGTCCCCCGCTGTGTCCACCAGCAGGAAGGAAGGCGAGCTCAGCAGAAGACCCTCCCCGTCCCCTGTGCCAGCCCTGCCCGGCCCTCACTGGCCCTCCTGCCCTGGCCGCCCAGGCCCTCTGCGTCTCCCTCGATGGCGTATCAGAACCATTTAAAGAGCATTGTATTACGTGGGAAAAACGAATCGCATTTCCAAGGACTGGTACGCAGTGCGAGCTTGGTTTGGAATCTGGGCACATGGGCGAAAGAATGAAAGGAATACACCAAAAGTCTTCATCTCTGAGAGGCAGGCTCTCCGCTTTCTTTGTGTTTTTCATGTTTTCCATGCTGATCCGACAGGCAGGCATTACTTACGTGTGTCACTATCCCAGCTCCTGTCACAAAAAGCCACACCCTGAGCAGCTGGAGCAGCAGAAATCACATGGCGGCTCTGGAGGCTGGAAGCTGGGATCAGGTGTGGCAGGGCCCACTCCTGCTGAGGGTTTGAAGGGAGACTTGGAGCTGCTGGCAGGGCTTTTGGGGACTGGTGTTGTGACTTGTCTCCAGTCCTGTGGGGACCCGTGACGTGCCCAGGCTCGTGTGTGCACTGCCTGCCGCTGAGCTGGAAGTGAGCTGGCGACAGGCTCCGTGCTGCTGCCCCCTGAGCGTATCTGGTGGTGGGGCAGGAGGGCATAGAATCAGGCGAGGAGGCGGCGTGTCCTTGCGGGTGAAGGGGCAGCTGTGTTGTCCCCCGGGAACCCGCAGGGCTGCTTTCTCCCCAGATGATGAGGCAGCAGAAGATGTGCTCCAAAGAGGGTCAACTCTGAGGGCAGAGATGTCTGGGACACGGGGACTGTCTTCCCTACAGCGGTGTCTTCGTGGGAGGTGACCGGGTGAGGCAGGGCCTTGTGTGCTGGCCTCTGCCGTGTTTGAGGAAGCGTGGCCCGTGTGTGGTTCTATGGGAGCTGAGACGAGGAGGACTCTCCTGTGCCCAGTGGGTTGCGTTACTCTGGGGCCCCTTGCCTGCTGGTCTGAGTGAGCGCATAGTCCAAGGTCAGCTTCTCCCTGCCCCAGAGTCTTTCTCCTGTGAGGGGTAGGGAGGGATGAATGGGTGGATGGATGGATGGATGGATGGATGGATGGATGGATGGGTGGATGGGTGGATGGATGGCTGGATGGGTGGATGGGTGGATGGGTGGATGGGTGGATGGATGGCTGGATGGGTGGATGGGTGGATGGGTGGAAGGTTGGGTGAATGGGTGGATGGGTGGATGGATGGGTGGATAGATGGAGGAGGGGTGGTTGGGTGGATGGGTGGATGTGTGACTGGATATGATACCATCATTTAATGGTGATGAGTTCTGCTCCTTCTAATGTAGAAGTTTGAACACTAGAGAAGCAGCCAAGGCAAACATATTAAGCAGGTTTTATTTAAAGGTAATAATACAGATTTCTCCCAGCAGGAAGAAGGGGGCCATGGCTGATGTTCTAAAGTCCCAAGAAGAGAGCGCTCCCTACATCTTTTATAGGTTAAGGTCTCTTTTGTTCTCCAGTTCTCTCCCCCCTTATCTCTCCTTCCTGCCTAGTGACTAGGCCTGGTTTTGCATTAAGTGAGAAGCCATGGGCCGGGGGAGGGCCAAGGTGATTCAGGCAGGTAAGGGCCCAGGGGGCATTAATTAGCAGCTCCTTGCTTGCAGTCCTTGATAAAGGCAGGTAAATTTGGTAATCAATGGGCTCTGGAGATCCTTGACATTCCATTCTTCCAGGGGCAGTCTCCAACTTCCAGAGGTAGGTGGCTTCATGGCTTTCCTCCATTTGACCCGATCCCCTATTTCTACACTAACTACCTGTCCTTAATTCTGACTTCAGATAGATGAATGGATGAATGGATGGGTGGGTGGATGGATGGATGAGTGGGTGGTTGGGTGGATGGATGGATGGATGGATGAGTGGGAGGTGGGGTGGATGAATGGATGAGTGGGAGGTTGGGTGGATGGGTGGATGGGTGGATGGATGAATGGATGGATCTTCCATTCTCAGTAGATTTTGCATCCTCTTGTTTGCTCTTCACACCTCTGCCCAAGTTCAAGGTCCTCTGTCGGGTTGTCACACTCACTGTTATGCTGTCCCCATTCAGGATTTCACGACACTTATGCTTCTCTGAGGACGGGATTTTCTGTGTCACCTGCAGACTGCAGAAGCCAAAGTCTAGGGGCAGGGGCTCCCCCAGGGGCAGTCGCCCCGTGGTCCTGTCGCTAGGGCTCAAGGTAGCATTAGGGTGGAAGTAGCCCCTGCAAAGAGACCTGCAGAGGCAGTACTAGGACAGGTATAAGTGCCCAGGCTGCCATAACTAATGAGTGCCCAGGGTGGGCACAGTGGCTGCAGCTACCATGGCTTCTCTCAAAGCTGGGGAGGCTGGAAGTCCAAGTCACGGGGCCTTAGGACTGTGCTCTCCAGGGGTCTGGGGCCAGCCCCTCCCTCCTCCTCTCCCAGCTCCCTGGCTGCTCCTCCTTGGTGCCCTCAGCCCGCGGGCGCTGTCCCTCCCGACTCCTGCGTTTCCAGGGACCTCCTCCGTGTATCTCTTCTCCCTCAGCTGCTGGACTCAGGGACACCCCACTCCAGTCTGACTCGTCCTCCTTGACTCCGCCTGGGAAGACCCGGCTTTCCCATCGGCTCACTCTGGGCCGGTGGATGGGCCTGCACATCTCTTTTCGGGACACAGGCTTCTAGAAGAGAAGTACAGCTCCAGCTTCACCCCCTCCCCCACCCCACATCTGGAGCCAAACCCAGGAAAGTTTCCCCAGGGAAAGTCTGGTGGTGGGAAGCCAGGCTGCTGCTCCAGGCGGCGGTTGTGAAACCTCAGGAATGTGCAGCCTCAAACTTCCTTAACCTGAGACAGTGAGACATCCCAGCATCCCGAGAACAGCGCCTGCAGCGGTGCCTGCCTCCCCGTGTGGATCTCTGCGGCCTTCAGGTGAAGGTCTTTCAACCCCTGCCAGCCGGCCTGCCCCGAGGCCGCCACTCCCAGGCTCCTCCCAGAGGTCAGCAGGCTCAGTCATGGGGTTCTGGCAGGAGCAGCCTCCCAAATCCTGCCGGGTGGTGCTGGCAGGGTCTCTGCCTGAGGCTGGCCCTCACCCACCACGCGGTGGCTTTGGCTCAGAGCCCCCACTGCCCCGGCCCATCTCTGTCCCAGCCTACTGCCCACCAGGGGCCTGTAAGCCCTTGGCTTCATGCTGGACAGGGCAGCGACCAGGTCTGGGGAGGCAACCATGCTGGGAAGGGGCTGGAGGACCTGGCTGTCCCTGAGGAGGTGGTCAACCCGTGGGGGGGGCAGCCGGGGAGTCAGCCTTAGGCAGAGTCTCCCTGGGGTCCTTGTGTAGGATGGGCTCCCAGGCAGGCCCCGCCGGGGTTGTGGGGCCAGGGGACACAGGCAGGCTCTCAGGAGGGGCTGTGACTTCCTCTCCTTGGCCTCCTCTCTTGGTTCCCAAGGTGAGTAGGATCACCTCTGGGATCCCTTCCAGGTCCTGCCACTACTTGCCTCTGCCCCAGGGGATGGGGCCGCGTCTGCTCCGAACCAACAAGCACAGCTTGTCCTCTGCCTTGGGGGTGCCGAGTTCCCAGGCCCCCGCCCTCCTCTGCTCAGGAGGACCGCAGGGCAGGCCCCAGGGGCCAGGACCAGACAGTGGCGCAGCGCCCCTGCCCCCCACTCCCTGCAGGACTGTCACCGTCCGGAAGTTAATACTCCGAATCCAGGACAGCGCATTCCCTTCCCATGGGGCCCACCAAGTCGTGTGGCCAGTCCTGCCCTGGTCTAAGGGGAGATGGAGGTTCCCCCTTCAAAGTCAGACCAAGGCCGGGAGGGGAGGAGGGGGAGGAGGAAGGACACCCAAGCCACGGGGCAGGGGGTTCCAGCGTGAAGGGCAAGTGGGCCGTGGGCTGGGAGGTTCACTCGGGCACCTCACACCCTGGGCCGCGCTTCCAGGTTTGGATGGGGGGCATGGATTGCATGTGGGGAGCCAAGAGAGGCACTGGGGGGGATCGGGATCCTGGCACCACGCCTCTCTTCAAAGAGTCTGCAGCCATAGTTGGGGACAGGCAGTTAGTGTAGAAGTAGGGGATCGCGTCAGATGCAGGAAGTGGAGGCCAGGAACGCCAGCTGCCTTTGGAAGTTGGAGATGCCCAGGGAGAACGGAATGTCAAGGACCTGCAGAGCCCATTGATAACCAAATTCCCTGCCCTTGTCCAGGACTGCAGGCTGGGAGCTGCTAATTAGTGCCCCCTGGGCCCTCGCCTGCCTGAATCACCTGGCCTTCTCCCTGCCCATCGCTTCTCACTTTATGCAAAACCGGGCCTAATCCCCTAGGCAGGTGTCCCGACCCGCGGGACATCAACACGGGACCGCAAACCTGAGAGAGAAGGAATGAAGGGACAAGAGACGCAGGGAGAGGCAGCAAGACAGGAATTCTGATCAAGCTGCAAATTTTTATTGTTCACACAGGGGTATTTATACTGAGGGAAGGAGGGGTGTGACAAGGTGCAGGCTGGTTGGCTGTGTTCTTCTGCTGGGTTCCTGATAGGGTGCAAATTCGCGCCGGCCAGGAGGTGAGGTTCGCGCCGCCGGGAAGGTGAAGTTTGCGCCGGCGGGAAGGGAGGGGCGCTGCTGCTTATTGTAAAGATCAGAATGTTCTCAGAATAAGAACTTCTTGGTCCCTGACATTTCCCCCTTTCTTATATAAAATTATTGACCATTTTTCGATAGCCATATTTTAAGGGGGTGATAGAGGCTATGCGCTGAGGCGGGGGCGCGGCTTGCCCGAACAGGTACAGAGCTGGAGTGACAATCCCTCGGGAACTGCGCCTGTCTTAGGTTGTCCGTGGCAGAGCAGCATCCTTACCCGTCATTGGATAATGAGGCTCTAGCCCTCATTTCCTGTCTTAGGTTGGTATGAGCTCTCACGAATCTTACCCGTCATTGGCTGTCCAGTTCAGCTCACAGGGGTGATGGTCTTTTAAGATCATCATCACGATCCATCATCTCCAGTCGATGGTAATGAACCTGAATAGGTTTCGCCTGTATAGCCTCAATTTGAGCTTTAAGAAAAGCCATGATCTTGTTGAATATCAAAGGACCTATAGATACAATAAGCAGCAAGCAAAGGAGGGGACCTAAGAAGGGAAGAAGATAGGGAAGGAGTCCACTGAATCCAGTCCATAGTGGATTATCAGCCAGTGCTTGTCGGCGTTTTTCTGAGTCTTCCTGCAGCTGTTTGATCTTGTCCTTAACAATTCCTGACTTGTTGGCATAGAAACAGCATTTTTCCTGCAAAGACAGACAAATGCCTCCCTGTTCGGCAGTTAGAAGGTCTAAACCTCTCCTATTTTGTAGGACCACTTCTGCTAAGGAATCCACCTGATCTTGAAGATCTTGTATGGTGCTTGAGAGTATCTGTACATCAGAAATCAATTGTCTGGATAATTTTGTATATTGAGTAAGAGAGACCCCCAAACCAGCAGTACCTGAGGCCACTGCTGTAGAGGTTGTGCAAGAACAGGGTCTGTCATTCAGGGGATTTTTCGCATAGATTGTTAGCTGCATCTATAAGAGAGGAAGATTCATCCTCAGGGGGAAGGTTTCCGTCCCTGGGTTGTGGTAAATCATTGACCTGTTTGACCAGGCGTTCTGGTAACCATCTTGGGGCTGCTTGTTCTTGATCTAAAATACAAGCTGAGCCTCGTCCCCAAATGAGGACGGGATCTGGGCCTTTCCATTTATTTGTTAAAGGATCGCGCCACATAACAGATGGGCGAGCAGAATTAGAAGAGGGATGCCAATGTCTGTCTGCGGTCGAATGTCCTTCATTGTCTAGGGTAAGAAAGTTAAGAGCAAATAATGCATGATTAAGGCGATCCCTGGGAGTGGTAAATGCAAGGGAAGAGGCCTTAAGGCGGGTAAGCCAGGTTTTTAAGGTGAGGTGTGCACGTTCCACAATGCCTTGACCTTGAGGGTTATATGGAATTCCAGTAGTATGAGAGATTTGAAGAGTGGCACAAAACTGTTTGAACTTGGTACTGGTATATGCAGGGCCATTATCTGTCTTAATATGTGCTGGCTTTCCCATTATGGAAAAGGCTGAGACAAGATGAGAAATGACATCCTTGGTAGCTTCTCCGCAATGCGGTGATGCAAAAATAAAGCCACTAAAGGTATCTATGGAAACATGTATGTACTTTGTTTTCCCAAATTCAGGAAAGTGAGTAACATCCATCTGCCAAATCTGATTGGGCAGTAATCCTCGAGGGTTAACACCCAGATGTTGAATAGGAAGGGAGACAACGCAAGCAGGACACGCTTTTACAATTTCCCTTGCTTGTTGCCTGGTAATTTTACAAAGTAGCCGAAGGCTCTGAGAATTTAAGTGGTGAAGTTTGTGTAAATCTGTGGCCTCTTGGATGGATCCAATAAGAACTGGGAAAAGGGACCGAGTGGCTGCATCAGCCTGAGCATTACCCCGTGATAGGGGACCGGGAAGATCAGAATGTGCTCTAATGTGTCCTAAGAAAAATGGATGTTTTCTAGCCTGAATTAGTCGTTGAAGCTGGTTAAACAAAAAGGCTGCGTTGGAGGAAGCCTTAATGGCGGGTGAAATCTCCAATAGGGGCACAGAATGGGCAATGTAAGCACTGTCTGTATAAATATTAATAGGTTTATCAAAAAATGTCATAAAGACTTGTGTTATAGCAAACAATTCTACAAGCTGTGCTGATGGATAGGCAGTGTCAAAGGTGGTGGGCTGATTATCAACAACAAAGGCTGCACGGCCATTGCTGGAGCCATCTGTAAAAACGGTAAGGGCTTGTGGAATAGGAGCCTTCCGAGTAACCCGAGGAAAAATAAATGGATGTAACTGAGCAAAATGCAAAAGGGGGTCATTGGGAAGGTGGTTATCGATTATTCCCAAAAAGCCTGATAGAGCAATACCCCATTCATCCCTCGTCTGTAGCAAAATTTGGGTTTGATCCTTAGTGTATGGAATCAGAATGCTATCAGGGTCTTTGCCAAAATGTTGTCGAGAAAGCAAGCGGCCTTTAATAATGATAGAAGCTACCTGAGCAGGATAGACAGCAATAACTTTAGAGGATGTGGCGGGCAAATGAACCCAAAGCAAGGGGCAACCTTTATTTTTAAAATATGGATCCCGCTGCCAGAATAGTCCTGTGGGTGTATGAGGGGTGTGTAATATAACCAAAACCAAAGGAAGGTTATAAGATATTTGTGTAACAAATTGTTGAGCAATGGCTTCTGTGACTTGAATTAATGCTTGCTGTGCCTCGGGAGTAAGCTCTCGAGGAGAAGAAGGGTCAGAATCTCCCCTTAAAATATCATTAAGAGGCAAAAGCACATAGGTGGGCAGTTTTAAATATGGTCTTAGCCATTGGATATCCCCTAGTAGTTTTTGGAAATCGTTAAGAGTGTGGAGATGGTCCACACGCAATTGTATATTAGGGATTTGAATTTGATTAGTTTGAAGTTTGAGGCCCAAGTAGGTGTAGGGGTCCTGTGTCTGAACCTTATCAGGGGCTATCTGAAGCCCCAAGGCAGTAAGGGCTTTATAGAGATCCAAATAACAATTATTAAGATCATAGGTATTAGGTGCAGCAATTAACAAATCATCCATATAATGTAATATATAAACTTGTGGCCACCGCTCTCTCACAGGGTCTACTGCTTGAGCAACATATTTTTGGCAAAGACTAGGGCTGTTAGCCATACCCTGGGGAAGGACCTTCCATTGAAATCTTTGCATAGGGCCCTGAAAATTGATGCGGGGGAGGCTGAAAGCAAAATAGGGTCTGTCATCAGGATGTAAAGGAATAGTAAAAAAGCAATCTTTTAAGTCGATGACCATTTTATAATAGTCCCTAGGAATAGCTACCGGTGTAGGGATGCCTGGCTGTAATGCCCCCATCGGGCGCATAACCTTATTGATAGCGCGCAAATCCTGTAAAAGGCGCCATTTGCCTGATTTCTTCTTAATAACAAAAATAGGAGTATTCCAGGGTGAGGTTGAGGGTTCCACATGGCCGGCTGTCAACTGTTCCTGTACTAACATAGAGGCAGCCTCTAATTTTTCTTGGGTAAGGGGCCACTGATCCACCCACACAGGAGTTTGAGTTTCCCAAATAATTTTGTCTGCATGGGGTACAGGAGGGTCAGGGACCGACACTAAAAATCCACATACCCAAGTCCAAATTTGTCTGTTTTTTGTATGGGCTGTACAGGCTCAACCTGTCCTTGTCCTAGCCTCCCAAGGCCTGTACCAGGGATAAAGCCCATACGAAGCATTTGATGAGTGACTAAAGAGTCGGGACTAGCAAGAATAACTTTCATTTGGCTTAGAATGTCTCGTCCCCAAAGGTTGACAGGGAGATCAGGAACAACAAAGGGGGTAACGGTTCCTTTATTCCCTGTGTTATCTTTTGTGTCAGTCCAATTAAGCACCCTGGAGCTAACTAAGGGGTTTCTTGATTGCCCTATTCCTTTAAGGTCAGTTAGTGATGAGGTGAGGGGCCATTCTGATGGCCAATATTTTTGAGAAATAACTGTGGCATCCGCACCAGTATCTAGGATCCCTCGGAATTTCTTTCCTTCAATAAATAAGGTAAGAGTGGGTCTTTTGTGGGAGATAGGTTGGACCCAATACACATCAGAGGAACCTAAGGAGGCTGTGTTTCCTGGTGAATTTCCTGAATTGAGGGGAAGGAGTATTAATTGTGCAATTTTTGTTCCTGCAGGGATGGCAGCTACTCCGTTAACAGCTGTGGCCAGTATTTTAATTTCTCCAGTGTAATCATCATCAATGATGCCAGGGAAGACCTGAACACCTTGTAAGGTGGTAGGAGCTCTCCCAAGAATAAGAGCACACATATGAGGTGGAGGGGGGCCTACAACCCCAGTGGGTATTATTTGAGGTCCTTGCATAGAGTCTAATATTGTATCGGTGGAGGCACAGAGGTCCAATCCTGCGCTGCCTGGGGTAGCACGTTGGAGGGAGGTGATTGTGGAGAAGGACAGGGAGCCTGGATTGGGTTGGGAGTCTGAGAGGGAACAAACCTTATTGCCCCTGGGTTTGCTCTGGGGGTGGTCGGGGCCAGGGGCTGGCCCCGAGAGGAGTTTCCCGAGAAGTTAGAGGGAATAGGCTGTCCAAGGGCATTGGTCTTGGATCTACACTCCTTGGCCCAGTGGCGACCTTTACCACATTTAGGGCAAAGGGTGAGCGGAGGTGGTTTAGCCCCTGTTTGAGGAAATATGGGTCCTTGACCCAGTTTCCCTGTTGGGCAGTCTCGCGCAAAATGGCCAGGTTGTTTGCAAGTAAAGCAAGTACGTGGGCCAGGGTGGTGAAGGGCCTTGGTGAAGGCGGCACCAATGGCGAGACCCATGGCATGGGCTGTTCCTACCCCGGCACACAGCCTAATGAAGTCAGAAAGGTCCCCTTTATCTTTGTGGGGCCGAAGAACATCTTGACATATTGGGTTGGCATTTTCAAAGGCAAGATATTTTACAAAGGAGCTCTCGTTTTCACTTGGTCCAAGTAAGCGCTCCGCAGTTAGATTAAGCCGGGCAACAAAGTCACTATAAGGCTCGTCTGGACCCTGACGAATTTTTGCTAGGGAGGTGGTGGCCGAGCCCTTTTGAGGGAGCCGTCTCCAAGCATGCAAACCAGCAGTTTGAACCTGCGCTAGGAGCCCAGTAGGAAAGCGCGCCTGTTTAGGGTTGGTATCAAATGGCGCATTACCCACTAATTTAACATAGGTCCAGGATTTAGAGGAAGCCTTGGTTGAATTTTTTTGGGCAGTTTCCCGACAGTATTCCCTAAAGTCTGCGTTCCACAACAGGAAGTCACCTGCACTGAGGGTGGCTCGGGCCAAAAATTTCCAATCATTAGGGGTGAGCCACTGTGTACTATGGTTCTCTAGCAAGGCCAGTGTATAAGGTGCAGTGGGGCCATACTGTGTACAAGCCTTTTTAAGTCTTTCAAGAAAGCGGAGGCTCAGCCTTTTATAAGAACCAAGGGCTCCACTCTGTCCAGAGGTGGGCTCCTCCTCATCCCCTGATTCCTGGTCCTCCTCTTGTTCCCTCTCTGGTTCTACCTCTTGTTCATCCCCTGATTCCTCTTCCTGACTTCCTTCTAAATTCTCTGCTTCAGTTTGGGGGGGCTGATCTGCTTGACTGCGAGTGACTGGAAAGGCAAGAACAGGCTGACCACGTGGCTTCACCTTACGAGTATTAAGGGGTTTTGGGCCAGTTTGTGTTAACTCCGTGCCCAAGGCCAGTGAGCGAAGCTCGGCATCAAGGGCTTTTAGTTCTTTTAAAAGTTGGATTTGTTCCCGCCTATGTTGGAGAGACTCGCGTAAAGGGGTTAGATTAGGCAAGGGAAGCGGGGAAAAAATGTCTGGGGGGGCAGTAGGTCCCTGAGGGACCGGAGCACGAAAGGCAGGGGGTGTATAAGTGGGAAGTGGATTTGTAAGAGGTGGCAGGTCTGGAAAATGGTGTTGAGCCACTGCCTCCTCCAGGGTGGCCTCATCCTCTGGGGTCAACTCATCATGGGGATTTAAAACCGGATAAATCTTAGGGGGATTTTTAGGGGACTCCTTTGGTAAGGTGGGGTCTGGGAGGTTCCCAGGGTCTGGGAGGGCCCCAGGGTCCTGAGAAGGCTGAGTAGGGGGCATTTGAAAACTAACCGAAGGGCATGCCGATGGGGGGCGAGAGGTAGATTGCATTGCCTGCTCCCCAATCTTTACAAGTTTTAAAGTACCACTGTCAAAGGGTGAACTTTTAAGAATCTCATTAATTAAATTCCAATAAGAAAAGACAGTGACGGGCACCTTTTGAGGACCAAAAGTCTCATAATAATCTTTGAGGCAGTCTCCTACTCTGAGCCACCTTTTACCATCAATCGATCCCTCGAGGGGAAACCAAGGACACAAATCCTCTATGTATGAAAAGAATGATCTTAAATCCTTTTTCTTAACACGCGCTCCCCGAGTCTTGAGGGCCTCCTCGAGACCCGTCAGAAACAAATCATGTGACGAAACTGCTTGTCCCATGGTGCGTCACTCACCTTGCGCTGGCCTCAATTTCCTCCTGGATCTGACTCCCGGTCGCGTCCACCGAGGCGATCCCGAATCCCGCTTGGCCAAGTCTTCCCCAGAGGGCAGCGTTCGCTTCTCAAACAAAGGCTCGAGCCCCACGTTGGGCGCCAACTGTCCCGACCCGCGGGACATCAACACGGGACCGCAAACCTGAGAGAGAAGGAATGAAGGGACAAGAGACGCAGGGAGAGGCAGCAAGACAGGAATTCTGATCAAGCTGCAAATTTTTATTGTTCACACAGGGGTATTTATACTGAGGGAAGGAGGGGTGTGACAAGGTGCAGGCTGGTTGGCTGTGTTCTTCTGCTGGGTTCCTGATAGGGTGCAAATTCGCGCCGGCCAGGAGGTGAGGTTCGCGCCGCCGGGAAGGTGAAGTTTGCGCCGGCGGGAAGGGAGGGGCGCTGCTGCTTATTGTAAAGATCAGAATGTTCTCAGAATAAGAACTTCTTGGTCCCTGACAGGCAGGGAGGACAGACCTATAAAAAGGACAAGATTTGCTCATCCTATGGTTCCCCTTCGGGTCCCCTCCCTCCTCCGGGAGACGTCTGTTCTACTTTCTTAAATAAAGCTTACTTTCTACTCCACACCTGCCTCGCCTGCTTCTCTGGCGTTACACTTCAGCACCTGAGGAAGCAGGACTCGTCACCGGCCAACGGCAGGATAAGTCCCTAAAGCGAAGTGCAGAGGGCTGTGGTGGTCGTCACGGGGCAGGGCCTGGGGAGCCCATGTGGACAGGGGACACACTGGGGGCCCACCCGCCGTGGCTTTGGTCTTCTCTTCCTGATGGTGCCCTCACCTGACTCGGCGTCGCTGCCACCACCCCCGCAGGCTGGCCAGTCCCTCTACGCCTGGCCCCAGGTCCCCGCAATAAAATCCACCGCACTGCCCTGGGCAGGGAAAGTCCCTCACGACAGCTTGCCTGCCGTTTTTTTTGGTGCCGGGGGTTGGACCCGGGGTGCTTTACCCCTGAGCCACCTCCCCAGCCCTTTTGTGTTTTTATTTTGACACAGGTTCTCACTAAGTTGCTGTGATGCTCGGGACCTACCCTCCCGAGTCACCGGGCTCACAGGTGTGTGCGGCCACGCCTGGCTCTCGGCTGTCTCCTGCAGGTGGTACGCACCACGCGAAGCCCCAGGCTGGGGTCCTCGCGTTCAGCGGACAGCACTGCCATCCCATAGTCTTGGGGGCAGTGTCCGTGGGGGCCCGGGGAGGGGTCCAGCGGGGGCTGGGGGAGACTGGCGCTGAGGTCCCCACCACACCGCACGCGCCCAGCGTTCAGCCTGAGGCCAGGGGCAGAGCAGCACTGTTTGGAGCCGGGCTCTCAGCGCTGAAGCGCTGCCTTAGGCACCCCCACCCCGCTTTCTGCAGCCGGAGCATAGGGAGCAGTTAGCAGCCCCCACAGGAAGCTCAGGTGGGCCTCTGCAGCTCCCGGAGGCCCCGCCTCTTGTCCCTCTGTGCACTCCTGGCTCAGCCACCTGACTTGAGGGCTTTCCCTGTCAATCACCAACCCTGGAGTCAAGTTGGGATCACAAATAGAACGGAAAAGAGGGAGAGAGAATACAGGGAGAAGAAAGTCGGAAAAGTAAGATGGAAGCAGTGGAGAGAGGCGTGAACCTGAGCCCAGGTGAAGGAGCCGAAGGACGAGTAGGCGTGAGAGAGGTCACGGAGGGGCGAGAAACGGGCACACATCAGCACCTGCCCCTGCCCGGTACAGTGCCTGAACAGACATCAGTGTTCTCTCCTTTTCCTGTGGAAGGAAGGGAGGCACAGAGAGGTTGAGTGAACTTTCGGAGATCACACAGCCAGTGGTGACAGAGCTGGGACTATCCTATCAGCCAGGCGATGTGGGGTGGGGCCTTTGGGGAAAGCTCCACTTTCCCCTCCCGCTCTCGGGAGAGCCTGGGGCAGAGTCTGGGGCTGGTTTTCAGGCAGGACCATTTGCCGGCTGAGGTGTCCTTTCTCTTTTGAGCAGACCTGGAGAGTTTAGTAACAGGCTGACAACATTCCAGGCCTTTGGGGAGGAAGTCGCGGGAGACTTTTAGGTTTTTGAGGTGACGAGGGCCAAGATCCCCAGGATGCGATCTGGACACCCCCTGCTTCAGGTAGGGCTTGCTCCTGTGGAAGGGTGTGTGACAGGTGCGGGTTAGCTGTCCTGCCTACACGGCTGCAAGGCCTCTGTCCCGGGAGCTGCAGGGACTTTGCCAAGATGCCTGAGTGAGTAGCTAAGGGCAGGACTGGAGAGACGCCAGGAGGTTTGTTTTCAAGTATTCAGCTGCTCCACAGGGTCCTCGAGGGTTTGGCTGGCCTGAGACCAGCTGGCCCAGACGCCAGACTCAACCCACCTGGCCCGCGGCCCCACCCTCTGTCCCTGGAGCTGGTTTGAGCGTGTCCCATGGCAGCCGGCTTCTGCTGGGAGGAGCGAGAAGCAGGTGAGGCCGGGCACAGCCAGACAGTCACACTGGGCGGGGTGGTGGCAGTGACCTCGCTGTGGCCCTGCATCCCACTTAAGCAGGGTGAGGATCAGAGTGCCTGGCCATGCAGAGGGACCTGGCCACAAGCCGGAGTGGGGCCCCAGGGCTTGGAGCTGCTTTGAGCTGGCCCGACCTGACGTGTTTCAGGGGCATTGTGTCCAGCTGAGCCCCGGCCCTGTCTGCGTCTGCCAGGTCCCGGCTGGGGTGCTGGGCTGAGCAGGGCGCGGAAGCCCCCAGGGATGTGCTCCAGGAGAGAGGCCAGCTCTGGCTTCCTGCCCACGGCTGTGTCGGGAAGGCTGTGGGCTGGCGTGTCCCTTGCTGGCGCTGAGCGTGCAGCCCGAGCCGTGGAGTGTGACAAACCAACCTGCACGGACGGCTCCACAGGCTGCGGGTCCCAAGCTCCTGTGGGTCAGGGGTGCCACCCGCTCGGCTGCATCTTCTTCCTCGGGGCTCTCAGGCTCCTGGCCATGGCGGCCTCCCTGGCACAGCTGTGGCTTCAGCCTTCACCACGGTGTGCAGACTGAGAGGCCCGCGAAGGGTCTGCAGAGACCTCCCTTGGCTCTGTCGCGTCGCTGTCCTTGGAAACAAGTCAGGGGTCCTGCTTCCCCTGCAGAGGGACCACACAGGATGGGACTGCCAGGCGGCGGCCTGTGGGAGGCCCTCTGCACCCAGGGTGGGCACGGCTGGGGCAGCAGCAGCAGCAGCCTTGACTGCGAGTGCTGGTTACACGGCAGCCGGGCGGCTCTGCAGGAGGGTCGCCCCAGGCTCAGCGCGCCCCTCTGTCCTCTTGGTGCTGCTGAATGTCTGATAACGCAGACGTGGAGACGGTGAGGGGCGAGGGACCCTCCTGCGTGGTCAACGCAAGGGAAACGGGGCTGCCCCGCCTTTCGCCCTCTCGGCCTTCATGAAGGTGGGGGGCTGCTCTCACGGGGAGGCCGGGCGCAGTCAGGATGGAAGGGAGGGACCGCCACCTAGTGACCGGGATGAGCACGTGTTCCTTGGAGACGGGCAGGGGCCAAGGTGAGGGTCCCCGGACGCGTCTCACCTGACCCTCACGCCTACGTCTGGGGGACACGGCTGTGCCGGGCAGCCACCCTGCTGCCACACAGCCGGGGTTCAGTCTTGGCAAAATGACCCGGCTGAGTTGACAAGTGACAGAATGTCAGTGACGAAGCTGCTGCTGTGACAACACTCAATGGCCCGGGTCAGTCTTCTCCAGGAGCTGCTGCCCCTCCTTGGGCACCTTTGCACACAGGCGTGACGAACCACAGAAGCAGGACAAACACGCTGCATGGTGACAAGAGAAGATGCCCTGGCGACACGTGGCAGAGGACCCCTGGGTGGGCCAGGGCCCCTGGGCGCGGCTGGGCCGTCCTGCTGGGGCTGCACTGAGGCCAGCACTGCCGTGGTGGAAAAGCAGCCAGTCCTTCCGACAGGCCTGCTGCTGTCACAGGTGCCGGGCTGCGGCGAGGCCAGTGCGGGCCCCAGGGCGTCCAGCTCGCTGCTTCTCCTGCCTGGTGGCAAGAGCAAAGAGGCAGAGCTTCGGCTCAGACAGCCGTGCACCCGGCACGCTGCCCCTGCCCGGGCGCTCGCCCTGGGGTGCTGGGGTGGCGGCACGTCCTGGCTCAGAGCTGCGAGGCTGCGCGGGTCCCTGTGGCTGCTGTGACGGGGACCACGGACGGTGGCCTGTGCTCTTCAGCCTTCTCCCACTTCACAGGTGAGAGAATCAGCGCGTGGACAGCAAAGCTTCGTCTTGGCCCACAGTGCTGGAGGGTCAGCCCAGGGCCGGGGCCGTTGCTCTGGACCTGTGGTGGGGCAGCCCATCGTGGCGGCGGGTGGGGCCCAGCCATGCCGCTCCTCTCGAGCTGGGTTGGGAAATGCACGTCCCTTGTCTTCAGCCGCCTGGTCTGTACTGTTCTGTTACAGCGCCCCTCTAGCTGGGTTTCCTCGTGGTCGTTGGCTTCCTGGGCCATGGCTGCTCCCCTGTCCGCCTGCCTCCGTCTCCCCAGGCCTTCTTCCTGTGCGTGGCTTGGATTTTCTTCTGTAAGGGCATCAGTCTTGTTGGGCCAGGGCCAGCCTGATTCCAGGCTGACTTATCTTTCTCTAATTACATCTGCCAAGACCCCTTTTCAAGATAAGGCCACATTTGCAGGCACCGCGGGTTGGAGCTGCAGCATGCTTTACAGGGGACACAGTTACAGCCATATCACCCAATGGATGAGGCCAGACCAGAACTCCAGTAGCCCTGGAAGGCGGCGTTTGTGAGGGAGTCTGCAGCTCAGCCTCTGCTCCTTGGGGAATAGACCACTGTGGCCACAGCATAATGAAATGCCGGGATTCCACCCGAAGAGCACCAGGTCCCAAGTGAGAGAACCAGGAAGGTAGAAAAGCTTCAGGGTCCCAGGCTGTAATGAGACAAGGAGATTATAGGAATGGCCGCAGTCGTGTGTTATGCAGTGATCATGAGCTGTGTTTGGTATTTGCCTGGACTTGTAAAACTAAAATAAAAGCCCCAGTGACAAACCTGCTGTGTGGCAGGATGACACTCTGAGCAGTGCCGATGTGACCTCTACCTATGATTCGAGTGGTGGTTCCTACCCTAGTCGTGTTCTGGTCTTTATCAGTGAAGACCAGAGCATGGCTGGCTGAGAATCACCACTTAAACCCCTGGACTTTCGGAGCAAACCCTCAGCAGCTCCGTGACCAGAGGACTCCACGTGGCTCTGTCTCTTCACTGCCCTGGCTGCTGTCCACTCCATCACTGATTGCTGATCGACCATCGTCACCGAGGCCAGACGACTGACCATCTCCCACGGCGATGACTGCCACCCAGCCTCTGGCTTATGGGACACCCGAGGACATCCGAAGACACCCGAGGAGCCGAGAGAGGCTACGGCTGAGAAGAGTCCCCTGGGTCTTGCTGACTGAGTTCTTGGCTCAGAGACGTTGCACTGAGTAAGTCCTTGGGGACCGGACTCTAGTGAACACGGGAGTGAATCCTCAATGTATGTGTGACTTGCCGTTATTAGGAAGGTTAAGTCGAGTGTGCACTGTGTGAATAAAATCCACTTGTTGGAACCAAACTCGATTCCTCTCTTACTCACCACTCATGACACAGTCAATATTTAGTGTTTGGGTCATTGGACCCTGAAGGTCAAAGTTCACATTTCCAAAGGTTTCAGACCATCAGGGAAAGGATCAGAACCATCTTGGGGGGACAGATGGGGCTGTGTGTGAAGTCAGGGCAAAGGCTTCCAGGACTGGGCTTCATGGAGTTGTGGCCGGAATCTAAGTTCCAAGCCTAAATTCCTTCTTCAGAGTTGCTTGCCACTGCGATGCAGGAGATCATCTTCATGGCAAAACATCTCCAAATGATGTCAAGGACCCGTGAGAGGAGAATCGCGCTGGGGATCAGAGCAGGAGGCAGCACGTGGCTACTATTTAAACTGAAGTCAACTGAGAAAGCTGCAGGAGCAGAACACGTCCCCCGGCCTACTTGTGCCCTGCTGGGGGGCCCAGCTGCACCTCCACGGCCCTGGTCTTGCTTTGGGGATGCCACCTGAAGGCCAGGAGTCCCTCTTCAGGGCAGCTGGCTGAAACTGACCGGATCTGAGCCCCTCTCGAGGGACCACCAGACCACCTGACTTCAGGGTAGGAGAAGACATGATAGTACCTCCCTTCATTAGCCCAGCCCGCCCCTCATTTCCTGTGCCCCCTGTCTATAACCTCCCGACCCCAAGGAGTGGAAAGCTGATTTGCAAGGTTCTTACCCATTTTAACCTTGACCGAGAATGGAAGCCTACTTTGCTGCTCAATCCATGTTGGGTCTTGCTATTGGTTCCTAATTGCAAGAGGGAAAAGGGACCAGCTTTGGGGGTCAAAAATTAGTAACAGAAGGTCACTGTCTGACCTTCTCCCAAAGTCCTGCGGGTGGCAGATTCCTGCTCTGCCCAGGAAGGAATGCAGAAACAGGGGAGTCTGAACTCCCAGGCCTTGCCAACTCCCCACTTACCCCGCTAGGTCACACCCACTCCTGTCCAATCGCGCCTCTGCATGGCTGTCCACTTGTCATCAAACCTAACACAAACCAGGAGCAGAGGCACACGCCTGGGATCCCAGCGACTCTGGAGGCTGAGGTAGGAGGATTGCAAGTTTGAGGCCAGCCTCAGCAACTTAGTGAGATCCTGTCTCAAAATACAAAATAAAAAGGTCTGGGATGTACATCAGTGGTAGAGCTGGAGTCAGAATTGGGGACAGGCAGTCAGTGTAGAAATAGGGGATCAGGTCAAATCGAGGAAATGGAGGCCATGAAAACCATCTGCCTCTGGAAGTTGGAGACTGCCCTGGGAGAATGGAATGTCAAGGACCCGCAGAGCCTATTGATAACCAAATGCACCTGCTCTGGTCAGGGACTGCAGGCAAGGAGATGCTAATAATGCCCCCTGGGCCCTTACCTTCCTGAATCACCTGGCCCTCCCCCTGCCCAGGCTTCTCACTTTATGCAAAACCAGGCCCAATCCTGTAGATGGGAAGGAAAGAGATAAGGGGAAAGAATGGGAGAATAAAACCTATAAAAAGGACAAGCTTTGCTCATCCTATGGATTCCCCTTCGGGTCCCCTTCCTCCACCCGGGAGACGTCTGTTCTGCTTTCCCTTAATAAAGCTTCTTACTTTCCACGCTTGCCTCAGCCTGCTTCTCTGGCGTTACACTTCAACACCTGAGGAAGCAGGACTGGTCAGGGGTAAACGGTGGTATCAGAGCAACCCTGGGTTCAATCCCCAGCACCAAGGAAATGAACGAGAGCCACAAAAACCCTAAGCATAAAATGTGGCCCCCCCAGGGTCTTGGGGCCTTCACCTCGGAAGGCTTCTGTTCATGTGAGCCTCTGCTTAAATGATACACCACGCTTTTCTCCTGTCAACTGCCATCACGCAGGAACAGCGTGGCCCTAGTGACGGGTGAGGAAAGGCCCTGCTTCCTCCCTGCCGCTGCCACCGTTGCTGACGGGCTTATATCACAACAAGGCTCAGACAGGACAGAAGCAGCCTTCCAAGTTATACCCACAGCGTGACCCGGAGACAGGCAGGCTTGCCGCGCACCCCACAACCACACAGGAAGAGGATTCTCAGAAAACGCATCAGAGCGCACAGCGCTCCCCGGGGGTGGGGCTGAAGCCAGAACTGGGGACGGGCAGGCAGTGTAGAAATAGGGGATCGGGTCAGATCCAGGAAACGGAGGCTGTGAAAGCCACCTGCCTCTGGAAGTTGGAGACCGCCCGGGGAGAATGGAATGTCAAGGACCTCGGGAGCCCATTGATTACCAAATGTACCTGCACTTCTCAGGAACTACAGGCAGGGAGCTGCTAACTAATGCCCCTGGGCCCTTGCCTGGCTGAATCACTTTGGCCCTCCCCCTGCCACTGCCCCATCCGCTTCTCACTTTTTGCATCTCACCTGCAAAACCAGGCCTAGTCACATAGGCAGAAAGGAGAGATAAGAGGGGAGAGAATTGGAGGAGAAAAGAGACCTTCACCTATAAAAGATGTAGGGTGCGCTCACTTCTGGGGACTTTAGAACTTCAGTCGTGGCCCCTTCTCCTCCCAGAAGTCTGTACTATCACCTTTAAATAAAACCCGCTTCACACGCTTGCCTCGGTGTGCTTCTCTGACATTACACTTAAACACCGAGGAAGCAGAACTCGTCACTGGTAAACGGCGGTGTCAGGGAACTGGGTGACTTCTCCCCTGTTTACAGGGGCTCCGAGCTGTAGGGCTGGTGGGCCCTTGTCCCTTGTCCTGTGAGACTGAGGAAGACAGCGCTCACTCTTCCAGACCAGGAGCTCCTCGGCAGCACCCCAAATCTTTTGTGTGAGCAGGTGTTTTGCTTTTATTTCCCCAGTTGGCCCCAGGAGGAGAGGAGCATGCCTTCACAGCTCCAAGACACCTCTCAGGGTGAGCAGAAGCCTCTCTAGGACTAACCACCTGGGGGCAGAAATGGCCCTTTGACGTCTTTCTGCGACTGGGTCAACAGTCGCTCTCAGGTACAGCAGGAATTATTAACACATCCTAAAGAGAAGGACACAGTGGTCATTGGTCCTGCACCATAGTGACCCTATTTGGCGGTTGCTTAAATCTCTTGGAAAGTCTGAAGCCTCCACAGTCAGGGAGGCGGCCGAATGCTGTCCCGCACTGCAGTTTCCCAGACTGGACAGTAAGTGGCAGGGCTCGAATTTCAAATGGGTCTCTTAACACCTATTGTCTACTCGACCAAGGAGCCCTGGGGGTTTAGGAAGACGTCTCCTTCTGAGGACACAGAAATCTGGTGTGAGCCAGACCACTTCCCAGAGCCACCCCAGAAGCCCCTCTGTTTCCCTTTAAGGTGGTTGCCACCTCCCTGTCTTTGTCTAATAATCAACCAGCATTAAGTGTCACCTGGTGGGAACAGAATATTCCAAAGACGTCATTACCCAACTCCAGTTGCTAAGCAACAGCTCCTTCACCTGAGATGGACAGAACAGGTTAGGGGAGATACCAAAAAGCAGCCTTCTGTTTCAGGCCCGTCCCATCACCCCTGGGAAGGAGACGGGACAGGGGAGCCTCTCCTGGGGCCACCCACTCAAGTGGCAGCATTGTCCTCTCTTCTCCAGAGTCCTCAAATCCAGTGGACCTAACAGTGGTGTCCCGGGTGTGGCCCGGTGTGTATTACCAAGTACAGTCCCCAGAGAGGAATTCTGCTGTATTCTCTGGCTTGTCATTCAGCTGTCACCTCATTACTATAGGGAAAGTTCATATGCCAAGGGAGGGTGGCCCATGGGCTCCATCGATGGCGGGATCTCAGCTTGAGAACTGCCTCCCTGGCCTAGGAAGGAATCTTGATGCCGGGATTCGGTGCCTGGTGACCGCAGTTGTCAACTGTTCACAGTGGGGGTTAGCGAGCATCTGAGGTCGGGGCGTGGCACCCCAAGAGCCCAGCGCGGGAGGCAGGGCGGGAGCAAGGCTCAGGAGCAGGGTGGAAAGTCGGCTCTGCTGTTCCCGGGCAGGCCGTGCAGCCCTGGGCCAGTCGGTCTTTCGGTGTCCCTTCCCTCTCTCCCCTAGGAACCGCCCAACAGAAGAGTTTGCTCTACGGTACCCGACAAGGTGTTCATGATCACCATGTTTGTAACAGCAGCGAGAGGAAACCTAGGAGCACCATTCAGAGAAGAATGGCATTGCTTTGGCACATCTGTGAAAGGAAGTACTGCGCAGGCACCTAAGAGAACCAGGGGAGCTGGTGTGTGGTGGTGGAAAGGAAGCCACGGCAGTTGTTTAAATGGGCCCATTGCTGAGGCGTAAGCACGCCGCGCGGCTCTGTGAGGACAGGCACCTGGCAGTGGGAGTGAGCACGTATGCTGAGCCCTTGCACACGGCAGAGTGTGGACCTGGACAGAGCTCCCCAGCACCTACTCAACTCACTCTGCTTATGTAAAGACGGAGGTTAAATGACCGATTTATTTAAACCAGGGTCCAAGAGAAGTTCACAAAACATGTGGCTGATGTGCCTCTTAGGTCCCTTTCAACATATGCAAATCTCTCCTTGGATACTGAAGCCAGAATTAAGGACCGGTAATTAGTGTAGAAATAGGAAATCGGGTCAATTCGAGGAAATGAAGCCATGAAGCCACCTGCCTCTGGAAGTTGGAGACTGCCCCTGGAAGAATGGAATGTCAAGGATCTCCGGAGCCCATTGATTACCAAATTTACCTGCCTTTATCAAGGACTGCAAGCATGGAGCTGCTAATTAATGCCCCCTGGGCCCTTGCCTGCCTGAATCACCTTGGCCCTCCCCCTGCCCATGGCTTCTCACTTAATGCAAAACCAGGCCTAGTCAAGCAGGCAGGAAGGAGAGAGAGATAAGGGGGGAGAAAACTGGAGACCAAAAGAGACTTTAACCTATAAAAGATGTAGGGTGCGCTCACTTCTTGGGACTTTAGAACATCAGCCATGGCCCCCTTCTTCCTGCTGGGAGAAGTCTGTATTATTACCTTTAAATAAACCTGCTTAATCTGCTTGCCTTGGCTGCTTCTCTAGTGTTCAAACTTCTACATTAGAAGGAGCAGAACTCGTCACTGGTAAACGGCAGTATCAATACCATACCGTCGATTTCTTGAAGAAATTTACTTGGAGTTACTTGACGTTACTTGTCCTGGGGAGTTTATCCTGCGTTTGGGATTGTCTCTCATGTTGTGTAGAATATTTCTCCACCGTCTCTGTTTTCTGTAAAACGAGAATCAGTGCCTACAGATCTACTGAAACACAGGTTCAACTCGTCGGGCAAGGACACCTCCAGGAGACACTGGGCCCTGCGATTCCCTGTGCGTCCTACATGAGGCCAGGCGAGTCCACGTGCCCGGCTCCTGGGGTGTCAGGCTGCCCCCATGGCCCTCCAGCCAGTGCTCTGCAGTTGTCGGTCTCCCGGCGTAGCTCCCTGGTGCCCTGGGCAGGGAGCAGGGTGGTTTCCCAGGTCCATGGCCTGTGTCATGAGCTGGAAGGACTTTGATTCAGGACCTATCTGCTTTGCCTCAAAAAGCTGCTTTTACAGGAAAGGCGAGATATATGACTTACTTCATTCTTTGTATCAATTTCTGGAGTAATTTTTTATGCCCAAGAAACTTCCAAAGATTTCTGTTGGGACTAATGACATGTTAACTCAGACTGGCTTCTTACTCCCTGGCGAGTGAGCAAAATCAAGGCTCAAAGGCGGTTTCAAAGGTTCATGACGATAAACCGGACCACCATCAGGGATTGGTTAACAACAGTTCCGTGAACGTGATCAGCTCGTGCTTGCCATATAGTCCTATGGGACTCTCTCACCTGTGTGAACCCCACTGCCTTGCTGACCTTTAAGCCGATTGGTTCCCGCCTAGCCCCCACCCTACATAAAAGCTGTGTGACTTCCTCAATAAACGAGTTCCTGCTGTGACGGGTCTCCCTGACGCGTCTGATTGTCCTCCACCCGGAGGGCTGGGAGCACGCCGTCCCTACCTATCCCGGTCTGACCTTGTTGGGGAGTGTCCCCTTCCCTTGTCGCTGGTCGAGAAGGGCAAGGGGGCTTAAGACCCCGACAGATTTCCAATTATTATCTCACACATGCACATAAAATCACACGTATGCTGTTATATATCACTGTATTTTACGCACATGCGTATGATTGTACGTGTATGGTATCTGTGCTCTCATGGGTGTGTGTTTTTGCTGTCTTACTCTGCGCCAGTGATCACTCTTGTGCAGGTGACGGCCCCTCCCTCGGTAGGCCTCCTACATACCTGCTGCTTCTGACCAGCACTGCACCGTGTCACCGACAGAGAGGCCCATCTGCCGTCTGTTCTGCAGAGTGCATCGCGGCCCCTTCCAGGGACCGATGTAGACCACCGTCCCATGGTCTCCTCATGCCCATCCAGGGCTCGGTGCTTGTTTTCACCACCTTTGTCACTGCTGTGACCAGAATGGTTTCAGAGGAGGAAAAGTTTATTTGGGGCTTTTGGTTTCAGAGGTCTCAGTCCATAGACGGCTGACTCCATTGCTCTGGGCCTGAGATGAGGCAGAATATCTTGGCAGAGGCTGTTGAGGAGGAAAGCAGCTCAGGACATGGCACCAGGAAGCAGAGACCCTCCCCATCAAGAGCAAAATATACACCCCCAAGCACACCCAGGGACCCACCTCCTCGGCCAGACCACCCGCCCTCAGTTAGCACCCTGCTCATCCCGATCAGGGATGGACGCACTGATCAGGTCGAGGCCCTTCTAACCTGATCATTCCACCTCCAACCCCCTGGCACAGTCTCACACGTGAGTCTCACACGGATCTGCCTGGGCTCTGGCGTTTGGATGCTCAGCCGCAGCCCACAGTCAGGCGTGGGGGTGGAGCCTGGGCTGCTGGGTGGTGCAGGGGACCCTCCTCCCCTGTGCCCTCCATTCACACACCCTGTGTCTATGGGAGGCCTTGGCCATGCACAGCTGGCCGAGGGATTTTGCCTCTCTGCTTCCTTATGCCGCTTCCGTGGGGATCTTCTCTGAGAAGCAACACAAAGATCTCCACTCCTGGGGTTCACTGCCACGCGGCCATCCACGAGCCTCTCCCCAGGACTGGCCAGCCCGGATCCTCCCACATCTCTCCTTCCTCGCCCTGAAAACCCGACCAAGCCCTCTGCCACCTGAACCTGTGTCTCGCCCGCCCTCACCCTGGTGTGCCCAGAGCTCTACCTGCGGGGGTCCCCCCATTGCTGTCCTTGGGGCCGTCCCTGCCCAGGGCTGCACCCCTGCCAAGCCTGCAGTTCACGGGCCCAGCTGCTTCTCCCCGACCTTGTCTGGCTGCAGTAGGTCCACCCTGGTCAGGGAGCTGGGGAGCTGGTACCACGGTGGCTGTTCGGGTCTGAGCAGGAGCTCACTTGCGTTCCTGGCCCTGGCTTCTTCTTACAACAGGCTGCTCCTAGCTGCCGCGCTGCAGGGTGTGGGGGATCTGACCACGGCTCAGGATGGGCAGCTGTGGCTGCAGCCGCTCGGTGTCCTGTGCTCAGGGCCCAGTTGTGCCCCAGAGGCTGCTTTGTGAAAGGCGTTTTCCCCCCTCGAGAGGAGGCCTGCCTTGTGGGTCTGTGTAATGAAGTGCCAGGGCGGGCCGGGCTGCGTGTGGCTGCGGGGAGGGGTCAAGGCATTTCATGAGACGAACAAAACCTCGGTGCTTTTTAAAGGGTAATCTACTACCGTGTTACTTGCACACCATCAAAAATCTGTGAAGAAGAAGAAAGGAAAGAAGGAGGGAGGGAAGGAGGGAAGGAAGGAGGGAGGGAGGGAGGGAGGGAGGAAGGAAAGGAAAGGAGGGAGGGAAGGAAGGAGGGAGGGAAGGAAGGAGGGAGGGAGGGAGGGAGGAAGGAAGGAAAGGAAAGGAGGGAGGGAAGGAAGGAGGGAGGGAGGGAGGAAGGAAGGAAAGGAAAGGAGGGAGGGAAGGAGGGAGGAAGGAAAGGAAAGGAGGGAGGGAAGGAAGGAAGGAGGGAGAGAGGAAGGAAGGAAAGGAAAGGAGGGAGGGAGGGTAGGGAGGAAAGGAAAGGAGGGAGGGAAGGAAGGAAGGAAGGAGGGAGAGAAAGGAGGGAAAGGAAAGGAAGGGGGAAGGAAAGAGGGAGGGAGGGAAAGAGGAAGGATGGAGGGAGGGAGGGAGGGAGAAATGAAGGAAGGAAGGTAGGGAGGGAGAAAGGAAAGGAAAGGAAGGAGGGAGGGAGGAAGGAAGGAAGGAGGGAGAGAGAGAGGGAGGGAGGGAGGGAAGAAGGAAGAAGGAGGGAAGGAGGAAGGAAGAAGGAGGGAGGGAGGGAGGGAAGGAAGGAGGGAGGGAGGGAGGGAGGGAGGAAGGAAAGGAAAGGAGGGAGGGAAGGAAGGAAGGAGGGAGGGAGGAAGGAAGGAAAGGAAAGGAGGGAGGGAAGGAGGGAGGAAGGAAAGGAAAGGAGGGAGGGAAGGAAGGAAGGAGGGAGAGAGGAAGGAAGGAAAGGAAAGGAGGGAGGGAGGGTAGGGAGGAAAGGAAAGGAAGGAATGAAGTAAGGAAGGAAGGAGGGAGGGAAAGGAGGGAAAGGAAAGGAAGGAGGGAAGGAAAGAGGGAGGGAGGGAAAGAGGAAGGATGGAGGGAGGGAGGGAGAAATGAAGGAAGGAAGGTAGGGAGGGAGAAAGGAAAGGAAAGGAAGGAGGGAGGGAGGGAAGGAGGGAGGGAGGGAGGGAGGGAAGGAAGGAGGAAGATAGATCTGGGTGATGCAGTGGGCATAGCAGTCACCCAAGGAAAGCCCGGTCCCTGGTGTGGCACCAGGTCTGATGGAGTCCTGGAGGGAAGGCTCCCTGTACTCCAGCATCAACCAGCAACTGCTTAGCGAGCCGCCTGCAGAGTGCCTGAATATGTACCCATCAATTCTCGCACCCTGGCAGAAGCAGCGGGAGCAGGCCCCAGCATCCAGGACCGTGGCCATGGCTTCAGTGGCTCCCCCGCCACCTCCAGGGTTTGGTGTTCTAGGAGGTGTTTGCAGACCCACTCACAGAGTCTGGCTCCCAGTCCACTCCCCTCCCCAGTCTCCCTACGCCTCAGGGGTAATAGATCTAGTAAATTTTGCTTAATCCTTCCATGGTTTAAAAAATATCATCCGTGTGTGTGTGTGTGTGTGTGTGTGTGTGCGTGTGCGTGTTGTGTGTGTGTGTGCGTGTGTGTGTGCGCGTTGTGTGTGTGTGTGTGCACGCTTACCATTCTCCTTTCTTACGAAAGCGTAGCACGTTCCACCCTCTGGTCTGTGTTTGGCTGTGTGTCCTGGAGACAGCTCTGGTGGTACGTGGGGACCTTGCTGGTGGCCTTCTGGACCAGTCCACCAGCTGACGGGCAGTTCTCCCCTTGGACGATGGGGCTGCAGTGAGCAGGAACCATTGGCAGGCATCCCTTAGTGATTCTGCAGTGTGGCTTTGGGACAAATCCCAAGGCCGCTCTGTCACGTGCTGTCTATCTCTGGGTTCTGCGTGAACAAGTGAATCCCCTGTGTTGGCGGCGGTATTTTCCTTCCCACAAGTGGCGTGGGGAATGCCTGTTCTGTACAGGTTTTCCAGCTAGCATGTCACCAAGCTGTTAGCTCTGTGTCATCCCAGCTAAATAGGTGGAAATAGTATTTTGGTATTTTTTTTTTAATTAAGCATTTTATACCTAAAAGTTGGATGCATTTTGACAATGGTTCATGCATGGAATGTGGTTTGCTCCATTTCAGTCCCAGGTGCCCCCACCTATTCTCCTCGCTCCTCTTCTACTTTACCGATCTGCCTTTCACTCATTTATCTATTTATTGGAGCTTGGTGCTTTATACTTACATACAGGTGGATCCACTGTGGTGTATTTATACCTGGCCATAACGTAGTTTTGTTGGATCTGTACTATATTTCCTCTCCTTTCATGCCTTCTTCTCTCCCTCTTGACCTCCTCCTTCTCCTCTACTATCTTTGAGATGTCTGACTCCCCCCAAAGCCCTTTCCCCTTTACTTTGCTCCAGCTCCTTCATGGGAGAGAAAACATTCTGCCCCTGATTTTCTGAGTCTGGCTTATTTCACTTAGCATGATGTTCTCTAGGTCCATCCATTCACCAGCAAACGTAATGATTCCATTCCTCTTTATGGGAGAGTAAAACTCCACTGTGCACATTCGCCGTATTTTCCTGATCCACTCCTCTGTTGGTGGGCACCTGGGCTGGCTCTGTAACTTGGCTATTGTGAGATGCCTGCCACAGACTGCAGTGGCTGCATCTCCACAGTAGCGGATGTTCGTTATTGTGGATAAATACCAAGGGGTGGGGTAGCTGGGTCATATGGTGCTTCCATTTCTAGTTTTTTTGGAGGAATCTCCATTATGTTTCCCAAAATGTTTGTATTAATTTGCAGTCTCCAAAACACTGTTTGAATGTACCTTTTCCCCCACATCCTCATCAGCGTTTATTATTATTTATTCTTTTTTGGGGGGGGGAGTATATTCTTTGTATGTTCTGGATATTCATCCCTGGTGGGAGGAGTAGCTGGGAAAGGTTTTCTCCCATTCTGTAAGATGCCGTGCTTCGCAGGACCAGGCCAGGGGGTAGTGAAGTCACCCCTGCTGCCCCTGACCAGCCTGTCCACTCCTCAGCTTTCCTGCAAACACTCCCTGATGGAACACCTGCTGGTGCATCCTGTTCCTGTGGCCCCTGGGATCTGCCCACCTGCAGGGCTGTGACGAGGGGTGAAAGGTGCGGAGGGCGGCTTGTGGCACCTGTGCTGGGTCCTCCCCTCCTGGAGAGTTGCAGGCCGCCCAACCCCTCCCTCCCCTCCCTAAGCACAAGCTGACCCTGAGTGTCTCTGGCACATGGGGTCTGCGTGGAAGAAGGCAGATATGGAGGGGACGTCTGGGGTCACTTTCCTTTGCAGCCTGCAGATGTGCTCCTTCCAAGGCACAGGGACCTGTTCCACAGGCAGCCACTGATTTCATGGGCTGAGCTCCCCTGTCCTCATCTCCAGGGTGGGGACACCTCCTCCAGGGAGCCCTTGGCCTTAGTCCCTTCGGCTTAGCAGGAGGTGAGATGGAAAAGTGTCTGACCACAGAATCACCTGTGGCTGAGAAAGTATGGCCTGCCTGGATGTGTGTGTGTTGTGAGGTGTGTGGTGTGGGTCTTATGCTGTGCTCACATGGGCACGTCTGTGGTGTGAGGCGTGTACTGCGTGTGGTGTGCGTGGTGTATATGTGTGTGGTGTGTGTGGTTTGTGCGTATGCTATGCAGGGTATGTGTGGCATGCATGGCTTGTGTGTTGTGTGTAGTCCGTGTGGTGTGCGCCCAGGCCACGGTGTACGGGGCCTCTGTGTTGTGTGTCTGAGGTGTGTTGTGCAGTGTGCCCCACATGCTCTGGTGAGCATGGAGCCCCAGGCTAATCAAGATGCCTACGGAGTTCCAGCTCCACCAGACGCTGGTTCCGAAAGCAAAGCTAAAAGCAGGCCCCACTGGGGAAGTCCCGTCACCCGGTCACCAGAGCCAGGCCTGCTGCACAGGCTCCCCTCTGAGGCGGAGATGCGGGTTTGGCCCGCCCTGGGTCTGGTGCACTGGTACCAGCAGTGGGGCGGGGCTGGAAGGGAGGGGGGAGGCCAGGACCTGTCTCTGCTGGGCTGTGGGTGGCGCGGGTGGGTGGACAGGCAAAGGGGGTCCAGCCAGGGCGCCCACTAGCTCCAGCCGGGACCACTGGGGTGCAGCGCCCCGGGCAGGCTGCAGGAGGCGCTGGGCGGAGGGCTCGGTGCCCAGGGGAGCTCTGCTCAGACACGCCTGGCATGCGGCTGCCGTGGCTCGGGCTCCAGACGAGTGTTTGCGGAGCGAGGTCCAAAGACGGAGGTCCGGCCTCTCTGGAGGCGCAGGAGCGGTTCAAAGGCTCCGCGGGAGTGTCCTCGGGAGCCCTGTCCACCTCCGTGTCCCAGAAGGACGGCATTCTTCCTGAGCAAGCTGGTGCGTGACCAGAGCCAGTAGACCCAGGCAGGGCCAGCTCGCCCGGATGTCAACATTCGGGTCCAGGGTGACCGAGTCCTAGAACGCCAGATATGAAGCAGTGGGAAGAACGAAGCCACCTCTAGAGTGCTGGTTTAGGTGAGGCCTCACAGCCCGGCGCAGGAGCTCCCTGTGGGCCCTGGGGTGGGCTTTCACAGGGCCAGCTCCTGGCTTTCCAGCCCCAGTCAGGGGGACGGACAGTCCCTCGTGGCTGCACATTCTGGACCCAACTGCTCCAGCCTGGCCTGGCTCTCAGGGGGGTTGCTGGGTTCGGAGCAACATAAGCCAGAGGAGGAGAATTGCGGACTAGGTGCTGGTGAAGAGGGGCTCTGGCCCAGGAGCCCCGAGCGAGGGGGCGGGGGACGCTGGTGGTCCCAGCCCCAGCAGTGTGCCGGGGGCCTGGTCCTTCCACCAGGACCTGCAGTGGCCGGAACCCCAGGAGCAGCACCTGTCACCTCTGTGCTGGCTCAGGAGTGTCCTCGGCTGTCTCCAGCGCTGCTGCCACCCTGTGACTGGGGAGGGACAGCTGCAATGCTGGGGTCTGCTGTTCAGAGACTGGGGCTGGCACAGACTTGGTGTGGGTGGAGACCCAGCAAGGGGAAAGGGGGCCTCGGGGGCCTCCTTGATTCCGGGCTTGCTGGGACGAGTCCACTCAGCCTCCGGCTGCCCTCACCCCTGCAGAGAGCAGCCTTCCTGGGTGCCCGTGGGCCCACCGCCTGCCTCAGCCCCGCCCTGGCCAGGAGGGAGCATCCTCTCTGTGCGACGCATCTGTGAGGACCCGAGGGGCCCGGGTCTTCTGCCCCACCGTGGTGATGCAGAGAACCTGAGCTCAGCCACTGGGGACAGCGGAGGGCAGGTCCCCGAGGCCAGTGGCAGGAAGTGGTAAGGGTGCCTGACCGGCTGGACTGGGGTTGTCCTTGGTAAGTCAAGCCAACCTGCTCAACCAGCCTCCCCCTCGTCTGGGGTGGGGGCAGAGAAGGCCTGGCAGGTGGCTTTGCAGCATCTCTCACAGTGACCAGGGTCCTTCACCAAGGGTCTCAGGTGCCTGTCCCCTGCCATCTGGGCCCCTCTCCCTGTCCCAGCTGTGGTTGCCCTTGGAGGACCTTCCCAAGACCTCACTGGCCCCCTCCAGCCTCCAGCACCTGCCTTCAGAGCCTCCTGCCTGGGAAAGGCCTGCCCCATCCTCTGTAAGGGTCTGGGCTCCTGGACCAAGGCCTGGTCCACTTCCGTGGTGCTTGGGGCCACCAAGATCTGAGACCTTGGGATGGGAAATCACCTGACCTGGTGGAACCAAGGTCCTTTGGAGACGTGGAGTGTGGTGGAGGAATTGCCTAGTGTCCCAGGGATGCTCAGTTTGCGTCTCCCTCTCTGGATCCTGAAGAGAGCACAAAGGCTAAGCGGCTCTTCTGGGGACAGGGGGCTGGGGCCCCCGTGTCCTCCCTGGGTCTCCTCCCTATTCTACCTTTTCTCTGAAGGCTGCAGAATCTGTGCGGGTTAGACCCTGTGGCACAAGGGGACATGTAATAACAGGCAGAGCCCCGAGGCATCAGGGAAGAGGCTCCTCCCTGGCACCAGACGGCCAAGGAGGCCACGCTCTGGCGCCATGCCACCCTCTCCCCGCCCAGGAAGCCCACAGGGCGGCGTGCTCTGGTGTGCTGCGCCTCCTCCTTCTAGTGGTTTGGCCCCGTGAACAGACGCCCCATGGACGGTGTTCTGGTCACCATTGGACAGAAGGCCATAGTGGAGAGGCGGAGTCTGAAAGAGGGAGGGGACTTGCTCCTTCTAGGGACCAAGTGCTGGCACAGCCTCACTGACCCCATCACTGGTCACCCTCTTCCATGGTGGCCCAGGCGCCAGCTTCCCTTAGACTTTTGGGTCTCGCTTGCTGGTGATTTCAAATGCCCACGGATGGACGATGCTCTGTCCTTCCTGTGACTCGGTGGTCCCAAGACGTCGAGCTGCTCCTGACCCCTGGGGTCACTTGCTGCCTGCTGCGTTTCAGGCTGACCTCACATTGCGAGCCCAGCTGCATGGGCCAGGGCCCAGCTCTGACCAAGAGCCCAGACCTGGAAGTGCCGAGTGGCTTCATCTGCACTGAACTTGAGGGAGCTGCAGCGGCCTTTGGAAGAGCCCTGTGCAGAGCCCTGCTGGCAGGGCGCGAGGGCGCCGGAGCCCAGGGCCGGGTGGCACCAGTTCCCACCAGCCACCCTGACTCATGCAGCTCACAGTGCACGTGGACCAGTCTGCACAGGGTCTGGCCTCCCAGGTGGCCGCCCAGGTGGCTGCCTCTCAATCCCTGGGTGAGTCACCGGCAGGGAGAGCTGTTCAGAGGGGAAGAGACCCAGGTCACTGTGGGCGGCAGGAGCAGGTGACAGTTAGAAATGCAGCCCTTCAGGTGCTGGGAGAGGCCTTTGCGAGCTCGGGCTCCGAGTCCTCCTGAGTGGTGGGGGAGGCCCAGCGGGAAGCCAGGCCCCGCTTTCCTCTGACCTGTCCAGCAGCCCTCTGCCCCTGAGGGGGGCATCCCTGGCCCTGTAGCCTGACCCCTTGGATCTGTTGCTCTGGCCTCAGTGACCTCCTAGGAGAGGGGTCCTTGGCGGCTCTGGGAAAATCTAGACACGGGCCCTGTGGAGGCTGCCCCCTGATGCCTGCACCCTGGGCAGGCAGCCTTCCGGCAGGAGGTCAAAGCGCCCACAGCCTCCCGGGACAGGGAAGGGGCCCCGAGGCCTTCAGCGTGGCCTCAGGACGCGGTGCTCTCGGGGAGCTGGTGTTGAGGAGTCTCGGCGCCACGGCTGCAGGGCCAGTGCACAGATGGTCCTGAGTCGTCTCCTCTGGAACAGCAGCGGCAGGGCACAGTGGCTGCTGCCTGTGAACCCTGCACCCAGCGGCCTCCGCTCCCACAGCTGCCCCGGGAACCCGTGGGTGTGCAGAGCTGGTGGCACCTGGCCTCTGTCTGCTCAGGGAGTCTGCTAATGCTGCCAGTTCCTGCTGCTGGCCCATCCAAGGGGATGGGAGGACCCTGGGTGGGCCGAGTCCCCATAAGGGATCCCAGTCCAGAGGATCCAGGCTGTTAGCTGCTGCTGGGTGGGAGGGATGAGTTGCAGCTTCTTTTTTATCTTCCTTCCTTCCTTCCTTCCTTCCTTCCTTCCTTCCTTCCTCTCTTCCTTTCTTTCCCCCCCCCCCCCACCTTGGGGAGTTGTGAGGATATTTTTGTTTGGTTGGTTTTGGTTGGGATGTTTTTTAAAGAGTATCATATAGATATTTATATATATCAATTATTAATGTGGGGAGGGGGCGGGGCATACATTGCAGAGGGGCGTGCACACAGGGATTGGGCAGGGGCAGGGCAGCACATGATGCTACGCAAAACAGCCACATCTAACAGAAATACTCACACCAATGGGGTTGGGGAGTGACCATGGAGGGTGGGGCCTAGGGGAGGAGGAAAGCAGGATACAAGGAAGAGGGACCTGGTCCAAGATACTGGGCGCTTTCTGTCCCCACCCTTGCCACCTCCCCACCTCTGCACACCTCCTGGACCTTGGCCTTCTGTCTCTTCCTTATTTCCTCCCTCCCTCTTGCCCAGCTGCGGAGGCCCTGCAACTGAACAGCACCCTCTCCTCAGCTCTGGGTGGCAGCCAGAAGGGGGTCCTTCAAGGTTCAGATGTAGGAGCCCTGGAGTTCTCTTGATCCCAAGTTCTACAGTGGCTTGTCACTTTCTTTCTTCAGGTGACTGTAGTAGTCCTCCTGGGCAGGTAGCGGGATGCTGTGCAGCGGGTGATGAGCCTGAAGCCACTGCTGCTGCTCCAGTGCCAAGCATGTGTGTGCATGGCCTGCAGCTGATGGGCTTCGGACTTCAGGGCAGAGAGGAAGGCTAGCAGGTCGCGGGCAGCAAAGAGCTGGTGATGAAGAACTTTGTTCTCGTGCAGAGGGTGAGGAAGAAAGGGGTTAGGGAGGGTCCCAGCTGGGTAGGGAATCCGGGTAAGGTGAGACCCTGAGGCCAGGGGGTCAATGAGAGGGTGCACTGAGGCAGAGGCTGCATGAATGGCAGGTGAGAGTGGATGTGAGGGTGCTGGTGGTGATGAGGGCTCACGTTGAGCATCTGCAGCCGGGCCAGTGGGTCACTGCCCAGGGCTGCCACCCTTTCTGCATGTTGCCTCTCAGCTGCCAGTCGCTCAGCAGAGGACATGTCGGGCCGCAGGGCTGGCCCAGCTGCCAGCGCTAGACATTCTCGCTCCGGGGGCCCCAGGCTCAGATGAAAAGGGAAAGGGTGCAGGCCAGGAGGGCCAGGCTGCAGAGCCAGGGCCCCATGTCGGGGGAAGGGGTCCAGGCCTGGCCCAGGAACCCCATGTAGGGGTTCCAGCTCACTAGGCTTCACCTCGCAGCCAGGCTTGAGACGATCACGGAGGTCTCGTTCACGGCTTCCCGCTCCCTCTCCCGGGCAGCTGGATCACTGCTGTATAGGGCTGGGACATTGTGACCCAGAAGCCCTGGGTCCACTGCCCCCAGTGGCACGTAGAATGGATGGTTTCGATTGCCAGGAGACATGACATGAGGTCGGGCATATTCGCCAAGAGTGCGCAGGGCTGGAGTGTCAGGACCCAGGTAGGGGGGCATCGTAGCTACGGCACTACCAGGCTCACATGGAGGGCGATGGGGCACTGGGCCCAGAGGAGGGCACTCCACTGGAGCACGGCCCTCGTGGGTCAACTTCACTCTGCGACGGAGCTCGCGCTCTTTCTCGCGCCCGCGCTGCTTTTCGCGTTCCCGTTCCTGTTCCCGTTCCCGCTCCTTTTCTTCCGCGCACGCGCGCTATTCAGCCTCGCGCCGCACCTTCTCCACTAGGTCGGCCCGCTTCTTGGCCAGCTTGGAGCCCTCCAGCGGCACGACGTACAAGTCGCTGCGCACGCATGAGTTGAAGCCGCGGTCTAGGTGTTTGTTAAACCTGGCAGACTGACTGGCGTGGCTGGGCACGTCTACCACCTTGGGAGGGGGCGAGGGGCTGCGGGCTGGAGGCACAGGGCTCTCTGGGGTCTCATACTCCTCAGCTGGTTCTTGTTTAATCTGCATGGCACTCAGAGGTGGCCCTGAGGCAGGGGCCGCAGGTGGTTGTGGCAGAGATGACAGCTTGAGGGCCCTGCAGGTGGCAAGGGCCCGGAACTCACCATAGGTGAGCCTGGCTTGAATGTCCCTGGGCCTGCTGGCGGGGAGGTGCCTCGAAAGCCCGGTGGGTCCCCGTTCTGAAGGAGGGTGGTGACCCGGGCTTGTATCCAGGTGGGGTGGCTGTCTTGTAGGACCCCGGGGATGAGGCTCTCTTGCCATAGGGTGGGGGCCCAGGTGGGGAAGCAGTTTTGTAGCCTGCTGGCAAGGACGCCACGGTGGCAGTGACCGTGGAAAGGGTAGCAGAGGAGGTGGTGACCGGAGGCACCTGTGGGAAGGGTTAGGGCGCCCCTTGGGGGCCCCGAGAAGGGGAGGGATGTGAACATGGGTAGGACCCTTGAGAAGGGGAAGAGTTGGAAGAAGAGGAGACGGGGGGTCATTGGAGTCTGCTTGGCTGTAGGACACCTGACCATGGGGGGGGGGCAAGTGTGTTGGCCCCGATGGGTAGGGCCTCAGAGACCCCAGGGCGGGAGACATGGTGTAAGGGTGTGCGTGGTGGAAGCCACTGCTCTCCAGAGGATGGGGATATGCCCCAGGTGGAGGGGCCCACAGCTTCCATGCTGCTGCTGGTGGCGATGGTGATGTGCTGGGGCGGGTGGGTGGGTAGTGGATTGCCCCCCCGAAGAAGGGAAGGGGCCTGGATGGGCATTGCTGTTGGCCAAGAGATGATCATAGGGAGCAGGTGGAGGGGGACCCTGGCTCCACACAGCCTGGGATGGGAGGGACGGCTGAGTATACTTGGGAGGCTGATTGGAGACAGAGAGGCTTGTTGGGGGCGGGAAGGAGTGGGGGTCACTGGGCAATGCCTGGGGAGCTGGGTACTGGGGAGCGGAGGAAGAGGAGGAAGAACTGGAAGAAGAGGTGCCACAGGGCTACTGCTAGACGATGAATAAGGATACCTCACTGGGGGGCTGGGGCAGAAGAGGAGGAAGCAGGAGGCAGAGGGTGGGGTGAGGGAGCCAGAGTTGGGCCCTTCTCTGGGCCAGGAGGAAGTCCACCCATGCCCTGAGCCATGGCACGAGGAGAGGGAAGATGTCCAGGGAGTGGCTGGGCCCCAGGCCGGGAGGAGAGGCAGAGGCATTGTTGAGGGGTCTCAGGGCAGGTGGGGGCAGGTTTGGTGTGACACAAGGGAAGTGGCTGGTGGTGGAGCAGAGGTTAGGTGGCTTTGTTGGGGGAGCACCACTAGCTCCAGAGCTTGATAGTGAGATGGGGTTGTGGGTGGGGGGTGCTGCTTACCCCCACTAGGGGCCCCCACTGAAGAGACAGCCCCTCCTCCTTTGGGACCCATTGGGGGTCCAGATAAAACTCCTCCACCAGCTCCCCCAGGATAGAGCTGTGGGTGAGGAGGAGGGGCCCCAGGAGGAGCCTGGAACGTTCTGGATGTGGGGGGCTCCATGGGAGCATGATATCCAGTGGGCATCACAGAGGAATGGGGTTCCAAGCCAGGATCTGACTGTCGGGGGTGCTGTCTGCCTGTGGAGGCGAGGGAGGAGAGAGTGGAGGCGGATGGTAGGGACGGGACGGGCCCTGGGACAAGCCAGAAGATGAATCAGAGTCGTTCTCCACACTCCCAGGGCTGTAGATGCTGGGGGCCATGCTTCGGTTGTCCTGGTCTATACCCCTGGGGTCACTGCTGCCATCATGGTTGAGGCTTCGCCCATCCGAGCTCTCCAGATCAGAGGGAGACTGTGGCCGAGGGAGCTCCTCAGTCTTGGTCTTTTTTGGTGCACGGGTCTCCTGGCTTTCTCTCTCTCAGATCTGCTCACTCCGGCCCTGCTTGGTGACTTTCAGCGTGGAAGCTTCCTCTACCCGGCCTTCTTGGCTGTCAGCCTGGACTTTTCGACTTTGCCATCAGTGCTGATGTGCTGACTCCTCCAGGAGAGGCCCGGCCCCTGGATCTCAGTCCTTCTCGGGGCCCAGGGGCCTCTTTCTTCCGTCCACTCCTCATTGACATTGAGTCTTTATGCCTTGTTCCCCTGCCGGCCCGATGGCCTGCCGGCCCCCGAAGCAAACCCGGATCGGTGCCCTCGCTCTCGCTCTCCCCCGCCCAGGCCCGCTGCCTCTCCCCGGAATGCCCCCGCCCTGCGCCGCCCGCACTCGCGCGGCCCCCGCCCCCGAGGCGGCCTCGCCCGCGGCCCCGCCCCTTCCCTGCAGTGGTCTCCCTCACCCCGTCGCCCCTCCCCGAGGCCGGCGGTGCCACCGAAATGGGTCCCGGGCCCGAGGACCCGGCCTGACGCGGGGCTGTGGGCGGGCCCCTTTCTTTCTTTTTTGAAGAATAAGTGACTCTAGCCCAGGCGTGGTAGTGTACACCTGTAATCCTAGTGACTCAGGAGGCTGAGGCAGGAGGATCTCAAGTTCAAGGCCAGTCTCAGCAACTTAGCGAGGCCCTAAGCAACTTAGTGAGTCCCTGTCTCAAAAATAAAGCATAAAAAGGTCTGGGGATGCGGCTCAGTGGTTAAGCGCTCTTGGGTTCAATCCCTGGTACCAAAAAAAGTGACTTTACATGAAAGGAGAGATTTTATAAATTCCGAGCACCACCACGACATGAGCTATTAGTACACGAACAGCGTAGTTCTTTATAAGGACAGGCAATCGCAGAGAGCACTGCAAACAGGTCCGCAGGTGCCATTAAGACGCTGTGGGGTCGGCAGGTCCCCGGGGCAGGAGGCAGCCCAGCAGAGGGCCTCAGGTTGCCGGGCTCTGGATTTCTCCTCCTTCACAAGCTGGTTCCCCGTGTGCCTTGGTGTGGGTTGCCCGTGACGGGGGTCCTTAGAAGACCTGGGAGTGGGCAGGTCCTGCCTGGGCCTGACTTTCTGTGTCTGCCGAAGTGTCCTCATCTGCAGGCCTGTGCCCGCGTCTCTCTCAGGCCACGGCCGGCTCCTCCGTGGTCCCCAGGGCTTCCCCACCGTGCAGTTCAGACCCAGCATTTCTCAGGGGCCCCACGGTCCCCAGCGCCCCTAGGAAGAGACAGCTTTGGGCGTCCAGCTGTGTGGTGACCGGCTCAGGGCCGTCCTGGACGCCCCCTGTGGCCCACACTCCATCCTGATGCTTCTTCCTGCTGACTCTGGACAACTGCCTTTCCACACCTCACACCCTGGCCCCAGCAGAGTTCCTGGGCTTCCTGGCTGTGGTGAAGGCCCAACCTCCCTCTGTCACCTTCACCCTTGGTCCTGGTCTCTGGGCTCACCGGGGGCTTCACGCGCACACTCCAGTCCAAACCTCTGCCACAGCCAGTGCTCTTAGGGTAGGGCACGGGTCCAGACCCGGACCTTCCTGCTCCTTCTGCAAAGCCACGAGGTAGGGCTCAGAAGACTCTGGGTAGATGATCAGAAGGAAAAGGAGAAGGAAAGCCGACGGAGTCTTTGTACAGTCTCCTAAGACGGAGCGAGTGAGCCACCCACAGCACGTAGGAAAAGGTTCAAATCCCTCGTTCCCGCTCCCTCTCCAAGACCCCAGGGCCCCAGCCTTGCCCAGGCCCCTCTGCTCTTCCTCGAAACCTTCCAGGGAAGCACCAGGAGATGGATCCAGAATTTAAGCCAAGGCAGGTCGTTAGGCTGCGTCCTTGGGAAAGAGATTGTGAATTCTCCCACCCTCTCAGGAAAGTCTGAGATCACCCCTCACACTGCTGGTTTGACTCAGTTTTGCTTTGCTTTGGCTGCAGATCCTTGAACTCAGTGGGAATCCCAAATTCTTCCTTTAGTTTTCCTCCTAAAGCCCCAGACCTAGATTTAAAGTGGAATCCTACTGAGGAGGGAATCCCTCAGCTCTCGACCATGTAGCCAATGCCCACGATGTCCCTGACTTCACAGAAAGAGCTGCCTCCTGGAACCCCTCACCCGAGGCGAGTGGATGGTGAGTCACACGGGCGAACCCCTGAAGCAGCGAGAGGTGGAATTGACGCTTTGGTCCTCAAGTCTATTAAAGCTGATGGCCGTGGATCGTAAACTGAGACATGAATACTTAATGTAGGGAGGGTGGCTTGGCCAAGACTTGGAAGACCACACTGATGAAAAGAAGACCAGGTGACACCCAGCCTTTGTCCTCCAGGGCGCTAAGTGACTCCGCTTCTATCTAACAGGTAACCTGGCATCAGTGCGGGTTACTTGACCCAAGTGACTGCAGCCACCAACACATCCACTCAGAGACCAGGGTTGGGATCCACAGGGCTGGTCCAAAATGCAGACCAGGTTACCTGGCCAAGATGGTGCTGTGAGTCCCCTGTTCTAGGTTGAAACCCCGGTGCCACTACCGGCCTGACATGGCCTTATTCCTTTTAAAAGTCCACATGATGTCATCAGACATTTAATAACATATCTATGATTAAAAGGGTGTAAAACAGCTTATCCACTCCACCTAACTGCCCCCCCACACACACAAAGGCAATCCATCTCAGCTCATTTCTTCTGGAACTTTCCATTCTAACCTTTCCCCCCGTACTGGGGATTGGACCCAGGGGCACTTAACCATCAAGCCACACCCCCAGTCCTTTTTATTTTTCATTCTGAGAGAGGGTCTTGCTAAGTTGTGAGTGTGGCCTTGAATGTCAATCCTCCCACCTCAGCCTCCGAGTTGCTGGGTTTACAAGTGTGCACCACCACACCCAGAACTGTTGTAGCATACAATCCTGCATATATTCATTTATATCATCTGATCGACTTAAAATATGTAGCGGGGGGACCAATGTTCTCTCTGATAAGTGGATGCTGATTCATAACAGGGGAAGGGGATAAAGAGGAGCTTTGGATTGTGTTGAGGAAATGAGGGCGGGGGAAGGAAAGAAGGTGGACTAAGACAGACATCACTACCTAGGTACATGTATGTACATGTATGATTGCACGGATGTGTGACCCTACAGCGTGTGCAACCAGAGAAATGAAAAGTTGTGCTCCATTTGTGTACAGTAAATCGAAATGCAGTCTGTAAAGATAAAAAAAGAGCTCATTATATTCACAAGATAATTAATTGTTCAACCTTGAAAAATAAAATAAGATATGTTGCCGGGGACCTCTGGGAATAAGAAGAGGCTCTGCTTGCTGGAACCTCCCTGTCTTCGTGACCCGCGACTGGAATGTCACCATGTCCCACACACGCCTCTGGCCTCTGGTGGCTTCTCTTGCACTCCACGCTGATTTTGTCTTATGAGTGTAATTGTCTTCATCTCCCGGAGGATATTCGTGACGATTTTTGTAAGATTTCTTCTATTTCCAGAATACTTTCTGTGTCCTTCACATTTAAAGGTCTGTGTTTGTTTTAGTTTTCTAACTTTTCCCAGCTTTATGTTTGTGGTTGGCCTGGGAGATGCACCCTGTCCAAACCTGAAGTCCACCCCTGCATTGCCCCCCACCCCCGCGTGAATGTGGGAAAGATGCATGACTTGCTTCCAACCCCCTGGACGCCACTTGTAAAGGTGAGGTTAAGGTGTAAAGGTGACCAGGTGCAGAGGTTCAGCATCATGCTGCTGGGTCTCCCTCAGCGACTTTGAGCAGTGAGCCCGTGCCCAGCTGGAGAACCCCACATAGCAGGAAGCACAGGTGCCTGAGGGGCTGGGCTGGCCCGGGGGCAGCAGCCAGCAGGACACTGAAGCCCCTGCAGTGCCGCAATGGCAGGGAACTGAGTTCTGCCGGCAGGTGTGTGAGCTTGGAAGCGCAGCCTGATCTGCTCCGGTCTCGCCAGCGGACTCACCAGACGGCCACCTCGCTCAGCCTGGCTCAGACCTGAGCAGAAGACTCAGCAGAGCCATCCCACCACAGTCACTATGGAAGCAGTATGAGGCTCAGAGAAGGATGTTTCACCTTAGAAGAGAGTGAGCAGCACGCCAGGTATTGGCAGGGTGGGAGGCAGCCACTCACACGGAGCCGGGGGACATGCTCTGAGACACTGACAGCACGGCGGGCGGGCAGAGCTCCCGCGGCTGGCAGAAGGCAGCGTGGCACCACCACTCGGGAGCTCAGAGATGTGCTGCCAACTGCACGTGCCCGTAGCAGATGGCCCCATGGCCTGGGCATTTGCCTTGGCCTGTCCCTGCACGCACACGTCTTCAGCTTCGTTCGTCATGGCTGAAGCTGGGACGCCCCCAGAAAGCCCTCGCGGGTGAGCGGGCACGCTGCGGTAGATCCCGACGACGGAACGTCACTTAGCAGAAGCCGAACGAGCCACCGAGTCCTGAAGCGATGTGGAGGGAACCCAGGTGCTGGCAGCCCGTGGAGGGGAGCCGTCTGCCAAGACTTCAGGCCGCGTGGGCCCAGCACCGCGGCGCTCCGTGAAAGGCGAGGTCACCGGGAAAAGGCAAGAGGCGGGCAGGATCAGTGCTTCTGGTGACGCGCCATGTGGGGCCGGCCACCCCGCCTTGGTCAGCCCCACAGATCCGTCAGCACCAAGAGGGCCCCTCCTGCAAGCCCCAGGCTCGGGGGGCTGGTGCGCCCTAGGGGACGGGTCCTGCCGTGCCCGCTACCGTCCTGGGTACTGACCAGGAGGCCAGCGAGTGCAGGTGAGGTGGACAGGCCAGCTCCATACTTGCTGCTTAGTTTTTTTTTTCTTTTTTTTTAAACAAAATCTAATATTTTTAAAAAAGGTTGAACTCACACACGCCTACGATCCAGCAGCTCCATCCCGGGGTTCACACAAAGGGCTGGACGCAGAGGCCAGAGCAGCTCTGGCTCGACACTGCTGAGCAGCCGGCACCCGTGGCAGGCAGCACGCAGAGGCAGGGCACCGTGGCCAGGTCGTGTGAGTGTGGGGTTTTCCTGCCTGAGCCCCCACAGATCGGATGTCACTGGCCGTCGTGCATGCAGTTGGCACCGTAGGGGTGTACCCCGCTCACCCCTGTCTGCTCACCGTTACTTCTTAGTTCGCCACCTTCGTCTGGAAAGACCTTCTCTCTTCTTGAAGAGTGTTTTCAGTTTCTCTCCATAGGCTCTGTGGGCGGTAAATTCTTCCCGTCTGTGTCCAGCTGAGCGTGTCTCTTTCACCGGGTTTTGAGGCCAGCTTCGCTGGGTATAAAATGATAGGTTGACAGATGTTTCTGCCAGTACTTGGAAGATGCTATTGCATTTTCTCTGGTTCCGTCTTTGCTTTATCAACTTTTTCCCTTTTATTAGTCTTTTTTAAAAACAAAGATAAGTTTGCCTCGAGTGAAATCATACATACTAAGCATTTCAGTTGGATGTGTAATAAAGAGTTTGTAGCTTTTTCTATTTTCACGTTTGATGAGTGGTGATTTGAAACCCCACCAGGCTGCCATTCCTTCTGTTCCACATCTGGGACAGAAATAAGAAAAGCGGATGCCCTGACCCCTTGGCAAGAGAGTCGAGCCGCACAACCCCTTCCCCCAGGCAGAGGCCTTGGTACTGAACATTTTGTCCCATGAGGGTGACCCCTGTGTGCCTCCCCGGCGTCTCTGTGACCCCTGCAGAGGCAACCACTGCTGTGGTTGGAATGTGGCTCCCGGAGTTCCTGTGTAGGAAACTGAAGCCCCAGTGCAGCTGTGGTGGGCGGTGGGGCCTGAGGAGCAGGTGTGGGGCGTGGCCGCCACCAGCGTGAACGCACTAGGGCTGCGTGGCCGGAGCAGTTTGTCACTAGTGAGCTCGCTCCCCTTTGCTGTGCCCTTGCGTTCTCACTCTTCCGCCTCCTGCCACGAGACGGCACCGTGTGGAAGCTCCCAGCAGATGCTGGTGTCCTGCTCTCGGACTTTCCAGCCGCCAGAACCAAGCAGGACTGTTAGGTGGTCACAGAGGGGCCCCCGGCAGCAGGCACCCCTCCACCTGCTTAGGCGCGGCTCACAGCTGCACGCTCACGCGCATGCTCTGGCTCAGCAGACCATCCTGGAGACTCAGGATGTTGCAGGTGTGTGTGGCGTCTTAGTCCCTGCAGGCTGCGGTAGCAGAAGGCCACAGACCACTGGCTTACATAAAGGCATTTGCTTCTTTTGGTTCTGGCGGGGGTAGCCCCAGATCAAGGGGCCCCATGGCTGAGCCCCTGGTGAGGGCATCCGCACACGGCCGCCTTCTCAGTCGTCCTACAGGGAAAACCAAGAGTGCCGGAGCCCCTGGCCCTTCATGAGGGCTCCACCCCTAACCTCCATAGGCTCCTCCTCCTGATGCCACACCCTGGCGTTAGAGCTTCCACACAGGCATTTGCAGGGGAGGGACACAAATATCCAGTCCACAGTCAGTCGTCTGCTTCTTTTTTTATTTCTGACTGATATTTTCATTGTCTGTTTATTTAAAAATTGCCTTTCCATTTTCCATTGCTAAAAATTGAGGTTGGTTCCAATTTTTGCCCAATAGGCCTCAACTCGTATGAATATTCACATACAAGGTTTTGTTTTCTTTCAGTTTTTGTTTATTTTGGAAAACTACCCAAGAGTAGAATTACCAGGTCTTTGAGCTGTAAATATTTAACTTTGTAAGAATCTGCCAAGGAGTTCGCCGAAGTGTTTGTACGGTTTGACATCTCCACAGGCAGGGCAGGGGAGTCCCGGTTGTTCTATGTCTTTGCCAGCATTTAGAGTTGTCAGTCTTGTTAATTTAGCTGAGGTATTAATGTAGGACAGATGAGTCTGGACGCCTGAGGAATTTTCAGGAAGCAACTTTATTTAAGCTGCAGTGGTCCAGAGGGGCTCATGCCTAAAAATCTCTGGACCCTGGTCTGAAAATTCTTTTAGATTTATACTCAGTGGGGTGATTACATGTCAGTGGGTGGGTACATAACAGGTATTCTTTGTTCCACATTTGTAGGTTAGACAGAAGTTTCACAAGTTTTTGCCGAGAAAACAGAGATAGTTTTGCACAGCAAGAGAGAGTCTATTACACATTTTGTCTGCAAACCTGGCATTCACAAGAAAGAGGAAGCTTCAAACCACACTGAGCTCTCTGCAGAACTCCCATGAGATCCTGTGGACACGATTTGTAAAATCTTGCTGACAAGAAGCTTAATCATAGGGGGTCCCGGAAGGAGCTTAATTATGGAAAGAGTCCCTTTGATAGGAATACCTGGTGATTGCATCAATATCAGCTAATAGAATGTTCTTCCTATTAAGTTAATCGATATGACGACATTGATATTGATATCACAATGCCATTAATACTGGTATAGTGGTCCGTTATGGTGTTAGTTTGAATTTCCATGATGGCTGATGACACTGAACGATTTCCATGTTTATTTTATTTTATTTTATTTTATTTTTTTACTATTTATACTGTAAGGAAAAATGCAGCTTAGCTCGGGACCCGTGGTAGCTCCAGCCCCTCCAACAGAACTGGCACTCCATATGCACGGTCTCAGTTGCAGTTCAACAATAGCTCCCAGAAATCCACGCCGGACACGGGAAATCACATAAGGGAATTTATTAAGCAAACAGTGTCTCCCTGCAGGGTGAGAGAGAAAATGAGAGGAAAAGAGAAAGGAAAAGAAAGGGCCCGCGCTAGAGAGAGTGGAAAGCGAGGAGGAGAAAGAAAGCAAGTGTGTAGAGAGAGAAGCAAGAGAGGAAAGATGGTGGTTGAACTCCGCAGGCTAACGGGACCAATAATGGAGAAGGATACTTGCAAGCTGACTGATGAGCCAATAGCTAGCTAGGATGTTCACAGATTGACAAGTGGTTGGGAGGCGGGGAAATGGCTGCAACGGAATGGGCGGGGGAGCAGCTTTATACATTACATATGTATCTTCGCAGGTGAAGTGTTTTCCAGGTTTTTGGTCCATATCTTTATTGGGCCATTTGTCTTGTTAAAATTTTGTATGTTTCATGTTACTATCAAGTGTGGCTGTTTTTAAATACTTGGGATGTAAGTCCTTTATCAGATACATGTTCTTATTTTGCTTTTTCAGTTTTTTTTTTTTCAATTGTAGATGGACACCTTTATTTTATTTATCTTTATTTTATTTACTTGTCTTTATGAGCCACAACTCCAGCCCCTATCAGATGCTTGTGTTACAAATATTTTCCCTCTGTCTCTGTGTTGTTAATTTTCTTCGTGAGTTTTCATTTCCATGAAGTCTAGTGTGATTACATTGAGGTCAACCATCCACTGTAAATTGATTTTGCATCTGGTACAGGGAAGGTGACTTTTTTTCCTCTGCGGATATCTTTTCGTTCCAGCTTCATCTATGGCCAGTTTTCCTCTCTCTTTGACATGCTTTGGCGACTTCATCAGAAATCAGCTGACCAGGTAAGTGTGGGTCTACTCCTGGGCCGCCTCTGCCCTTCAGCCTGTTTATCAGTCCCTCAGTCAACACCACTCAGGTTTGATGACTGTAACTGTCAGGTGAACCTGAAATGAAGTAGGGTGGGTTTCCCAACTTTTTGTGTTCTCATTTTTGTTGTTATTCTGGATCGACTGCATTTCCAAGTGAAGTTTAGAATTCATTTGAAAAATTTCACATTAAATGTCCTGCTGGGATTCTGTTTCGGTTTATATTTACTCTGGGGATGAATCTGGGGGCACCATGTGCTGTCCTTGCCCAAAGGGCTCCTGTGAGCCCTGACTGCTGCATCTCCTGTTTAGACCTTAGCTAGTCTCTCAGGGCTGATCTGTAGTTTTCATTGAGGTTTTCTATAAATGTTTAATAAATTCATCTCTATGTCCTTGATCTTTGATATTGCAGTACACAATGTTTTTTAAAGTACTTTTAGCATTTTTCTTTGCTAAAAGATAGAAGAAAGCTGATTTTTTAAAATGCTGAGTTTGCATATGGCAACCTTCTTAAACATATCTATGGATTCCATAGATTTTCTGTGTACAAATTGCATAGCGCAGCTTGTGAGTAAACAGCTTTGTACCTTCCTTGCCTGTGCCAGCCCCCTGCTGACTTGTCTTTGTGGTGGAAGGCTGGTTGGGAGGCCAGCTCCTGAGTTGAAGCCTCGTTCTGTGTTGGTGATATTCCCTTTTGTTTCAGTGCTTTAAAATGTCCCTGTGGTGTGCTCAGATATGGGTTCTCTCTCACTTCTTTTATTTTAGGATTACTGAGCTACCTGGATCTAAGATTTGAAGTCTTTCAACATTCCAGAGAGTTCTCAGCCATTACCTTCTTTATATCACCCGGTTCCCTCTCTCTACTGTCTGCTGCTGGGTTTCAGGCTGGGTATGATCAGAGACCCCCATGTTCAGTCTCTTGCGTCTCTCTGGGCTGTGTTCTGGAGAAGTTCTTTGTTGTTGTTCATCTCCAGCTTACTGTAGATGCTTGTACCTTTTAAATTTTCATTCTGAAATAATTTCAGACTTAGAAGACGCTGCAGTAGCAGCGGCGCCAGAACCCTCACGGATGCTTGCTCAGACGCCCCACGTAACCTGTCCCCTAGCCCTGGACACCGCTGTCTCGTCCTCGGACCTCGCTCACAGGCTCAAAGGCTGCTGCGGTGCCGGAGGTTTCTTCGTCTCGTCCTCTGACCCGGAACAGTTCCTCGGCCTCTCTTTGTCCTGGGCGCTTGCTCTTTGGTGAGGGGTCCTTCGGTTTGGTTTTCTGATGTTCCTCATGATCAAGCCCAGCGTTTGGAGAAGTGCACAGAGACACCAGCCACGGTGGTGCCAGCCTGGTGCCTGCTCTGGAGGCGCCCACGCAGGGTGACCTCTAGCTGGGAGGCGAGCTGCACTCCACTTGGGAGCAGACATGGGCTTGGTTTCTTTGCAATAAAGGTGTGATTACCCCACCCGGCCCCACGCTGAATCACGTCTCTGGAGAGCTGAATGACGCAAACACCCTGTTTCCTGTTGCACTTTAACTTCAACATCCATTGATGATTCTTGCTTGAGATGATGGTGACTGCAGGTTTGCCAGTGGGGACTGTCCCGTTTTCCTTTCACCCCTGGGAACCTACGGAAGGGTTTGTGCTTTTCTGCCACCATTGAGTTCTAAGTTCCAATATTTACCATTTTGATTTCTGGGTGATCCATTCAATCTTTGTTAAATCTGCATCATTGTTTTTGGTCGGTGCAGAATCTTCAGCCTCTTTCTCTCCCTGCAAAGGAAGCGTATCTCCAACTTCCGGGTATCCTCAGGGTCCAGAGCCCGTGCGGGTCTGAGCCTCTTCCTGGGGGCTTCCTGTTCAGTTGTGACTATTTTTAACCATGAACTGCTCAGTATTCTAAGCACTGAAGCAGTCTGAAGCCTGAGTTGAAGATACGATGTCTAGAAAGGGCTTTCTCTCCACCCCCCACCCCACCGCACCGCATCCCCCTTCAAATTCGACTTTCTTGCTGGAGGGGTTTGGGGCCACATAACAGTGAACTTGGACCAGGGAGGTTAAGAATTCTCACCAGAGAGTTTTCCTCCATCTGTCACCTGGTTTGGTTTAGGAGCCCTTGTGGCTGTGGCCCCTGCTCAGAGGGTGGCACAGGGACTGCAAAGCCTTTGAGACCCTGTTTCCTGCTGGGCAGTCCCCACACACGTCTCCAGGATCCGGTGCCTTGCCAGCTCTGCGCTCTCTGCAGCTTCATGCTCACACGTACAGAGAAAGTTCCCCCCCATCCACAACGCACCTTCTGCCACTAGGTTGGAGGCTTAGTGGCCTGGGTGTCCCCAGGAGGCTGTTGAGACTGAGCAGGTGTCAGGACTGGAGTGAACTGGACACCCTCTGTTGTGCTGATGACCATTCGGCTTGATTAGGAGAAGCAATCAGGGACACGGCCAGGGTAAGTGGGCTGAGTGGAGGGTCTAAGAAGCCCACTTGTGCTTGGGGTGCCCCTGAGGGGCAGGTGACCACGGAGCAGCCTGGAACCTGTCGCCCTGTGTCCTGGGTGCAGCCAGCGCTTTCCCTGCTGCCCCCAGCTCCACTGGTCCTCTTGATGGCTGGGCCCACCTCCCTGGACCCCTGTGCGCGCTCTCTCATCAGAGCAGGCTCCAGGGTGGAGGCCAGGGAGGGAGGGGACAAGCCCGAGGGCCTGGCTCGGAAGAATCCATCCAGTGGACTTCGCCACCAGGCCAGGAACCAGCAGTTGTGAAATTTACATCCCAGTTCACTCTACTACGCCTGTTTGCTCAGCTCAGTCCATAAAATGAACGCTGCTGCGCCCGCTTCCAGTTACTTGGCGGAACACTGTGAGTGACCTGGCATTTTAAAGCCTTGTAAATCCGTCTGGAACTCAGAGTCACAATTCAAATGCTGTCAACTGTACTGCCAACTGGCCCGGGCCTTGTCGAGATACCAGAACAGGCCTGCGCCTTCCCTCCCAGGCTGCCGTCCCTGCAGGCCCTGGGCAGCCCGCGGCCCCTCCCCTGGCCCACCCTGGGGAGGCGCTTCTCCTTGCTGGACAGCAGCCAGGCCTGCTCCCTCAGGTCGGTCGCTGCTTTTGCTCCCGTATGGCCTCGGACCATTTGGAACCTCCCAGTCAGATTGAAATCCAGGCAGCCGGTTGTGCAGCCATCAGGCCGGCCGGGAAGTCTTGTCTGCTGGGAAGCTCTGCTCCCGGCAGTCTGCGCCAGACGAGGAAGAGGAGCCCGGGCGCCATGCGCAGGCCCCGTGGGGTGAGGGCTGGAGCCCAGGCTCCGGAGGACTGGACGCACCCACGGGAGCCACCAGAGGTGGAGGACGCAGCACAGCTGGAGGCAGGTCACTACCTCTTGGCTGGCGGTGACGTCCTGGGACCTGGGCAGTGCCCCTCAGGGCCAGAACTGTAACAGTGGCTCGTGGACACTTGGCCCAAGCCTCTGCCACTGGTCATGGCTCAGCAAGTGAGGCGTACTCTCCCCCTGCGGGGAGATTCAGGGCCGTGGGTGACAGGCATTCATGAGCCCTGCAGGTCCCCTAGAGACCGGTCACACATGCCCATGTCCGTGGGTCGCCACCAGACTGGCACTGCTGTCTGCCCTGCGAGGAGGGGCAGGAGAGAGTGGACCCTAAAGCTGCACCCTTCCTTTTGAATTCCTGCTCTCTAGGGGACTTTTGTACCAGGTTTCTTCTCTGGGGCTGACACCAAGGCGGGTCTGACCCAGCAGGGATCGTAAATTCACAAAGATAGTACTCAGGGCCCTTCCCTTCCCTCCCAGTGTTTAAAACCTCTCAGCCTCCGGAAGCCAACTGCCTTCGCCCTTCTTTTATTTTTATATAGCCAGCTCTCAGGAGTCAGGAGAAAACTAAGCTGGTAGTAATTCTCACTCAAGTGTGAAAGACTGACAAGGAATATAGTTACACCTCATGAGAGAATCCCATTGAGCATAGATACCAGTCTCTTAAAGTGGCACTCGCACACTGATTGGCAAGGCAGAAGGTTAGTTCTAATTTCCTATTTTTATTTATTTTGCTGGTGAAGCACATAGGACCTCCTACACCTCAGCTCTCATCCTACTGCTTTCCTATGGCAGGACATAGACTTGCTTGACCTCTATGTGGACAGTGTCCCCGCTGTCCCCTTGGTAAATCTCCCTGGGGGTCCTGAGAGTTTTTTCCCTGGCTGCACAGGAAACAGAAGGGAATTCAGCTTCTGGACAATTCCTGTCTCCAGGGAGAAGCTGGAAGGCTCTGGATAATGATCTGGGTTTGAGGTGCCCCAAGGACGCCAGTTGCAGGACAATTGTCCAGGTGGCTCAGCCAAAGCCAGATCCCACTGAAGAAAAGGACGCTCTTCAGCTCAGTGGTTAAAACTGGGCCGTGTACCAGTCTCCCTGGGCCTCAGTTTCTGCATCTATGAAACGGGCGGGGGGTGGCGCGCCCCCTCTGGGTTTGTGAGCTAATCTTACAGGGATGAGCCACCACACGCTGGGAGGCTGAGACCCCCACCAGGCACCACCTAGGCCCCGCTCCCCGGGAGGAGAGGAGCAGGCGGATGGGGCAGGTGCCACCACAGGGCTCCTGGGGTACCACACAGACGTCAGCGTGGCGCAGAGGCCGTGAGGGTGCCGGTGCCACGGAGCCTGCTCCCGGCCCGGCAGAGGCAAGGGAGCGCTTCCCAGGGAGGAAGGGCTGCGGCCAGGGCTGAGGGGATCCAGCCCGTCAGCTGGGCAGAGGCGGCGGGGTCCCTGGGGACCTGAGTGGGGCCCAGGTGCAGCTCTGGACAGGGCCTTGTCCCCTCGGCCTCAGCTCCTTCGTCCCTCCCAGAACCAATCTAAAATCGCTGTTTTCTCAGTTGATCTTCGTTGGGAGGCAAGTGCCTCTACTACACTGTGACACCCATAAGTGACGTCTCCCCTGAAGCTCGGGTTCAGTGCGTGGCTCCTGCGTGAGACGTGCACAATTTAAACAGCACTGAATTCCGCGGCTTTTGAGCAGGATTCCCACGTGAACTCAGCCAGCTCATTTTACACGCGGCCCCTGGAGGGCAAACCTGGAAAGATGCGTGGACTTCCTGAGGGACTTCCCAGATGCCACCTAAGGGGAATCAGCTGGACTTTCATCTTAGGACTTCTGAAGTCTTGTAGAACAGGAACCTTTAGGTCTCACCGTCAGGGGGATCTGTGGAAGAATTTTTTTTTTTTTTGGTCCTGCGGATTGAACCCAGGGGTGTTTAACCACTGAGCCGCATTCCTCCCCCCTTTTTTTGTTGAAACAGGGTCTAAGTTGCTTTGGGCCTTGATAAGTTGCTGAGTCTGGCCTTGAACCTGTGATCCTCCTGCTTCAGCCTCCCAGGTTGCTGGGATGACAGGTGTGTGCCCCTGCACTGCTCCATGGCAGCATTTTGGGGAGACAAGAAGATAAGAGGCCTGGGGTGTAGCTCAGGGCAGAGGGCTGGCCCCGTGTGGGTGGATCCCTGGCTTCCATGTCCAGCACCACAAAGGAAAGACCCACAGAGGACAGGTTTTCTATCATGGTGGAAAACCGAGAGGGGACAGCCTATGCCCCACTCGGGGACGCGGTATGTGATGAGGAAGGGCGATTCTGGGGCAGCCTGGAATCCCAGAAACTTGTCCAGTGTCAGGGGTGATGAATCATGTGAGAGGAGGAGGTGAGGGGAAGAGAAGGGACTACCCAGAGGAAGTGTGTGCATAAATGTCCTCCGGAAGTGGTCTGAAAAGATGGCCATAAAAAACATTAAAAAATTCACCCACAAGGAAGTAACTGGGCCTCTGGGGAGCAACACTTGGCTCGAGTTCCCAGAACAAGTGACTCGTGAGCCCCGCTGGTCACCACTAGAAACTCAGCGCTCTGCTGAACGCGGTGGAGAGACGCAGGAAGGCATTGTGGACGGACAGGCGCAGAGCTGGGTGTTCCCTGCCACCTTGGGACGGTTGCTCCAAGGTTGATCAGGAAGAAGGGGTAGTGAAGGTAACAGGGCCTCCCGCGGTAAGACCAGGTGTGGTTGCAGTGGACTGAATGACCAGGGCTTGGACAGCACCTGCCACCTGCAGGTCCCACGTCCTGCTGCTGAGGACCCCCAGGGCAGGCGTCGTTGGGAGGAGCAAGCTGACCCCTTAGGAGTGTGGGTGCAGGTGTAACCCCTAACTCACTCTGTGGCCAGGCAGCGGGGGGAGGAAGCCCAGGCTGCCCCCGCTCAGTGCAGGTCATTCGCATGGGGCGGCCCCCACCCAGGCAACTCCCGAGGGGACCTCAGACACAGCTCCTTGCCTGGGATCTGCAGAACAGGGCTCCCTCCCAAGAGCTGTCTGCAGAACCTTCTGGACCGTGCTCTGCGGCTGGCTATTGGCCTGTGGGAGGCGGGAGGGGCTGGGCATCACCGGGAGCCTGGGCCCTAAACGCCTCTCCTATTCCGTTGAGTGGGTGCTAGTTTTGCATTTCATTGAGTGAGCTTTTTTTTTTAAGTTTATTTTCTTACTCATAAGGCAAACCGTGAAGCTCTGCCCACACTAAGATCTGGTTCAGACACAGCACTTCACGTGTGACGTCACTGTGACTGGACGGCTGGGGCCATGGCCCAGGCACCGTGGCTCCCGCCGTGAGCAGGCGCGTGGGGCTCCCAGGAGCTGCGGGGTAGGGAAGCCACCACAGCGGCGACTCCAGTCTACATCTCTGGCCTTCCTTTGTCTGCACTGTTTTGGGGACGGTGACGATGTGACAGGGTGACAGTGTCCTGGGTTGGGTTCCCTTCCTTCCTCTAGGACTGTGATCTTGATCCTGGCCAGAGAGGACAGTCCTAAGAGGCCCTCTGTGGGGACGGCCTGTGTGGGAGGGAGAGGGCCAGGGGCCCTGGAGCCCAGTGCCTCCTCAGAGGTCCTTGGCGACTTAAGACCCCGCTCAGCGAGGCAGACGGTTCTGCCTGCCAGCCACGAGGACCTGGGGCCCTCCTCCCACCTCCGTGGGGCCGTGACTCCCCGTGTGTCGGTCTGTCAGCCCAGACAACCCAGCAAAAGGCAGGCCGCTGTGGGCAGCTGGCTCTGGGCGCCCCAGACATTTGAACCAAGAATCCCGGAAGAGCCTGGTGACGTGAGGAGGGAGGGCGTGGGGCAGGGTGGCAGGGAGGGGCGAGCGGGGCCCAGGCCTGGGGTCCGGCTTGTGCTGCGGGCTGGAGGCTCAGGGAAGCCAGCACTTGCTCAGCCTCAGTCTCCCCGGATGGGAAATGTCGGAGGCGCACCAGACGATCCCCAGGTCAGCTGAGCCCAGGGACCTTGGGGACCCATCGAGGGCAGCACAGCCCGGGCTGCACGCTGCTGCTGGGCCCATGAGTCCCTGCTGGTGGCACAGTCTGCCTGCCCTGGCCTGTCTGGCCTTTCATGGTGAAAGTTGTCACCTGTTGCCATCAAGTCCCCAGAGATGTCGCACCGGTGCTCTTACGTGTTCCGGAACAGAAACAAGAAATTCCATTTCTCCGTCCCCTTGGCAGGTACCCGGCTGTGTGTTGGATTTCAGGGCAGGGCAAGTGACCTCGGCCTGGATGACGTCAGCCAGAAGGGGCGAGACACACCTGCAGGAAGAGGTGCCCAGACCTGCAGGGTTTCTCTGGGTGACCCCACATCTATGATGACCTTCAGGGGTCAGGTTGGAAGTCAGGCCCCTGGCTTCACCTCAGGCAGGCGGACTCTGCCCTGTGACAGAGACCCGGCTGCAGCCACCTCTGCCTCGGGCTGCAGGCTCCTCCTGCTTCCTTAGGAACTGACTGCCACTCCAGTTCAAGACAAGTCCAGCTTCAGGGTGGGGTGGGTCCTCCTACCCTGGCTTGTCGGCCTCAGGGTGGAGGGCCTGACACAGACACTGGCCCTGAACGTGGAAGCCTAGTGACCCTGAGGCCACAGGGCTTCCACAGAAGCCCTCACCGTGTCACCTTCTGACGCCTGCCCAGTGTTGGCTGAAAGTCTGCTACAGAATCGTTTTACGACCTCGGGTACACACGGGATGGGCCGGGCTTCCCTGCTACGCTCCGAGGAAGTAACCCCATCAAACAATGAACCGACTTGTCCAAAGTCCCCCAAAGAAAGACAGTTGAGATAAGATTTCCGGCCACCAACACCTCCAGTCAATCAGCCGGCAGGGTCCAATATGAAATGCAGAAATAGAAATATCAGTACGTACAATGGAAAAGGAAATGGAATGAGCGAGTCTTTAAATGACTGGCAACTCCCTTGATATTTCCAAAGTGTTCAAAAACCATTTGGTCGATGTGTGAATACATTAAGAAAACGGTGACAACAAGCCACGTTTGTCCCTTCTGGTCATCAAGCAGACCACTACCTTGAGGCCCCTGTAAGCAAGGCCTCACCCCTCGCCTGTCCCAGTGGAACCTTTGTGCGAGGCTCCAGCTATTGATAACTAGGCAGCAGGGTGGCAGACCCCAGGTATGAACAGAATCAGGTCCCCAAATGGGTCTTTCTCCCACAAACAAATGCAAAGTACTTGAAAAATGAACAAGAAGAATTCACCTGGTGTGAAATAAACCCAGGGCAATGAAGATTGTTCCAGAACTTGTTGCACAGACCCCCTTCCCACCAACCCTGGATACTGCTATGCACTGATGCAGGTGATGGATTCAGGCACCTTGTCACCTCTTCTGTACTCGGCTCTCTTCTTCTGGGGTGATTAGATGGAACAGTGATTCCAGCCCTGGCTGAACAGTGGAATCATGAGATTAAAAAGAGCAACGTCTGGTCTGCGTGAGGCCTGGGTATTGGAAGATTTCGAGTATTTTTTGGTTTTAATGGACCACTGTTTTTCAACACAAGTTCTTTCTCCAAAGTCTGGTGGTGAACTCCTCTGTCCTCTCGGGTCTGGGGTCTTCATTTTGTATTTGGCTTGGTTGTTTGTAGAGGTCTAGATTGAAAGTGGCTTCCTCTCACCTTCGAGGTTCAGCCTCACCAGCTCCACTCCTCCCGTTGGGACGCCAGCTCTTCTTCAGTCCTCGTTGCGGTGTGAAGGTGTCTCTTTTCTCTCTGAGAGTCTTTAGATTCTCCCTTTGACCTTGGTGCTCTGCATTTCTACTCAGGGTGTCCAACTACAGATTTACCTTGATCTACCTTTTGCCATCCTCAGCCTTACCTTTCCCTTTGGAAAATCATGTCTTCCTTTTGGAAAGGGATTTTGGAAAATTGCCAGACATTATAATTTGGAAATTCCTGCCACCATTTCCCATATTCATTTATTCTGAAACTCTTATTAAATGTGTGTTGGAGTATCTTATTTTAGTCTCCATGTTATTTAAGTCTCTTCATATTTTTCATTTCTTCATCCTGTTAGCATTAATTCCTTGTGACAATATTCTATTCCACTAATTCTTTCTTCACCTGTGTCCACCTCAGGGCTGATCCTCTTTGCTAAGTTCCTCGACTCGATCTTACAGTTCTGTGTTTCCAGAATCTTCCATCGGTCTTTCCTCTCGTCCACTTCTTGGTTTTCAGCTTCTGAGTTGCCCCACGGTGGCCTGTTGTGCTTTTGACCCTATAGTATCCCTTCCTGTGTCTCTTTGAAGATCAGATACGATCAAACAGTTCCTGTGATGTTGACTGTGTTGTTTATGTTTCCTCAGGAACATTCTCTAATTTGTTTCATTTATTATGAATTATTTCAAGGTGTTTATGTTTCTCCTGGGTTTCGAGATGCTGTTTTGTGGGTTCCCTTAGCTCTCCTCTGTCTTCTCTCACCCATGTGACGGACAGCCACCCTCCTCCAGGGTCAGACAACGGTCCTTGTTCACAGCAGTCCAGAATTTTATGCTAGGCCCTACTCCTGTTCCCAAGTCTCCTTAGGAGGACTGTTCTCGCAGCTCCAGGCTCTTGGCACACAGGTGTGTTAGTGCCTCTTTTCCCTTGGGAATGAAATCCTGGTGGCACTATCCATTTCTGGGCCAGGACCAATAGTCTCATAGCTTCCATCCCTTCTCTGAGTTTCCATTTCTAGACCATAACATTTTTAAGAAGAGCTTTGGAGGATCCAAGATGGTGAACTAGAGGGAGGCTGTGTTCCTCAACTCCTTTTTGAGTATAGATTGATCACTGACTGACATTTGCCCGTTTGCCTGCCTCTTGCCTGCCCATCGCCTGCCTTTCACCTACCCATCACCCATTGCCCAAGGTCCACCTGCTGATCATCTGCTGGTAGCCAGCAGACTGAATGCAGACCACCAGTGAATCTCCAGCTGCCTGCTATTGCCTGGAAATCCACTATCACAGTACCTGCAGGGTTGTTTTTTTTTGTTTGTTTGTTATCCTGCAGGGTTGTTTACATGTGACTGCCGCCATTTTGAGACAACAGCCAGGACCTGCAGGACACCCGACCTGACTGATTATACCCCATCTCCTGGACCCCTCAACCAGACCAACCACACCCCGCCTCCAGGACCCCTGCTGACCATGCCCATGCCCCGAGCTATAGCTCCCCATTTGTCAACACATTTGGAAACCAGTGCAATCATCTTGGATTATCCTGGAAGTGGAAGCTCCCATCTTTAGGTGGGGCAAATCCCATCCTGAGATGCCTGCTGGAGACTGGAAGTTCATTGTCAGGTACCTTTCATGCATCAGGCTACTGAAGACTAGGAGGTTTGAATATTATATGACTGTCATAGTGTAGACTTTATTTTCATTTTTAATAAATACTTTTTGAAAAAATTTTGATTTTATTTCTTTACTTTTTTTGATCTATTTTCTTTTTGTTTACTTGTTACCTCAGAGTCTCTTTCTCCCTTTTCTCATGCTAACAATCAACTTCTTTTGACTAAACTTTCACACTTTCTATGATGTAGAACTTCTATATACTCTTTTCTTATCCCATTAACATTTACATCCTACACCCCTCCCCATCCTCTTTGTCCTCCATTAGAAACTGCAGACCTTATTGCAAATCTATTTGTTATACTGGTAGATAACAATTGAACTCATTGTGTTTATTATGACAATATTATTAACATTCTCATAAGGGCTATTTGGTTTAGGGTGGCATATTTTCTGTACTGGGTGCTGTTAATATTGATCTCCCCCTTAAAGAAGAAGTTTTGGAAAGCTATAGGGGGTCACTATAAGCCTATAGGGGGGAAACTGCAATTCCCCAGATCTGTACTGCTAGAGGGGAGCATACATGAACAACAGGAAAAAACAAGGGAAGAAAATGATCCAAACAAACCTAGATTCTGTATTAATAGAATCCAGTGATAGCATGGTAGAAGAAATGACAGAAAAGGAGTTCATATTATACATAATTAAAATGATTCAAGAAGCAAAGGATAAGATAAGAGAGCAAGTGCAGGTAATGAATGATCACCCCAATAAGCAGTTGAAAGAGCAACTGCAGGAAGCAAAAGATCATTTCAACAGATAGAGATTCTCAAAAAACAAACAAACAAACAGAAATCCTTGAAATGGAGGAATCAATAAACCAAATAAAAAACTCAATGGAAAGCATCACCAACAGACAAGGTCACTTGGAAGACAGAACCTCAGAAAATGAAGATGAAATATTTAATCTTGAAAATAAAATTGACCAAACAGAGAAGATGGTAAGAAATCATGAACAGACCCTCCAAGAACTATGGGACATCATGAAAGGACCAAATTTAAGAATTATCAGGATTGAGGAAGGCACAGAGATACAAACCAAAGGAATGAACAACCTATTCAATGAAATAATATCAGAAAATTTCCCAAATCTGAAAAATGAAATGGAAAATCAAATACAAGAGGCTTACAGAACACCAAATGCACAAAATTACAACAGAGCCACACCAAGGCACATTATAATGAAAATGCCTAACATACAAAATAAAGATAGAATTTTGAAGGCCATGAGAGAAAAGCATCAGATTACATATGGGGAAAACCAATTCAGATATCAGTAGATTTCTCAGCCCAGATCCTAAAAGCTAAAAGGGCCTGGAACAACATATTTCAAGTTCTGAAAGAACATGGTTGCCAACCAAGAATCCTATACCCAGCAAAACTAATCTTCAGATCTGAAGATGAAATAAAATCCTTCCATGATAAACAAAAGTTAAAAAAATTTACAAATAGAAAGCCTGTGCTACAGAATGTTCTCAACAAAATATTCCATGAGGAGAAAATGAAAAGCAACAATATAGGTCAGCAAAGGGAGGAACTACCTTAAAGGAAAAACCAAAGGAGAAACCAAGTCAAGTTAAAAACCAAAAATAAACCCAAATGACTGAGAATACAAATCATATTTCAGTAATAACCCTGAATGTTAATGGCCTAAACTCATCAATCAAAAGACATAGACTAGCAGATTGGATTAAAAAGAAAGACCCAACAATATGCTGCCTTCAAGAGACTCATCTCATAGAAAAAGACATCCACAGACTAAAGGTGAAAGGATGGGGAAAAACATACCACGTACATGGACTCAGTAAAAAAGCGGGGTTTCTATCCTTATATCAGATAAAGTGAACGTCAAGCCAAAGTTAGTCAGAAGGGATAAAGAAGGACATTTCATACTGCTTAAGGGAACCATAAATCAGGAAGACATAATGATTGTAAATATTTATGCCCCAAACAATGGTGCATCCATGTACATAAAACAAATCCTTCTCAATGCCAGGAATCAAATAGACCACAACATAGTAATTCTGGGTGACGTTAACACACCACTGTCACCACTGGATAGATCTTCCAAACAAAAACTAAACAAAGAAACCATAGAACTCAATAACACAATCAATAACTTAGACTTAACAGACATATATAGAATATTCCATCCATCAACGAGCAAATGCACATTCTTCTCGGCAGCACATGAATCCTTCTCTAAAATAGACCATATGTTATGCCTCAAAGCAGCCCTTAGTAAATGCAAAAAAATAAGATACTACTTGTGTTCTATCAGATCATAATGGAATGAAATTAGAAATTAATGACAAAATAAAAAACAGAAACTACTTCAACACCTGGAGACTAAATAATATGCTATTTAATGAAGCATGGATAAAAGAAAACATCAGAGAGGAGATAAAAAAATTCTTAGAGTTAAATGAGAATGATGATACAACATATCAAAATCTCTTGGACACTATGAAAGCAGTACTAAGAGGAAAATTCATTGCATGGAGCACATTCAAGAAAAGAATAAAAAGTCAACTAAATGACCTAACATTACATCTCAAAGCCCTAGAAAAAGAACAGAACAACATCAAAAGTAGTAGAAGACAGGACATAATTAAAATCAGAACTGAAATCAATGAAATTGAAACAAAAGAAACAATTCAAAAAGTTGACAAAATAAAAAGTTGGTTCTTTGAAAAAGTAAACAAAATAGATAAAGCCTTAGCCACACTAATAAAGAGAAGGAGAGAAAAAATTCAAATATTAAAATTCATGATGACAGACACCACTGAAATACAAAATGTAATAAGAAGCTACTTTCAAAATCTATACTTCCACAAAATAGAAAATCTCAAAGACATTGACAAATTTCTAGAGACATATGATCCTCCCAAACTGAACCAGGAGGACATACACAATTTAAACAGATCAATTTCAAGCAACGAAATATAAGTCATCAAAAGCCTACCAACCAAGAAAATCCCAGGACTAGACACATTCTCAGCTGTGTTCTATAAGACCTTCAAAGAAGAGCTCATTCCAATATTCCTCAGTGTTTCATGAAATAGAAAAGGAGGGAACCCTACCAAACTCATTCTATGAAGCTAGTATCACTCTGATACCAAAACCAGACAAAGACGCATCAAGGAAAGAAAACTTGAGACCAATATCTCTAATGAACATAGGTGCAAAAATCCTTAACAAAATTCTGGCAAATCGCACATAAAAATATATTAGAAGATAGTGCACCACGATCAAGTGGGGTTCATCCTGGGGGTGCAAGTTTGGTTCAACATCCAGAAATCAATAAATGTAATTCATCATATCAACAGACTTAAGGTTAAAAATCATATGATTATTTCAATAGATTCAGAGAAAGCGTTTGACAAAACACAACACCCCTTCATGCTCAAAACACTAGAAAAAATAGAGATAGTAGGAACATACCTTAACATTGTAAAGGCTATTTATGCTAAGCCCACAGCCAACATTATACTTGATGGAGAAAAATTGAAAGCATTCCCTGTAAAAACTGGAACAAGATAGGGATGTCCTCTTTCCCCACTTCTATTCAACATACTAGCCAGAGTTATTAGACACACCAAAGAAATTAAAGGGATACGGATAGGAAAAGAAGAACTCAAGCTGTCACTATTTCTCAAAGACATGATAGTATATTTGGAGGATCCAAAAAACTCCACCAGAAAACTTCTAGACCTAATAAATGAATTCAGCAAAATAACTGGATATATAATCGGCACACATAAATCTAAAGCATTTTTATTAATAAGCGATGAATCATCTGAAAGGGAAATGAGGATAACAACTCTGTTCACAATAGCCTCAAAAAAAAAAAAAAAAAGATACTTGAGAATCAATCTAACCAAAGAGGTGAAAGACCTCTACATTGAAAATTACAGAACATTAAGGAAAGAAATTGAAGAAGGCCTTAGAAGATGGAAAGATCTTGGATAGGCAGAATTAATATTATCAAAATGGCCACACTTCCAAAGGTGCTATCTGATTTAATGCAATTCCATTTAAAATTCCAATGACATTTCTCATAGAAATAGAGAAAGCAATCTTGAAATTCATCTGGAAGAACAAAAGACCCAAAATAGCCAAAGCAATCCTGGGTAGGAAGAGTGAAGCAGGAGATATCACAATACCAGACTTTAAACTACAGAGCAATACTAACAAAAATGGCATGGTATTGGCACCAAAATAGACAGGTAGATCAATGGTACAGAATAGAGGACACAGAGACAAACCCACATAAATACAGTAATCTCTTACTAGACAACGGTGCCAAAAACATACAATGGAGAAAAGATAGCCTCTTCAACAAATGGTGCTGGCAAAACTGGAAATCCACGTGTAGCAAAATGAAATTAAACCCCTATCTCTCACCCTGTACAAAACTCAACTCAAAATGGATCAAGGATCTAGGAATTAGACCTGATACCCTTCACCAAATAGTAGAAAAAGTAGGCCCGAATCTCCATCACGTTGACTCAGGACAAGACTTCCTTAACGAGACCCCCATGGCGCAAGAAATAAAAGCAAGAATCAATAAATGGGATAGATTCAAACTAAAAATCTTTTTCTCAGCACAGGAAACAATCAGTAATGTGAAGAGAGCCTACAGAGTGGGAGAAAATCTTTTCCACACACACTTCAGACAGAGCACTCATCTCCAAAGTTTATAAAGATCTTAAAAAACTTTACACCAAAAGTACAAAGAACCCAATCAATAAATGGACTAAGGAACTGAGCAGACACTACAAAGAAGAAGATATACAGGTGATTAATAAATATATGAAAAAGTGTTCAACATCTCTAGTAATTAGAGAAATGCAAATTAAAACCACCCTAAGATTTCATCTAACTCCAATTAGAATGGCTATTATCAAGAACACAAGCAATAATAAGTGTTGGCGTGGATGTGGGGGAAAAGGCACACTCATACATTGCTGGTGGAGTTGCAAATTGGTGCAGCCACTCTGTAAAGCAGTGTGGAGATTCCTCAGAAAACTTGGAATGAACCCACCATTTGACCCATCTATCCCACTCCTTGGCCTATACCCAAAGGACTTAAAATCAGCATACTACAGTGATACAGTCACATCAATGTTCATAGCTGCTCAATTCACAATAGCCAGATTGTGGAACCAACCTAGATGCCCCTCAATTGGTGAATGGATAAAGAAACTGTGGTATATATACACAATGGAATATTACTCAGCCATAAAGAAAAATAAAATTATGGCATTTGCTGGTAAATGGATGGAGTTGGAGAATATCATGCTAAGTGAGATAAGCCAAGCCCAAAAAACCAAAGACTAACGGTTTTCTCTGATAAGTGGATGACGATATATAATAAGGGGGGTTGGTGGTGGGGGCAAAGAGAAGAATGAAGGATGGTGTAGAGGAAAATGGGGTGGGAGGGGGTGGGGGATGGAAAGACAGTAGAATGAAACCGACAGTATTACCCTATGTACGTGTATGATTACATGAACGGTGTGAATCCACATTGTGTACAACCATAGAAATGAAAAGTTGTACCCCATTTGTGTACAATGAATGAAAATGTAGTCTGTAAAAATAAAAATTAAAAAAAAAGAATAGCTTTGTACATAAAATATTTTGTGTATGTGAATTGGGATACTTTTCAATGCCAGACGCAGAGAAGTCAATCAAAGTGACCTTGAAAGGAGGGCGTTTATGGAGCTGGGCACCTGCACGCACAGCAGTTTGGTCGGGTGTCCGTGCCAGGTTGGAGGCCTCCCTTTGTCTCTCTGGACTCCCCGACCTCTCTGCACCGTCTTCCTGGGGTAGGGGTGGGGGCTGCCTCTACAGGCTGGCAGGTGGATTTGGAGAGGGGAGCCTCAGCAGGAGAGGAGAGCTGGAGAGGGGAGAGGCGGACTGTGGATTCTCCCTCTCCTACAGGGCCTGCTGTGGTCCCACCCCTTTGGAAAGGGGAGTCCTTTCTCTGAGCCCCTGCCCAGTCTCCCTTGGTGCTCCATTGGCCTTAATGATCCCAGGTCCATTTCTGAGCCAGTTCACTAAGCAAACACTGTCGATTGGTTTGGTCCTGGAAATTCTGGCCAGTCACTGCCGAGGAAGCTGGGAATTCCGTGGTTGGTTCCGTCCTCTGGCTCTGGGATCCATCCTCCAGTCCCAAGGCTGCGGCTGCGGCTGCACCACAGTGCCAAGGAGACCCCGCCCCTCTGCCAAGCTGGGGAGGGAGGATGGCGAGGGGGATCATGGCCACCCTTCTGTGGTGACGCTCCGTGCTCTGTTGCGTGGAGTCTGTGGAATCTCACGGATCAGAGGACACTTGCCTGGGAGGCCGTGGCTCTAAGACCCTCCTAAATCCCCAGACCCAGGGCTGCTACCAAGACACATGTCCTCGGCTTCCTCACCTGAAGTGGGGCCTGGTCGTGGAGGTTGAGAGACCTTGTGTCCCATGAGGAAACCACAGGGAGTGGGAGGCAGCTGGCCAGGTGGGCACAGCCTGTGACTGGCCCTGCCACCCTCCTGGCCCAGGACCCAATGACTATGTCAGAGTCCACTGTTGGACTCGGGGTCCTCCTGAGGGGCTCCGGCAGGTCTCCAGGCCTCTCTGATGGACTCGGGGTTCCCTGAGGGGCCCCAGCAGGTCTCCAGGCCTCTCTCTGTGGACTCGGGGTTTCCTGAGGGGCCCTGGCAGGTCTCCAGGCCTCTCTGTGGACTTGGGGTTCCCCTGAGGGTCCCCAGCAGGTCTCCAGGCCTCTCTCTGTGGACTCGGGGTTCCCTGAGGGGCCCCAGCAGGTCTCCAGTCTTCTCTGTGGACTTGGGGTTCTCCTGAGGGTCCCCGGCAGGTGTCCAGGCCTCTCTTGCTTTTTGTGGTTCTCCTCTTGGAGTTGGACTTTATTTCAAGATCCATCATTTAACTCCTTTCTTCATGAGAAGAGGAGTGAGAAGCTACAGGAGCCATTTCAGGCCTCTCTGTGGGGCCAGGCATGGTGGCTGGTCAGGAGCAGGGACCTGCCCAGTTCCTCACCTGCTCCTGCAGCTGCCTCCCCTGCCCCACTTTGCTGCAGCAGCGGAAGCTCCCTCCCTCCCTGGAGCATCCTGACTCCGGGAATCGCAGAAATGAAGCCAAGTGCTCCGGCCTACAGGGTGGCAGTGTGTGCACACGTGTGTGCATGTGAGGTCATGAGGAGGCGTGTCTGTGCACACGTGTGCCTGTGTGACTGCACGCCCTTCACTGTGCACTGAGCTACCAGAACCAGAAGCAGGATAGAAAGTGGGGAGGGACGAGCCACATCTGTTTTGCTCAGGATTGTTGGCCTGATGTTCAGGTCTACCTGAAGTAAGACACTCTTGCCCTGAACTTTTGGGTTTTTTTTGGTACCAGGGATTGAACTCAGGGGCACTCAACCCCTGAGCCACATCCCCAGCCCTTTCTTGTACTTATTAAGAGACAGGGTGTCACTGAGTTGCTTAGCACCTCACTTTTGCTGAGGCTGGCTTTGAACTCGCCACCCTCCTGCCTCAGCCTTCTGAGCCACTGGGATTACAGGCATACACCATTGCACCTGACTGAATTTTTTTTTAATTAAAAAAAAATTGTTCTAATTATTTATACATAACTGAATACATTTATGCACTTTGATAGATCATACTTAAATGGGGTATAATTTCTCATTTTTCTGATTGTATGTGTTGTAGGATCACATCCATCATGTAGTCATAAATGTACATGAGGTAATAAGGTCTGTTTCATTTTACTATCCTTCCTATCCCCGTATCCCCTCCCCTCCCTTCACTCCCCTTCTGCTAAGGTAAAGTTACTCTATTCTTCTCTAGCCACCCCTTATTGTGAATTAGCATCCTCATATCCAAGAAAACATTCAGCCTTTGGTTTTTTGGAATTGGCTTTTTTCGCTTAGCATGATATTCTCTAACTCTATCCATTTACCAGCAAAGGCCATAATTTCATTCTTCTTTAAGCCTGAGTAATATTCCATTGAATATAATACCAATTCCTTTATTCATTCATTTATCGAAGGACACCTAGGTTGGTTCCATAGTTTAGCTATTGTGAATTGAGCTGCTATAAACATTGATGTGGCTGTGTCACTGTAGTATGATGATTTTAAGTCCTTTGGGTACAAACTAAGGAGTGGGACAGCTAGGTCAATGGTTGTTCCATCCCAAGTTTTCTGAGGAGTTTCCATATTGCTTTCCAGAGTGGTTGCACCAATTTGCATTCCCACCAGCAATGTATGAGTGTACATTTTCCCCACATCCTTGCCAACACTTAAAATTGCTTCTATTCTTGATAATTGCCATTTTGACTGGAGTGAGATGAAATCTTAGAGTAGTTTTGATTTGCATTTCTCTAATTGCTAGAGATGTTGAACATTTTTTCATATATTTGTTGATTGATTGTATTTCTTCTTCTGTGAAGTGTCTGTTCAGTTCCTTAGCCCATTTGTTGATTGGGTTATTTGGGTTTTTTTGATGTTAAGTTATTTGAGTTCTTTATATATCCTGGAGATATATAGAGCTCTATCTGATACGTGTGTGGTAAACATTTTCTCCCACTCTGTAGTCTCACTCTTCACAGTGATTGTTTCTTTTGCTGAGAAGAAGCTTCTTAGTTTGATTTCATCCCATTTATTGATTCTTGATTTTACTTCTTGCACTTTAGGAGTCTTGTTAAGGAAGTCAGGTCCTAAGCCGACATGGTAAAAATTTGGGCCTACTTTTTCTTCAATCAGGCACAGGGTCTCTGTTCTAGTGTCTAAGTCTTTGATCCACTTTGAGTTGATTTTTGTACAGGGTGAGGGATAGAGGTTTAATTTCATTTTGCTGCATATGGATTTCTAGTTTTCCTAGCACCATTTGTTGAAGAGGCTATTTTTTCTCCAATGAATGTTTTTGGTACCTTTGTCTAGTATGAGATAACTGTATTTGTGTGGATTTGTCTCTGTGTCCTCTATTCTGTACCATTGGTCTATGTGTCTATTTTGGTGTCAATACCATGCTGTTTTTGTTACTATAGCTCTGTAGTACAGTTTAAGGTCTGGTATTGTGATGTCTTCTGTTTTACTCTTCTTGCTAAGGATTGCTTTTGCTATTCTGGATCTTTTATTTTTCCAAATGAATTTCATGATTGCTTTTTCTAGTTCTATTAAGAATGTCATTGGGTTTTCAATAGGAATTGCATTAAATCTGTATAACACTTCAGGTAGTATGGCCATTTTGACAATATTAATTCTGCTTATCCAGGAGCATGGGAGATCTTTCCATCTTCTAAGATCTTCAGCTTCTTTCTTTAGTGTTCTGTAGTTTTCATTGTAGAGGTCTTTTACCTCTTTTGTTAGATTAGTACCCAAGGTTTTTTTTTTTTTTTTTTTTTTTTTTTTTTTTTTTTTTTGAGGTTATTGTGAATGAGGTAGTTTTCCTAATTTCTCTTGCAGTGGATTCAACACTGATGTATATGAAAGTGTTTGATTTATGGGTATTGACTTTATAACCTGCTGCTTTGCTGAATCCATTTATGAGTTCTAGAAACTTTCTGGTGGAATTTTTTGGCTCTTCTAAGTATAGAATCATGTCATCAGCAAGTAGTGATTGTTTGGTTTCTTCTTTTCCTATTTGTATCCTTTTAATTTCTTCTTCTGTCTAATTGCTGTGGCTAGTATTTCAAGGACAAAGTTGAATAAAAGTGGTGAAAGAGGGTATACTTATTCCAGTTTTTAGAGGGAACACTTTCAGTTTTTCTGCATTTAGAATGATGTTGGCCATGGACTTAGCATAAATAGCCTTTACAATGTTGAGGTATGTTCCTACTATCTCTGATTTTTCTGGTGTTGTGAACATGAAGGGGTGCTGTATTTCGTTAAATGCTTTTTCTGCATCTATTGAGATAATCATATGATTCTTGTCTTTAAGTCTATTGATGTGATGTGTTATGTCTATTGATTTCTGTATGTTAACCAACCCTGCATCCCTGGAATGAACCCCACTCGATCATGGTGCACTATCTTAATATGTTTTTGTATGCTGTTAGCCAGAATTTTATTAAGAATTTTTGCATCTATGTTCACCAGGGATATTGGTCTGAAGATTTCTTTCCTTGATGTGTCTTTGTCTGGTTTTGGTATCAGGGTGACACTAGCCTTGTAGAATGAGTTTGGAAGGGTTCCCTCCTTTTCTATTTCATGGAATACTTTGAGGACTATTGATGTTCATTCTTTGAAGATCTGGTAGAACTCGGCTGAGAATCCATCTGGTCCTAGGCTTTTCTTGATAGGTAGGCTTTTGATGGCATCTTCTATACCATTGCTTGAAACTGACCTATTTAAACAATGCTCTCGACCACCACCTATCCACGTGACAAGCACCAAGTAAACCCTGCTGTTGGTGCAGCCGGGCCTGAGAGAGCACAGGGTCTCCACCGCACTCGCCTGGAGTCTCTGCAAGCTGAGAGCTCCCGAGTCCTGAGCCTCCCCTGAGGATTTGACCTGGGACAGAGTGGCCCAGGATGTATCCTCCGAGGTCAGTGTGCTGTCACCAGGACTGGGACCTCTGCCTTAGGGTCAGCAGAGGCCCTCAGTTCCGAGGACGGAGAAGAAGGGCGGGTACTAAGCTGGGGAGCACAGAGGTTTACTGCTGCAGGCTGGCCACAGCCAGGGGTGGCCTGTCCTGCTGCTCTGCCCTGCACACTCGACCTGAATGAGACTGTGCACCCAAGCACCCAGGCCAGAAGCCCCCTCTGGGAGTCTCCCTCACGACATGCCTCCCCCAGGTGGAAACCTCAAAATGCTTCTGAAGGACGGGGCGGCCCCTTGTACTTTGAAGCTGTTTTCTTTTTTCAGGGCTAAGGATCAAACCTAGGGCCTCGCATATGCTAGGCAAGGGCCCCACCACCACGCTGTGCTCCCCAGCATGAAAAGCTGGTGTTATTCTGTTCGCTGGTCTGAGGGACTGCGTTCAGGGCCTCAAGTGGGCTAGGCTAGGGCCACCAGCCAGCTGTCCCGAGTCCTTGAAAACTGACATTCAAACGCGCCTGTCAGTCATGGAATCCAGCATATTGTGAATATTAACCTTTTAAACAAAATCTCCTCGCCTTTAAAACGTACGCAGCAGCTCTCGGACACCAGCCACTGGCTCCTGGGAAACAGAGCCACCGTGTCTTCTCTGACACCAGACGGTTCCTGGGCCCGCCCTGCCTTCCTGTGCCCCTGCTGATGTCACGGAGCCCAGCGTGCTGACTCTCCTTCCTTGTGACAGGCTGCTTCCCGACAGACTCATTGTGTGCTGGAAACACGGCAGGTGGAGGGCCCTCTGTCCCCTGGCCACACCCTGGCCTGGGCCCTCCGGCCATCGCAGCGCCTGCAGTTTCCCCTGCCCCTATGGCCGACTGGGGACGGCCATCCCTGTGGCTGCCCAGCTTCAAAAGAGGACGTGTGGCCTGTGGCTAGGCCAGGAGAAGGCCCGGTTCCAATCTTGGAGATGGGTTCCACTCACGGGCGTGGCCTTTGCAACATCGCAAGGTGGAAGAACCGGGATTCGAGTCCTCTAAGTGGGGGCCGTCTGATTACATATCGATGGTGGTTAAGGAACCCTCTTGCCCTTCTGGGCTCTGGAAGAGGCCTACTGCAGGGCACGTTCCCTGTGACTCGCCACTGCCCCATGGCCCACCCAGGACAGGGCCGCAAGTTCCCATTCTTTGTCTCAAAGGTAAATAGCCGAAACGGCTCGTCCCCACTGATGAGCCCCAACAGGAGCTCCTTAACAGACCTGACGAAGCTCCTCACCCCTTGGGTCCCAGCCAGCTCTGATCTGCCCTCCTCCCACCCCTGGACCTGGCTGGTGCCTCTCCAGAGGGCGGTGAGCCCAGCGCCCAGGCTGGACTGAGGGCCAGCCATTCTCTGCTGCAAGCCCTCCGCCTCGCAAAGCCGGTCTCTGGGCTCTTTTCTGCGTCCTCTCTCCGCACTGGTCCCTCCACCCAGAGCAGGGGCTCTTCCCCCCAGCCTGTGCGTCTGCCCCTTGCCTTTCTGTGCTGCTCCGTTGGGCTTCTTGATCTCAGCAAGGCTTACACTCTTAGTCTCTGTTTACTGATTTTAAGTCCCATTATACCTGAGGACAAGCTCCCCCTTTGTTCTTCCTCTTTAAAATTCTCAAACTTCTGTTTATATGAAATCTGTGGTCAACTCGGCAAGATTCTTAGACAGCGCTTGGGAATTCGGCTGAGGATGGTTGTGCACCTACAGACATCTGAGAAGAGCAGAATGGCCTCGCGGTGCCGGCCTCCCGTTTGTGAGCAGGGTAGCGCTTCATTCCCGTCAGCTTCAAGTCTGTTTTGCAATTCTCTTGCGGATTTCTTGTTAGATGAGGGACCTGGTAATTTTGCTGTGGTTCACCAGGATCTTCTTGTGATGTTGCTGGCACATGAGCTCGCTGCTGATTGGTCGAGCGCATGGACTCTCTTGGTGGTGCTGATGGCGTCTGCAACCTCCTGTTCTTTCCAGTGGACAGTCCTGTCAGCTGCCTGGACGGCAGTGATTCACAGTACCGTCTCCCTCCCTTCCACTGTCCCTCTTTTCCTCTCTCTCACCCTCCTCCCTCCCTACTTCCCTCCCTCCCTCCCTCCCACCCTCCTCCCTCCTTCCCTTCCTCCCTCCCACTCTCTCTCCCTCCTTCCTCCTTCCCACCCTCTCTTCTTCCTTCTCTCCCTCCTTCCCTCCCTTCTTATTATTTCATTGGTTGGAATCTCAAGCACAATATTGGCCAGAAGTTTTGTTTGAGGACCTCTGTTAAGATGGCTTATAAAATCAAGGGCAGTCTGTAAAACATCAAATACACTTTTGTATTCCTGGGACAGACCCTACTTGGGTGATGCTCCTGGATGTCACTTGCTCACAGGTTATGCGGTGGTTTTGCCTCTAAGTTCCCATTTGAGATTGGTACTTTATCTTCTTTCCCATGTGACTCCATCTGGCTTTGGCATTGAGGCTCCAAAGGCTGGGACTTCCTTTGCTAGTCTTGCATGAGGTGAGGATTCTCTGCATGTTTGGTGATGACTGCTGTGAATTGGTCTTGGTATCTTTTTAGGATACAAGGAGCCATTTGATGGCAGATTAAATTTTTTAGTGGTTTCTGATTTATTTGGGGGTTTTCCTTTCTTCCTGAGTCGATTCTAGAAGTTTGCATATTTTTTCTAGACACATGTTCTTTTCATCCAAGTTTAAAATGAGCAGAAATAAATCTAAACATATTTCCTACTCAGGTGACTATTTTGTCATGCTGCTGGCTCTTTCTTCTGGTCACTTTGTTCCCATGAAGTCGATTCCTGCCCTGCCTCTTCTGTCCTTGGTCAGTCTTGATGGAAAACTGTCTATTTCACTGACTTTTGTTTGTAAAGACCGGTTTTACCATTTCGTGGGTTCCTGCCGCCCTCCACCTGGTTGAAAGGCATTCTGTTAGCTGTCTGGGGGATTCTCGAGCTGTACACGCAATCCACTGGACAGTGGGACATGGTAGTTCAGTAGTGCTACGTGTTCACTTTAAAAGAGGACGGACCCTTGGACTCATTCTCGTCATGCACGTCTTTTTCTTGAAAGTGCATTGGTCTGATCTCCCGTTCTCCACCAGCTTTGCTTTGGCTGGTGCGCGCGCGCGCACACACACACACATGCGGTTCACTTGTGCTGTCTTGTGAACACACGCGGCTAGATTTTACTTTCTCTCCAGACTGGTCGTTCTCTTTCCATTCCTCACGTGGCTGCTCTGTTTGAGATGGGGCTTGTCTGCCGTCCCTTGGGAGACTCCTCTCCACCCTCTGGTGCAGAGAGGACCTTTTCGGAGCTTCCCTCACCTGCCTCCTGGCCTGCAGTTGCGGCTGTTCCTATTTCCGCGGTGACGACACTTTGTTCTCGGGAGCGTTTCACTCGCACTTTCTTGACAATATGAGGACGTCAGCTGTTCTCTGCTCCTCCAGGGGCAGGAGGCCCTTAAATCACCTCTGGTGACCCCCCCCAACACTTGTTGTCACCTAGAGTCTTGGTTTAAGCAGCTCTAAGCTCACAGAAAAGCCGTGTGTGCACACTTCTCTTTTGGTTTCTTTTTCTTCCTTCTATTGCTGCTGCCAACAAAGAGCCACGGCTGGTTGAGCGAGGCGGAGTCAGGCCCTGGCAGCACTGGAGGCAGGGGACCAGCCTTGCTGGTGAGGCGAGGGTCCGCAGGGCCGCGTCCCTCCCGCTCCCGCAGGGCCTGCTCCGCCTTTCCAGCCCCGCTCCCTCCTCCATCCCTGACTTCCTGTCTCCTCTCTTCTGATCCTGGAAGAAGTTGGATCAGGCTGGATCCCAAAGTCCTAGGTTCCGCCCATGAGGTGCCCCTAGGAAAGTCCCTTTTGCCCAGAGCAGTGTCATCTCCTGGCTCTGGGAGAAGGGGCACCCGGGAGCCGCCTTTCTGCCAATAGAGGACATAATTTCGCGTTATTGGTCCGTTTCTGTGCTCGCTGTTGTTTCTGGAACCGTCAGCCTGGCCTGATTTCCACTTGCTTCTCCGCTTACCCTGGGACTCTCTAACGGGAGACGCGATGGGAGGCGGGAGTCTGCTGCTTTTGCTCCTGTGGCAGCGCCCGGTCTGCTCTGGGCTGGTCAGCTCTGGGCCGGTCAGCTCTGGGCCGGTCAGCTCTGGCCGGTCCTCAGCCTCCAGGTCCTCATACTGCCCACCAGGCCTCTCATCTTACAGGTGCTCGGTCCTTGGAGGCCTCTTGGGTGTCACAGTGGGGAGCCCACTGGGCTCTGGTCAGTCAGTGACCGCAATGCCTGGTGGCCACTTGCTTAGGTGGTTTCCACTTGATAAATGGGTGATTTTTAACCTTAGGAGAGCCGTTTAAGAGACAAAGGATCGCAGTGGAATCGGCCATGGAAATCCAGGAAGCTACAGCTTTGTGTCCTCCACTGCACCAGCCCCTCCGAGGCCCAAGCTACCGCTTTCATGGATGTATGCTCTTCTCTTCCGGAGGACCTCGGATTGCATAAGGCTTAGTTCCCACAAAATGTGACCCCTAAGGAATCCCCAAGAGAAATGCTGAGAAACTGATAGAGACAACCTTTTCTTTTTTGGTGATTGAACCCAGGGGCACTTAACCAGTGAGCCACTTCCTCGGCCCTTTTTAAAAAAACATTTTATTTAGAGAAAGGGTCTTACTAAATTACTTAGGGCCTTGCTAAGTTACTGAGGCTAGTGTTGAACTCACGACCCTCCTGCCTCAGCCTCCCGAGTCTCTGGAATTGCAGGCATGCATTACCACAGTAGCAGTCATTTTTTTAAAAAATTAAGTTAAGAAATGATTTGTCTAAGTTTGGTGTTTAAGATGTTTGCAATGTGTGGGAGATTTTTGACTACTGGACAATTTAACACATTGGACTCCTATTCTGACTTAAAGTGTCGTTGAGTAATTGATTTGGATCTTTGACATCAGGTTGAAAGATAGGGTTTTATTGCTTTAAACAATTAACATATTTAAGAAATCTCTGCTGTTAAAATTGCACAGGTTCTTGCTTAGGCAACTGACGTACTTACAGCAGAACAAGGGCTGAACAGTGTTGGGGCAGAGCCCTGGCTTGCTCAGCACCACACGCAAGACACTTCCAAAGAACAGAGCCGACTCAGTGCGGAAGGACACTTGATTTTGAGCTTCTAAAGCCCCTCCTGATAAAGAGGATGAGCTCGACCCCTTTTTCTCTGTCTCTCCTGACCCCACTCGGCCCTCACTTCCCACCACGGTGACGCAGCACCGAGTCCTCTCAAGACCTCCTTCCTCGGGACACCAGCCAAGGAGCTGCTATTGTTTGTAGGTGACCCAGTCTGTGACATTCTGCTGCAACAGAAGCAAACGGTAAGACGTGACCCAAGACTTAGTGTCCAGGGCCTGCCTTTCCGGGGCCAGTTCCCCACAGCATCCCCGGAGGGAATCTGCCTGGCTTGCTCCCGCCCGTACTCCAGGCCCAGGTCTGAAGCCGGCTTCTCCTCTGCCTGGGTGCCTCTGAGCCCCGTGGTGCCCTGGACCCAAACCCCAGGTCGCTACGGCCTCAGGGCAGGAGCTGGGCGGTGGCTCACCAGCACCAGGTGACCTTGGTCCACTGTTCCCCACCAAGGGCGTGGATCTGTGTCCTAGTTGTGTCTTTTTGTTTTCTGTTTACACTATTAGTGTGTTTCCAGACCAAAAAATTTTGACACATTAATCACTGTGCCAGCTCCTGTTTTCTTCTTTATCTATTTTCCATACCATTTAAATAAATTTCAAATTTATCTATTCCTTTACTATCAGAAAATTAATTCCAAGCTCCCTGGGAAGGAGGGATGCTCTCAGCCCTTGTCTGACTGGAACCCTCAGCGCTGGACACCATGTGTCCCCTGGGATACCCGGTTTTCCCCAGCGCCAAGGGTCCCCCTTTGTCGGTCAGCTCTCTGCTGAATCAAAGGCCACCGACTGGACCGTTTAAACAACAGCCATTTATTCTCTCAGCCCTGGAGGCTGGGGGTCTGAGGTGAGGTGTCTCGGGGCTGGAGCCTCCTGGGGCCTCTCCTCGGCTTGCAGTCACCATTGTGCCCTGCGTCCTCACAGGGTGGTCCTGTGTGTATCTGTGTTCTGATCTCCTTTTCTGATAAGGATGGTCAGTTGGATCAGTGTCACCCAAGAGACCTCATTTAACATCAATCTGTCCTTTAGAGTCCTGTCCCCAATACAGTCACACACTGGGGTCCTGGGGTTGGGGCTCCACCCATGACTTGGGGACACAGTTCAGTCCATAGCACCCCTTTTGCCAGGTTTTCCTCCTCCCCTCTCAGAGCTCCCTGCTGTCCCCCAGGGCTCCCTGGGGGCCCCGTTCCCCAGCTTCATTCCTTTGGTGGCCCATCCAAACTCACTCCAGGTGTCAGTGTCCCTTCCTGCACAGGCCAGCGATGCCCTTGCTCCTCCCTGCAGATCTCTCCGTCCAACCTTACAGATGGGGACGGGCTGCCTCCGGACCCTCTGCCAGGTGTCTGACACGCATGGCAGACCTGCTTGTCCAGGTCTGAGCTGCTCGCCTCTCCCTCAGACTTGCCCCTTCTCCTCTCAGTGGATGGTGACTTCCAAGAGCTCAGGCTGGAGACCCTGGAGGCGTAAAACACCTGCGTGCTGTCTCGTCTCCTAGTAACTGGAGAGAGACCCTGACAATGAACTAGCTGCGCCTGTCATCCAAACCAGTCACGTGAGGCCGTGGAGACATGCCCGCAGTCAGAGGCCAGAGGCACCTCAACTCTGGTGGGATGGCCCCTCCCCTTAGCCTGCAGAAGCAGAACCGGGCAGGCTTAGAAGGACCCAGGAGGGAGCCACCTGGGAGAGGCCTTCCCCGCAGGTCCACACTGGCTGGTACTATGTTGTGGGTAGGAGTCCCCAAAGGCCAAGTGTGGGAGGCCGGGTCCACAGCCTACAGTGCTGTGGGAGGTGATGGAGCCTTTAGGAGGCGGGGCCTAGAGCGAGGAAGTTAGGTTGTTGGGGGCGTGCCCTTGAAAGGGACATTGGAACCCAGCCCCTTCCTCGGTCTTTCTTTGCTTCCTAAGTTGAGTAGCTTTCCTCCTCTGTGACCTTCTGCCAAGATGGTCTGCCTTTCCACCCAAATGTGACAGAGTCAACTGTAGACTGAAGCCTTTGAAACAGTGAGCCAAAATAAACCTTTCCCCCTCTAAGTTGAATATTTCTGGTACTTTGTCACAGTAATGGAAAGCTGACTAACACACTCAGTGTCTGTCTTCTTGTAAGTTCAGACTGCACAGCCTACAGAGAAGCCAGGATGGTTCCAGAACTTCACCATCAGGTGCCAGAGGGGGTTTACCTGCAAGCTGATGAAGCTGGGGCTGGAAGTGCTGGGAGGAAGCTCACTTGGCATAACACTTTGCAAACATGGCAAGAGTCAGATATTTTTCTGCAGGCCTGCACACGACCCTTCCCACCCGCTTCCTTCCCCTCCACTCAATTCTCCTACGATGCTGCCGCACAGCTCTCCTGGAATGGCACTCGGGAGAACTGAGCGGGGAATGTACCTGGGACAGGATCAGTGAGCAACTTTGGGCAGCGTTCTCTGCAGTCAGGTAGGTAATGGTGGTTAACTCTAAGGGGCGGGAATGGCTTCCAGGAACACTTCCGCATCCGTGGTGCAGCTGCGGTGCCAAGATGCAGGGCCAGGCACTCCCCACAGCACGTGCAAACCCCTGCCAAGAGGTGGCTGGAGACACTGCCGTGCACAGGAGAGGCCACGGGCCCTTGGTCCACTCAGGAGAGATGCTGCTGTTTGTGGTTGTCATGAGACGTAAGCAGGAGTTGGGACGCGTGCTTCAGAGGTTTCGCAGAGTTGACAAAACGCGGCACTGCTTTTCTGGATGTGATGTGTGGCTTTCAACTTGCTCTGGTGTTTGTGATCTTGTAGCCTGCTTCTTACTGGCTTGTTTTAGTTGTACACAATGTCGGGGTTCGTTCTGACATCATCGGGCAAGCTTGGAATGTCCGTGTCCCCATGTAGCCCCAGTGCCCCCCTCCCCTCCCCTCCTGGCTCCCAGGTTCCCCTGTCCTCTGCGCTGCTGAACTTTATTTATCCCTGGCTTCTGTCGGAACGAGAGCACGTGGATGTCCACAGGGTGAGCGCACCGTGGCGGGTTCACGTGTGCACGTGGGAAGGTCTGAGCCGAGGCCTCCCGCCCTTCCGCCCTCTCTCCATCCCTCCTCCCTCAGTCCTGGGCTCCTCTGGTCTCTTCCATGTTCATGGAATGCATCCTACCTTTGAAGAAGGTCCCCAAACTGTTGAAACTTCATCCTCTGCAAAACCCTCATGGGTGCTTCGTCCGTTCGCTTGGACGCCAGGGTTTGTGGTCAGGCTGTCCTGCCTTGGCTGGTGGGGAAGAGCCTGAGGAGACAGCACCCAAGGCAGCAGTGTCCCCTCCCTGGCCCCTGTGCCCGTCCTGGTCTGTGGCTTTGTGTTTTGCTCTGTGCATCTGGCTTAGTGCTTTCTTCTCTCTTCAAAGTACAGTCAGATCTGTCATTTCATGTGACCATTGGCACAAAGACATGGGGTAGGACAAGAGGGTCACCAAATCCCCCCTTTGCCCAGCTGGGACAGGGGCCAAGGACCCCATCTGCCGCGGTTGGCAGATGGCTGCTCTGCTGGAACCAGGGTGCAAGGGGCTTGGAACCAGGTCCAGACAGACACAGGGCTGTTGATGTGGCCGCCAGCATTTCCAGTGGCCGCCAAGATGTGCCTCAGGAAACATTCTCTCCTCTAGGCCCAGGGCAGCGTGTCCCGTCCAACTGGAAAAACCGGTGTGGTCAGGCTCTGGGTGACCACAGGGTGACGAGGGAAGAGGAAAAGTGCCTTCCCGTGCAGGTGGCAAGAAACGACCTTTACCCAACCACCGCGTTCTTCCTTGGAGGGAGGAATGGACGGTGGGGCGCGGCCCCACCCGAAACTGCGACACTGCGACACTGTGACACTGCGGTGTGGGGGAGACCTGGGGGCTCCGCGGGGGCAGGTGCCCTCTCCTGCTCCTCCCCTCCCCAGGCCAGATTCCTGCGGCTCTCCTGCTGGGCTCTTCACACAGCTCCCAGCTGCCAGCCCAGCCCCCTCTCTTCCTGACCGCCCTTCCCTGGCCCTGCTTCCCTCAAGTCCTAGAAACTACGCTGGAAGCTCAGGGACCCAGACACGCCCACAGGGAGGCGGACAGCTGGAGGGTCCAGCGGCACCAGCTTTCTGGGCCAGCCTAGGAGGGCTCCTGGTCCACACTGCCTCCCCTGCCATCTGGGTGCCCAGCCTGATTACATTAAGGGGGCACAGGGACAGGGGACTCAGCACCCACCCCTCTCCTGAACCCTGGCCGGGCCCCTGCCGCCACACAGCCCTGCACAGAGCTCAGGCTGAGCCTCAGGCCCACAGCCAGGAGCTGACCCCTTCCCACTGCGCGGCTCCCAGGTACAGAGAAGACGCTTCCCAGAGCAGCGAGCCCCGGACAGCCCCTTAAAGCCGTGAAAACTGGAGCCTGCGTGGGCACCACCTGAAGAATCACCTAGACTACTTTCTCCACCTGGTGTGACTGGTCAGAAACTCTGCCTGCTGTGTGTTTTCCCTGTTGCCGTCACAGTCTTCCTGCCGTTGGACAGGGGCCAGCGAGGCCTCCCAATCCTGCCCTGATGCTCGGTGCTCACTGGGCACTGTCTTGGGGGTGTGTGGCCCTAGGCTGGGCTCGAGTGTGCTAGCTGGGCCTCTGCAGCCAGCACAGTGAGCCCTTTACACTCTGGGGTCTCACACTGAATGATCCTGTGGGGACAGACACTGTCGTCCCATATCACGGAGGAGGCAACTGAGGGTGGAGGATTTGACAACTTCTGGAAGGAGCGCCAGGGTAACACCCGCTGTCTGGCTTGAGAATCAGAGTTTCAACCAATTTGAGCTGAGCACACAGGCCAGCAAGCCCCCTGCCAAGACCCCCCGATTCTCAAGGAAGGAACCTCTGGGGTGGGGAGCCACGGGGGTGGCCTCTGACCTCACGGGGCTTTTGTCCCCTGAGTCAAGGGCTGCAGTCAGTCACTGGAAGCCCTCTGCTTTCTCCTGTCTCCCCCACTGTCAGTCTGTGCTGCTAGACAGACGGGTGCCTTAGAAGAGCAGAGACTTCTCCCCGCAGTGGGAGGCTGGAAGTCCAAGGTCAGTGCCCGGCCTCTGGCAGGGCCCTCGGGCTGCATCACCCCAGGCGAAGGTGGAGGGTGAAGAGGAGGGAAAAGGAGAGTAGATCCCACTTTTAGAACAAAGCCACCCTGAGATACCCTCATCAATACGTCCCTGGACAGAGCTGTAAGGCCTCATCTGCTGCTAAAGACCCCCGCCCAACACGTTGCCCTGGGACTGTGGACGGCAGGCCGGGCCTGCCCTGAGCTGCTCCAAGGCTTCAGGACAGCAGTTCTCAGGCGGCCTCCCCTGGTCACCCCATCCTGTGAAGCTGCTCCATCTGAAGCACAGGTGCCAAGTAGGGTGACTCCACACCTTGTTTGTACACACCCACCACAAGGCACAAACCGATAAATAACTCACGAGTGCCAATTCATAGCCTAGATCAAGAGCAACTGGACACACGGACGTCCCAAATCATAGCAACAACCCCAGACATGGCAGCTTATCAGCCTCTCCTAAGGAGGAGGAGCCCCTCAAGACGACGTGGTAGTAGTCTGGCATGTCCCCTGGTCTCTTATCACAAGCCTTGCCCAGGAAATCGCCACAGTGCTGGAGCTCTGACTCCTTGTCCTTGAGCTTTAGCAGAGCGCCGTTTCTCCTGCCTGTGGCCACCACACATGGCCCCCTCCAAGCCGATGCTCAGAAGTTGAAACTGCCGTCCATCCAGACCCTCTGCTTTGACAACACGCAGAACCGGCCTGTTAAAATCTGACCACCCACAGGGACTCTGACTCTGTGGCCACCTCTCTCCCTGCCGGTGCTCAGGGTCCTGTAGCCCTGCAGCTGCCTTGACCCTTTTGTGGTCTTCTGTGACCTATTTATATATCATTGTGGAAAGTAGGGTGCGTGACTGGAGTGTCCCAGATACTAGAGATCAAGTGGAGTGAAAGAACCCGTGTTTGCCCCGCTGGGACCGCCAGGGGACCCAGGAGTGTTTGGTGAATGGCCACTGATGGAAGTGTGAGTCTTTATCGATGAATTCTGACCCTGTGGAGACACAGATGTGTGTGGTCTGTGTTAAGGCCCAGGTCACTCATGGCGGGCACTAGGTGTCCCCACCTGGACTCTGGGGCCTATCCTACCCCTCTCCAGCCACACTGTCCCCAGGCGCTGTATGGGGAGGCGCCCTCATGGATCCTGCTCCTGTCCCTCCTGAGCACCCTGCCCCCTGTGTGTCAGCCTCCTCAAGCTGGCCATGACCGTCCTCCAGGTCATCCCCATTCAGCCCAGGTGAGGCCTCTAGGGTGTCCCGCTCTGCCCTCAGAGGGCCGTGTGCAGCATTGAGAAGAGTCCACTGGCTTCCCCTGCAGCACCACTGCGAGGCCGGTGGCGACCTGTGGAGGTGGACTCTGGACTCCCCGGTCATTCCGAGTCTCCATCCTGAGTCACCGTGGGACAGCAGGCCGGGCGGGAGTGGAGGGCACCATCGAAATTGCCGTATGACTTAGAATTCGAACTCGGCAGCCCAGCGTCAGTGCAAACCCAGTGGCGAAGGACACAGCTTGAATGCGTTTCTTATTTTCAGATGAGTTTTAACTGAATTAACGAGAGCAGTCCAAGAAGACAGCAGGCTCCGGGTGTCGGGGTGCAGGCACAAGAACACGGAAACGCGAGCCGAGAAGCCGAGATTCCGCCACAGGGAGAGGCTGCGCTTCTGTAAGGGGAGGTCCTGTCTTTCTGCTGAGAGTGGAGAAGTCCCGAGGATGGCCCACGTCCCCTGGCAGGGTCGTAGGCCCATTTCCTCATGGTCCATTTCTTGGCCAACCCATGCGGGAGCCTGAAGTCTCTGGAGAAGGAGGAAGAGAGGCAGGGCCTCTCCCAGCCGATGTCACCCAGACCCACCCCGGACTCTGTCACAGAGGACGCGCACTCCTCCAAACCCCGAGGGGATCCCCTCCCTGGTACCTCGGCCCACTCAGGAGCTGCTCCCGCCCTCCCGGAGCCTCCAGAATCAGGCCCTGAACCATCCTGGTCTGGAAACCAAGCCTCACATCCAGTCTTAAAAAGAAGGCAAATAGCCAGAGGGCGAGGGAACGTGCAGGTGGCCTGGAAAGAAGATGCCAGTGAGCCACCACCCTCCGAGGGCACTTGGCAGCGAGTCTGCATCCATCACCATGAGAGCAAAGGGCAAGGGTCAGGGGTCATGGGCACCGCGCAGCCCGGGTGACCCACAGGCCCAGAAACCCTGCAGGGGCTGCAGGACTCAGCCCTGGCCAGCCGCCCAGGCAGCGCCCACCTGGGTGGGCAGGCCGCCCCGGGACGTCACCTGCTGAGCTGGCCCTCCCCTTCTGGGTGAGACCTGACTTCTCAGCCTGCCTGAGGCCGCATGGCCTCACCTTCCCTGAGCCCAGAGTCCACTGGGAGGGGTGCAAAGTGAGGTCCGCCCCACTGTCTGTAACCTCCCCAGGGCCCCAGGACACCTGCCTCTGCCGGCGGAGCCCAGGAATGTACATTTTTCTAACGTCTGGCTTTCTTTTTTTTTGGTACCAAGGATTGAACCCAGGGACCCTTAACCACTGAGCCACATCCTCAGTTCTTTTTAGGTTTTATTTTGAGACATGGTTTTGCTGAGTTGCTCAGGGCTTTGCCAAGTTGCTGAGTCTGGCTTTGAATTCGAGATCCTCCTGCCTCAGCCTCCCACGCCATAGGGATTACAAGGGTACACCACCGTGCCCAGTTAAAGTCTGGTTTTCTAGGCCATTCATGAGAATCATGAGAGGTGCTGTGTACACACACGCACACACACGCACAGCACGTACATACATGTGAACGTACACGTGAACACATGCATATAAACATGCACACACAGCACACATGCACAGTCACATGACATGCACACGTGACTGAGGGTCAGGTCTTCATTCTTCTGACCAGAACATTCTCTAGCTGCACCACAGTTCTGATGCTGACTGGCAGCCTGCCCTGGGGGGCACTGCCCTGGGATCTGGGCCTCCTGCCCTCCTGCCCTGGCCTGCCTGGACTCTCTGCTCTGGCTTCTTCAGCTGCCTGCAGGCTTCCAGTCGGGTTGAGAGAGGGTCTCCCGGCCCCAGCTGCTCTTGTCCCTTCAGTGTGGCCTTCCTGCGCTGGCGTCTGCAGCTTTATTGCCTTTCAGCTCCCTCGAGTCCCGCCTTTGTCACTCCCTGCGTGACCCCCAGTGCTTATCTTGCACCACCCTGAGTCCATCCTGCCTTGGCCGGCGGGGACACCTCGGGTGTCTTCCGTGGTCTCCTGGCTTTCGCGTGTTTCTTCTCCCCTGCCTCAGGGACCGGAGCTGCCCTGGGCCTGGGGCGGTGGCAGACGGGGAGAGTGGCCAGTTCTCTCTTCCGCTGCCTGCCCAGGGTCAGAGGCTGCTGTGTGGGGCAGGCCCTGCTCACCGACCTGGCCTGGGCGCCCCGGGCTGGCACCAGGTGGCGGGCACCTTCCCCTGCGGGGACTGCTTCAGCCTCCCTCCCTCCCCCCAGCCTCCCGCACGTTCTTGCCGGCTCCTCAGTGCCACCTGGATGGACAGCTGCCTCAGCGTCACATCCTGGAGCACTGGGCCATCGATTGCAGGCGTCCCCCTCCCCTGGCCACCACCCTGGGCCCTCCCGGCCTGCACAGGTTGGTTGGAGGTTGGTTGGTGCCTCTCTGGGGCACGAAGGCTGCGTGGGGAAGCTGCTCTGCTCCCTGGAGGGGCAGCGCAGGGACCGCGCCGAGCAAGAGCCAGGCTGCCCGCGATCCTCGACCCTCGGACTTCCAGGCTGAGGAGGCCGAAGCCCAGGAGGACGCTGGAGGGAGGCATTTACTTGTGGGCGGCTCTGACCACTCCTTCCAGGGACGCGTTCCTGGGCCTCCAGGTGCTGAGCGCGCCCAGCAACCTCGGGGACAGCTCGGGACAATGGCACTGCAGTCCCACACAGGCTGCCTGCCCAGGAGACTGCGGGCTGCTGGGCCTGACTCTGACCTGCTGAAAGCCAGGCCCAGAGGGCCACGTGTGGCAAGTTTCAAAGCGAGGCTGGGGATTCCAACTTCTTGGGAGGCTGAGGCAGGAGGATCACGAGTTCAAAGCCAGCTTCAGCAAGTTAAGTAGGTCCTAAAGCAACTCAGTGAGACCCTGTCTCTAAATAAACAGAAAAAGGGCTGGGGATGTGACTCAGTGGTTAAGCACCCCTGGGGTCAATCCCTGGTACTAAAAAGAGAGACAGACAGACAGACGAGGGAGCTGGATTTTATTGTAAAGTTCTCTGATTTTAAACTATTAGTTCAAACATCTTTAAAATGCTGTGTTTCTAGGACATGTTGTACCCGGCCTGATCCACTACAACCCCTGATAGCTTTGTTCTAGATCAGTCTAAGGTCAGCTGGTGCTAGGGATGTAGCTCAGAGGCAGAACACTTGCCCAGTGTGTGCCAGGTCCCCAGCACTGCAAAATAAGTAAGTAAGTAAGTAAATCAATCAATAGTCAAGTGAGGTATGTTTAAAAGTTTGTGCTTTTATTTCTGGCCTCCAGTCACGTATTTAAGCCAAATAGCAGTGAAGATATAAAACCAACTCAGCATTACATCCCTTGAAGATGGCAAGGCTGAGAGGTTCAGTCTCTCCCGTTTTCTAAGCTGGGGCATGGACAGATAACTGCCCCATGAGCTTGTTCAGCATTTTCTTATGAACTAGAATAAATCACCCTTTCCACTAGACATCTTCTGGAATCTGTTGGAAAACTGTTACGTCAAATACACACATCTACCCTCCCTACAAATGTGATAGGTACGTAACTGTGAGAACTTGTACAGTGTACAACCCACTCAACCACACATGGAAGCCCTGGGTGTGGATCTCTCTGTTCAGCCCATCCTAGCCCTAGGCTGCTTTTATGATTGTTGAATTCTCTATTCCTTGGGAAATATTTCTTGTGTTTGCTTGTTAGCTCTTTGAAGTTTACAAGTTTCTCCTTGTGTTTGCTTAGCTCTTTATAGTTTGCAAGTTTCTGCTTTGTCGTTGGCAACAACCCGGATATGTGTAATTTTGCTTATTTTACGATGAAGTAATTCTGGGGCAGAACCACTGTTTTATTTTCCGTATTAGTTTCATTGAGTAATTTATCACTGTACAGTTACTTAAAATGGTCTATTATTGTCAGACACAGGTTCCCAGATGTCAGGAAGACTCCGGGGTTAAACCGGCTTGTCAGCTGCAGGACCGGGCAGTGCTGGGGGTGGGGGTGGGAATGGTGGTGGGAACCTGTGGCCCTGGAGTGTGGGAGGAGCCGGGCGTGGAGGCTCAGCAGATGGGGCACAATCACCTTGGGACAGGCCAGGGTGGGGGCACAGAGTGCGGACTCGAGGAATCTCAGGGCACGCTGCCACTGATCTCACTGAAGGGCTGGTGGTGTCTTAGTCCATTTCCCAGTTGCTGGAACACAATGCCTGAGACCGGGCACTTTATACACAGCAGATGGTCACGTGCCTGTCTGTTCTGCGGCTCTCGGTGACCTGGCGGGGGGTGTCACATGGAGACAGTGCAGGCACACAGCTGGGCCTCAGCCTCTTGCTGCAGAGCCACTGATGCTGGGCGGCCACTCTCATTCACCCCCAAAGACCCCAGCTCCCACACCAGCATGTGGACAGAGGGTTAAGTTTCCAGCACATCAATTCTGGGGACACAGTTCGACATAGCGGGAGGTGGTTCTGGAGGTCTCTGTAAGAGACGCTCAAGACCTTCGTCCCCACTGAAGTCCCCAGGAAGGATGCGACAGTCATTGTAAAGACAGAGAACGTGCAGCGACCCCAATGCGGACGGCCCGCTCTGGGGTGTGGGCCTGGGCGGTTTCTGGTCTTGGTTTTTGAAGGAGAGATTTGTTAAAGCAGCCATGGTTTCTAAAAACCAGAAAATCAATTTTTTTACTTACACACACGTATTTACTTATATGCATGTATTTACTTGTACGCGTGTGTGCCACACCCCAACACACATGCACACATGTACACACACGTGTGTATGAATGTCAAACACGCCGCGTGTGTCACAAGCCCACGTGAAGTGAACCAGAGGGGTTCCCGGCAAGGTACCTGTGGCTCCCTACCAGCCAGGGCTGGCTTCTCGCCTGGACACTGCCCCTGGCGACTCAGCACAGTGGAGCGTGGCTGACCTTGTGCCCGAGAGAGGAGCTGCTGGGTAGGCGTTCGGGAGCCGAGATGCAGAGGCAGGTGTAAGAAGGAAGCCCCTGGGAGACAGGGCGGGGGTTGCCTCCGGTCGCCAGGATGAGCCGCCCCTGAGGACTCACCATGGCATCTCCCACCACAGGTTCGGTGTTTTAAAATGACCACTGTGGTAAAGTGGGCAGTGTTCTGTTGGGTTTTCTTTTTTTTTTTTTGGTGCTGGGGATCGAACCCAGGGCCTTGTGCTTACAAGGCAAGCACTCTACCGACTGAGCTATCTCCGCAGCCCCCTCTGTTGGGTTTTCTAAAGTCACCAACGAGGAAAATCAGGTACCGTAAGGTGACCAGCAGGGCAGATGGGGTGAGGCCTTCAATCGAGTCTGTAGAGGGAGACAAGGCCACAGTCCGGCACAGAGGACCCGCCTGCCAGCCCCGAAGCCTCTAGCGCCGCCCGCTCTGGTCTGCCTCAGGAGCCTGCCTCCAGGGTCCCTGCAGGGGACCTGCATTGGGCCTGTGCAAGGAGGCGAGAGATAACAGGAACGGCCACAGTCGAGTGTGATCACTCATGATCTGAGTGATCATGAGCTGTTTGGTATTTGCCTGGACTTGTAAAACTAAAATAAAGGCTCCGGTGACAAACCTGCTGTGTGGCAGTGAAGCCAGAATTAAGGACAGGTAGTTAGTGTAGAAATAGAAAATCGGGTCAATTTGAGGAAATGAAGCCATGAAGCCATCTGCCTTTGGAAGTTGGAGACTGCCCCTGGAAGAATGGAATATCAAAGATCTCCGGAGCCCATTGATTACCAAATTTACCTGCCTTTATCAAGGACTGCAAACAAGGAGCTGCTAATTAATGCCCCCTGGCCCTTACCCGCCTGAAACACCTTGGCCCTCCCCCTGCCCTTGGCTTCTCACTTATGCAAAACCGGGCCTAGTCATGTAGGCAGGAAGGAGAGAGAGATAAGGGGGGAGAGAACTGGAGAACAAAAGAGACTTTAACCTATAAAAGATGCAAGGTGTGCTCACTTCTTGGGACTTTAGAACATCAGCCATGGCCCCCTTCTTCCTGCCGGGAGAAGTCTGTATTATTCCCTTTAAATAAACCTGCTTAATATGCTTGCCTTGGCTGCTTCTCTAGTGCTTAATCTTCAACATTAGAAGAAGCAGAACTCATCACTGGTAAACGGCGGTATCAGCAGGATGACACTCTGAGCAGTGCCGATGTGACCTCTACCTATGATTCGAGTGGTGGTTCCTACCCTAGTCGTGTTCTGGTCTTTATCAGTGAAGACCAGAGCATGGCTGGCTGAGAATCACCACTTAAACCCCTGGACTTCCGGAGCAAACCCTCAGCAGCTCCGTGACCAGAGGACTCCACGTGGCTCTGTCTCTTCACTGCCCTGGCTGCTGTCCACTCCATCACTGATTGCTGATCGACCATTGTCACCGAGGCCAGACGACTGACCATCTCCCGCGGCGATGACTGCCTCCCAGCCTCCAGCTTATGGGACACCCGAGGACATCCGAAGACACCCGAGGAGCCGAGAGAGGCTACGGCTGAGAAGAGTCCCCTGGGTCTTGCTGACTGAGTTCTTGGCTCAGAGACGTTGCGCTGAGTAAGTCCTTGGGGACCGGACTCTAGTGAACACGGGAGTGAATCCTCAATGTATGTGTGACTTGCCGTCATTAGGAAGGTTAAGTCGGGTGTGCATTGCGTGAATAAAATCCACTTGTAACCAAACTCGATTCCTCTCTGACTGCTTGTGACAGCCTGTTACTCGTGTGGGCCTTGCTCAGTTCTTTGATTGGGACAGCAAGGACCTGGACTCCAACTGGACACCCTGATGGTAACAGGGACTGGCGGCCTCGCTGGAAGCAGGAGCGCACCCCAGCCCACAAGGCAGGCCCGCTCCACCCAGAGCCTGGCGCGCGTCAGCTCTCACGGGTTGGAGCCTGTTTCCCAGGGGAGAGTCAAGGGTTTATGGACGCCTCGGGCCATCCATTACCAGGAAAACACAGAAGCCGCTGACTTCCTGACCGGGGGCGAGGGGGTTGGGGTGGGAGGTTCTCAGCGGGAGCAGCGTCTGCTGTCGGGGCAGACCCAGCGCTGCAGGCGGCCTGGGCTTCTTTCAGAAAAGTTATTTGCATGTATTTTAGCCGGAAAAATAAACTGTGGATAAGCACGAAAAAATTAGCCGTGTGTTATGACGAGGAATACCCGCGGAAAAACTTTGAATTTTAGGTCTGTTAGAACCTGTTATGCACAGAAGAGTGAATATTCACTACCTTTCTCCTTTTCAAAGAAAGGAATTACCCAGATGATCAACAGCCCTGAAAAGCCTCGTCTGTGCTGCATGGGCGGGCAGGAGAATGGAGGCCCAGGACCTGGCTACCAACCTGATTTCTCTTGGATCCTGGGTGACTGCATTCTGAAATGGATGATGAAACCCACACACTCATTTAGAAGCAAAATTTTTAAATGCAAAAACAGAAGAGTGTTGGAAGGTTATTTGTTATGCAAATGCTCTCCGCCCCTGGACCCCAGGCCCTCCCTCTGCCTGCTGTGTCCCGGGCTGGGGGGAGGGACAGCGGCGGAAGCCAGAGGGCAAACATCCCGGCCACGTCAGGTCCCCCTTGAGCCCTCAGGCGTGGCTCTGCACTGAACTTCTCAGGTGAGCCTTCCCCATCTCCAAGGTTCCCACGAAAGCCTCAGCACTTGTCCTTCACGTCAATTCTTGCATGTCCTCTGCAAAATAGACCTCCGCAGAGGCAGACCGGGGGAGAAGGTTGTGCCGACCAGCGGCTGCTCCCGCACACCTGGGGGAGCTGTCCTGCCCGGGCCCTTTCCAGGCACCTGTACGGATGAGCTCCAGGCACCCTGCCCCGGGGGGTAGTGCCCTCCCTCCCAGACCCTTTCCCCTCCAGGAGCCCCCAGTCTGTGGAAATCCCCAAGGGAGAGAATGACAACAAGATTCCCCGCAGGTCCGACTTTATCAGTTCCCCTGGATCATGGAGAACTTCCATGTAGAACCCAGTTTCCACTAAAGCCCTGTTAAGTCACTCTAGTAGGACACCCAGTAACGAGCGGGTTTCTTATCTCCCACCATCCCTAGGGATGTCTGGTCGCCCTGGGCTGCCTTCAGCAAGAACCCTGTGGGGTCAGCTAGCCAGACCGCCCTCCCGCACCCCGCATCTCCTCTTAGTGACTTCTACCCGCTGAGCCCATCTGCTTGTGTTGAGAGTTCAGCCCATCTCTCCCCGACACCACGAAGCCCCATTTCCTGTCCCTGTACCTGCATACATCTCTCCCCGACACCGCAAAGTCCCATTTCCTGTCCCTGTACCTGCATACATCTCTCCCCGACACCGCAAAGCCCCATTTCCTGTCCCTGTACCTGCACATGGTCCTGAGTCGAATTTACTTCACTGCGTTTTAACAAAGGTCAGTGAGTTTTTTCTTTTTCCTAGCAACAGGCAGCAGATGCCGTGGGGCCTGCTGTTCGGGAAGCAAGTGGGGAGAGCATGTGCAGGGCTCTTACCTTCCAGCCCTGACCAAGTCTCCCTCGCCGCCTCTCCATCCTCCACACACACAGCCTTCCATCCATGTCCCTGCTTTTGAAAAGTCAAGGGTGAGGGTGTGGATGTGACTCTGGGGCCTTTAGCGGGGTCTGCTGACAAGGAGCGGTTGTCTGAGCTAGCGCTGCCTCTGGGGACAGCCGGTGGCTGTCACCGCACCTGGAAACTTGCCATCACGCCGTCATTTCTCAGCTGAACTGCTGGCATTTGACAGTGCAATGAAAATGTTGGTCTTGAATGGAGGAAAGGTGTCCCCTCAGTAAGGCTTAGGAGAACACTGCCTCGCTTACCCTAGGGAAGGCAGGGACCCAGTGATAACTGTGCCTGGTTCTCCAGGGGGAAACGTCGCTGGACCGGAGTCGGGGTCTGAAGCTTGCCGTCAGGGGCCACCTCTGGAATGGACTTCTGGGGAACGCGTCGGGGACTGAGCCTCTGGTGCGTGGGTCCTGGAGACAGGGCGCCATCTTGCCCCACGTTGCCGTGCTGATGTGGGTCGCATCCGGTGGTGTTTTCCTACAGCTCGCAGGTCACATTTCCGAGGAGGCATGTCCTGAAAACCACTTGCAGTGGCAGTACCAGTGAAAGTGGGATCATCGCTTTTGAGGGAGTGAAGGAAGAATCGTCGGCGGGGGGGAGAGGGCTTTCAGGTTGCAGGCGGACATGCTCTGATCTACGAGTCACTGGATGCAGCCCTAGAAAGGGGCCCAGCGTGTGGCTGGCTCTCTCCCTGGCGGTGGTGAAGTCTGTGGGGAGGCGGACGCAGGGGTGGGTGAGGAACTGGGCATCAATACCCCCAGCGGCTGGGGGAGCCAGTGCCTCGGTGCTCACATGGGCTGGGGGCACAGACGGTAGCCACTAGGCTTGCACTGGGTCCCATGGCCAGAACCCCCCAGCTCAGGACTGAAGAGCCCACGCTCTCCAGGATAGCAGGCCGTCCCTCGCGTGCCCAGCCGTGGGGAACTGTGAGCCAGAGGAAAAGCCCATGAGCCCAGGAAGGAACTCTCCAGGACAGAGAGCGCCAGAACCACCGGAGCCAGAGGGGAGCTGGTCTGAGGGGCTGGCTGGCCTTCCAGGGAGGTTTTGGGCCCTGGAGGAGGGTCTGTGACAGGGTCTGACCTCGGGACACCAGCTGGGCCAAGGAAAACGGAATCCCCAGGGAGGCAGCCAGGGATGGAAGAGCCCCCGCCCAGGCCACGCCCAGCCCCTGCCTGGGAGGCAGAAAGGGAGCCAAAGTCCATGCACTGGAAGGGGAGCCTCCAAGCTGACCCAGCCCAGCACTGGACAGAGTGCCCCAGGACAAAGCTGGGAGCAGGTGATCCCACTGGGGCGGCTGGGGGCAACAGAGCGGGGGTGACCACCCAGTGCTATTTCCTCCCCTATGCCCCGTAGAACTCGTTTTTATTGCCATGGGCCAGTTCCCTCCACCATTGTGAAGCGGGTGTGCTGGGGACAGTTGGGGTTATCACTCAGCCACGGCCAGCCTGGACCTCTCCTGCAATGAGAGGGCTCATGGTAGCCAGCGGGGGCAAGGGTGCTCCTGGAGGACCGAGGGGTGGACGGGTGCCCCACACATCTCCCCCTCCCCTGCCACTGCTTCCCTCTGGGTTCTGGAGCCAAAGGGACCTGGAGGACGTGGGGTCACTGGAAGCAAATGGGGAACAGAGCCTCGTTGCTAAGGGCCCCTTCCCAAACCCTGGTGCCAGGAACCCCAGCCCCTGATTCTCACTCGGTGGTGCACAGACCCATCCCTGGTGTCGAGTCCCCTCACTCCCTCTGTGTGATATGGCCAAGTGCTGGGTCCCCTCTGGACTCCAGTGACCTTGTTGTAACATGGAGAAATCAACGTACTTATCTCAGTGTGGTAAGGTAAGCCTGTGTGTGAGCGTCACAGAGAATGTTCAATAAAAGGTCATTGTTATTTTTACAGAGGACACGCTGAGCCTGGGAGACAAGACTTAGAACTTGTTTCAACCACAGAAACAACAAATATTTAAAGCCCTTTTCCTTGTTTGAACAGTCAGGATCTGAGTTCACCTGAAGAACCCGCTGGAATCATGGTGGTGTGGAAGTCTTCACTTTCCTGGCAGCAGCGTGTGGATTTGGGACCTCGTCCTTCCCTGGGGACATGGTCAGAGGCCCTCAGCACAGCAGAGCTGGCCTCCCAAGCAGGAGCGGCCCTCTGCCTCCTCCTCACCAAGGAACTGGTCTCCTTCTCACCTCCCGATGTTGAATGTGAGCTTCAGTGGGGCCCTGGAGCTGAGAAGCAGCGAAACCCAAGAGTAGCATTATCTTCTTCACCAAGGTCAAGCCAATCCCGTCTCATTACCGACAGATCACAAGTAGCTCGTTGTTCCACCTTGAGACTCCTTTTTCAGAACTCACTTTTTTTTTTTTTTTTTTTTTTTTGGGTGCTGGGAATCGAACCCAGGGTCTTATGCTTACAAGGCAAGCACTCTACCGACTGAGCTATCTCCCCAGCCCCAGAACTCACATTTTAAAGCCAGTTAGCTTAATGATCATGCATCTGTCATTTTTCAGATTATGAAATATTCCATATGTACAAGGGAATATACATAAAGCAAAAAAAAAAAAAAAAAAGGTGAGCACACCCGTGTTGCCCAGGCAGGTGAAGAAGCAGACCACTCTCCACACCCCCAGGCTGCACCCCCAGGCTGACCCACAGCTCTGCCTTGAGGGAGGATCTTCATTCTAGGACAATTTTAGGTTTTCTTCTTTCTTTCTTTCTTTATTCCAGTGCTGGGGAATGGACCCAGGGCCTAGGCACAACTACTGAGCCACATCCCTGGTTCTCAGGTCTTTTCTTTATCTTTTTCTCTGATTGGAATTCACTGTGCTTCAATAACCTAAGAACTCAGGAATCTTTATCAATTGTGGAAAATTTGCAACAAATACTGCTGAAAGTATTGATTCTTCCTTAACTAGACTTCTTTTGGATTTTTCACTCTATTCTCCGTTCTACTTAGATTCTTTTTCATATTCTTAAAATAACTTTTCTTCCTAGAGGAATTTCAGATAATTTCTTTAGGCTGGTATTCCACCTCACAGACGCCCTCTTTGCCTATTAAAAGTTGATATTATTTTGTTTCTAGACATTTCCTGTAGTTTTTATCCCTCCAATTGTGCCAGGTAATTTTAAACAATTCTTGCTTTGTCTTCATTTTTAGATCCCCTCCCTTTTTTTTTAAGTAGCAAGCATTCTTATTTTCTCATCTGTGTCTAATCATGCCAGTGTCTATGGTCTGAGTCTACAGCTGCCCATCATGGACTGGGTGTTCTCCGAGCGCCAAGCCATAGAGTTGGACATGCCCAGCAGTGTCCATCATCATTTGGAAGTGTGTACGTGTCTGACTGGGTCCAGTGGGTCCTGAAGGCACAAGTCCGTGTCATGAAGAAGTCGCCCACGTGCCCGTGGTCCCCACTCCCGCTCCACTGCCTTCTCTGGCCCAGTCTGCACCTGTGGCTTCCCGGGAGTTCCCTGCCATAGCTGACAGGGGAAGAGTCTTGGGCCTGGTTTATAGCTGTTCCGCCTGCTGTGCAGGACCTCCCAGAATGGAACTGTAGCCCACAGCCCCTCTCTGGGACAGCCCTAAGGCAGTGGACGGGAAACCCTCCCAGAGGGTAGCAGGCTGAGCGGGGCGCCTGGCTGTGCACCCCGCAGAGGTGTCCAGACAGGAGATTACAGACCCCTGAACCGGCTGTGGCCAGTGGTTTGGCAGGGTGGGGAGGGGCTTGAAGAACTGTCCATGTGGATTTGGGGAAGGGATTGTGAACAGAACCCTCTCAGGGCTAACAGCCAGGAAGGTATTTGGCCTCACATGAATGCTCACCAAAACTCACCTTTAGTAACCAAGTAGATTAGGGTAACTCATTCTGTAGATAGCAGTTAGCCTCTTCCCCAGACACCATGTTCCTGCCCAAGGGGCTCACGAGCAATGTGGCCATGGCGGCAGGGATGGGGTTATGCATGGGCTCAGAGATGTGAACTTCTACTCACCAAAGGTGACTGGGCTACAACCACCAATAAGCGCCCAACCTGCCAGCAGCAGGTATCAACGCCGAGTCCCTGATATGACACCACTTCTGGGGCGATCCGCCAGTGATCTGGTGGCAAGATGATTACATTGGATGGGTTCCACTGTGGAAGGGACGGTGTTTGTTCTTTTTGGGATAGGCATTCTGATATAAATCTGCCTCCCCTGCACACTGTGCTTCTGCTGGAGACACCCTCTGCAAACCTACAGAATGTCTTTCCTATAGCCACGATATTCCATATGGCATTGCTTCTGCCCAAGGAACTCACTTCACAGCCAAAGAAGTGCAGCCATGGACCCAGGCTCCTAGAACTCACTGGTCCTACAAGGTTCCCCACCATCCTGGGCAGCCACTGACAGGATGGTGGCCCTTTGAAGACCCAGTCGCGGAGACAGCTGACAGCTAGTACCTTGCAGAGCTGGGGCAAGGTTCCCCAGAAGGCTGTGTGCCCTGAATCAGTATCCCAAACAAAGTGCTGTTTCTCCACTTGCTGGGATTCACAGGTCCAGGAATCAAGGGGTGGAAATGGGAGTGGCATTAGTCACTATTATGTCCAATGACCCATTAAGTGAAACGTTCGCTTCCTACTCTTTATTTTCTGCTGGCGTAGAGGACTTCACTCCGAGGGAGAAGCACCTCCACCTGGAGATGCAATGAGGATTCCATTAAACTAGAACCGAAGACTGCCATCTGGCCATTTTCAACTCTCCATGCCTTTGAGACAACTAGCGAAGAGAATTGTAGTACTGGCCAGGCTTATCAACTGGGACTCCTACAGGGAGACTACACTGCTGCTCCATCGTGGAGGTGAGGGCTGTGTGTTCGGCGCATCGGAGGGTCTGGGGGCATTTCTTAGTCCCTCCATGCTGACTCAGGGCAAGGGAAAACTATAACCACCCAACCTGGGCACAACTCTGATGTCCCAGGCCCTTCGGGGAGTAAGGTATGAGTCATCCAGCCAGCCAAGGTGTGTGTAAAGGCAACGGGGTAGCAGGAGGGGCAAGGAGAGGTAGCCATAAATACCAGCTACCACTATACAGCCAGGTAGGGAAAGGAGGACCGGCATCGTCAGTGTGACTGGTCTTCACTTTGCTCTGAATACATTTGGCGTGGGTGTATGTGTGAATTCTCAGACATTCTTTCTCATTCCATTTTCACGTAGCATAAGAGGTGCTGACTTCATATCACTCTACTATGCATCGTTGATTTCCCATCAGGGTACTTAACCTGGTACTTAATGTCAAGGAGAAATGGACAAGGGGCTGGGGACTTCACCTCCTTTCTGGACACTTTTGGTTGTATGCAGATAGATATACCAGGTCTGGCAGAATCGTAGCCTTGTTATTGTCTTTATTTGGAGGTTAAGTGTAGCTTAAGGAGACCAACCTGGGTGTCAGGTTGGTGGAGGTGGACTTGCAATGGCTACTTTCACAGGTTAGGTTGACAGGGTCACTTGGGCCCTGACAGCTAGTGAAACGTCATTTCTGAATGTGACTGGGAACGTGCCACTGAAGGAGGTCCATACTGCTGGCACTTCGGGGAAGGCAGCCCCCTCCGCCCAGAGCGCGTGCCTCACCCAGTGTGTGGAGGGCCGGAAGGGAGCAGAAAGGGGGAAAGGGGCTGACTTCACATTCGGCCTGACTGTTGGGCTGGACGTGCCTCTGTTCCAGGGCCTCAGTCCCCGTCCCTGGGGTGTGGTTCTCCGGCTCTCAGGTCTCTCGACTGCACTACGGGTTTCTCAGTGCAGATTGTGGGATTTCTGCCTCCGAAACTGTGTGAACCATTCTTTATGTTCAGTCTCTTCCACGTCACCTGTGGGCACTGTTCCTCTCTAGAACCTGACTAATGTAACAGGGAAAATGGATGGTGGGTGAACAACCACCTCAAGAGGGCTGATGAAACCTGGTGTGCAAGTGGATCTCAGAGTTCCTGCTGGAAGGTGCCGAGCGCACTGTCAGTACCGAAGTGAGTGGCCACCTGAAGACAGCTTGAGGGTCTTCCACTGGGGTTTGCCTGCAAAGCAGTGAAGTCCTGAGACAGGAGGGCTGCGGCACCCAGGGGAAAGTCCTCCTTGTAGATGCTCCCCCAGTGAAGGGTGGAGAGCAGAACTTGCTAGAAGGTCCAGCCCGCCAGGAGGAGCTTCGGGAGAGTTTCCCAGGAAGGGACTGCTAGGCCCAGGCAGCTAGTGGCTGGGAATGATTTAGGTTTTATTCTGCTTTTGTCTTATTTTAAATCAATTACTGCTAATTTGTGTATTGCACAGGGAGGAAAAGCTACCCTCTACACTCTCAGCTTCTTTGGCTGGTATACAAATTAAACTGATATAAGACAGATTCACAGAAAAATCATTTAAATTTATACGTGCAGGGGAAGGCATTCACAAATCTGAGACTCAATCAGCTGGGTCACTGAGGCTTATGCCCTGTTGAACCACAGAAAGAACAGGGTTTGCAGCTCGTCCGCTCTGAGGAGAGCAGGAAGAGCCTGGTGAACAGGGCTCTGGTGACCAGAGGGGTCCCGAGCAGTTCTTTTTCTGCACAGCCCTTACTAATGAGAAGTCCTTTGAAGATGGACATTTCCTGTACAAGGGCAACTTTTCCAGAGAGCTCTAGTGTCTACACTTCTCAGAACACCAGCTGCAAGTCCTCACTGTGCAGGGGAGGGCTGTTTGGGGTGGCACTCTCCGCTCCCCATTTCGGGGCAGAGTAAGCTGAGCTCCAATTGCAGACAGAGCAAGGAGCCTCCCAAGTGGCGAAGGGCTGGCCTTCGGGGCGGAGGTGTATTCCATCGCTTCCTCACCCGGTTCCACCTGTGGTCCACTGGAATACGTCGCGTCCCTCTGGGGAACGCTGTCCAGGGGACGTTAGGAGGAAGGGCGGGACCCAAGACCGGAGGCCAGAGATCCTGGGAGAAAAACCAAGGAGAACCGGGGAGAGTCCTCGGTCTCCCGAGGCGCTGTGTCCCCCGCTTTGTGCGTGGGCTAACGGTCCCCTGGGGTCGCCTCCTGGGCCACCATGGCCCCTGGCCCCCAGTCCAGAGTCCGCCGGTCGCCTAGAGGTCTGGAAATAGGAGCTACCGGGGCGCCGTGGGGACTCATTCCCGAGAATCCCCCTCCTCAATTCAAAGGCAGCCCTCAGACCGCGTCGCCCCGCGACCCGAGGACCAGCGGAGGTGGGGAGGAGGAAGCGCCGCGTCCCAGTCCCCGCCGCGCGAGCGCCCGGCCCAGGACTGCTGGCGTCCCCTCTGGGTCCGCAGCGCGCCGAGGCCGGAGCGGTCCGGGGCTTCCCCTGGGGAAACTCCTCCTCCCGTCCGGGGCAGCCGCTCCGGCCTGTCCCCTCCTCCTCCCAGGTGGAACGGGGATCCGCGTTTGGGGTGTCGCCCTGAGCCCTGGGGACGCCGCCTCCTGAGATTAAAACGAGAGGTGGGGAAGGCCGGGGACTTGAGCGCCGGGCAGAGGAAGGCGCGAGGCCAGGAGGCGGAGGCGGAGACGCGGGCGGAGGCAGGCGGAGCGGGAGCGCGGCCCCGAGCGCGGCAGGTAAGTGGCGCGCACGACGCACCACCCACCGCAGCGCGCGGGGTCCGGGCGCCGGGTTTTGCGTCGGAAGGGGGACCTGGGCGTCTGGGAAGCCCCGAGTCCCCCGGCCCGCTCTGGGTGCGGGAGGCTGGAGGCGAGTCGAGGTGTGCGCGGCAGGTGTCTCCGCCGACTGGGCGCTCCGGACGGAGGCCGGCAAAGCGCCCTTCCTGCGGGCTGGCCGGGCGACGATCCGCAGGGCCGGGCCCGCGCGCGGTGGGACCCCCGGCCGTCCCCGTTAGCGTTGCGCGGCGGGGCTGCTGGCCTTGGGAGCCCCTGGCAACTTGGTCGGAGAAGCGGGTGCTCCCGGGTCCCTTGAGTGGGATTCCTCGGACGGGGCGGGTCCCCGGTCGCCTGTCCTCTTTGGCCCCCACCTAGGCGCCTCGCTGAGTCTTTCCCCTCTGGGGACCAGGGAGGGGCGGCTTGTTGGTGCGTTTCTTTGTTTCGGGAAAATCACGGCAGCCCGGGACTGTTACCTGAACTCCTCCCGCTCCTTGGTTCCCTGCTGAGGGAGAAACTGGAAACTCTTAGATGCCGAGGACGATAGGTCGGCGCGGCGGGACCCTGCGCGGCGGGACCGGGCGAGGCGGGAACGGCTCCCGGCCTGGGAGAGGGACTGCTCAAGGCCTCGGTCCCAGGGCTACGACCTGGGGCTGCGATCAGGGCCCGGCCTACCGGACACCTGGCAGCGGCAGGAGCCGGCCCCTGGGCGTGCACTCCCTGCCCGGCACCTGGGAGTTTCTGTCCATGCATCCCGTCTGGCCGGACTTAGGCCGGTGGCAGGGTAGCCGAATGCCCCAGCCTGATAGTGGGTACCCTGCTGGAGGCTGCGCTGGCCCAGTTGAAGAACTGCCGTCCGACCAAAAGCTTGTGAGTCACACCCCAGAGGCCCTGGTTTCGGGGGCCCCCAGCACCGGTTGGTGCTGGCCTTGGGGGCTGGCCTCCTGGTGCAGCAGAGGGGAGCGGCTGCCCGCTGCACGCCAGGAATCCGGTTCAGAACACAGGCCGGCCTGGTCCTGAGGAATCCTGGTGTCTTTGGGAGGGAAGGCTAGCATGGCTGCCAAGGTGGGCCTGGTAGGCAGGAGTCACGGCTGGGCTTGGAGGCTGCGCAGCCCACCGTGGGAGCTGTGCCTTTGTCCTGGGGTTCAGTCGAGGATCACCCCCACCCCGCTGCTGGAAGTCCTGACGCCCTCTCACCAGGAGCCACCAAAGAATGGAAAGTTACCGAGGCTTCAAGAGGAGTTACCAGGTGTTTGGAAAACCTAAAGTGAGATGGGGGTTGTTGACCCATCCCAGCAGGTGGGGAGGGGCCTCCAGGAAGTGAGGATGAAACTGGCCTCCCCTGCTGTAAGGGTGGGGCTAGGAGGGGCCTGACCGAGCTTATAGGGACACAGGTGGTTCAGCTGCTGCAGTGCAGGGAGGCCAAGAGGCACATGTGGGCTCCGTGAGAGGGAGGCCCCCAGGAAGTCACTGGAGGCTGCTCAGGACTTCCAGCCTTAATGGTGGGCCTGCCTCCTTCCTCCCCAGTGGGCTTGCTGAACAGCCGAGCTTCAAATGAAACTCAAGGGCATCACTGGGGAAGAAAACTGAGCACCCAGGTGGAGAGGACGGCCTCACGGGTGGGACCTCTGCTCTGAAGAGACCGGTGGCCTCTGTACTCATACGAGCCTGCTGGGCCTCTGTTCTCAGGCATGAGGTCCCAGGCATCTTCCCTTCCACTCAGGCACCCAAGGGCACCTTTTAACAAGGTCGTGCTGATGCTGGCGCCAAACACAGAGCCCCTGTTTGCTCACCCTGGGCTGCTTGGCACCACTGGGTGCTGGGCCCTGTGCACAGTTGCTCTGATCAGAAGAGTAAATTGGGCCCCAGTGGCATTGTAATGATAGGTGTCACTGTTGATGTGACACTCTGTTCCAGTCGGGCATCATCACAAGCTCTTTATGACATATTTACCTCAGTGATAGGGAAACCGAGGCAGAGAGCTTAGGTCCTGTGACCTCGGGGGCAGGAGTGGGGCTGAGCAGGGCGATTTGGCCCCTTGGTCACTGCTCTCATTATTAACAGGTTCTGGGTTGGAGACACGGGTGCTGAGAAGGGCTGTGGTGATCACTGGCACAGGGTGTCCGTTCTCTCTTAGTGCTGAGGTTTTTTTAAATTTTTGTTTGTTTGTTTGGATGCATGTGACAGTCGAAGGTGTTTGGCAAGTCATACACACAGGCGCTGTGCCTCCCGTGCTGTGGCCCTGCGTGATGTGGAGTTAGACTGGTGGTGTATTCATACACCGACACAGGGAAGGATGTCCCACTCACTCAACTGTCTGTAGGACCGAGGTTTTAAAGTTCCGGAAGGTGGAGGGAAAGAGAGAAGGGAAGTGTGAACGAGTCCCGGGGCATCCAGATCCAACACGGGGCTGCTCTGGGTAACCGCAGAGCCGCCTGCCGCAGCCCTGCCTGGGCTCTGCGCTGCCTACTGGCAACAGGAGGCTGGTGTGGGGGCCACCTCCCTGGGTGATGTGGTCATGAGTGACGGCCACCCTGCACAGGTCCTGCAGATGGTGGACCCTGGGCGTTGCTCCAGAGCCACCACTGTCTTGTAAGTGACCCTGGGGCGGCAGGAGGTGGGAACCAGGGCTCCGGCTCACTCTGTTCTGTCTAAGCCATGGCAGGGTCCTGGGGACTTGTAACACTATGGTGGCAGGGCTGGGGTTGTGACTCAGTGGCAGAGCACTTGCCTAGCACAGGTGAGGCACTGGGTTCGATCCTCAGCACCACATAAATAAATGAATTTAAGAAAAGGTCATTAAAAAAGACTTGATAACTATATAAAAATTTTAAAAAATAGTAATTCTATGGCGTCATGTCCTAATTGCTACGTCCCAGACTCTGGAAGTGGCACCCAGGAGTCTTTATTTTTATTTAAGCCCTTCAGAAACCCTGGGTCTAGGAACCATTGATCAAGCCTTAGCCTTGGACACTGAGGTAGAAAGGAAAGGTGGCTGGTCAGCTGAGTGACGTGGTCAGGTTCCCTTATTTACGAGTTGCTGGAGAGGGTGGAGGAGGACCCAGGCTGCGAGAGCTTCCCTGCGGGGAGCCAGAGAGCCAAGGTGGGGGCTGTTCCGGCTTCTGCCCTCCCAGTCCAGGTCTCCCTGGGCTTCCCCCACCTGCAGGTGCTGAGCTGCGGCCTGTTTTCCTGGCCACTCCCTACTTCCCGGGACACCCACCAGCGACCCTCAAGCACTGGGCTGGCCCCAGGCTGCCAGGTGGCCTTTGAGGATTGGGATGCAGCAGTGCTAGACACCTGAGAGCTGAGGTCTGGTTTGGGCCAGTCTTCAAGGTTGACTTGGGGCGGTCCTGACTCAGGGTGCCCAGGCTGGCTCGTGATGTGCCTGGGGACACTGTCCACAAGCAGCACTTGGGTTCCTGGGAGGTCTGTCGTGCCTTCACTCCGCAAGCCCTGAGGATGAGCGGCGGGGAGCTGGGGGTCCCGGAGGAGGCAGAGCCGACCTGGGGCTTGGCTGCCCCGTGGCCCCAGGCACTGCCAGGAGAGGAACTGCGACATGTGGGAGACGTCCCAGTGGGCAGCAGAGGCCTCCTGGGAAGAAAGCGATGGGCTTTCTGGCCAGGTATTTGCAGTGACCTGTGCTGTACACAGTGTGGACTTTGAAGAGGGCAGGTGACCGAGTCTGGGGAAGGGCGGGAACTCTGGGCACTGTGCGCACACAGCTGAGCCCTCAGGCATGGGTGGCAAGAGGGGTGGGGGGAGAGCTGTGAAGGGAGATGGCGTGTGCCAGTGGCTCTCAGTGGTGGTGGCCCTGGACCCCAGGCAAGGGCAGCGGAGGAGGTAGAATCGGGACGCTCTGGTGGGATGGAGGAGAGAGGCCCCGGCGGTGCAGCAGACACGTGTTAGCAGGTTTTCAAGTGACCGCTGGACCGGTGGATGAGAGGAGCCAAGCTTTATTATTGCTTGTGTGCTGAGATGGGAGACCCAGTGTCAAATTCCCTCCAAGGCCACTGTTTCCCAAGGGGCCATCCTGGAAGGAAGGGTGCAGATCTGAGCTCACTGCAGCGCAGCCACAGGTCAGCCCCAGATCTGAACTGGGACACAGGAGGTGCTCTGGAGATTGTTCTGCAGAATTCTGCCTACAGAGCAGCTTGGTAACAAGTTCAAGTCCACTGGTGGTCATACATTTATAACAGGTTGGGGCAACTCTAGTTTATTTTATTTATTTACTTATTTTTTGAGATGGGGTCTCCCCATGTTGTCCAGGCTGGCCTCACATTGGAGATCCTCTTGCCTCAGCCTCCTGGGTAGCTGGGGTTACAGGCCCAGCATGCACCACAGTGCCTGGCTGGGAGCCACGTCTGGCCTGCAGCTGAAGCCCCGTTCTGTTCTAGAATATGCCAGAGACATGACCTGCTGGTCTTGGGTCAGTGTTTTTAGGCGAGGCGTTCAGTTCTTTGCCCGGGAGCCACAGTCCTTATCTGAGCTTTACAATGTTGGAAACTTGGTTTCCCTAAATGGAATCAAGGTCTGCCTTTGTGATAGTCCTGACCATTGATCCTGGCCTTCGGATGTACAGAGACTCCATTAAGTCCCCTCTCCTTTAGCAGACCCTTAGATATGGAGGAACCCTCATCTCCTGTCATCAGCTCCCTGGAGTTGAGCCAGGGAACTTGCTTCCCCACTTGACTCTTGTACACCCTATTTAGTTACTATCCCATTTTGCAGATTGACTTGGGCAAGTTCTTTAACCTGAGCCGGTGGCCTGGGCATCTCCTTTTGGAGTGGCCTGGAGACCCTTCCACCCACCTGTCCCATGAGGCCCACACTCAGCTCTTGTGCACGCAGACCCTGTGGACCTCCTGATGGCCCTGGCTTGGGCAGCTGGTGATGTCCAGGTGCTGGCTTCCATCTCTCTCTCTTCAAATTCATCATACTTATTTAGCTTTTGGAACTCAAAAAATGTTTGAACATATTCTTTGAATAGAATAAAACTAGCTTTAAAAAAAAAAAAAAAGAGGAGCAGACCTGAGGTCCACCCTAAAAAGGTCTGTGGCCTTCCTTGGGACAATGAGGACTCAGAAGGAAACTGGATGGTGCAGGCACCCTCTTCTGAGCCTCCACACCCGTAGAATTCCCTGCCCAATGCCCAACTGTTACTGAAACCCACTGCTGTTGTTCAGCCTCCAGCTACTGGACATCCAGAGCAGAGAACGCCTCGTAGGTGGTTTCAGTGCCGTGATTTCGGCATAAGGGATTCCCTTCCATGTGTGTTCATCGGCTGTCTGTTGATGTGGCACTCCTCGTACCTCCAGCAACTTGAACAGTGCCCAGCGCCTGCGGGGCCTCGTGAAGGAGCCAGGTGTGCATGGAGTATGCAGTGCGGGCAATGGACCTTCTCTGAAGGACCCCCCCGGCTCCTAGGCCAAATCAGCACCCGCAGACCTGACTGCATTTGCTTTGTTTGGGTGGCTTTCAAAATAAACCTCCAGCAGACATGTTCCTAGATCTCCAGAGGAAGGAACCAGAAGATGAACCTGCTTTTGCCTAGGAAACAGCTCTGTCCTGCCATGGGATGCCGATCGGATTCTGCAGCACTGTCTAGGTGCGGGGTGGGCAGGTGACACATGGGAGGACTCGGCTTCCTACAGGGACACTGCGACACAAGGGCAGCTGCTTCTGCTGTGAGACAGTGGATAGGCGGCCAGAGGCGCCCAGCAAGCCAGGTGTCGGGACCTTTGTCCTCATCTGCTCTCTTGCCTCTTAAAGGAGAATTTTCCCCAAAGTGCTTCATGACAGCTGGCTTTCCAGAATAGAGAACAAATGGCCTTGTCTTTTACAGGACTGCTAAACAGAGTTGTCGCATGTCACTTGGGTTGTATCCTGCTCCTTTCAGAAGCCAGTTCAGAAGCCAGGCGGTGGGAGTGGATGTGGCCGCTGGGGACGCTCCCTTTCAGACCCACTTCTCCCCTTCCTTCCTCTCCCGCAGGAGGTGGCAGCCAGCGCTTTGTCTTCTATTCCAAAGTCCACAGCCCTGGAGCACTTCAGGCTGCTGGCTCTGGTGTGCATAGGTGGCGGGTCTCTGGGTGAGACAGGGTCAGGCCGTTTGTGGTCTCCACTGCGCCTCCCTTTCCTGGCCTGTTCATCTCTGTTAGGGATCTCGCACGCTTAGTGCGGGTTTGGAGCATTGACTCATGTTCCTTTCACAGGGCTCCTAACCTGGGAAAGCGGCCAGTGGGATTGGGTTTTCATTTCCTGAAACTTCAACCGGTCCCATAACTGGCAAGAGAGCCAGCAAGGCAGGGAGGAGCTGCCCAGGGGAGCAGAGAAGCGCATTTGCTCAGGCGGGACTGTTTTGAAAGTAATCTTAGCAAGGGCCGAGTTCATTCTGCTTCTGAGGCAGGGGTGCAGGATTTATCACCGTGTAGGGGCCTCAGGGTCCTCCACCAAGTGAAGAGGTGTCTTAACGCGACACCCCACCTGTTTAGAAGACTTCCATGCCTATGTGTTGTGAATGGCGATCCCACCAGATTGCACCTGCATCTGTTTGCTCATACCCAGGAAGGGCTTGACTTTATTTTTTTAATCTTGAAAAACATCTTGCCACTCTCGACATGATCTGGCTCTTCATGTAGAGTAAATAAGTGAACTGGTGCATTTTTACTGTGACCTGTTCAAAGTGACTCTCATGTTTTCATCAGGTCATCGGTCTTCCTTCCTTCCCTCTTCCTTCCTTCCATTACTTTCTATCAGATGATACTTTTGCCCAGGAGATGGGAAAGCGGTGTTGTTCACTGCATTTGGCTGCACTGAATTGAGACCTGGTGGGCTTCATGCTGCCAGCTTGGGAACAATTATCAAAAGCAAATCTGTAATTGCCACAAAACAGCACTCTTTCCCCCCACGGGTTGTTATTTATTTTTTGGTTTTATGATTTTTTTTTTTTTTTTTTTTGTAATGGAGGTTGAACCCATGGGTGCTAAACCACTGAGCCACATCCCCAACCCTTTTTTATATTTTATTTAGACACAGGGTCTTGCTTAGTTGCTTAGGTCTTGCTAAGTTCCTGAGGCTGGCTTTGAACTCATGATCCTCCTGCCTCAGCCTCTGGAGCCACTGGGATTACCTGTGTCACCACACCCAGCTTTAGGGTTATTTTTAACAAACCCTGATGCAGCACGCTAAGCACTTGATTAGTGCGACCTTCTCGGTGCCCGACTACTCTGTTGTAGGTGCTGCTCTCATCTCCCTCGCAGGGGGAGAACCGAGGTACAGGACCATGAAATTGCTTGCTCCAGATGACAGCTAGGGAGGGGCTGAGCTAGGTTTGGATCCAGAGTCTGGTCCCCGAGGTCACGGGCTCCGTGAGCCACCTGTACTGTATACACACTGCCCAGTGCCAGGCCAGGCTATCATAGATGAAGATATTTGGACTGGTGGCCGACCATTCAGAGCCTCTGCTGGCTCCTGCACCCTGCTTGATCTTACGGAAGGATGATCCCAAGGATGGTTTCGTAGAACATTCTTTGGCCATGTCATGCCGGCTGCAGTGTAGAGCAAGGACCTCACTTAGTGGGGTGTTAAAGGAAAAGTGACGTGGTGACCCTCATCAAGTCAAGATGAGGAGGGCTTGATTCAGGACTCTCTTGGAGGGAAGGGGAGGGCCGGGGGGCTCGGCAGGGGAGAGATCGGAATTCTGGCTGATCTGATCTGACAGGCTTCTTGCTGGAGGCAGGCCAGGGTGACCAGACACCCCCTGGGGTGTGGAGGATAAGAAACCTGCTCAGGTGTCCAGAGTGACGATGTCCAAGGTGGGGGCTCCTGATAGCCTGACTTAGCAGGGTTCTCTGCTAAAACCACATTTCACTAGGAAATGCTTTGGATTTGGGGAGCCTGGTAAAGTTGGTCTAGGCAAAGATTCTGTCATTTCTTGTTGATGGCATCTGCCCTGGTTGTAAACTGGTCACTCATGGCCACAGTGAAAAGACCACAGCTTGCTTTCAGGATCACTAATCTTGAATTTGATCAAAGTAGTTAGCTTTGAATTTCTTTCTCTTTTGATTTGGGGCAGTACCAGATGGATGTGTTCCGTGGGAATTGTTAGACATATTTATTAAAGCTTGGGGGGTGCCTCTATGGCTTACTCAGAAACCTCATGTGGCCTGTCTCTGGCGCTAGTCTGGACCACTTGGCCTGTGGCGGGGGCTCCAGCAAGCACCTCCGCGTTCTGCGGGAGGGCAGAGCGGATCGCACTCTGCCCCTTGGCGTGGCGCCTGATGTCCACACTGAACCCCTGACTTCATAAAACAGTGTGGGGAGGAGGCACCTGAGATTGCAGCGAGGTTCAGTCACCAACCCGCCCAGTGGTGCCTCCAGGAAGTGGCACCGCCAGGAGCTGCCAGAGACCGTTTCCTGCCTGGCCTGCCCTTAACCTCTGTTGGACTTGACCACGTTCGACGTTTCCTTGTGGCGATTCTTGCGTGCTTTTATTGCAGGGATTCTCCTTTTGGTAGGTGTGGCATGAGAGGGAGGTCACAGCCCCCTGCTGGGAGCCATGTGAGTCCAGTGGGACTTGGAGGCCTGGGCACAAGCCGGGAGGTCTTCCCTGGCGTCTGGGTTGTCCTTCAGCCTGTCCCTCCTTCTTCAAGGTCAAGCTCTCCAGGCTGCAGTGTTTAAAACTGCACACGGCCCTGTACCCGCCGGCCCCCAAGGGCAAGCCTGCATCCCAGAGGAGGGCCCTGGGTTCCTGAGCCTCTGCATGCACTTGCTGTGTTTGAAGAGTTGTGGAAGAGGCATGTGAAGGTGAAGTTCAAGGTCAATGGGCAGAACTTCAGTTTGTTCTGGCAGGAGGTTCCTTTTGCCAGAATCTTCCAGTTTTTTCTTGATTTATCTTCTGAAAACTAACCAGTATGGAAGCATTACAGTCTTGACATTTTTTCTTCCAGGTCATCTTGAACAATCCAAATGCCTACCATTACCCAATGCTGTTGATAAAATCAGGATGGCTTTAAACTCAGTAAGTGGTTAATTATTACCTTCCTGGTCTTTTCTTTGCTCCCTCACTCCTCCTGTTATTCCCAAGAGTGTGTGTGGGTCAGTGTTTCTAAGGGCTGTGTGGGGGGCACCTGTGGCTGTGTGGAGGGATTTCAAGGCCTTATCTAGAAAGGTGAGCAGGGGCAGAGCCCAGAGTTGCCCAGAGGAGTCTGGAAAGTCATTGCTGCTGGATAGGAGCCCAGCACGCTGACCTTGACCTCCCCACTTCCTGCCTTTACAGTGGGATGGGCAGGGGCAGCCAGGTGTGCAGACAGGTGCAGCAGGGTGGGCCAGCAGGGTGCATCCTGGGAAGAGAGCTGCTTCCTGGTGCACCAGAGATGGTTGTGCAGGAATCAGGTGCCGACTGAACTGTCCCTCTCCTGTCCCTGGGAAATTCTTCCCCAGTCTCTGTTCCACCAATTCATCTTTTGCCTGAAATAAGTGCAGTTAGGAAAGACCTTATGGTTAGTAAAAATATTTTTTTTGGACCCAGGCATGGTGGTACATGCCTGTAATCCTAGCAGCTTGGGAGACTGAGGCAGGAGAATCATAAGTTCAAAGCCAGTCTCAGCAACTTAGCAAGACCTAAGCAAATCAGCAAGACCCTGTCTCTAAATAAAATGTAAAAAAAGGACTCGCGATGTGCCTCAGTGGTTAAGCACCCCTGGGTTCCATCCCTGGTACCAAAAAAAAAAAAAAAAGAAAATAACCCAAACCAAACAAACAAAAACCCCCAAACAACAACAACAACAACAACAATAATAACAACAACAAAACTTTTCTGAATTCTATAGGGAGATATACCTTTTTTGGTCTGTATTGGTTTACTGGTATTTATTTTTTATTGGATCCCTTTTTAGTTTCAGATCCACTGCACTGGAATCCTCCTGGACAAAGTGCTTGGTTTAACACACCCTCCCCGGGCGGGTGGCACGTTCTTTGATGGTTTGTGCTGCTTTCTGTGCCTCTGGTCAGGGATTGCGTGTTACTTCCCGTCTCTGTGGCCGCTCTGGCTTTGAGTAGCAATCTTTGGACTTTTGCAGGGAGCTTAGTGAGTTATAAAGCACAGGTGAACTCTGGGAGTGGCATCCGCCTCATGTGCTTACAGTCACGTTTCCTGGGGGCCCCACTTAAAATTCTAAGCCTTCAGTGGCCTTTACTAAGGACATCTGTCCTTGGAAGACAACCCTGTGGCCCAAAAAGACAAGGGACAGGGACTGGGGGGGGGTTGCATGGAGATGAGAAGACGAAGGTGACCTCCAAGGAGAGGCTCAGCCATCGACACTTGAGGGAGTTGAAGGAAGGGGGATGCAGGCTGTGGGGTCCCACGTGGCCTGTGGAGGTGGGTCTTGAGAAGGTGACTTTGAGGTGGGCCGAGGGGGCAGAGATGGCATTCTGAGAGAGAGACACCAGCCGAAGGATGGAGCCAGAGACTAGTGCTGGGTCTGGGGCCGTCCCTTGGCATTTGTGTGTGTGCACACCTGGACCCACCGCTTCTGCTCAGAGGCGCGGCTGGAGGGTGCAGCACAGCTCCAAGGGCCCCAGGTGGGAGGTGGCGGGAGAAGGAGGTGCAGCTCTGCAGGAGAGGAGGACAGGAGGAAGGCGCCTGCGAGTGACACCAGAGGCCGCTTCCGTAGGCAGATCCCTGGGCTCAGTTCCCACTCTGCAAGGTGGGTGCATCCGTGGTGCCTGTCCCAGCCTGGGCTTCAGGCTCAGGTTTCAAAGAGGTGATGGGCCCCGAGGCCTGGCAGCTGGTGAGTTCTCAGACTTCAGCCGTGGTCAGGCTGCTGGTGATCGTCACCGCTTCAGAACGTCCACGCCGTCTGTGCTCAAGGACAGGCCTGGAGGAACCAGAGGCAGAGGGTGCTGGCTCCTGGTCCTAATCCCACACTTCTGTACATTTTTTCTGTAAACGCCAGCCTCCTTTTCTTTATTTCAAAGTAAGTAGTAAATCAAACAGAACGGCACTGACGGCTGAGCGTCCAGGCTAGTTTGGAATTGGCATGTGGTTATTCCAGGTAAGTTGACATGACCGCTGACGCCAGGCGAGCCTGCGTGTCCTCGCAGGGCCTCTGGGGCTGGACTGGAGCATGAGGCTCTGTTCTCGCCCGTCAGGGTCGGTGAGAGTTTATGTTATTTTTCTTTTCACTTGTTCAGGGGTCGCCCCCGGGCATCGGGCCTTACTATGAAAACCACGGATACCAGCCGGAAGCCCTCTACCCACCGCAGCCGGCCGTGGCTCCCAATGTCTACACTGCATATCCCACTCAGTACTACCCGTCCGCCGTGCCCCAGTACACCCCCCGGGTCCCAACGCACACTTCCACACCTGGCGTCTACGGGCAGCCCAAGCCCCCCTCGGGGACCGTGTGCACCGCAAGTAGGACGCTTTTGTGTTTCTCCGCCTCCCCGAGCAGGCCGTCGAGCCCCGCCACCCCCCTTTCCCCGTCCTGGTCTCCCCTCCAGTCTGCTGAGACCGCCCCCTTCCTGGGTCTGGCCCGCGGGCTCTTTCCCGACCTGCTCCTCTGTCCATTCTTGCCTCTGGTTTATTGATGTGTCCTCCCGAGTACGTGGTAAGCTCCCAAGGGTGGGGTTCTCTCTCCTCCTTGGTCTATAGAGCCCCGGGCACAGCAGGTCAGGTTCAGGATGCCGCAGTCCTTGTGTCGGTGAAAGCCACCTGACCGGCGGGGGCAGGAGCACAGCCCCCGGCCCTCCTGGCCTGAAGTCCAGGGCGGGCCACCTTCTCCACCTCTCCTTCCTGTCCCCCCTGCCAGGCCAGTGTGTCTGGCGTCCCTCCGCAGCCTTGCCTCGTGAACCTGCTCCTGGTTTTTACTTCCGGCTGGAGCCTTCCGGTGGGATGGGTTTTTGAGGGGAGAATGCCTGTTTTGTGGCGCAGGCAGCCCCGTCCGCGTGACACCCGGGGTTCAGGAGGAAGGGTGGAGGGGATCTCCACGCCACGCTGGCAGGATCCCTGGGCAGCACCGTCCCCTGCAGCTCCCGGAAACCTGCTGCCCTCCCAGGCCTTCCAGCTCCCGTCCCCCGCTGCCATTCTCCCTTCCCTGCCCCCTGCTGGCCTCCGTCACCCCTCACGGTGGCCCTGCGTCCTTCCCTGCCCTCCAGCTCTGCTCTCCGTCCGTGTCCAGCCCTGCCCTGGCTCCTCCACCTCGCCTCCCCTGCCCTCTGCCACGGCCTGCCTGTCTTTACCTGCGGTCTTCTGGGGGGTGGGTATGGCAAGACCGGGGTTGTCAAACAGGGGTGACTTTGGCCCTCAGGGGCAGTCAACAGTGTGGGAGACCGTTTGGGTCCTTACAGTGGGGAGGGGACACTCCCGGCATGGAGGGTCAGTGTCAGTCACTGCTGTTGAACACCCACAGTGTGTAGGACAGTCCCCAAGAAAAAGTGTCACCCGGCCAGGGTGCCGGTTGTGTCCGGGTGGACGGCTCCTGGACTTGGGCGCCCGTTGTGGTGGTTGGAAGGAAGCCAGGGAGAAGATGAACGGGGACCTGTGTTGAAAGTCCACCGAGTGCCATGGCCCACACCTGTGATCCCAGCTGTTTGGGGCTGAGCAGGAGGGCCGTCAGTTCAAGCCCAACCTGGGCGACTCAGCAAGACCCTGTCTCAAAATAAAGTTAAAAGGGAGGTGGGGACCCAGCACACTCTGGAGCACCCCAGGGTGCACCCCAGTACCACACACGCAGACACAGGAACCAACGGGCCTCTGATGAGGTTAGCACCTCGAAAGTGGGCTCCCACCAGCAGTGGTCAATCAGGAGGGCAGGGAGTCCCTGGCCCGCCTCACCAATACCCTCACTTTCCAGGGGAGAAGCCAGGTGGTGACAGACAGAGGGACGGGAGCAGGGCACTTCCTTATCAGCTGCTTTTATAAGTGAATAACATGCCAACCTGTGTGACTTTCCACAACAGAAACTGCTCCATAAACTGAAAAAAAAACTTAGTCATTTTCTTCATTTAAAAATTTTAGTTATTTACTGAATTCACCTCGAAGGTTCTATTTTAGGGACTATGTGATTGGCACCTAACACAGCAGAGTATACATTTTGTAAGTGTGATCTTCAGCTTTGAGACCATTTTCCAAGTTATTTAGGTAGCAGGAACTTGGAGCTGCCCCATCAGGAGAAAACCAGACTGTATTTATTTTTTGACTTAATGTATTTTTTGCTTTAGCAACAGCCATATAAGTTTTCCATTGGCATAGCAGCACGTATACATCTGAAAGAGTGTTTGGAAAATCAAAGGTCAGCAATCCTGTGGTGCAAACAGTTGACTCTAGAAACGCAGGCAGGGCCAGCAGCAGACTGCTCGATAATGATTAATGCAGGTGAGCCGGGCAGCGGGGGAGCGCCAGATCCAGCTGAACCCTCAGCAGCGGCCTTTGCCGACCAGGACCAAGGCAGCCCAACTGACCTCGTGCTGGTGGCAAATGCCTGTCCAGAGGTAAAGCTGGGACTTGTGGCTGTGCTCAGGTCCCCAGGCAGACCTGGCAGATTGCCACCCTCACTTGGAGGTTAAAGACACCTGCTGTGATAACCCTTAACTGTCCAGGCAAGTTCTTCTATATTTTTATTTTTGCCATGCCGAGGATAAAACCCAGGACCTCATGCGTGCTGGTCAAATATGACCACTGAGCTCCACCCCATCTCAGCAAGTTGTTTTATCTTAGATGAAATGGCATTCGGGGAAGTCATCCAAGGAGAGAAGTGTCCAAGAGGCCATTTGGAATTTCTCCTATGGACCTCCGTGGGGGCTCCGCCCTTCCACTTAAAGGCGTGGTCACCTCTAGCCAGGTTTTGATAAGATCATTGCGTGGACACAGTTCTCAGGCCAGTGGCCTGGGCCCCACCTGTGAGAAGTGCTAACTTCCTGGCTGTGGATCAGAAATCGTGGTGATTGGGAATGATCTCCGGGGATCTCAAGTCTGTTGTGGCCTGAGATTCGGAGAATCAGCAGAATGTTGGGGTAAGGAGAAGACAGGCGAGACTTGGACCCTACAGATGCGCTTCTCTGGCCTCTCCCACTCCAGAACTTCAATTTCTCGCCCTGACTAACTTCTGGCGGCCCAGGTGCATATAGGTGAGGGCAGCAGGGGCACACACCACCCGTCCAGCCTGCCAGGGTCTGTCGAAATGCCTTCTCGATGGGCACTATGGCACATGCCTGTAATCCTAGCAGTTCGGGAGGCTGAGACAGGAGGATCACAGGTTTGAAACCAGCCTCAGCAACTTAGTGTGTCTCTAAGCAACTTAGAGAGACCCTGTCTCAAAATAAAAGATAAAAGGGGCTGGTGATGTGGCTAAGTGGTTAAGTGTCCTTGAATTCAATCTCTGGTCCCTAAATAAATACATATATACGTACTTTCTCACCAAATCTCTCCCACCTCTCCACCTTTCTCCAGGGAAAGCTCCTGGGAGCTCCAGCGCCTGAGGCTGCGTGCCACATAGGAACTGCCAGAGGTGACAGGCTGGGCACCCTCCTCCTTGGCCCAGCATAAGATGGCAGGAATGGCAGGAGGCTTTCATGGCATCTAACACTGTTAGGAATATTTTTTTTTTTTTGGTACCAGGGATTGAATGAACCCAGGAGTGCTTAAGCACTGAGCTGCATCCCTGGGTCTTTTTGTTTTCTTTAGAGACACAGTCTCACTGAACTGCTTAGGACCTTACAAAGTGCTGAGGCTGACTTTGAACTCCCGATCTCCCTGACCCGGTTTTCCAAGTCCCTGGGATTATAGGCGTGCACCACCATGCTGTTAGGAACTTTGATGGAAACTTTGGTTCACATCTCTGATAAAAAATGCCCTCTTTCTGTTTTGGCTAGGGTAAACTGGTGACCTTCTCCAAATTACTTTATTCTTTGCTGAAATGTGCCTTCACTCTGAGTTCAGTGTTTCTGCCCTTGGACCAAAGGGTGTAAGCTGGTGCTGTGTGCTGGCCACTTTCAGCAGCAATAGGGATGTTCTGTACCTGCCCAGTCCAGTATGGTAGCCACTGGCCACATGCAACTGATAAGCACTTGGTATATACTTTTATTTAATTCCATTTAAATTATATATATATATGTATGTTTTCAGTTGTAGCTGGACACAATACCTTTATTTTATTTTTATGTGGTGCTGAGGATCGAACCCAGTGCCTCACGTGTTCCAGGGGCGCTCTACCACTGAGCCCCAGTCCCAGCTCCCATTTAAATTCGGTGAACTAAGACATAAGGAGCCACAGGTGACTGGCAGCAGTCTAATGGGAGAGCCGTGTGCAGTATTGCCTCTTCCTCTGCCCTGGGTGCCCTGCCAGGGTGGGCGCAGTGGGGGGCCTTCCACATGGCTTGGCCTGTCATTACTGAAATGAGGTGCTTGTCTCTCTGCGGTTTTCCACATCCATCACTGGCCTAACTGAAGACCCTTTTTAGGGAGCAGAGCTTTTAAGGCTCTGGTGTTCGCCAGAAGTTCTGCTCCCCCAAAGCCTGAAGTTCCTTGCCATGGAGGAAGCCGGGCCTCCAAGTCACACTGTTCTTGCAATGCCAACTCACATTTTAAGTGCACGGGAAACACTGCTCTTTAGGCTGAGGGTGTGTCTTACGGTAGAACTCTTGCCAGCAAGTGTGGGGCTCCCCAGCAGCATAGAAACGGGAGAGAGAAAGAAACATGCTTCTCCCTCGGGTGACCAGATGGCCCCCGACTTGGGATGGTCCAGCTTTGTGTTTCGACCTTACGACTGTAGGAAGGCAAACCCATGAAGCCATCTGCGGTTCCCTTCCCAGGGTCAATAAATTGTACGGCATAGACATGATTCTATATTTAGAGGATCCAAAAACCTCCTCCAGAAAACTTCTAGGCCTCATCAATGAATTCAGCAAAATAGCAGGCTATAAAATCAACACGCATAAATCTAAAGCATTTTTATACACAAGCGACGAAACAACTGAAAGGGAAATGAGGAAAACAACTCCATTTGCAATAGCCTCAAAAAAAATAAAATACTTGGAAATCAATCTAACCAAAGAGGTAAAAGATCTCTACAATGAAAACTACAAAACACTGAAGAAAGAAATTGAGGAAGACCTTAGAAGATGGAAAGATCTCCCATGTTCTTGGATAGGCAGAATTAATATTGTCAAAATGGTCACACTACCAAAAGTGCTATACAGATTCAATGCAATTCCAATTAAAATCCCAATGACGTACCTTACAGAAATAGAGCAAGCAATCATGAAATTCATCTGGAAGAATAAGAAACCCAGAATAACTAAAGCAATCCTTAGCAGGAAGAATGAAACAGGGGGTATCACAATACCAGAACTTCAACTATACTACAAAGCAATAGTAACAAAAACAGCATGGTATTGGCACCAAAATAGACAGGTAGATCAATGGTACAGAATAGAGGACATGGACACAAAACCAAATAAATACAATTTTCTCATACTAGACAAAGGGGCCAAAAATATGCAATGGAGAAAAGATAGCCTCTTCAACAAATGGTGCTGGGAAAACTGGAAATCCATATGCAACAGAATGAAACTAAACCCCTATCTCTCACCCTGCACAAAAATCAACTCACAATGAATCAAGGACCTTGAAATCAGACCAGAGACCTTGCATCTTATAGAAGAAAAAGTAGGTCCAAAATCTTCAACTTGTTGGCTTAGGATCAGACTTCCTTAACAGGACTTCCATAGTTCAAGAAATAAAAGCAAGAATCAATAACTGGGATAGATTCAAACTAAATAGCTTTCTCTCAGCAAAGGAAACTATCAGCAATGCGAAGAAAGAGCCTACGGAGTGGGAGAAAATCTTTGACACTCATACTTCAGATAGAGCACTAATTTTCAGAATATATAAAGAACTCAAAAAACTCTACATGAAGAATACAAATAACTCAATCAACAAATGGGCTAAGGATATGAACAGATGCTTCACAGAAGAAGATCTACAAGCAATCAACAAACATATGAAAAAATGTTCACCATCTTCAGTAATAAGAGAAATGCAAATCAAAACCACCCTAAGATTCCATCTCACCCCAATTAGAATGGCGATTATCAAGAATACAAGCAACAATAGGTGTTGGAGAGGATGTGGGGAAAAAGGTACACTCATACATTGCTGGTGGGGCTGCAAATTAGTGCAACCACTCTGAAAAGCAGTGTGGAAATTCCTTAGAAAACTTGGAATGGACCTACCATTTGACCCAGCTATTCCACTCCTCGGCCTATACCCAAAGGACTTAAAATCGGCATCCTACAGAGATACAGCCACATCAATGTTCATAGCTGCTTAATTCACAATAGCCAGACTGTGGAACCAACCTAGATGTCCTTCAATTGATGAGTGGATAAAGAAACTGTGGTATATATACACAATGGAATATTACTCAGCTATAAAGAATAATAAAATTATGGCATTTGCAGGTAAATGGATGAAATTGGAGAATATCATGCTAAGTGAGATAAGCCAATCTCAAAAAACTAAAGGACGAATGATCTCGCTGATAAGCAGAAGAATGGAAGAGGAGGGACTGTATAGAGGGAAAAAGAGGGGTGGGAGGGGTGGGGGGGAGGGAAAATAGCAGAATGAATCAAACATCATTACCCTATGTAAATGTATGATTACCCAAATGGTATGCTGTTACTCCATGTACAAACAGAAACAACATGTATCCCATTTGTTTACAATAAAAATAAATTAAAATAAAAAAATTGTACAGCATATCGAGTTTCACTGGAAATGAGCGTTGGGTCACACGGTGTGGTCAGCGGTGGGCTGACAAAAGTTTTCCGAGCGCATTCGAGGCAGGCGAGGCTGAGGGGGGCCGGCAGGTCGGTGTGGCAGATGCACCATCCCCTTGCGATGCTCCCACCGAGGGGGTCTAGCAGGTTCCACGTAGTCCTGGCAGGTGGAGGGGTGTCCAGACTGGCAGGTGCTGGGTGAGGCCGGAGGGGTCTTCTCTGTGGCTCACCAGGTGTCCTGCTTACTCTTTCCTGCAGAGGCCAAGAAAGCACTGTGTTTCACTCTTGCCCTGGGGACCTTCCTTGTGGTCATTGTGCTGGCTGCCGTCCTGCTCTGGAAGTTCTGTAAGTGCAAAGAGCCCCACAGGCCAGTTGCCACCTCACGTCTCCTGTAGTCCTGGGCACCGGGCGGCCCTGCTGCCTGGGCTGGGGAACCCCTGGGGCCGCTCCTGAGTCTCTCTTACACTCCAAGTCCGTCCTCTGACGCTCCTTCTCTTTCTGTGGTCCCTGTGGTGCGTGAATACCTGTCCTGGGAGCAGCAGGCTCCTTTGGATGTCCTGCCTCGCTCTGGGGCTTCCTCTGAGCCTGTGGGTGTGGTGATCCTGGGCCGCTTCTCCGGTGTGGACAGAGCGCAGGAGGAGTCATTAGAATTTGCCCAAAGCAAGGTGACACTGTCTCTGGGAGCTGGCCCTCCTGGGCTAGCTCTGGTCACTGTCCTTCACGGGCCACAGCTGGCCCTCCTGGGCTACCTCTGGTCACTGTCCTTCACGGGCCACAGCGGGTGCTCCTGGGCTACCACTGGTCACTGTCCTTCACGGGCCACAGCGGGTGCTCCAGGGCTACCTCTGGTCACTGTCCTTCATGGGGCCACAGCGGGTGCTCCAGGGCCTACCTCTGGTCACTGTCCTTCATGGGGCCACAGCGGGTGCTCCAGGGCTACCTCTGGTCACTGTCCTTCACGGGTCACAGCTGGCCCTCCTGGGGCTACCTCTGGTCACTGTCCTTCATGGGGCCACAGCGGGTGCTCCTGGGCTACCTCTGGCCCCTCCAGGGCCTACCTCTGGTCAGTGTCCTTCACGGGCCACAGCGGGTGCTCCAGGGCTACCTCTGGTCAGTGTCCTTCACGGGCCACAGTGGGTGCTCCTGGGCTACCTCTGGTCAGTGTCCTTCACGGGGCCACAGTGGGTGCTCCTGGGCTACCTCTGGTCAGTGTCCTTCACGGGCCACAGCGGGTGCTTCAGGGCTACCTCTGGTCACTGTCCTTCACGGGCCACAGCGGGTGCTCCAGGGTAGCCCAGCCCCCCTAGCAGCAGCCTATCTCTGCCATCACCCTGGGACCATGGAGACACGGGAGCTTCGTGGGGCCCTGAAGGCCCTGGGAGAGTCCTTCCCACCGGCCCTGCGGACATGCCAAACCCAGCCCTGATTCCATGTGTGTGTGCTGGCGACAAGGACACATTCCCGACTTACTAAAAATTGGGGGAGTCATTGTCTTGTGTCCACCAGCTCAGCGTTGGACGGTGGAGCTGCTGGTGGGCTCTGTGAGGCCCCTTGGTCCTCAGCTGAGGGGTCTCCCCCCCCACTCCCTCTTTCCTCTGCTAGTGGACAACAAGTGCCCCGGGTCTGGGATGGAGTGTGGCTCTTCAGGGACCTGCATCAGCCCCTCTCTCTGGTGTGACGGGATTGCGCACTGTCCCTACGGCGAGGACGAGACCCAGTGTGGTGAGTGCTCCGGGCCTGGGAAGCAGCCGCCCCGCCTGGGCTGGGGGACCAGCCAGCTCTGTCCCTGTCTCGAGGGTGCACCTGGCCTCAGAAGGGTCGCTCCTGGTCCAGCGTCACGCAGCAGGGGGAGAGGGCGATGGCAGGGCCCGCAAGGACTGCCTCAAGCGCACGCGCCCGCGAATGCCACAGTGCACCAACGAAAACCCAGCAAGCTGCTTAAAGTGTGAAGTGGGGGTGCACGTGTGCCTTTTTAAAACGAGCTGCCCTGAAGGTTTGTTCTCTGGTCACGGAGTGAGCGCTTGGGTTGGCTTTGTTTTCAACTATTGATCTATGTTAATTGACAAGCTAAAGTCGTGCCACATTTACGACGTACAGCGTGATGTTTGATGCACGGACATTGGCGGACGGCTGGATCAGGCCCCTTTGCACGCGTCACCTCCCCTATGTACCTTTTGTGCCGCGAGAACGCTTAAGATCTGCTCTTGGTGCTTTTCGAGCGCACGCTCTTCTGCCCGCACCAGCCGCCCTGCTGCACCGAGAGCCCTTGAGTGTGTTGTCCGTTTGACAGAGAGTGTGCCTCCTTTGGCCAACGTCCCCCACCCCTTCGAGCCCGGGGCGACCTCCGCTTGGCGCTCTGCTCCGGGAGTGTGACTTTCTCGCTCCATGCGGAAGTGAGAAAGGTGTGTGGCTTCTCGCGCAGGCTGGGCGTCTGTTCTTCCAGGTTCTCTGGTCCGCCCATGTTCTCAAGGCCCCGTGGTGCCTGCCGCTTTCCTTACCCGTCATCTCCTGGTGGACATGGGCAGGTGCACGGCTGGGTGTGGGGAGCCGGGCTGCGCTGGACGCAGGTGTGTCCTGCGGGGTTTCTTCCCCTGGCCCTGCACGCTGGCTCACGGAGCGGTTCTCCTGCCCATCCTGCCAGGCACCCAACGCTGTTTCCACGCGGCCCTTCCTGTTGGTGGCCGCACTGGCCTGAGCGAAGGCTCCTTTCCTCTCATGGCCTTCTGTACCTGTCGTCTTTCTTTTTGATGACGGCTATTCTCACGGCAGCGAGGTGATGTCTCACTGTGGTTTTAGTCGGAGTTTCTATTTCTGTTGATTCTTGGAGGTGGTTTTTAAGGCAGCTAATGGCTGCCTGAGGACATGGATCTGACCCTCTGAGCTGAAGCCCACACACCGTCCTTGTCTGTGGGGCCCTGACCACATGCTGTGGCACCATGGTGTGACGTTGCTGCTCCCGGGTTCTTGTTCTGGGTTGAATGAGCGGGCAGGGGGACCCAGGCACGGTGTCTTCAGACTGCGTCTCCTGGGCTCTGCAGCTGGTGCAGAGTTGCCTCATTTCCCCAGAAGGGCTGCCTCCCCTCCCTTCTGAGGAGGCAAATCATTTCCTGGGGGCCTGGGCCCTGCCTTCCCCAGGGGCGTGGTTCTCGCCTTGGTGCGAGTGGGCTCTTTCCAACCCCACGGTAGCAGCAGTGTCGGGGCCTGCAGGACACGTGGGTGCCGCTCTGTGCGGCCTGCCACAGCGTGGTGGCTCCTTCCCGCCGACCTCCCCTCCGGCGTGCGTGGCACGTGGCGGGAGTGTGCTCCCTGCTCCAACAGGACACACGAGTGTGCTTTCCTCCTCCTGCTCCTGCAGTGCCGGCGGTGCTCACCGTGGGTGCCGTCTGACCCGGACAGGACTCGGGGTCCCAGCACGCGGAGCTTCCGTGCTGGGGTGCGCGGGGGTGTCAGCAGTGGGCAGGACTCAGCGTCCCAGCTCGCGGAGCTTCCGTGCTGGGGTGTGCAGGGTGTCAGCAGCGACGCTCTCCTGCTGCCCGTGCAACTTCCTGGGATGTCAGAAGAGACTGAGGAACGGGGGAGGCACCCGTGTGCCCCTGGGACTGTCTTGAGCGCTCTCACCACAGAAGAGAAAAGAAGATGCAGCCGGGTGGCGAGGGCGCGTGGGTCTGCTCGCTCGCTGCGTGGTGAACCCGATCCTCATGGGGCTCCCAGAACACGGTTTTGTCCTTTAGTCCTTGGTAAGACTGAAAAAGATTCCTCGTTCCTAAAAGAGAAGGCGCACAGACCAGCTCTGGCCGGCCGTCTCCGCTGTGCAGGCGCTCTCAGCTCTTGCCGCCCGCATTTGAACCAGTGGCTGGAGGAGAAAGTCGGGGACCCACCTGGAGGCAGCAGCCTGCTCGCCTCTACCCGCTCCCTGCGCCCCCTGTGCTCCCCGCGCTCCCGCCGCGGTAGCTCGCCTCTACCCGCGGCGCTGTACCACTTCAGTCACTTGGAAGAAGTCAGCGACTTCATTTCTTGGGCAGTTTGGGCTCACAGAAGGCGGGGTGGGGGACAGGCGCCTGCCGGAGATGAAGCTGGACGCAACCTCTGCGCAGCGTGCTCACTGAGGCACAGCGCTGCAGGTTAACCACGTGGGTCCTCCAGAACGGGCTGCCCTGCGGTCTCTGTGGCTCTGCCCTGGGGTGGGACCGAGGGCGTGTTGGGCCTTCTGAGATCGGCTCCTGGCACTCAACGCTGCATCCAGGTCTCCCTGGAGGCTCCATAGCTGCTTCTCTTGAGTGAGGAACGGTGTCCTGTTGGAGTGGACGCCATGCCAGACGCGTCTCACTGCACACAGAGCGGTGACCTGCTGGCTGTCATGCAGCACTGTCCTCAGGTTGTTCCTGGTGACCCAGCGCCCACCCAGCAGCCCTCCAGTCTCACAGGATTCCACTCGGAGATCGGCCGCAGGCGGGCATTCCACCCACCAGGGGTTCTCAGCCTCCAGATGTGGCCACTCCAGGGAGAGCCGGGACCGACAGGAGAGGGCTTCCACTCTCTCCAAAGGCTGGCAAGTTTCTAATCTAGAGGCATTAAAAGTCCCTTAGATGCAGGGGCCTTGTCTCTGCTCTGGTGCTCTACAGAGCCGGGCCCTGGACACCAGGAGGTCAACCAGTTCCTTACAGAGCTCTTCATTTTTACCTTCTACCTTGTTTACTTACTTATTCGTTTATTTATTCATTTTATTTATTTATTTTTGGTGGGGACACAGGGATTGAGCTCAGGGGCACTGGACCACAGAACCACATCCCCAGTCCTATTTTGGATTTTATTTAGAGACAGGGTCTCACTGAGTTGCTTAGCGCCTCACTGTTGCTGAGGCTGGCTTTGACCTCATGATCCTCCTGCCTCAGCCTCCCCAGCGGCTGGGATAACAGGTGTGCACCACCGCGCCTGGCTTATTTATTTTTAAGCCCAGCTTTATTGAGCTGTAGTTCACAATTCACACCATAACATTCATCTTTGTGAGGTGGACAGTACAACGGTTTTACACACCCGCAGTCGTGTGCGCCAGGGGCCACTGCGGAAGATCCCATGGTGGATGGAGAGCTTGGTTGCCGTGCGCTTTGCCGTGCGCTCCGCTGCGCCCTGCCGCGCCCCGCCACGGTCCGCCGTGCGCTCCTCGTACCCCTCCGCCCTGCCTTCCTGCCCCTGGGAGCGGTTGCTGTCTTAGGCCCCTACTCTGCGCATTTCGTCCGAGTGGTATCATGCGATCTATGGGTCTTTGCGAGTGGCTTCCTACACAGGGTACTGCCTCCCGGTTTGCTCAGCGGCAGCTCGGCGCAGAGCTTCCGTCCCAGCTGCTGGGGATAACAGTCCGCCGCACACTGCGGATGCACTATTTTCTCCCTGGTGGACGCTGGGCTGTCCCGTTTGAGCTGTCGTGGACAGGGCTGAAGTGAGCATTTATGAGTTTGGGTCTCAACACCCCTTTCAGTTCTCTTGTGTTAAGGACGCCTTTCCGCACAATAGACTCGCGGGCCCTGGCGTGAGTGCTGGAAAACAGCTGCCCCGGGTCGGCGGGAGGCCGGTGGCCGCCGGGATGGAGGGAGTGGGTGCCTGCCTGAGACCCACGCAGCCTTCTTCTCCCGCAGTGCGCCTCTACGGACCCAGCTTCATCCTGCAGGTCTACTCGCACCAGCGGAAGTCCTGGTACCCCGTGTGCCAAGACGACTGGAATGAGAACTTCGCCCGGGCAGCCTGCAGAGACATGGGCTATAAGTGAGTCCCGTGCCCTGACGGGTGGGCACCGGCGTGTGACAGTGACCAAAGCAGAAACTTAGGAAAGACCATCTCTCTGCCGCTCCAGAGGGTGCTGGAGACCACTGTGGAATTCTGAAAGCTGGTCTGTGGACCTGGTCCTCCCTAGCCTCCCTCTCCCGGTGTCTAATGAACACAGCACATGGCCGCCTGCCTGGCACCTGACCCAGCTACTCAGGAATGACACCCAGGGCCTCGTCCCAGGGCAGGGGTGTGGGCTGAGGGCCTCGGGTGGCTCTTTTCTGGAGGACCCTCTCAGCCTGGACTGAGTCTGTTCAGGTCGCCTCTTGGGTGGGAGCCTGCTGGGATTTGTCCCCAACAACCCACCCTCCAGAGGAGTGACGCCCTCCTCCTCCTCCTCCTCCTCCTCCTCCTCCTCCTCCTCCTCCTCTTCCTCCTGGAGGTGGGCATTAGTCCCTTTGCAAGGGACCCACATGCCACTTAGGGGTCCCACCACCCCTGGACTCTTAAATTGGGGACGAATTTCAACATGGGCTTGGAGGAGAGAGACCACACCAAGCTGTCATCCCGGGAGGACTGGACAGCACTGGGGTGTGGGGACGGCTCTGGTTTTGTTGCCACCTTCTCTTCCACGTGGGCCCTGTGGACCTCCGCAGCCCCAGGGTATGGCACCTGCCCGTTTTCAGAGCGAGGTCCCATGGGTAGGACAGCGCCACCTCCGCAGGCAGGCTGCTTGTGCTGCCGGGATGAGGACTTGCGAGTGCTCCTGGCGACCCCGCTTTAAACACGGCTTTCTGTCCTCTTCAGGAACAGCTTTTATTCCACCCGAGGGATCGTGGACGACAGCGGCGCCACGAGCTTCATGAAGCTGAACACGAGCGCGGGAAACGTCGATCTCTACAAGAAACTCTACCACAGGTACGCGGTGGTGCCTGCCTCTCCTTCGCAGAGGTCGATGAGGACTGGGACCCCGGGCATCGCCGTCTCAAGCCGGTGTCTCTGAGCTGCTGTTCTGGGTGTGAATGAGTCCACGCTGCGGGCGGGTGGAAACTCAGCCGCACAGGCTGCTCTCCGCAGCGTCAGCTTTGCTCTTAGGAAGAGATTGACGTTTATTTGCTATTTTTTTGTGACTTCTGCTGTCTGCCCTGTTATTGTTAATTGACTTTTTCCATTTTCCAGACACCAGAGATGCACTTACATGTGCTAGGGCGTGTGTATTTGTCAGCTGTTACTGTAACAAAATACTTGAGGCAGACTATAAAGAACGGAGGTTTATTTGGCCTCATGGCTCTAGCGGTACAAGGTCCACACAGCCCCCCCCACATAGCAGGTGGCGAGGGCACCCTGGACCACATCACCACATGAGGAGGCACCTGTCTTGTGGGTCTCTCTCCCCTTCCTTCTGCGGCCATCAGGATTCAAACTTGGGGTTCCACCCCAATGACCTCATCTCTTCTGATCTTTCCAAGGGCCCAGTCTTTAAATAACATGGTCGGATTGGCTTCCTGCCCTCTTAATAGCATTAACATAAGACTCCAGATGAGTTGGGGGGACACATCCTATTTGGTCCCCAGCTAGGAATCCCAGAGAATATCTCAGGGTCCAGCTGGGGTGTCCACTTCGTCCCCATTTGCTCTGGACATTGGTGGCCTCTGTAAGTCCTGGATGGTTGGGTCCCTGCAGTGTCACAGGATGCTGTGTGAGGGGTGGGCGGTGTTCTGGGCCCAGGCACAGATGCTCCCGCTCCTCAGAGCCGGGCTGTGACCCTGGACAGGTCACGGTGAGCTCGGGGTGGACCTGGCAGGAGGAGGGCTGGGCAGTGTCTCCACGTTCGCCGGCCCTGCTCTTGGCAGCACGCTTTCGACGTGGAGGGTGCAGAGTCCTTTGTTTGCGAGCGTCCTCGCCCCAGGTGCTGCCGCTACTCCCAGGCGGCTTTGCCGGGGTCCAGCCGCCAGGTGCTGTGTTTGGGGACCCACTTCTCCTTGCGTGGAGGTGGGCGCAGCTCTGGGGACGCACCTGCAGCCAGGCCACACACAGCTGCCTGGCTCTGCAGATGCCGTGGTTCTTTGTCTTCCTCCTTAGACAGGAAAGCAGGGAGCCAAGAAAGGCCAGGAGCCGGGGCATCGGCCGGCGAGGGGAGGAGCCGCTGGCCCTTGGCAAGAGCCCTGGGAACTCGCAAGGTGGCGCCAGGCTTGGAGGAAAGAAGAGAAGGTCATTGTCTGCAGTGTCGCCTGTCTGCACGGTGGGGGACACTCAGATTTGCCTGTAACGCTTGAGTCTCCAGCCGAAGCCCCTTGCCAGGTCCCGGGTCACTGTGGTGTTCGAGGTGCTGCTGGTCATGGGGGCACCCGTGGGCCTGCGGGTTCTCAGGCAGGGTCTCCTTCAGCAGGCGTCTGCGTCTGCGTGGCCTCGCTGGTGCCTCACGGCTGGAGCCTAGGAGCACAGCTGTCACTGCCAGGGCACCCGGCGGGCGTCTCAGGAAGGGTGCTGGGCAGGTCCAGGGCGGGCCCTGCACTCCTGCCGGGCTGGGAGGCTGTGGGCAGCCGGGGCTCTGTGATGGGCTGCGGCTGGCTTCCAGCAGGAAGCTGGAGCGCGGGAGGCTCAGGGCAGGTGGAGCTGTGGCTGCCAGTCCCCGAGGCAGCAGGGTGGGCAGGTGAACTCGGGCAAGGTCCCCCTCTGCCTCTGGACACGATCCTGGCGGGGCAGGTGCCTCGCTGCCTGTCCATCAGAGTGGTCTCGTCTCTGCAGAGCGGATCTGGTCCAACAGAACCCAGAGCCCAGCTCTGCCTGTCCCCGCCTGACCTCCCCTCCTCGGGGTACGGGGACTGTTCTCTATTGGACAGGGACAGAAAGTGTCCATTCTTTGTCGTCACGGGAGGACGTTTGATGCCAGATGAGTAGCTCCTTCCTTCTCCCGCGCCACGCCTTGGTTAGGTTGCCGTCTGCGACACCCTCCGAAAGCACGTTGGCTCTAGATTCCAAGAACAAAGCGAGACCCGCGCTTCTGCATGCCCACCTGACAGCCCGCTGGGGTTGGCACTGCATGACAAGTGCCCTTTGTCTGACACGCTTGGCACCAGGAGTGACTCAAACTTCAGGCCTTTTCGAGTTTGGAACATTTGCATGTACGGATGAAACACTTAGGCCCGGGAGCAGACTGCACCCAGCTCCCTGAAGTGGTGTGTGTCCCTCGTACACGTAGGTGGAAGGTGACTCGAGGCAGTATTTTCAGTGTGCCTACGTTTGGACAGTGACCTATCACGTGAGGTCGGGTGCTGAGGCGTTTTCCACTGTGCCCCTGTGTCCTGCTTCCAGAAGTTTGAAATTTTGGAGCATTTCTGATTTCAGTTTTCAGATCAGGGATGCTCAACCTGCATTGTTATATTATTTTCCCAGTGAGGGATGTAGGAACAGAGAGGTTAAGTAATTTGCCCAGAATTGAACAGCTGAGATTTGAGCCTGGTGTCACCCTTTTTGAAACTGTCCCTTCTATTGATTCAGTCACCTTACTGGGGCCATCAGTGATGGACACTTTGCTTCCAGGGAGACAGGAGAGACAAGGCTGGGAGGAGATCTCATTTCTGAATACTTGCGGACCGGGCATCGGCCCCTTTAGCTTAGTGACGGACTCCGCTCTTCTCTTTCAGTGACACCTGCTCTTCACACACGGTGGTCTCTCTGCGCTGCGTGGGTGAGTGCTTCCCCACAACCTTGCGCTTCTAACCAGGGAGCTTGGCACATCTTCACAGAAGTGACCCACCGTGTCTTTGGCCGATGTGGCACCCAGAGGGCGAGGGAGCAGCTGGGGTGACCCGGAGGCCTTCGGTCCACGCAGGGCCTCCGTTTTTCAATCGGGCAGTACTTAGCTGTCTTTGGCTGTTGGTCCGAGAAGCACGCCGCCATGGACGGAAACTGACGGCCGTTCTTCGTGCCCCTGAGCTGAAGGCCTCCCGGGGCGCCCTCTCCAGGGAGGGGAGGGCCACCCGAGTGAGCCCCGCAGGAGCCGCCGTGTGCAGAGCTGGGGGTTTGCAGCAAGGCCCCTGGCAGGTCCGGACCGTGCCACAGGACGCGGCATCTGGTGCTCAGTGGCCACTGGGGCTTGCAAGGAGAGAGCCGAGAGCCCAGGCTCCCCTTCCTTCTCCCTCAGGGACACGGGCTTCCACTGGGCAGCACTCTCTGTGCGTGGATCTGGCGTGGTTCCCAAGCCCTCCGGTGTGGGCAGGCCTGCGGGCTGTCCCTAGCTGGGCATGGCGAGCTAAAACCTGCAGACCCAGTGGCTCCCTTTAGGTAGGGGTGTCCACGGGGCCAGGAGAGGCCTGCCACCAGCCCCGCGCCCACAGCCACCTCGTGGGGATGGGACCCCAGTGAGGAAGCATGTGCAGGTGACAGACAGGTGCTCCCAGGAGCCAGGCCGCACTCCCAGGCACACGGGGGAGCCCTGGCCCGTGGGCCCCACACCTGCCCAGGGCCAGGGACTTCCCACGGCTTCCCACACCCTCCCTCCACCTCATGCCTTGGGGCTGGTCCCTCAGATGTTCCCCCGGGGCCTCCAAGGCTGCCAAGGTGGCCCCAGGCCACGGAGCCTCCCGGGGCTGCTCTCCTGCCACCAGAGGACGGCAGCCACAGGGACACCCTCCCTCCCCACCGGAGGACTCCGAAGCCTGGCAGAGGGACCCGCTGTGAGGGACAGCACTCGGGCCGAGGGACACCACGCTCAGGCCACACACAGCCCAGAGTGTTCCTCACTCACCTCCTCACTCACCTCCTCACCTACCTCCTCACCTCCTCGCTCACCTCCTCACCTCCTCACTCACCTCCTCGCTCAGTTCTCACTCACCTCCTCACTCACCTCCTCACCTACCTCCTCACCTTCTCGCTCACCTCCTCACTCACCTTCTAACTCACCTTCACGCTCACCTCCTCACCTCCTTACTTACCTCCTCACTCACTTCCTCACTCAGTCCTCACTCACCTCCTCACCTCCTCACTCACTTCTTCACCTCCTCACTCACCTTCACACTCACCTCCTTACCTCCTTACTTACCGCCTCACTCACCTCCTCACTCACCTCCTCACTCACTTCTTTACCTCCTCACTCACCTGCTCAGTCCTCACTCACCTTCTCACTCACCTCCTCACTCAGTCCTCACTCACCTCCTCACCTCCTCACTCACTTCTTCACCTCCTCACTCACTTCTTCACCTCCTCACTCACCTTCACACTCACCTCCTCACCCACCTCCTCACCTCCTCACCTCCTCACTTAGTCCTCACCTCCTCCTCACCTCCTCACCTCCTTACTCACCTCCTCACTCACCTCCTAACTCAGTCCTCACTCACCTCCTCACCTCCTCACTCACTTCTTCACCTCCTCACTCACCTTCACACTCACCTCCTCACCTCCTCACTCACCTTCACACTCAGTCCTCACCTCCTCACCCACCTCCTCACCTCCTCAACTCCTCACTTCCTCACCCACCTCCTCACTTAGTCCTCACTCACCTTCTCACCTCCTTACTCAGTCCTCACCTCCTCACTCACCTCCTCACTCACCTCCTCACCTCCTCACTCAGTCCTCACCTCCTCACTCACCTCCTCACCTCCTCACTCACCTCCTCACCTCCTCACTCAGTCCTCACCTCCTCACTCACCTCCTCACTCAGTCCTCACTCACCTCCTCACTCACCTCCTCACCTCCTCACTCACCTCCTCACTCACCTCCTCACCTCCTCACTCAGTCCTCACCTCCTCACTCACCTCCTCACTCACCTCCTCACCTCCTTACTCAGTCCTCACCTCCTCACTCACCTCCTCACTCAGTCCTCACTCACCTCCTCACTCACCTCCTCACCTCCTCACTCAGTCCTCACCTCCTCACTCACCTCCTCACTCACCTGCTCAGTCCTCACTCACCTCCTCACTCACCTTCTCACTCAGTCCTCACCCACCTCCTCACCTCCTCACCTCCTCACTCACCTCTTACTTGTGGGGATCTGCAGAGTTGGGAGCATCCACTCTTTCTTCTACCAAAGGCAGACTGTGATATGTTCTCATCGGGCCCCTAACACAGGAGAATGAGAGGTGGCAGTGGAGCCGCTGCCCCTGCCTGGCGAGCCCCTGGGCGTCCCCGTGGTTGGGTGGTTGGCCCAGGTGGCTCCTGCTCAGCTGGCTTCCAGCTTAGGTTTGCTTGTCACCCAGAGTGTGGTGTCCCCTTGCTGCGACGTCAGAGCAGGATTGTGGGAGGAACCAGCGCCAACCTGGGGGACTGGCCCTGGCAGGTCAGCCTGCACGTCCAAGGCGTCCACATCTGCGGAGGCTCCATCATCACCCCCGAGTGGATCGTGACTGCTGCCCACTGCGTGGAAGAGTATGTGCACGTCCCTTGAGGTCTGGGTGGTGGGGTGGCGAGACTCTCTGGCCAGATCCGTGGCCTTCGTGTCCACGGGCGAGTGGGGGCACCAGCTCCCTGTGCCGTGGAGGGAGATGATGTGAATGTGGGCAGGCCCGTCCACTCATCAGCAAGCGTGTGTGGAGTGCCCTGCTCTGCCGGCAGTGGACACGGCCAGGGGGGCAGGTGCTCAGCGATGGCCGTGACCAGAAGCCCTCCAGCCCACTGCCGCTCTGCCCTGCCTGCCCTACCCTCGTGGGCCTCTGCTCTGTCGGGTCCCCCTCTCCTGGATGCTCCTCAGACACGCTCGTGACCTCGTGCCCACGCAGATGCGGGAGGGGCGAGGGCAGCCGTAAGGCCTGGGTGGCTCTGCGGAAGCTGCAGCCCCGCCCCTGCTTCTTCTCCTTCCCTGTCTCGTGGGGGCCCTGCCTGTTGCAGGAAGCCTCCCTCTGGCCTGGCCATCCTCTGGCGTGTGGCTGTGGACGGGTCACTTAGTGTCTCTGACTGGTGTCACCTGACCTGGCACACAGCTGTGCCCTGACTCGGGGCTGCAGTGAAGCTGCAGGGAACCTGTGTCTCACCCAGGCGTGTCCCCTTCTGCCCCTCCCTTCTGTCCCTGGACCCTGAGCGCTCCCTAGCAGTTGGGGGCCCTCAAGATCCCAAACAAAATCCCCGGATAAAGGGAATGTTCTGATTAGTATTAGATGCCAACTGTGTTCATCAGGACACCTTTATTGAGCACCTGCTGTGTGTTCTGGCATCTAAAGGTTTTGCAGAATTTGCAGCTTCGGGGTGGATTCAGGCCCCATTTGTGGGCAGCGCAGCAGCCAGGGGCATGGGGGGGCGGGGAAAGACGGGGCGTGGGGGGGGCGGCAGTGGCGGAGCCCGGCTGCCCCGTCTGCTCTGCGGCCTGGGGAGTGCGCTCAGCCCGGAGAGCAGCTACGGCTTGTCGTTTTTGAAGACCGTCTGGTGAGGGGTTGACGCCTTTGGGTCTGAGGCTCTGCGTGCTGTGCCTCCGTCTCCCAGGCCTCTCAACAACCCGCGGCACTGGACGGCGTTCGCGGGCATCTTGAGACAGTCTCTCATGTTCTATGGAAGTGGACACCGGGTAGAGAAAGTGATCGCCCATCCCAATTATGACTCCAAGACCAAGAACAATGACATTGCGCTTCTGAAGTTGCAGACGCCACTGACGTTCAACGGTACGTGTGGCCAGGGGCGTGCCGGGCTGGGCCGCGTGCTGAGGAGGTGAGACGCTGACTGCATGAGATGTCAGACCCGCCTGAGCGGCTGCCAGAGGAGGGCTGGGCGGAGGCCAGGCTGCCCTGGAGCGGGAGGGGAGCGGGGCCAGGTTTGCAATGCGCTGCAGAGCGTCCCTGCCCTCTGCCCACTAGAGGTCAGCAGCGTCCACCAGTCGAGACAGAGTTGTCTCCCGACAACATTGCCAGACGTTTGTGGGACGGAATCGCCTCCAGCTGGGAACATCCGGCTTATCATTTGTGAAGATAGCTTTATTTCTTCACATACCTTCTGAAAGTAGTACACTTTAGAATTTGCCCCCCGCCCTAGTCCCCACAAGGGTCTGGAATGTTCTAGCCCAGGCAGGTGCAGATGAAGCAGAGCCTCCCCCGCCCTATGAAGAGCTTGCCTTCGAGTTGGGAGAGGGCTCACGCAAAGGGCGCCCACCCACGGCCAGCAGCCCGGCACTGGGCTGTGTCTGGGGCGGTGACGTCACATAATTCAGAGGGGAGCTGCTCGCCTGATGGGAAGAAGGGCCTGCCAGGCAGGCAGCGGGTGCCAGGCCCGTGGGCACCGGGCTTCTCCAGGCAGGGCTCACCGTTTCCTTCTCCTGAACAGACAGAGTGAAGCCAGTGTGCCTGCCCAACCCAGGCATGATGCTGGAGACTCAGCAGCCCTGCTGGATTTCCGGGTGGGGGGCCACCTACGAGAAAGGTGAGGTTCCTGGGCACGCAGCCAGCGGGCGTGGTCAGCGCGAGTGGGACGCGGGCAGTCAGGTTGCAGCTCAGGCCTGCCATTCAGGGCTGATGGCCAGAGGCAGTTCACCCAGCTGCGTGCCTCGGTCCCACCCAGTGGGGAAAAGCACTCGACCCTGCCTCACACGCCAGGCTTGGGGTTAGGATGGGCAGAGGGAGGGACGGGGCCGTGTGTCCACTGCCGTCCATGCCTCCGTCCTTAGGGAAGACCTCCGAGGTGCTGAACGCGGCCATGGTGTACCTCATCGAGCCTGCGCGGTGTAACAGCAGACTGGTCTACGACAACCTGGTGACTCCCGCCATGATCTGCGCGGGGTACCTGCAGGGCAGCGTCGACTCCTGCCAGGTACTCTCCAACTTTTCTTCAACTTAGAGCCTCGCCAGTTCCCGCCGAGCCCCCACGGGAGTCCAGACTCTCCTGGGCTCTATGAAGCCTCCTGTGGACATGGCTGTGGGGGCAGCTCGGGGACTGGTGGCCACCAGCAGCGTGACAGCCTCTGATCCCACTGACCCCACGTGCGGCTTGCTGGGAGAGGGGCTGCCCTGAGGAAGCGCCCGGGCAGCGGGGATGAGCGTCCCGACTTGCCGGCCACAGACAGCTGTCCACTTTGTGACACTGGCTGGGCGGCCTGAGTCCGGTGCTGGTGCAGCCTGTCTCCCAGGGCTGGAGGCCCGGGACGCACAGCCCACTCCTGACTCCCCCTGACCCCACGCCCTCTAGGCGCGCTCTGAGATGGGTGGGTGGTCGCCACTTGCCTTTCTGCTCTCCGTAACTTGCTGTGTCCCCCAGGGTGACAGTGGAGGGCCGCTGGTCACTTTGAAGAATGAAATCTGGTGGCTGATCGGGGACACGAGCTGGGGATCCGGGTGTGCCAAGGCCAACAGGCCCGGCGTGTACGGGAACGTGACCATGTACACAGACTGGATCTACCAACAGATGAGGGTAACTTCCTGCCCTTTGGCTCTGCCACTTCCTGAGAGGGGGCCAGCTCCTGCCGCAGGAAGCTGGCCGGCCACCGAGGGCCCAGGCCCACCCTGCCTCCCAGGGCTGCAGCCCCTTCCCGCCCGGCTGGCCTGGCCTGCTTGGTGCCCGCTGGTGCTGGGCGGAAGCCGGCTCCCTGCAGGACCCTCCTTGGCTCTGCTCTCAGCACCGCAGGAGGCTCAGCTGGCCTGTCACCCGCCCCCGTCAACCGTGTCCTGTGGTGAGGGCCGGGAGCAGAGGGAAGAGTCGGAGGGGGCGCCCCCTCGCGGGGACCTCCCCAGGGCCCAGGCAGCCCCCACGCAGCCCCCATGCTCAAGGGGTGCAGGAGTGTCGGGGCCGTGGGTCCCCAGACTCTGGCGCAGTGGAAGGAGCAGGAGAGGGTGATCCCAGGCCCCCACAACCCTGCCCTGCGTCCTGAGCCCTCTGCGGGCAGAGCCCTGGCCTCGGGTGGGAACTGTGTCTCCCCATCTCAGGGGCCGCAGGCGGCCAAGAGTCAGGTCTGCCTCCTTCCAGCTGGCACTGTGAGAACATGCTCTTCCTCCCCTCTTCGTCCCCGAGTCCCCAGGCGCTGAAGGAGGGCCAGGCCAGGGCAGGGCCCAGGAGGCCCAGCCTGTGTCCCCTCAGTGACACCTGGGCCCAGGGCCTTCAGGTCACCACAGGGCTGGGCCTCACCTGGAGGAGGGCAGGTGGCCGGACCAGACAGGCCTCCGTGGCGGCGGGGCTGGCACAGGGGGGAGGGGCAGAGGAGCAGTGTCTGCAGCCTGAGGGAGCCACGGGCCTAAGGACTGCAGCGGGTGGGAAGCAAGGACTCCGCTGTGACACCCTGAGGTGCTGGTGGCCTCGGCCAGGGGTGGCTCCAGGCAGCATCTGCGCCCAGCGGTGCTGGGTCTCTGCACAGCTTCCTGCCCGCAGCCTGGCACCTGCTGCTCCCTCTGCCTAAGCCTGCCACCTGCACCCTGGAGCGGGAGTTGCCCGCCGCTCCGAAGCTCGCTTGTGTGACTTACGGGTCCCCGTGCCAACCCGGAGGAGGAGAAGCTGACCTGTTGCTGTTTGAGAAAGCAGCATCTGTGTCTTTTCCTTTCCAAACAGGCGAACAGCTAACCTGTGTGGCCGCGTCCCCCGCACCCTCGTCCTCAGCGTCCTGTGCAAGGACACCGAAGGCCGATTTAACTCCCTGGCGTGTGACCTTTGCAGATGATCCCAAGGCCCTTTCACTTTGATTAAATGGTGATTGTCTGTCTGCTGCTGTCCCCATCCTGTGCAGGCGGCAGGCCCACCCTGTCCACGCCCCAACCCTCTGTCCAGAGGGGGGGCACGCAGAGCCCAGTGCAGAGGGGTGGTGCTGCCCTGCTGGGCCTTCCTCGGATGAGTGTGGGGGGGGTGACCTGAGTGGCTGGGTGACCTGAGAAGGAAGAGGGGGCGGGCAGGGACATTGGTGACCGGGGAGCGCCACCTGGAGGGCAGGCACGTGGGCACCTTGCCGCCTGCCTCTCTGGGTGGCTGGTCATATTGTAGTGCCTTCTCGCTCCACTGGTAAGGACAGCAGAAACCTTTTCCTTCTCGAAGGCTGAGTGCATAGGCGGAGCCCCAGAGCAGGGGCCAAACAAACCCTCCCCTGACCACTGCAGCTTGGCCCTTCCGGGTAGACCCATGTGGGACACCCAGCCTGGCCCTGGGCCTCTCCCTGTTGTGCCTCCTCCCTGCGCCCTCGGAGCCTAGGCTGGCTGGGCCCTGGGGTGGCAATGGCTGAGCCTGGCCCTCAGGACCCTCTTTGGGCCGGCTCACCCAGGGAGGCTGAGGTCTGCTGGGGACTCAGGGATGTGCGGTTCCAGAAGCCCTGGTACCGCGTCTCTTCTTCCCGACTACCTCGGTGCTCTGGGCCTGGCTCTGGACGTCTCTCGGGGGCGCTCCACACGGGCTCCTTGCAGCTGTACTTGTGCCAAGTGAGCACAGCGGGCCTTTGAGTTTCACTCAGTTGACAGCTGGTTCCTAACTCAAGGTCCTGCAGAGACGTGTGAAAGAAAAGCCCCCAAGCTTGTGACAGAGAGGGAACAGGTGTGTGGCACTCTGTGACCTCTACTGGCCCTGGGTTTCCACTGGAGGGAGGAGCCACCCTGGCATTGCCAAGTGCCGAGCGTGAGCACCTTGACCTTGACCTTGACCATGGTTCTCCGTGGCTCCACCTCCCTCCCAAGCACGCCAGTGGCTGATGTGCAGCTACCACTGGCCTGGTGGGCGAGGGCGGGTGCCTCCCGCACGTCCTCTGGAGGCAGCACCGGGGACCTTCCTGGAGGTGCCGTCCCCGGGCCGGCTGTTCGCTCTTGGCAGTGGCGAAGCACTCCCTCCTCGGGCGTCCTTACCAGTGGGAGCCAGTTCGTGTCCTGCTTTCTGTCTCTTCTAAGCTGTAAGATTCAATTACAAAATATCATGCAAATAAAGCATGTGATTTTTTTTGAATATTCATTCCGTCTTTGCAGTTGTGCTGGGCAAGCGGTGCTGGGCAGCCTCTCTGTTCAGCGAGGGCTTGGGGTCGGGCCTGGGCTAGGAGGACGCAGTGCAGCTGGCTGGGCCAGGCAGGCTGGCGGTCCCCAGCAGGTGCCTCTGCTCTCAGAGCCTGTCAGGGGGACGTGACTCTCGGTGGCTCCTGGAGGATCCTTTTTCGGGCGACCACCTCTCCCAGATTCAGACCCTGAGGACCACCGGTGCCCACTTCCGTGGCAGAGTCCCTGGTTTTCCGGCCCCACCTGACGACCCAGTCCAGCGGCTCCTGCCCACAGCTTCCCTCCCGGAGCCCCTGTTGCCTCCTCCAGCAGATCCACCCGAGGCCCTGGAGTCGGGGACACAAGCAGGAGAGAGACTGGGTGCCTCTCCCGGCCCCGGACAGAAAGCCACTGTTCCCTGAGCATCCTCAGTGCAAAACAGGGGTTGGAGGAAGTGACTGCGGCTGGCTGCCCCTCCGCAAACTGACCACAGTGGGAAAGAGCAGCAGCAGAGAGCAGAGCCTCAGTTGAAGCACCCGGCTGTGCTGGATGACAGGTTCCCAGCACCACCGCTCTGCCTGGGGACACTGGCTCTGTGGGAAGCTCCAGGGGTCCAGCATGGCACACTGACCGCTGCCCCTGGGGAGACAGCTGGGCTCCCGGGCCCTGGGAATGAGGCACTCTCCAGCTGATGCCCACATGCACACTGAACCGTCCTGTGGGTTCTCCACGCAGAGGCCACGGCCAGCAGCCCCCACAGTCTGATCAGGGCTCCCGCGCGTTTCCCTCGGAGCCTGGGCTGTGCCGGCCCCACCCTGGCTCTGAGCGCTGCACCCGGCCAAGCAGAACTGCAGGCCACCAGCAAACGGCGCAGAAGGACCAACAGGGCAGTGAACAGCCCAGGAGAGGACGCGGCCCAGCAGCAGGAGCTGGAGGGGCGGAGCACAGGCCGTCCTGGCGGCCTCTTGGGGTTTGATGGGAGGTGTCCCCGAAGCCCAGGTGTGAGGCCCTGCAAGAAGGCTGGGGAGAAGGACGGGGGTGAGCCTGGACCCAATCAGTGACTGAATCCCTGATGGGATGGACTGAGCGGTAACTGAGGTGGCGGGTGTGGCCGGAGCAGCTGGGCTTTGGGGCCTTGGGACACATTTCTATCTGGAGAGTGGACTCTGCTCCCCGATCGCCATGATGAGAGCCGCTTCCCCCCACTCTCCTGCCATGATGCTCACCCTCACCTCCAGCCTGAGGATGGAGCCGACCCTCTACGGACTGAGGCCTCTGAGACCCTGAGCCTACACAAACTTTTCCTCTTTTAGAATAGTTCTGGTCAGGTCTTTCATCACAGCAGTGAGAAAAGCGGACTAAATCAGACTCCCAGGGACTTGCTGGGATGCTCAGGATGGGCACAGGTTCCGCCCACACCACTCCACAGCAGGGCCACTGGCCAACGTCGGCCATGGTACTTCACAGATGAGGGATGGGGAGTCAGGGAGCAGGGTCCCTCAGCAGAGCAGGTGGTGCTCGCACGGCCCTGTCCTATTGGGCACTGGCCTCCTTAGGAGGAGTGGTTTGGGGTGAGGCTGATTCACTTGAGGCAGAGCCGGGAGTTGAGAGACCAGGGCGGGTGACTCCTGTACTGAACACCGATCCCCACCCGCCACGGTCAGGCGGCCTGACCGGAACCAACCCAGCACGCTCGTCAGCCTGCCGGGAGCTGCACGGACCTGGGCGGTGGCCTGCAGCTGGGTGAGCGCTGAGCCCAACCTGGACCTGAGGGCTGGGCTCGCCTCTGGCAGCGTCCCCGGAACAGTCACCCAAGCTCAGGTCCCTGGCGAGCTCGGAGCCCTCGCCTCTGGTTCTGCTGTGGCTCAGCAGATCCAGCTCTGACTTCAGGCCAAGGCCGAGGCCCAGAACTGGCAGCAGAGCCACCCTGCCTGGTCCCAGCCGCAGCGCACAGGGCTGGGCAGCGTGGCCTCGCCTCCACCCAGCTCGCCAGGTGCGCCCGTGTTTGCAGACAGGCACTGGAATTTGTGCTACCTGGAAAGTAAGTCTGAAAACATCCCTCACGTGGCCACCAGCTCAGTGGAAACGAGCCTGCGTGGTGCTTGAGCGCCCGTGAGCCACAGACCACCTGGAGACTCCTCCGCTGGGACCAGGGACCCAGGGTCACCTGAAAACCCTCTGCACTCCTGGGAAGCAGGCTCTGTTCCAGGGGAGGACAGCAGGGCTCCTTGCCACCTGGGGGAGGGTCTGCCACCCGGATCCCTTCGGGGGGGGACTGAATCTGCCCTGGGACTTCTGCAAGCTCATAGGTGACGTCTGTCTGGCTCTTTGCTTGAGCAGGACAGAGGGTGCAGGCCCCCGGCATGGGAGAGGACAGTCGTGTCCAGAAAGCCATGCAGCAAGGTTGGCAGCAGCCCTGCGGCTCCTCCCCGGCATGGACCAGCCTCAGCAGCCTGCAGGGTCCAGAAGCCTCCGCTCTCCTCCGTCCAGCTGCTCTGGCTCTTCCTTGCTCCGCTCCACTCTGTGGGGTCCATCCAGCCACAGGCCTGCCCGCAGCGGGGGCCCGTGAGGATGCAGCCTTGATGTTCTAGTACATTCTGCATAGGAGCTGGATGGCAGGCAGGTGCCATGGAGTGGGCAGCAGCAGCTGGGGTCACCCCGAGTGGGTGGCAGGGCAGTTCCAGGCCTGGCCTGAGGCAGGCCCCACCCTGTGAGGAGTCACCGGGGTAGAGGGAGTCCCAGGGCTCTCCCTCCTAGTTCTGAACACGTCGGGAGGGTCAGTGTCCCCATGTCACTTACGGCCCGTCAGGAAAGTCTGGGGACACGTTGTGCAGGGCACAGCTTGGGGCTTAGCTCCCAGGTAACCTGCCCTTCCCTGGAGCCCAGACTCCCTTTCCCTCAGACCCCCAGGTATGGCCAGGAAAACTGCACACAGCAGAGAAGACTCGGGCTGCGCTCCGACCACGCCTGTCCCACAGACCTCACGTCCTGCAAGTTGAGCAGGGCCTGCAGGGACCTCGGACTGGGAGCCACCAGAGGGCGCCAGCCGCTGACCAGGCGCCAACATCAGGGCTGCTCCCAGGCAGGGTGGGGAGCTGTGTGGGGTGTCTCTGAGGGAGGGATAGGGGTGTCTCTGAGGGAGGGACAGGGGTGTCTCTGAGGGAGGGACAGGGGTGTCTCTGAGGGAGGGACAGGGGTGTCTCTGAGGGAGGGACAGGGGTGTCTCTGGAGGAGGGGCAGGGGTGTCTCTGAGGGAGGGACAGGGGTGTCTCTGGAGGGGGCAGGAGTGTCTCTGGAGGAGGGGCAGGGGTGTCTCTGGAGGAGGGGCTGGGGTGTCTCTGGAGGAGGGAAGGAGGGGCAGGGGTGTCTCTGGAGGAGGGGCTGGGGTGTCTCTGGAGGAGGGAAAGGGGTGTCTCTGTAGGAGGGACAGGGTTGTCTCTGTAGGAGGGACAGGGGTGTCTCTGGAGGGGGCAGGGGTGTCTCTGGAGGAGGGGCAGGGGTGTCTCTGGAGGAGGGGCTGGGGTGTCTCTGGAGGAGGGACAGGGGTGTCTCTGGAGGGGGCAGGGGTATCTCTGAGGGAGGGGCAGGGGTGTCTCTGGAGGAGGGGCTGGGGTGTCTCTGGAGGAGGGACAGGGGTGTCTCTGGAGGAGGGGCAGGGGTGTCTCTGGAGGGGGCAGGGGTATCTCTGAGGGAGGGGCAGGGGTGTCTCTGGAGGAGGGGCTGGGGTGTCTCTGGAGGAGGGACAGGGGTGTCTCTGGAGGAGGGGCAGGGGTGTCTCTGAGGGAGGGACAGGGGTGTCTCTGGTGGAGGGACAGGGGTGTCTCTGGAGGAGGGACAGGGGTGTCTCTGGAGGAGGGACAGGGGTGTCTCTGAGGGAGGGACAGGGGTATCTCTGGAGGAGGGACAGGGGTGTCTCTGGAGGAGGGACAGGGGTGTCTCTGAGGGAGGGACAGGGGTGTCTCTGTAGGAGGGACAGGGGTGTCTCTGGAGGAGGGACAGGGGTATCTCTGAGGGAGGGACAGGGGTGTCTCTGAGGGAGGGATAGGGGTGTCTCTGGAGGAGGGACAGGGGTGTCTCTGGGGGAGGGACAGGGGTGTCTCTGGAGGAGGGACAGGGGTGTCTCTGAGGGAGGGACAGGGGTGTCTCTGGAGGAGGGACAGGGGTATCTCTGAGGGAGGGACAGGGGTGTCTCTGAGGGAGGGACAGGGGTGTCTCTGGAGGAGGGACAGGGGTGTCTCTGGAGGGAGGACAGGGACCCTAGGAAGGTGGCGCTGTCCTCCAAGCCTTGTGCACTGGCATGGCCCTTTCCCCAGCTGCTGTCCAGTCACCTCCAGGCTCTCAGGCGCCCCGTCCTCCTGCAGGGCCCCGGCTGCCCCTGAGAGCCTCCTGGGCCTGGCTGGCCACAGCTGTGGAGTGAGCCGGGCCCACGGTCTCCCAAATCCCCGTTGTAGAGGAATCTGACCGTCCAAAGGGTGAAGCAGCGTCCTGCCCAGGTCAGAAGAGACGTGGGGTGGGAGGACATGGGAGAGGCGGGGCACCACCCAGCCCCACCCGACCCCGACAGCAGGTCCAGTGTGGCCTGAGCCCCTCGCTCTGCAGGAGCAGCAGAGGTTGGGGAGACCACTGGGCTGTGGCCACCAGGGACCCCCGGCCCCAGCTGGACTCTCCGGCCTGCGGGGCCCAGACACTGCCCTCTCTGGAGGGTCCTGGCTGGGGTCTGGATCTGTCCCCGCCTTCTCTTGAGGGCCAGGCCTTCCTGAGGCCCAGGGCTCCCTCTGAAGAGCCCAGCAGAGCCCCCTCGTCTCTGCACCCAGGGCCTCAATGCAGGCCAGTGCCCAGCAGGTACCCAGCGACACACCTGAGGCCAGGCAGGCCCAGGCTGGCACTCTGGTCTCTTCCAGCTGGCCCCCTCCGGCCGCCCTGGGAAGCAGCAGGACCCTGCGTGTCCTCCCTCCTCCCTGCCCCCGGGGAGGGCAGCTGCAGGACAGGTCCTGGCTCCTCGGCCCTCCTCCTTGTACCCAGGGTCCCCAGTACAAAGCCTCTCAGAGACGTGCCAGGCAGCAGAGTTTATTAGGGACAGGTGGACACCCCAGCAGCCTCCCCGCCCGCGGCAGCACGGGCTCCACAGGACGGTACGACCAGGAAGGCAGCTGGCAGGGCGCTGGGCCCTCCCGGCCTGAGCTGAGGGGCTCCTGACCCTGGGAACACAGACTCCAGGGCGCCTGACCCTCTCCCGGGGCCAGCAGAGCCCTGGCCTGGGCAGCCTGGCTCAGCGATCCCCCTGCCTCAGAATGTTGTCAGGGAGCCACCAGGAACGGCCGGGCCACCCCGGTGCCCAGCTCAGGGTGGGCGCGGCCGGTTAGCCAGGGAACTTGGCCAGCTGGCGCCGGGCCTGGCTCAGGCGCGAGAGCCGCTCCTTGAGGAAGCGCCTCTGGTCGCTGGTGGTGCTGCGCTCCTTCAGCAGCCAGCCGCAGGCCTCCTTGTCCTGCAGGAGCAGCAGCATGGCCTTCTGCAGCCGCTGGCCGAACGTCCTCAGGACGAAGAACTGGATGATCAAGGGGACCAGGCTGGAGATGCGGTTGTGAGCCTCCTGCGGGGAGGGACGGGTCACAGAGGCCAGGACAGGCGCGAGCAGGGGACGCCGACCTCGCTCGGGACCAGGGGAGGCCCAGATCCCATGCGCCAGACCTGGCAGGGGGGCCCTGGCCTGGGCTCCGCCCACAGCGTCCTGTGCTGGGGGCAGAGGGAGCCCCACACGGGGCAGAGAGGACCCAGCAGGCATCCGGGACGAGCTGGAACCAGTGTCCCAGCGGGGCCCATCCTCCATGGGCAGAGGTGCCTGAACCAGACTCCACACGGCACAACCACGTTCCAAACCCCTCACGGCTCCTCCACCAAGGTCACAGCTGCCTCCTTATTGAGCATCAAGCTCTTGGCACCAACAAGGCCGGGCGGGGAGAGGCCCAGAGGGAGTGGGAGACAGGAGCGGCTGTCGGTCTCCAGGGACCCTCCACGTCCCAACCCACCCGTTGGCCCCACGGCTCCCCTTCCTGGACAGGCTGACCTCAGGACATTGGCATGCGCTAGGCTTGGCCAGTCCTGCAACCTCCCTGAGACTCAGTTTCCCTCTCTGGGATGCAGGGTGCCCGGGCAGGCCCCAGGCTGCTGTGCAGGAGGGGACAGGAGCTGCAGGCAGGGGCACTCGGGGGACATGCTGGGGCGGGCGTGCAAGCGTTGAGCTCCAGCTGGGCCACAGCCGCCCTAAGTAAAGATGGTTCTCCACACAGGTGGGCCTCGTCCAATCAGTCAAAAGGGCTCAGAGCAAACCAGCGTCCCTGAGAAGGCACCCAGCCCAGGCCTCCGCTCAGCCTGGCCCCCTTTCCAGCTGTGCAATCACTGGCCAGTCACGGGCCAGGCCTTGACCTCTTTGGCCGCTTCCTTCTGGTCCCGTCTGACCGGCCCAGCCTGACGAGCACCAGGAGGCTGGCTCAGCCTCCGTTTCCACACAGGCCTGTGCACTCTGGCGCCCTAACCGGCTCCCCCGGGTCTGAGCGCAGGGTTCAGGGACTGGCCTTGGATGCCAGCCCTGCTCTGCCCCAGTGGGCTCCACCAGAACCATGGGCTGCCCGGGGCCTCAGCCTGGTGCCCAGGCCTGCCACGCACAGGGGTGCCGGGCAGCTCGCCGGACGCGAGCACGCTGGATGGAGAAGCTCTGCCGGACAGCAGCCCAGAGCTGGAGGCTGGAGACCAGGAGGCCATGGCCTCTCTCCACAGATGCTCCCGTCCCACAGGCTTGGGGAGCTGTCCCTGGGCACCTCACACGAGCAGCAACAGGCAGCTCCGGCCAAGCAGGCGTCTCCAGGAGATGGTCTCCCTGAGGAGCCGCCAAGACACGCCAACCCTGCGCCATGGGACTGGCCCACACGCCTCTCACGGAACTTTCACCATGAGGACAGAGCATCTCACAGAGAAGAATCCGAGTCTCAGAGAGGTTAAGCAACTGGGCCAGGGACACACAGCCAGCGGATGCCAGATTACCCTGGTTCTAAGCCACAATTAGTTCTGCCCATCTGAGGTTGAGCTGCCCCAGGGAGGCTCCCCTAGGGTGGAAGGTGGAGCACCTGATGGTCTCCTCACAGGCGATGCCCCACCGAGAGGCTCTGGGAAAGGAGGGAAAGGAACCACAGGGCCCCAGGACAGAGACCCTGGCACGCACCTTGCTGTAGGCGCTGAGGTGCTGGAAGATTTCAGCCATGGACGAGTCCTCGTCGGAGCCCAGCGACCTGGGGCCTGACTTCTTGCTCTTCTCCTCCTGCGCCTCCTGCTCCCTGACGCTCTGCAGTGTCCCCCGGTAGACCTGGTCCTGGCAGTACACGATCTGCTCCATCTGGAAGTGCAGCCGGATCGACCTCTCCGCCTCCTTCTCTTGTTCCGCCTTGATGTCCTCAATCTGGGACTGCACCAGAGACACAGCTCAACCTCCTCCACCAAGCCGCCCGCGCAGTGGACAGCTGCTCACTGACACGCCCACGAGCCGGGGTCACCAAGGTGGGTGGACACAGCCCTGCCTGGCAGCTGGGCCGCCCCTGCTCCCCAGGCCTGATCCGAAGGTAGGAAGCCCCTGGGAGCCGGAGCCCACCAAGCACCCCACCCCCGGGGCCCCGCTGGCCCGTCCTTAGCCAGGACCCGGGTTGTCCTCTGCTTCTTCATGGGCTTGGACGCTGGGGAGGACAGGGCGTCCGCCAGAGGTCCCACAGGGACCTGAGGGCACGTTCAGCCAGTTGCTTCCCACACAGGTCACGTCTGGGCTTTGGAGAAAGCCCGGGGGGAAGGAGCCAGCCAGGAAAGCTGCCGACACCAGCTCTTCAGAGCCACCGGGCTGCTCAAGCGGGGTCTGTCCCCAGCAGGGACTCCTCGCTCCTCACCCTGCCGGGGAGGTCACGCGTGCCCCATGGCAGGGACACAGGCCCGGGGGCGGCCCGCCCCAGCCCCTGGCTGGAGAAGGGCTGAGCCCAGTCCCAGCGGGACCTGGCCTGGGGCCGCGCCTCTCCCCTGGGCACCAGGGGTCTGCCTCCCTCCTCGGGCTCTGCCCACTCTCCCCAGATGTGCCTTCTGATGTTGCTCCTCACGGAGAGCCGCGCTGGGGACCTGGGCTACCCTGTGACCTCGGAGCTGAGGGAGGCTCCCTCCCTGACCTCACAGGCTGGGCTCTGGCCTCTCGCCCTCCCTGCTGCTCGCCTCCGGCTCCACCTGACCTGGCCGGTGGCCTCGGCAGGACGTTCGCCAGCCAGATGGAGGAACCACTTCAAGAGCCAAGGAGGCAGTGGAGCGGCCTTAATGCACAGGGACGCCTCCCGGCCTCCGCCCTGGGGGTCCCGCTGAAAAACGCGGCCTCGTCTTACCTTGGCGGTTTTGTGCAGGTTAAAGAATTCAGCAAAGTTCTTTTCGGAGACATTTATGAAGGCGAGTCGGACCATATCTGATCAAAGAGGAAAAGCAGTTCTCAGGGTGGGGTGGGTGCCCCGGGGTGGGCAGAGGGCCGGAGGCGCGGGACAGCTCGGGCCCAGGCTGCGGAGGAAGGGCCTCGCCCCCAGGCCTCGCAGGAGGCTCAGTCTCCCCGGCCCTGGCCTCCACTCCACGTGACTCCTCCTGAGCTCGGCTTCAAAGATGGACTTGGGGGGCCGCAATCGAGTCATACTAATGACGACCCTGTCGCGTCCACGACCACATCATCCACTCGGAAGGAGACGCAGGAAGGACGGCGGCCTTCAGGGAAGTCCCGCCGCCTCCCCTGCGTGGAGCGCGGGCTCCCAGCCCCCTTCCTCCCAGGCTCCTCCTTTATCCCAGGCCCAAGACCCTCGTCCTGCAGACTGAACTGACCACGCTCCGCTGTGGGAGGACAGGCGGCTCCTGGATGCTGCCGCCTGCGCTTCTGCCGTGAGCCGCGGGGCCTTCGCGGACGCCAGGGTCGGTGTCGGGAAGGACACCGCGGTGACAAGGGTGCTGGGTGGACGCTGCCCAGCAGGCGGCCCAGGACTCACCCTACAGGGCCTGGGAGGCCGCCCCGCCCCGCTGGCCCTGCCACCTCTAGTGTTACTCTGTGCAGGTGGCCGTGTGTCAGAGGAGGGCAGGAGGAGGGACATCAGGCCTGTCCACACCTCGGGTGACGCATTTCAGGAAGGCGAGCGGGAGGACGAAACCTGGGTCTTCCTTGGGCTCTGACCTGGTCCCCTGGCCACAGGGACACCACCCCCACTCTGCCCTTGAGGCAGTGCCAGGCCCTCGCTGGGCAAACGGCCCTTCACCCCAACCCTCCTCTCAGGGGCACCAACACAGAGCACTGGAAGGACAGTGACCACAGCGTGGGCCGGGGCAGGGGGCAGAGGGAACGGCTTGGCTCCCAGCCCCACATGCTGGGGCTTCCTGCCTGAGAGGAGCATCTCTTGCCCCACTGAGCAACTCTGGGTGGACACAGGGAGGTTCAGGATGACGGCTGGTCACCAGGAGGACAAGCTGGCATTAGGAGCTGGAGCGTCCACCATCCTCACCACTCCACCCTCCAGGGAGGGAAGCGGGGCTGGGGCTCCAGGCGTCAGCCAGGCCTCGTGGGGAGTCCTCCCCAAAACCGGAGGGTCTGATTCGGACGCACCCACCCCCGGGCCAGGAGGTGGCAGGGCCACCTGGGCACTGCAGAAGCCCCGTGTCCTCTTCCACACCCTCACCACGAACCAGCAGAGGGCAGTGGCAGGTTCCCGGGACCTGCGATGCCCCACCTGAGGACAGGGCTGCCCCTGAGGGACAGACAGGGATGGGCTCCTGATGGGCGCGGGCACTTGGGGACAGCTGGGGGCACGGGGCAGTAACCAGGGCTCTGTGCTAGCTGGCAGTGTCCGAGGGAGCCCAACGGCAGGCTGGCGTCTAGGCTCCAGACCACGGGCTGCTGGGGAACCTGCCCCAATGTCAATCTGAGCCTCGGCTTGGCTCCCCTCCTGCCTGAGCAGTGACGCCAGAAGGTGACACGGGACACTCACCCGTCACCGTGTGCAGCATGTCCACAGCCGGCTCCTCCAGGGATTTCAGCTGCTCCTTTATGATCGTCTCAAACGTCCTGTAGTTCACGAACCCCGGCAGCTCTCGGCCACGGTACTGATTTTCAAACTTCCTGATTTCTCTGTGCAGAGTCCCATAACCTGCGGGAGGAGGCGCTGCTTCGCACGAGCCCTCGGCAGGGTGTCCGCCCGCCCCACCGGGTTGTCGGGAAACCCGAGCGGACCAAAGGAGTTCACGCCAACGTCCACGGGGAGCGGAGGACCCTCCAGGCTGCAGAAAGACGGCTCCCTGCAACTCCCGGGCACCCCAGGGAAGGGGGCATCGGCCAGCTCGGGATGTCAGGGCTGGGGTCCTGGACAAAGGTCTTGCCGGGGTCACCGTCAACCTGCTGCCCTTCCGCCAGGGAGAAGGGAGGAGGATACATCTCCTCCTGCCCGGGACCCCAGGGCCTCTGGGGCAGAAATGACTCCGGTGCCAGCTGCAGCCATCTGCCCACCAGGGGCTCCTGGCTGTGGCCACAGAGTTTCATCGTCAGGGGGACGACGGGCAAGGGACCTCAGTGCTGGGGTCAGGCACGGTGACACTGGGCACTAGGCAGAATGCTCAGCTTCTCCTCGCACAGTGCCCCCAAGGTCCCCGAGTGGGATGCGCCTCAGGGTGCAGCCTCAGAGGCCCAGCCTCCCCTGGGGGCCTCCTTGGTCAGGGATTTCCCGTGGAATTTTTGAGATCAGCTCACATGCCACACAAATCACCCTGTAAAGTGGACAGTCCTGTGGTTATGTGTGTCCCACGGCTGCCCAACACCCACCGCAACTAAGTCCAGGGCGTGGCCTCCCAAGGAGGAAGCCACAGGCCCTCACCGTCCCTCTCCCTTGTGCCCAATCTCCAGTCCCTGCAGACACCACGCACTGGCTGACGGACAGCTCTGCCGCTCTGGACGCTTCCTAGAATTTGACAGGGGTGTGGCCCAAGGGGACTGCTTGCTGCAGCTGCAGGGCGTGTCCGAGCTCCAGCCTGTTCAGCACGTGTCACACCTTCAGCCCCAGACTGAGAATTTCCCATCCTACCGTGTGCGCAGCTGGGGAATTCCTGGATGTCCGGGTGGGGGTCCCCACAACTAAAGCCTCAGAATGTAACTGTGGGTGGACAGGGTCTTTAAAGAGGCGACGGACGTAAGTAAGGGGGCTCGTGTGAGCTGTCGTCCACCCTGACGTGTCACATAGACAAGATCAGGACAGGCAGAGGCAGAGGACACCACATGAGGACCCCCGAGCTGCTGCGATGACCCCTGCGGTTCAAGTTCCTGTGTGGACGTGGGTCTCCAGGCCCTAGAGCCTGGACCCAGGGTGGAACTGCTGGCCACCTCAGGAACTGTGAAATCCTCATCCCAGACAGCTGCTCCGTCTCCCTCTCCACCCGCAGGAGTGAGGGCTAGTCTGTCCAGTGGCTGTGAAGTGGCCTCTCCCTGGGGTTCTCGGGACCTCATTTCAGGCGGCTGCTGGCCGTTTCTGGATCTCCTTCAGGTTGTCTCTTCCCGGCCTTCCCCACGTTCTCCCGGATTATCTGACTCTCAGTGTGGAGTCCAGGAGCTCTGCTTTCTACGTACTGGATGCTGCTTTTCAGACACGTGGGACTGCAAATGATTTCCCCTTTGGAAGTGGGCAGTGGCCCTCCCTGAGCTGAGGACACACCCAGAGCCGGGATCAGCCTCTGCTCTCTGGAACTGCAGGGCTGACAGTGTGGGCACAGGGGCACGGCGCTGTGGTGAGTCGCTGTCCCCTAATGAACATCCCTGTGGTTCACACCGAAGGCCGCTGCTCCGGATCCCAACCACCTGCGGGACCCGAGGATTCCGCGGAGTCCACACGGAAACCAGCACCGCCTTTCCTAGGTTCCCTCCTCAAAGCCAAGGAGATCTGCGGCTCTGGAGCTCTCCCGGGTGGAGGGGAATGGGAGCCACATTAAGTTCCTGCAGGGAGAGCGGGTCACTTGGACTTGCCCTCGGCCACTGCACCCTGATCAAGCCTCCTCCGTGAGGTCCTTCGGGTGCTTAGACTATGGAAAGATGGGTCCAGAACCCCCTCTCTCTTTCCAGACCCCTGGAGGAGGGCTGGGCGTCCACAGGTGGATCCTGCGGGCTGTGCGATTCCGTTTCTCTGCTGCCACAGTGAAGTCCAGAGACAGAGGCCAGTGAATGCGATGGGCAGGCCTTGGCCAGCAGTGGCACCTGGGAGCAGGGACAGCCAGCTGCACCTTGTGCCGCACTCACTCGGAGCCTGGATGTCTCTTCTGGAGGCCGGGAAGTGTTGGGGCCAATAGATCTCCTGCTCTACGGGTGTCCTTGGATCCAGTCACCATGCTGGGGGCCTGGGTTCAGCAACATGGAGCAGGGCAGCTGGGCTCCTTTCTCGCTAGCTGCCTCTTCCGGCCGTCCTCACCGCTGGGATCTGTTCCCCTGTCTCAGCCCAGTGCTCCTGTCTACCACTAGGCCTCGCCTCACTGACACGGCCAAACACGTTCCAAAGTTCATCTGGTGAAACTTCTTTTCCAATGAGGTGGCGCGAAGAGTGGGTCTTTCAGATCATGAGGGCTCCGTCCCCAAGAGCTGGATGCCTGTCCTAGGGAAAGGGCCAGAGGGAGCTGGGCCTCTGCTTCCCTGTGAGGACACACTGATGCCGCCATCTTGCAACCAGTCCCCCAATCTGCCGGCTCCTGGATCTTGGAAGTCACACCACCCAGAAGAGTGAGCACTGAGTTTCTACAGCTTGTAAACACCAGCACTCTCACCTTTTTTGAAATTCTCTTCAATCAAGGTACTCCATTTGTGGAACACCTTTCGGAGCCTGGTAAACAGCCGGATATCTTCTGGCCCTACAACTTCCTCTGCTTGTACTACAGCATTGATATCCTGATTGAATGCATTAATTTTCTGCAAAAAAGGTCAACATCAGTGTGAGCAGAGATGCTTCAAAACAGGAGCCCAGGTGTTTGGAGGTCCTGTCTGTGCTGGGTGTGGGTGAGACTGTCCCCTCCTGGGCCACTCTGGACCAAGGGGTCAGGCGGCTCTGGTACCAGGAGGTCCCACCCTGCCCTGCCCACCTTTGGGACACTGGCCAGAGCCAGAGGACAGAGCGGGACCTCCCCTGTCGCCCCAGCCTGCACACACCCTCCACCCCCTGGCCACCGCCTCGTCCCTGCCCCCTTTTGGGGACCAATTGGGCAGAGAGCCGGGGATGGCCTGGTGGGAGTGAGGACAGCAGCAGATGGGACTCAGCCTCCCGTGTGGACACCTGCGGGACCTGCCCCACGAGGCCCAGGTGGCGCTCACGTCTATCAGGAAGAACATCCTCTCGCTCTCCTCCTCTGGGACGTCCATGCCAAAGGCTTTCAGCTCCTCGGTCACCTTCTGGATACTGTCCTTTATCTGGTTTTCCAGCAGGGGCAGGGATTTCTGGGAGGAGAGTGGGAAGAAGGAAAATGGACTGGGAGTGAACACGAGGCCTCTCATCCGCTGCCACCGGGCTGCCCACTTCCTGCTCCTGCACACGCAGCCCATGAGCCCCCGGAGGCGTGAGCCCCGTGAGCTCTGGCTCTGCAGGGAGTCACACAGATCCACCCTCTGGTTGGTCTGAAAACGCTGCAGCTCGACCAGCTTGAGGTTTCTCATACTTAGATGCTGTTCTCAGCAGGGGAAAAGCTAGCAGGGACATCTGTTCCTGCACGGTGGCTGAGGCTGTCCCACACCTCGGTTTATTCCCAAAGAACTTGAAATTAGCATTGCACACTGACGCAGCCACACCCATTCTAGCAGCTGAACTCACGATAGTGAGCCTATGGAGTCAAACTAGGTGCCCTTCAACAGAAGAACGGATAAAGAAAATGTGCTACATATCCACAATGGAGTATTACTCAGCCATGAAGGAGAATAAATTATGGCATTCGCCGGTAAATGAATGGAACTGGAGATTATCATGCTAAGTGAAAAAAGCAAATAAAAAAAAAGGCCAAATGTTCTCTGTGATATGTGGGTGCTAACACCCAGTAAGGGGCGGAGAAAACAGAAGTTGATTGGATTCGAGAAAGGGGAATGAAGGGAAGGAAGGGGGCAGGAATAGGAAAGAGTAGAATGGACTGGAGGTCACGTTCCTACGTTCACGTAGGAACAACGACTAGTGTGACTCCACACCACGTACAACCACGGAATGCGAGGCTGCACTTCATGCATATAAATCATATCAAAATGCACTCTCCCATCGTGTATATGGGAAAATAACTATTAAAGAAGGAGACTGGTTAATAAAAGGGGGGTGACTGAAGCAAATAAAGAAAATCCTACCTAGATAGTGGACGTGTCTAGGAACCACAGTCTGTGTTCCATAGATTTCATGATGTAAATAAATCACTTAATGTCCAACACAAAATACAGAATGCAAGAATCCTATTTTTAAAAAGTGAAAAATAAATAAAATAAAAGGGGGCTGCGGGCACCCGCTCCTCACCCACCGCAGCAGGGGACGCAGGCTGGGAGCTCAGCACCCTCTGCCACGTGCAGCACTGGCTGAGGGACACTCAGCGTCTGAAGCCAGCAGACGGGACACTCAGACTCACCCGGGGCCTCAAGGACGCCAACTCAGTGAAGAAAAGGTGAGCTGGGTTTAGGAGCCTGACGGCCCAGGGGCAAAGATGAGTCCCCAGGTGGCTCTAGGCGGGCAGCCTGCACGAAGGTGGCCCCGGGGGGAGCTCGGCCTCATGACCCGGATCCACAGACATGGCCCGCTCTCCCTGCACCCAGGCCTCTGGGAAGACCCTGAACGGTGCTGAGCTGCATGAAGAGACCCTGCTGAGACTCTGTGCCAGGTGTGAGCAGCTCTCCAACAGGTCTGCTGCCCACGTCCACGCTGGCTGAGGGGCCCCAACGGCTGAGAACCAGGTGTGGACTGGATGCTCTGCCGAGTCAGGAAGCAGCCCACACGGCGTCATCCGGGACCCACGTGGGACCCAGCTCCCAAGATCACCCACACCTCAAGCGCCAGGACAGATGGACTCACAGCCAGGGTGCCAGCTGAATCCCAGCACCCGGCTTCTGCTGCTGGAGTCACCCCTGCAAAGCACAGTGGCAGTGAGTGCGGAGAAGGCTTTAGAGGCCTGTGGCACTGGACCGTCCCCAGACGGGGGCTCTGCTGGCTGCCAGGGACCCCCCACAGAGGCAAGGGGCTCCGCTTACACAGATGTGTTCGATGAGCTCAGAGGTCAGTCTCTCCGCCAGGCAGGGAATGGTGGCCTTTCCTTCTTCCAGCAGAACCCTGAGGGAGGAGAGGACAGACGTCCATGGTCACGTGACAGGGAGGGCGGGACAGACTCAGGGGCCTCCATCCCAACAGAACGGCAGACAGCTGGCGCCCAAGCCAGGCTCAGAGCTGGATCAGACACCACTCTGCTGCAGGCGGCCAGCTCGGGTGTGGCCACAGGGGCGGGAACTGTCCCTTCAAGTCCAGCACATACACGAGTCTCAAGACTTCCAACTCTAGGATTGGTCTCCAAGACATCCACGTGCACACCTGACACACTCCACAGTGCACACACACACACACACTTCCGTGAGTACCAGGTGTGAACACATGCTGAGCAGAGCTGCACACACATACACGGAGCCTATTTACACACCCACGTGACAAACGCATACCCGGGAACCCACTGGCCCAGCACGGGAAACAGAACTCTGTTCACGGGAGGGAGGAGGCAGCAGCGTCTCCACTGAAGCCAGGCTTGTGCTCACAGGTGAGCCGTGACACGGTGATAGGTGGCAGGTGCGGGGATCCCTCGCCCACCTACTGTCCACCCATGTCCATTTCCCAGGTGTACAAAACATGCCGTGTGGTCTGAGCTTTCTCCAGTCACAGTTCAGGGACGCCGGCCTTCCACGCTGCTCTGGACCACGGTCACCTCCCCCAGACTCTCCCGTCTTCAAACGCTGCCCACCCAACGCCAAGCCCCGTTCCCGCCTCTCCCTGTCCAGGCGGTTCCTCCCTGTGGTGAGGACGGCTGGCTGCAGGGACCTCGTATGCTGCAGACGCTGAGCCTTGGTCTGTCACCACAGGCTCTTCCCCCAGCCTCGTGTCCCCCAGGTCCAGACACGTGGCAGCAGGACGGGCTTCCTGCCTTCTGACCAGAACGGGAAGGCCACCTCCTGCACACGGCTGCGTGCTCTGCGCGCCTCACTCCTCAGACGGTGGCTTCTCGCCTTCTGGCTGCTGTGGGTGCAGCACGGAGTGCCACCTGGGCAGCCACCTGGGACAGCCCCGTCACTCCACGGGAGCCCCTGCAGCCTCCCGGGAAATGAGGACAACAGGGCTCGGCTCCTCCTGGCTCTCCCTTTCACACTGCGGCGTGGGTCACTCTTCCATCCTGGAGGGACGTCCCCCGGACACACTGCTCACCCCGCCTGCAGAGGGCCGCCACGCGCTGCAAGGATGCGCGTCACCCACTGACTCAGCTGATGCTCCTGTCCGTCTGACGAGGCAGGGACGTCCCCATTTGGGTTTCCCAGACGTCACACAACACTCCAGGGCCCGGCCTGGCAGCCCCTGTCTCACTCGCTGGTGCGAATGGGCACTGATTGGGCGACAGGTACACAAGCACCTGTGTCACTTCCGGGCTGTCTGTTTGGCTCTGTTCTTCCCGTGTCCCACTTCCGGTTCCAGCACGTGGGGCTTGAGGACCTCAGCAAGCGGCCTCCGTGCTTCCTTGACCTGGGGCAGCACTCCGTGGTCCCCTTGCTCGCCCAGGACAGTGCTGCTGCAGTGCCGGGTGCACAGCTGACGGGCACTGGCTCCCACAGGCACGCGCCGCGCCAGCACCTGCTCTAGGCCAGAGACTCTCCCCACGGGACTGACGCCTGCTGCTGGGACGGGCCCGGGAAGCACGGCCGACCCACCTGAACTGAGGGTGGTCCTCGAAGAAGGCCTTCTCCTTCTGCAAGGCCTCGGCCAGGCTGAGCCGAGTCTGGATGTCCTGCTGGCCGCGGCACCTGACGATCATGTAGCCCTTCTTCAGGTGGCACACCAGGTTCCGCACCACGTCCACCACCTGGTCTTCAGTGCCCTTGTCCACCAGGTCGGGCTTCGTCAGGATTCCTGCCAGCCAGGGAATCGGGATCAGGGACCTTGCGCGGTCCCAAGGCCTGGAGAGGACACCACCCGCCCCGGACACCACACCCAGGCCTCCTCCCAGCCTGACTGACGGCAGACAAGGTCCCTGCAGAACCCAGGTGCAAGGTGGCCCCCAGTGCACAGAGCCTTGCAGGCAGGCCACTGGACACAGGACCTCATGCTGGCAGCTCTGGCCCTCCCAGCTCTGCACCTGGCCTAGGGGACAGGCCCTGTTCTGTCTATGCTTCACCCTCACTGAGCGCCTGGCTCCTCCTGCAGAGATTCTCCACTGGCAGCTGGTCCTTCCTCCTCCTGCCCTTGGGCTCACGGCACCCTCCCCAAGGGAGAGGGGACAGGGGCGAGGAGGTGGCCACGAAGGGTCCATCCTGGCCCACATCCCCCAGCCCTGCTGGGCACCGGACCGACACCTGAGAGGTTCCTGAGCCACGTGCAGGTCCCTGCCCTGGGCTGACCAGCCAGCCTCTCCCCTGGACTCCAGGGACGTGTTCCCACGGTCAGAGCCCCACCTCTCACCTATGGTCCTGTCTCCATCTGGGTCCTCTTCCTGTGCCATGCTCAGCGCCTCCGTGGTGGCGATGTCCACGTTGCTGGGGACCACCACCAGGTTGATGGTCTCCTGCTTTTGGATGTACTTCCTGATGAGTCGCTTGATCTACAGGAAAAGAGAGGGTATGACTTCCCGGCACTGGGACAGCCAAGCAGAGGGACAGGCCCAGAACACGCATTGGGACTTGAGGCACTGAGAGTCTGTGACTGGTGTCCCCAAAGAGAGACTGTGGCAAGTGACCCACAAGCACAGCCCTGAGGCTCCGCCAAGCCAGAGTGAGGGGAAACGGTGCCTGTGGACTGGGCAGCCCCGGGTCAGGGAAGACGGCGAGGCTGCAGCTGCCTACTGTCCCCGAGGCCTCAGATCCTGGGTCACAGTGGAAAGCAGGCACCAAGCACACTGCCTGACTCCCTCCCTGAGTCTTCCCTGGCAGGGTGAGAGCCACTGAGACCAAGTGTCACTACACCTGGGCCTTTGCTCTGCCCACCTGAGAGCCCTGCTAGGAGGGTCAGGAGAGCTACGACACACAATGTCCCCACGGCCATCAACTACAAGACAACGCCCTCCACATTCAGAGGCACCCAGGGCCCTTCTTCTCTAAGAAAGTAGACAAGGTGACCTTCTGAGCGTTGAAATGGCCAGGGGTGTCCACCTTGCTGGTGTCGGTCAACGGAAGAGCAGGGTGCGTTCCCACAGGCAGGAGCCGCAGAGCCTGCCTATCCCTGGCTGTGTCCACCACACTGGGAGGAGCTCCTGACACTGGCTGTCCACCGACACTCCCCCCCACACGGCCCCTTCCACCAGGACCTGGACTCCGGCTGCACCAATGAGTGACCCTCGCTGGAGCCCAGGCAGGTGGAGGCTGGAGTCTCACCTGGCGCCCGATGTCAGCAGGCTGGTCGCCCACGGCCACCCTGGTGATGCCGGGAAGGTCAATGAGAGTCAGGTCCGGGACGCCGGGGGAGCTGACCTCCAGGCTGATGAGCTCATCGCTGATTCCAACCCCCGAGCCGGCGATGATGTTCTGGGCTGCGGGAGAGGAGGGGCAGCCGGACAGTGAGGGCGGCCACTCGGGTGCGGCCACAGCCGTCTGGCTCTGGGGCCCTGGGGGCAGCTGGTCTGGAGCACCTGCCCCTCTGGAGACTGTAACCTCAGAGGTGACTCGGAACTTCCCTGCTGTGGCCAGGCCTGTCTACTGAGGGACCTGGGTCATCTCCACGGCCCAGCCAGGTCCTTGCTGAAGGCACGCCTGCCCCTCCCTTGGTGTGGGAGGAGAGTGACAGTGAGGAACCTGAGAACAGGGAAAGCCCTGGGGACCCCAGACCCTAGCGGGAATCGACACGGGTGCTTTGAGGGACCAGGAGCCGCTGGGTTCCCTCAGGAGCCTGCGCTCCTCTGCGTCCCTCCCGGTATTGGCACGTTCAGGATGGGAAACTTCCCGAAGGCCACCTGGCCCCTGGAGCCTGCACGCCGTCTGTGTGGAGTGGTTGGTACAATGCGGAAGATGGCTGGGAATGACGGCGGCGGCACGTGCGGCCAGGCAGCTGACTGCCCTCAGTGCCCAGGTCCCCGAGACACGCAGTGCCACCAGCACCAGGCAGGGGCGGGGCGGGAGCTCTGGGTGGGTGCGGGCAGCTCCGAGGGGGGCCAGGCGGGGCGGCGGGACCACCCCACTGGCTCGCAGGCCCCAGGCGAGACCAGGAAGGAGCAGCTCTCACCTTTGTTGACCTCGCCCTCCACCTGCGCGGCCTCCGCGAGCTCCACCTCCACGTCCAGGTAGCTGACCTTGCCCTGCCACGCCTCCTCCGGCCCCAGCTTCTTCATCCTCAGCACCAGAGGGCACCTGGTGACGATCCCTAGGAGGGCCCCTCACGTCAGCACCCTGCCCTGCCCTGGACCAGTGGGCGCCCGGTGTCATGCATCACCAGCTCCGCCCAGCAGGACCCTCTGGTCGCGCCCTGCAGTGACCTCTGGGCCCCTGAGGGTCAGGGCTGTGGGCACCTCAGGCATGAGCACGTGCCTCAGTCACCACCGTGACTTTCGCTCATCGGTCCCAAGCCGTGACCTCTTCAGACGTCCCGCCTCCTCCCAATGTGCTGACTGCCCTCAGCTCAGGCGGCAAACTGCAGCGGGAACCCCGAACAAGGCGGGAGCTCCCGCTGCCCGCTCCTGCCTCCAGGCACATCGCACCCCCTTCCACGCGCTCCTCCTGGCCCCTGGGTGTCCAACGCCTCTCACCGCGTCCTGAGACTGCTCGGGTCTGACCCCTTCCCGCGAGCCCCCACGGGCGTCCCTGGCCATGCACTCAAACCGCATCCCTCTACAGAGTGCCTGTCACTCTCCCCAGGTGGCAGGGAACCTGCTGTCTCGGGCTCAGGGAAGACACCCAGTGCACACAGATCTGGGCTGGGATGCTACCCACTCAGACCTCCACCAATGCAGACCCCACACGGTCCCCCACAGTGTGCCACAGACGGTGAAGAGACACAGAGCTCTTCCCCCAACGCACACGCTGAGCCGCTCAGCCACGGGGCTGTGACTGCAGACGGGCCACTAAGGAGACAACGCGAGTGGACAGAGCTGACCAGGGCTCACAGAAGGGAGGCCCTGACCAATGTGACTGGCACCTTTACAAAAGGGCTGGAGGCCCAGGGATCTCGCACCGAGGAGAGGCCACATGAGGGGAGGGCGCAGGAGGAGGCTTCACCTGCAAGCCAGGGGAAGGACCTCGCCTTCGCCTCGCACCTGCAGCCCCCAGAACCGTGGAGAATGGGGAGCGCTCTGGAAGCCACCGGGGGCCCCACCGCAATAATTAGAGAGCGGTCCTCACCACTGCCCCTGGGGAGCCCCACTCCCGACAGGGCTTCCAGCACCGAGCTCTTGCCCGAGCTCTGGTCCCCGATGACGGCGATGGCGGGCAGGGGCAAATCCTGCTCCACGCCCAGGGCCCGCAGGGCGTCGATGAGGTCGATGCAGGGCCGCACCTTCTCCTCGTACTGCCTGCAGAGGAGGCTCCCGGACCCCTGCAGGAGGAGACAGAGGAGACTGTGTGGGCAGGACGGGCGCCGCGATCGCCATGAGACACGAGTATAGATGGTCCCTGGAACCCCACAAAGGGAGTGGGAAACACTGGGGCCATCCTGGCCACACCCCTCAATCGGGATGCAAAACCTGATCCTAAAGGTCCAGACTCAGGAAGACCCACAACACGAGGCACACAATACACCCACGCGTTAGAGTCAAACTGTTCTAATGGTGCTCACGAGGAAATGCCCAGTGGCCAGACACGGAATGCTCTGTACAGGACCAAGGAGGACCTGGACACGGGCTTCTCAAGCCCACGACGCAGGTGGAAGCCGTGCGTTCCTTGTTTGCTGGTGTGTTTGGCGCCGAGATTGGAGTGCAGGGCGGCACCTCTGCTGAGCACCTGCTCTTCCCCTGGGTCCATCCTGGTTCTCTGAGTTCAAAATACTCAAGGAACGTCACCAACCTGGGCTTCTATACCCAGCAAAAGGATCTCTTTGAAATGAAGCAGGAGAGGAGCATAAATTGGAGCAGTGGAGGGACACAGGGACGGCCTGGGGCACGGGTCCCGCCAGCACGCATGGCCTCGGTCTAGAGCAGAGGAGCCAGGGTGGCTGACCTTGTTCTGTTTTAATGAGGATGTATTAGGCGGCTGTGTTTGAGAACTCAAGTCCCATGTCCAAGACCTGAGACAGTCTGGGGCCCAACAAGGCAACCTCCTGCCCCCCTGCACCCCTCCTGGGTTGCTGCCATAATTGTGGGAATGATCATGAGAATTTAAAAACGCTGCTCTGCAGGTGGTCTCGGGAGCACCCGGTTCCAGAGGGCCAGAGAGGTGCTCCTGGGTCTGGAAGCAGATGCGGGCCTCAGCCTGTGACTAACTCTCCAGGACTGAGCTGCAGAGGCCTGGGGACAGCAGTCCAGTGCCTTCCATGCTGTGCTGATGTGTGGCTGGGCCCACGTGGAGAACCACCGGCAATCTACCTCGTGTGGAGGTGCAGGTCCACAGGCCCACACCTCAGCTGGACTAGGACAGACTGGCCACTTCCCAGCAGCGGGGTGAGGGGAGAGCTTCCAGTTTAGATCCTTCCCCCAGAGGCAACGTGGAGAAGAGCTAGTGCCCTGGGAACTCTTGGCAAGTACTGGGAGGTTTAAACAGGTGGGGCCCGGGGGGAGACTTCCATACTTGAAGTGGATGCAGAAACTCCAGTCCTCCCTCTCTCTCTCTTTTGTTACCCAGCCGTGAGGGGACCACTTCGTGTGGCAAGGCATCCCTCAAGGTAACAGGTCAATTCATTGTCCTGAACTGAAACCTCTGACACCATGAATTGAATTAACCTTTCCTCTTTCAATAGTTGATTACCTCAGGGGTTTGGTTACAGTAACAGAAAATGGACAGTCATATTGGGTATGGGTTCTTCCCGCCCCACACCTGAGGGTTACGACCCAGCCAGGGGGAATCTGGGAGGGAAACACAGATAAATATAAACAGGGACATTAGAAAATGAAGATTCAGGTGACTGTTCGTATTTGTCCGTGACCTCAACACTGCTGTTAATATCAGTGGAAAATGGTTAAATGTCGCTTAGGAACATAGTCCAGTGGAAGCAGGTTGGTGGCCAGCATTTAATACACATAGCAGAAACAACCTGAGCTCCTCCTGAGGACCTGGCAGGAGCTGCACTACGATTCTACTCTTCAACAGAGTTGGGAGGCCAGGCTGCTGAGGGGAGGAGGAACCTGCCACTTCACACAGCTGAAAGGGTCGCTGTTGGGATCAGAGTCCAGGGGTCTCAGTCCCACCAAAACAGGTCTCCATTCTACAATGATGGACACCAACCGGCTTCCCGAGGAAGGGATGTTGCAGGGTGGCCTCGCGGGATCTGAAGCTCCGTGCCCATCCAGGGTGAGGATGGGGGGCAGCACAGGGGGTCCTGGATGTGGGCCCAGCCCAGGCCCATGTCTGCCCTTCAGCACCTCCCCTGCTCTCCCAGACCAACATGGCGCCCACCACAGTCGGCCAAGGCAACAGGTCCACATGTGGTCGCACCTGGGCCCAAGCAGAGCATGCAGAGGACCCAAGTGTCCTGCCCCAGGAAGGACAAGGACATCATGCCTCTTACCAGAGCAACTCACCAGTGCCTGACTTTTCTCTGCCATGTGGGCATCTCCATTGGGGAGGAGATGGTTGGAGTCCACAGCAGCAGGATTAGGTCCATTGACTTCTGATAGAGGAGGAATCATCTTCGTTGTCTCCTGTCACACCTTGTGCTTCACAGGAAGAGTGCAGGCCAGTGAAGCTGGACGCCCTGGCCGGGGAACATGGCGCCTTGGTGAAGAACACAACCCAGACATGGGAAGAACAAGCGCCCCTTGACCTGCCCCAGCTTTTTGTGCTGCTAGGGCAGTGTCCTGTCCTCCCTGGCTCTCTGGGAGGGAGGGAGGGCTCCTTCTGTCAGGCAGGAAGGGGTGATTAGGAGGCCATCCATCTCTCTGTCCATTGGCATAATTCTCTAACCACCGCCTTCCACCCACTTGGAAACACCTTCTGTTCCTATGGGGTCCCTGGCTCCATAGAGAAGACCCCGTCCACCTGTCCCTCAAAAGGGCCAGGGCTGCCTCAGTGGGCCTTAGTGCACCAACAGGTGACATCATGGGTCCCCAGGGCTTGTTCCCCATGTCACGGGTTCACTTGGACCGACCAAAGCGGATCTTCGGGAATTCATCACCTGCTTCTGCTTGTTTCATACAGAGATTCCTGAAAGCTAAGTCCTGTGTGTTTGGTCTGCAAGCACCACCCTTGTCCCTTTCAGGATCAGTGTGTGCATGAGGGTGGACACGCAGACAGGGAAGTCTCAGTACTGCCACCAGTTTCTGCCCTCACTGCTGTGAGCACCCAGCTGCAGGGTGTCCCTGGACCAAGCAGATCCACCAACATGGATCTTGGTAGCGTTTCAGGGTCATGACCCCAGGCTCCCACCCTAGTTTGCTCCCAGATGCAGACCCTGCGCCCTCTGTCTGCAGGGAGACTGCAGAGGAGGCCAGCTCTCCTCCCTCGCTACTGCAGACCCCACTGGGCAGCCCAAGATGGAAGAGTGGCCACACTGTACGGAGGCCCGGGTGTGCATGGGCTCTGTTGCAATCCACAGCGCAGGGTCAGTGGGGGCCCCTGTCCAGGTGCTGAGGGCTCACTGTGTTCCTTCCCAGGGCAGTTTCCTGCTTGTGCCACCTGTTGTCCCTGGGAGGGTGGTGGGAGGTTGCTGCCTCTCCACTCCAGATTCCAGGCTGTGGAAGTCTCCCTGTGTCTTCCAGACCAGGTGCCAGCTTCCAGCGGTGCTGGCCAGTCCCTGGGGCAGGATGGAGGGCCACCAGTCTGTCAGCTGGGCTCATTCATGTGGGGCAGATTCCTTAGCTCAGACCCCAAAGGCTAGCCAGGAGGGGAAGTAGGATTCAGAGCCTTCCCCCCTGAGGAGCATAACGGGCCCAGCTCCCTGGCAGTTCAGGGGACAACCTAAGGAAGTGGGTATCACACCCTGGTGTCCTCCAGGTGGCTCAGTCTAGGTTGTAAAATAGCCCTCCCAAGGTTTACTTGCCTTTTTTTGTTTTTCTTCTAGAACCCTCTAGAACTGACAATTAGGGGCTAGCAGCACTTGATGGGCTTCCCAGAAAAATCTTTGATGGGCACTTTCCCCAACTCATTCCCAGAATCCCATCTGAGCAGCTAGTGGTCACCAGGTTCTTGATGGGGCAGGACTCACAGGCCCCTGAGTTCTTCTCTCAGTCTCCAGGTGGCCTGCAACTCTCCATCCCCCCAGGCACAGCCAAGTCATGTCTGCAAACTAGGTCAGACACTTGAACCTGAGTCTGCCCCAGTCGCTGACACCCCTCGGTACCAGCAAGACCCCCAGATCCTGTGGGCATCTCCTCCTCCCCAGCCTGGGGAGGACTTGGGCATTTCTGCACAAGCCAGTCTCTGCCCCCCTTCCCAGGCTCCTCCTGCAGGATCCCTGGAGACCCGCCCATGCGCCCTTCCAGGGATCTCCTGGATTGGCCTTGCTGGCGTGCACTCCCTGAGCGGGAAACCGAACCCGGAGACCATGGTCAGCAGCTGGGTGGGCTGACAGCCCGGCAGCCGTGGATCGGACACTTTCTCGGGGCCCACCCTTCACCTGGACTCCCGCCACCCCCTGCACTCCCATCCCTCTGCTCGACGAGGGGACAGTTCCTCAAGCTCCACCCTGAGCCTCAGCGGCTAGTTAGTGGAACTAGAATGGAAGGGGGTCTGAGCGCACCCCGGGGCCTCCTTATGGGTATCACTGCTCCCCGCACCCGGAACGTCCCCGCAGTGCCCGCCCCGGGCGCCCGTCCGCAGGGCCAGTGGCCTCTGCGTGTCCCCTCGCCGCTCTGGCTGCGCGAACCCCACCGCGGGCCACTCACCGGTCCCCGTGCAGCGACAGTGCAGGCGGCCAGGGCTCCGAGGCTTTATGCATCCGCCCAAGCCCCGCCCACTCTCGGGAATGACAGTGCGGGGCCGCCCCCCAGGCGGAGGAGGTGGCGCTGCGTGGAAAACGAAAGCGATTCCCATCCAGTTCCCTCCGCAGCCCGCCTGCGCTCCGCCTCCTGGGTTTCGCTGGAAGGGACGCTCCCGCTGCCCTGCTGGTCTCCAGGGGGCGGTGGTGTCCATCAGTGGAGCGTTAGGAGAAGCTGGGGCCCTGCGAGAAGCTGAGTCAGCGCAGAGACCCCTTCACACCCTGATTCTTAGAAAGATTTCAGACGCGTCCCTCGGTCAAGGGGAAACAGAGGCCGCGGGCAGCACGGAGGCCAGGCGAGATCCAGGCGTAGAAAGTTGTAGTTGTCAGTCGCAGTCTGACCCGGGCCCCGCTCAGCGTAGGTGAGAGCGGCGGGGAGAGCCCGACCTGGTGTTCATAGGGCCGGCTTGGACTTGGGTGAGGTCCACTAGCTGAGTGACGGCTTGGGGTGGGGAAGCTATTTTAGTCGGTCAGTTAACAGGCGGTAGGGAAGCGAGCTCTCTCTCAACTCGGGTTTTCTCTGCAAGCACCTCCCCAGGGAGGGAGAGGGAGCTCACTTTATAAAGTGGCGGTAAGGATTTAAAATGGTGGCCCAGAGGCTAAGCTTGGAGCTAATGCACAGTAACAGGAACGAGTTTATTGAAGGGGTAGGAGAAGGGCAGGGGACCCTCTGAAGGAGACAGTGCGTCCTCTCAGAGAGGAGACGGACAGTGTTCCTCTCCTGCACGTGGGCAATTGGGGATCCCAGAGAAGTTTCCAGAGATCCCGGCCCAGGTCCGCCTCTTGATTTTGACTGACAGCAGGACAACAGGGTGACACCAGACTTCAAGTCCCCACTGTCATGGCAACTCTAGGTCCTAACTGGATTCTTAAGGGCACATTCTTACAGACTTTCTGCTTAGGAGGAACTGCCCTTATCTCTGGGAGTTTCAGGATCTGGTGCCAACAGTCTCCTCCTTCGGGGTCACTTGGGTTCCTCGATGAACGTTATTTTGAGCCTGCATTTCTCCTACAGTTGATGGTGGTGAGCTGAGGAAAGTGGCAGGCCCGTCCCCTGAGGCCAGGCAGGGCTGCAGGTACACTGCTTCCCGGGAGAGAAAGCCTTGAGGGTCCCCACGGGGGCCCAGCGCACAGTCGCTCTCTGACCTCCCGCTCCACCACTCAGTCTGTCAGCTCCTCCTCAGGCTGAGCCCATCCAGCCTCTCTAGTGGCAGCAGGGACGGAACCTTCACCCGGACTCCCTGGGGCCACTCCCGCTCCAGCAGGGACTCCAGCCTCTCCGTGTCCCAGGCAGCAGGGCCCTTGGGCATCTCCCAGTGCATCTCCTTCCTGGCCCTCTACTCTCTGTGGGCTTGAGGACTCCCCGTGGTTCTGCCCGTCTGTCTTCTCAGGCTGGTAGGGACGGGGAGGCCTGAGGCAGAGCACAGCCGCTGGCCCTCCTTCCGGCCTCCTTTTCCCTGGTGACGAATGGGCTGTGCGTGGGAATGAGGCTGCCTTTGGGAACTGAGGAACCCCACTTCCACACCCCTAGGTCAGTCGACAGTCCCAGACCTCAAGTCCCCCAAGGACTGCTGGGATTCGGGGCCACCACCCATCCACCACCCCACACAACCTGCCCCAGGTCCAATATGGGGTCCCAGAAACTCAGAATGCCTGTGGGAAGCAGGGGAGGGGGCTCCACCGCCCCATGCGCCTGGGCAGAAGTCCCTTTGCTGTGCAGGCTCCACCCACGCAAGGTACCATGGTGAGAGAGCCCAAGCTCTCCCTGTCCCAGGGATTACCCAGGAAGCCCTGCAAGCCCTCTGGGCTGCTTACTTCTGTCAGACTTGAGAGGACTCAGCTTCTTCTGGCCATGAGCACAGACGGAGGGCTCTGCAGGAACATGCCCAGCGAGCAGGCAGGGAGGCTGCCAGGCTGCCCCCACCCCCACGCAGCATGGGCCTATCACAGCATCTTGGCCTCTGCCACCGGGCTCAGGACCCCATCCGGGACAGCACCAGGTCCTTGCTGTTGGCTCTTGCCCTCGGGATGAAGCACAGTTCCTGCACGTAAGAGTTGCAGTGTCTCTGGTGTGAATGGCGCCATGGCGACAGGGAAGGCTGGTTTACACCAGCAGACTGTCCCTTGTGTGCCCTCCAGTGTGACAGGAAGTCCCTGTGTTTGCTTCCCCTCCCCCTCCGACACTCCATTTCTGGCTCAATCCTGGTTCCTTTTCAGTTTCCTTTCTCCTCTTTGGTCCTCAGAAAGAAAAGTCCAGCTGTGCTGGGAAATACCAGGAGCCTAAATCACAGAGGAGGCGGGGAGGGATGAGGGAGGAGGAGGCAGTGTGGTGGGAGGGACGCCCCCTTCCACACCTCCAGCAAGGATCAGCCCGGGCAGCCACATCAGCCTGGGCTCTCTGACTGCGCTGCTCCTGGAGCTTGGACGCGGTTTTGCAGATGCCCGGGGGCTCCAAGGGCTGCAGAGCAACCCCAGAACCTCCCCTGGACCCCAAGTAATGAGTCCTCTGAAGCTGCCCAGGCTCAGGAGAGACCCGAGCAGCACCACCTCAGCCCTCCTGGGTGTTATGGGGCACAACTTAAGAACAGACCGATCACCACTGAGAAGTCCAAATTCGAGAGTCTATATTAAGCTGTCCGGCTGACTGTCTCACACAATGCCCTAAAAATGGCTTTTGGGAGAATAGCCCCGACCACAGTGTTGTAGGGGTTCTTATACCAAAAATCACATTAATCATAAGTGTCTGTTGCTATGATTCAAAATTACACATTAATATCATGAGATCATCAACAGAGGGGGAAGTGGGTCAGAATGACCCTTACCCAGGTACAAACTAAAGTAGGGTACTAACATCCACACAATCACTGTTCACATGGGAAATAGTTTAGGAGCAATAGGAATCAAAAGAGAGCAATTTTTCTTTACATAGAAATTATCATCCTGTATTGTTAAACATGTCACACTAAGTAACTTATGAAGGGCACAGAGGCAGGTGTTCCCATGGGAGAAGCTTATTTCCTACATTTCTGGAGTCTCAGAGCAGAATGGAGTCTGTTTAGTCATTTCCCTTAGAGTCTGGCCTGTGACACTCTCGTGGAGCCAGATCTGTCAGCCCATCACACTGGGCTGGAGCCCGGGTCTGCTTTGCATGCTGGGTCCTTTTCTCTTCTGTGCCTGGGACCTGGCTGCCTGCTTCTTCAAGGTGGCCCTGCAGCAGCGTTGACTCACTTCTAACGTGCTGCAAACACCTTAATTTTCCGAGGAGGCAAAGTCATCCACCTGTGCTGCAGTCACCTCAAGAGCCAGGGCCTGGGGCAGCAGTGTGCTTGTGGCCAGGGCCACAGGGAGATCAATCAAAGCACCCTCTCTTAGAGTGAGAGGAAGGTAGTTGCAGGCAGAACCTGGCCCTGGGGACAGAAGGCCACCCTCTGCATGTGTTGGGACACCCTGTGTCTCGGGTGCCCCCTGGGAGCCAGGCACCAGGGCACTGGTGCAGAAGGTCTGGCTCTGTCCGCCGTGTTTGAAGACCTCCGTGCTGTCCGTGCTGCTCACTGCAAGGAGAGTCCGCTTCCTCCCCAGGCTGCGCTCTCCTGACTGAGCCCCTCCTTCAGCCCCTCTGATCTCCTCCTGTCTCTGTCTCCACATCTTCCCACTCCCGTGGGGTTGAAGACTGAATTCTGACAATTTCTTTGTCATTAATGACTGTTATTAATTACTGTTATTATTCTTGCTTATTAATGACTGATGATATCAATTGATAATAAGATACTCCTATTGAACACCTGGGGCCCTATTGAACGCATTATCTTCTGCTGTTGTGATCCTGTTTTTATATTTTCACATTGCCCATTGGTCAACTGCTTCTGAAGTTTTTAGCTACCTAGTTAAACAGTGGTATCTATTTATCATCTATCTATCTATCTATCATCTAAGTATCTATCATCTATCTACAGATCTATCACCTATCATCTATCTATCATGTATGTATCATCCTAACATCTATCATCTATCATGTACATCTATCATCTATTAATCATCTATCATCTATCATATCATCTATATCTATCAATCATCTGTCATCTATCTATCGTCTATCTACCATCTATCTATCATCTATCTATATATCTATCATCTATCTAACATCTACTAGCATCTATATATCTATCTGTCATATATCATCTATCTACATATATATCATCTATCATCTACCTATAATCTATCTATCTATCATCTATCTATCTATCATCCATCAATCCAGGTCTCAGCACCTTCATCTTCTTGTTCCCCAAAGTTGTCATGGAAAGCGTATCTTCATACTCTCCAAAAAGGTTTGTATTTGCACAGACACACAAGTTCTGAAGAGAACCAGGTCTTTGCATCCTCCATGGGTGAAAGAGAGGACCTTATGTTGGGGGAGAAAACTCTTGGAGGTCCCTTTCCTGGGACCGTCCATTGCTCATGATATCCTAGATCACTGCCCATTATTCTAAGGGGGAAAAGAGAAGACAATAAAACAAAGCTTCCAATTAGGGCTCACCTTGGCCAGGAAGAGAGAATCTTCTCCAGCTTCTTATGCTTCTGTCTGAAAGCACACGGGCGTCCCTGTACCATAGACCATGGCGTCTTGTAACACCGGCTGGGTTGTAGACTGGGCCACCGACAAGGGCGCTGTCGACAAACATTAGACCCTTCCATGTTTGGTCTTTGTTTCAATTAACCTATGGATTAATTCTGCATCCTTATTGCTAAACAAACACGTCCGGAACTCACTGTTCTGGGTGTGGAGAGCTGGCTGTGTACCAGACTGCAAAGCCCCTGGTCTCCTGAGCACCGCCCCCTCAGGGGAAGAAGCCAGGCAGAGTACAGTACAAGGACGAAGATGCAGACCTGATACCCACTGGTGCCAGAGGGAAGAGGCAAGCCGAGGCTGGGCTGGCTGGTGAATCTCCACGGTGTGGAAAAAGAGGTTCCTTTGTGGGGGCTAAGGGGGCTGAGACCTGCATAAGAGGAAGAGAATTCCAGGCCCTAGATGGAGATGAAGGCTCAGAACTGAGATCACTCAAGAGGGGTGGGTCAGGCAGCGGGCCCGGGGAACTGTGTTGGGAGAGGCACTCAGGGACCTAGAGGGGCTGGGTTACCTATGGGAGAGACCGAGCAGTAAAGGATGGAAACAGGGAGGCGTGACTCGAGGGTCACATTGACCGACCAATGGAGAGGGAGCTGTGTGATCAAGGCAAAGGTCTGCAGATCAGCAGGTCTGAGGCCTTTGTTCTGGGAGGAGGTGGGGAGTCTCGCGAGTGGCTGTCGCGTACAGGGGAGGATGGACATAGTGCTAGTTTTGGAGGCAGAGTCCCAGGACTGCAGGTAAATTAGACACAGGGGTGAGGGAGGGAGCCCACGGTGTGACTCAGCTGTAAATGTAGAACTGGACGGTGAGTGGTCCTGCGCATGAGCTGGGAGTCTGGGGGAGGAGGAGCACTGGGTGGAGTGAGGAAGCAAGCATCATGGAACCTGGCGGTGGACCCGGTCACGTGGAGACGTCAAGTCTAGGACAGGTCAGGACAGGTATAGATTTGGGAGTCACTGGCACATAGACAGAATTCCAAACCATGGAGAAGTGAAATGACTTGAGGAGAAGGTGTTGACCAAGTTTCAACTACCTTGAGGCCAGAAAATTGAACAGGCTGCAGACATGGAGGCTAAGGATGGCCCTCCATGCGGCCAGTGAAGGAGAAGGAGGGCTGATCTGAGCTCAGTCAGCTGGGTGGAGGGAGGGTTTCCCAAAAGAGGGAGTGGTCAGCCGTACCTGCCACTGAGAAGAAAAGGTGAGGACCAGGAAGTGACTGTTCAAGGCTCGCGTGGTGGAGGGTGGGGACCTTGACCAGGGCAGGCTCTCTCTGTGGCAGGGAATATCCCAACGAATGAAAACACGTTGCTCCTGTCACTCTGCCTTCAGGGACCTAGTGTTCAAAAACATTTGTTTTTAAAAATGGTGGCAAAGTATATATCACATAAAATGTACCATTTTAATTGTTTTAAAGTTCATAGTTCAGTGGTATTAAGCACATTTCCACTACTGTATAACCATCACCACTGTCCTTCTCCAGAAACTGAAACTCTGCCCACTGAACACTAATCCCCAACCATCCTCCCTGCCAGCCCCTGGCACCTACTATCCAAATTTCTGTGTCTACGAGTTTGACTAATCCACCTCATGCGAGTGGAGTCCTGTGGGACTCGTCCTTATTTCACTTAGCCTAATGTCTTGGAGGTTCATCCATGTTGTAGCATGTTTCAGAATCTTCTTCCATTTTAAAGCCAAATGATATTGCATTTTATGTGTATCCTATATTTTATCTCTTCATTCATCCATGACACACTCTTGGGTTGCTTCCCCCTTTGGCTGTTGTGAGCAGTGCTGCTATAAACATGAAAATATCCCATTTTTCTTTTGTACCTAGCTCAGGTTTCTCTATTCCTATACATGAACTAGAGTGCATAGAAAATTTTCATTTAGGTTGCAGTATTGCTTTGGCTATACTGAGATCTAATAATGTATACCCTGTGACTTCAGTGATTGACTAAATATATACTAATAGTTAATATTTGTTGAGAACTTTAGCTTCTTTGACTTTGTTGCAGATGAGAAGACCAAAGCACTGACTATTAATAAGAAGTGGTACTAAACTGCTGTAGCAAAGTTAGTGTCCAGATAGATCTGTCCACTGGGTAGATAGTTTCAGGCATTCATAAGACACCTGTACTGAAAACAGGGGACAGCACTTGGGTTCATGGCAGAGTGAAGGGCACCCTGAGAATGCTGTACTCCAGGAGCATCTGCAGAAATGAGGCATCCCTCCCTCCGCTGCCATCACCTGGAAGCCTGGGTCTTTCTTCTGTTCTGTGGTCCTGTCTCCACCAGGGTCCCCCTCCCGCACCGTGCTCTGCACCTCCATGGTGGCAATGTGAATGTTGCACAGGACCACCACCCAGTTCAGGGTCTGCGGCCTCTGGACTACCTTCACCCGAGGCCATAGAAACACACAGGAAGAACACCCGCATCACCTGGTTCTCCACCAGCACACATGCGGTTGTACAGGAGCAATGGTGGCCCAGAGCAGAGCCCCTCAGGTTTGCTGGCCTGTCCCCTTCCTCTGGAAGGCCACCCCACTTTCCCTGCACTGCTTTCTGTGAATTTTCTCCCTACCTTTCAAACCTCTTGCTGGCATTTCCTCCTTCTGGAATGACCTCTGGTCCCTGCAGCCAGGGACCATGCCTCTTTCTCTCCAGATTTGGTCTGTGGATGCCTCGGAGATTCTGCATCGATAAGAAGGATTTGTGTACATCCTCCCCAGAAAGCCCAGAGGTTCCCTCAAGGATGTAGGTGACATCTGATTCATCTCAGTGTCCCCATGCAGAGCCCAGAACAATGCCCCCAACCACAGGTGTTTGGGACAACAGTGGTAGCTGCCCACTGCACATTCCTAGCAGTAGGTCCTCGAGTGTTGGACACTGATAACACCTCTACATGTGGATCCCTCACATTCATTATTTTTTACCTAAAAATTGTTCTTAGAAGAGGTCTAACTCATTCAAATTAGAGAAATCCTATAAAATTTCTTAGAATCTATCTGTGGGGAAGAGAGCAGTGTGGACCACATGGGAAGGGCTGGTGCCTTGGGGTGTGTTGTCTGTGTTTGGAACAGTTCACACACAGGCGCACTCAGGTCATGTCCCATGTAGCTGTCTTAAGTTGCGTGCAGAAGATAAAGAACTGCAGTCCTGTCCTGTTTGGGCTAGCACAAGCAGCCCCCACGGGAACTTTAGGCCCTGAGTCAATGAAACTGACAAAGGTCCCTAGAGGCCTCGGCAAGAAAAAACAACTGGGTCAACTTACAAGCAGCCTTCCTAAGCGGGTTTCACCATGGATGGCCTTAGGTTAAAGTCACTGTTTTCTTTGATCCTCCTCCCTCGGCCTCCCTCAAGTGACCCTCATGCTCATGTCTGCAGGTGGACAGTCCCCAGCACTCTCTGCCTCCGTCCTGCTGACACTTGGCATTGACCCTCTTGTGAGCTGCACTGGTCACAGGAGATGAGGAGGTCCTCAGACCTCTGTGGCCTCTACCTGCCGGATCCCAGTAGCAGACCCCACTCCCCACCTACGTCCTGATGACCACACATGTCCCCAGACCTTGCTGATGCCCCCTGGGGTAAAACAGACTTGCTCTAAACCGACTTAAGCCCACACTGTATAGTGTGGGGGTCCTGAGGGTGGTGACTGCTCAATACTCAAGGTCAGTGCCCACAGAGGGCCTCCCAGGTCATGCTGAGCACATGGCCCACCCAGCCCTGCCCCACAGAGCTGGAGGCTCCAGAGAGGCGACAGCAAGCCCTGCAAGATGTGCCGGGGGCTCCTGGGAGCTGCGGCAGGTATAGTCCTGTTTCACTCTGAGTCTGGGAACCTTGCCAGCTGAGGGTCTGGGCAGTTTCTGTATCTGAACTAGGAACAGGGGACTTGAGGGCAGGACCTCTTGCTCCAGAAGGGATCCTGTTGGAGACCCCCGGAGGCAGACGGCAGGGCTCTCGGGGAAAGCTGAGCCGGAAGCCCACCAAAGGGCCCTCTCATGCAGAGGTTTAGCCAGTGATGCTGTGGCCCAGGCTCCTGGCTGTAGATGTTCTCATGCGTACAGCTTCTTCCTGCCCTGGCTGAGCGGAGGGCTGGGCGCAAGCAGCAAGCTGTGGAGCCTCAGGAGGCCTGAGCAGGCCTCAGCACCTGGGGGGCAGGCTGCCACTGGAAAGGATGGCCTCCAGGGCTCTCGAAGGCACCGGCCACGGACGCCAGGGCAGAGGGTCTTTTTATGCTTCTGTTGCAAGAGACCAAGCACCACTCAGGGGGTTGCAGAGCTCAGGTTTAATTACCCTGGCGGACCTAGATGAGCTGTGTTCTGAAGTTCTGGGCCCCAAGCTGAGATTACAGGGAACTTTCATAGGAAATTTGACATCATTTCCTAACCATTACGACACTGGTGCGTTTCAGTTCTTGGCCTATGTGACCAAAGACCATGTGAGGGAAATTGATGATAAGTAGCTCACAGGTGCAGAACAGAGACAGTGAAACACTTTTGAGAGTTGTCACGAAGGGACCTTCACCCCGGGCAGCAGGAACTCCAGATGACTTGAGTTCACCTCCCTGAGAGCTCTATCTCCAAGAACCAAGCCTCAGAGGTCATAGTTCAGACAGCTGCGAACTGGCATAGCCATTCAGTGATGTGGCGACATTTTCTACAGAGTTCAGCAAGTTTCAAAGTATAGGAAGAATGACTCTTTTTACAAGCACCTGTCTGGTCTTGAAAGCCTGTCACATTTCAAGAGAGGAAGCTGGCCACCACAGGGCCCACACCACAGGGCTCTCCACATGCACACGTCACCCCTTTGGCCTCAGCTCCTCACTCCCCTGTGGGGTCCCACAGCAACAGCAAAAGTCCTAAAACTACAATCATCACCTGATCCCTGTTGCCCAAATAACCTCAGATCGCCCAGTTTCAAGGCTGAGGCCCCTGCTGGCTCTCTCGTGAGCTGCCATCGCTGGTGTGGCACGCCGTTGGACGTCACCACCCCCGGGGGTACAGTCTGGTTTCCACAGCTAATGCCGTCACAGACTTGGGACGGCCCACTACGGAATGCAGCCTGTTCTGCCCACCGTGCAGGGTGGCAATCATCCTACAGCAAGTTGGGCAAAAGAGGGAGTGTTTATTCACAAGGCAGCCAGCGTGAGGAGGTGGGAGATCCATGTGCCAAACCGGACTCTGGAGGACAGGGTTCAGGGACACTCGTGGGATGAGGAAGCAGGGTGATGGTCCGCACATGTGCAGTTCACAGGACACACGTTCAGAGAATGGCAGTGTTAGTGTGTCTGAGGGTGGTGGCCCTCTGGCATCAGTTCACCCATGGGGCACCCATGCAGGCCCAAAGGAAGGGTCAGCAGTTTCAACCATTACCCTGGTGACTCATGCCTCAGAGGCACCGGCTGTACCAGAGTTAACAGGCGTGCACTCCTGGCATGTGACCTCTACGTGACCTCTGACACTGGTGACAAGAGCAAGTGACAACAAGCTAAGCTGGGTGGCTTCTTGGGCTTCCTTTCCCTTGCCGTCACCTCGCCCACCTCGAGTCTGAGGGGGACCCTTCATCTTCCACCCAGTTGTTCCCAGAACCTCACAATCCAATATCGTCCACCTAAGAAGATACAAGGTGGTCCTGAGACTGCCCTGCAGTGACAGCAGACAACTTGACCCCTGTGCCACACCCACTGGTCAGCTACCATATTTGAATTCCTTCTTTCTCGTCTCAGGAGTGACTATCATCTCTTTCCCCAAACCTGGTCCTATTTGCCTCACCATAAGGAGGAGGATGGCTGTGTCACATGTTAAGTGTAACTGGGGTACAGCCTGGTCCGCCTGTGCCCTCGGGGATCACCTGCTCACGCCTCGTCCAAGGGGGCTCCTAAGCCTGGGTGCTATTGACTCGGGTGTAATGCCTGAGCTCACAGTGCCCTTTCTCTGCCAAGTTGGCAGGTTCCTTGATGGGCTTTCAGGAGACATGGTGTGCCAGTTGTCAGAATCAAAAATGGAGTCCCTTGTGCCAAGTCCTGATAAAAAAAATAAATAAATAAAGCCCAGAGGTTGGGAAGGAGGGGGCCTCGCGCACATGCGCCCAATGACAAGAGCTAATTGCTAAAGACCGCCAGGACCACAGCCTTGCACAAAGGCCACCGCCACCTAACCCAGAAAACACTCCTGCTAGGACATCTGCCCAGCTGCAGTTTCATTCTTGACTGACGCCACCTGTGCCCCTGAATGGCAGCCAAGAGTCACTGTGCCCAACGCCTACGGCACCCTCCTCGTTCTGCCTTTAGGAGCTCCGGGGCCTCGCTGTCTCTGTGTATCACTGCGGCGCTCTGCTGCTGTTGAACCAACGCCGTCACTCTCTGGAGGAGCACTCTGATTGCTCACAGGTGCAGGTGGTGGCCATCTCCCAGGTCCAACACCCCTGCTCTGCCCAGCAGTGTTGATGTTTCCATGGTCAGACTCAGGGGAGGCTGGTTGAGAAACCGCTTCCAAATCGTCGTGTGGCCCTTGACCTTCATGTCCCAGGGGGCCCGACAAAGTGGGTCCTGCCACGTGCAGACCAGGCTTTCCTGGTTCATCCTTTCCCCTCCCTTGGTCAGCCTCGGCTTCGCGGGGTCCACCGCCCCCGGGGTGTGGAGACATGAGTGGTGGTTGCTGCCTGGGCCTGGCCGGGTTGACCCCAGCTCTCCAAACTGCTCAGCTGCCCTCGTGGCCAGAGCCCCTTGAAGTACTCAGAGGAAAGTAACCTCACAGAAAAGGGACACCGCCCTGAGTGAGCCTTCAGTAGGGGACCTCTGCTGTGCTCCAGGTGGCCCTGGCTACAGGACCTGGGAGGACGTCCGTCTGCCACCTCCAGTCGCCCTGCCGGGGCTGGTCTGTAGGTATTACAGGCCCTTCACTTTCACATAGCTTGCGTCATGGAAACTGCCTACAACCTGACCTCCGAGAGGAAGCCACCCTGGAGAGCCCCAGGCAGGCAGGTTTCTGTCGTGCAGGTGGGTCCCTGGCCTGCAGGTGGGACCTACAAACAGGTGGTCTCTAGCATGTCGGCCTATCCCTGCCCTGCTGTGCTCTTCTACCTGGGGCTCTGGTGGCTGCTGGGACAGTAGCTGAGTTGATAGAGAAATCTGAAGAGTTTCCTGCAAAACAAATCCCCCCAGTTAACATCTTATGTAAGTAAAACTACAAAATATTTATAAATGTTGAGGGACATTCTTAAATGTCCTATTAGTTTTTTTTTGAATCACACTAAATGTATAGGTGAACTCAAAGAGAATTTGTATCTTCACAATGCTGAACCTCCAATTCAGTAAATGATGCTCTCCTGTTCCAGCGTGTGAACATGGCATGTTATTGAACCTCTTCCTGCTTCCCTTTCCAGTTTGAGTTGGCATTAAAGAAAGTCACAGGGTTGGCTTACGATTAGCTTTACGATTATAAAGTGCTTGGCTATATTGCTGGGCTCATTGGAAGTATCATGTGTTATGGTTAAAAATTTTTAAATATAAATTATAATTTGAAGTATTTTTTCCAGTTTGTCATGTCTTTTGACATTGATTGTATATATATATATGTATTGTGTGTGTGTGTATGTTTTGTAATTTTTTTCTTCAAGAAAAGAATACACATACACACATGCTCAAATCTGCTGAACAGCATCATGGATGTGTACCCATTAGAAAGGCGTCCCAACTCCATGTTTCTAAGGAAATGCCCCAAGCTTTCCTCTAATAAACTAATGACTGAAGGTCTGACCTTCAACTCTCTAGGCCATGGGGAAATGCTCATGTAAGCTGCTTTCCCTCTGCCGTTGGATGGTCCCCTGCTGTGTAAACTCCATTTACTGAATAGTCCTCTTTTGCTGTGGCTTGAGATGATCTTCGTCACATCCTGAATTGCTGTGTGTAACTTGGGATTCTTTCTGGGCTTCCTTTTTGTACTTTTATTTCTCTTCCATTGCTCCATTGCTCTGTCCAATCACTACCATGTTGTTTCAGATCAAATTTATTCTTGTTTTAATACCCATCATGACTACTTAAGTACATTTCCTTCTTTTTCAAAGTTTTCATCATAGTTATTCTTTTGTTTCCGTTTCCTTTTCTTTCTTTTTTTTTTTTTTTTTTTTTTTTTTTTTTTGGCATTATAGGTTCCTCCCAAAAGAACATGTTGGAATCTTTGTTGTGATCACATAAATTTATAAATTTATAGTTTAAGTTAGGGAGCCTCGACTGCTTTCCAATGTGAAATTATCCTATCTAAAAAGAGGAAATGTGTTTCCTTTGCTATTTTCTTCTTTTACACTTCTTAAGAACATTTTAAAGTTTCCTACATATTGATCTTCCTCATTTCTTACTAAATGTGTGTCTAGGTATTTATACTTTTTTGTTGTCATTGCAAATAAAGTCTTTTCTTCCATAAACTCTTCTAGTTATTGTTTGTGAATATGGAAGCTGATGATTTCTACTTACTAACTTTGTATCATGCTTTCCTGGTGAATTCCTTTGCTTGAGATTTGGGTATACAGGTATACAATTGTATCATGCACAAATAGTGATAGTATTTCTAATTTGAAACCTTTATTTTTTTTTCCTGTCTGATTGCATTGTCCAATAACTCAGGTATAGTGCTTAATAGTAATGGGCATTCTTATTTTGTTTCTAACTTTAAAAAATAATACTAGTGACTGAAAGAGACATAATTTATTATGCTGAAGAAGTATCCTCTATTCCAACTTTACTGGGAATGTTCATGAAAAAAATTTTTAATAATTTTGTTATATGCCTTTTCATTGTCCATGGAGGATAATATTATGCCTTATATTTAAGAACATGATAAGTTATACTTTTAAGTATATTGAATAATATTTTCTCTGGAATAATCTGTTTGCTCATGGTGTCTTTTAATGTGCTTCAATTATGTTTGCTCATGTTTTAGTTCTCATTCTTCTAACTATATTTGCAAATTTAGTGGGTCTATAGTTTCTTTTTCTGGGCAGTCTTTGGAGTGTTGCTGTCAATGTTGTGCTCACTTCACAAAAAGAGTTTGAATATTAACCTTTTCTCCCAGACTTTAGGTATGGAGTTGTCTACTCTAAAAATCTGTAGAATTCCTTCCAGAAACTCTCTGGTCCTAGTGTTTTGGGGAGGCAATGCCTTGACAACTTTCTCTATTTCTTCTCTGGAAATAATCGGTTTTGATTTTCTACCTCTACTAGGTCAGTTTTGATAAAACACATTTCCTTATAAAAATTTCCATCTCATTTTGTAAGCAAAACATTCTTATGACTTTTCGAAAGTGTTTTTGTAGTTATTTTTCTGAGATTGGGTTATATATTTTTTCTCCTATACTCCTTCATATCAGATTAGCTCATGACTTGTCTTTCATGGTTATTTTAAGGATTTCCTTTTCTAAAGGTTTAATTTATTCTAACATTTACTGCTATTATAAATTTCTATTTTTATTTTTATTGATTTCTCCCTTTAGCTTTCCTTTAGTTTCTTTTTGATTGATGTCTCATTAATTTTCATTCTCTTTCATGTACATAAACATTCATGGCAATATATGTTCCTCTGAGCACTGATTTAATTGTATCTCATACATTCTGACATGTTGTGTCTCATTATTTTCTAGAAATGCTCTAAGTTTTCGGTTAATTTCTTCTTTCACCAAAGAGAAGTTTATGGGAGATTTTTGAAGTTTTCCAGTAACAGTGGTTGTTTGCTAACAGGTTCATCTCTTTTCCTGATTTTGATTGCGGCTGCAACATGTCCAGTATTTGAAACTGTAGATTTTCTCCGTGGCTTACCATGGCCAGGTGACATGGTCTGTGGGTGCTTGAAAGGTGTGTCCTTCCCTTCATCACAGCCTGCTATTTCTTCCTGTCTACCCTGATCCTGTTTCACAGTGAGTCTTGATGGATGGTGGCCCCAGCTGCCCACGGCTTGGCTGGCTGGAAACCAGTCATTCTGACCTTCTCCCTGTCGTCCTTTGTTCCTATCACATTTGTCCTTAATCCTTTCGATTCTACTTCCTCAACTGCTCAAAGCTTTCCGCTTTCATTAGGATTGCTCTACTAATCCGTCTTTTGAACTCTAGAGTTGGTTTCCTTATTTACCTCCTGATTCAGTCTCTCCCACCTCAATGCCACCTTCTCCATGGACTGGGCCTCTTCCTTCCTCAGCACTTTCCATGGCTCCCTGAGCCTGCAGGAAAAAGTCCAGATTCAAGTGCTCCGGACCACCAGTCTGACCTGCATCTACCGCTCCCACTTGGCACCTGCTACCCTCCTATCTCCAGGAATCCAGGCCCGTACCTAGAGTCAGGGATAATAACCAAGTAATCACTGGCACGCCGCACTCGGATCAACCAGAGCAAATGTGGCTATTACAGCTTCTGTGGGTGGCCTTGCTGGCCCCTCCTAGACCGTTACAGGTGTTCCACGGACAAGAACCAATGTGTGAAGCGTGGAGGGAGGCGATTCAGTCTACACTCCTCTCTGGGCAGAGCTGGTGCTAAGCCACACCTCCACGGTGATGACTTGCCCTGGGTACAGGCATTAAAGAGCAGACCCCCAGCTCCTCCAGCGACCATTACAATGTCTAATCGGTGTTTTGACCAGTGTTGGAGCCCCACTCCTCTCGTGTGCTCTCTCTCCCGTTGTCTCTGCACTGTTGCTTTCCTTAGATACTGGGACAACTGGGCTGGGCAGCTTGAGCTGACAGCATCCCTGAGTGGGAGCTCCACCCAGGTCGCAGTGACTCCCGTGCTTTTCCAGGAAGGATGACCAGACTGGTTCAGCTTATATTAATATTGCCATTTGATAAGTCCTTGATAATTTTGGAGGCATCTATGTATTCTATTTGCAAGACTAGTTTTTTTTTTTTTTTCTCCTTGGTATCACGTAATGTGTGAACTATTGCTTCATTTCCTTGGCCCATTTCTGCATAGGGTTCAAGTTTTCTTTGCTGTGTTACTTTGGTAAGTTTTTCAGGTGTTCAGGGCTCTGATCACCCTGGGCTCTGTGTGTGAGAGGGAGGACAGTCACATAGAAATGTCCACCCCTGGCTGGAGCACTAAATCACCCACTGGAAGAAGATCATATTCTCCAATCAGTGGCTAACCCCTGGCATGGATTCCTCCACTTGAAACCTAGGGAATCCCCAGATAGGGTAAAAGATAAAACTCCAAAATGTGTGGGTCAGGAAACTTGCCAATCACACTTAGCAGGGGGACACGGGGCTAGAACAGCGGCTTTCTGATTTTTTGCCTGGGTTCTTGCTCACCTGCCCACGGGTAGCTTCCTCTATTGGCCCCAGGACTTCCTAGATGGATTTTGTTAAAATGCACATTTTGATTCTCTAGATCTGGGGCCATACTTTCTTTACTTTTTTGGATTTTTTTTTTTTCCTTTTAGTACTGGAGATTAGACCTGGGGGAAGTGGGGACTCTACCACTGAGCTATATCTCTTGCCTATTTTATTTTGAGACAAGGTCTTGCAAAGCTGTCCAGGTTAGCCTTGAACTTGTGAGCCTCCTGCCTCAGCCTCCTGAGTTGCTGGGATTGCAGATGTACAGTACCGTGCCTGGTTTGGGACAAGTCTTTCTGACAAGCCCCCAGGAGACAATGCTGCTGAGCCATGGGCCCTCTGTAGCAAATTCTGTCACCAGAGAAGTGTCCCTGGAAGATGGTCCGAGGAGTTCCAGGGGTGGGAGGTGACTCACGTCAGCACTAGTGGAGTCCTTGACATACAAGAGAGAAAAGAACTTCAGCAAGCACCAAAGACATGGAGATGATCTATTCAGGAAAAGAGAGACATATTCAAGCGAGAATGTGGGCTTTTTAAGGGACAGTTGCCTTGGGGTAAGGGAAGGAAGGTGTGTTCCAGCAAGAATGCGACCATCTCAAGAGTGAGACACTTGGTTTCCCAGCTCTTCTTCTGAAGCAGCTTGGCAAGGGCTGAACATGGGATGGTATACAGGGATGACATCAGTCCAGTGCTCACGGACAGTTTATGGTGATCCGATCATTCTCACGATCCTTGGGCTGATGTTGTCTCCGTTACCTGAGGAGCAGATAATATCAGAAAGTCCCCCAAACTACAGGTTTCTTAAAGTCTCATATGTCCCTTTGCTGCACCTATTTGTTGGTGGGCTAAGTGACTGAGTTCAAGGTACTTACCATAAGAGTGATTTTTTGGTAACTTTAAGATTTATAGATTTCCTAGAATTTGGAAGGGACAGACCTGGGAGAAGAACTGAGAGAGAGTGACTGGCCTCTGAAAGTGTGTGGAATTTTGAATCAAAATAATTCTGCATCCTTCCTTTCTATCTCCTTTCTGTTTTTTCCTTCTCTCCTCTCTCAGGTCTAGGCTGCCTGCCCTTCCCCAGCCTGCCCCTCACTGACCACCATACCCAGTCACCATCCCTCCTCCTTCAGGCTGGCCAGGCCTCACTTCAACCTGGGAGACCTCTCAGTTTCTGAAGTAGGAAGAAAATCTCCACCAGGCTTGGGTCCCGGCCCACCTGCACCCTCCTGGGAAGCAGGCAGTGGGTATGGTGGCCACTGTCCACCAGGATCCAACATGGTGACTGGCTCCTGGAAGGAAAACTGACTGGCTGCTTGTCTGTGTCCCCTGTGTTTTCTGCAGCTTTGTTAAACGTTTCCAGTCCCCAGAGAGTAACAATTTAGATGTATTCTGTGTGTGCGCACCTGCGCCTTGAGATCTTTCTCTGTACCACACGCTCAGCCAAAGCAGTCGACTTCCTTCTTGGAGAGCTGCCATTCTCCCCATCAAAGCTCCGACGCTGCCAGGCCCTGCAGAGCATCTGCCCCACCTCCTCCTCTGCACTAGCAGGAAGGGCACTTGGAATGACCCTTCCTGACCCTCCGGAAGGAAGGCCCTGCCTCCATCCTTCCCGAGGGTGTCTCTCTCAGGATTCCTGATGCGGGACCCAACGCACATGTCCGTAAAGTGTGTTTCCTGCAACCTTCAAAAGGGGCCAGGGTGCCGAGTCTCAGACCTGCTCCTCCTGGGCTCCCAGGGAGCAGTTCTCTGCCCTGGCAGGGGTACACTCAGACCACGCTCCCTGTAACATGGAATGTGGACACCCAGCTCCTATGACCATGGGCAGTTCACGTGACAGTTACACTGCTGCTTACTTTTCCCAGTGCTCAGCGATCTGGCAGATGGTCGGTACTCAGCAAGAACTCTTTCATCGAACATGTGAATGAATGAACAAATCGAGGAATGAATGAACGCGTCTGTCTGATAGGATGAACTCTCAGAGAAAAAGGTGTTCATGCGAGCAGTGTTCAGAGTCTTCGAAAGAGAGAGAATGATCCAGTCACAGCAACAGCCCCCAGGAATGGGAACTCCTCTTGGCCTTCACTGGAGGAGCTCCAGGCACTTGCAAAAGCAGGTGGATTTGCGGTGAGTCAAACTGTCTGCCACCACCTGCTTCCTGGTGAGACCGGTTCTGGAGCCCCCTCAGCCTTCCCAGGGGATATCAAAGTTGACCTTAAGAGCAGGAAGTCACAGGACAGCAGGGTGGGGGACGTGGTGGACATGGACCGTGGCACTGGGGGGCTGAACTTGGTGGCCCTGGACACTGGAGTCAGCCAGCACCTCCCCTGCCCAGGTCCCTTGTCCCTTCTCTGCCTCGCCTGTCTCCACACCTTTCACTGCATGACTTGCTTGTGGCCTGCAGTGCAGTCCCCTCTCCTGGCTCCATGTGCCATGAGGACAGGATCTGTGGCTCTGAACCCCCAGGGCCCAGGGCAGGCCTGGACCATACTCTGCTCCATAGTCTGTGGAGTGGCTGAGTGAACGAGCACACCAGCAAGCAGGTAGGAATCTGGTTTATGGGAATGGTGACCAAAGAAGCCCCCTCTGGAGACTGTGGCTGATCTGTCTGACCTATATTTCTGTGTCACCCATATGTCACCAGGGCAGCCCCTGTTCACACAGCAGGAGCATGGCCAGCATGAGAGCAGGAGGGGGCGAAGAGCTGTCTCTGTGACAGCAGCCGGCTAGCTCGCCCCACTCACTGACCAGCCAGGGGCGGAGCCGCGGAGGGGGCGGGGCCACGATGGGGCGGGGGCGCTGCGGAGGGCGTGGCCGCGACTGGGGCGGGGGCGCCGCGAGGGCGTGGCCGGCGGGAGGCGCAGCGGCCCGAAGCGCATGGCTGGGACCAGGCGGCGCCAGCTTCCCCCAGCGCGCGGGGCAGGGAGGCGCGCACGAGGTGAGCCGACGCCGGGAGTGGGGTGCTGGATATGGGGTGGAGTGGGGTGGGGTGGGGGGTGGGGTGGGGGGCGGGGTGGGGCGGGATGGGGTTTGAGGAGGGTGAGGCGCGTGCGGTGGGGACAGGGTGGAGCGTGGGGGGATGAGCTGGGATATGGCGGGGGCGGGATGGGGTGCGAGGAGTATGGTGGGGTGAGGGGCTGTGGGGACTGGGCGAGCTGCGAGGGGTCTATCCGCGGGTGCGCGGCACCTCAGGCTGAGACCCCCAAAGAGGCAGCGATCCGAGCAACCCTCGTGGGACGCCAGTCCTGCTTCAGGCCCTTCGGATTCTCACCCCGCGGATGACCAGACCCTTGCCACTCAGCACCCATCCTAGAGGGCCCAGGATAGCGCCCCGGTTGAAGCCCTGGCCCAAGACCTGCTTTGACACCTTGGAGTAGACCCCGACTCCAGCTGAGTGACAGAGGCCCATGTTCTTGGGAGAGGATCCAAGAACCTTCCACAGGGAAGGGGTGAGCTTCTGGAGGTTGGATCCCTGTGCTTTCCCCTGAAAGCATTGGATGGCATCTCAGGTTTTCATCTGGAGCCACTGGAAGGGCTCCCTGGGAGCAGGTGGAGAACATTTGGAGAGAAGTGACAGGTGGGGAGACCTGTTATGTGGTTAAGGTGTACCAGTTGAGGCAGGGGCTGTCAAAACAGAGGGACAGTGAATGTGAGAAGCTGGTGGGATCAGTGCAGCCTGGCGGCCCAGCCTGGGTTCAGGAGTGGGGCTCAGGTGGCTCCAGGTGAGGTGGACTCTGTGACCTCCACAGCAGTACGTTTTCCTCCGTTCGTGCATTCAGTTCTCTGACATTTTGGGAAGAAGTGTGTTAAAAAGTATGAGTTTCCCAGCCAGAGTTGATGGAACTGAGGTCCCCTGGGACCCTACCCCAGGCAGGGCAGGCCTCTGCAGGCTAAACACCAAGATGGGTACTTTCAAATACCTTAAAGGGCAACAGAAAGAAAATGGGGCTGGTGTTGGGTGCCCGTGGGGTCCAGGCAGGATCTGGGGTCAGCAGAGGTAGCAGCAGCCCCGCGTGGGAACCACATTGAGGTCCAGCGGTACTTTTTCATTTCCTCCATTCAGACTTTTTAGACTCCTACACATATTGTCAGGATCTTTTTTGTTTTGTTTTTCAAAAGATTGACCTACAAGAAACATAGCCCTCTCCTCTAGCTACTTAGGAGACTGAGGCAGGAGGATTGCAAGTTCAAGGCCAGCTTGGGCAACTCAGCAAGAATGTCTCAAAATTAAAAAATGAAAAGGTCTAGGGTTGGGTTCAATCCCCAGCCCTGCAAACTAATTTTAATAGTGACCATTCATGGCTGCTGTCTTCATCCAGCATTGTTCTAGGTCTTTCCCTCTGACTCTCAGTCAGCACAGCCATTCTCTGCCCTCCGAGGTGGACATCATTCCTTATCCACAGAAGCCAGGCTCAGAGAATTACACTGCTGGCCCCAGATCAGGAGCTGCTGAGGGGCAGGACTGGAAGTCTGGGCCTGCCTCCAGCTTCCTGTTCCACCTCCTCATAGCCTCACAAGGATGGCTTGTGAAGAGTGAAGGCCAGCAGCAGGAGGCAGGAGTGTACTGTTGGCATTCTGCTGATGATTTTGGTCTTTTCACGTGTCTGGTGTCCCAGACAAGGTGCAGCCCAGCAGTGAAGGTCCTCAGCTCACAGGAGGGTGAAGACAAGGAGGAAGAGAAGACACAGACTCTGGGAGGTCAACAGAAACACGGACCCTTCCTTGTCCATTGAGGAACTGGTGACCTGATTTGGATTCAGCTTCATGAGAGGAGACATGGAGTGCACTTCCTGGACCTGGAACACTCATACAGGGTCAGCTGAATGGCCTTGGGTTACTAAGAAACCTGTGCACACCATTTGCCTAAATGGTAACAGTGGGTGCTGCTCGGGGAGAGTAGCACGTCAGCCTCCTGCAGGTCTAGCCACATACATGATCTGGTCGGTATACTGCAGTCCCCATGGATGTCCTGCTCTTGACCAAAACATCTTTTCCAGTTTCCAAATGGACGACGGGTGTTCAGCTTCCTCTTGGAGTCGTGCCCTCACTTCTGTGACAGTCAGGTTCATGACAGTTGGTGCCATCCTCCCCAGATGAGTCATCCCGTATGCGACGGCCTCTTCCATGCCCAGCTTGGATGCTACATCAGTTCTGTTTGGATTAAGCTTCTTCTAGTCCCACCTCACTGGCCACGAGCAACACTGAGAATGCACACAAGAGCCTTCTGAATGGTAGGATGTACACAACTCCAGTAGCGAGGAGTCAGAACAGTCAAACATATGTATTCTCCCCAAACGACAAGCGTCCATTCCTGGGTAGATTTCCACAGCTCAGGGCACGACCCAGTACTTGGTTTCTGCAGATGACTCTTTCCTGATGAAAGCCTCAGAGTCATCATGGATTTTCTGCACAGATAACACCAGCACTTTCAGGAGACTTGCAGGAAATGGTCTGCAAATAGCAGCCTGGCCACCAAAGCAGACAGGACAAGACTAGAAGCTTCAGCACGCTGCTTAGGCCCGCCAGACTCCCCTGAGAGCCGCATCTGTGTCCACGTGCTGTATCGTCAGACATAGAGACTTGGCATCTGCATTACCTTCTGGCCACCCAGGTTGCTCCCCAGAACAAAGCAGGTAGCCCCAAATGGCAGCTGTCCCTCTTCCAGCCAAAAGAAGGACAGAACAGCTGAGTTTAAACCGGCAGTCCACCTTCGCCAGCTGCGTCTGGGCCTGTTGCCCCAGAGATTTCTAGGGTAGGTCTGGGCTTCCTGCCAAGCCAAGAGCACAGGCACCTGGGTGCCCCTCCGCCAGTGATGCTGTAAGAAAGCTGCTGACAGTGATGGCTGGGGAGGAGTGGCGGTGTGTACCCAGCCTTCCCAGCCTCAGGTTCCTGCTTTCCTTACCCCAGAGCCCTGGTCTCTTCCCTGCCTTGCAACTGTCCCTGGCTCTTCATTACCGTGCTTACAGAGGGAACCTCCTCTCCAGCCCCTAGGGTTGCCAGTGCCTCTCTCTGCCCCACATGACCCCTGCCGAGGCCTTTGGGATCCCTGCCTGTGCTCTACTCCACAGGTATTGTGTGATCTGAAGTTTGAGCCTCCATGGGGACCCGGGCACTGTCCTGTTCATGTGTGCTTCTGGGGCTCACACGGTGCATGGTGTCTAGTCGGTGCTTGCTCAGACTTTGGCCTGTTGAATTGAACAAGGACCTATATCTTCTACTGAGCTCCTCCTTCAGGGATTCTGGGTCCCCAGAAGATGGACATGCACTACCTCCAAGATGGAGCAAGCTCTGAAGAATCAGCCCTTCCCACATCTGTTCCCAGCATGCACCCAGAGACTTGCTTTCCTTGTGTCTGATGGCGTAGACGGGTGCTCAGAGCCTCAGAGCACAGGGGAGCAGATGAAAGTATCAACATTAGAGTCTCCTAGCTGTGCCGGCCTGTTCCACGCGTCATCTCTTGTAGTCTTAGCTATTTTGAAAAAGACAGTATTCCCATTCCACACATTAAAAAAAAAAAAGAATGCAAAAAACAAAAACTAGTTTCAAGAGTGTTAAACTTGTTGTTCCAGGTCCATAGTGTGGCATGGAACCTGGAGCGAAACCTGGTGTCTGCCTCCAGAGGGCTTCTGGGTGCCTCTGGTCGTCAGGACGTCTGCTCGTGTTCCTGTGGGACAGTGTGAACCCTATTCTCCCGCTGGACCTCGGGGTCCTCGACACATGAGTGGCCGAGTCTGGTGAGCTTTGTGCACGCGTGCTCAGTTCCGTTCTGGTTCTGCCTGCTGATGCTCATGGCACTAGAGGTTAAAAGTGAGAAATTTTTTAAAAACGTGTTAATTTATTTTAAAAGAGCAATAATATGCCCATTGGATGTTGATGGCACTATTTTTATGAGAAACGATTTTATTTTCCAAAACAAAATACCCAGTGAGAGGATCGGCACTGCCTGCCGTTTCTGCATCTCTTTACGCTTCAGTAGGATGGGGTTCTCCTGCCTGCTTGCAGCAAGCCTGCTGCATGCTGCTTAGGTTGAAGGTGTGGAGATGGTGGCCTCACCTGACCCGTGGTAGGACAGGGAGGCACACCTGTGTGGTCTTCTCAGATAGCTGTGGCTTTCTTTGCTACTCCACCAAAACTTGTCAAGTGTGTTACGATTCAGGTGCGAGGTGTCCCCCAAAAGCTCATGTATGAGACAATGCAAGAAGGTTTACAGCCGGGTGTGGTGGTGCACGCCTGTAATCCCAGCAGCCTGGGAGGCTGAGGCAGGAGGAATCCAAGTTCAAAGCGGCCTCAGCAACTTAGCAAGGCACTAAGCAACTCAGTGAGACCCCGTCTCTAATAAAATATAAAAAAAGGGCTGGGGATGTGGTTAAGTGCCCCTGGGTTTTCAAATTCCAGTACCAAAAAACAAAACAAAACAAAACAAAAACAAGAAAGAAAGAAAGAAAAAGAAAAGTTCTGGAGTAGAAATGATTGGGGTGATTGGGTTATGGAGCTTTAACCCAACCAGTGACTTAGTGTCATGACAGGATTAAGTGAGTGGTAGCTGAAGGCGGGTAGGGTGTGGCAGGAGGAAGTGGGCATTGGGGGTGTGGCTTTGGGGTTGTATATTTGGTGTCTGGAGAGTGGAGACCTCTCTTTCTCTCTCTGTTCCTGATCACCATGTGAGCTGATTCCCTCTGCTCCACTCTTCCACCATGAGCCCCGAGGAACGGAGCCTGCTGTCTATGGACGGAAACCTCTGAAGCTGTGAGCCCTCAAATAAACTTGACCTCCTCTGTGGTTATTCTGGTCGGGTCTTTAGTCACAGCAGCAAAAAGGCTGACTAAAACCAAGTGATAGTTCACTTAAGATTCGTCTTAGCGTAGAGTCTGAACATGAATTTGCACTTTGTCCATTAAGTGTGTTGTTATACCTGGCACGTCGTGGGAGGGTTTTGGCCCTGCACAGTTCCATACTGTGACCCACCATCCGGAAAATGAAGGCCACTGAGTCATCAGACCTGCCTGGCGTCCACAGAAACTCCCTGCCAACCCTGCCAGGAGGCTGGAAGGGAGCTGCCTCGGAGCTCCTGGGGGCCCTGGAGGAGCACACGGGGGCGCAGCTGTCCGCAGGTGAAGGGTGGTCCTGAGGGCACCGCCGGGAGGGGCTCAGCACGGTCCCCAGAATTTAGAAGAAGAGCCCGTAAAGTTCAGCACGTACCAGTGAGGAAAGCACAGGAAGACCCGGCACAGGACAGCGCAGCAGAAACTGTGTGTGTGTGTGCGTGATGTCTGCACTCACTGTCCTGGGAAGTGTGTGTGTGTGTGTGTGTGTGCGTGATGTCTGCACTCACTGTCCTGGGAAGTGTGTGTGTGTGTGGTGTCTGCACTCACTGTCCTGGGAAGTGTGTGTGTGTGTGTGTGTGTGTGTGTGTGTGATGTCTGCACTCACTGTCCTGGGAAATGTGTGTGTGTGTGTGTGATGTCTGCACTCACTGTCCTGGGAAGTGTGTGTGTGTGTGTGTGTGTGTGTGTGTGTGGTGTCTGCACTCACTGTCCTGGGAAGTGTGTGTGTGTGTGTGTGTGATGTCTGCACTCATTGTCCTGGGAAGTGTGTGTGTGTGTGTGTGTGTGTGATGTCTGCACTCACTGTCCTGGGAAGTGTGTGTGTGTGTGTGTGTGTGTGTGATGTCTGCACTCACTGTCCTGGGAAGTGTGTGTGTGTGTGTGTGTGTGTGTGTGTGTGTGATGTCTGCACTCATTGTCCTGGGAAGTGTGTGTGTGTGTGTGTGTGTGTGTGGTGTCTGCACTCACTGTCCTGGGAAGTGTGTGTGTGTGTGTGTGTGTGTGGTGTCTGCACTCACTGTCCTGGGAAGTGTGTGTGTGTGTGTGTGTGTGTGTGTGTGGTGTCTGCACTCACTGTCCTGGGAAGTGTGTGTGTGTGTGTGTGTGATGTCTGCACTCATTGTCCTGGGAAGTGTGTGTGTGTGTGTGTGTGTGTGATGTCTGCACTCACTGTCCTGGGAAGTGTGTGTGTGTGTGTGTGTGTGTGTGATGTCTGCACTCACTGTCCTGGGAAGTGTGTGTGTGTGTGTGTGTGTGTGTGTGTGTGATGTCTGCACTCACTGTCCTGGGAAGTGTGTGTGTGTGTGTGTGTGTGTGTGTGTGTGATGTCTGCACTCACTGTCCTGGGAAAAGTGTGTGTGTGTGTGTGTGTGTGTGTGTGTGATGTCTGCACTCACTGTCCTGGGAAGTGTGTGTGTGTGTGTGTGTGTGTGGTGTCTGCACTCACTGTCCTGGGAAGTGTGTGTGTGTGTGTGTGTGTGTGTGTGTGTGGTGTCTGCACTCACTGTCCTGGGAAGCGTGTGTGTGTGTGTGTGTGTGTGTGATGTCTGCACTCACTGTCCTGGGAAGTGTGTGTGTGTGTGTGTGTGTGTGTGTGTGATGTCTGCACTCACTGTCCTGGGAAGTGTGTGTGTGTGTGTGTGTGTGTGTGATGTCTGCACTCACTGTCCTGGGAAGTGTGTGTGTGTGTGTGGTGTCTGCACTCACTGTCCTGGGAAGTGTGTGTGTGTGTGTGTGTGTGATGTCTGCACTCACTGTCCTGGGAAGTGTGTGTGTGTGTGTGTGTGTGTGTGATGTCTGCACTCACTGTCCTGGGAAGTGTGTGTGTGTGTGTGTGTGTGTGTGTGGTGTCTGCACTCACTGTCCTGGGAAGTGTGTGTGTGTGTGTGTGTGTGTGTGTGTGTGTGGTGTCTACACTCACTGTCCTGGGGAGTGTGTGTGTGTGTATCTGTGTGTGTGTGTGATGTCTACACTCACTGTCCTGGGAAATTATGTGTGTGTGTGTGTGGTGTCTGCACTCACTGTCCTGGGAAGTGTGTGTGTGTGTGTGTGTGTGTGTGTGGTGTCTGCACTCACTGTCCTGGGAAGTGTGTGTGTGTGTGTGTGTGTGTGTGTGTGGTGTCTGCACTCACTGTCCTGGGAAGTGTGTGTGTGTGTGTGTGTGTGTGTGTGTGATGTCTGCACTCACTGTCCTGGGAAGTGTGTGTGTGTGTGTGTGTGTGTGATGTCTGCACTCACTGTCCTGGGAAGTGTGTGTGTGTGTGTGTGTGTGTGTGTGTGTGTGGTTCTACACTCACTGTCCTGGGAAGTGTGTGTGTGTGTGTGTGTGTGTGTGGTGTCTGCACTCACTGTCCTGGGAAGTGTGTGTGTGTGTGTGTGTGTGTGTGTGGTGTCTGCACTCACTGTCCTGGGAAGTGTGTGTGTGTGTGTGTGTGTGTGTGATGTCTGCACTCACTGTCCTGGGAAGTGTGTGTGTGTGTGTGGTGTCTGCACTCACTGTCCTGGGGAGTGTGTGTGTGTGTGTGTGTGTGTGTGGTGTGTCCACTCACTGTCCTGGGGAGTGTGTTTGTGTGTGTGTATGTGTGTGCTATCTATACTCACTGTCTTGGGAAGTGTGTGTATGTCTGTGTGTGGTGTCTACACTCACTGTCCTGGGAAATTATGTGTGTGTGTATGTGTGTTATGTCTACACTCACTGTCCTGGGGAGTGTGTGTGTGTGTGTGTGATGTCTACACTCACTGTCCTGGGGAGTGTGTGTGTGTGTGTGTGTGTGTGTATGTGTGTGCTATCTACACTCATTGTCTTGGGAAGTGTGTGTATGTGTGTGTGTGGTGTCTACACTCACTGTCCTGGGAAGTGTGTGTGTGTGATGTCTGCACTCACTGTCCTGGGAAGTGTGTGTGTGTGTGTGTGTGTGATGTCTGCACTCACTGTCCTGGGAAGTGTGTGTGTGTATGTGTGTGTGGTGTCTACACTCACTGTCCTGGGAAGTGTGTGTGGTATCTACACTCACTGTCCTGGGAAATGTGTGTGTGTGTGTGTGTGTGAGAGATATCTACACTCACTGTCTTGGGGAGTGTGTGTGTGTGTGTGTGTGTGTGTGTGTGTGTGATGTCTGCACTCACTGTCCTGGGAAATGTGTGTGTGTGTGTGTGTGTGAGAGATATCTACACTCACTGTCTTGGGGAGTGTGTGTGTTTGTGTGTGTGTGTGTGTGGTGTCTACACTCACTGTCCTGGGGTGTGTGTGTGTGTGTGTGTGAGAGATATCTACACTCACTGTCTTGGGGAGTGTGTGTGTTTGTGTGTGTGTGTGTGTGTGGTGTCTACACTCACTGTCCTGGGGTGTGTGTATGATGTGTACACTCACTGTCTTGGGGAGTGTGTGTGTGTGTGTGTGTGTGTGTGATGTCTGCACTCACTGTCCTGGGGTGTGTGTGTGTGTGTGTGTGTGTGTGTGGCGTCTGCACTCACTGTCCTGGGAAGGGGAGCAGCTTGTGTCCCCACGTCACAGAGACACAGCAGGCCGAGGTTGTGTGGACCATCCTTCGTGAGCTGAGCTTGCCGTGGGATGGACAGAGAAGAGCCGAGCGGGGAGACCTTCTGGCCCGGCAGGAAGTGCATCTAGGTTGAGGTGGGGCTGCTTCTCTGCCCTGCGGAGGGGAGGCAGCCGCAGGGGCGCCAGCCAGGGCTGAGACAGGCCTCCAGGGCGGCCTGGGTCTGCGATGTGCGTGAACTGGGCGCCCTGAGCTGTAAGGGGCCCTGACCGTGAGGCTGAGCTGCTTTAACGCAGTGAACACTTCTCCCAGTGTGTGAAGGAGATGTCTAAGTGACTCTCCAGAAGTCTGGCCAGTAGGCAGCTCTCGGGCTGCTGGCGAGGGAGGGAAGTGGTTCCCCTGCTCTGGAGGACTGTGGGAAACACGAATTAAAATTCAGGGTGCACATGCACTCGGATCCAGCCATTCACTTCTTGGGGTTTATTCTGCATCTACCCCGGGTTTCTGGCAAGGTGATGCACAAAGGTGTTCACTGCAGCGTGGTTTACGTTGCAGAAGACAACATAGCAAATCCATCTCCGTGAGGCTGTTTAAAGAAATCGGGGTGCATAACAGTAGAATGCGGGAGGCGAGAAGACCAGGAGAAGTCCGTGTGCTTCACGGGGTGCCGCACACTGGTGCGAAGGTTGGTGTAATGCTCCTCCTGGGCAGAAGGCTGAGGGCAGTGGATGTGGGCTGCAGGCACAGGCAGCTGAGTGCACCAAGGACCCTGGCCGTGTCTGGGGAGGGAACTCTGGGCTGGGCCTGGGACCTGGCAGGGGGACCACTTGTTGAATCTGCTGAAATAGGCTTGCGGGAGCAAGGAGCGCCTGGAAGAAAAGAGCTTTACAGACAGCCAGGGCCCGGGAGCCGGCGGAGCGGGAAGGAGCAGCAGCACATGGTTCTTCGGGGCCCTGCTACAGTCTGCGCCGTAAATGTGCCCCAGAGGCCACTTGTGCAGGGCCTGGTGGCCAGGCTAGGGCACTGTTGGGACGCGGTGGGTCCTTTAGGAGGTGGGACCTAGCAGGAGAAAGGTCACTGGGGACGTGCCCTGGAGGGGGTTGGGGACTCGAGTCCTCCTCTCACTTCCCAGCCACCAGGAGGTGAGCAGCCTCCCCTGCCATATGTGCCCACCCTGATGTTCTCCCTCACCACAGGCCCAAGAAGCAGTGGGCCGGCTGACCGTGGACTGAGCCCGGAGGCCACGAACCAGAGCAAGCCTTTTCTCCATGAGTTGACTGTGTCCAGCGTTCGTCACAGTGATAAGAAACCGACACGTGTACCTTTATTTTTTTCATTTTAAAAACGTTATGGATTTATAGTGTGCTCTGGGAGGTGCACCTCTTTTTTATCCTTGTGTGTTTCTTTCCACTCTTTGTGTGTGAATAAATGTCTGGGTTTATTTCTACCTTTTCACTTAACAGGCATTTCTTGTATCTTCGCCCCTGTGTATTACAAGTAACCTTGATCCTTACCACTTTACGAGCTCCTAAGTGAAGTTCCAACTGAGCAGACGGTATTTCTTTAATCTTCCCACCTTCATTGGCCTCACAGGTGTGTTTACACTTCTCACCCGAGTGTGCACAGCACTTCCTTGTTTTTTTCAGTGCTGGGGATTGAGCCCAGGGCCTCACATGCACTGACCGGCAAGTGCTCCGTCACCGAGCCACACCCTCAGCCTTTTAAAACAGAGGTCCTTAGTTAGATCCCTGGAAATGCAACTTACGTCATATTTTTTAAAGGCCACAGGGTTGCTAAGGAAAACGTGACTCAGGAGTTTGTCCTAGACCTTGTGAGAATGGTGAACTGGCTCTGGGCACAGGACGAAGCAAAACGAATATGACCGCTCGCTTAACTAAGCAGGTAAAAAGTTCAAGACGTTCTCAGGGAAACCAGGGAGGACACGGCCGAGTGGAAAGACAGCTCGAGGATGTCGACACTGTCCGAAGGAGTTCATGGTGAATGTGTGTCCCGCCCAGTCCCGGCCTCCCCTCAGAAACCTAAAGATCCTTTCTAACATATGAGTGAATGCCTGAGGGATGCTGAAATAGGAAATGACCTCGAAAAAGAAGATCAAAGCTTGAGGAGTGTGTGTCCTGCTCTCAAAATTTATTACAATGCCATAGTGATCAAGAAAGTGTGTTACGGGCCCAAAGATGGACAGATCGATGGTGGAAGGGAACGGAGAGGCCAGAAACAAACCCTGGCCTGTGTGGTCAAGTGCCCTTCCCCAGGAGCCAGGACCCCTCGGTGGCAGAAGGGAGACCCCGCAAACAGCCCTGGGAAAAGTGGAGACTCGAGTGCACGAGAATGGAGTGGACCTTTACCTTATTCCAAAGGCAAGAATCAACCCAAAATGGGTTAAACGTCGACATGTAAGACCTGGAACTAAAATTCTTCGAAGAGGGCATAGAGGAAAAGTTTGGAGGCTTTAGGTTTGGCCCTTGTTTCTTGGATATGGTGCCGAAAACATGGCAGCAGAAACAGGATTGGAGCGGCACCTGGTCACTCTTGAGAACCTCTCAGCGGGCGAAGCGGCAGCCACAGCGGGCGGGGAACATTCACCAACTCTGTCGGATAGGGAGTTAATATCCAGGATGTGCAAAGCTTCCTGCAACTCAGCAGCCGCAAAAATAAACCCGGTTTTAAAATGGGCTTGAATTAGAGCTCTCTCTCTCAAGGTCACATGGAAATAAATGTCCAGCAAGCATGTAATAGAGGTTCGGCCAGTCATTAGGGAGCGCAGTCAAGTCCACGGGGAGGCACCACCTCACCTCCACGCCAGTCGATGCCGTGGAGTAAAGGGAGGAAGGCGCGGGTAAGGATGTGGGAGCGTGGACCCTGCCCCCAGGGACTGTGCAGCTCGCCGCTGCTGTGGAGAAGCACATGCCAGTTCTTCAAAACTTAGACACAGAATCGCGCCCTGATCCCAGCCCGTCTCTGAGTACATTTCCCAGAGGAGGAGGAGGAAGGCAGAGGTGCTTTCCCTCCCTCGTCTGTGGCAGCATCACGCGTGGTAGCCAAGCGGCGGAAGCCACCCAGCGCCCATGGAGAGAGGAAGGCCAAGCACGGTGTGATTCATGTGCACAGGGATTTTATTCAGACTCGGGAAAAGCAGTCCTGACGTGTAGCCACCTTGAGTCCTTAAGCTGTATGACTTAGGCCAGTCACGAAGGGCAGACGCTGTCTGATCCTACTTATGTGGAACATCTGGATGGCTCAGATTCACACACACAGACAGGGGCGTGGTGGTTACCAGGGGCTGCGGGAGGGAAGTGGCCGGTTCTTGTGTAACAGGGACAGAGTTTGGGTTTCACAGGATGAAAACGTTTTGGAAATCAATAATGTGCCTGCCTAACTCTACTGACCTGTACACTTAAGATGAAAAAGATGGTAAATTTTAGGTTATATACATTTTAAACCACGATTTTTAAAAGTAATAACAAACCCAGAGATGAAAGCCCCACCTCTGAGCTGAAGGCCAGCTGAGCGTTGTGGTGGGAGAACTCAAGACTCTGACTTCACGAGCCAGTTCATTCCTGCCCACATGCATTGGTCAAGCAGGACAGCGGCAGCTCAGGGTTCTGCAGGACCAGTCCGGTGGCCTCCTGTGGAAATGTCCAGGCTCAGGCCCACGGTCAGTACCTTCGCTTACTGTGAAGACCCCTGTCGTCGGGCCCTCTGATCTGGGAGGACAGCAGTGGGCATGAACTGAAGATGCCTGTCCCCTGTCTCCTTGCAGGGCACCCAATGGGGGCCTATCGGGAACCAAGATGGCAGTGGGGGGGGCATGACCATGGCGCCTGGATCAACCCCCAGGTGAAGGATGTCCCCAGGCGAGCCAGCGCCCCTCATGTCATGTGACTGAAGACCCTGGGCTTCTCGGGAGAGGAGAAATGGGAGCAGAGCAGAAGTGCCCAGCTTCCCCTGGACCCTTGACTTGTCCCCTGTGGCCCGAGACCTCTGGGCTACAGTGGGTCTGAAGCAGGAAAACCTGCTGGGGGCCAGGAATGAAAGTGGACTTGGGGCGACAGAGGGAATCCCTGCCTCCCTGGGGTCCAGATGCCCTTAGGGCAGTCTCCCCCACAGGCCCGCCAGACCCCTGCTCTCAGACTCCCTGGTCTCTGACAAGAGGGACTGTCCACCTTCACCGTGGCCAAGCAGGGGTATTGTCCTTGCTCTCTTCTTGAGTCAGTCATCGTTAGCAAAGAAGAAGCAAGAGGTGGGCACTGAGCTGGACTGGCAGTGCCGCTGCACTGAGAGGAGCCTGGGTATGGGGACTCAGCTCTGGGACTCTGCCTTGAGTGTAAAAGGTTCGGCCAAGTGTGTCTTGGCACCTGTTTTCTGCGGTGGGACATTAAGCTGGAGCCTGCGGATGCACAGCGATAAGAGGCACTGTGTCCTCCCTCTTCAAACCCTGACTGGCGTCCCAGGTCCTCAGCTCTGGCCTCTGGTCAGCCAGGCCTGGCTGGGAGTGCGTCCCGCCTCCAGCGCCCTGGGAGCCTCGGCTGGCTGCCTGGTGCACTGCTTCCCACCCCTGCCCAGCCCACACCTGCCCAGCCCACACCTGCCCACTGAACCTTGAACATGCCCGGCTTGTACCTGTCATTTGCTAACACTGGCCGGCCCGCCCCTTTCCTGCCTACCCCCGGGCAGGTTCCAGGTTCCCGACTGCCGCCCAGTCAGTGGCTCCTGCAGGTCGCAGGGAGCTGCTCCCAAGGACCAGGCGGGCAGAGCGGCGCCTGGAAGATGCGCTCAGTGGCTGTCGGTGAGCGAGCCCTGCCTTGGGGTGTGGGGAGGGAAGGGACCCAGGGCAGGGGAGAGGCCCCTGCTGCCCCTTCTGGATGTGCTGCATGGAGCCAGAAGGGTGGGGGCTGTCACCAGGGTCTCCTGATAGACTTGGGATCCAGAATTAGGGTCTCAGTGCACAAGGGGCTGAGGTTTCTGAGGACCTCCACTGTGGCCAGCTCCGCCACCCCGCAGGGGCCGGTGGGTGTGAGGCACCTTGCCCAGGGCAGGCGGCAGGGCAGCGGCTTCCTCTCCGGGGAGAGCGTGAGCCTGCGGTGGGGGCTGGGGAGCGCCCCGCCTCAGGAGGGCTGCTCCGCACCGGGCGGCATGGGGACTCTAGTGGGCTCCTCCGGCCAGAGGCGGGAGCCAGCTTTCAAGGGGAGCAGCCCCTGGGCTTGTGGAGAGTGCGGAGTCCTTTCTGGCAGGAGGGGGCCGAGGGCGGAGTGAGGCAGGAGACTGAGCGCTGGTGGGGCTGAGGGACGTCCCTCTAGTGCTCTCCTCTTTTAAACAGGACTGTCTTTATTTTTCCCCTTTTCAAGTTTTTGGCACTTCAGAGATTTAGAAAGACAGTGGGAGAAGGGTGCCCGCTGTGTCCACCAGCACTCAGGGCAGGGATCTCAGCTGCCCCCAGGGTCCCCTGAGGCTCACCTGCCCTCCTAGTGGTTCCGAGTTCCTCTGGGGAGAGGGCGGGGCACAGCCCGGTGCAAACCCGGCGGCTCAGGGGCAGCTCCGCTCCCTGGGTCCCTCCCTGCCTCTGGGCGGCCCTGCGTGAGGGCGCCTTCCAGCCCAGAGTCCCGCAGGAGCCCTCGGCACAGCCTGCACCCCAGGTGGAGGAAAGCCACACTGTCAGCTTTTTGCCTTTTTGTGTAGAATTATTTTCTTTAAGGGACGGTTTGTGGGGGAAGGACCCTTCTCGCTGCCTGCTGTGGACCAGGGGTGAGGGGCAACACGTGCGTGCCTGTGTAAGGACGGTGCCTGGTGACGTCCAGCCGGCTTAGCGTGTGAGTGAGGTTTGCATGACGAGCCCCCAGCACGGCCCTTGTCAGTAAGCGGTGGACGACGCACGGACTGACCCCCGGCTGGAGGAAGCGCCTCTCCATTCTCTCCTTCTCTCCGTCTGGGATGCTGACGTCATTTTGCTGGTCACGCAGGGAAAGTGCTGCGCACACCAGCGGCTTCTCCCCCTCCCGTCTTCACACCGGCCCTGGTGATCATTTGTGAGCTATGTGGTCCCTCCACACAAAGCTCCCAGTGACACCAGGGTCCTCCTCATTGGGCATGTGGTTGTGAGAAAAGTCACCTCAGAAACTCAGCGCCGCCTCACTTTTGATTTTGTGATCTAAAAATTGAGATGAGCTCTCAGGCTCCTGCGTGTCTTCTGGGTGGCCTGTGTTCCTGGGGCACTCCCATGGGGACCGTGGTGGCCACACAGTCCCACCAGGAGAGGCGGGGTCCTGGCTGCAGAGTCGTGGGCAGGGGGCTCCTGGACTCAGCACTTCCTCCCAGGGCAGCACCTGGGCTGCAGAGTGGCCTCTCAGAGTCCCTGGCCTCCTACCTTCCCAGAGGCACCTCCCTCTGCTCAGTTTAGGTCTGACCTTCATCCTGATAGGCTGCCTTTGGTCCTGCCTGCTCTGCTGTCACCCAGGGACTGACCTCGTGTCCATTCCACGGAGAGGCTGTCCCAGTGTGCCTGGTGCTGGGTTAGTGCTGGGTTAGGCACTGAATGGTGGCCTCCACCCCAAGTCCTGTGCTACCCTGACTTCATTATGGGACTCTGTCTTGGAGATAGGGCCTTAACGAGGTGAGTTAGTTAAAATCAGGTCATCAGGGAGGCATCCTGATAAGAAGCGGAGATCAGGACACACACACAGAGGGACGACCCTTGAGGACAAGCGGAAGACGCCGTCTGTGACCAAGGAGGGCCTTAGGAGGGCCTTAGGAGGAGGCAGCCCTGAGGCACTGGTCTGGGCCCCCTGGGCCTCAGAACTCCAGGAAGTGAACTTCTGCTGTGCAAGCCCCAGCCTGTGGCACTTCCTTTGCAGCCCTGGGGCAGGCACCCAGGCTGCCTGCTGGCATCTGCCCCTGCTGGCTCCTTGGTCCTGTGCTCCTGTTGGCGGGAACCTCTGTGCCTCTTTGATGGACCAGTCTCAGGCCAGCATGTGCCCACTTCTGATGGCGGACAGTCCTGGGGTGCCCTGGCTCTGCCCTCCCACCCTAGAGGGGTCCTGGCTCCAGGTCTCTCGTCCTCCCAGCCAGCCGCATGTCAGCATAGGAGGCCAGGCTGTCCCCAGCCTGGAGCCTCCAGCGGCGCTCCTCAACCACAGCACACTCAGGCCTCCCTAGGAGCACCGAGAGATGCCAGGGAGGGCGCTCACGGGCCGCTCACGGTGCAGAACCCTCCCTGAGGACCCTGGGCTGCCCTTCCCCTACGTCCACCTGCGTCCTTACCGATTGGGAACGGATTGTGCCTCCCTTCCAGGCGGCTCTTAGGCCCTTCGCAGGGAGTGGGACTGTCTTCTCCATGCTATTAGCAGCTCATGCTGCAGGAGCCCTGTGCAGGCTGGGGTCTAGAAGACCCTCTGAATGTTGTTCGGTGCCAGTTTTCTTCTCAGCCACTTCGGTAGAATCAGCCAGCCATGACCTGACACCCAGGATTCAGGGAGCTATTGCTGTCTTTGGATTTGTCCTGCAGCTGTCCATGCACATGGTCCACCCAAAAGAACTTTCTAGAACATCCTGCCATCCAGTCCTAAGTGTGCCCAGGGCACCTACCAGGCTTAGCAGCAGGCAGCATGGAGGGGAGCGTCCTGCAGGCCGAGGGGCGAGGACTTGGGGACAGTGATGTGCCCACAGCGACTGGCCCTGGGGAGGTACAGAGGAGGGCCTGCCAGATCCACAGTCCTCATCTTGTTTTCTGTGGCTGGTTCTTCTGGCTTTGAGGTGTCCCTTCTGTCCTAACAATGACAGTGGTCTTGCTCAAGCCTTTCCCAATGGAAAGCCATCCCTGCACATTGTTCCAGTCGTCTTGGGGACTGTGTGGTTTGGAAATAGAAAAGGAATTAATGTTGAAAGGCACACCTGAAAGAACAAAGCAAAACCCCACAGCGACCCGGAAGCATCAGTTCCGTCAGCGTGGCTCCCTGCAAGCTTGGACTCGGGCCACGGGGACACGGCGGCAGGTGGGCGTGGAGACCGGGTGCTTGCAGGTTGAACGGGAGTCTGTGAGCACCAAGGAAAGGGAGCTGGGACCACAGCTGGACCCTGGGTGGGGAACCCAGGCCCCCTGCAGGGCTAGTGCATAGGACCGGGTCGGGTCGGGGCAGGAAGGGAGCCATGGGCTGAAGGGCTGGAGGCTCAACACTGAACCTCAGCTTCAAGGGAGACACGCTCGCAGAGGAGGCTGAGGGGAGGCTGCGTCTGCTCCAGGCTCGGGCGGGGAGAAAACCCCTGGCGTCTGCAGTGGCCGCCCTCCTGGCCCCAGCTGGGGTCGGGCTCCAGCTCCTCACCAGTCCGCCGCCTGCCCGCTCCCTGCCCCTCTGCTCCCCAGCCCTCCTCCCCTCGAGGTTGTCACTTCCTGGGCTCTGCACTCAGCGGGCAAGGCCTTTCCCCAGGGGCGCCCTGCAGCTCGGGAGGGGCGCGTGGAGCCCTCCAGCAAGGCACCTCCAGGACTTGCTGCATGGAGAACCTGGTGTCCCTGGCAAAGGGATGTGTGGGGACTTCTCCCAGCGTGGCGGCCAGCTGTCATTCGTCTGCTGCAAGTGCCCCAGTGCCAAGCAGTTCTCAGCACGGAGGTGTAGCCATGACCACCAGACCCGTAATCTATCACCAGACACATGATCAACAGAGCGAGACCCGCCCTTGGAGGTTTCAGGCTGGTTGTGGAGCAGACTGAGAGCTGACAGTGTCACAAAGGGAACGTGTGACCTGGCTGCCTTGGTCATGCGCCCCCAGAAGCTCAAAGGTTCACGACCTCAGTAGCTGCGCAGCAACCGGCTCTGATAAGGTGCCACTCTGGTCTGTCATCTGCCGTCTGCATCAAACGCCCAGCACTGCAGAGCTGGCGGGTCCTCCCTGCCCACCACCTCCCACCTGAGCACCGGGGGCCGGGGGCCTCCCCAGAAGTCCTTTAATGCAGGCCCGCCAACCTGGCGCCTCGCAGTCGGGGAGAGAAGCCGTGGAGGGCAGAGGGCGCCTGGTCCCTGGCACCTGGCCCCTGGCCCCTGGCCGTTGCACCGCGCAGCAGGGCTCACCTGTCCTGCTTTGTCTCCAGGTGCCCTCAAGGCCGCCTTCCTCGTCTTCGCCTCCATGTGTGCCTGGTATTCAGGGTACCTGCTTGCAGAGCTCATTCCGGATGCACCCCTGTCCAGTGCCGTCTACAACATTCGCAGCATTGGTGAGAGGCCTGTCCTCAAAGGTGAGTACCTGACCCCGCCTGTCAGTGGAGCACCCCGTCTGGCCCCAGCTGCTTAGCCACAACCCCAAACCCGCAGCCCGACCTGGAGTTATCCTCTTGAGGTGTCAGATCTCAGCTTCCTCCCAGGTGAGTCATGGGAGGGACCCAGGTCCTAAACTCTAGAATCATTTCAGGTTTTCTAAGGAACTGAACATCTCAAATGCCATCTTATCAGGTCCCGTCTTGGGAGCAGAAGCCAGTATGTAAATGGAGAGGGGAGAAAGGTTGGGTGGCGAGAAGACATTCTTTATCAGTGGACAGAAGGGCCTCTACCAGAGGCCGGGACGCGTAGCTCCCGCCTGGGCTTCTTTGGGGCTTGCTGCACCCTCAGCACAGCCCCAGGGCAAGAAGCGCCAGTGAAGCAAGGGACTGAGGGCATCTCTGAGGGCAGCTGGCAGTTTGCCTTAGAGCACAGCGTCCTAGTCCACTCTGGCAGCTGGGGGAGACTACCCCAGACTGGGTGGCTTGTAACCCCCGGAAACGTCTGTGTCACTCCTCTGGAGGCTGGAGACGGGGCGTAAGGAGCCTGCAGACGTGCTCTCAGCGATGGCTGCTTCCTGTTCATAGACGGCCCCTTCTCACTGGGTTACTGTGCTCCTGATTTTCCCATGCTGATTTGTTTGACAGTGCTTGTTCCAGAAGGGAATGCCTGAGAACCCATTCGTTTAATGCAGCAGGTGTTCATCCACAGTCTCCTGCTCTGAGCTGCAGTCTGAGTACAGGTGTGTTCAAGTTCACCCTTTAGCTCTAAGGTGCTCAGAGTCAGCGAGGGCAGAACCCAAAACTCAGTCATTATGTCCAGTTAGGAACCCAACAAAGCAACTTTACGGTTAGTGCAGGATGTAGTGAATAAGAATGTGCCTCTTGAATACGCCTAGAATAGAGGGGCAAAGTGAGATTGTAAAAGATACTTTCAAAATCATATCAGATGTGCATGGAACAAGCATTAGAGTAGTAAGTGATACCCTTTTAAAATTTTTTATTGGAAGTAGATGCATATATATATATACATATATATAGTTGTGTGTGTGTATATATATATATATATATATATTTTTTTTTTAATATAGTTTTGTTTTCCAACAGTTTTTTGGGGGGGGAGCGGGTACAGGGGATTAAACTCAGGGTTACTCAACCACTGAGCCACATCCCCAGCCCTATTTTGTATTTTATTTAGAGACAGGGTCCCACTGAGTCGCTTAGCACCTCACTGTTGCTGAGGCTGGCTTTGAACTTGTGAACCTCTGGTGTCAGCCTCCCTAGCCAGTGGGATAACAGGTTTGCGCTACGACGACCAGCCCAACAGTGTCTTTTATTAAAATCATTTTTCCTTTTTAAAAATTTTTTCTTTGTTCTTTTTAGTTATATGACAGTAGAATGTGTTCTGACATATTTTACACACACGGAGCTTAACTTCCCATTCCTGTGGTTGTACATGATATGGAGTTACATGTGTCACGTGTTCATATATGAACACAGCAAAGTTAATGTCCTGTTCATTCTACCGTCTTTCCTATTCCAATACCCTTCTCTTCCCTTCATTCCCCTTTGTCTGGACACCCCCCCATAGTGTGTTAACATCTGCATATCAGAGAGAATATTTGGCCTTTGGTTTTGGGGGATTGGCTTATTTCACTTAGCATGACCTTCTCCAGTTCCATCCATTTACTGGCAAATGCCATAATTTTATTCTTGTTGGTGACTGAGTAGTATTCCTTTGTGTATATGTACCACATTTTCATTATCCATTAGACGCCAGTATGTTTTTAAGACAGACATAAAGTATAAAAAATTAACTTGCATGGATACAAAAAAATAGGTACTAATTTAAAAAAAGTTTATAGAAGTGACACCTTCTCATACTAATTACCTTTTGTGGCCAAAGAGAGAAGGAACTGTAGGACTTGCCTGAAAGGAATATTGGTCCTTAATAGATTGTGGCATTGACTCTGCCTGTCCCCTGGCCGGCCTCCTCCCGCCTGCTGTAGATGACCCAATACTGCCGCGCACAGGCCTGAAAGGCACTCCAGGCCTCAGTCTCTTGCATCTGACCCCCGCTCACATACAGCGTGTGGTCTTTCCTGGAGACGGGACCTCCGATGACTGGCCTTTTAGAAAGTTCATTACCACCTGGGCCACCTTGGGACACCCTATCCCAAGCACGTCCCAGACACTGGAACCCAAGGGTGAGGGGAAAGGGGTGCCTGCTGGTGGCTGGGTCCCGGCTCCTGGCCTGGAGTGTCCACTTGGAGGATCGCTCGATGATTGCTGGAGGGTCCGCTGGGCGCAGTTTGGGGTGGGCCTCGTGAGTCACGTTCAGTGCTGGACGATGAGAGGTGAGCGCGGAGAACGCACGGTTCGTGGGACCATGCTGATGCTGTTTTTGCGGCGAGGCGTTTGGTCCTGGTGTCCCCAACGTGGTTGATGGGAATGGCCTTGTCCAGCAAGCTCCTGTCCAGGCGCCGCAGCCACAGCCACTCAGGGGCTGCTGCTTCTTGAGTCCAGGCTCTTGCTAGGACCCCCGCCTCTTCCTCCTAAGTAGGCAGGAAGGACTGATTCCCCTGTGCTGCAGAGGGGCAAGGGTGGAGGCCCCAGGTCGGCACCGGCTCTGGACGCTCGTTACTCCTCGCCAGGCAGAGCGACTCTGAGGCTGTCCTGGGCGAGGTGTTTTCAGCGCCCACAAGTCCCCTATGGGGCGACCAGCCCCTTGGATCAAAAAGCGAAGCATGCTGAGGCGTGAGACAGCGGCTGACAAGTGAACTGGTAAGAGAGAAGACCAGACAGGGAAGGTCTGCACCACTGCGGGGAGGCCAGGAATCCAGGGTCCGCAGCGCCTTCCCATCCCTGGAAGGACGCGTGAACTCCTCCTTAGCGGGTGAGGCCCGCGTTCCTGGCTGGAGGTGACTTTCGTGTTCGCTTACCAGTGACCCTGTGCTGGGCCAGCTGTGAGGGCCGAGAGGTGGTAGTGTTGTGCCCAAAGGCTCGAGACCCCGCAAAGACCACCAGAGACCATGATCAATGCAAGCAACAAAGAGTCATTTATTAGCAAGCTCGAACCTGGTCCTTTGCGTCCTCAACTGGTGACGCTAAGAGGCCCCGAGCCCTCTTTTAGCAGGGTTTTTATAATGAAAGGCAAGCAGTTTTACAGTGTTCTTTTAATTGGTTAACATTTGAACAGCTAAACATTAGTCCTCCTCTGGTTGGGTCCGGCCAATCTATTAGATTCTCATTGGGTCCTGCCAGAACTGAACAGTCCTAGTGGAAGAAGGGAGGAGGGAAGGAGTGAACTATGCAGGAGATGAGTCGGGGCTAAGGCCCCCCGTCCTTGACAGATAAGGTCTCCAGGCAACCGCACATTCCTCGGACAAATATCTCTTAACAACCTTGGTAAGCACAGGGCCCAGCAGTCCTGTTTGTCCTGTATTGCCTGCATCTGGGTGATTGAGGCAGTTAGCAGCACAGATATCACCCTGCTCTCAACATTCCCCCCTTTCCAAGAACATTTAGAGAGCCAATCTTGGGTCTCTATTGTTTTAATTCTTGCTGCTTAATGGGCTGATATTGGGCCTTTAGCACCATTAGCTGTACTGCATTTATTCTATCTTTAACAAAAGCAATTAACTTATTGATTATACAAGGTCCTATAATTAAAGCTAGTAGCGACAATATTAGGGGTACCACTATAGCAGACACCAGAGTAGTTAACCAGGGGGAAAAATTGAACCAGGATTCAAACCAGCTCTGACTAGCTTCCGATTCTTTCTTTCTGTTTGTTAGTCCTTCTCTGACTTTTGCCATGGATTCCCTCACTACTCCAGAATGATTAGCATAAAACCAACATTCTTCTCCCAGAGCTGCACATAGACCTCCTTGCTTACAGTCTTTAAAGGCAGGTAAATTTGGTAATTAATGAGCTTAGGAGATCCTTAACATTTTATTCTCTCAGGGGCAGTCTCCAACTTCCAGAAGCAGATGGCCTTCATGGCCTTCACTTCCTTAATTTGACCCGATCCCATATTTCTATACTAACTGCCTGTCCCCAATTCTGACTTCATTTACCCCTCTAATACTAGGAACTCCTTCACTGCTGTAGGGAAAATGGGCGATGACCAATCTGGCTTCTTCGAGCTGGAAGTGGGCAGCGTGGGGCAAGCCGTTTGGAGTTCCCTTTTTAGAAATCGGGTCAAATGAGGGGTCCAAGGTAGAAGTCTGGTTGGGGAAGAGCAGGCTGTAAAGGCATCTGGGGTTGGTTGCTTCTATGAGAGAAGAACAAAAAGACATGAGTACTGAAATGAGATGGATACAATATAAATGTTGAGGAATCTGGAACATGCCAATGAATATCATAAAGATGACAGAAGTCAATAATTCCTCACCAGGGGGTGGAAGAACTGAGAAGTTGTTCCCATAACAAGGCCTAGCAAAGGCTGGAGGGGACAAGGCCTTTATTTGGGGACTTTAACATTGTCCAGGTTATCAGGAATGTAAACACAATATTTAACTCTTAATGTCATTGAGGTCCCCAGAAAATATAGTTAAGCTACTTAATGTCATCTGATTTTTATACAATATCCCTTTATTGGTATAGCCTGTGTTAAGTAGAGATCTCTATATTTCTGTTACTTAGGGCTAGATAATCATACTAGCAAACATAGATAAAGCCTACCTGTGACTGTAGGCCTTAAACTGACTAAAATCTTCTGACTCTGGCAGTTTCCCTTGATAGTTATCAGGCACATTTGCCTAAGAATCTTTCTTTTGTAGCTTCCACTCTTAATTTTAGTGGGTTAACACAAGTGTACATCTTAAGTTACTTTTAACTATTATTTCTTTTAAATGCCCAAGAATGGCTATATTTTTGTTTTAACTGTTTTGCTGGGTGTCCAAGATCAAGCTGGTCAAATTGACCTGGTTCCTGTCTTGTTAAAGAGTCAGCTGAGTTTCCACAGGGGTCACTCATAGAGAACTTAAGAGCAGCTTCTTAGCTCCATTAGTGCCATTGGTTAGGCAGGGTCTTCTCGATGAGGTGATTTTCCTTGAAAGCATTAGGGGTGTCTCCCTTTTTCCATGACCCTCCTCTGCAGCAGTTGCACTGAGCGATTTTCATCCTCTAGTCTCAACAATCTCCTTGATCAGGAGGTTGTGTGACCCAGAGTTGCAGCGCTCCTTAGAGAAGTCCTCTTATTCCCTGGGTTCAGGCTGACTTTGAGGGCAAGATACTGTTTTTGGTTTTCTCTTGGCCTCTATATGTAATTCCAATCTAAGTTTGATCTTAATCATCCAGCAAGCCACTCTTACCAGTCATAAAGTAAGAGTACTGGGCTTTAACTTTAATGTCCATAACTTTACAGTCATTTACTTTTTTTTATTAAAGTACTACCACATACTATCTATTTTGAAGGTGATGGCCTATTATCACAAGTTACCTAGGTTGTATGTTCTGGAAGCAGCTACTTCTGCAAAACAGTAACAGGCAACAGTTTTACAAAATGAAATTAGCAAGAGTAAAAACATATTAACTTGTATAATAGTTATCTTGAATTTTGGCTGAGTTCTACATTATATACCCTGTTTGAGATCACAGTAATCTTTACAACAAAATCAAACTTTTGAGCACAACTTTAAATGAGTTAAAGTCTGGCTTACTTTGGAGTCATTCTAACGTGTAGCAGGGTGAGGCAGAGCCTTATCTCAGGTAAGACAGGGCTCTTTACAAGTCTTAAGTAAAATGTTCTAATCCTAAAGCTAATTTTTGCCCCTTTTGCCATGACCAGCATGACCAAATTTTCAAGTTCAGTGGGGGTCAAAGGAGTATTAGAAAATAAAGGTTTATAAACACAGATTTTGAAAATTAAGCTGAGATCAGATGGAGCTCTGTTCTCTGATGGAAATGCAGACCTAAAGAGTTATGTTAGCAATCTTTATACATGTCTTATTATTAGGTTAAAGACTATGTAAGCATTATTCTTTGTTTTCAGGAGAGTTACAGAGACCAGAACATCTACATAACTTTTTCCCACAACTGCAAAGTGCAATGTTAGGAACTCCGTGTAGCTCTCAAAGAAGTTCACTGTCCAAAGTTACTGTAAGGTGGGCAGGAACTAGAGAAGGGAACTGATGAAACACTGGTAATCTAGCAAAACAATTTCTTTCTGCCCAAGAGCTGTGTGCCTGAGATCAATGTAAGAGCTGATAGGACTCCTGTACAGAGCCTCCCCAGGGAGGCTACTGCCACAGCAGTTAGGCATCTTGTGCTCCTACACAGGAACACTCCCAGGCACCAGGCATGCTACAGTCATGAAGTCAGGGACCCCAATCTCAGTCATTGTTGTCCCATTTTTGCTATTGCGCATTACACTCTTTCTTAAATATCATTTTAAGAAGTTTACATATATTGATTCCTGAGTCCATATGAACATTAGTTAACACAGTCTAACATTATATCCAAAACAGGAATTAATCAAAGAAAGGCTGAGAGAGCTTTTAACTTTTATTTTGTGTAGCAAAATGCTTTCACCTTCTACAATATGAACCTTTAAACAAATCAGGCTGTCACTAACTCTTAGATATACATTTACATTTACATTTTTATCTCAGTGAAATAAGTAACCAATTTTACATATACCTTACTGATAATATGTCCCATAATAGAACATTAAATGATAGAAATAAATCCCCAATAAAATGTACTCTTTCAGTTTAATATTACCAGTACAGACAAGTTTATTCTGGAGAATAGCAGCTTGACAAATTTCCTGCTTTAAAAACTTGTATACCTGGAAAATATGAATACATTTAATATACAAGGAGTGACCATTTCACAATTACCTTGACACTTTAATCTTACTAAATTCAGTTTTTAAAGAAAAATTTAGACTCTGTAACATAGTACAATACTCTTAACAGTTGTTTAACCATAATTGTATAAACCCCAATTTTTAAGACTAATTGTTTTAAAGAATAAAACTTAATAGACACAAAGTTAAGAGTAAATTTGTGTTTCTAAGAAATCCTTGTTATTTTACCATGTCATTTTACCATATAGATTAAACTTTGGCTTATATCAGAACATTAGTATTTCACCTTAGGAAAAACCTTAAATAGCTTCAACTGTCTCATATACATACAACCAACTTAGTTACACACAAACTTGTTGAAACTTGCCCTTCACTTACACACAGACCTTCTTAGCACTTACTTAGACCCTCATGTATTCCATCACACAAGCACTTTCTTACCCAGAAATATTTCCTTTTCCTTTTTATTAAATATATTTCCATACCCAGAACCTTTTATTTTCTCTTTCCTATCTGTTGACCCCTTTCTGTCCACATTCTGAAACAATTCTTATGAAATTTCTGAATTTAGATAAATCATTCTATTTTAACAAGATAAAATACTTTGTTGTTTATAGTGCTCTAACTGAAACACAGTGAGAGGGGAGATGGTAACTCTAAATCCAAATCTAAGAGCTCCTTGGAGCTTTGCAGAACTGGAGGAGGAGCAGGGGGAAGTGGTAAGGGAGCAGATGGAATGCTCACCCTCCAGGTTGGGGTTTTACCTGTTAGAACATAACTCTTAATAACCTTGTTTTTAGTAATGACCCAAAGCGATTTTAAACACTTTTTAATTTACCAACCTATGAAACCACCAATAATGTTTAAGTATGTTACTCCATGGAATTTAAGGAGTTAAAAGTACTTGATGTTATTTAACAATTAGCATTTTAACTTTGCAAATTAATCAGATGTCACCAACAAACACATTTGAGTAATCCCATACATGTTAACTCTAATTCACTTATTCTGTAAAAACCAAGATATCAGACAAGTGTCCTGAACAGTATTTGCTGTCTCTTTCCTGCTGAAGAAAAGTCCTAGAAACAATTGATATTAGACATTGTTTAACATCAACATTCCATTAGTTTGACCACTTAGAGACTTGCGAGTTATTTCTAAAGACATTTTACTTTTATTAGTTTACCCAATTTAAATCGACCCCTTTTAAATCACGTGAATAAAAGTATTTGGATCCATTTTTAAATTTTAATTTTAGGAGCGCTCAGTTTTGATACAGACAAAACATGACATTAGCACGACATACAAATAATACAAAATCAAAGGCCTTGTAACTTTATAGGTGAATCTCCATTGCAATGTAACAGATGTTCAAAAACTCTAGTTGAATAAAAAATAGAACTGATCAAAAAGAAAAAAAATCATTAACCTAGGTATGCAGGATCAAAATTATGAGCTCAAAAATACAGCATTAGAGAAAAACAAAACAAAACAAGAATCCTAGAGAATGAGTTAGTTCTGTGTAGCAGCCCAGAAGTTTAAAACGGACACCTTTTTTTTTTTTTCTTTTCTTCAGGTTACCCCCCTTTCCCGCTGAGACTGCTGCAGTTTACATTCCAATGCAGGCTTCAGCAAGGCCAGGCAGCGGGGAGGGGGGATCACCTAGGACTTTTTAACCCTTTTTCTTCCTGGTTGAGAAATCAGGTTAGGTTTGAATGCAGAAAATCACAAAACATTATTTCTTACTACTTTTGAGGAATGGAGCTGCTGAGCTCTCTGCCTAGGGGAATTGGAGTAAACAAATCTCTCAGGAACAAGGAGAAGGACTGTAAAGTACCCTGCAATGAGTATCCCGAAGCCTAAGATCGGATTAACACAATTAAAAATTTAATATGAGACAAGAGTAATGACCATACGGTACAATACACAGACAGACACATAGCGCACTAAATCAGAAATTGGCTAGCTGGTACTTTGTCAACAAAAACAAACAATTTCCGATTGTGTCAAAGAGTTGTCCAGACACAACACAATGCCCAGATGGGACAAAGAGTTACCCAGATGCGACAGAGTCGCCCAAATGCAGCACAGATGCTGCCCAGATGTGACAGAGTCACCAGATGCGACAGAGTCGCCTGACGGGTCGAGGGGACGTCTCCCGAGACCCTGCTGGGGTCCTATAGCGCGTCCGCCAGGACTATGCCAGCCCAGAACCAGAACCTGCAGGCAATCCAGACCAGAAAACACACAGCAATGCCTTACTCACCGGACGAAGGTGTCACTTATGACTGTATGATCAGGTGTCTGGGTGGGCTTGGGGCATCCCGGACGAGCCCCCATATGTTGTGCCCAAAGGCTCAAGACCCCGCAAAGACCACCAGAGACCATGATCAATGCAAGCAACAAAGAGTCATTTATTAGCAAGCTCGAGCCTGGTCCTCTGCGTCCTCGAAAACCGGTGACGCTAAGAAGCCCCGAGCCCTTGTTAGCATGGTTTTTATAATGAAAGGCAAGCAGTTTTACAGTGTTCTTCTAATTGGTTAACATTTGAACAGCTAAACATTAGTCCTCCTCTGGTTGGGTCCTGCCAATCTATTTGATTCTCATTGGGTCCTGCCAGAACTGAACAGTCCTAGTGAAAGAAGGGAGGAGGGAAGGGGTGAACTATGCAGGAGATGAGTCAGGGCTAAGTCCCGCCCCCGTCCTTGACAGATAAGGTCTCCAGGCAACCGCACATTCCTCGGACAAATATCTCTTAACAACCTTGGTAAGCACAGGGCCCAGCAGTCCTGTTTGTCCTGTATTGCCTGCATCTGGGTGATTGAGACAGTTAGCAGCACAGATATCACCCTGCTCTCAACAGTAGGCCCTGAAAGGCGGATCTGAGGGTGGACACAGGAGTCAAGAGGAGCAGGAGGACAGTCCTGGGAAGCGGTGAAGGAGGCACCTGGCAGCCCGCGCAGTCTGAGGCCTCCTTTCTCAAGGGACCCTCGGGAGCCACGAGGGGCCACGGAGCTCTTCGCCGTCGTGCGCGGGCCGCTGGTACTTACTGAGGTCTTCCGGAGAGACTGGGATAGGCCCTGTCGCAGACTGGAGAAGAGCCCCGGGCCCTGCCTTTTCTGGGTCTCCGCAGAACCCAGGAGGCTTGCTGTTCCCATCAGGGCTCCCTCCAGCCCCGCTGGGACTGGACGAGGCAGCAGGTACTCCCCAGGTCCTACCTGCCTTTGTTTACATTTATTTAATCCTGCCTTTCTTTAAGATGTTTGTATTTGTTCATCATGGATTGTTTTAGATTTATTTGAATCTTTAAAAATATGGCATTAAGCTGGGCACAGTGACACATGCCTGTAATCCCAGCTTGGGGAAGTTGAGGCAGGAGGATCACAAGCTCAAGGCCAGCCTCAGCAACTTAGTGAGGTCCTAAGCAACTTGGTAAGTTCCTGTCTCAGAATTTGAAAAAAATAAATAAAAGACCTGGGGCATGGCTCAGTGGTTAAGCACCCCTGGGTTCAATTCCCAGTTTTAAAAAAAAATTACTGCATTAAACAGTTATTTAGTTTGATTGCTGAGCTTTAGGGCACCCCCAATCTTTCACCTGAGGGCTCACCCCAATCCTGGCCTGCGCCAGCCCTCCGTCAGACACTGTAACTGCACGTACACTGTACGTGGAAGAAGGGCTTGCAGCCTGTCCACGCAAACACTACCTTTCGAAGAAGGCTCTCGGGTGACCACAGGAGCGAGTGCACATGGACGGTGATTGCGTCCTGGGAGCGTGGAGTGTGCCGTCACTGACCTGTGCCATGGAGCCCAGGCCTAAATGTGATGGCCAACCACCTGGCTGAAGCTGACCCAAACAGAGGGACAGAGGAGGTCCCAGAACAGCTGTGGCCACAGGGAAGGACGGGCGGAGAGGTCGGCGGACATTCCTCAGGCAGGTGGAGAGGTCCCACCACCCTACAATGTCTTGAGTGAGAGCCAGTGTCTTGAGGAGGTCCTTTCTGACACCAGAGTCTGCTCTTTTCCTTCCGATTGGTTCTTTAATTGTGTCTGGTGCTGTGTGATAGTCACAGCGTGTTGATTTCCATGAATCCCTGAACACTTGAAACCTGAAGCCCGTCATATAAACTCACAGGCAAATCAAAGGTTTTAAATTTGCACGCTATCAGAAAATTACCAAGGATGCTTGCTACATTAAAAAATCCTAACCCAGGAGCGGTACAGCGGTCCACACCTGTGATCCCAGAGACCGGGGAGGCTGAGGCAGGTGGACTGTAAGTTCAAGGCCAGCCTCTGCAGCTAGTGAGACCCTAACTCAGAATAAATAATTAAAAGCTGGGCATGTAGCTCAGTGGTAGAGCACCCCTTGGTTCAATCCCCAGTGCCAAAAAAAGAAGAAAAAACAGAAATCTCTGCTCTAAAACATTTTTATCTTTTATGGAAATATGTATTATGCTTTTGTATCTAAAAATTTAAGACTAAGAATGGATCCATGCCAGCTTAGCGTTTTGAAATCTCCAGTGTGCGCCATGGGCACACAGTGTCCTGGAGGAAACGTGGAGTCTGAGCCCCCAGGAGCAGCAGCGGGGTGTCAGCTGACAGGGAAGCCTCTCCAGGCCTCCCAAGGCCGAAGCCACCGGAGAGAACGTGACTGCCAGCCACTTCCACTCCCTGCCCTTTCTGCCATCCTCTGCTGGCATCACTGGGCCCTGCTTTCTTGGCTGCCAGGCTACCAGTCCCAGAGTTGCTGGACCCGGGCCCTTGCTGGTGGCCACTGTCTCCTGTGTGTCCTCGGGCTGGGTGAGCGTGCGTCCCGTCCAGCCTGGCGCTGGCTGGCTGGCTGCTCTCTCGTCTCCCTCCTCCTCCTCCCCTCCTGGAGTCCCCCGCTTAGACAAGCCTCTGGAAAGGTAACCCTGGTGCTGTGCCCATGGTGGCACTGCCTGGCCGCCTTGGGAAGCACTGAGCATCTCTGGGCAGAGCACTCCGGCTCTGGTCTCCCCTGGCTGTGGACCAGAGTCTAACCCCAGGCAGAGCAGAGCCGTGGTTTCAGGTGGCTGACGTGAACCGGCCGCCGTCTGCTCATGTGCCTCAGACACACCCACACGGGCCTCTCGTCCCTAGGTTCTGGTGACGTCCACCAATCCCTAAGCCTCTGCAGTCGTCTTCCTCGCTCAGAGGCATGAATGAGAGCAGCATTCCCAAACCAGGAAGTTTCCGGCCCACTCCAGGACACCGAAGCCTCTGTGGCCCACGGCCGGCTCCCAGCACCTCGATTGTTTCGTTTTAAGCTTCGCTTCATACACAGCCTGCGGAGCACGATAGAGGTTCCCCGGGGGTCCGGAGTCCCCGAGAGGGGGCCCAGGCAGGTGGAGCGAATGCTCCCTGCTGACTTCCCGCCTCTGGTTTCCTGTGTCTGAGGGGAGCCACGTCGTCCCTCATGACCTGGGACCCCAGCCCCTGGCTGTCCTGGGTGTCACCTTCACAGCTGTTCTGGGAAGGCACTGAGGTCCAGATGAGGTGCTCGGGGACGCCCTGGAGAGGGGCCCGCGGATGCGCCCGCCCTCCGCGCCCCACCTGCCAGAGGAGCAGGCTTCCTTCTTCAGCGCCTGGCCGTGTGCGCCTCTAGGGAATGGGTGGCGGGCTCGTAGAGACTCTACTGTCCCAAGTGCCACGGGTTCTGCTCAGGTCCCCAGCCCCTGTGACACACGCAGACACCCAGCTCTGCGTCTCCAGGCACGTGTCCTTGAGAGTCAGGAAAGCGAAGGTCTGCCTTCTAGAAGGTGCACCTGCACCGTCCACTCAAAGTGGCCCCCGCAAGCCACAGCACACCTGGCCGAGGCCACAGGTCACAGGCAGCCTCGCCGAGGGCCAGGCCTGGGGTCCTGCTCCCTCTCCTCCCACCCCGTCCCCAGGACCACGACATGTGGAGCTCCAGCTCTCACGTGGTGGCCCTCAGGGAGGAGGCTGTAAGGACCCCATGATGTCCACTCTGGCCGACTTCAGCTCTAGGCCTTGGGCTGGGAGTCCTGGGCAGGCAGGGTCTTTAGCTGTAGTGGTCACTCGGTGGGTCCCTGCACTCTAGCCCTGGGACTGTGCCTCTCGTAGGAAGGAGGAGGAGCAAGGAACCGTCCATGTCAGAGCCCAGGGCTGTCCCCGCTCCCTGGAGAGTGGTGAGCACCCAGGGTCCTTCCTTCCCAAAGGGAGAGGGACCAGCCCTGTCCTGTGAACTTGCTGCCCCTGCAGGGAGCTGCCTCAGGCTCGAGGAGGAGACTGGGTGCTCTCCTAGGCCACCACGGGGCTCCCGGTTCTGTGGGCACCAGAGTAAGGAGGGAGGATGAGGGCGGGGCCCGGCCTCCGCCAGCTTTCGGCCTCTGAGTTTGTCTATGGCTTTCGTAGATCTGAAATCGGCGTCATTGGAAATCAGTCACTGCTAGTTTTAGAAAGGCACCTGTGTCTAAAGTCAAAACTGGGCTGGGACCAGTTTGTAGACACAGCCCGAAGCTCGGCCGTGAAAGTGCCCTTCACCGACCTCCCTGGCACTTGCCTCTGCTCCCCGCCCCGCCCCTTTATTTCAGTCCTGGGGTTGAACCAGGGGTGCCTATGTAACGCTGAGCTCCATCTCCAGCCCTTTTCAGTTTTTATTTTGAGACGGGGTCTCACAGAGTTGCCCAGGCCAGCCTTAAACTTGGAATCCTCCTGCCTTGGCCTCCCGAGTCAATGGGACGACAGGCTTAGAGGTTTGACTTTAAGTTAGGCTTCCCTGCTTCCACATTGCTTTTGGAACATACCAACCTGTTCTCGGGAGGCGCGGGAGGCAAGACCACTGCAAGGCAGGCTGGGAAACAAGGCAACTGATACAGCAGTGACGTCACAGGGGACACTGCCACACTCCCTTGTGGGCCCCTTCCTCTTGAATACCTGGTTCCCGGGGGCCTGGCATGGTGCCCTCGGCAAACACTGTGCCTGTTGCACACATGGCTGTTCTGCATGGGCTCAGGTCCCAGCCTCCAGCTGAGTGGACTCGGGACCTGTGCACCAGCTGCAGCCCTGGAGGGTGGCCAGGTACCTCGAGACGCCTGGTGTTTGCTTAAGAGAACTGTGGACCCATCCTGCCCAGGACAGTACTGCCCCGGGGGAAGGAGTCAGGTCTATACCTGATAAGGACAGTTGCTACATTAAGGGGACATGCAGGCTCCAGGGAGAAAGCATGTGTCCAGTTCTGGAGAACACTGTCTCCAAACTGGGTCTGTGTGCACCGCATGCCTGCAGAGGTGGGAAGCGGGACACCCACTTTTAAGCAATAAGTTAGTTACATTTTCAGATACTATGTTCAGTGCATTTTAGGCAGACACTTAGTAACAAATATCATCATTCAAACTAAAAACTAACAACAACAGCCAAAACCCCTCTAGCAATGTCCATATCAACAGTTAGATACTTTCTTTAAATTAGGTGTCTGGAAATAAACAAAACCACATTAACTATATTTGAAAATATAAGCGGCCATATGCTTTAAGTATGCGTAACCTGTTTTTTCTAACTTTGTAGATGCCTACAGCGTGCATTAAAAAGTCCAGAAGAAAATGTACCAAAGAGAAAAAATGAAATACCAGATTTTTTGGTTCCTTTTTTCTCTCCACTTTTACTTTCAACTTTTTTTCTGCAGAATAAGAAAGTCCCGTAGTTTTTCCTTGTTCAAAAAGCAGAATCAATAGAAAGAGAAGTTAGTAGACGTTGATCAGAGCTCCGGTAGGGTGTGTTTAGAATGCCACAAAGTGTGGTCCCTGGCTCTGCTGACTGCTTGACCTGCTTTCCTTCTGGGGCTGGGCATGGAGCCCAGGGCCTCACACAGGCCACCTGTGTGCTGTGCCACTGAGCCACACCCCAGCCCCAGCCCTCTGCCTCTGCAGGGGCAGGTCCCATTTCTCTGGACCCCCATGCTGACGTACATGTGGATTTCTGCAACACTTAGGGTCTGATGCTCGCTCATTCATTCAGTGAACATTGCAGAGCATGCCGGCTAGGAGCTGGGGTATGGTGAGCCCTAGACAGACAAATCCCTGCCCTCATGGGGACTTTTAAGTAGGGAAGAAACTAGAGGCTAGTGAGGAGGGATAAGCGTTAATAAAATACAATAAAGTGAGGCAGGGCGGGGCTGGGCAGCACCCGGCAGGGCTGAGACCACAGATGAGCGGGCAGGGCAGGTGAAGAGGAGCCAGACTGAGGAGGCGAGGGAGCCCCACAGGGTCTGCATGAGCACCCCAGGAAGACTGTCTCCTCCTGGGGACAGAGGATGTGGTCACCCAGAAGCTCAGGCCGCGCGCCATGTGGTACGGTGGCTCACTTGAACGTCACCATGATTCTCTGCACTCTTATCTCCAGCAGGTGGTGGAACCTCTTCAATTAATCAATAAGTTGACTTGTTTTAATATTCAAAGCTGTGAGTGACACATTTCTTGGTGTGCAATGTGGCATTCTGATCTGTGCAGACACTGGGATGGTGAATCAGGCTGACGAACACATGTCTCAATCACACCCTTGTTTTCGTGTGATGAGACTCTTCAAATCTGCTCTTGCGGCAATTTCCAAGTGTACGATAGGTTGATGTGCAATGGGTCTCTTGATGGATGAGTGCAGGTCTTCTGTCTAATTAGAATCTCATGTCCTCTGGCCAACGTCTCCCTGCCCCTCTCCATCTCCCATCCAGCCTCTGGTGACTGCCCTTCTATTTCTCGCTTCTTCGAGTCTGACCTTTTGGATTCCACATGTGTTACTCTGCTTTTCAAGACAAGAACAACTAGAGGAGGAAAGTTGGGGCTTATGTTTCCAGAGGTTTAGTCCATGGTTGGTCAACTCCATTGCTCTGGCCTGAGGTGAGGCAGAACATCATGGAGAAAGAACATAGCAGAGGAAAGCTGCTTAGCTCAGAAAGCTGGGAAGCAGAGAGAGGGAGAAGAGAGCAAGGAGCCAGGACAAGTTATAATCCCCAGGGGCATGCTTCCAGGGACCACCTTCATCCAGCAACACCCAACCAGTTTACAGTTAGCACCCAGTGGCCCTTTCAAGTTATTAACCCACGGACCAGGTTACAGCCTTCATAATCCAATCCTTTCACCTTAGAACATTCCTGCATTGCTACATGAGGTTTCCAGGGGACATCTGACATCCAAACCATAGCAATACATGAGTGAGACTATGTGCTATTTGTCTTTCTGGGCCTAGCTTGTTTCACTTAACATAATGTCTACCATGTTCATCCATGTTGTCAAAAATTATAGAATCATCTTCCTTTTAAAGGCTGAATAGTATTCCACTGTGCACATAGACGTCATCCGTTCATCCATTGATGGGCATGGAGGTTGATTTCACATCTTGGATATCGTGAACAATGCTGCAGTGAACACAGGAGCGCAGATGTCTCTCCCACATACTGATCTTGTTTCCTTTGGAAATGCCCGGTGGTGGGGTTTTGGATCGCGTGGAAGCTATTTTAATTTTTGAGGATCTTCCATACTGTTTTCCACAGCGGCTGCTCTACTTCATATCCTCATCAACAGTGTGCTGGTGGCCACGTGTTATCATTAAGCTCTTCCACAGCAGCCTCTGTGATAGTGGTTTTAGATGGCATTGCCCTGGTTATGCGTGATAGCGAGCATCTTTTTGTATGCCTCTTGGCCGTTTGTACGTCTTTTTTGGAATAATGTCTATTTGCCCCTCTTAAAGACAGGTTTTAACTCTGCTTCTTACTGAGTTGCTCGAGTTCCTTGCATTTTTGGGCGTGAACCCTCACCACATGCAGGGTTTGGAAATAGCCCCTTTCACTCTGCAGCCTACCTCTTCCCTCTGTGGATCATCCCTGTGACTGTGCAGAAGTTTTTAGCTTAGTACACTCCTGTTTGTCTGCTTTTGTTCCTCTTGCCTGTGGTTTGGGTCCCATCCAAGCGAATGTTTTCTCGAGGACTTCACGCCTGTGTTCATCGGAGGCGTTGGTCTGTGATTTTGTTTCTTCCTGGTACCCTCACCTGGTGTTGGTATCAGGGTAACGCTGGCTTTGTAAAGCGAGTTTAGAAGTATTTCTTCCTTTTCATGTTTGTGAGCGCGCAAGGACTGGCGTTGGTTCTTCCTCAGATGTCTGGTAGAATTCAGCAGAGAAGCCTCTCATCTGGACTTCCGCGGATGGGGTTTGACTTTGCTATTTTCATTCTGACCCCTTACTTGTTTTTTTTTTTATTGTAAACAAATGGGATACATGTTGTTTCTTGTTTGTACATGGAGTCAAGGCATACCATTTGTGTAATCATAAATTTACATAGGGTAATGTTGTTTGATTCACTGTTATTTTTTTCCCTTCCCCCCACCCCCACCCCTCTTTTCCCTCTATACAGTCCTTCCTTCCTCCATTCTTACCACCCTCCTTAACCCCAACCCTAAACCTAACCCTAACCCTAACGCTAACCCCTCCCACCCTCCATTATATGTCCTCATCCGCTTATCAGCGAGATCATTCGTCCTTTAGTTTTTTGAGATTGGCTTATCTCACTTAGCATGATATTCTCCAATTTCATCCATTTACCTGCAAATACCATAATTTTATTATTCTTTATGGTGGAGTAATATTCCATTGTATATATATGCCACAGTTTCTTTATCCATTCATCAATTGAAGGACATCTAGGTTGGTTCCACAATCTGGCTATGGTGAATTGAGCAGCTATGAACATTAATGTGGCTGTATCTCTGTAGTATGCTGATTTTAAGTCCTTTGGGTATAGGCCGAGGAGTGGGATAGCTGGGTCAAATGGTGGTTCCATTCCAAGCTTTCTGAGGAATCTCCACACTGCTTTCCAGAGTGGCTGCACTAATTTGCAACCCCACCAGCCATGTATGAGTGTACCTTTTTCCCCACATCCTCGCCAACACCTATTGTTGCTTGTGTTCTTGATAATCGCCATTCTAATTGGGGTGAGATGGAATCTTAGGGTGGTTTTGATTTGCATTTCTCTTATTACTAGAGATGTTGAACATTTTTTCATATATCTGTTGATTGCTTGTACATCTTCTGTGAAGTATCTGTTCATATCCTTAGCCCATTTGTTGATTGGATTATTTGTATTCTTGGTCTAGAGTTTTTTGAGTTCTTTATATATTCTGGAAATCAGTGCTCTATCTGAAGTATGAGTGGCAAAGATTTTATCCCACTCTGTAGGCTCTCTCTTCGCATTGCTGATAGTTTCCTTTGCTGAGAGAAAGCTTTTTAGTTTGAATCTATCCCAGTTGTTGATTCTTGCTTTATTTCTTGTGCTATGGGAGTCCTGTTAAGGAAGTCTGATCCTAAGCCAACAAGTTGAAGATTTGCACCTACTTTTTCTTCTATAAGATGCAGGGTCTCTGGTCTGATTTCAAGGTCCTTGATTCATTTTGAGTTCAGTTTTGTGCAGGGTGAGAGATAGGGGTTTAGTTTCATTCTGTTGCATATGGATTTCCAGTTTTCCCAGCACCATTTGTTGAAGAGGCTATCTTTTCTCCATTGCATATTTTTGGTCCCTTTGTCTAGTATGAGAAAATTGTATTTATTTGGGTTTGAGTCCATGTCCTCTACTCTGTACCATTGATCTACCTGTCTATTTTGGTACCAATACCATGCCGTTTTTGTTACTATTGCTTTCCCTAATTTGTTTTTGATCTGTTTAGATTTCCCGTTTCTTCATGGTTCAGTCTTGGTAGGTTGTATACTTCTAGGAATCTGTCGAGTTCTAGGTGGTCCAGTCTGTTGGTGTATAATTGTTCACCATTTGTGACCTTTTCTCCTTCTGTGGTGTCAGCCGTAATGTCTCCTCTTTCGTTTCCAGTTTTAGTTGAGTCTTCTCTTCTGTTCTTAATCTAGTCAAGGGTTTGCCAAGTTTGTCTTCCTTTTAGAAAAACAACTCTTTGTTTCATTGACCTTTTCCATTATTTTTTTGGTCTGTTTCATTATTTCTCCTCTCATCTTTCTTATTTCCTCCTTCTCTTGACTTTAGGGTTAGTTTGCGCCTCTCTTTCTAGTTCCTCGTGGTGTAAGATTAGGTGGTGTGTGTGAGACCTTCTGCTTATTGTGATGTAGGCATTTATTTCAGCTTCTCTCCGAGAACTGCTTTTACTACATGCTTTGTTGTATTCCCCTCTGTCACAAGATACCTTTGGGTTTCTCTTTTTATTTCTTCTTTGGCCTGTTTCTTGTTCAGGAGCATGTTGTCTAATTTGGTCATTCTTGTCAATTTTCTCTTCATTTCTCACTTCACACTATTGTGGTCAGGAAGCACACTGGATGTGGATTTGATCTTCTTGGACATGGCAGGCCTTGTCTTGTGCTTAGCTCTGCACTGGAGAATGTTCCGTGTGTGCTTGAGAAGAATGTGCTCTCCGCTGCTGTTGAAAGGGGTGCTCCATCTGTCTGTTGGGTCCATTTGGTCTAAGGTGCAGTTCAGGCCTGTGATGGTCTGTGGGTTTGTGTCCACCAGAATTCACAGGCTGAAACTGAAGTGCTGGTGTGATTAAGAGGTAAGTGGTCCATCCGGGCATCTGCACCCTCATGAATGAGCCAGGGCTCATAGAAACAGTTGGAAGGGAGTGTGTTTCCCTCGCCAGGTGCACCCCACCAGACACCCCATATGCTGGTGCCTTGGCCTCTGTCCACCCAGAGTGTAGGCTGTAAGAAGTAAATGTATATTGTTTATAAATACCCAGCTGAAAGTGATTTCATAGCAACCTAAGGACTAAGGCAATGTCCAGTGTTTTCTTATTAATTTTCTTCTGGATGACCTGTTCATTATTGAAAGTGGAGTCTCAAAGTCCCTCTTATTATTTGTTCTCAGTCCTCTCTCTTTCAGTCCCTTGCTTTCTATATTTAGGTGTTCCAGTGTTGGATGAGAATGTCTGTATATTCATTACATCTTCTTGGTGAATTGACTTCTCTATCATTGTCTGGTGAGCTCTCTCCTCTTTGTAGTGCTAGGGATAGAACCCAGGGCCTTGGGCCTGGTGTCAATGCTCTATCCCTGAGCCACAGCCCCCATCCCAATCCCATATCTTTTTAAAATTTTTTGTACTTGTTCTAATTAGTTGAACATGACAGTAGAATGCATCTATACATTTTGATAGATCATACGTAAATGGAGTGTAATCTCTCCTTTTTCTGAGGAGTGAGATAACTGGGTCAAAGTTTTCTGAGGAATCTCTGTACTGCTTTCCCTAATGCCAACCCCACTTCTTTTTCAGTTAGATCCCAAGCCTACTTTACCCCGTTCACTACCCCTGCTCTCCTCTGGTGTCCATCAGCACGGAGCGTCCTTCTCCATCTGCTTACTTCCAGTCTGTGTATGACCCTAAGGGTGAAGTGGGTCTCTTGTCAGCAGCATATAGTTGGGTCTTTTTAAAAGATACAGTTATTCTGTGTCTTTTAACTGGAAAATTTAACCTGTTTACCTTTAAGATAATTTTGATAGGTGAGGACTTCCAGTTGTACTGTTGCTGGTTTTTTCTTGTTTTCCCTCCCTCTTCCTGTGCTGCTGTCTGTGTGGTTGGGTGGTGTTCTGTGTGTTACCCCTGGATTCCTTACTCAGGCTGTCTTGTGTGTACCTCATCCCCTTGTTGACTGTTCTTTAGTTCCTGTGCAATGAGTCAGGGAAGCCCAGTGCTCCGCGGGTGAGAGGCTAAGTCCAGGTCGACCTGAAGGGTGAAGGGGTGCTTCCTGAATTCTCCTCTGGGCACCTTGGACTTAAGTTTGAGAACCGCAGTCTGGCGGTTCTCTCTTGTGACCTGAGCAGGAGTCGTGTGCAGTGATCATGCACGGAGGATGCTCAGGTGAGATGGCGGGTTGAGGCTCAGGGGCTCCAGACCTGCCCCTCCCCCCAGCCTCAGACGGGCCTCTGAGGCCTCGAATTGCTGGTCCCTGTGAAATGAGGGAGCTGCAGTGGATATCTCCAGGGCCTGACCACTGTGCCATCATTGCATCCTGGGCAGAGAAGCTCAGTGCGCAGGTGTGTGTGTGTGTGTGTGTGTGTGTGTGTGTGTGTGTGTGTGTGTACATGTATATAATGGCATGCTTGGTGGTATTTGTATGGTATGTGTTTGCATGTATGTTTGTGTATGTACAGTGCATATGTGTGATTAGGGTGTGGGTGTGTGGTATGCTGTGTGGTATTTGTGTTGTAGTTCCTTTTGTTATGTCGTGTGGTATGATATTTGTGTGGTATGTGGTGTGTGATGTGCAAATGTGTTGTATGTGGTATGTTGTACGGCGTTGGTGTGTACATGTGTGCATGGTGTGTGTGTGTGTGTGTGTGTGTGTGTGTGTGTGTGTGTTGAACGCTGTATAAAGGCAGACGCTATGCAGATCTCCAGGGGTGTCTGTCTTTGTTCACCAGCACCCTTAGACTCCTGAGTATTAGTCAGCTTTTGCAACCACACTACCTGTCAAGAACCACTTAGAGGAGAAAAAGTTTATTTTGGCTCCCAGTTTCAGAGGTTCCAGTCCGTAGACAGCCGAATCCATTGCTCTGGGCCAAAGATAAGGCAGTACGTCGTGGGGGAGAGCCCAGTGGAGGAAGGCCGCCCCTCGCGGCAGCCAGGAAGCAGAGGGAGAGAGCGGGGGCTGCAGAAAGAGCAGCCTTCCAGGGCAGCCCGGGCCCGCCTCCTCCAGCCGCGCCCAGCTGCCCACCATCACCTAGGCTGCAGCTCTCGCTGTCCAGTCCTCTCGCCTCTGAACTTTCCTGCATGAACAGGAGCTTCTGAGGGCACCCAATCCAAACCCCAGCACCTGAGGTCTTTCTCTTGCTGTGAGGCAAACATGCAGCGCACAGAGGGTCATTGTGATGAGCAGCCTCGGGCAGTGGTTCTGACACCCTGAAATTGCTGAACCTGTTCAGAATCTCTCCATGTGAAGTGTTCCTAAGACAAAAAGCAGATTGTGCTAACCATGCATCTTTAGATTGCAGTGATCCCAGTGAAGGTGGACACCCTCCCCTGGGTTTTCCCCTCCCCTGGGATTGCTGGTCTGAGGGCTGGAACGGAGCTGCCGGCGCTCCTGGTCACGGAGCAGGTTCCTGGTCGGTTAAGTAACGGCGATGCCTTGATGTTCTTGTTTATTACAGCCCCTGCCCCCAGAAGGCAAAAATGTGACCACTGGACCGCATGCCCCCCTAACAGCTATGCCTACCGGTTGCTCAGCGGTGGTGGTCGGAACAAGTACGCCAAGATCTGCTTTGACGATGAGCTGTAAGTAGCAGTGTTCGGGAAGAAAGCACAGTGGCTGTCGACCGGGTCCCTCTGAGGCTGGCCGAGCAGCAGTGCTGCCCGAGAGGAGAATCTCATGCCCCTGAGCCCAGCCCAGTGTACCTGGGTGGAAAGCAAGCCGTGCGGGCTGCGTCTGCCAGGGAAGGATGCTGATTCTCCCTCGTGGTGTGCGTCCTGTGCTGAACGGCTTCAGTTTTGTTTGGCAGCCTTTAGGACAAACTGTCATTTATAGTTCATACTTTACTTGAGCACCTGGCAAAGTCCAAAGTCGCGGGAACACAGAATTTGGCTGACTGAGCGTGTGGCTTGTGTTTTGTGGTCCCCGCCCTCGCGGGTTGAAGCAGGTGCACTTCTCTCTGTCGTTGGCACCTCCCAGAGGTGGAGCAGGTGAATATCCCTCCTCTTCCACGTTGGCAGAGTTTGTGCAGTTGGTGCTTCTTCTCCAGGGAGGCCATCTGTACTTCTCTTGGTGGGATTTTTAACTGCAAATTCAGTTTGTTCAGCAAACGGGGCTGCTCCAGTTACCTGTTCTTTACTTTTGAGAGCTTCTTTGCATTGGAGCACAGCCCTGATCTTAAGTCTCTCTTAAGAAGCCATTTCTCAAGACACAGTTCCTTTCATGGGTGTGGGATCTAGAAGCCACGATACACACTTGGCGTGCTCAGAGCCACTGGGGTGGAACCACTTCTGAGCACTTTTAGTGAACAGACACAAGAGACGCCTTTTTTTGCACTGGTATTTCCAGCTAAAATTTAACATTGCAGGATTTTTTCTCCACTAGGAACTTTGATTTTACATTTTAACTCTTTTCCTTTCACTGAGAACCTTCATCTCTACTACCATTTAACACTTGCTTTCAAACTGATATCAATAGAACTAACAGTGCAACTACTGAGTGACACGTAATTTTTGTCAGTTATTTTTTATTTAAAAAGAGTACATTACAGTGTACAGTGTTATGATTAAAGTCATATGAAAGAGTTATTTTTCCCATAGTTGTAATGGTTCAGAAATTAACATATCAAAAAACATATATTCAGAAAAATCTTCCCTACACTCTCCAATTTTTCTCCTGTTCTTATCTCCATTATTTTTTCATTTGTTTCTGATTTATCCCTCCAGCATTTGCTTTTATGATAAAACAAGCTCTCTCTATACATAATCAGCATGTACCAATATATGACTTTTTATAAGCTTATCTATGCATGCCTATATGAATATATGTATATATGCACATATACACATGTTCTTTCTTACATAAAAGGTAGCAAACTCCACACACAGTTTTTGCACTTTGCTTTTTTTAACGGTATATTGGAGATCACTCCTTATCAGTACAGAGATTTTCCTCACCTGTTGTATTGGTGCATAGTATTCCATAGGGATGTATCGTACTTTATTCAACTGGTTTTGCACTGACAGGCAGTTCTAATGTGTCCGACCTTTTGGTACTGCTAATAATGCTGCCATGACTAACCTGTGGATGTGCTGTTTTGTAAGTGATCATTATAAAGCAGACACTGTGTAACCACCCTCAGGTTAAGCAGTGGACTATCACTAGGACTCAACAGTCCCTCTGTGTACCTCTTCCCAAGTGCAGCCCCCTTCCCTACACCCACTGGTAAGGCACTCCATCTTCCTCTGTGGTATCATGGCCTTGTTTTTCTTGATGGTTTTACTATCTAAGCAAACATTGTTATTTAATTTTGTGTATTTGAGTTTTATATAAATGGAATCATAAATTATATGTTCTTTTGTGTCTGGTCTTTTTAGCCCAAAATGGTATTTATGAGATTTGTCTTTGATGTTGGCATAGCTCTTTCTGTGGATCTGCATTGCTGTGTAATATTACATTGTTATTTTCCATGCTACTGTTGAGTGACATTTGGGTCATTCCCAGTTATTTTTGATGAGTGCTATATATGTCTCTTGGTGCTCATATGTACGCATTTCTGTGGAGTGTTGACTTTGGGGTTCAGGATGGTGGAGGGTCTCACAACCAGTGATTATCTAGAAGGATTCCTAGGAGTCAAAAACAGGTTACACTTATGGCTAAGGTTTGTCACAGCAGAATACAGAGCCACTTCTTCTGTCTGGGTGCTGATGGTGAATTCTTGCTAATATTTCATGTTTCTTTGAAATATCTGTCTTTCATCTTCATTCCTGAAAGATATCTTGGCAGGATGTGTTGGTCATGGTTTTCTTTCAACACATTCGAGGTGTTATTCCATGGTCTTCTAACTTCACAATTTCTTTTGAGAAGTGAGCCAACAATCTAATTGCTGCAAATGTGAAAGTAATTTCCTTTCCCTTTTCTGATCCTAATTGTCTTTTAAGATTTTTTTTTTTACTTGTATTTGGTTTCCAGCATTTGTACCCTGATGTGTCTGCTGTAGTTTTATCTTATTTGGACTTCTTTGAGCTCCTTAAACATGTATGTATTGAAGTTCTTCATTGCATCTGACAACTTTTCTGCCAGTATACCTTCTTGTCTCCTTCCCTTTCTCTTTTTCTTTTGAGACTCTTAATGAAGCACATTTTAGACCTTAATACTCTAATCTCTAAACTGCATTGTTTTGTGTTCCATATTTTTATCTCTCTTTCACTGTGGACAGAACTGTTTTCCATTTCACTAGTGTTCTCTTCTACTGTGTCTAATCTGCTGTTAAACCCATTCATTGACCATTGATTTCTTTAGCTTATTATATTATTTTCTTTTAGAACTTAATTTTTTTTTCAAATCAGCATGTCAGTTTTTTAAATGTCCAGTTCTGAATTTTGCAATTTTGTTCATCATTTTCTTGACTATATTAAGTATAGTTATTTTGAAGTCTATGTTGGATAACTCTACTACTGGAAACCCCTGTGAGTCACCCCTATTATGTACTGTTTCCTGCTGGTTCTATTGGTACTTGTTATGTTGATTCTTTGCTCATGTGCCAAAATATGTTTGACAGTGTGCCAGATGGTACATTGAGTTATTTTTTTAAATAGAGGCAAAAGATATGTATCAATCAGTTTTCCATTCCTGTAATAAAATATCTGAGGCATGACAATTTGTAAAGAAAAGAAGCTTATTTGTCTCACAGTTCTTAGACCCAAAGGCATGGCACCAGGATATGCTTAGCTCTGGTGAGGGCCTCATCGCAGATGGCTTCACAGTGGTCGGAATTCATGCAGAAGAGATCTCATGGAGAGACCGGAAGACAGAGGGATTCGGGGGTTAGACCTGCTCTACTCTCTGGAGATGTAATTGACCCTGTGAGAACAGCACTGATCCCTCTGAGGCCCCGTGACCTAGCTACCCTGCATAAGCCCCACCTCTTAAAGGTCCCAGCTCCCAACATCCCCACATTGAGGCTTCCAACCCGTGAATTCTTGTGGGCCTACACTCAAACTACATCCAAACTAAAGCCGGATAAAAGTTTCTTTTGCTTCTGAGGATTTTTCTTTGCTGCTCTGAGAGACCTGGAACAAACAGCAGAACAGGACCATCTGAGTAGATTTTAACCATTGAGACTTTCCAGGCTACTTAGTGGAATTAAGTCTGGGCTAAAGTCCAGCAAATGCTGACTTAATTTCTGGTTGTCCTCACACTCAGGACTCCACCCTTGTGAGCAAACTGACGTGAGAGGTGGGGATCTGACCTGACCCTCTCTCTGGCTCCCAGCATCTGCCCCCCACCCCTGACCTCAGAGCACTGCTCACCTCTGCTGGCATCTTTTCTGGAATCAGCAAGTGCTCCTGGGGTAAAAGTAGCCTCAAATGCTGGGCTCACCACCATGAATAGAGTCTCCTGTGAGCCCTTGACCTGGGAAGTTATTTGCTCCCTTATTAAGGCCCTATTATTCCTCTAAAAATGATCCCCTCTTTCCTGCTTTTCTCCAAGGGTGGCGGGTTCAGATCACCCAAGTTCTCATTATTGGAAACTTCAAATTCTAAGACTGTCAAAGAGCCCCAGGTCTAGGAGGCTTGTGGGAAAGCTTAGGTAAACTCTCAGGGGCAGAGTGATGAAGCACACGTTCACCCTCCCACAGCCTGGGGAGGAAGGAACACTGCCACCCTATCATGACGCACCATATCATTGATTCGAGACCTTGGCAAAGGGCCCATGCACACCTGTGTGCACACACACATGCACACACAACTCCTGTGATCTTTGGAAATGATGACCATCTCCCCGGAAAGCCATCCGGTCTTCCTGATGTTAGGGTACAGTCAGCGCGAAACTGACATTTCACATTCTCCAGTTTAAAAGTAAAATCTAAGTGATACGATGGAAAGTGTTTATTTAAGGAGCTAGCTGGGCCTTGAGGTTGGGTGAAAGGGTCACCTGGGGCCAAGCAAAGCTTCTGCCAGTGCTTTCCAGGGTGGAGACGTGGAACAGCTGGGAAGCCAGGTTTGGGTCTATACCTGCAGATTCACCTCTAACTACGTCGCATCTCTAAGAGGCAAACGGACGCTCATGAGCTGGTTCAGGACTTGGTGAAAACACCTTCGTGAAGAGCCTGAGTTAAACGAATATGGGTTTTTCCTCTCTGTCCTTTGCCTAAATTATAAGATTAAATGTGGTTTCCAGGTGCCGTGGGGACTGAAACCCGGTCGCATGTGGCGGAGCCAGTGTGGGGTGACTCCAGGGAGCCACACCAGGGCGGTGGCATCTGGCAGGAAGTGGTGGGAAGTCATGCGTTGGGCTGTTTGCCCAGAAGGTCTGCGAGGAGGGCTGGGTGCTCGTTTCTGGGCAGGCGAGGAATCTCGACTCTTGCTCATTTGCATTTCAGGCTCATAGGAGAAAAGGCTGGGCGTGTCGCAAGGGGAATAAACATTGCCATTGTTGACTGTAAGTTGTTCAATACTTTCCTTAAAACATCCCTATGAGGTGGGATTGAGACTTTGAGGTTTCAAGATTTTTGCACATGATCTAGTTTAGGTCTGTATCTTAATGCATTTTAAAATTATATATTTAATTATTTTTATAAGCCCCATGTTACAAATTGTGGCTCCAATGACGACAAGAGATAACTGAAGACCAAACACAAAAGGATTTCACAAAAAAACAAGGAGAAGGTGGAGGGCATGCTGGAAACCCAGAGATGCACCGGCTGGTGACCCAGGGTTGCATCTCCTGTCCGCCTCACCCCTGGCCAGTCACACCCTGGCCGGTTCCCACTGTGGTGTGATAAAAGGCCACTGAAAGTCCACGGAAAGCAGAGCTGGGCCTCGCTCATAGGTCCTGCTGCCACTGGGAGCTGGCACTAAGAACTGCAGCAGGGTCAGAAAGAGGTTCCCTGCAGTCCCCAGGGGCGGGGGCGCAGCCCACATGGGCTGGCGATAGCCGAGCACAGGGTAACCCAGGGAAGGCAGAGGCACGCCGAGGGAGGGGCCGAGGGTCTCCGCTGGTCCTGGGGAAAAAGCAGGAGGAGCGGAGCGTCAAGGTCAGCGGTGACTGGACGCAGGCTGGAAGCAGCTCCAGAGCAGCGCCTGCCTCTGTCCTGCTGTCCCTGTGCTCGGTGACACTCTTGGGGAAGCCGCCCCTCCGGGCTGGGCCATCCCATCAGACACACAGAGAAGAAACATCCTGTTAAGCGGGGCCAGGGCCACCAATGCACCCTTGGTCCCATAATTTTTTTTAAACACCATTTCTTTTATTTGCAGATATAACTGGGAAGCCGATAGCAACACAGTATTTTGATATGTATGAAGGTGGTAAGAAAACATTTCCTGTTAAAATGAAGTTTAAACAGCCTAGATGCTAAAGAGAAGCTGGGCATATATTCAGAAAGGAAGAGGGCTGCTTTGGTCTGCATTTCTCCTGTGTGGGCTCCCCGGTGGGCACGGCTGCCCTGCTCTGGGTGCCACCTGAGTCTGGCCTAGGCTATGGCTGCAGAGGTCCCTGGCCCATGCTGTAGGAACCATGCCAGTTGCAAGATTGGCTGCGGAATCTCTAGGGCCTGCCTTTGGGTGGCCGCCTGCCTCATCTTTCAGCCTGGAAGAGCTCTTCCTGCACTGTACCCAGAACGCCCTCCAGGAGGGGCCTGTGTCTTGTCCCTCTCCTCAGTGGGCCCCAGGGGCACCCATCGCATGTGTGAGACCAGTGCTAGGAAGCAGGGGTCAGAGCGGACCTGTAGGCTGCAGGCAGAAGGAGGCCCTGGCCAGGACAGGAGCCTCTGCTGGCAGAGAAGACCCTCAGACTGCCGTGCGTTGACCCTACAGATAACTCTGGACCAATGGCAAAGTTCATTTGGAGCGCTCCCGTGAGATCCCTGCTGTTCATGGTGACGCACGATGACGGAAGCACCAGGTGAGCATGTTGGGAGTCAGCGTGGGCACCACAGCTAGCGGGGCAGAATGCCGGGTGCCCGTCCTGCCCTCTGGGGGACGGAAAGTGGAGCAGAGCCGCCCTTCAGGAAGGAGTGGCAGTGCATATGCAGAGTAGTGTCCCTGGAAGGACTCTGACCGTGAGCCCGAGCACCCGCCTGCGGGGTCTGGGCCCTGCCAGGGGCACTCAGCCACAGGGACAGCGAGGAGGGGGAGGTGTGAGTGTTCCAGCCAGAGGGACTTCCAGGAAGACGCGTCCCTGCAGGAGGAGCTGCAGAGGGTAAAGGGACACACACATGTGCAGGCGCACACGTGCCGTCCCCCGAGCAGCTGCTTTAACTCCGTGCTCCTGAGTGCGATGTACCAGGCCAGCGTGCAGCCAGCTTTATGGGGAATTCCTAGACCTGGAAAGCCTTTTCCAAACGAGTCTGACCTCAGATTCATTTCTCAGGGAGCTTCTGTCACACTGAAGTTCCTTGGATGATGCATGAAAAATGCATCAAAAATGACTCACTTAGGGAAATCTAAATTTTCCCTCCTTCAGTCACTTACTCCCAATCACAGTGCTTCACACTGGTGGTATTGTTTTAAGTTTGTTATTTTTCCCCCCCTTTTCTAAAGCGGCACGTTTGACTCTGCTACCTCCTTCAGCAGCTGCTGTCCACTCTATTTTGTAGTCAGAAAGTGAAGTAGCAGCCAGGACTGGAAATGGTGTCGGCCAGGTTTGAGGACATGGCTGAATCCCCAGACACAAGGTCCTTTCAGAATTGAGATTAAGACCTCAAAACTGAAGTCCATGAGGGCTCTGGATACGGTCGTCTGTTGGCGCACTCCACCTGCGGGTCCTGTGGGCTGCCACCTGTGCCAAGGCAGAGACGTGGCTTCTCCTTGCTCAGGATGCGCACCATGGCCCAGCCAGCTGCAGCCTCGTCCCCTCGGGTGTCCCCTGGAGGCTTTCTCACCCTGTCCCCTTTGCTCCCAGACTGAAGGCTGACGCCAAGGACGCCATCGAAGCACTTGGCAGTAAAGAAATCAGGAACATGAAATTCAGGTCAAGCTGGGTGTTTCTTGCAGCAAAAGGCTTTGAACTCCCTTCAGGAATTCAGAGAGAAAAGGTGAGTGCGTTTGAGTGGGAGTGCGGGACTCTGAGAGGCTGCCTGGACTCCCTGTCTGCACGCAGGCTGCCGTAGGCCTTGCCGGTTCTGCCGGGCTGGTTCTCGGCTGGAGCTGGGAACGGCTCAGGTCCCTGTGATAGACGATTCCCAGTGGGCTGTCGGATCAGCTTCTGCCACCTGCAGCCAGTGCGCGTCCCCGTCTCCCTGGGGGCGGTCAGCCCTGTGCCTGCTCAGGGCAGTGATGGTGCTCACCTCCTGGCGGCAGAGGGGACCACCGGGACCAGGCGAGGTGGTGCCACACCAACAGCTCTTGATAACTGCAGCTGCCCTCTGCCCACCTTGCCACAGGACAGATCATGCCTCTCCCGTTACGGACCCCGTTTATCAAAGAAAAGGGAAGAGCAGAACGGGAGCTCTGACTTCCTAAGTCTCCTGTGGGAATCCCAGCGGAGGCTTGGCTCAGTGTCATGTGGGAGTCACCCCCGGGGACCCTAATACCAGCCTGTTCGGTGGGTCCTACCTGCTGCTGCACAAGTCAGCTTCCTGGGAGCTCAGAGCTGCAGCGGCCTCTGCCTGCTGCAACGACTGGCAAACGGAAGGGAGTTTACAGATGCCTTTGTTCACCCTCTTGGTCTTGTGAGAAGGGAGGAGGCTGAGCCCCGCAGCCTGAGGACTAGGTGAGGCTAGCCGGTTTTGCAGTGACGGTGACGGAGCGGGCCTGACTCCACCTCCCCCGCTGTGTGCCCTGAGGACCCTGCTTCCTGGGCTTTTCTGATCCCTACACTCCCCACGCCCGCCCTCCCTGCTCAGTGTGGGTGACAAGGACACCACCTTGCCCAACTTGCCTCTAGTGACCAGGCTGGGCTCAGATGCTGTCCCCAGCCCAGCTAAGCCCCTCCTGTCTGGCACAGCACTGGTCCTTGCCCTTCCCACCCCAGGAGCTTTCCGTGTGTGGCCCTTGCTGAGCGCTTCCCGCCGCTCCTTCACCGGAGCTCCAGGCTTCTCCTCCGGCCTCCTTCTCCGCCTGAAGGCCCATGACAGCCAGGCCTCCTCAGCTGGCTGGCAGGACCCTGCATTCGGGTGTTTTTGTCCTTTCTTGCCTGTAATATAACTTGTAAAAGGCAGGAACCACTTTTTCTTTAATTTTGACATCCCCAAAGTCTCAATAATAAATAAATTCATCGTAAGGGCAGTTTTAAGAAGATATGTAGGTAGGTAGACAGATAGATGGACAGATGTTTCTCTAAGTGAGATTTATCGGGATTACAAAGTTAGTTTAACGACCCCCAAATCAATCAGTGTCTCGTACCACACTAATAGGAAAAAACCTAACTGTCGCAATAGACACGGGAACGCATCCAATGCCCCTTAGTGATAAAAGCACTGAGCAAACTAAGAAGAGAAGGGAACTTCCCTTAAACTTTCTCCATCACTGTAGTGGGGATTCTAGCAAGGGCAGGTAGAGAAGGTGTGGCTCAGAGGTTAGTGCCTGCCTGGTACGCATGAGGCCCTGCGTTCCAGTCCAGCACTGCCAAAAAAAAAGGGGAAAAAGTCACCCACATTGAAAAGAAAACTCTCTCTATTCATAAATGACTTCATTTTATGCATAAGAAACCTTAAGGAATGCACTAAAAACTAAACTGAGAGAAGAGTTTAGCAAGTTTGTGGAATATGAGATCAATGAAAAATTAATTATATTTCTATTTACTTACAATGAACGATCAGAAAATGAAGTTCAGAAAACAATTCTATGTAGAATAGCATTAAAATAATAAAGTGCTTAGGAATGAATTTAATGTAGAGGACCTAAGACATTTACACTAAAATAATAAGTCACTATTGATAAAACTAAAAAAAGGAAAGATATTCCATGTTCCATGTTTAGAAGTTAGAACTCCCACAATTGACCTGAAGATCTAACACTCTCTCCTTCAGCTGACATTTTAAAATAGAACTGGACAAATTGATATGAAAATTCAGGGAACTCAGAGAGCCAAAGTGGTCTTGGGAAAGAAGAACGGAGGTAGCACCCCCAGGTGCCCGTTTAGAAACACAGGACAAAGCTACGGAATCAAGACGGTATGGTGCCGGCGTAAAGAGAGGCAGCGGTCAGTGGAGTAGAATTTGGACTCCAGAAAATGAGGGTCCTCACGACTAGATCAGCTGATTTTAACAAGGACAGCCAGGCCAGGACTGTGTCGATGAAACCAGCTCTCCATGTGTACAGCCGTGGGCCTGGTCCCCGCCTCACCTCACATGCAGAACCCAACTCCGAGTGTCAGTGCTCTGGACTTCAACAGAAACACAGGCGTGAATCTTCGTGACCTTGGTAGGCAGTGATCTCATGGCAGTGTCACCACTAACAACAAAGGTAAATGCTTTTCCTCAAAACAGAGGACACCATAAAGGAAGTGAGAAGATAACCCACAGAGTTGGAGAAAATACTCAGAAAAGGGTTGAATGTGTCCAGAATGTATAAGAACTCTTGCAATCGATAATAAAAAGACCACGACAGGTGAAAGTGGACAAATGATCTAAAATGCTTCCTCAAGGAAGGTGTGCGGAAGCTCACGAACAGACCAGCAGGGCTAGTGATCGGGGAAATGGGATAAAATCACAATGACACACCACCTTACCTCCCAGGATGCACAGCCCTCTCATTCTCATTTAAAATAAGATGGTCAGACTGACTGAAGAGAAGTTCAGCACTCTCAGGAACTGCTGGAAGGAAGGCAAAGTGGTGCGGTCCTTTGGGGTGACTATCGGGCAGCGTAGGCCATGGGACATCTCCATCTCTGCAGAATGTCCTCGAGCTGCGTTATCAAGAGGCATGTTAAGAGGAAACCAAACTCCAGCTTGTGCTGGAGCAAATCCTGTTCTATGCATTGTTTCTGTTCGTGTCACTTTGCTTGGTGACACAGATTAAATGTTTGCTGACCCCCTTAGCAAATAAATAAAACTCTCCTTTTCCTTTCACACAGATCAACCACTCGGATAATTCGAAGAACAGATACACTGGCTGGCCGGCAGAGATACAGATAGAGGGCTGTATACCCAAAGCTCCACGATAGCATGGCGCGTCCCCAGTAAACGCGTTTGGCGTGGGGGAAGGCAGCGGCTGGCAGGAGCACCTCACCTCTTTAAGTCCAGCAGCCGGTGCCTGAAGAATATTTTGCTAGTTGATAAAATCTCGGCACACGATGTTAGTACACTGGTGCTTGTGTCGTGAGGCTTGCGAGGAGCAGGACGCTGGAGTGAGTGGGGTTGCCGCGGGGGCCCAGAGGTTTAGCGTGGACAGTGGGGGGGGGCGCGCTGCTCATCTGGGTCTGGAGCAGCTCCACACTCTTCTACCCCAGCCTGTGTGGTCCATGGAGCCCTGCAGAGGGTCTGGATCCTCTGGTCACTCAGCACACCATGGCCCCCAAGTCATCTCCTAGGAGAATGAGCAGTGGTCGGGAGGGCAAAGCCTACATCTTGGTCACCTCCGCTGGCACTCTAGCTCTGCTGGGGGCTGTTCGTTCATACCTGGGTGCTGCCTGCCCCTGGCACTCGGGATCCCAAGTCTCTGTAGAGGCCTCTGCAAATCAAGGATGGAATTGTGGCTCAGGCCCAGTTATGGGCTGAACTGGGTCCCCCCAAATCCACTTATATGTGCTGAGCCCAGTAAGTACCTCAGGATGTGCCCTTATTTGGAAATGGAGTTCCTGCAGCTGCAGTCAGATGCGCTCACCTGGAGGAGGGTGGACGCCCTTATACAAGGGCAGACTGGACACAGACCCAACGCAAGGAGCAGGTCCTGGAAAGATGAAGCCAGCAGCCGGCAAAGCAAGGACGCCCAAGGCGACGCCAGAAGCTGCGAGGGAGCCCCTCCACGTGGACGGAAAGCAGCTGGCCCCGCAGGGCCCGGGTCTCCTAACACAGCCAGAAAATTGCCCTCCCTGGAGCGTCCAGCCAAGAGCGTCCTCCACCTCTGCACCAGCCGTGACCTCTGATCACCCTGGCCCAGGCGAACTCTGTGGAGGCGGGGCTGTCCCTAGTCCGGTCTCCAGAGATGCCCAGGAGAGTCAGCAGCGAGAGACGGCTGCAAAGCTGCCAAGCCAACTCTGACTCAGGAGAAGGTAGAAGATGGAGGCTGTCGTCGAGGGCCCAGTGGCCACCAGCCTGGGAGGGCTACACGGGCAGAGTGGGGCATTTAGGGAGTGACGCCACCGTGCACTGGACCGTAGGTGGCTCCAGGTCATCATCCAGAGCCAGAGTGAACCCCAATGCCCAGGGCGGACACTGGGTGAGAATGACGTGCCAGAGCAGGTCCATCGACTGTCAGAGGAGTGCCCACTGGGGTGGGCGGGCAGCTGTACGGTGCTCAGGACGTAGTCAGGAATCTGTACCTCCTGCCCCATCTGGGGAACCCAAAGCTGCTGTTAGCAACAGTGCATCCCAAACCAAAATCCACTCAGGAGAGCAGGACAGGTGGGCAGCGACCTCAGCCTCCGGGTCACTTGGCCTGCTCTGGACTTGAGCCTGAACCTACCACAGTCTTGCCCAGGGGGAGGGACCGGCCTGCTGGACTTTCCTCAGGAAGGGGCAGGCTGGGTCCCCTCAGTTGACGGGGTCCCAGGTGCTGTCCCTTCCACAGAGGGCAGGCTGCCCCCGTGGAGCCGAAGGCCTGCGATTCCTGACCTCTCAGCGTGTCTGCTGCTGGGCCCCTGGGCCTGCGGCACCACTGTCCGCAGCGCATGGAGCTTGTTCTGGACTGAGCAGAGGACCCTCCCCAGGCCTTCGGCTGCCCTTGTGCCCCAGCCCTGGAGCCCTGCAGATGGTATGAGGCCTGCAGCATCCGCTGCTCACCCAGCCGTCCTCATTGGGCCCGGGGCTCGCCATAGACCCTGCTGGTCACCCTCATGCTGTCCTGTGACAGGGTCACAAGGACTGAGCCCACTGCAGCAGGGGAGGCCCAGGGAGCCTGAGGTCAGTGTGCCTGGTCACGCAGACGATGGGACGAACAGACTCGGCTCCCAGGAGCACGTGCTCTGGGGCGGGCACTGTGCTCACTGTTTCACTAGTCCAGGGCCAGGTTTCCTGATCTCCGTTTCCACCACTGAGAGGCGAAGGGGGCTCCAGATGTTTCCCAGTGGCTCCAGACAGCTTCAGATGACTCAGGGAGCTGGGGGCCTTCCACACACAGGTTCTGCCCCCTCCAGGAGGCGGCAGGCGGGGAGGAAGCATTTGGGCTTTCCAGTTCACATCTTTAGCAAGCTGCATGCTTCACCCTGACCTGCTGCTGAACAAAGGGCTGTGGCAACCTCGAGCTACTGCTGACCCTGCCCAGGGAGGCCACCCTGCCCTGGTGGTGTCTGGTAGGCTCAGTCTTCCAGCACCAGTCCAATGGCAAGGATCTGTCCCTTGAGTTGGCAGTTGAGATGAGTCTGGTCCTTCCTGGAGGTGCAGGTCCTTCCTGAAAGGCAGCAGAGGAGCTGCTGCTTTAACGGGGTGCCGGAGGTCCCTGAGCAGGCCAGGGCTGCTAGGTCACTCTGTCTGACCTCTCTGGCACCTTTATTTACTGTAGCTTTCTCGAGGCTGGACGTGCGTCCTTTGCCAGTCACAAAAGCCCTGCCTGTGAACCTGTCCTCATCTGGTGTCTGATCTCTCCCCTTCTAACCTCTGCTCGTGGGCCCTCAGGGTGGTGAAGCTCAGGGTGGGGACCCTGAGGACCATCTCCTGGTGAGACCTCCCTCCAGACTTTGAACGCATAAGTAAGCCTTCAGATTCCTTCTTCAAAGGACCTTTTCCCTGAGGCCAGTGAGGGAAAAGAAATAGCTCAGGATTAAGAAGAAAATTACAATGTTAATTTTTGTCTTGGGGATGATCATGGGTGGAAAGGAGAGCTTTGAACAGCGTCCCTGCTCCTGGCCAGCCCCAGCCCTGGAGATGACCGCCACCCTGCCTAGAATCCTGCAGGCCCTTGCAGTGTCCAGACTTGGCTCTGGTGGTGGGCAGCCGGGATCCCTGGGAGTTTGGTCACAGCAGGGGCCTTGGGAATGCCTTGGTGGCACACTTTCCTTTTTTGCAGGGGAAGTGATAGAGGCCAGAGGGTGACGTGGTTGTTCTGGGCCCCGTGTTGGGCCTGGCCACCTTCTCCCTCCCCTCATGGTGTCCTCTGGATTCTGAGGTCACAGTTCCAGGAGGGGGTGCTTATGGAAGCCAGCCACCTCCCTCCTCTGGGTTTCCAGCTCCTAACTAGGGGAAGGGTGACATTGGTCTGGTGTGGACGCTCAGGGCTTTGAGAGCACATGCCTGAGAGACTGTCTCAGTCCTTGTCCATGTCAGCCTACACAGTCCCACACAGGAGCTACACACAACGATGCAAATAATTCCAATTACATGGAATCCAAACCCAGGTCCTCAGGGCAGCAGCCACAGTCTATACCTGTGGAGCAGATCGGACAGGCCTAGCCCGACACTGGTCATTGCAGAAAGCTCACGGGGCCTTGGTGTGGCATCAGTGGCTCTGCAGGGGCAGCCTCTCCAGTCCCTCAACTGAGACTCCTTAGGGATGCTGACTTGGGCCTGTGGGGTCAGACCTCTGGAGGGGCCTGGCAGTCTTCATAGCCCTGCCAGGGTTGGGACGCAGCTCCCATCGGAATTGTTGGGAGAGTGCGGGCAATTCAGTTGTGTTTCTGCGGCCAGCCACGTGGCTTCGTGCCTCTGGTCGCTGGTGACGGGGCAGGGATGGCTCACACGTGACAGCAAAGCAAAGCGTGGCGAGGAAGAGTTGGCTTGCCTGGTTTCTGGCCTGGTGCTGCCGTGCTCAGGCGCAGCAGGGCCCTTCAGGGAGAGCCCGCGACATCTGAAACGCGGCACTCGTGGCTTTCCACACTGTCTCCTGAGCACGACGTGCACCTGATAAACGTGGCTGCTGCCAGAGGCGGGAGCCATGAAGGTAAGCGTCTGACGCGGTGGCGTGGCCGCCAGCCAGCCTGCGCGCAGCAGGAGGCTTCTAGAGGGAAATCGCTGCGTTAGGGCACAGGGCGGCTCTATCCTGCCCCTGGTCACTTAGGTCACTGGGCCTTGGGATAGCTTTGCTCACCGTTGTGTGGAACCTGGGGCTGGGTGGGGAGCTTTGCGCTGAAACCCTGTCTCTGAGGCTTCGGATGCTGCTTCTGCAGTATCCACGCACGGCGACGTGGTCTCAGTGATGGGCCGGACGCTGGCTCCAACTGCCGCGGCGTGAATACTCCCGCCATGCCTGATTCCCAGCCAGCCGGAGCCAGCTCCAGCACCCAGGCCGGGTGCTGAATCTACCTTAGAACTGACACTGAGCAGAAAGGAGACGAGGGTTCACCGCACCTTCTAAAAACCCTGCTTTCCCACTGCGTTGGAAATCTGTCCACAGCGTCTGCAGCAGAGGAGGGATGCAAGCTCTCGGCCCCCGCCCGTTCACACCCTCTCCTCCTCCCCAGCAGCACGCAGGGCTTCCTAGTTAAGGAAGTTCTGTGCACGTCCTCTGGCTCCTCCCCCTAGGAAAGAAGCCCCGCCCCAAGGATCACTTCTAGATTCTCACAGCATCGCAGGGACACAGTGCTCAGTAAAGATTTGTGAGTGAGTAGAGGAAGAACTACCAGCTCCTTAAAAAATATCAAGGGGCAGTGAGCCCTGGGACGTGAGGTTGCCTGCCGTCTGCTGGTGGCAGATGTCCCTGTGGATGACGCTGGGGCTGGAGTGAACAGAGTCGACAGAGTGGCAGAAGACCCCAGTGCCCAGGAGGTGTCCCGGACCCCATGGAGCTCTGGAATTGCCTGCAGGTCAGCTGTGATGGGTCTGCCCATGTGGGGGACAGACGGCCTTAGAGATGGCTGCTGCTGCAGGTTGGACCCTGTCCCTCGCGGTCATTTCCACTTCTCTAAATAGTTGTGTTTACTTTCATCCTGGCAGACTTCAACTTCCCAACTCAGCAGGGGGATGTCCTCTGATCACAGGGCCCTGGGGAACCAGGTGCAGGTTAGAGTGCCGGAGTCCGAATCCCACACCTGTCCCACACCTGTCCTCTGCCTCTCAGCCTCTCTTAAGAATTCTAGGAAAGACAGAACCAAAGCCAGCCTGGCAGGCAGAAGGCCCCCCTGTGGAGTGCCTGGAGTCCCCTACTCCTGAGCTCTGTGCTGACCCCTTGTGGTTGGCAGCTCTGCATCTCCGCCCTCCGGGGCCTCCCCGCCTGCCACGTGCCTGGAGGAGAGAGCTCTGTTTGCACAGGGCTTGGGACTGTAGGGCTGTGGCCCTAAGTACATGCAAGGAGATCGCCTCCCCCTGTACTTTCTGGACTTTCTCCAGCTTTCAGTGGCCATACATACACGTGAGGAGGCTGAGATTGCCAAGTCCCTTTCACTGCCTGGAGCCTCCTGGTGGAAGATGCAAGAGTGGGAGGCACTGGCTGAGCCGGAACTGACCGGGCTTGTGGAGTCCTATCAGACAGGGCTCCCTGGGAGTGGACAGCAGAGCAGGGCCATCACCCCAACGCCACAGGGGCTGCCTGGCAGGGGAGTGGGCCCTACATGCTTCCTTATTGCACTTTCTTACCCACCCTCAAGATTCTTGTGTTGAAGCCCCAACTCCCAGCACCTCAGAAGGTGGCCTTGTTGGAAACAGGATCCTGTTGATGTAATTAAGGTGAGGCTGGGGGTTAGAACAGAATGGCCCCCAACCAACGCCACAGTGTCCTTATAAAGAGAGTTGGACACACAGCAGGGAGGACGCCCCAGGAGAAGGGAGTTGTGCTGCCCAGAGGAGCCCCCAGAAGCTGGAGGGAGGCTGGGGCAGGTCCCACCCACACCCACAGAGCGAGGCAGCCCTCACATATTTGATTTCGAACTTCAGCCTCCCAGGTGGTAAGAGAAGAATTTTTGTTGTTCTGAAGTATGCATTCTGGGTACCGTAGAAGACTAGCACCTGACAGACCCATGTTTTGGCACATGCTACACTAATAGGCCTAACCCGTTCCCCCAACACGCCTCTCTTTGGGAAGAGTTGGCATCAAAGTCTCCAAGCCAAAATCTGAAGGCGCAGTAAGTTGACAGTGCGGACCAAGAAGTGACAGTGACTTCCCTGCTTGGAACATGGGTCTGAGCAACTCTGGGACCAGAGCACCACTTACAGATCCTGTGAGAACATGGGACATGCTTGGGACAGTCCGTTCCTGAGGAGACCTGAGGAGCTGCCATTCAGGAAAATCCCGACTGAGCTGTGCCCATGGTGAGGAGGACGGGGCAGGCCCGCGTGTCCCGGAGCTCCCCCAGGAGGAGGCTGCTCCTTCACCCCAGGCATGGGACCACTGCCTGCCCCCCGCAGAGGTCCCGGCACTGGCACCTTCTGCTGTGGCACCTGCCCTGCCCTCTCAATAGCCATGCCCAACCCAGTGCCCAGGAGGAGGGTGTGGGAAGAACACCCAGGAGGCTGGGGCAGCCTCTCTGCTCACCACCAGCAGGAGGAAGAAATTCGGGGCCAGGAATTTCTACCGGGTAGGACCAGTTCTGGCAATCAGACGTCCACCTCGTTGCCAGTGGTAACTTCCTTCCTCTCTCCTGGAAACTGCCACTCGGGCTCAGTGGAGCTGATTATTTTTGTGGAATTCCACTTTTCGGAGGAAGTAATGTCCTAGTCGGTATGAAGGTAGTCACATACACAGAATTACACAGATGCAACGCGGTCTTTCCAACCTGAGAAAAATGGCCCTGAGGACACAGAAAGAAGTCAGGGCCAAGGGCCCAGGAGGCCAGAGGGTGACTTCCAGGACTCAGGCTGCGAGACCCACCAGGAGTCCTCTGGGGACTCAGTGAAGAACGTAGAAAGCTTGAAACACAAAGAAGAAAAGCAGTCAAAAGGGAAAGAAGGAGCTGGTCTTCAAGGCCTTCCTGAACTCTGACCGTCATCTACAGTGGCTCTCTGTGACATATTTCCAAAGTCAGGATCGCCTTCCTGTCCACTCCTCATCAAAGAGCCCGTTACCCGTGGGATCCCAAGTAATACCAAAGCCACGTCAAGATCGCACCTCACTGGGGCACATGAAAACACACTGGGGAGATGATCATGGACTCGAGTCCCCAGGAATTCTCTCGGCCACCCTCATGCCCAGCCCTTCCCTGTCCATGTGTCTGTCCATCTTCCAGCTCTGCAGCCATTAGTCCCACCCCGCAGCCCCTTACTCTGCCTGGCCTCGTCGTGGTCACTCTTGCTGCATGTGGTCTCAATGTGCATGCCCGCTTGGGTTCCTCCCACGCTGGCTCTTCTTGAGGACAGTCCCAAGCTTTTCCGTTCTGGATGTGCCGAGTGACTTAGTCATCCATTCATGGTGCTGTCTGCCCCAAGGAAACTCGACAGATCTACTTACTGATGAGGTAGGTGCACGACTCAGAGGTAGCAGGCTGGGTGGCCAATGGATACCTCTGTGTGTCCCTTGGGAATGCCCCACAGAGCCCCACAGGTTTGCCAGAGTACCCGAGGGTGCGTTGGCACACTGTTTGGGAGTCACAGACCTATGGACACAGTGCATGCTCTGTATTCACCTGCACATCACTTATCTATGACATGGCAATGGCAGAGTGACTTCAACAGGGGCGAGCTATCACCACGGCCCCACGTCAAGGCTGTTTCTTGATCGTTGACCCCTGACATTCCAAGACGCTGCTCCTCACAGTCAGTCAGATTCTCTCGCCGCTCATTTTTCTAGTTAGTTTTGGTCTAGGCGGAAGTGGAGGCACCAGGGGAGTCCAGGCTGGGGGAGGCGGAGGGGCAGAGTTCGGCCACGCCTTGAGTTAATGGTGTCTGAGGCCCCAAAAGGCATGAACTCTGGGTTCCATGATTTGTCCTCCAGTGCACTATGACCCCCAGCTCAGTCCTTTCCCTAGAAGGAGAAGAACAGAGGTCATTACAAGAAGCCTCTCTTGTTAGTGATGAAGGACACTCTCAGGGTCCTAGGGAGGGCACAAAACACTGCCAGAGAGAGGAATGGGCCGTAGGATATGGTCCTGAGCCTCCCGCAGCCAAGGCAAGGGTAGGAGGTAGGATGGCCTGGAAACAGGAGGGCTCCGTGATGCACCTGGAGAAACATAAGTCAATGGATGTGTTTTTGAGGGCAATTTTACCTAAAAAGAAAGCAGAGGCCTTTTACAAGAAATCTTATTTTCTTCTGACCCTTACTGAAAGGCAGGCATGAGAGGAGGTGGCTGCAGGGAGCAGAGTGGGTGGGGTGCAGGACACTGACCAGGACAGGAGGGCCACCAGGGAAGGGCAGGGGCAGGGCCCTCCTTTTGCCCTCCAGTGGAGGGAGGGGCTTTCCAAGGACTTCCTCACATCACTTGATTTATCCAGTAGGCGTGTCTCTCGTCTCACCGGCAGCCACCTGGTCACTCTTGATCAGGCCCAGCACCCTCTGGCTCCCAGCTGCCCCGAGGCGGAAAGCAACCCTGGGTCTCCGTTGCACAGCAGTGAGACCCTGGAGCCACACCTCAAAGATGGGACAGTGCAGTGCAGCCGGGCACCCTGGCCTCCGGGTCACCCCTCCGTTAGGCCTGGCCTCCCTTGTTGCTGGCCTCTGCCCGCCCTGCTTCCTCCTGCTCAGGCAGACCACACCGTGGCCCGCTCGCTTCCTCCTCTGGGACCGTCTTCCTGGGTTTCCAACTCCTCTTCCTTTCAAGACTTCTCTTTCTCTTCAAGTCAAGGCCATGTGGTAACTGAGACAAGCTCTTCCCTGAGATTGGGTCTGTCCTCAGCTCTTCCGCGGGAGGATTTCAAGCAAGAAGAGACTTAATAAAAGCACAACAAGGCTTAGTAGAAGAGAAAGAAGGGGAGGCGCCCTCAGGGAGAGTGTGGGTCCTCCCAGACAGGAGAGTGGCAGCTCACTTCTCTGCACCCCAGCTTTTAATGGGGAGGCTGGAGATGGTGAGAAGGTCCTGCTCAAGTGTCACCTCTCGGCTCTTGATTGACACTGCATCGGGTTCCAGCCTGAGGGTAGCTCTTAATAATCTTGAGCGGTCCGACAGGTGCTCATCAGAGCGGCTTGTACAGAGCAGACATAGCTTTGTCCCCCGCCACCCATGTTACCCATCTTCTTACTGTTGTAAGAGGAATGGTTTATAGAGCTAGGATCCAGCAGGGGTCCTGAAATAGCCATCTCATGAGACCTTGAGCGCCACCAATGCTGGGCTCCAGATTAACTTATTTGCTCTATGCTAAGTATTTTCTTTAACTCCTGACCCATTGTGCATGTCTAATTGCTATCTAACACATGGGTTCCAAGGCTTTGCACTGAGCTTCCAGAAGCTTCCACCTGGGGATAGAAACTTGGAGAACACCCATATTTCAGTGTCTGCTGAACATAGATGCCCTCAAGTCATGGTACATCCCCGTCAGGGCAGGGTTGGGATCCCCTCTTCCTGAGCCTCATTCCCCATATGGCTGTGGTAACCGAAGTTGCCCCTGTCCCCATGCCCCTGGCTCCTGGGATCCTACGGATCTGCCTGGCCCCAGCCTGCCTGCAACAGAACCACTCATGCAGAAGCACTGGCAGCTGCTCCTGAAGCTCCTCAGGAGACAGATGGCTCAGGCTCAGGCCCACAGCTGGATGCCCCCTCCTTACTAAGCGGACACCCCTAAGCCACGTGGGCAGGGGCCTCCCTTCTCACTCCTGCCCTCCCCCAGACTCCTTCAGCCTCCACACACATCCACCCCTTGGAATTGCAGCTCCCTCTTCCCTGGAAGGCAGGAACTTCAGGCTGAGTGGAGGCCTGGACTTCCCTCCAGCAGCTGGGTCCTGACTTCAGCCCAAGGACAGTGGCTCAGCCCAACCTCTGAGGCCCTGGGTGGTGCAGGATCAGAGAGATCCAAGCTGGATCTGGCCAGTGGAGTCACTGCAGGGGGCCTTCAGTGGCCTGATGGCTCCCCACTGAGCTGAGAGCTGTTCCCCCAAGTTCAAAGGGCCTCACCTCCCAGATCCCAGGAGATGGTTGCTATTGGGCCCTCTGTTTCTCTGGTTTCCACACAGGGAAGTTTCCATGGAGAGAGGATCAGTTCTGTACAAGGAGGCGCTTTGAGGCAGGTGGGGCGGGATGGGGGGCCACCTGGGAGAGCGAGGCAGGAGTCCAGGGAGGCTGACTTGAGTGACTGGGGGCCACCCCGGGGGAGGGGATGCTGGGCAGGGAGGCACAGACTTAGGGGGCTCACTTGGGAAGCGTGGACAGGAAGGGACCCTGGACGACGTCTGCTGTGGCCTACAGCAGGGCGGGCAGCAGGTGTGTGAGGCCAAGGTGCGGGCGGCAGACCACAAGGGTGCGGGGCTGGTGGAAGGCGCTTTTCCACCTGCCCCGGAGCTGGGCCCCGGCCGCCTTCCCTGCTCACGCTGCGGCTGCCACTGTGCAGGCAGCACCAGGGCAGGGCGGGCAACATCGGGCGAGGCACGCCCCTGGCTGCAGCCAGCGGAGCCCACGCTTCCGGTGGCCCTGCACTCTGCCGAGCCTTTGACCCAGAACTCCATGCAGTTCCTTAGAAAGCCACCTCCAGGTCCCCAGAGATGGTTTCGCTAGACTTGGGGAGGGTGAAGTGAGGCGCACCCCAGAATCCAGGCCGGACTGTGTGGCCAAGGCTGGGTGGTCATCCATCCCAGGACGGCAGGGGGACCAGAGCCCTGTGGCTGGGCCTGTGTCTCTCCAGCTGGAGTGAGGGGGACAGGCTGTGATAGCTCTGTGACAGAGACTACCCAGAGTTAAAGACCCTCACCGGCAGCGATGGAGCCCAGGGCTCTGGCTCCCAAGAAAGCTGGTTCTCAGAGGAACTAGAGGGTGACAGCAGAGGATCCTCACCCTGCAGGTGCCTGGGAACCCCAAGAGCAGCTGAGGCCTTGTGCGTGTGTGGGTGCCTAGAGGGAACCATATAAGGAAAATGGCCCTTGTGGCTGGGCCCTGGGGAGAGGTTACTTGGGAAAACATTCCCATGAGCTCTCTTTAAGCAAACAGCAAACCCACCCTTGTGGGACACCCCCAACTGTCCCTCCTGCCCGGGGCTTTCCCCTCCCCCAGCTTCTCCTGCACGTGCTGTGGTGTTTGTACGCCTGCATCCCTTCAGTGGAGAAGAGCTAGAACTCAAAACCATGATTATGGGTGCACGATTGCCCATGTGGAGCGCTCAGCCTTGGCGAAGCTCAGAGCAGACCTGGAGGAGTGTCAGGGGTCTCCAGCTGCGGCGCGGGAAGCTGATCTTTCTCTTCCTGTCCAGGAGCCGGAGCTGGTTGATACGTTGAGTAGGTTTGATAGGCGAGATGGCGGCATCCCGTCTGTCCTGGGAGTGAGGAGATGTATTGAATGTTCATAAGAGAATCTAGACACACTGAATCATGCTTTGAAGAGAATGCAGTAAAGGCCCCTGGAACTGGCAAGCCCAGAAAGAGGTCAGATTCCAAAACAGACTGTCACCTGAGCTCTTGCTAGGATTGGATGAGGGAAAATGCATTTTGGTTTAAAGAGGAAGGAAGATGATGAAAAAAGGTGAATTCCTAGAACGTGGCTGCAGGATTGAGCTCTAACCCTGAAGAGAGAGCCCCAGCCATCAACAGCATGCCAAACATCCCCGCACAGAAATCAATCTGAGGGGGCTTCGCCACGAGCTCCTTTATTACCTTCTTGTCACCTCCAGCGAGGACTTCACTCTGGGCCGTCCATAGATCTTCTTGGTTCCAGATGCCTTTTGTTTGGCCTCAGTTCCAGGTCATCCGTGTGAGCATACCCATTGCTCTGGGCCTGCGGACTGTGACCCTGAACCTGCATTGCCCTCGGGCTCGACTGCCCTGCGGTGCCCAGAAAGGCCTGAAGCGCCCCTCCCACAGAGGCCTTCGGAGTTTTGGCCTGGCTGTTCCTTCCAGGCAGCCCCATCGCCAGGCAGGAGGCTGGAAGGAGTTTGGATGTGATTTCCTTTTGCAGGAGACAGTGTAGGAGGTGGACCCCGCACGGTGTGCCGTGACAGATGCACGTAACAGCAGAGCCAGGGAGCTTGGGGGATGTTGCTGGTCACACAGCACATCCTGTGATGATCTCACGGGAGCTGCACTGAGTGGTCTCCCAGGCTGGTCAGAGCGGCAGCCCACCACCTGTCCCAGGTATCCCTTGATCCGGAAGTTGAAGTGCTGCCTTCTGCTCACAGGGTGGCCAATAAAGTCAGCTGCAAAACTTGAGGCCAAAGCAGTTCAAGGGCTTTTCATAGTCAGGCAATTTCAGCCTCAGCATCCGTGTTTTGGGTTTGTGGATGCTGCGGTGATTCAGACCATGCACTGCCTGTGGCAGGAGAAGGACCCTGCAGTAGAACAAGTCCCACAGTCTCTAGAACTGTAACCTTGCTGGCCAGGGAAAACACCAGGGTTGGAAATTCAAAACACAGTTTCTGCTGAATAGGCATCTATTTTGCTCCATAATATAGTAAAAAAAATGTGTAATTATAAGGGAAAAAAGGATAGGTTTCTGGGTGGTATGAAATGGGTTACCTTTAATAGTTTTCAACAGATGCAAATTGAAGTTTAGATATAAAATAAAAACCAGAAGGACAGGAATGGAATTTACAAAGGAATGGGATTTTACAAAGGCGTAGGCAGGGTGTATAGAACCAACAAGGAGAGGGGCTGGCAGCAGGGGAGCAGTGTGCAGAACCCCAGAGGTAGCACTGCACGTGGGCCCTGACAGGGTCCATCAGCAGAGAGAGGCCATCCCCTTCTGCTCCCTGGTACCCTTCTCCTGTCAGTGCCAACACCCAGGGGCCAGCAGGCATTGATGCTGTCCCTCCAGGCCTGATCCTAGGCACCAAGGAGGGTGGGGCTGCTGCAGGGGTCGTGCACAGACCAACAGCAAAGGCAAGGCACGCAGCCCCATGGCTCCCTCCTGTTGCACTAACTGCAACAATGGAGGGGCTAGCGTTGCGCTCTCCGAGTCTGCAACGCAGGAGGCGGGCCTAATGTGCTGCACTATCGGAGTTGGCAGCACCGGGCACTGGTTGGGGAAGGAAAGCAGACGGTGCACTGAGGTCTGAGGAAGAGGGGCTCTGTTTGGGGAAGATGGAGCACTTGTCACAGAGGAAGCTGCTTCTGCCCTTACTGCGTACAACCCTGTCTTTATGTGCTTGCAGTTAAGCTGGCCATACATCTTAAGGCCAAGCTGTGTAAGCAGTTACTAGCCTATTTGGCAGATTCTTGGTCCATAACTGAAAGTGAAAAAGAGCCATGTGAACACAGAAGGAGACAGTTTCACTGACCCTGAGCAGCTGTCACAGACCCCAGAACATCCTGTTCACAGAACACGGAAGGGAGGATGGAACCCCAGGCACCGAGTGGCCTGAAAGTCGCACGCCACATAGGCCTCCTCTAGGGGACTCCCTGAGTGACCTGAAAGTCGTGTCTGTCCTGACAGAATGCCACGTAGGCCTCCTTCCAGGAGAAGGCGCCCACACCTGTCCACACGCAACCCAGTCCTTTCACTCCAAGGGGACCCGTCAGAGACCTGAGATCTGTCACGCTGGACACCTGACGTGGGAGAGAGAAGAACCCAGGATGCTCGCGCCTCCTGAAGCTTGGGTTCCGTAGTTTGGAAATTCACACATGGGGTGGGCAATCTGAATAGTCTGAATGCCGGAAGGTATGCATGCAGCACTGGGGAAATCCCCAGCAACAGGGACAGCCCTCCTCCCCCCCAAGGCTGGAGGAGATCAGCAGTCCTACTTGAGGCCACCATGGCTTCTGCACCATCCTGCCTTTCTAAGTGACTGTGATGGGGGTGGCGATGTGGAGGCTCTTCCCACATGTTTCTATGACCTCGGATTGAAGCTGTCCTCTGGAGGTCTATCCAGAGGAGCACACCTTCGACTGGGTGGTGGTTCCTGCGATGTACATGCTTTATGGAGACACAGCACAGTGCAGATGAGAACCCTGATGGGGCTGGGCCATAGGTGGTAGAGAAAGGGCCCCGCAAGTTTCTAGGGGATGGGAGGGGAGCGAGAAACGTCTCATGCATGTAGAAGGTCCTGGAAATTTATTATATTCCTTTTCTTCTCAGAATAAAGGGCAGTGATCTAGCCTCTCATGGGCCATTGGTGGTCCCAGGGAAGGGACCTCTGGGAGCTTTATCCCCTCCGGGGACAAGGTCCTCTTTTCACCTATGGAAGGTGCACAGGTGGATTCAGAGAGACCTGATTCTCTTCACAACAACAAACCTCTTTGGTGAGTTTGATGATATGCTCTTAAATGCCAACTTTTGGTAACAGGAAAATGAAACTGCTGAGACAGAGACCACTGCTTAGCTGGGTGCCTGGAACATTTCAGAAAGTGGTAGACCAGATGGTCAGAAGCAAAGGAATTAAAAACAGGATCAAAATAGCAGAAGACAACCTGGACAACACAAAATGTCACAAAGAGGCAATCAGAATTCAGTCTTCAACCCCATGGGAGTGGGAAGATGTGGGGACAGAGTGGGAGATCAGAGGGGCTGAAGGAGGGGCTCAGTCAGGAGAGCGCAGCCTGGGGAGGAAGCAGACTGTCTTGCAGTGAGCAGCACGGACAGCACGGAGGTCTTCAAACACGGCTGACAGAGCCAGCCCTTCTGCACCAGTGCCCTGGTGCCTGGCTCCCAGGGGGCACCCGAGACACAGGGTGAAGTGCACTGTGGATGGATGAATGGAGGGAGGGTGAGTGGGGAGCCACATGTCAGCAAACTGCAAGAGGAAGACTGCAGAAGGCCTGTGGGTCCCCACCAGAGAAGTCAGTCCTTCCTCAAGGCGTTGCTAACACTCCACAATGCAAAAGGCACTTCCCAGCCCAGACGTGTAAGAAATCAGTCTGTAAGACATAAATCTGTTTTTACTGACCTCAAAACGAGGACCACAGAGTATTTTCCTGACAGCACTGACTGGAGACAGTGGTCTCAGACTGATTGACAAGGTGTGTTTCTACGTTTTCCTGGACCTTGGCAGAGAAGCTGGAGCAACTGGGAAGATTTAAGTGGATCCTCAAGCAGAGATGATCCTGGGCCTTGGTTGGTGCTGACCGGTGTGTTGGTCACACACGATGCATCTTTGAAGGAGAAGCATTCCTTAAAGAGTACTTGGTGGGAATGGACCTTTGTCATTCAGCTCCATTGCTAAAACAAAATACCTGAGATCTTTAAGTTAAAAAGAGAAAGGGTTTATTTGTGTCCACATCTCAGAGGTTTCAGTCCGTGGTGGCTTAGCCCAGTTGCTTTGGGCCTGTGTTGCACACTCTATCATGGCAGGCAGGGCGGAGGAGGCCTGTTCACCTCACAGTGACCAAGGAGCAAGGAGAGAGGGGGAGTGGGAGTCCCAACGTCCCCTTCCAGGCCACACTCCCAGTGGCCTCATGTCCGCAGCAGGCCCCACTCCTAAAGGTTCCCCACCTGCCAGCAGCATCTCACATGGTGGACCAAACCTCAACACGCGGCCTTCAGGGACATCCAAGATGCAAGCCAGGCAGGGCCAGGGTCTAAGATGCCGCAGCCAAAGTGGGAGCCGCAGTCACACCCACTTGTTTTTGGCCCCAGAACTCCTGAGGAGGGAGGGTCTGGCAGAGGCCCACAAGCTGTCACTTTGGTGCTGATTCTACTGGAGTCCCTGAAGTTCACGGAAGTGGACTTTCAAAGCTTTATCCCTAATTGAGAAAACATCTATTTTTTTTTTAATGTTCCATTTTGATAAGTTTTTGATACCTTTTTTCTCAACATTGAAGTACTTTCATTTGTCACATTTAAGCTTTAAAATTTTTAAGTTGAGGCATAATGGTGACAATAGTTTGAAAAACCAGAAAATGTCACCCCACGTCTGCCCCTAAGCATGACGGTACGGACAGCCTGCCTGAGGCATTTGCTAGGAGCCCGTGGACTGTGTGGGTCATGGTGTGGCCCCACCGCCCTCCTGGTGCGACTGCTGTCCTAACGCTCAGCCCTCCTATCCAGGTGAGCCCACCTGCCTGGACGCCAGCAGCAGCCCACCACCCAGCAGGGTCCAGCCACCAATCCAGCGTGGTCGGCGTCTTTCCTGAAGTGATTCCCCAAGGGGCCGTGGAGGGGCTGAGCGGGGGGAGCTGCAGCCTGCCATTCCTGGCTCAGCCATGACGCAGGTCAGTGTCTCCCACACCCAAGATGCACCATTTTTTGCTCTGAGCATTCAAAGCAGACCCAAATTTCCACCTTCTCTTCTGTTCAGGTGTCCTTGTTCCTAAACAGAGTACAAGCTGCACCAAACCACAGCAATACAGAGGCCACGCTGCCACCTCCCAGGATCCACTGCCCCACGCTGCCCAGGACCCCAGGTCCACCCATCTGTCCAGCCACAGTGCACCTTCACACGAAGCCTTTCTGGGCCCTGACGGCTTCCATCCGATCAGATCCACGGTCCCGGAAATTACAAGTCCTCCTGTGGCTATGGAGTGGGATCCCATCCCACAAGTACGGGATCTGTTTGTTGTTCTGTGGGCTACAGACTTCCTGATGCAAGATCATTTGGTTCAGAAATCACTCTACTGTTGGGAAATCCAGGGTGGCAGGGTCACCAGGGGCAACAAGGTGCGGAGCCAGTGGGGAGGGACAGCCCCAGCGGGAGTGGGTGACAGGGTTTTCCCAGTAGGTGAGGATTTCACTGGAGACCCAGGAGATCAGAGTCCCAAAAATCACTCCTGGGTCACCTGGCCCTTCAGATGACCTTGTCCTGCCTGAGTGTCCCAACACATGCAGAGGGTGGCCTTCTGTCCCCAGGGCCAGGTTCTGCCTGCAACTACCTTCCTCTCACTCTAAGAGAGGGTGCTTTGATTGATCTCCCTGTGGCCCTGGCCACAAGCACACTGCTGCCCCAGGCCCTGGCTCTTGAGGTGACTGCAGCACAGGTGGATGACTTTGCCTCCTCGGAAAATCAAGGTGTTTGCAGCACGTTAGCAGTGAGTCAACGCTGCTGCAGGGCCACCTGGAAGAAGCAGGCGGCCAGGTCCCAGGCACAGAAGAGAAAAGGACCCAGCATGCAAAGCAGACCCGGGCTCCAGCCCAGTGTGATGGGCTGACAGATCTGGCTCCACGAGAGTGTCACAGGCCAGACTCTAAGGGACATGACTAAACAGACTCCATTCTGCTCTGAGACTCCAGAAATGTAGGAAATAAGCTTCTCCCATGGGAACACCTGCCTCTGTGCCCTTCATCAGTTACTTGGTGTGACATGTTTAACAATACAGGATGACAATTTCTATGTAAAGAAAAATTGCTCTCTTTTGATTCCTATTGCTCCTAAACTATTTCCCATGTGAACAGTGATTGTGTGGATGTTAGTACCCTTCTTTAGTTTGTACCTGGGTAAGGGTCATTCTGACCCACTTCCCCCTCTGTCGATGATCTCATGATATTAATGTGTAATTTCGAATCATAGCAACAGACACTTACGATTACTGTGATTTTTGGTATAAGAACCCCTACAACACTGTGGTCGGGGTTGTTCTCCCAAAAGCCATTTTTAGGGCATTGTGTGAGACAGTCAGCCGGACAGCTTAATATAGACTCTCGAATTTGGACTTCTCAGTGGTGATCGGTCTGTTCTTAAGTTGTGCCCCATAACAACAAGGAGGGCTGAGGTGGTGCTGCTCAGGTCTCTCCTGAGCCTGGGCAGCTTCAGAGGAGGACTCATTACTTGGGGTCCAGGGGAGGTTCTGGGGTTGCTCTGCAGCCCTTGGAGCCCCCGGGCATCTGCAAAACCACGTCCAAGCTCCAGGAGCAGCGCAGTCAGAGAGCCCAGGCTGATGTGGCTGCCCGGGCTGATCCTTGCTGGAGGTGTGGAAGGGGACGTCCCTCCCACCACACTGCCTCCTCCTCCCTGGTCCCTCCCCGCCTCCTCTGTGATTTAGGCTCCTGGTATTTCCCAGCACAGCTGGACTTTTCTTTCTGAGGACCAAAGAGGAGAAAGGAAACTGAAAAGAAACCAGGATTGAGCCAGAAATGGAGTGTCGGAGGGGGAGGGGAAGCAAACACAGGGACTTCCGGTCACACTGGAGGGCACACAAGGGACAGTCTGCTGATGTAAACCAGCCTTCCCTGTCGCCATGGCGCCATTCACACCAGAGACACTGCAACTCTTATGTGCAGGAACTGTGCTTCATCCCGAGGGCAAGAGCCAACAGCAAGGACCTGGTGCTGTCCCGGATGGGGTCCTGAGCCCGGTGGCAGAGGCCAAGATGCTGTGATAGGCCCATGCTGCGTGGGGGTGGGGGCAGCCTGGCAGCCTCCCTGCCTGCTCGCTGGGCATGTTCCTGCAGAGCCCTCCGTCGGTGCTCATGGCCAGAAGAAGCTGAGTCCTCTCAAGTCTGACAGAAGTAAGCAGCCCAGAGGGCTTGCAGGGCTTCCTGGGTAATCCCTGGGACAGGGAGAGCTTGGGCTCTCTCACCATGGCACCTTGCGTGGGTGGAGCCTGCACAGCAAAGGGACTTCTGCCCAGGCGCATGGGGCTGTGGAGGCCCCTCCCCTGCTTCCCACAGGCATTCTGAGTTTCTGGGACCCCATATTGGACCTGGGGCAGGTTGTGTGGGGTGGTGGATGGGTGGTGGCCCCGAATCCCAGCAGTCCTTGGGGGACTTGAGGTCTGGGACTGTCGACTGACCTAGGGGTGTGGAAGTGGGGTTCCTCAGTTCCCAAAGGCAACCTCATTCCCACGCACAGCCCATTCGTCACCAGGGAAAAGGAGGCCGGAAGGAGGGCCAGCGGCTGTGCTCTGCCTCAGGCCTCCCTGTCCCTACCAGCCTGAGAAGACAGACAGGCAGAACCGCGGGGAGGCCTCAAGCCCACAGAGAGTAGAGGGCCAGGAAGGAGATGCACTGGGAGATGCCCAAGGGCCCTGCTGCCTGGGACACGGAGAGGCTGGAGTCCCTGCTGGAGCGGGAGTGGCCCCAGGGAGTCCGGGTGAAGGTTCCGTCCCTGCTGCCACTAGAGAGGCTGGATGGGCTCAGCCTGAGGAGGAGCTGACAGACTGAGTGGTGGAGCGTGAGGTCAGAGAGCGACTGTGCGCTGGGCCCCTGTGGGGACCCTCAAGGCTTTCTCTCCCGGGAAGCAGTGTACCTGCAGCCCTGCCTGGCCTCAGGGGACGGGCCGTGCCACTTTCCTCAGCTCACCACCATTAACTGTAGGAGAAATGCAGGCTCAAAACAATGTTCATCGAGGAACCCAAGTGACCCTGAAGGAGGAGACTGTTGGCACCAGATCCTGAAACTCCCAGAGATAAGGGCAGTTCCTCCTAAGCAGAAAGTCTGTAAGAATGTGCCCTTCAGAATCCAATTAGGACCTAGAGTTGCCATGACAGTGGGGACTTGAAGTCTGGTGTCACCCTGTTGTCCTGCCGTCAGTCAAAATCAAGAGGCGGACCTGGGCCGGGATCTTTGGAAACTTCTCTGGGATCCCCAATAGCCCGAGTGCAGGAGAGGAACACTGTCCGTCTCCTCTCTGAGAGGACGCACTGTCTCCTTCAGAGGGTCCCCTGCCCTTCTCCTACCCCTTCAATAAACTCGTTCCTGTTACTGTGCATTAGCTCCAAGCTTAGCCTCTGGGCCACCATTTTAAATCCTTACCGCCACTTTATAAAGTGAGCTCCCTCTCCCTCCCTGGGGAGGTGCTTGCAGAGAAAACCCGAGTTGAGAGAGAGCTCGCTTCGCTACCGCCTGTTAACTGACCGACTAAAATAGCTTCCCCACCCCAAGCCGTCACTCAGCTCGTGGACCTCACCCAAGTCCAAGCCGGCCCTAGGAACACCAGGTCGGGCTCTCCCCGCCGCTCTCACCTACGCTGAGCGGGGCCGGGTCAGACTGCGACTGACAACTACAACTTTCTACGCCTGGATCTCGCCTGGCCTCCGTGCTGCCCGCGGCCTCTGTTTCCCCTTGACCAAGGGACGCGTCTGAAATCTTTCTAAGAATCGGGGTGTGAAGGGGTTTCTGCGCTGACTCAGCTTCTCGCAGGGCCCCAGCTTCTCCTAACGCTCCACTGATGGACACCACCGCCCCCTGGAGACCAGCAGGGCGGCGGGAGCGTCCCTTCCAGCGAAACCCAGGAGGCGGAGCGCAGGCGGGCTGCGGAGGGAACTGGATGGGAATCGCTTTCGTTTCCCACGCAGCGCCACCTCCTCCGCCTGGGGGGCGGCCCCGCACTGTCACTCCCGAGAGTGGGCGGGGCTTGGGCGGATGCATAAAGCCTCGGAGCCCTGGCCGCCTGCACTGTCGCTGCACGGGGACCGGTGAGTGGCCCGCGGTGGGGTTCGCGCAGCCAGAGCGGCGAGGGGACACGCAGAGGCCACTGGCCCTGCGGACGGGCGTCCGGGGCGGGCACTGCGGGGACGTTCCGGGTGCGGGGAGCAGTGATACCCATAAGGAGGCCCCGGGGTGCGCTCAGACCCCCTTCCATTCTAGTTCCACTAACTAGCCGCTGAGGCTCAGGGTGGAGCTTGAGGAACTGTCCCCTCGTCGAGCAGAGGGATGGGAGTGCAGGGGGTGGCGGGAGTCCAGGTGAAGGGTGGGCCCCGAGAAAGTGTCCGATCCACGGCTGCCGGGCTGTCAGCCCACCCAGCTGCTGACCATGGTCTCCGGGTTCGGTTTCCCGCTCAGGGAGTGCACGCCAGCAAGGCCAATCCAGGAGATCCCTGGAAGGGCGCGTGGGAGGGTCTCCAGGGATCCTGCAGGAGTAGCCTGGGAAGGGGACAGAGACTGGCTTGTGCAGAAATGCCCAAGTCCTCCCCAGCCTGGGGAGGAGGAGATGCCCACAGGATCTGGGGTCTTGCTGGTACCGAGGAGTGTCAGCGGCTGGGGCAGACTCAGGTTCAAGGGTCTGACCTAGTTTGCAGACATGACTTGGCTGTGCCTGGGGAGATGGAGAGTTGCAGGCCACCTGGAGACTGAGAGAAGAACTCAGGGGCCTGTGAGTCCTGCCCCATCAAGAACCTGGTGACCACTAGCTGCTCAGATGGGATTCTGGGAATGAGTTGGGGAAAGTGCCCATCAAAGATTTTTCTGGGAAGCCCATCAAGTGCTGCTAGCCCCTAATTGTCAGTCCTAGAGGGTTCTAGAAGAAAAACAAAAAAAGGCAAGTAAACCTTGGGAGGGCTATTTTACAACCTAGACTGAGCCACCTGGAGGACACCAGGGTGTGATACCCACTTCCTTAGGTTGTCCCCTGAACTGCCAGGGAGCTGGGCCCGTTATGCTCCTCAGGGGGGAAGGCTCTGAATCCTACTTCCCCTCCTGGCTAGCCTTTGGGGTCTGAGCTAAGGAATCTGCCCCACATGAATGAGCCCAGCCGACAGACTGGTGGCCCTCCATCCTGCCCCAGGGACTGGCCAGCACCGCTGGAAGCTGGCACCTAGTCTGGAAGACACAGGGAGACACCCACAGCCAGGAATCTGGAATGGAGAGGCAGCAACCTCCCACCACCCTCCCAGGGACAACAGGTGGCACAAGCAGGAAACTGCCCTGGGAAGGAACACAGTGAGCCCTCAGCACCTGGACAGGGGCCCCCACTGACCCTGCGCTGTGGACTGCAACAGAGCCCATGCACACCCGGGCCTCTGTACAGTGTGGCCACTCTTCCATCTTGGGCTGCCCAGTGGGGTCTGCAGTAGCGAGGGAGGAGAGCTGGCCTCCTCTGCAGTCTCCCTGCAGACAGAGGGCGCAGGGTCTGCATCTGGGAGCAAACTAGGGTGGGAGCCTGGGGTCATGACCCTGAAACGCTACCAAGATCCATGTTGGTGGATCTGCTTGGTCCAGGGACACCCTGCAGCTGGGTGCTCACAGCAGTGAGGGCAGAAACTGGTGGTAGTACTGAGACTTCCCTGTCTGCGTGTCCACCCTCATGCACACACTGATCCTGAAAGGGACAAGGGTGGTGCTTGCAGACCAAACACACAGGACTTAGCTTTCAGGAATCTCTGTATGAAACAAGCAGAAGAAGGTGATGAATTCCCGAAGATCCGCTTTGGTTGGTCCAAGTGAACCCGTGACATGGGGAACAAGCTCTGGGGACCCATGATGTCACCTGTTGGTGCACTAAGGCCCACTGAGGCAGCCCTGGCCCTTTTGAGGGACAGGTGGACGGGGTCTTCTCTATGGAGCCAGGGACCCCATAGGAACAGAAGGTGTTTCCAAGTGGGTGGAAGGTGGTGGTTAGAGAAGTTATGCCAATGGACAGAGAGATGGATGGCCTCCTAATCACCCCTTCCTGCCTGACAGAAGGAGCCCTCCCTCCCTCCCAGAGAGCCAGGGAGGACAGGATACTGCCCTAGAAGCACAAAAAGCTGGGGCAGGTCAAGGGGCGCTTGTTCTTCCCATGTCTGGGTTGTGTTCTTCACCAAGGCGCCATGTTCCCCGGCCAGGGCGTCCAGCTTCACTGGCCTGCACTCTTCCTGTGAAGCAGAAGGTGTGACAGGAGACAACGAAGATGATTCCTCCTCTATCAGAAGTCAATGGACCTAATCCTGCTGCTGTGGACTCCAACCATCTCCTCCCCAATGGAGATGCCCACATGGCAGAGAAAAGTCAGGCACTGGTGAGTTGCTCTGGTAAGAGGCATGATGTCCTTGTCCTTCCTGGGGCAGGACACTTGGGTCCTCTGCATGCTCTGCTTGGGCCCAGGTGCGACCACATGTGGACCTGTTGCCTTGGCCGACTGTGGTGGGCGCCATGTTGGTCTGGGAGAGCAGGGCAGATGCAGAAGGGCAGGCGTGGACCTGGGCTGGGCCCACATCCAGGACCCCCTGTGCTGCCCCCCGTCCTCACCCTGGATGGGCATGGAGCTTCAGATCCCGCGAGGCCACCCTGCAACATCCCTTCCTCAGGAAGCCGGTTGGTGTCCATCATTGTAGAATGGAGACCTGTTTTGGTGGGACTGAGACCCCTGGACTCTGATCCCAACACCGACCCTTTCAGCTGTGTGAAGTGGCAGGTTCCTCCTCCCCTCAGCAGCCTGGTCTCCCAACTCTGTTGAAGAGTAGAATCGTAGTGCAGCTCCTGCCAGGTCCTCAGGAGGAGCTCAGGTTGTTTCTGCTACGTGTATTAAATGCTGGCCACCAACCTGCTTCCACTGGACTATGTTCCTAAGCGACATTTAACCATTTTCCACTGATATTAACAGCAGTGTTGAGGTCACGGACAAATATGAACAGTCACCTGAATCTTCATTTTCTAATGTCCCTGTTTATATTTATCTGTGTTTCCCTCCCAGATTCCCCCTGGCTGGGTCGTAACCCTCAGGTGTGGGGCGGGAAGAACCCATACCCAATATGACTGTCCATTTTCTGTTACTGTAACCAAACCCCTGAGGTAATCAACTATTGAAAGAGGAAAGGTTAATTCAATTCATGGTGTCAGAGGTTTCAGTTCAGGACAATGAATTGACCTGTTACCTTGAGGGATGCCTTGCCACACGAAGTGGTCCCCTCACGGCTGGGTAACAAAAGAGAGAGAGAGGGAGGACTGGGGTTTCTGCATCCACTTCAAGTATGAAAGTCTGCCCCGGGCCCCACCTGTTTAAACCTCCCAGTACTTGCCAAGAGTTCCCAGGGCACTAGCTCTTCTCCACGTTGCCTCTGGGGGAAGGATCCAAACTGGAAGCTCTCCCCCCACCCCGCTGCTGGGAAGTGGCCGGTCTGTCCTAGTCCAGCTGAGGTGTGGGCCTGTGGACCTGCACCTCCACACTAGTAGATTGCCGGTGGTTCTCCACGTGGGCCCAGCCACACATCAGCACAGCATGGAAGGCACTGGACTGCTGTCCCCAGGCCTCTGCAGCTCAGTCCTGGAGAGTTAGTCACAGGCTGAGGCCCGCATCTGCTTCCAGACCCAGGAGCACCTCTCTGGCCCTCTGGAACCGGGTGCTCCCGAGACCACCTGCAGAGCAGCGTTTTTAAATTCCCGTGATCATTCCCACAATTATGGCAGCAACCCAGGAGTGGTGCAGGGGGGCAGGAGGTTGCCTTGTTGGGCCCCACTGGCTCAGGTCTTGGGCACGGGGCTTGAGTTCTCAAAACACAGCCGCCTAATACATCCTCATTAAAACAGAACAAGGTCAGCCACCCTGGCTCCTCTGCTCTAGACCGAGGCCATGCGTGCTGGCTGGACCCGTGCCCCAGGCCGTCCCTGTGTCCCTCCACTGCTAAATTTATGCTCCTCTCCTGCTTCATTTCAAAGAGATCCTTTTGCTGGGTATAGAAGCCCAGGTTGGTGACGTTCCTTGAGTATTTTGAACTCAGAGAACCAGGATGGACAGGGGAAGAGCAGGTGCTCAGCAGAGGGTGCCGCCCTGGACTCCAAACTCGGCGCCAAACACACCAGCAAACAAGGAACGCACATCTTCCACCTGCGTTGTGGGCTTGAGAAGCCCGTGTCCAGGTCCTCCTTGGTCCTGTACAGAGCATTCCGTGTCTGGCCACTGGGCATTTCCTCGTGAGCACCGTTAGAACAGTTTGACTCTAACGCGTGGGTGTATTGTGTGCCTTGTGTGCCTCGTGTTGTGGGTCTTCCTGAGTCTGGACCTTTAGGATCAGGTTTTGCATCCCAATTGAGGGGTGTGGCCAGGATTGCCCCAGTGTTTCCCACTCCCTTTGTGGGGTTCCAGGGACCATCTATACTCGTGTTCTCATGGCGATCGCGGCGCCTGTCCTGCCCACACAGTCTCCTCTGTCTCCTCCTGCAGGGGTCCGGGAGCCTCCTCTGCAGGCAGTACGAGGAGAAGGTGCGGCCCTGCATCGACCTCATCGACGCCCTGCGGGCCCTGGGCGTGGAGCAGGATTTGCCCCTGCCCGCCATCGCTGTCATCGGGGACCAGAGCTCGGGCAAGAGCTCGGTGCTGGAAGCCCTGTCGGGAGTGGGGCTCCCCAGGGGCAGTGGTGAGGACCGCTCTCTAATTATTGCGTTGGGGCACCCGGTAGCTTCCAGAGCGCTCCCCATTCTCCACGGTTCTGGGGACTGCAGGTGCGAGGCGAAGGCGAGGTCCTTCCCCTGGCTTGCAGGTGACACCTCCTCCTTCGCCCTCCCCTCATGTGGCCTCTCCTCGGTGCGAGATCCCTGGGCCTCCAACCCTTTTGTAAAGGTGCCAGTCACATTGGTCAGGGCCTCCCTTCTGTGAGCCCTGGTCAGCTCTGTCCACTCGAGTTGTCTCTTTAGTGGCCCGTCTGCAGTCACAGCCCCGTGGCTGAGCGGCTCAGCGTGTGCGTTGGGGAAAGAGCTCTGTGTCTCTTCACCGTCTGTGGCACACTGTGGGGGACCGTGTGTGTCTCTTCACCGTCTGTGGCACACTGTGGGGGACCGTGTGGGGTCTGCATTGGTGGAGGTCTGAGTGGGTAGCATCCCAGCCCAGATCTGTGTGCACTGGGTGTCTTCCCTGAGCCCGAGACAGCAGGTTCCCTGCCACCTGGGGAGAGTGACAGGCACTCTGTAGAGGGATGCGGTTTGAGTGCATGGCCAGGGACGCCCGTGGGGGCTCACGAGAAGGGGTCAGACCCGCGCAGTCTCAGGACGCGGTGAGAGGCGTTGGACACCCAGGGGACAGGAGGAGCGCGTGGAAGGGGGTGCGATGTGCCTGGAGGCAGGAGCGGGCAGCGGGAGCTCCCGCCTTGTTCCGGGTTCCCGCTGCAGTTTGCCGCCTGAGCTGAGGGCAGTCAGCACATTGGGAGGAGGCGGGACGTCTGAAGAGGTCACGGCTTGGGACCGATGAGCGAAAGTCACTGTGGCGACTGAGGCACATGCTCATGCCTGAGGTGCCCACAGCCCTGACCCTCAGGGGCCCAGAGGTCACTGCAGGGTGCGACCAGAGTGTCCTGCTGGGCGGAGCTGGTGATGCATGACACCGGGCGCCCACTGGTCCAGGGCAGGGCAGGGTGCTGACGTGAGGGGCCCTCCTAGGGATCGTCACCAGGTGCCCTCTGGTGCTGAGGATGAAGAAGCTGGGGCCGGAGGAGGCGTGGCAGGGCAAGGTCAGCTACCTGGACGTGGAGGTGGAGCTCGCGGAGGCCGCGCAGGTGGAGGGCGAGGTCAACAAAGGTGAGAGCTGCTCCTTCCTGGTCTCGCCTGGGGCCTGCGAGCCAGTGGGGTGGTCCCGCCGCCCCGCCTGGCCCCCCTCGGAGCTGCCCGCACCCACCCAGAGCTCTCGCCCCGCCCCTGCCTGGTGCTGGTGGCACTGCGTGTCTCGGGGACCTGGGCACTGAGGGCAGTCAGCTGCCTGGCCGCACGTGCCGCCGCCGTCATTCCCAGCCATCTTCCGCATTGTACCAACCACTCCAGACAGACGGCGTGCAGGCTCCAGGCGCCAGGTGGCCTTCGGGAAGTTTCCCATCCTGAAGGTGCCAATACCGGGAGGGGCGCAGAGGAGCGCAGGCTCCTGAGGGAACCCAGCGGCTCCTGGTCCCTCAGAAGTGCCCCGTGTCGATTCCCGCTCGGGTCTGGGGTCCCCAGGGCTTTCCCTGTTCTCAGGTTCCTCACTGTCACTCTCCTCTCACACCAAGGGAGGGGCAGGCGTGCCTTCAGCAAGGACCTGGCTGGGCCGTGGAGATGACCCAGGTCCCTCAGTAGTCAGGCCTGGCCACGGCAGGGAAGTTTGAGTCACCTCTGAGGTTCCAGTCTCCAGAGGGGCAGTTGCTCCAGACCGGCTGCCCCCAGGGCCCCAGAGCCAGACGGCTGTGGCCGCACCCGAGTGGCCGCCCTCACTGTCCGGCTGCCCCTCCTCTCCCGCAGCCCAGAACATCATCGCCGGCTCGGGGGTTGGAATCAGCGATGAGCTCATCAGCCTGGAGGTCAGCTCCCCCGGCGTCCCGGACCTGACTCTCATCGACCTTCCCGGCATCACCAGGGTGGCCGTGGGCGACCAGCCTGCTGACATCGGGCGCCAGGTGAGACTCCAGCCTCCACCTGCCTGGGCTCCAGCGAGGGGCACTCATTGGTGCAGCTGGAGTCCAGGTCCTGGTGGACGGGCCGTGTGGGGGTGAGTGTCGGTGGACAGCCGGTGTCAGGAGCTCCTCCCAGTGTGGTGGACACAGCCAGGGACAGGCAGGCTCTGCGGCTCCTGCCTGTGGGAACGCACCCTGCTCTTCCGTTGACCGACACCAGCAAGGTGGACACCCCTGGCCATTTCAACACTCAGAAGGTCACCTCGTGTGCTTTCTTAGAGAAGAAGGGCCCTGGGTGCCTCTGAATGTGGAGGGCGTTGTCTTGTAGTTAATGGCTGTGGGGACATTGTGTGTTGTAGCTCTCCTGACCCTCCTAGCAGGGCTCTCAGGTGGGCAGAGCAAAGGCCCAGGTGTAGTGACACTTGGTCTCAGTGGCTCTCACCCTGCCAGGGAAGACTCAGGGAGGGAGTCAGGCAGTGTGCTTGGTGTCTGCTTTCCACTGTGACCCAGGATCTGAGGCCTCGGGGACAGTAGGCAGCTGCAGCCTCGCCGTCTTCCCTGACCCGGGGCTGCGCAGTCCACAGGCACCGTTTCCCCTCACTCTGGCTTGGCGGAGCCACAGGGCTGTGCTTGTGGGTCACTTGCCACAGTCTCTCTTTGGGGACACCAGTCACAGACTCTCAGTGCCTCAAGTCCCAATGCGTTTTCTGGGCCTGTCCCTCTGCTTGGCTGTCCCAGTGCCGGGAAGTCATACCCTCTCTTTTCCTGTAGATCAAGCGACTCATCAGGAAGTACATCCAAAAGCAGGAGACCATCAACCTGGTGGTGGTCCCCAGCAACGTGGACATCGCCACCACGGAGGCGCTGAGCATGGCACAGGAAGAGGACCCAGATGGAGACAGGACCATAGGTGAGAGGTGGGGCATGACCGTGGGAACATGTCCCTGGAGTCCAGGGGAGAGGCTGGCTGGTCAACCCAGGGCAGGGACCTGCACGTGGCTCAGGAACCTCTCAGGTGTCGGTCCAGTGCCCACCAGGGCTGGGGGATGTGGGCCAGGATGGACCCTTCTTGGCCACCTCCTCGCCCCTGTCCCCTCTCCCTTGGGGAGGGTGCCGTGAGCCCAAGGGCAGGAGGAGGAAGGACCAGCTGCCAGTGGAGAATCTCTGCAGGAGGAGCCAGGCGCTCAGTGAGGGTGAAGCATAGACAGAACAGGGCCTGTCCCCAGGCCAGGTGCAGAGCTGGGAGGGCCAGAGCTGCCAGCATGAGGTCCTGTGTCCAGTGGCCTGCCTGCAAGGCTCTGTGCACTGGGGGCCACCTTGCACCTGGGTTCTGCAGGGACCTTGTCTGCCGTCAGTCAGGCTGGGAGGAGGCCTGGGTGTGGTGTCCGGGGCGGGTGGTGTCCTCTCCAGGCCTTGGGACCGCGCAAGGTCCCTGATCCCGATTCCCTGGCTGGCAGGAATCCTGACGAAGCCCGACCTGGTGGACAAGGGCACTGAAGACCAGGTGGTGGACGTGGTGCGGAACCTGGTGTGCCACCTGAAGAAGGGCTACATGATCGTCAGGTGCCGCGGCCAGCAGGACATCCAGACTCGGCTCAGCCTGGCCGAGGCCTTGCAGAAGGAGAAGGCCTTCTTCGAGGACCACCCTCAGTTCAGGTGGGTCGGCCGTGCTTCCCGGGCCCGTCCCAGCAGCAGGCGTCAGTCCCGTGGGGAGAGTCTCTGGCCTAGAGCAGGTGCTGGCGCGGCGCGTGCCTGTGGGAGCCAGTGCCCGTCAGCTGTGCACCCGGCACTGCGGCAGCACTGTCCTGGGCGAGCAAGGGGACCACGGAGTGCTGCCCCAGGTCAAGGAAGCTCGGAGGCCGCTTGCTGAGGTCCTCAAGCCCCACGTGCTGGAACCGGAAGTGGGACACGGGAAGAACAGAGCCAAACAGACAGCCCGGAAGTGACACAGGTGCTTGTGTACCTGTCGCCCAATCAGTGCCCATTCGCACCAGGGAGCGAGACAGGGGCTGCCAGGCCGGGCCCTGGAGTGTTGTGTGACGTCTGGGAAACCCAAATGGGGACGTCCCTGCCTCGTCAGACGGACAGGCGCATCAGCTGAGTCAGTGGGTGACGCGCATCCCTGCAGCGCGTGGCGGCCCTCTGCAGGCGGGGTGAGCAGTGTGTCTGGGGGACGTCCCTCCAGGATGGAAGAGTGACCCACGCCGCAGTGTGAAAGGGAGAGCCAGGAGGAGCCGAGCCCTGTTGTCCTCATTTCCCGGGAGGCTGCAGGGGCTCCCGTGGAGTGACAGGGCTGTCCCAGGTGGCTGCCCAGGTGGCACTCCGTGCTGCACCTACTGCAGCCAGAAGGCGAGAAGCCACCGTCTGAGGAGTGAGGCGCGCAGAGCACACAGCCGTGTGCAGGAGGTGGCCTTCCCGTTCTGGTCAGAAGGCAGGAAGCCCGTCCTGCTGCCACGTGTCTGGACCTGGGGGACACGAGGCTGGGGGAAGAGCCTGTGGTGACAGACCAAGGCTCAGCGTCTGCAGCATACGAGGTCCCTGCAGCCAGCCGTCCTCACCACAGGGAGGAACCGCCTGGACAGGGAGAGGCGGGAACGGGGCTTGGCGTTGGGTGGGCAGCGTTTGAAGACGGGAGAGTCTGGGGGAGGTGACCGTGGTCGAGAGCAGCGTGGAAGGCCTGGCGTCCCTGAACTGTGACTGGAGAAAGCTCAGACCACACGGCATGTTTTGTACACCTGGGAAATGGACACGGGTGGACAGTAGGTGGGCGAGGGATCCCCGCACCTGCCACCTGTCACCGTGTCACGGCTCACCTGTGAGCACAAGCCTGGCTTCAGTGGAGACGCTGCTGCCTCCTCCCTCCCGTGAACAGGGTTCTGTTTCCCGTCCTGGGCCAGTGGGTCCCCGGGTACGCGTTTGTCACGTGGGTGTGTAAATAGGCTCCGTGTATGTGTGTGCAGCTCTGCTCAGCATGTGTTCACACCTGGTACTCACGGAAGTGTGTGTGTGTGTGTGTGCACTGTGGAGTGTGTCAGGTGTGCACGTGGACGTCTTGGAGACCAATCCTAGAGTTGGAAGTCTTGAGACTCGTGTATGTGCTGGACTTGAAGGGACAGTTCCCGCCCCTGTGGCCACACCCGAGCTGGCCGCCTGCAGCAGAGTGGTGTCTGATCCAGCTGTGAGCCTGGCTTGGGCGCCAGCTGTCTGCCGTTCTGTTGGGATGGAGGCCCCTGAGTCTGTCCCGCCCTCCCTGTCCACGTGACCATGGACGTCTGTCCTCTCCTCCCTCAGGGTTCTGCTGGAAGAAGGAAAGGCCACCATTCCCTGCCTGGCAGAGAGACTGACCTCTGAGCTCATCGAACACATCTGTGTAAGCGGAGCCCCTTGCCTCTGTGGGGGTCCCTGGCAGCCAGCAGAGCCCCCGTCTGGGGACGGTCCAGTGCCACAGGCCTCTAAAGCCTTCTCCGCACTCACTGCCACTGTGCTTTGCAGGGGTGACTCCAGCAGCAGAAGCCGGGTGCTGGGATTCAGCTGGCACCCCGGCTGTGAGTCCGTCTGTCCTGGCGCTTGAGGTGTGGGTGTTCTTGGGAGCTGGGTTCCACGTGGGTCCCGGGAGAAGCCGCGTGGGCTGCTTCCTGACTCGGCAGAGCATCCAGTGCACACCTAGCTCTCAGCCGTCTGGGCCCCTCAGCCAGCGTGGACGCGGGCAGCAGACCTGTTGGAGAGCTGCTCACGCCTGGCACAGAGTCTCAGCAGGGTCTCCTCATGCAGCTCAGCACAGTGTTCAGGGTCTTCCCAGAGGCCTGGGTGCAGGGAGAGCGGGCCATGTCTGTGGACCCGGGTCATGAGGCCGAGCTCCCAGGGCCACCTTCGTGCAGGCTGCCCGCCTAGAGCCACCTGGGGACTCATCTTTGCCCCTGGGCCGTCAGGCTCCTAAACCCAGCTCACCTTTTCTTCACTGGGCGGCGTCCTTGAGGCCCAGGGTGAGTCTGAGTGTCCCGTCTGCTGGCTTCAGACGCTGAGTGTCCCTCAGCCAGTGCTGCACGTGGCAGAGGGTGCTGAGGTCCCAGCCTGCGTCCCCTGCTGCGGTGGGTGAGGAGCGGGTGCCCGCAGCCCCCTTTTATTTTATTTATTTTTCACTTTTTAAAAATAGGATTCTTGCCTTCTGTATTTTGTGTTGGACATTAAGTGATTTATTTACATTATGAAATCTATCGAACACAGACTGTGGTTCCTAGACACGTCCACTATCTAGGTAGGATTTCCTTTATTTGCTTCAGTCACCCCCCTTTTATTAACCAGTCTCCTTCTTTAATAGTTATTTTCCCATATACACGATGGGAGAGTGCATTTTGATATATTTTATATGCATGAAGTGTAGCCTCGCAATCCGTGGTTGTACGTGGTGTGGAGTCACACTAGTCGTTGTTCCTACGTGAACGTAGGAAAGTGACCTCCAGTCCATTCTACTCTTTCCTATTCCTGCCCCCTCCCTTCCCTTCATTCCCCTTTGTCTAATCCAATCAACTTCTGTTTTCTCTGCCCCTTATTGGGTGTTAGCACCCACATATCACAGAGGACATTTGGCCTTTTTTTTAATTTGCTTTTTTCACTTAGCATGATAATCTCCAGTTCTATTCATTTACCGGCGAATGCCATAATTTATTCTCCTTCATGGCTGAGTAATACTCCATTGTGGATATGTAGCACATTTTCTTTATCCGTTCTTCTGTTGAAGGGCACCTAGTTTGACTCCATAGGCTCGCTATTGTGAGTTCAGCTGCTAGAACATGGGTGTGGCTGCGTCAGTGTGCAATGCTAATTTCAAGTTCTTTGGGAATAAACCGAGGTGTGGGACACCTCAGCCACCGTGTAGGAACAGATGTCCCTGCTAGCTTTTCCCCTGTTGAGAACAGCATCTAAGTATGAGAAACCTCAAGCTGGTCGAGCTGCAGCGTTTTCAGACCAACCAGAGGGTGGATCTGTGTGACTCCCTGCAGAGCCAGAGCTCACGAGGCTCACGCCTCCGTGGGGCTCATGGGCTGCGTGTGCAGGAGCAGGAAGTGGGCAGCCCGGTGGCAGGGGATGCCCTCTGTGTCTCTCCGCACAGAGTCTTCAGAGGACGTCGGGATGTCGCGTGGCCGTGCAGCCGCCCTGCAGAGCAGGCCGAGGCCTCGTGTTTACTCCCAGTCCATTTTCCTTCTTCCCACTCTCTTCCCAGAAATCCCTGCCTCTGCTGGAAAACCAGATAAAGGACAGTATCCAGAAGGTGACCGAGGAGCTGAAAGCCTTTGGCATGGACATCCCAGAGGAGGAGAGCGAGAGGATGTTCTTCCTGATAGACGTGAGCGCCACCTGGGCCTCGTGGGGCAGGTCCCACAGGTGTCCACACGGGAGGCTGAGTCCCATCTGCTGCAGTCCTCACTCCCTCCAGGCCATCCCCAGCTCTCTGCCCACTTGGTCCCCGAAAGGGGGCAGGGACGAGGCGGTGGCCAGGGGTGGAGGGTGTGTGCAGGCTGGGGCGACAGGGGAGGTCCCGCTCTGTCCTCTGGCTCTGGCCAGGGTCCCGAACGTGGGCAGGGCAGGGTGGGACCTCCTGGTACCAGAGCCGCCTGACCCCTTAGTCCAGAGTGGCCGAGGAGGGGACAGTCTCGCCCGCGCCCAGCACAGACAGGACCTCCAAACACCTGGGCTCCTGTTTTGAAGCGTCTCTGCTCACACTGATGTTGACCTTTTTTGCAGAAAATTAATGCATTCAATCAGGATATCAATGCTGTAGTACAAGCAGAGGAAGTTGTAGGGCCAGAAGATATCCGGCTGTTTACCAGGCTCCGAAAGGTGTTCCACAAATGGAGTACCTTGATTGAAGAGAATTTCAAAGAAGGTGAGTGTGCTGGTGTTTACAAGCTGTAGAAACTCAGTGCTCACTGTTCTGGGTGGTGTGACTTCCAAGATCCAGGCGCCGGCAGATTGGGGGACTGGTTCCAAGATGGCGCCATCAGCTGTGTCCTCACAGGGAAGCAGAGGCCCAGCTCCCTCTGGCCCTTTCCCTAGGGCAGGCATCCAGCTCTTGGGGACGGAGCCCTCATGATCTGAAAGACCCACTCTTAGCGCCACCACATTGGAAAAGAAGTTTCAACAGATGAACTTTGGAACATGTTTGGCCGTGTCAGTGAGGCGAGGCCTAGTGGTAGACAGGAGCACTGGGCTGAGACAGGGGAACAGATCCCAGCGGTGAGGACGGCCGGAAGAGGCAGCTAGCGAGAAAGGAGCCCAGCTGCCCTGCTCCGTGTTGCTGAACCCAGGCCCCGAGCATGGTGACTGAATCCAAGGACACCCGTAGAGCAGGAGATCTATTGGCCCCAACACTTCCCGGCTTCCAGAAGAGACATCCAGCCTCCGAGTGAGTGCGGCACAAGGTGCAGCTGGCTGTCCCTGCTCCCAGGTGCCACTGCTGGCCAAGGCCTGCCCATTGGATTCACTGGCCTCTGTCTCTGGATTTCACTGTGGCCACAGAGAAACGGAATCGCACAGCCCGCAGGATCCACCTGTGGACACCCAGCCCTCCACCAGGGGTCTGGAAAGAGAGAGGGGGTTCTGGACCCATCTTTCCATAGTCTAAGGCGCCTGAAGGACCTCACGGAGGAGGCTTGATCAGGGTGCAGTGGCCGAGGGCAAGTCCAAGTGACCCGCTCTCCCTGCAGGAACTTAATGTGGCTCCCATTCCCCTCCACCAGGGAGAGCTCCAGAGCCGCAGATCTCCTTGGCTTTGAGTAGGGAACCTGGGAAAGGCGGTGCTGGTTTCCGTGTGGACTCCGCGGAATCCACGGGTCCTGGAGGTGGTTGGGATCCGGAGCAGCGGCCTTCGGTGTGAACCACAGGGATGTTCATTAGGGGACAGCGACTCACCACAGCGCCGTGCCTCTGTGCCCACACTGTCAGCCCTGCAGTTCCAGAGAGCAGAGGCTGATCCCTGCTCTGGGTGTGTCCTCAGCTCAGGGAGGGCCACCGCCCACTTCCAAAGGGGAAATCATTTGCAGTCCCATGTGTCTGAAAAGCAGCGTCCAGTATGTAGAAAGCAGAGCTCCTGGACTCCACCCTGAAAGTCAGATAATCCGGGAGAACGTGGGGAATGCTGGGAAGAGACAACCTGAAGAAGATCCAGAAACGGCCAGCAGCCGCCTGAAATGAGGTCCCAAGAACCCCAGGGAGAGGCCACTTCACAGCCACTGGACAGACTAGCCCTCACACAGTGCAGGTGGAGAGGGAGACGGAGCAGCTGTCTGGGATGAGGATTTCACAGTTCCTGAGGCGGCCAGCAGTTCCACCCTGGGTCCACGCTCCAGGGCCTGGAGACCCACGTCCACACAGGAACTTGAACCGCAGGGGTCATCGCAGCATCTCGGGGGTCCTCATGTGTTGTCCTCTGCCTCTGCCTGTCCTGATCTCGTCTATGTGACACATCAGGGTGGACGACAGCTCCCACGAGCCCCCTTACTTACGTCCGTCGCCTCTTTAAAGACCCTGTCCACCCACAGTCACATTCTGAGGCCTTAGTTGTGGGGACCCCCACCCGGACATCCAGGAATTCCCCAGCTGCGCACACGGTAGGATGGAAAATTCTCAGTCTGGGGCTGAAGGTGTGACAGGTGCTGAACAGGCTGGAGCTCGGATACGCCCTGCAGCTGCAGGAAGCAGTCCCCTTGGGCCACACCCCTGTCAAATTCTAAGAAGCGTCCAGAGTGGCAGAGCTGTCCGTCAGCCAGTGCGTGGTGTCTGCAGGGACTGGAGATTGGGCACAAGGGGAGGCACGGTGAGGGCCTGTGGCTTCCTCCTTGGGAGGCCACGCCCTGGACTTAGTTGCTGTGGGTGTTGGGCAGCCGTGGGACACACATAACCACAGGACTGTCCACTTTACAGGGTGATTTGTGTTGCATGTGAGCTGATCTCAAAAATTCCACAGGAAATCCCTGACCAAGGAGGCCCCCAGAGAGCCGCTCTTCCAGGGGGAGGCTGGGCCTCTGAGGCTGCACCCTGAGGCACGTCCCACTCGGGGACCTTGGGGGCACCGTGCAAGGAGAAGCTGAGCATTCTGCCTAGTGCCCAGTGTCACCGTGCCTGACCCCAGCACTGAGGTCGCTCGCCCGTCGTCCCCCTGATGATGAAACTCTGTGGCCACAGCCAGGAGCCCCTGGTGGGCAGATGGCTGCGGCTGGCACCAGGGTCATTTCTGCCCCAGAGGCCCTGGGGTCCCGGGCGGGAGGAGATGTATCCTCCTCCCTTCTCCCTGGCGGAAGGGCAGCAGGTTGATGGTGACCCCGGCAAGAGCTTTGTCCAGGACCCCAGCCCTGACATCCCGCGCTGGCCGATGCCCCCTTCCCTGGGGCGCCCGGGAGTCGCAGGGAGCTGTCTTTCTGCAGCCTGGAGGGTCCTCCGCTCCCAGTGGACGTTGGTGTGAACTCCTTTGGTCCGCTCGGGTTTCCCGACAACCCGGTGGGGCGGGCGGACACCCTGCCGAGGGCTCGTGCGAAGCAGCGCCTCCTCCCGCAGGTTATGGGACTCTGCACAGAGAAATCAGGAAGTTTGAAAATCAGTACCGTGGCCGAGAGCTGCCGGGGTTCGTGAACTACAGGACGTTTGAGACGATCATAAAGGAGCAGCTCAAATCCCTGGAGGAGCCGGCTGTGGACATGCTGCACACGGTGACGGGTGAGTGTCCCGTGTCACCTTCTGGTGTCACTGCTCAGGCAGGAGGGGAGCCAAGCCGGGGCCCAGATTGACATCCGGGGCAGGTTCCCCGTGGTCTGGAGCCTAGACGCCAGCCTGCCGTTGGGCTCCCTCGGACACTGCCAGCTAGCACAGAGCCCTGGTTACTGCCCCGTGCCCCCAGCTGTCCCCAAGTGCCCGCGCCCATCAGGAGCCCATCCCTGTCTGTCCCTCAGGGGCAGCCCTGTCCTCAGGTGGGGCATCGCAGGTCCCGGGAACCTGCCACTGCCCTCTGCTGGTTCGTGGTGAGGGTGCGGAAGAGGACACGGGGCTTCTGCAGTGCCCAGGTGGCCCTGCCACCTCCTGGCCCAGGGGTGGGTGCGTCCGAATCAGACCCTCCGGTTTTGGGGAGGACTCCCCACCAGGCCTGGCTGACGCCTGGAGCCCCAGCCCCGCTTCCCTCCCTGGAGGGTGGAGTGGTGAGGATGGTGGACGCTCCAGCTCCTAATGCCAGCTTGTCCTCCTGGTGACCAGCCGTCATCCTGAACCTCCCTGTGTCCACCCAGAGTTGCTCAGTGGGGCAAGAGATGCTCCTCTCAGGCAGGAAGCCCCAGCACGTGGGGCTGGGAGCCAAGCCGTTCCCTCTGCCACCTGCCCCGGCCCACGCTGTGGTCACTGTCCTTCCAGTGCTCTGTGTTGGTGCCCCTGAGAGGAGGGTTGGGGTGAAGGGCCGTTTGCCCAGCGAGGGCCTGGCACTGCCTCAAGGGCAGAGTGGGGGTGGTGTCCCTGTGGCCAGGGGACCAGGTCAGAGCCCAAGGAAGACCCAGGTTTCGTCCTCCCGCTCGCCTTCCTGAAATGCGTCACCCGAGGTGTGGACAGGCCTGATGTCCCTCCTCCTGCCCTCCTCTGACACACGGCCACCTGCACAGAGTAACACTAGAGGTGACAGGGCCAGCGGGGCGGGGCGGCCTCCGAGGCCCTGTAGGGTGAGTCCTGGGCCGCCTGCTGGGCAGCGTCCACCCAGCACCCTTGTCACCGCGGTGTCCTTCCCGACACCGACCCTGGCGTCCGCGAAGGCCCCGCGGCTCACGGCAGAAGCGCAGGCGGCAGCATCCAGGAGCCGCCTGTCCTCCCACAGCTGAGCGTGGTCAGTTCAGTCTGGAGGACGAGGGTCTTGGGCCTGGGATAAAGTAGGAGCCTGGGAGGAAGGGGGATGGGAGCGCGTGCTCCACGCAGGAGAGGTGGCGGGAACTTCATTGAAGGCCGCCGTCCTTCCTGCGTCTCCTTCCGAGTGGATGATGTGGTCGTGGACGCGACAGGGTCATCATTAGTATGACTCGATTGCGGCCCCCCAAGTCCATCTTTGAAGCCGAGCTCAGGAGGAGTCACGTGGAGTGGAGGCCAGGGCCGGGGAGACTGAGCCTCCTGCGAGGCCTGGGGGCGAGGCCCTTCCTCCGCAGCCTGGGCCCGAGCTGTCCCGTGCCTCCGGCCCTCTGCCCACCCCGGGGCACCCACCCCACCCTGAGAACTGCTTTTCCTCTTTGATCAGATATGGTCCGACTCGCCTTCATAAATGTTTCCGAAAAGAACTTTGCTGAATTCTTTAACCTGCACAAAACCGCCAAGGTAAGACGAGGCCGCGTTTTTCAGTGGGACCCCCAGGGCGGAGGCCGGGAGGCGTCCCTGTGCATTAAGGCCGCTCCGCTGCCTCCTTGGCTCTTGAAGTGGTTCCTCCATCTGGCTGGCGAATGTCCTGCCGAGGCCACCGGCCAGGTCAGGTGGAGCCGGAGGCGAGCAGCAGGGAGGGCAAGAGGCCAGAGCCCAGCCTGTGAGGTCAGGGAGGGAGCCTCCCTCAGCTCCGAGGTCACAGGGTAGCCCAGGTCCCCAGCGCGGCTCTGTGAGGAGCGACATCAGAAGGCGCATCTGGGGAGAGTGGGCAGAGCCCGAGGAGGGAGGCAGACCCCTGGTGCCCAGGGGACAGGCTCGGCCCCAGGCCAGGTCCCGCTGGGACTGGGCTCAGCCCTTCTCCAGCCAGGGGCCTGGGGCGGGCCGCCCCCGGGCCTGTGTCCCTGCCATGGGGCACGGGTGACCTCCCTGGCCGGGTGAGGAGCGAGGGGTCTCTGCTGGGGACAGACCCCGCTTGAGCAGCCCGGTGGCTCTGAAGAGCTGGTGTCGGCAGCTTTCCTGGCTGGCTCCTTCCCCCCGGGCTTTCTCCAAAGCCCAGACGTGACCTGTGTGGGAAGCAACTGGCTGAACGTGCCCTCGGGTCCCTGTGGGACCTCTGGCGGACGCCCTGTCCTCCCCAACGTCCAAGCCCATGAAGAAGCAGAGGACAACCCGGGTCCTGGCTGAGGACGGGCCAGCGGGGCCCCGGGGGTGGGGTGCTCGGTGGGCTCCGGCTCCCAGGGGCTTCCTACCTCGGGACCAGGCCTGGGGAGCAGGGGCGGCCCAGCTGCCAGGCAGGGCTGTGTCCACCCACCTTGGTGACCCCAGCTGGTGGGCGTGTCGGTGGAGGAGGTTGAGCTGTGTCTCTGGTGCAGTCCCAGCTTGAGGACATCAAGGCGGAACAAGAGAAGGAGGCGGAGAGGTCGATCCGGCTGCACTTCCAGATGGAGCAGATCGTGTACTGCCAGGACCAGGTCTACCGGGGGGCGCTGCAGAGCGTCAGGGAGCAGGAGGCGCAGGAGGAGAAGAGCAAGAAGTCAGGCCCCAGGTCGCCCGGCTCCGCCGAGGACTCGTCCATGGCTGAAATCTTCCAGCACCTCAGCGCCTACAGCAAGGTGCGTGCCAGGGTCTCTGTCCTGGGGCCCTGTGGTTCCTTTCCCTCCTTTCCCAGAGCCTCTCGGTGGGGCATCGCCTGTGAGGAGACCATCAGGTGCTCCACCTTCCACCCTAGGGGAGCCTCCCTGGGGCAGCTCAACCTCAGATGGGCAGAACTAATTGTGGCTTAGAACCAGGGTAATCTGGCATCCGCTGGCTGTGTGGCCCTGGCCCCGTTGCTTAACCTCTCTGAGACTCGGATTCTTCTCTGTGAGATGCTCTGTCCTCATGGTGAAAGTTCCGTGAGAGGCGTGTGGGCCAGTCCCATGGCGCAGGGTTGGCGTGTCTTGGCGGCTCCTCAGGGAGACCATCTCCTGGAGACGCCTGCTTGGCCGGAGCTGCCTGTTGCTGCTCGTGTGAGGTGCCCAGGGACAGCTCCCCAAGCCTGTGGGACGGGAGCATCTGTGGAGAGAGGCGATGGCCTCCTGGTCTGCAGCCTCCAGCTCTGGGCTGCTGTCCGGCAGAGCTTCTCCATCCAGCGTGCTCGCGTCCGGCGAGCTGCCCGGCACCCCCTGTGCGTGGCAGGCCTGGGCACCAGGCTGAGGCCCCGGGCAGCCCATGGTTCTGGTGGAGCCACTGGGGCAGAGCAGGGCTGGCATCCAAGGCCAGTCCCTGAACCCTGCGCTCAGACCCGGGGGAGCCGGTTAGGGCGCCGGAGTGCACAGGCCTGTGTGGAATCGGAGGCTGAGCCAGCCTGGTGCTCGTCAGGCTGGGCCGGTCAGACGGGACCAGAAGGCAGCGGCCGAAGAGGTCAAGGCCTGTCCCGTGACTGGCCAGTGATTGCCCAGCTGGAAAGGGGGCCAGGCTGAGCGGAGGCCTGGGCTGGGTGCCTTCTCAGGGACGCCGGTTTGCTCCGAGCCCTTTCGACTGATTGGACGAGGCCCACCTGTGTGGAGAACCATCTTTACTTAGGGTGGCTGTGGCCCAGCTGGAGCTCAACGCTTGCACGCCCACCCCAGCTTGTCCCCCGAGTGCCCCTGCCTGCAGCTCCTGTCCCCTCCTGCACAGCAGCCTGGACCCTGCCCGGGCACCCTGCATCCCAGAGAAGGAAACTGAGTCTCAGGGAGGTTGCAGGACTGGCCAAGCCCAGCACATGCCAATGTCCTTAGGTCTGCCTGTCCAGGAAGGGGAGCCCTGGGGCCGACGGGTGGGCTGGGACGTGGAGGGTCCCTGGAGACCGACAGCCGCTCCTGTCTCCCGCTCCCTCTGGGCCTCTCCCCGCCCGGCCTTGTTGGTGCCAAGAGCTTGAGCCTCGATAAAGAGGCAGCTGTGACCTTGGTGGAGGAGCCGTGAGGGGTTTGGAACGCGGTTGTGCCGTGTGGAGCCTGGTTCAGGCACCTCTGCCCATGGAGGATGCACCCGCTGGGACACTGGTTCCAGCTCGTCCCGGACGCCTGCTGGGTCCTCTCTGCCCCGTGTGGGGCTCCCTCTGCCCCCAGCACAGGACGCTGTGGGCGGAGCCCAGGCCAGGGCCCCCCTGCCAGGTCTGGCGCATGGGATCTGGGCCTCCCCTGGTCCCGAGCGAGGTCGGCGTCCCCTGCTCGCGCCTGCCCTGGCCTCTGTGACCCGTCCCTCCCCGCAGGAGGCTCACAACCGCATCTCCAGCCTGGTCCCCTTGATCATCCAGTTCTTCGTGCTGAGGACGTTCGGCCAGCGGCTGCAGAAGGCCATGCTGCTGCTCCTGCAGGACAAGGAGGCCTGCGGCTGGCTGCTGAAGGAGCGCAGCACCACCAGCGACCAGAGGCGCTTCCTCAAGGAGCGGCTCTCGCGCCTGAGCCAGGCCCGGCGCCAGCTGGCCAAGTTCCCTGGCTAACCGGCCGCGCCCACCCTGAGCTGGGCACCGGGGTGGCCCGGCCGTTCCTGGTGGCTCCCTGACAACATTCTGAGGCAGGGGGATCGCTGAGCCAGGCTGCCCAGGCCAGGGCTCTGCTGGCCCCGGGAGAGGGTCAGGCGCCCTGGAGCCTGTGTTCCCAGGGTCAGGAGCCCCTCAGCTCAGGCCGGGAGGGCCCAGCGCCCTGCCAGCTGCCTTCCTGGTCGTACCGTCCTGTGGAGCCCGTGCTGCCGCGGGCGGGGAGGCTGCTGGGGTGTCCACCTGTCCCTAATAAACTCTGCTGCCTGGCACGTCTCTGAGAGGCTTAGTACTGGGGACCCTGGGTACAAGGAGGAGGGCCGAGGAGCCAGGACCTGTCCTGCAGCTGCCCTCCCCGGGGGCAGGGAGGAGGGAGGACACGCAGGGTCCTGCTGCTTCCCAGGGCGGCTGGAGGGGGCCAGCTGGAAGAGACCAGAGTGACAGCCTGGGCCTGCCTGGCCTCAGGTGTGTCGCTGGGTACCTGCTGGGCACTGGCCTGCATTGAGGCCCTGGGTGCAGAGATGAGGGGGCTCTGCTGGGCTCTTCAGAGGGAGCCCTGGGCCTCAGGAATGCCTGGCCCTCAAGAGAAGGCGGGGACAGATCCAGACGCCGGCCAGGACCCGCCAGCAGAGGGCAGTGTCTGGGCCTCGCAGGCTGGACAGTCCAGCTGGGGCCTGGGGTCACTGGTGGCCACAGCCCAGTGGTCTCCCCAACCTCTGCTGCTCCTGCAGAGCGAGGGGCTCAGGCCACACTGGACCTGCTGTTGGGGTCGGGTGGGGCTGGGTGGTGCCCCGTCTCTCCCATGTCCACCCACCCCAGGTCTCTTCTGACCTGGGCAGGATGCTGCTTATCCCTTTGGACGGTCAGATTCCTCTACAACGGGGATTTGGGAGACCGTGGGCCCGGCTGACTCCACAGCTGTGGCCGGCCAGGCCCAGGAGGCTCTCTGGGCTGCCGGGGCCCTGCAGGAGGACGGGGCGCATGAGAGCCCGGAGGTGACTGGACAGCAGCTGGGGAAAGGGCCATGCAGTGCACAAGGCTTGGAGGACAGCACCACCTCCTAGGGTCCCTGTCCTCCCTCCAGAGACACCCCTGTCCCTCCTCCAGAGACACCCCTGTCCCTCCTCCAGAGACACCCCTGCCCCTCCTCCAGAGACACCCCTGTCCCTCCTCCAGAGACACCCCTGTCCCTCCTCGAGAGACACCCCTGTCCCTCCTCCAGAGACACCCCTGTCCCTCCTCCAGAGACACCCCTGTCCCTCAACCAGAGACACCCCTGTCCTTCCTCCAGAGACACCCCTGCCCCTCCTCCAGAGACATCCCTGTCCCTCCTCCAGAGACACCCCTGCCCCTCCTCCAGAGACACCCCTGTCCCTCCTCCAGAGACACCCCTGCCCCTCCCTCAGAGACACCCCTGTCCTTCCTCCAGAGACACCCCTGTCCCTCCTCCAGAGACACCCCTGCCCCTCCTCCAGAGACACCCCTGTCCCTCCTCCAGAGACACCCCTGTCCCTCCCTCAGAGACACCCCTGTCCTTCCTCCAGAGACACCCCTGTCCCTCCTCCAGAGACACCCCTGTCCCTTCTTCAGAGACACCCCTGTCCCTCCCTCAGAGACACCCCTGTGGTTCCTCCAGAGACACCCCTGTCCCTCCCTCAGAGACACCCCTGTCCTTCCTCCAGAGACACCCCTGCCCCTCCTCCAGAGACACCCCTGCCCCTCCTCCAGAGACACACCTGTCCCTCCCTCAGAGACACCCCTGTTGTTCCTCGAGAGACACCCCTGTCCCTCCTCCAGAGACACCCCTGCCCCTCCTCCAGAGACACCCCCTCTGGTGGCTCCCAGTCCGAGGTCCCTGCAGGCCTTGCTCAAATTGCAGGACTTGAGGTCTGAGGGACAGGCGTGGTCGGAGCGCAGCCTGTCTTCTCTGCTGTGTGCAGTTTTCCTGGCCATACCTGGGGGGTCTGAGGGAAAGGGAGTCTGGGCTCCAGGGAAGGGCAGGTTACCTGGGAGCTAAGCTTGCTGGGACCCCACCATGCCCCAAGCTGTGCCCTACAAAACGTGTCCCCAGACTTTCCTGACAGGTGTAAGTGACATGGGGACACTGACCCTCCCGACGTGTTCAGAACTAGGAGGGAGAGCCCTGGGACTCCCTCTACCCCGGGTGACTCCTCACAGGGTGGGGCTTCCCTCAGGCCAGGCCTGGAACTGCCCTGCCACCCACTTGGGGTGACCCCAGCTGCTGCTGCCCACTCCATGGCACCTGCCTGCCATCCAGCTCTTGTGCAGAATGTACTAGAACATCAAGGCTGCATCCTCACGGGCCCCTGCTGCGGGCAGGCCTGTGGCTGGATGGACCCCACAGAGTGGAGCGGAGCACGGAAGAGGCAGAGCAGCTGGACGGAGGAGAGCGGAGGCTTCTGGACCCTGCAGGCTGCTGAGGCTGGTCCATGCCGGGGAGGAGCCGCAGGGCTGCTGCCAACCCTGCTGCATGGCTTTCTGGACACGACTGTCCTGTCCCATGCCGGGGGCCTGCACCCTCTGTCCTGCTCAAGCAAAGAGCCAGACAGACGTCACCTAGGAGCTTGCAGAAGCCCCAGGGCAGATTCAGTCCCCTCCCTGAAGGGATCCGGGTGGCAGACCCTCCCCCAGTGGCAAGGAGCCCTGCTGTCCTCCCCTGGAACAGAGCCTGCTTCCCAGGAGTGCAGAGGGTTTTCAGGTGGCCCTGGTCCCTGGTCCCAGCGGAGGAGTCTCCAGCTGGTCTGTGGCTCACGGGCGCTCAAGCACCACGCAGGCTCGTTTCCACTGAGCTGGTGGCCACGTGAGGGATGTTTTCAGACTTACTTTCCAGGTAGCACGAATTCCAGTGCCTGTCTGCAAACACGGGCGCACCCGGCGAGCTGGGTGGGCGAGGCCACGCTGCCCAGCCCTGTGCGCTGCGGCTGGGACCAGGCAGGGCGGCTCTGCTGCCAGCTCTGGGCCTCGGCCTTGGCCTGAAGTCAGGGCTGGATCTGCTGAGCCACAGCAGAACCGGAGGCGAGGGCTCCGAGCTCGCCAGGGACCTGAGCTTGGGTGACTGTTCCGGGGACGCTGCCGGAGGCGAGCCCAGCCCTCAGGTCCAGGTTGGGCTCAGCGCTCACCCAGCTGCAGGCCACCGCCCAGGTCAGTGCAGCTCCCGGCTGGCTGATGAGCGTGCTGGGTTGGTTCCGGTCAGGCCGACTGACCGTGGCGGGTGGGGATCGGTGTTCAGTACGGGAATCACCCGCCCTGGTCTCTAACTCCCGGCTCTTCCTCAAGTGAATCAGCCTCACCCCAAACCAATCCAGTGCCCAATAGGACAGGGCCGTGCGAGCACCACCTGCTTTGCTGAGGGACCCTGCTCCCTGACTCCCCATCCCTCATCTGTGAAGTACCATGGCTGACGTTGGCCAGTGGCCCTGCTGTGGAGTGGTGTGGGCGGAACCTGTGCCCATCCTGAGCATCCCAGCAAGTCCCTGGGAGTCTGATTTAGTCCGCTTTTCTCGTTGCTGTGATGAAAGACCTGACCAGAACTATTCTAAAAGAGGAAAAGTTTATGTAGGCTCAGGGTCTCAGAGGCCTCAGTCCGTAGAGGGTCGGCTCCATCAGGCTGGAGGTGAGGGTGAGCATCATGGCGGGAGAGTGGGGGGAAGCGGCTCTCATCATGGTGATCGGGGAGCAGAGTCCACTCTCCAGATAGAAATGTGTCCCAAGGCCCCAAAGCCCAGCTGCTCCAGCCACACCCGCCACCTCGGTTACCGCTCAGTCCATCCCATCAGGGATTCAGTCACTGGTTGGGTCCAGGCTCAACCCCGTCCTTCTCCCCAGCCTTCTTGCAGGGCCTCACACCTGGGCTTCGGGGACTCCTCCCATCAAACCCCAAGCGGCTGCCAGGGCGGCCTGTGCTCCGCCCCTCCAGCTCCTGCTGCTGGGCCGCGTCCTCTCCTGCAGTTCTGCTTGGCCGGGGTGCAGCGCTCAGAGCCAGGGTGGGGCCGGCACAGCCCAGGCTCCGAGGGAAACGCGCGGGAGCCCTGATCAGACCGTGGGGGCTGCTGGCCGTGGCCTCTGCATGGAGAACCCACAGGATGGTTCAGTGTGGCATGTGGGCATCAGTCAGAGAACGTCTTGTGCCCAGGGCCCGGGAGCCCAGCTGTCTCCCCAGGGGCAGCGGTCAGTGTGCCATGCTGCACCCCTGGAGCTTCCCACAGAGCCAGTGTCCCCAGGCAGAGCGGTGGTGCTGAGAACCTGTCATCCAGCACAGCCGGGTGCCTTAGCTGACGCTCTGCTCTCTGCTGCTGTTCTTTCCCACTGTGGTCAGGTTGCGGAGGGGCAGCCAGCCGGGGTCACTTCCTCCAACCCCCGTTTTGCACTGAGGATGCTCAGGGAACAGTGGCTTTCTGTCCGGGGCCGGGAGAGGCACCCAGTCGCTCTCCTGCCTGCGTCCCTCACTCCAGGGCCTCAGGTGGACCTGCTGGAGGAGGCAACAGGGGCTCTGGGAGGGAAGCTGTGGGCAGGAGCCGCTGGACTGGGTGGTCAGGGTCAGGGACCCTGGGGCGGAGTTGGGCACTGGTGGTTCTTGGATTCACAATAAGTTGTCCCAAGGTGTGTCCCACAGTTCAGGCTTGGGACTGGAGGCGACAGCCAGGAACCTGCCCGCCCACCCCACCTTGGCCGTGCCATCTCTGTTCCCTGCCCCATTTGCCCGTACCTGCCAGGCCTCCCGTCCAGACAGGGTGGACTCTCTGGGGTGGACACAAAAGAGCCAGTGCAGATGATGGTGGCATTGCTCTGCTGGGCTTTCTTCCCGAGACTGAGAGGCGTCCTCCTGGGGGAGTGGGGATCAGTGACCTCTCAGCCGCTGCATAACCTGGAAATCACAGAGGCGGGCAGGGAGCTCGGTGACCGGGGAGCGCCACCTGGAGGGCGGGCACGTGGGCACCTTGCCGCCTGGCTCTCTGGGTGGCTGGTCATATTGTAGTGCTTCTCAGCACCCAGGGTGGACGCTGGCTGGAAACGAAGGGACCAGCCCTCCCCAGGGCGCAGTGACGCTGGCCACTGGTAAGGGCAGCAGAAACCTTCTCCCTCTCGGAGGCTGAGTGCATAGGCGGAGCCCCAGAGCAGGAGCCAAACAAACCCTCCCCTGACCACTGCAGCCTGGCCCGTCCGGGTGGACTCGTGGGGACACTCAGCCTGCTCTTGACCTCTCCCTGCCCTCCCTCCTTGGCTGGCAATGGGCTGAGCTGGGCACCTCAGGGACGCTCTTCAGGTCATCTCATCCTGTGAATGCTGAGGTCTGCGTGAAGCTTCTGGGCCCAGGTGTCACTGAGGGGACACAGGCTGGGCCTCCCGGGCCCTGCCCTGGCCTGGCCCTCCTTCAGCGCCTGGGGACTCGGGGACGGAGAGGAGAGGAGGAGCATGTTCTCACAGTGCCAGCTGGAAGGAGGCAGACCTGACTCTTGGCCGCCTGCGGCCCCTGAGATGGGGAGACGCAGTTCCCACCCGAGGCCAGGGCTCTGCCCGCAGAGGGCTCAGGACGCAGGGCAGGATTGCGGGGGCCTGGGATCACCCTCTCCTGCTCCTTCCACTGCGCCAGAGTCTGGGGACCCACGGCCCCGACACTCCTGCACCCCTTGAGCGTGGGGGCTGCGTGGGGGCTGCCGGGTCCTGGGGAGGTCCTTGCGAGGGGGCGCCCCCTCCGACTCTTCCCTCTGCTCCCGGCCCTCACCACAGGACACGGTTGACGGGGGTGGGTGACAGGCCAGCTGAGCCTCCTGCGGTGCTGAGAGCAGAGCCAAGGAGGGTCCTGCAGGGAGCCAGCTTCCGCCCAGCACCAGCGGGCACCAAGCAGGCCAGGCCAGCCGGGCGGGAAGGGGCTGCAGCCCTGGGAGGCAGGGTCGGCCTGGGCCCTCGGTGGCCGGCCAGCTTCCAGGAGCTCACCTGGGGGCAACTGGCTTTGACTCAGTGGGAAGAGGGTTGACACCCTCGGGCTCTGGCCCTGCACCCATCACCAACTTCAGGGACCAGAGCTCAGCAAGGGCTCATGCTGAGAGATCTTTTGGAGTCATAGAGCTTCCCCCTGGGTGCCAAGGGGCTTCAGAAATGGGTGGCCAAGGAATGCCCTAGGGTGGGAGCAGACCCATAGGCCTGGATGGCTGAGGGGACATGGCACAACATTTAGGGGCACTCGGGGAACCGGCAGAGACGACCAAGAGGGAGGGAAAGAAGCAGGGCAAATGGACTGTGGTTTCCATGGTGGGAGACCAGAGGCGAGGCACACTGGCTGAGGATGGGCTGGCCTGAGCATTCCCAGCAGGCTCTGGGGCAGGGGCTGTGCTCACTGTCTGGTGCCTGACCTAGGTGCCCAGGGCAGGGCTGGACAGTGGCCTGTGAGCCCACAGAGGCAGTGGCTGGGTGTGGCTCTGGGCTGGTTTGTATTTGAAAGGGAGACTCCAGAAGTAGCGACCCATCTCTAGGCATTAGCTGGACTCCAGCTCACCACGGCCCAGCTGTCAAAGCAAAATACTGAAAATAAGATGGGTTCGTGCAACCTGCTTAGTGGATGAGATGTGCGTGTGGGAGGACAGGGCCTATCGCTTGGTGCCATGGTGTCATGCTCAGGGCCTTGGCCTATGCAGGGTCGCCCTGCCAGTGGTCTCCCCCCAATCCCTCTTGTTTACCCTGGTCTGTCCTCTCTGTGCCCCTGCCTTCTACCCTAGCTTTTTAAAAAATATTTTTGGTAACATGATAGGGGTTGTTCTGAGGGTGAAATGTCACGATCCAGGGTCAGAATTTGCTGCTCTATAACTCTGTTTCTGTCCTTTCATTTGCTGCAAATGTTTCTCCCAACATTTTGACCTTGTAGCATTTGGTGTTTGCTAATTTTTAGTTTTTAAAAAGAATCTTCCTTTTAATGTCTCACTTGTAACCTTATAAAGACAGTGGTTGAGATCATGGGCCTGATAGTCAAACTGGCATTTTAAAGCCTGGGCCATCCCCCTGACAGGGAGAGCCTGGAGACGTTCTGACATCTCTCTGAGCCTCAGTTTCCCTCTCAACGTGAGAGCCAAGCAGACATGTCCAGAGAACTTTTGGAGAGCTTGGGCTAAATCTGGGGATCTGCGGAGGCTGGAGATGACAAATGGGGGTGGACCTTCAAGATTTACTACATAGCTAGCCAGCATACTCTCAGGATTCTGATAGCAAAGCTGAAAACCTGGCATCCCCAGGCCCTTCTGGAGACATAGCTTACACACACACACTGGATAAAACCTGCCTGTGAAAGCTGCAGAACATGAACAAATTTAGGAGCAGGAACCCTGGACCACAATGCTTCCCAACAGCGCCACCTGGTGGCACACTCCTGGAACCACGCCTGTGAGATCAACCACCCTTGAGCATTGTCAAGAATTCCACACCTGAGAGGGCAGCTTAGAGATGAAAGGAAACCCAGCAATCCTCATGGCTATGAGAAAGTACATGTCCTATTCAGTTTCTCCAGTAACTCTAGCTATGCCTTTCAATCAGGCCTGAAGGATTGGAAATTGCTTTGCCCTTGGGCACTAACAGGTGAGTATTTCCCTACTGTGAAGGGTGGGGTTGCAGCTGGGTCACGACTCTGACATGAGGTGGCCTTGCCCACGGAGCACCCCTGCTGCGTTGGAGAGGTGCCCTCTCTAGGGACTAAGCGGGATCACTAAGTGGGATCCTCACAGCACAAACGATGCCTCGGGCTCTGGGGGTGCAGTTCAGGAGGCAGGCGGCCGGAGAGTGTGGGGTGCAGAGAGGGGGACAGAGCTGGGTTCCACTCCGGGGGACACACTTTTCCAGCTGTTTCCTGGACAGGTGCCTGAGGACTGGTTTCCCACTGGCGACTGGGAGAGTGCGGCCTGCGGGCAGGGGATTGTGGGCGTGAGGACTGCCCATCCCCAAGACCAGGTAGCTGTGTGTTCTGCATTTCTTTTCCGCAGGTGCGTCCCCTCCACTCCCTCTGCGGTCTTCAGGGTCTAAAGTACCTAATTCTTTCCCATTTGGGGCACGTTCTGCATCTTAGTCGTTGAGCGTGTGCCCTCCTCTCCACTCAGCTCTATCTCTGCTGTTTGGCAGAAGCCCAGGTGGACACAGTGGGCATCACAGCCCATGACACACCACCTCAATGATCTCAGAAGTGTGGCCTGAGCAACACAAGTACCTTAAAAACAAACAAACAAACAAACTCACACCCAACAAGTTAGAGTATTATTTATTCAAATAAACCAATATTCTCTGTTTCTTTCCAATGGTATATATCTTAAATCAGTACAACATGTAAGTATAAAAATAAGATCATTTTAGAAAACTCCATTTTTTTGCACAGTAATTGTTTTGACATTTGTCCACGGCCACGGAGCCACTTCTAAGATGGAATGAATATCTTCTTGTTCAAATCACAACTATAATTGAAGTCAGTGTGCTGAAAATGGAGGAAAATTCCAAAAGGGAAATATAAAATAATTTTAAGCATTGCCAGAAATACAAGTTACACTTAAGAATCATGTGTTAAAGGATATAAATCTGAGATATGCACAAAATACATTTTGCAAGGTTCTACTTTTGGCATCTGTTTAGAATTCAGTACAGGCTGGGAGTTCTTCCACCAGAACCAAAACCTCGACTGCCCGTGTGGCAGGTGAGTCCGTCACTTTCAAGGGAGACGAATGGCCCCTTCCGAAGCCCGGACACAGGCATGCTAAACTTTAAGAACAGTCAACAGTAAAAATTAACAGAAATGGTAGGAAAGACATCTTTTTGGGTCCCATTCATTCTCTGAGCACTGAGCAATCGCTACACCAGGCAGAACTTCAGCCCTTGCTGATCAGAATGTGTGACATTGCATCCGCAGTTAGGAAAATGTGTGTGGGGAGAGAATGCCCAGTTCTATACCCCTAGCAGCAAAGAACAGAAAATTGCATACAATTTGTTAATACATTTTATTGTGATTTTTAATATTGATTAACAGACCCTTAATTAGCTCCCCCCTAATCTCAAAAGAAGATAACCTCTGAATGCCCTCTGAACACTTCACTCTGGGATGCTCACCTCAGAAATGTGACTCTTGTGGAACTTCTCTTCAGGGGACACCCGTGCTGCAGCAAGCGGAAACCCACTCACATCGGGAGGCTGCCCACGGAGTCTGCAGACGGCATTTACCAGGAAGAAAGAAGCCTGGCCCTTGGGAGACGCCGGGCTCCTCGGGGCTTGCCCGTCTGTGAGTGTGCTGTGGATCGGAACTTGTCTCCCCGCCCGCTGAAGACCCCAGACAAATATCAGTGTCAGAGAGGGGCTGGTGGCAGGAGAGGCCCAGGTTGCGGGTCTCCATCCAGTGGCCCCACAGTAAACACAGCTGTGTCAGCTTAAACCAGGTCTGCGTCCCACCCCAGTCCTTGGGGTGACACAGCAGTCACTGGCGACGCTCTGTGTGGCCGTGCTGTGCATCCTGTTAGTGACGGTCCCGCCTGCCCCGGCTCATCCTAAACACTCCTCACCCGTGGGGAAGGGCCCGGCCCTTCTCAGTCTGCCCTGGCTTCCAGAGGCTGACCAACACGGATCTAAGCAGGACTGGACGCTGGGATGCTGGGCCAGGGCCACCCTGGGGGCAGGGCCTGGGGGCTGCGGTTCCCCTCAAGCTCTTCTTTCAGGAAAAGAAGTGTGGTCACTCCTGCTGGACCATCCAGTGGCTGGGCTGGCCTGACTTACTCTGCCCTAGAACCCCTTCACAGGAGCTCGGACCCCACAGGTCACCCGGCAAAGTCCCCCTGACCTCAGACTCTTGACCCTGCCTTCCCCAGTTGTCAGGGCACAGCCCGCACCTGCAGCCTGAGGCCTGGGTCCTCTGGGCAGTTCAGGTCTCTCTAGATTTACTAGAACAGGCTTCTAAGTGGGCGACAGAGCAAGTTCCCTTTGCCTAAAGGCGCCTATCTGACAGCGATCAGTCTGAAGGTATCCTTTGGGACATGACTGAAGTGCCCGCTGGGCCAAGACTCTGGGAGTGTCCCTGGACAGCATCTGCAGTGGCTTTGCACAAGACTGAGGGCTGGCCCTCTCTTCTGGCCCCTTCCTGTCCTGCCCCTTCCCGGAGTTGACCAAACGCGGATAACCCTGCACTCCGTCTTGGAGTGGACAACCCTCCCTGGCTCAGGCAGCACACAGGCTACTGGCCCACCTTCTCTTGGGCCGTTAATGCTGAGGTGGACACAAGGCTCCAGGTGGAGCTTTCTTGAAATCTGGGGCCTGGATCCCTAAAATAAATCATGTCTCCACAGATCCAGCAACTGTAAGAGCGAGTTCTGAGGTGGCCTAGAATCAAAGCACAGTACCCCAAAGAATTAAACTGGCTTCCTCTGTCAGCACGCTTGAAATTGCATTATCCCCCTCCCCACTCCCAGAAAGCATTTTTCCAGTTTACTTTTTAATTGATAAAGAGCCATAAGTTCAAATCTAAAAAATTTTAAGCCCAATAGAGATGTGTGGAGTTTTCCTGGCACTAAAAATGTAGTCTCTCTCTTGGCAAACCCCACAAAGCTACCTTTCATTGTGTTGGGCTGTTTTTCTCAAAAAAAAAAAAAAAAATTAAATCTTAGGGCACGTTTTCCCCTGAATGGCTCCATAATCAACTCTAAATGGTTTGTGCAAGAGAAAACATACTGGGTTTCCACCCAATTATTTGGTTTCCACTAATAAGGATAAAGGCTGTGAAACTCAATTACTCCTGGTTATGAAACAGACAGTTTGGCAGTGACTTATTCCCAGGGACATGAAGCGGCAGGAAGCCAGAACTCAGGAAGGGATCTCGTGAGGCACAGCCACCAAGTGGAATGTGGCGTGAAGAATTTAACAGACCCCAATTTTTATCTAAATAATTAAATAACTCCTCTTCTTCCTCCTCTTAAAGGAGAGAGTGAACCCCCCAATTGCTGCCGCTTCTCCAAGCTCCTCCGAGTCCTTACCGCTGTCTTGCTGGGAATCACCTTCACAATTCTGATCACTACTGACCCCAAGGCTGCCTGCAGCTGAAACCTCCGGGCTCCAGGATGAACCAGGAGGCGTCCTGCCCGGTGCCCAGAAGTGCGGTGTCCAGCTGGAGCAGCCGGGGGTCACACGGCAGGGCATGGCTTCTTCGGTACCAGGCACTTGTTCTGGATTCAGAAGAAAGGCAAGAGTGTGTGATGTGCAGGCAGATCTGACGCCAGCGGTTCCTTTAAATTCCCGAGGGGGAAGCAGAATCAACCCCCACCTGGTTTCTTGCTGTTTTTTTTATAAATAGTTCGTTACTGAAGGCAGGGCTTCATTTCAGACTTCTGAGTAAGCGATCAAGACGAGGAAGCAGCCCGCTGCTTAAAATAAGCTGGTTCGCAGAGAACCTGCTCCCCTTCAGAAGCTGGCGAGGCGTCTGGCAACACGCGAAGGCTGAGCTGCCCCTTGCAGGCCAGAGTTGTTTTCCAGAACTTTCCATGGTGTATTGCAAGGTGAAAACGACACCCTCAAAGGGCTGCAGCTTCCCTTCCCGTTCAAAGCCAACCTCTTTGCCGTGAGCCAGGCCGTCTCCATTTACATAATTCGAGGAGGTGGGTGTCACTGTCTCAGTTCAGACTCAAAGTCCAATTTTCAGCTGCCAGGCCTGCCAGGAAAATGTCCCAAATTCAATTGTCTGTTCCACTCTTGTTGCTAAATTATCCTTTGGTAATTTAAGCATTCTCATTAAAATGTCACATTCAATGGCATCCGAGACGCAAAGGTAGGGAAATGGGATACGCAGTAAAGAGCATTATGGCAAACTCCAGCCAAGGCCCTCCTGGGAACCCGACCTGTTAGGCTCTGGTGTTCCCAGAGCGGGGCGTGCTGATCTGCCACGACAGAAACTGTCCCCACTCAGAAACCTGGGGAGCCAAGTGAAACAGGGGGCGCCCATCCCAGAACGGGCGGCCGAGCTTGCCGGCCACACCCTGTAACCCCTCTTGTTATTTCAGGGGTTCAGATTTTCACGGCAAAGGAGAGGTGCCGTCTGGCACTGCTTCACTTGGACACAAAGAGGCCCACAAAACAGGAATCCACGGAGAAGTCAATGAGACAAGACGAGACACCCAGAGATGTCTAGTGCTGCAGCAGTTTGCAAAGATTGGCTCTCGGAGAGCAGAGGCCAGCGTGCAGGGGGCACGTGAGAACACTCCGCTCCCGTCTGTGTGCCCAGCTTCCGCCTAAGGGCTAGCTCAGCTCTTCCCTCACGAGAATCTCACAGATGGTTCTCTGGGCTGCCCGTCTTTGAGCTCACCATGACCTGCCTGGGTGGCCCCCACATCTCTTTGGCATGGTCATGTATTTCTCAGTGTGGAGGTGACTCAGGGACCTCATGAGCAGAGCAGGTGGCTTGAACATCCACACAAACAGCAAGGACACGCCTGCCCGAGGGCTGCTTAGCACTGCTGGTGGGAATCCTACAGTACCTCCAATCCGCCCCGAGGGCAGCGCACAGTGAGTGCTGGACTTGGCACACACAGAAGAGAGAAGGGAGACTGGCTCGGGGCTCCTGATCGCGTGGGGGCACGTAAGGCTGGCTGCAGAGAGTTAAAGGCTCCACCTCTCTACGGCAAAGGCCTCAAATGAGTGACAGCAAGTGGGCGTTGCCCCCCAAATAAGGACACCGCTGAACACCTGTCACCAAAGCCTGAACGCACCCAAGGCCAGCGGCTTTGTCTGAGCGCACCTGGGCGGCCGGCCTGAGCCCCGGTGGTTCTGCAGGTGAAGCACGGGGTACACACAGGGAGCGTCGGGCTGCTCCAGGCCCTCACCATCCTCCCTGCGGCAGTCAGAGTGTGGCCTCCAGCCATTGCTGTTTCCCAGGGGGACTAACCAAGCCCCTTCCAGGGAAGACCTGGGAAAAGAAACAACGGCCAGCAACACAGCACGCGCTCCTCGCCTGAAGCCCCGTTCAGTAACCTGTGCTGAGAGGAGGCGCGCGGTCACGGGCAGGGGGTCGCAGAGCCCACCTCAGCACCTGCCCCTCTCACCTGGCATCAGGCTGCCCCACCCACCCGGGCTTGGGACCCTGGGCACAGTCAAAAGAGGTAGTGCTTTAACTTTCCACAGACAGTACCACAGCCTCACTGGGCACAAAAGAGCAGGCCCCTTTCCCATCTGCCTCAGTGGGAAGGAGACCCCATTCGCAGGATGGGCTGGCAAGGGCCAGGTGACGGCTTCTCCTGCATCAAGTTGGGAAGTCCTCCTGAACCACCCAACCCCCTCCAAGGCCTGGCACAAAATACCCTTAAATACTATTAATACAAAAGCTCCTGTAAGCTCTCGGGGGTTATGACCCATATGCACACACATTGTTCAAGAGGTTAGAGAAAGAAGCTAACTAGTCATGGCTTGCTTTTTTTTCGATGGCACACCTAGACAGTTTGTAGTTCCATAAAGCCTGAAGCCTGATCCACTCCGTTTTGGTTTAGAACGAGGTGTTTTTTTATTACCATTTTTTTCTTGGAAGTAGGAAAGAAGAACCGGAAGCTTTAAGATCAAGAATAATCAAGGTACAGTGAATCTGGAAGGCGTGTGGGGGCAGGACCAAGATTCCGGCTAATGCACAGGGGAAGAAGCCTGGCCCAACCCACACTGCACCCTGGACGTGGGTCCTGGGGAGAGCCACGGTCAAGGTCACCAGAATCAGACGTGGTCCCTCATTTCCACCGATGCCTGACAAGAGAGGACTCATCGTTGACGACCTCAGGGTCGCGGGCCGCGTGCCGGCACTGGAGGGGGATCAGCAGCAGGAGGATCAGGATGAGGAGGATGAGTCCACATACGCTCAGGAGGGCATAGGAGACGATCCACAGGATGGGGTCGTTCAGAGCCTGGGTGGGGACACAGTTGCTGGCTATGTCGTCGGTGGAGAAGGGCCCCGAGATTTCAGACACTGGAGCGCCTGCCACCTCTGAGGAGACAGAAGGGAGAGATCCAGAGCCATGAGCTCAGCGGGCCCCTCCAGCAGAAAGCACACAGAGCACCCCTGGTGACAGCTGAGGTCCCAAAGGCTGGTGTCCCAGTGCCCCGAGGAGGGAGGCCTCCAGGTCGCGAGCCTTCAGGGATCCAGCCACAGTCAGGGCAGCACGTTCCGAGGTCTGCAGAGACCGGGGCTACGCGAGGCCAGGGACCCTGCAGAAGGGCACCCAGGGGCACCACCTCCAGTGCCACACAGGAGACAACAGCTGGGCCTGGGCCCGGTAGCACAGCTAAGCCGGGTTGCTGTTCGTTCTCATGAGGAAGAGGAAGGGGTTCTAGTGGAGCCCACCGGGAAAGCTGCCCCTGGAGTCAGCCTCCCTGCCAGACTCCTGTCCCACATGTCAACCTTCAGCGTCTGGAGGACCCCGGCCCAAAGGATGCAGCAGCCAGTTCATGGCACAGTGGTGACGAGGAGAACCACGGTCTAGTGCCTGCTGCCAAAGACCTGGGTAGCCGGGGAATGCAGGCGGCGGGCCGAGCATTGCGCATCCCTCTCCTGCACTCTGCTGCCTCCCTGTCGGCAGCGGGGGCTCCTGAGCGCACCCGGAAATTGAGAGGGAAACAGGCCTGTTGTCCCCTCTCCTGTACTGACTGCAGAGGCCTCAGAAATAACACCGCCAGGCATTTTAATGTTTCTGTGATTAGAGTCCCAAGATCCTGGGGCCTGCTGAATATCATCCTTTCAAATGAGGAAAGAACAAGTCAAAATAAAAATGGAACAATGGTCTGAAAGGGTGGTTTTAAAACGAGGGAGAGAGCCTTGGCTCTTTAGCAAAGAAGATACATTTTCTGCCTGGTGGGCTTTCTAAGTGCCCAGGCAGAGAAAGGCAAAGAGCAAGGGCCTGCGCGTCGTGGCCCTCGGGCAACCCAAGCCCCAGGTGCCACAGCAGTGGCCAGGCCAGCCTCAGGCCAGCCCCTGACACTTCCTCCTGGGCACTGAGCCTCACTGGAACACGGTCACATCTGCTCATTTCTGTGAGGTCCTTGGTCATTCTTGTGCTGCGGTGGCCGAGCGGCCGCACAGACCGTGAGGTCTGCAACACCTCAGGAGTTCAGCAGCCGGCCCCTCACGGAGGAGCTGCGGCCTGCAGCACCGTGAAAGGCAACTATTTACGAAACATTTTAAACAACTGAAAACAACCCTGCTCTTTACCATGAAGACAATATGTGTCTCTGACAGAAAAATCTGAAAACAGGGAAATAAAAGCGCACTTATAAATTCACCAGTTGGAAATAACTGACTGATACTGGAGAGCGCCACATTTCCCGAGGCATTGATTTTTTTGAAACCAGGACGGGACTGTGTGGTACCTGCTGCTTTGTAAACTGCATTTTCACTTTACACGTGTTAAAAATCGTACCATTTACTTTTTCGCCAGGCTATTCTGCTGCCCACACACACACGAAGCCAATGAAGGGTGTACCACTTTGGTTGCCCACTCTCCCCCCTGTGGCCTTGGCCGTGGTTTTCAGCATTTGCGCAGCGCAGACCCTGGAACAAGAAAGTTGGTACCTGAGTCTGCTCGGACTCTCGGCTTCTGCAGGACGCGCGCCTAGGGCAGCACTGGGGCTGGGCAAGCACTTGCAGGCCTCTCGACGGCTGGCAGAGTGCCCACAGGAAGCCCAGCGGCATGAACGGCCACCCGCGCAGTGCGGAGCGCCTACTCCCCTCCCCCGACAGCACTGGGAAACGAGCCTGATGGCTCCCCACCCGGTTTCCCGACCCTTCGACCCTCTGCTCGTGAGTGGGGTGCTGTCGATGAACGTGGACCACTTACGTTTTTATCATCACGGATTTGTGAGGATTCTTCAGGTGGTAGACACCTTCTCCACTTGCCCGTCTTCCTCAGTAGTCGCGAGTGTATGTGTGTGTGTGTTTGTGTGTGTGTGTGTGTGTGTTTACTTTATGAATGGAGAAGTTTAGCCAGTAAGACGGTGGAAGGAAACGGGGCCCAGGGCAAAGATGAGAGCTCTCCGAATCCAGGAACGCACAGGCAGAGGGAGAAGGGCCAGAGCCGTCTGCTTCCCGAGGAGGAGAAAGCGGGCAGGCTGCTCCCCCACCTGAGACCACCAACACAGCGGGCAAAATATACGCAGAGACGGGTAGCCAGAGCGCCCTGCGCCTGCACCGGCCACCTGGCGGCCTCGGGATGGGACGCAGGCAGAGGCCATTGTCTCTGAGGAAACCGGCAGAGGCCCAGGGAGCCCAGGCTGTAAGCGCCAGGACAGTCACCTTGAGAGATGGCCTGTCTCGAGGGCCCCCTTGGGCCTCTGCTGAGCAGAGATGCCCTCCACGCCTGCGGGTTCTGCGTCCACAGGTTCAGCCCGCTGCAGGCCACAAGTACTGGGGAAAAACTGGCGTCTGTACTAAGCACAGACGGGCTTTTTTCCTGTTGTTATTCCCCAAACGATTCGGAATAACAACTATTTACGAAGCATTTACGCTGCAGTAGGTATTACAGTCACCTGAGAAGACCTGTGCAGTTCCGTGCAAATACACAGGGAGCGGAGCATCCTTGGAATCGGTACCTGTGGGGTCCTAGACCAGACCCGCATACTGAGGGACCGTACAGGTCAGAGAATGACCAAGGCCAGTGTCCACTTGGGGCGACAGGGCTGAGAAGAGTGCCTTCTCACCGTTTTCTGCTTCCTGTTTTCCTGTTTGCTCCTCTCCCCTGAGTAAAGGAGAAAGCAGCAAAGAGTTCCGAGGGCGTCTGCTGCAGCACTCAGAAGGGCCGCCCTCCCCAGGAAGAGAACGCCACCTCCATGAACAGCACTCTGCTCTCCCCGAGGAAACGAAGGAAGCAAGACAAGAAAGCACAGGTGGGGAGTTTCAAGATGGCGGGACAGACGAGGTCGCTTCCCTGGCTGCTCCGTGGAGGGAAACCAGGAAAGCAGACAGACAGCTTCTCCGCCAGGTGGATGAACCACACACACACACACACAAAAAGGTTTTGGGGAAGTTACTGGAATTTGAAACTGGACATTCAAAGTAGATCAGGGACTCAGGAGGCTGAACATAATAAACTCAGGAAGAAATCCCAGCAGCGCAGCCACTGCAGCCGGGCTGGAAGCTCCAGCCAGAGCAGCCGCCAGCCTCCCCCGTGAGCATAGCTGTGGGATAAGGGAATTAAAGGACCAGCATTTTTAGGAGACTTAAGGCGGGTCTGGGTACAGAGCATTTAGAGATCAAGGTCACTGCCCAACTAAACTGAAAGGCCCGCTACACAACATCCTTGTGTGGGATAGAAGCCACCATCTCTCCAGGCAGCATGCAGAGGACAAAAGAAGGAACCACTTTGCCGCTGTGGCGCAGGGGTTGGCAGCTGTGCAAGTCCCAAGTTTGGCCCAAAATACAGGACCAGTAAACGCGCTGCATGACACAGAGTGTGCTTAAGTGACCAGGAAAAAATCAAGCACAGAGAGAGGTTCTCACAGGGCACAACTGGTCACGGAAACCAACCCACCTCTCCCACTCCCCCTCTAAACTGGCTGCTTGCAGCTGGGAGAGATGCCTCTGGCCAGGAACTAGGAAGTGGGATGGTGGAAGCGATTGGAGATCGAACCCGAGACCAGGAAATGTGGGGTCCAAAGGTGATGGTGGCTAAGAATTGGGTCTCCCACCACACAAATGGAACCCAGGAGAGATCCCTGGGTAAAGTCCTCCAGCGTGGACCAGTATGACTGGGCGCTGGAGCTGTGCTGATTAAAACGCTCAGAGCAGCTGGCACTCAGCCAAGAGCCTGGATCCCACCTCAGCCTACAGCCTGCCTCCAGGAGCTCCGCCTGGACCACCGCTCACTCCAGCAGCCCAGAGGGGGCACCAGGCTCAGATCACCCGCCTGACACTGCTGAGAAGAGAAGCCGAGAACCTTCTGAACTACAACAGAAAGAATTCTTTAACTTTCCATCAAGATGTTTTTCTCCTCTTCTTTCTTCCCTTTTCTGTTTAATTGTGACCTGAGTGGTACGTGGACATTTATACGTACTCCTATTTGTTTTTTCTCATTTCTGGCATTTTTGAAGTCAGTTATTTTCATTTTTTGAGGACTAGGATGTTTAACTAGTATATTTTAGTTTTGTCTTATATTCTTTCATGTTTATTTTAATTTTTAAAAAATTTTCACTTTATACATATTTTTTTCTTATCTGTTTCTCTTGATTTTCTTTCTCTCTTTTCTTCCACTAACAGTCAATCTCTACTGTTCTTTTTTTCACTGTTCTCTAATTTTTAACTTCTATTTTCTTCTCCTCCTCCTTCATAACCATCACATCCTACACCACTTCTGTTCTCTCCCTGTCCACCATTTGAAATTGTAAACCCTTTTTCAAATATGCTGTTTTTACTGTGGAAAATAACTGATCACATCATTTCTGTCTATTGTGATAATTAACACTGTACACTTCATAGTAAGAAGTATTTGGTATAACACTGGATATTGTTTGCATTTGTCATTATTATTTGTCTCCCCCTAAATGGTGAGGTACTGGAAACCTTCAGGGACACTACAAGTCCACAGGGTAGAAACTCTACTACCTTAGATTCATACTGCTAGATGGGTAGACACACAAATCACATGAAAAAGCAAGGAAACAAATCACCCCAAACAAACCAAGATACTTCAATAACAGAATCTAATGACACCGTGGTGAAGAAATGTCACAGAAGGAATTTAGAAAGTATGTAGTCAAAGTGGTCTGCAAAGCAAAGGATAATGTAAGGAGTGAAATCAGGAAGAAAATACATAAAGTAAAAGATCATTTAAATAAAGAGAAAGAGATTTCAAGAAAAAAATCAGGCAGAAATATTCAAAATAAAGGAATCAATAAACCAAATTAATAATTCAATAGAAAGCATCACCAACAGACTAGACCACTTGGAAGACAGAGCTTTAGGCAATGAAATATAATCTTGAAAACAAAGTTGACCATGGAGAAAAGATATTAAGAGACCATGAACAGAACTTCTGAGAAATATGGGATAACCTGAGAAGACCAAATTTAAGATTTATTGGGATAAATGAGGGCACAGAGATAGAAACCAAAGGAATGCACCATCTTTTCAATGAAATAATATCATAAAATTTCCCAAAGAATGAAATGGAAAATCAAATACGGGAGGTATACAGGACCCCCAAATATATAAAATTACAACAGACCTACACCAAGGCACATTATTATGAAAATGCCTAACATACAGGATAAGGAAAGAATTTTAAAGGTTGCTAGAGAAAAATGGCAGATAACATTTAGAGGGAAACCAATCTGGGTCTCAGCTGATTTCTCAATCCAGACCCTCAGAGCTAGGAGGTCTCAGAATAATACATACTAAGCTCTGAAAAACAAAAATGGATGCCAGGCAAGAATACTGTACCCAGCAAAATTAAGTTTCAGAATTGATGATGAAATAAAAATCTTCCATGATAAAAGTTAAAAGAGTTCACAACTAGAAAGCCTGTACTACAGAACATATTTAACAAAATATTTCATGAAGAAGAAATGAAAATTAAAAGTGAAAACCAGCAAAGGGAGGAACTACACTGGAAGAATAGACAACCAAAGGAGAAACTAATTCAAAGTAAAAACCAGAAATAAATCAAAATGGAAGGGAATAAAAAAATCATTTCTCAAGAATAACATTGAATGTAAATAGCCCAAACCCAATAGCCTATGTCAATCAAGAGACATAGACTTGCAGATTGGATTAAAAAACAAGACCCAACAATATGCTGTCTCCAAAAGACCCACCTCATAGACAAAGACACCCACAGATTGAAGGTGAAAGAATGAGAAAAAAAAATATAATTCACAAACAAGCAGGGGTTTCTATCCTCATATCAGATAAAGTGAACTACAAGCCAAAGTTAATCAGAAGGGACAGGACATTTCATACTGCTTAAGGGAATCACACATCAACAAGACACAACAATTGTAAATATTTATGCCCCAAACAATGGAGCATCTATGTATGCCAAACAAACCTATATTATATTCTCTAATATAGACCATGTTATGTAAGCTATCACACATGCTGGCATGCAATTGTAATATTACCTTAATATATTTTTAGCATCTGTAGGTTTATTTTGATAGCTCCCTTTCCATTGATATTAATTTTTGTGATCTTTCTTTTTTCTTGATTAGACTTGCTTCACTTTTATCAACTTTTAGCTGTATTATTTCTTCTCTATTTCATTTATTTCTGTTCCTAGTCTTATTTTTCCTCCCTTCTACATAAATTGAAAATAATTTGATTGTTAATCTAGCTTCTTTCTGATACACGTGCTTGAAGTTATAGATGTTCACCTGAGTACTGTTTCATCCCAGAGATAGATATTTTACGTTTTTATTATCACTTAGTTCAAAGCACTTTTTATTTACTTTTCTTGTTCTTTCTTCCTTGACCTGTGAGGTATTTACAAATGTGCATTTAATTTTGAAGTAGTTGACCTGTGGGGGGTGGGGTTCTACATATCTTAAGGTGGTTGATTTCTAATGTAATAAACCATGCAGGAAACACAGTCTGCCTGATATTATATTTTAAAAAAGTAATGGAAATGCTTTTTATATTGGTTGCATTAGGTACATACATGTCGAAACATGTCAAAACTGATCAAAATTGCATACTTCAAATGTGTGCATTTTATTGTACTTCAATTTTTTCCTCAATAAAGCTATGGGGGAAAAAAAGAAAGCACAGATTGTTCTAAATAACTTAACCACACCCCAGGACAAGTCTCAAGAGCACTCAGCACCCAGCAAGGTAAAATTCACCATGTCTGGCATCAAACAAGTAGTGTCGAGTGTCTGGGTCCATTTGGGCTGCTAAAACAGGGTATCAGAGACTGGGGGCGTGGGGGGTGCTTTCCCAAAACAGACATTCATTTCTTGCCATTCTAGAGTGAGGAGTCCAAGGTCAAGGCCCCAGCAGATTCTGGGTCCTGGTTTACACATGTTTTTGTCTTCTGACTGTGTCCTTACATGCTGGAGGGGTGAGGGGCCTCTGTGGGGTCACTTTAACAAGGACACTAGTCCCCTTTCAGGGGTCTCATTCTGGGAATGAGGTTTCAGGATATGAACTTTGGAAGGTTATATGCAGTCTATGCAACCAAGTGTGCAAAGAAGCAGGAAACACAATTCATACTTCACAAAAAAGAAGCAAGGGAACAATTCATAACAAGAAAAATGAGTAAAAAAAAAAGAAAAATGAATCAGCTGAAATTTAGGAAGAAATGACATAGACAAGGGCATCAGAGGACATCATAGCAGTTACTGTCACTGTACCTGCTCTGGGGGCCAGGAGAGGCTGTGATGTGCCAGAGAGGCCTGAGCCGCAAGGCCAGGCACTAGAGGCATTCATAGTGAGTGCAGAGAAGAGGGCACATCCACTTAGACATATCACCATGGAAACCAGGCAAAATGAAACATAGGATATGGAAAGCTAAAGAGAACATCAGTTCATGGGGATGATTTCAAGTCATTAAATTATGTAAGCAGAGAATTCAAAGGAAAGGAAGGGGCAGGAGACAAAAAAATATTTGAAGAAATAATAATCAAAATTTTTCCAAATTTGGTGGAAACCCATAAACCATAGATACGAGAGGTTCAACAAGCCCCAAGCATAAGAATGATGAAAGAGACCTAGTGAATTGCCAAAAACAAGAGATAAGCAGAAAATCTTAAAAAAATGGAAAGAAAACAAATATTACATGCAAAGAAACAAGAATAAGAATGATAGAAGATTTCAGGTCAGAAACAACACTGAGCCACATCTTTGAACTCCTGGGTGAAAACCAATTCCGTCAACCTGGAATTCTATACCCAGCAAAACATCCTTCAAAAATGAACATGAAATAAGAATGTCGTTAAGAGTCACGGGAGCTGAAAGAGTTCATCACAAGCAGATCTACACCACGTCCTTCGAGCAGAAGAGGAGGCACTGGATGGGAACCCGGCTCAGCGTGAAGGAATGAAGAGCACCAAGAGGGTCACTCTATAGCGTGTTACGAAATCTTCATTTCTTACTTGATTTTTGTAATTAATTAATTATTTTTTGTCATAGTGGGGATGGAACATGTCAGGCAAGTCCTCTACCAACGAGCTCTATCCCCCAACCCATTTCTTCTTGTAGACAGACTCCCACCAAGTTGTCCAACCTGACCTCAAACTTGCCATTCTCCTGCCTTGACCTCTGGAGTCATGCACCACCACACCTGGCTCATCTTAAATATTGAATCCCTGAAGATCATTGACCAACTAAAGCAAAAACAATAACAATGTCCTGAGCAGTAGACAACATACAATAAGCAAAATGCCTGATGACAAGAGCGGCAGGACAGGAAGGTAGACTGTGAGAAGCCAGAGACGCCTACTACGAACCTCAGAGCAACTCCTCAAAGAGGTCCATCTCACACAGGAGCCAAGGAGACACAAAGAAGCAAGTGTACTCGATCCAGAGGCTGCAGCGAAGTCATGAGGGCAACAAAGAACCAGTGACAGAAAAAACAAACACAGGTTGAGCATTCCCCACCTGAAGACTCAAAATCTGTACCGCTCCAAAATCCGAAACTCTCGAGTCCCAGCATAAAGCCACGGTGGGAACTTGTACACTTGCTCTCACTGGAGAGGTGCAATGCAAAAGCAGGTGCACCAAACATACTGCATAAAATGACCTTTGAGATGTGCAAACAGTTGCAGAGGAAATGTAGACGGAGGTCATCTTTAGACTCGGGTCCCATCCTCAGGATATCTCGTGTGTTTGCAGATGTTCCAGAATATGACAAACCCGAAAATCTGACTCCTGGTCTCATGAATTTTTGCATTTTTGGATATGGAATACTCAGCCTGAAGCAAGAAGGTAGACTGACACACAACCCTCTCAATCATCACATTACAGACAAAGAGTCTAAACGAAGGGCTGGCAAACCTTTTCTGTTATGGGCAGACAGAAAATATATTAGATTTTTGGGGGCTACATTTATTAAATTATTTTCTTCAACTCCTTAAAAATGTATAAACCATTCTCACACAACAAGCTCTGATCTGGCTTGCAGGTGTCATCTGCCAATCTCTTGTCTGAACACCCCAATGAAAAAATGGAGGTTGTCTTGGCACCAAAGTGAGGAAGAGGAGGACATAATTTTCCTGGTCCTGAACCAAGACTGTGAAAGTATGAAGAATTTAACACAAAAATAGCAGTACCCCACATCTCCTAACCATCACCGTGCACTGCAGGATAGTGTCTTTGAGAAGCAGTGCTGCCCTTTCTTAGTGTATCACAAATGTAAAGCTTTTAAAACTTAATAAAATGTTCAATACTTAAAAAAAAAAAATGCAGGGTGTCAGAGTAGGTAAAAAGCAAGGCCCAACCATATGCTGCCCACAAGACACCACTGTCAACCGAGAAACCCAAATGTGTTGGAAGTGGAAGGACAGAAAAGGGTGTCTCATGTGGGCGCTCAACAAAAGAAAGCCAGAATGGCCCTCCCAGCCCAGGTGGCTGGAGCAAGGAGGACCGTGGCGGGTGGGGAAGGACACAGTGGCTCCATGAATCAGGGGAAGGGCCATCCACGAATGGGAGAAAATCGCCCTGATCGATTTTGCACCTGCTAACAGAACTTCAAGACAGAGGAAACGAGAACGATGGAGCCAAGAAGAAACAGACAAGTCCACAAAAGCAGTAAGAAATGGCAATACTACTTCCTTTGTAGCAGAGCAAGGAAAGGGAGATGACAGATGTCCATCACCAGCCCAGGGGACCAGGCTGGGCTGTAAGGGCCCTGTCGCAGCAGCAGAATGTCCATGTTTTCAACAGCACATGAGCATTGACTGTCATGGACTATATCCCCGGCCATAAGATAAGCTTCAATACAAGGATCAATTCATGTAAACTATATTCTCTGGCCCCAGTAAAATCAAATTAGATATCAATGACAGAAAGCTCTCTGGGAAATTTCTAAATATTTAGAAACAAAATGACACATTCCTCGAACTATAAAAACTCCGGAAGGAAATACAGGAGCAATTCTTTGTGTCCTTGGGTTAAGCAAAAAAATTTTTACTACACCAAAAACACAGTCCATAATAGAACTTCTGTTCCAAAGACAATACTAAGATACTAAAAAGAAAATATCTGCAAGTCACATTTCTGATAAAGGACTCATCCTCAAAATATAAAGATCTCTGAAAATTCAATAATGAGGAAAAATACAAAAAATTGGATAAGAGGATTAAAAGAAACCTCTTTATCAAAGAAGCTGTGTGAGTGGTAAACAGCACATGAAAAGATGTTCAAGAATACTAGTCATTAAGGAAATGCAAATTAATACCACAATAAGATTCTGCTAAATCTCAATTAAAATTTAAAAATAAAAGGACCTCACCCTGAGATGTGGGTGAGGATGTGGAGCAACTGGGAGCCTGTGGGGAAAAGCAAAACGATGAAGCCGGACTTTGGAAAACAGCTGGGCAGCTTCCTCAGAGTGGGACGTGCCTGTCCTGTGGACAGTCACTCCCCTCCTTGGTGTCTGTGCAGGAGAAACAAAGATACACCTCCAGGGGTTTGCACACCATTGATGGTCCTTCCTACAAGACGGCGACTTGTAGAGGCTGCAATCGTCCCCATTTTACAGATGAGGAAACTGAGGGTAAAGAGGGTAGTTAAGATCGCAGAGACCACAGTTAGGCCAAGGGTGTCCGGCTCCTGGTGGGAGGTAGGGTCTCTTCCTGGATTGAGCGGGGGTCACGAGGCTCCCAGTCCACTCTGGACCAGGAGGGGGATTGGCTGGCTCTCCGGTGTGCCACGCGGCTGAGCCGTGAGGGGCGGTGGGCCAGGAGGGCTCAATGCACTTTTTGTGGACACCACGTTCAACTTATGGTTTCCGGGGATGTGGCCCCGTTGTCGGTAAAGGGCACATGCAGCGTTCAGAGCAGCTTTGTTCGTAACGGTGCAAACACTTCGCCTGGTATCAACTCAGAAGTTCCCCACCGGGTGAAAGGAGGTAAACAAACCGTAGTACAGCTACACGACCAAGCCCTGCTCAGAGACGAGAACCTGCAGGCGGCCCACGCACTGAACAACAGGCGGGGCTCAGGATGACTGCGGAGGGTAGGCAGCCAGGCAGAGGAGGGCACGGCGGTTCCATTCACATCAGGTCCCAGCAAGTGCAGAGTCAGCTCCAGAGACAGAAGGCAGAGGGCGGCTGCCAGGGAGGGGCGGCAGCCGGGCCCGGAGGCAGGCGGCACAACCCGGCACCTGGCCGCCTCCCTGCACAGGTGTCAGGCACGCGCACACGCAGTGCTCACGGGGCGGCCCCTGTCAACAGGACCTGTTTATTTTATACCAATCATATCTCAACAAGATGGCTGAGAAATCAAGAGAGAGAGGCGATGGAAAAATAGGTCTCCCATGTCATCCAGCCATGGCGCTTCTGGGATCATCCCAGGGAAGCGGAGAGCGCCTGTCAGGGAGACTCTGCTGGCTCAGGCTGGTGGCTGCACTGTTCACAGAGCTGGGATGTGGCTGAGCCCGTGCCCATCCACAGGAGCACGTCAAGGACATGTGGGGCACAGACGGGGCATTACTCAGCCCCAAAGGGCAAGGGCATCCTGCCGTGCACAGCGGAAGATGGAATGGAGGACGTCACGTCAAGCGAGACAAGACAGAGGGACATGTTCCGCACGTTCTCTCTTCTGTGTGGAAGCTAAAACCTGAAAGTACAGTAGTGTCGCCAGGGACCGGGATGGGGGCAGGCTGGGAGGGTGGGAAGGGGGACTGTGTTTGATCAGCACCTGCTGTGTGCACAATGGATATGTTGCCCAGAACCCCATTAAAACGTATAAACTTAAAAAAATGTCAAAACACAACACCTGGAACATGATCTCGTTTGGGTTAAAAAAAAGCCAACCTCAGCCAGGCAGGTCAGGGAGACTGACTTTAGTGTTGCTCTTAAAGCTGAATGCCCGGGTTTATGATATGTGTGCGTAAGAAAAACACAAACCATCCCAACAAAATAAACTTTCCATCAACACACACATTGCTACCTTGACAGTCAGAAAAGGTGTGTATTTTTCTTTAAGATGTTTTTGGACACAGCCCCTATTAAAGGTCGTCCAATATCAGCCTCAGCTGGAGACAAGGGTCTTCTCCCTTCTGCCAACTAACACAGCAGGGCAGAAGTGGACTTAAAGTCACTTCCAGGGACAGTTTCTGGAAACGCCATCCCTGCTGGTCGGTGTGTTTCCCATATACTACTAATTCTACAGCCATGAGGCAGATTTTAATCCCGTATGTTGGTTTATATACCAGAGTCCAAGGTACAGTGGACGGTAGGTGCGCGGGGCTCTGGCCGGGCTTCCGAGTTGTAGCCCCTAGCTCCCACTAGAGCCGCAGTTCTGGCCTAACTGTGGTCGGTGTGATCGCAACTGCCTCCTTGACCCTCAGTTTCCTCAACTGTAAAACAGGGACAATTACAGCCCCTACAAGACAGTCTTGTTGGAAGGACGACCATTATCAACTGAGGCTCGGTGTTTAGCACAAGGTGCGGGGCAGGGTGGGGCTAGGCAGCTGCCTGCTGTTCCTACAGTGTTATTTATAATGTTTTGGGTTGAAATTTTAATTCTGGCCTTTTCTCCGTCATCCCCACAGGTCAGGACCTGGTTGATAAAAGTGCCCGGGAAAGTCACAGCATAGAGATTTCGATGGTCAGATCTTTTTCCCTTGTAACAGGCAGAATAAAGTGAACTGCCCCTCCAAACTTTTAACTGAGGGCTAAGAGACATGTGCATGGACCTGGTTTACTTGGAAGAATCATCTGGAATTACAGGGGTTCTGGACCCAGGGCCAGTTTCTGCAGCTGTGTGAAAGTCACTTAAAGTCTAGGGACCAGAGCTACCTCATCTCTGTCCCTGGGGTCTCCTGGGTTTGGTATCTTCTGGTCACATTCTAAGTGGATAAGCGGAGGCATATTTCTGAAACTCCGTTCTCAGCAGCTAACTTCCCTATTTTTAATCATGAGACTGCACCAGATGATCCGTTTTCAACCTGCAGCAAGAAAACCTCACCGTGAAATGACTGTCACCATCCGTGATGTGTTTCAAGTTGGACAAGCTGAAAGCTACACAGTTCTTGGGTGTGAAATATCTCGATCTATAAAAAGAGGTGGATGGTATTTCAGAAGCTTTGGAGGCACTGAGATAACAGAGGCGCAGACTGAGCACTCTGACTTGCCCAGCTACAGGCCGCAGCCCGGGCTGCGCAGGCTGGCTCCCCACACTGCCCACAGGCCCCGCCCGGCTCTGAGGGAGCCTGGAATAGCGGTTCTCTGCAGGGGTCGGGGACATGTGGAGGGAGTGCGGCAGGAGGGACGCGTCTGAGGACTTTTCCAACACCCAGGGTTCCTGCACCACCCCGATGCGCCCTGGCTGGAAACAGGGCTGAGGAGGTCGACTGTGTCCGGTGGGAGAGCTTCCAGGGATTTCTAACCAAGGAACTCCCACTGCTCCCCCGACCCCAACCCTTATAGGGAAGCCAGACCCTAGAAACTGAGAGTCAGCAAACGATTGGTATAAAACAAAAATAAAAGACACTGGGAGAGAAGGGAAGCCCCCAACGATTGGGGTTCCATCAACCGGTTAGAGCAATGCTGGAAACTCCTCCTCTTACAACCCACAGTCACGAGGATAAAGGTTACCCCGGGTGGTATCTACTTTGTTTTTGGGTGCCGAGGGTCGAACCCAGGGTTTCATGCAGGCCAAGCTGTGCTCACCACTGAGCAATGCCCCCAGCAATTATGTCAAGAGCCAGGGTCAGGCTGTGTTGCTTAGGCTGTCCGGAGCTCCTGCCTCGGCCTCCTGGGCTGCTGGGCATGTAGGGGCCTCCACGACACCCAGATCTGCCCCAATTTCCAAATAGGTAGCCAAGCCCAGAAGTAAAAGCCCTTCCTCCCCCAGAAGTAGGGGCCATGGCCAGGGTCTCTGCCCAGGTCAGGAGGAAGACTTGACCCTGAACACTAAGAGAGGCCTGCAAAAGCAGACAGGAAGTCTCCACCAGGAAGCTGGATGCTGCGTGAGGTCCACAGAAAGGCCTGGAGAAAAGGGCATGAATCTCCCGGGAGAGTCTGAACCCTCAAACCTCCACTTCAAGAACGGCTGGAGTCTGCGTTCACACAACGTGGTGTAGAAGCCCGGAAGTGCTCATGGCCTGAGGACACGGAGCGAGCAGCCACTAAGCGTCTTCCTGGCTAGACTCTCTCAACCCAAGGCACACTGGACACGCCCAGGGGGAAAAGCAGCACTCCCGCCAAAATGAGCTCACCACAAAAAATGGCAAAGCACCTGAACAAAATCGTCCACCACGAGAGGAAAGTCTGTGGCCAGGAAAATAAGATGAACTCCTCACCAGTGAAAGAAAGGCAGAACACTCATGCAAGAGCAACAAACACTGCATTTGAAACAGTTTCCAACTCAGTGAAACACAAGCAAGAGTTTCCATTTAATAAGTTAATTCAAAGGTTCATAGAAGAAAAGAAAAATGAAGAAAAAAGAAAAGGGAAGCTTTACAAAAAGGAATAAGGAAAGGAACCAACACTCATCAATGAGCTAAAATAGAAAATCCAGAAAAAAACACCTGCCTTCCAAAATTTACTGGAACTATGTGTAATAGTTGTGGGATTTCAAATTGGTAAAGAAAAGACAGACTACTTGATAAATGTTACAAGAACAAATTTCCAGAATGTATAAAGAACTCAAAAAACTCTACACGAAGAATACAAATAACCCAATCAACAAATGGGCTAAGGATATGAACAGACACTTCACAGAGCAATCAACAAACATATGAAAAAATGTTCACCATCTTTAGTAATAAGAGAAATGCAAATCAAAACTACACTAAGATTCCATCTCACCCCAATTAGAATGGTGATTATCAAGAATACAAGCAGGGGGATCCGAGATGGCGGGAGGGAGGCTGCATTCCTTGTCACTCCGTAACTCCGGTTTCAAGCAGAGGATATCTGTTTCTTAGTGAGGCAGTTTTTGCAGTTTATCGATCCCCTGCTGTGATGACCTGCAGTCTGCCAGCATATCGACGCCTTTTTTGAGTGCATATTGCTCACTGTCAGGTGCCTATCATCCGCCATTTACCTGCCTCTCGCCTGTCCATCCCTGCCTTACACCTATCCATCACCCACTGCACAAGGTTCACCTCCCGATCGCCAACAACAGTCAGCAAACTGATCGCCGACCGCCAGTGGAGCCCCAGCTGCCCGCTGTTGCCTGGAAGTTCACTGTCACAGTACCTGCAGGTTTGATCACACATGGCTGCCGCCATTTTGAGACAACAGCCAGGCCCTGTAGGACCCCTGGCCGGACTCACTGAGCCCCGTCTCCAGGATCCCTCAGCCCGACTGATCACTCCCTGCCTCTGGGGCCCTCACATCGACTGACTGCTCCCTGCCGCCAGGACCCCCAGACCAACTGACTGCACCCTATCACCGGGACCCCAGACCGACTGATCGCACCCGGCCTCCAGGATCCCACAACCACACCAAACACACCCGACCTCCAGGACCCCTGCCTGACCAACCGCATCCTGCCTTCAGGACCTCCAGCTGACCAAGTCCACACCCCGAGCTGCAGCTCCCCATTTGCCAACACATTTGGAAGCCAGAGTGGCCATCTTGGATAATCCTGGAAGCTGTAGCTCCGATCTTTAGGTGGGGCAAATCCCATCCTGCGACACCTGCTGGAGACTTAAAGCTCATTGTCAGGTACCTCTCATGCATCAGGCTACTAAAGACTGGGAGGGTTCATTACTATATGACTGTTATACTGTAGATTTTCTTTTTTCTTCTTATAGAAAACATTAAGTTTTTATTTCTTTACTTTTCTTGCTCTCTTTTCCTTTTGTTTACCTGTTCCCTCAGAGTCTCTTTCTCCCTTTTTTGCATGCTAACATCCAATTTCTTTTGATTACACTCTCAACCTTTCTATTATCTAGAACTTCTGTATAATCTTTCCTTATCCCATTAACAGCCACATTCTACATTCCTCTGGTTCCTCTTTGTCCTCCATTAGAAACTGCAGCCCTTATTGCAAATCTGTTTGTTTTATTGAAGATAATATTTTAACTCATTCTGTTTATTATGACAATTTTGTTATTGTCCTCATAGGGGCTATTTGGTGTAGGATTGCATATTGTCTGATTTGGGCACTGCTAATATTGATCTCCCCTTAAAGAAAGGGTTTTGGAAACCTATAGGGCCACTATAAGCCTATAAGGGGAAATCTGCAATACTCCAGATCTGCACTGCTAGAGGGGAAGATACATGAACAACATGAAAAAACAAGGGAAGAAAATGATCCAAACAAATCTAGATTCTATATTAATAGAATCCAGTGACAGTATGGTAGAAGAAATGTCAGAAAAGGACTTCAGATTATACATGATTAAGATGATTCACGAAGCAAAGGATGAGATAAGAGAGCAAATGCAGGCAATGAATGATAATACCAATAAGCTGAAAGAGCACCTGCAGGAAGCAAAAGATCATTTCAACAAAGAGATAGAGATTCTCAAAAACAACGAAACAGAAATTCTTGAAATGAAGAAAACAATAAACCAAATAAAAAACTCAATGGAAAGCATCACCAAAAGACTAGACCACCTGGAAGACAGAACCTCAGACAATGAAGACAAAATATTTAATCTTGAAAATAAAGTTGCCCAAACAGAGAAGATGGTAAGAAATCATGAATGGAATCTCCAAGAACTATGGGACATCATGAAAAGACCAAATTTAAGAATTATTGGGATTGAGGAAGGCACAGAGATACAAACCAAAGGAATGAACAACCTATTCAATGAAATAATAGCAGAAAATTTCCCAAACCTGAAGAATGAAATGGAAAATCAAATACAAGAGGCTTACAGAACACCAAATGCACAGAATCACAACAGAGCCACACCAAGGCACATTATAATGAAAATGCCTAACATTCAAAATAAAGATAGGATTTTGAAGGCCGCGAGAGAAAAGCATCAGATTACATATAGGGGGAGACCAATACGGATAGCAGCTGACTTCTCAACCCAGACTCTAAAAGCTAGAAGGGCCTGGAACAACATATTTCAAACTCTGAAAGAACATCGTTGCCAACCAAGAATCCTATACCCAGCAAAAGTAACTTTCAGATTTGAAGATGAAAAAAAATCCTTCCATGATAAACAAAAGTTAAAAGAATTTACAAATAGAAAGCCTGCACTACAGAATGTTCTCAACAAAATATTCCATGAGGAGGAAATGAAAAACAACAATGAAGGTCAGCAAAGGGAGGAACTACCTTAGAGAAAAACCACTCAAAGGAGAAACCAAGCCAACTTAAAAACCAAAAATAAGCCAAATGACTGGGAATACAAATCACATCTCAATAATAACCCTGAACGTTAATGGCCTAAACTCATCAATCAAAAGACATAGACTGGCAGAATGGATTAAAAACAAAGACCCAACAATATGCTGCCTGCAAGAGACTCATCTCATAGAAAAAGATATCCACAGACTAAAGGTGAAAGGATGGGAAAAAAACCTACCACGCACATGGACTCAATAAAAAAGCGGGGGTTTCCATCCTTATATCAGATAAAGTGGACTTCAAGCCAAAGTTAGTCAGAAGGGGTAAAGAAGGACATTTCATACTGCTTAAGGGAACCATAAATCAGGAAGACATAATGATAGTAAATATTTATGCCCCAAACAATGGTGCATCCCTGTACATCAAACAAATCCTTCTCAATTTCAGGAATCACATAGACCACAACACAATAATTCCGGGTGACTTTAATGCACCGCTGTCACCACTAGATAGATCTTCCAAAGAAAAACCAAAAAAGAAACCATAGAACTCAATAACACAATCAATAACCTAGACTTAATAGACATATATAGAATATTCCAGCCATCAATGAGCGGATTCACTTTCTTCTCAGCAGCACATGGAACCTTCTCGAAAATAGACCATATGTTATGCCACAAAGCAGCCCTTAGGAAATGCAAAAAAATAGAGATACTGCCTTGTGATCTATCAGATCATAATGGACTGAGAGTAGAAATCAATGACAAAATAAAAAAGAGAAATTACTCCCACACATGGAGACTAAATAATGTGCTATTGAATGAAACATGGATAACAGAAAACATCAGGGAGGAGATAAAAAAAAATTCTTAGAGGTCAATGAGAATGACAATACATCATATCAAAATCTCTGGGACACTATGAAAGCTGTACTAAGAGGAAAATTCATTGCATGGAGCGCATTCCAGAAAAGAATGAAAAGTCAACAACTAAATGACCTAACATTACAGCTCAAAGCCCTAAAAAAAGAAGAACAGAATAACAGCAAAAGTAGTAGAAGACGGAAATAATTAAAATCAGAGCTGAAATCAATGAAATTGAAACAAAAGAAACAATTCAAAAAATTGACAAAACAAAAGGTTGGTTCTTTGTGAAAGTAAACAAAATAGACAAACCCTTAGCCACACTAACAAAGAGAAGGAGAGAGAAGACTCAAATTACTAAAATTCGTGATGAAAAAGGAAATACCACGACAGACACCACTGAGATACAGAACATAATGAGAAGCTACTTTGAAAATCTGTATTCCAACAAAATAGAAACTACCAAAGACATTGACAAATTTCTAGAGACAAATGCTCCTCCCAAACTGAACCAGGAGGACATACACAATTTAAACAGATCAATATCAAGCAATGAAATAGAAGAAGCCACTAAAAGCCTACCATCCAAGAAAAGCCCAGGACCAGATGGATTCTCAGCCGAGTTCTACAAGATCTTCAAAGAAGATCTCATTCTAATACTTCTCAAAGTATCCCAGGAAACAGAAAAAGAGGATACCCTACCAAACTCATTCTATGAAGCTAATATCACCCTCATACCCAAACCAGGCAAAGACACATCAAGGAAAGAAAATTTTAGACCAATATCCTTGATGAATATTGATGCAAAGATCCTTAACAAAATATTGGCAAACCGTATCCAAAAGAATATTAAGAAAATTGTGCACCACGACCAAGTGGGGTTCATCCCTGGAATGGAAGGATGGTTTAACATCCGTAAATCAATAAACGTAATCCATCATGTCAATAGACTTAAGGATAAGAATCATATGGTTATTTCAATTGACACAGAAAAAGCATTCGACAAAATACAACACCCCTTCATGCTCAAAACACTAGAAAAAATAGGGATAGTAGGAAAATACCTGAACATTGTAAAGGCTATTTATGCTAAGCCCATGGCCAACATCATTCTTAATGGAGAAAAACTGAAACCATTTCCTTTAAAAACGGGAATAAGACAGGGATGTCCTCTTTCTCCACTTCTATTCAACATTGTCCTCAAAACTCTAGCCAAAGCAATTAGGTAGACTAAAGAAATTAAAGGGATATGAATAGGAAAAGAGGAACTTAAGCTGTCACTGTTTGCTGATGACATGATTCTATATTTAGAGGATCCAAAAAACTCCTCCAGAAAACTTCTAGACCTCATCAATGAATTCAGCAAAATAGCAGGCTATAAAATCAACATGCATAAATCTAAAGCATTTTTATACACAAGCGACGAAACAACTGAAAGGGAAATGAGGAAAACAACTCCATTTGCAATAGCCTCAAAAAAAAAAATACTTGGGTATCAATCTAACCAAAGAGGTAAAAGATCTCTACAATGAAAACTACAAAACATTGAAGAAAGAAATTGAGGAAGACCTTAGAAGATGGAAAGATCTCCCATGTTCTTGGATAGGCAGAATTAATATTGTCAAAATGGCCATACTACCAAAAGTGCTATACAGATTCAATGCAATTCCAATTAAAATCCCAATGATGCATCTTACAGAAATAGAGCAAGCAATCGTGAAATTCATCTGGAAGAATAAGAAACCCAGAATAGCTAAAACAATCCTTAGCAGGAAGAATGAAGCAGGGGGTATCACAATACCAGAACTTCAACTATACTACAAAGCAATAGTAACAAAAACAGCATGGTATTGGCACCAAAATAGACAGGTAGATCAATGGTACAGAATAGAGGACATGGACACAAACCCAAATAAATACAATTTTCTCATACTAGACAAAGGTGCCAAAAATATGCAATGGAGAAAAAATAGCCTCTTCAACAAATGGTGCTGGGAAAACTGGAAATCCATATGCAACAGAATGAAACTAAACCCCTATCTCTCACCCTGCACAAAAATCAACTCACAATGGATCAAGGACCTCGAAATCAGACCAGAGACCTTGGATCTTATAGAAGAAAAAGTAGGTCCAAATCTTCACCTTGTTGGCTTAGGATCAGTCTTCCTTAACAGGACTCCCATAGCACAAGAAATAAAAACAAGAATCAACAACTGGGATAGATTCAAACTAAATAGCTTTCTCTCAGCAAAGGAAACTATCGGCAATGCCAAGAGAGAGCCTACAGAGTGGGAGAATATCTTTGCCACTCATACTTCAGATAGAGCACTAATTTCCAGAATATATAAAGAACTCAAAAAACTCTACACACCAAGAATACAAATAATCCAATCAACAAATGGGCTAAGGATATGAACAGACACTTCACAGAAGATCTACAAGCAATCAACTAAACATGAAAAAATGTTCACCATCTTCAGTAATAAGAGAAATGCAAATCAAAACTACACTAAGATTCCATCTCACCCCAATTAGAATGGCGATTATCAAGAATACAAGCAACAATAGGTGTTGGAGAGGATGTGGGGAAAAAGGTACACTCATACATTGCTGGTAGGGCTGCAAATTAGGGCAGTCATTCTGGAAAGCAGTGTGGAGATTCCTTAGAAAACTTGGAATGGAACCACCATTTGACCCAGCTATCCCACTCCTTGGCCTATACCCAAAGGACTTAAAATCAGCATACTACAGAGATACAGCCACATCAATGTTCATAGCTGCTCAATTTACAATAGCCAGACTGTGGAACCAACCTAGATGTCCTTCAATTGATGAATGGATAAAGAAACTGTGGAACCAACCTAGATGTCCTTCAATTGATGAATGGATAAAGAAACTGTGGTATATATATATATATATATATATATACAATGGAATTGTATATATATATATATATATATACAATTCCATTGCATATATATATATATATACAATTCCATTGTATATATATATATATATATATATATACAATGGAATATTACTCAGTTACAAAGAATAATAAAATTATGGCATTTGCAGGCAAATGGATGAAACTGGAGAATATCATGCTAAGTGAGATAAGCCAATCTCAAAAATCCAAAGGGCAAATGATCTCACTGATAAGCGGATGATGACACATAATGGGGGGTGGGAGGGGGGCAAGAATGGAGGAAGGAGGGACTGTATAGAGGGAAAAGAGGGGTGGGAGGGGTGGGGGAAGAAAAAAATAACAGAATGAATCAAACATCATTACCCTATGTAAATGTATGATTACGCAAATGGTATGCTGTTACTCCTCGTAGAAACAGAAACAACATGTATCCCATTTGTTTACAATAAAAATAAATTTAAAACAATGTTACAAGAACAAAAGACAGGCATCCAGAGCGAGGCAGTTTAACCCATATATCCTACATCTATTCTATACAAGGTAAATTAAACATAAAAGTCATTGAATAAATTTTAAAAACTTTTAGTGAGAAAAGTTATTTAAAACTTTTAAATAGGCAGTAGGGCTGGGGATGTAGCTCAGTTGGTAGAGTGCTTGCCTTGTAAGTAGAGGCCCTATGTTCAATCCCTAGCACCGCAAAAAAAAAAAAAAAAATGTAAATACACAAAGCGAACAATTTTTTATACCAAAATGCAGCATATGGAAAATTTTAAAATTTCACTATTGAGATATGAATTATAGGTTTTCTTAATTTCCCTTCACAGACTTTTATAAGGAAAATCTTTCATAAGATTCTCTGTAAGAGAATTTTCTTCAGGAGAAAGAAAACTGCTGTGTGGTGTTTCACTGAATGAACAGTCAACAATTTGTTTAATCTGCTCTCCTTTGATGGCTTGTTGGCTTTCACCATTATGAGAATGGCATGGTAGTGCAGTTCTGTGATTCCTAAATGGTGTACTGCTTTCCTCATTTATGAACAAAGCTGCTGCAAACCTTCCGGTCAAGACTTTGGGAAGATGTAGACATTTCTCCTTTGCATACACCTAGGGTTAGAATTGCTGGGTCATGAAATAGACATGTGCCTAATTTTAGTAGAAATTGTGGAATGGTCCTTCCATTCACACTGAACACTTCCAGGAACTATGAATCCCTAAATTTAGGATCGAAAAGAAAATCCTGCAAGCCTTCTCCATGCATTATGCTCAATGGTGACACATGAGAAGTACTTCCCTTAGAATAAAGAGAAAATTGACCATTATTATCATTTCTATTCAATATTATCTCAGGAGGTATCACCATAATAAATATAAATAGAATATGTAAGGATTATAAATGACTAAAATGCATTATTTTCAGATTATTTGAGTGTTTTAATAGAAAATTCAGTGACTCACAAAAAAAAAAGAACTCAGTGATATGACTGGATAGAAGATTAATGTACAAAAAAAAGTACATACTTATATAACAACCCACTAGAAAATGCTATTTAAAATAATCCCATCTATAGTAACAGCAAGAACTAAGATTTATTTAGTACATACAGTTTTTATGGGGGAAAAAATCACAACACATTGCAGTATAACATAAAAGAAGAACTAAATGAAGAAATTTAGCACATTCTTGGGGGAAGATTTGATGTAGTAAAAATGTGTATTCTTCCTATGTTAATCTATACAGTGAAGGCTGTCCTAACCAAAATCCCATTAGCACTTCCATCATCTTCACAAGATGAACACAGGGCAAACCTAGCCAGGACAATTTTAAATAAGAACAAGGAGAACAGCTCATTCATGTGCACGAGGATGTTCACTGCAGCACTGTTCATAATTGCAAATATCAGAAACAACCCAAATGCTAATCTACATGGGTTTGGGCGGATAATCTGAGATTATTCACGCGTGAGGATGTGATACAGCAGTTAAAATGAATGTCCTGGTCCTCATATCAACATGGAAAATCCGAAAATGTAATTTTTTTTTCTTTTTGGTACTGAGGATTGAACTCAGGGGCACTCAACCTCTGAGTCATATCCCCAGCCCTTTCTACGTTTTATTTTGAGACAGGGTCTCACTAAGTTGCTGAGGCTAGCTTTGAACTTGCAATTCTCCTGCCTCAACCTCCCGAGCCACTGGGATTACAGGTATGCACCACCTCATCCAGCTAGAAAATGCAACACTGCACAGTGAAATCAAGTTAAAGTATATGCACATTACCACAGCACTCACGTACACTTAAAAACAGAAAGAAAACAAAAGCGACCACAAACCAACCAACAGACCTATGCTTGTTACAAGTGTGTGTTAGGCAGCTTTTATGGCTCCCAATGGTACCTTGATTCCTGTGTCTAACCTGTGCAGGCCTCTCCCACGCTGCAGGAGGGCTGCTGACCAACAGGACAGGGCAGAAGTGATGGCGGCCACTGCTGAGATTAGGTCATAAAAAGACCGTGTTTCCATGGTGGTGTCCGGGCGCACTCTCTTTTGGATCACAGGTCCAGGAGAGGCCTGTCTTGAGAACATTCAGGCAGTTGTGGCAGATGCCCACATGGTGCGGAATGGGGGCGCCCGCCAATCTCCACGAGAGTGAGCTTGGGAGCAGCATCTGCCAACATCAGGTAACTGCAGCTCAGAGTGGAAACGCTGAGCCGGAACCAGCCAGCCCACCACGCTTCCATTCCTGACCCTCAAACTTCACGAGAAACGGTACTAAAGAGCTGATAAGTTTAGGGAAAATTGTTATGCAGCGATAGATAACTAATGTAAATGCTCATCTCTATCTAGCAAAATCGTAAATGAGTAGCAATCATGAGAACAATACTTGTCAAGGTCAGGATAAAGGGTAGCTCTGGGGAAGGTGCTGGGATGAGGTGTTAGCTATGATTTTTCATTTCTTCACGTTTTTGAAAGACATATGGCACAATGCCAACAGATGTTAAATCTGGATGCTCTGTAAGTGGTACGTGTTGTGTACGGTCAGCCCTCCACATACGTGGGTTCTACCTCTGTGAATTCAACCAACCGCAGATTAAAACTACTTGAAAAAGTGAGCCTGGACTGAACACATACAGACTTTTTTTGATCATTATTCCCTAAGTAGTGTGGTGCGACAGCCACAATGTGGCACTAACGTTGTATTAGGTGTTCTGTCTGGAGATGGTTTGGGGTACAGGCCAGGGAGCGCACGGCTTCCCTGCAGTGGTCACCAAGACACGGGGAATGGAGCACCTGAGAACCGGTGTCCTCCAGGGGTCCTGGGGCTGATCCCCCAGGCACTGAGAGACAACTGTATCATTTTCTGTCATTTAGAACATTTAGCTATTACTTAAAACATTTTATAATTAAAAATTAAGAATTTCAAAAAGGAAAGGCAGGATAGACGTTCCATTTCTCAGAGTTCTACGGAGCACCACCAGCCCCTTTAACTGCAGCCCTGAGGGATGTAATTACTTTAGTGGCTAAGTCATTTGCATTGAAGAGGGGACATATATCAGGGTACATTCCCACAGCCAGCAACATCAGATGTTTAGGTGCCAAAGCCTTCAAGACACTTTAAAAAAGCAACAGCACCAAAAATCTTATGTAAGAGCACCTGACAAATAATTCAGGATAAAATGCAGGGAACAACGGGACCTGCCCAGAGACACCCCACATTAAGCCTTTCCAACAGCAATTCGCTGGGGAAACTCGCTGGCGCTCCACTCCGCGGTAATAAGCAAGTGGACCTGAGGACACAGTTGCCATAGCAGCCCCTACTTCAGTGGTGTAGGTATTTAACAAGGGAGCAGAAATGGTGGGCAAAACGGCCTTAGTTCTTAAGATTCCCTCAGTTAAAAAGAAGTAAATCATTCACAGTTGGAAGATAGGGTGACATTTCAGGCAGCCTGGTCCCACTCAGCCCCACAGAGAGCGTTCTCACTCAGTGAGATCACTTAACAGGCTGAAGTTAATGTACACGGAAGAGGGACATCTACTCCTGAGGACGGCAAACGCGGCCGTCTCAAGGACTTCAGGTCTGCTCACCTGCACCAAGTCCATCAAGTGTGCACTCATACTCGGCCAGGTGCCCCGCCAGGTAGCTGTGCCCCCGGGAACAGAATACGAACTGGCCTGAAATCCCGATGGAGTTTTCCCTTTCATATTGCTTTCTTCCTTTTCCCAAATCGTTGGGGCACTTTCAGAAGCCCTGGTGCTGACGGCTGGAATGTCAGGCACCGCTCACCTGCTTTATCTACCAGGGTTCTCCACCGACCAGGTTCAGACTGCGGTTTAGGGGATACAGCCCAAACTTCCTCCCTAGCAATTCAGCTGAGATCATGTGCCTTTACCTTCCTGGCTCCCCACACTCTTCAGCTGGGCTGCAACATAGTGAAGGGGGCAGTGAGGCTCCTGGGGGGCTGGTCCAGCATCCCTCCCTGCCCCTCAGCTCTATCTCATGATTAAGTTCATCAAGTTCAAATTTCCTCTCCTTGCACGACACGGAGAGCTTGCATTTCACTCTGACCCGTGTTTTCTCCTCCACCTCTTTGTCGTCGGTTGTTTGACCCCACCGATGTTTAACTGCCCTCTCCCTCAGCATCTAACCAGCACTGCGTTCTGCCTCGGACTCAAGGTCAAGGCAGCCCTGACCTTCTCAGCCCTTTGAACTCCGGGTCTGAGCCGCTGCAGCTACCCTGGCCACCTCCCTCCATGAGTCTCCAGCAGCTCAACGCACGCTGGCTCCTCTGACTTGCCTCCTGCTGGTCAGCCTGGACTCCCACTCGCTCCTGCCCAATCCGGCCTTAAGCTGGGTGCTGCCTGGACTCCCGTCAGAGCACCTGCTGACTCTGAAGACCCTGCAGGGCTGAGCAGCCTCTCCGCTGTCACATGAAGAGGCGCCAATCCTCAAGCTAGACTCTGCAGAATAACTCTGCTGGGTCACCCCCACACCCCACCCCTTCAGACACGTTTCACAAGAAAAATGGGCTCCCTGGTTTACTGTCTTAGGATTTTGAGGAAAAGCAATGATAGGTTTTTTTTTCTTATTTCATAATGAGGACTTTGTTGAGGGAAAAAATATACATAGCTTATATGTGAATGCTCTTTATTCTCCTTTAACTGTCAAAAAACTGTAATTCAGGGGCTGGGTGCGTATGACCTGGTGGCAGAGCACATGCTTAGCAAGTGTGAGGCCCTGGGTTCCACCCACAGCACCCCGAAAACAAAACACAAAAACCCTGTACTCAACACCACAACCCAAGGGAGCATCTGCGTCCCTGGGGTGGGAGGCCATTCTTGCTTGACCTGAGAGATAACGGAGCGACCCGCGGTTGCTGAGCATCTGCCATGTGCCAAGCGCTGGGCAGACATGTGACATGGATCCTCTCACTGCAGCTTCCCGACAACCCCGCCGCCCGTCCTGCTCTACCGGTGAGACCTGACGAGGGGCCACAGGCCTGCAGCCGTGCTTCCCAGTTAGTGTCCACTCAGCACGAGCAGCGCTCACCTGCACACGGGCTGGCGGCAAAGCCCACCCTCTTCTGGGCTCTGTCGAAGACCACGTAGAAGCCTTCCATGACGGTGGCACCGATCACCAGCGCATTGGTGGAGGGGGAGATGCCGAATCGGTAGCACTGGTAGTTCAGGCCAGTCCCCATCATGGGCTGGATATAAAGCTGTTGGTGAAGAGGAGAGAGAAGCAAAGAAACGGCACCCATCAGGCAACGTCCCAGAACAGTGGCCGTCACTGCAGGCTCGGGGCCCCCGTGGTGCAAGGGGAGCCACAGAGAGACAGAGGGCAGCAAGGTCCCTGCCACCCAGGAGACAAGAAGATCAAAGCATAGGGACACCCGTGCTTATGGACAGGGACAGAAGCATGAGAAGACAGACACACCACCTGGAACTGATGCGGGCACACGCTAACAGAAGGCGTCTGTCTGTCTGTCTGATCTGACTCACGCTGGGAGAGGGACCTCAGGGACCTCGCTGCACTTCCCTTTGCAGGAAAGGTGAGGGGAGCCCTCGAGGCAGGAGGCCACTGTCCCCGCATCACCTGAGGCTGGACATCAAGTGGCTGCTGTTCTGGGGAACCGTCCCTGTGGTACAGTCCTGTCTTGTTGGACCGTCTGTCTGCAGACCCCGCCTCGAGGCCACAGGACCCTGCACCTCCTCCCTTGCTGCTCAGCACCTCGGCAGAGGGTGGCCTCGTGATCACGTCGATGAGCAATGGCGCGGAGCCTGGGGGGTGTCGAAGGACACTGATTCACGGACGCACATCCAACACTGTGCAAACTGAATGTGTGACTTTCATTTGGTCCCTTCTGTGTGCGCCCAGTGGATCTTTCCAAACCATACATTTTGTAACACGTTGGGAAGCTTTAGTCTTGTTGGATCTCAGAACACACTGTCTGCCCTAAACCAAAATAGCATAAAGAGAAAAACTAGTAGTGCTTAGGCTGAAAAAAGTACGTTTTTAAGATTATGTTAAAAAAAAATCAGAATTGCCCTGTTGGCTGAGGCTCGGGTATGCTATTATTTTACTTTGATTTTTTTAAAAAAGATTTTTATTGGTGCATTATAATTATACAGGACGGCAGGATTTATTATGCCCGATTTGTACACACATCGTACGTGTAACCCGATGCTGCTGCACCAGTGGCCCCCTGTCCGTTTGACAAGCCTGGATGGCTGCCCGGGTGTTAGCAAGGGGACTGGCGGTCAGGCCCGGCTGCTCAGGGGGGACTCCCCATCCCCAAACCCTCCCTGAGGGCCACAGCAGCAAGGGGAGCCCACAGAACCTCACTTCCTGACTGATCGTCTCTGACCTCCCCCAGCAAGGGGTGGGGTGCAAAAGGAATAGGGACGTGAGTCAGAAACCAGCACTACAGCAGGGCAAAGAGCTGAACAGAGGAAAGCGTGAGCTGGTCAGTCAACCCCCGAGGCCGCCACGTCCCGGGTGGGAGCCACAGTGAGTCTCCAGAGGGGACAGCTGCAGTTGCCAGGACTGTCCTGTGTGGCCCGACGCTTGGTCCTCACAGCAGCTCCCCGCCAGCTTCGGCTCTGTGGCTCTGGTGGCCGCGACCTGACTGCAGGCCCCACGCTGCTTCCCTGGCTTCCGGGCCTGTCAATCAGCCCTCCTGCCATTTGTTCACCATTTCAAGCTCACCTCTGTCCTCAGGCTGGCTTTGGACACTGGCTACAAGCCACATTGATGGAACAGCGACCAGGTGTGGCTGTTTGACCGGCCAGTTGTTATAAACAACACATTGTTCTAAAGATGCTGAGAATAAATGGTCCTAACACTGTCTGTGTGGGGCACTCCCCTCTCCAAGGTCATCTGGAAGCGTCTTTGGTAAGCGTCATTGCTTCTCCTCCACAGTGGAAAAGACAGACGCAGGAAGGGCCAAGCCACCTGCTCCAAGGTGCATGGGAGTCATGGTACGGCTTCCTCCTACTGAAGTCAGTCCCCCTCCTGATCCCTCAGCCCCAGCCCTTTATCTCCAGTTCTTAGATTCCAACAGGGACACACAGCCAGCAAGCACCTGCCCCCTACTGCCTGCCAGTGGGGAAGGAAGGTGGTCTCTAAATCTCAAGGTGCCCATCTGCATCCTCCAGGAATTAATAACCCATAGAGGAGGAAATGAAAGATGATCTTTAGAAAGAAAGCAGGAGTTGAATGGAAAAAGGAAACCACACAGAATGCATCCTAAATATGTGGCTCCACCCAGACGGGTGGCCTGGAAAACACGTAGCACGTGCTTGAAGGGCAAGTTCACAAACGGTGATTCTGCTCCGAGTCTCAACAAAAGCCGGTTTGTCTGAGCCGGGTCTCAGGAGGCGGGAGGACTCTGCACGCACAGAGCAGGAGGCGCGAGAGGGCTTCCAGGCTGGGGCTGGTGGGACTCAGGCCAGGAGCCAGAACGGGCAAGAGGCACCGCTGGTCAGACATGGCCATGGGCAGGGGTGGGGTGGGGTGGGCGGATCGGCTGCAAAGGGGGAGCCAGCCTGCTGGAGGTGAGGGACGAGCGGGCTGGGGGTCTGGGAGGAGTGAGGGTACGGCCAAGGAAGATGGTCAGGGTCTACTCAGGCACTTAGGACACAGGAGGACTCTGCAGCCACCGGAATCAGAGCAAAAATTAATGACGTCTCCATCCCGGAGTAAAGTGGAGTTGTGGCACCATGACACCAAACCCTCCGCAACAGGGCTCCGAGGCCCCTTCCACTGTGAGGGGCTTCTCTGTCCCCAGCCCTGGAATCTGGTGACCCTGGGCTCCTTTGGAAGGCACTGTGGAAGAGACGGCTGCCAGTTCTGAGGCCAGAGGTCAGGGGCCACGGTGGGGCTCCTCTCTGAGAAAGAACCCCATTGCAATGTCCAAGTCAGGCCCCGGACTGTGCATGAGGCCACCCTCCAGCACCCTGGGTGGGGGCCAAGGAGCCCAGTGCCCCCTGCTGACCAGAGACCGTGAGCAGCCTGGCGGAGACCCGCAGACCTGCTGGCTCAGAGCAGCGGCCAGCGTGTGCCTTGGCGGTAACGGCTGTCCAGTAGGGCGTGACACCTGCAGCGCACGGGCCTCCGCACAGCGCACCTTGGTAAGAGAAGCGGGGACACAGAGGCTCAGCGGGTACCTGAGGCAGGATGGTGATGCGGAACGCTCTGCTGGAGTTCTCGGCCCTCAGGTAGATGGAGATTTTAGGGAAGTAGGACCAAGGCGTTTCGGAATTCACCCAGCATGCCAGCTGGGCCCCGGTCCAGAACCCGGCAGAGAATTCTGGAATCTAGACAAAACAAGATCCCGTGAGAAGCAGGGACCAGTCTGGCGCATCAACAGGAAAGAGCGCCTGGCTTGCCTGGTCCCCTCGCCAGACGCCCACGGACATAAACAGTTTCGTGTGGACACGGTGGCGGAGGCTTCCGCCTCCTGGAAGGTGACCATGAACACTGCTCAGACACGCGGAGCACCGAGCTCACGCCGCGTGGTGATGGCGATGCTGGCCTTCCTCCCCCGCCGGGAGGCTTTCGAGCCCTTCACCTCGCAGACAGGCAGGGAGAGCAGAGAGGAGCCACATCTCGCCCCAGGCCCCACAGCGGTGGGCAGCGGCCCTCTAGAAGAGAGATCCTATTGCCCTCGAGGCCCTTTTGGGCGTCACCGCCCTCTGGATTCCATGACCCCAGCCAGGACTCTGCTCTTCTGGAGTCTCGCAGTCCTCCTCCAGATTCTGGCTCAGGTGCTACCTGTGGGCAAGGCCTCCTGATTCCCCACGGGGCGCCTGTGGCAAGCACGGCCCACCTCTCCTGCAGGCCCTCCTCTGGGGCCTTAGCGCCCCACACTTCCTGGTGTGGTCACTTCTGTTTCCAGCACCAGAGCCTAAGTCCTCCCAGGACAGAGGTCTGCTTGTCCCCACGTTGTCTGGACGCCTACACACGGATGAGACTCAGGAAACGTGGCTGGGGCAGGGCATGAATGGAACCCAGGGACATAAACAGGGCCACCAGCTCCTGGCCCACTGTGCCTCCCACTGTGAGCGGCAGAGCTGCACCCACCTGCTGCGGACCCTGCAGGCTCCTCACACCTGTGTGTCTCCCGGCAACATTGCTGAGCAGCCTCCGCAGCCACCCTCCTCCACCGCCCACCCCTGAGGCAGGGCAAAGCACACCTGGTGTGTGTCCTGCAGGTCACCCGCACAGTATCTCCCTGGGGCAGACCCAGGAGGGAACAAGAGGGAGGGAGGAGGGATGTCTGTCCAGGGAGCTGAGCATGAGCGTTGGGTAGTGGACACAGCCCAGGAGGGCAGCGGGCGGGGGCCACAGCTGGAGCCCTCCCGGCTCAGGGATGGAGAGTTTAGGGACCAAGGTGAGCTCGTGTGGGGCACCCCATACGGCCGGTGGGGTCCCTTCTGGATACAGACCCTGCAAACACTAACTCAATGTCCCACCAGAAGGATCCAAGCCCAGGGACAGAGTCCAGTGTTTTCGCCCCTTGAGCTCTCTGAACCCAGTCTCTCCTCACCTAGGGAGGAAACCAAGGCAGGACAGCCGGAAACAAGGACCTCGCCGGCGGAGGAACGGGCTCGATGGACCGCTCACGCCAAGACAGACAACGCACCCTGGTGGAGTTTCCTCGCCCAAGGCAAACAAGCTGCCCACACTTCTCCTTCCTGATTGGCGCAGAATGAAGTCAGAGGGTAATTTTAGACAGAGCAAGCAGATGTCCTCACTCACTCCTGCTCCCCAGGTCAGGGACTGCCGGACACCTGTATGCGCTCAGGGGGCTCCTGCCTTCTACCCGCAGAGCCAGGCAGTCGGATGCCACCGCGCCACACGCCGACCCTTCCAACTCAGCCCTGGGACACGGGCAAACCTGGACCGTTCAGAAGACCAAGTCTGAAGAGCCCATGGTAAACCCGCGGAGTGTGCTTTTGCTGTCTAAGAAACGGGTCCGCCGCTCCTCATCTCAAGGTTGGTCTGGTGTTCCACAGGCACCCCGACTTCACGGCACTGAAATCCTGACTTAGCGTTTTGGATTCAGTCGATGCCGAGCGAGCCGTGGACGGCCCTGGTCTCCACTGCGGCTGCCCGGCGGCCCTCCCCCGTGAGTCCACCCGAGGCCCTGCGCCCTCCCTTGCCGTTTCCCTCCGTGGCCGCGGACCTGCTTCTGCTCTTCCCACGCAGCTTCGGCTCAGGACAACTGGAGTCCCTCTTGCCCCACGTGTCTGCTACAAGCTGCAACAAAGTGACACTCAAGCATCTTCTTGGACTGGCAGGACACCAGACCCACACTGGCCCCCTGGCTTTGCGTAGGAAAGGCTTATTTTTGGTGATCTTGCAGAGATGGCCTCAAGTGCACAGATGCCAGGTAAACACCAAGTAATAAGAGGGGTCCCAACAAATTGCAGCAGTGCCATCGCTGAGTGTCACCAGAGCTCTCCTTACCGAGTGCCGACCATGCACCAGACTGGGGCATTTCCCCCGGATCCCTCAACGACCTCAGAGAGGGGGGAACGGGGGCCCCTAGAGGGCAGCTCTCTCCAGGCACCCAGCCACCAAGTGGACACCACTGGGTTCCACCTGACCCCAAAGCTATGTTCTGCCCAGGGCTTTTGCACATGCTGTGTTGTCCTGACTGACCAGAAAGACAGGGGGACACTGAAAGTTCAGCAGCCAGGTCCCAACAGCCATGATTTTAACTGTCCTTCTGAGCATGGTCATGAAATAATGATCAGTTTGGCCAATAGACCTTTCTCGTCTGTGCAACAAAATCATTCCTTCCACAGACGCAGGAGAGAAGTCACACAACTTGGACGAAGGCCAGAGGCGGGGTGTTCCAGCCCAACGCGTTCTGATTTAAAGGCCGTGCATTCATCCTCCTCACGAGTCACTTGAACTCGCAGTCGCGCACAGAGTGAAGCACTCCGGCCGACCACAGCTGTGTCTACAGCGCAGGTCCCGGGCCACCCGCCACAGAGCTGCCTGGTGCCTGCCTCCAAGTGACGGTGTGGCGTTTGTGCCGATGCTGGGCACAACCCAGTCCTGTGGAAGCCTGGGCGTACAAGGTCACGCACACGTGATACTTAATAACGAGAGGAAACCACCAGGTCCGGTTCACCTGCTGGTGCCCTGTGCTTTTTAGGGCTGCTTTGGAGCTCACCCCTTCCCCAGGTCGTAAACGGCAAGCTTGCTGTAGAACCGAGGCTGGCCGACAGCAGGACCGCCTCCCAGGGCGCGAGCCCTCCGCCCCTGACTGCCCTGTGCCGCCAGGCTCCTCTAAGCACGTGCCACCACATGGGCACAGCCGTGGCATGGCCCAGCCAGGCATCTCTGACTGCTCCGTCCTCCAGTGACGGGACTGCAGTCACATCGCCAATCCTTCCCACCTCAGGTTTAAAAGGTATCCACCACCTTTTAAAGAAGTACCGAGCAGAACTGCACATTAGAGCCGACTGCTGAGGTTAAGAGGAAGGTGTTATTCGCTGGGTAGCATCAGAAAGCAAGACTGTGAGCCCTATAATAATAGTCTTAAAAGTCTACCCCTGAACACCCTCAGAGCACACAGAGCAAGACCCTGGAGACTCTACCACAGTGCTGCTCCGGGCGTGTGACCACCACCCAGGGCTCCGGAAGATTCACGAGCATATCGAGACTCACCAGGGACGTGCGGGCCACGGCCTCCACCACCGCGTCGAACACCTTCTGGGGCAGGCGCAGCAACGTGGTGCCGCTGTCCACGATGGCCTTGTCTGCGTTATACTAGACGGGTGGGGGGAGAGGGCTTCGCGTCAGTGCACACTCACGCCAGCATGGCGCACCTGCCACTCAGAGCTGCCCCGAGCCCTCACCAAGGACCCCCACCCCAGGACAGAGGGAAGACCGTCTCACGCGAGAGGCTGACATGGTTTATTAAAGCCACCTCTACACACTGTACCACGTCGACCTCCCACCACCCGACTAGTGGAGGATAGCTTCCCAATGGCTGCCCGTGTGTGTCTGAGAGGAAACTGGACAGCGTGCGTGCGCATACGCACACACACACAGCATTGCCAGCCCTGTCCCCACCTGTCACATTCTTGATGAGAAAGGGGGTCAGTGGGCCAACCACAGACCAGCCACTGCATCCACTTGGACACAACAGTTTAAGGGAAGCTGCTTGGGGAGAGGAGCAGTCATGGCCAATCTGAACCCCCTACTTTTAAGGCAAGCTCGTGATTCCCTTGGCCAAATATACCAATGAAGTCAAAAGGAAATGAACTGGAGGAGGGAAGAATTTTAAGAAAATGAAACATACCAACTTGTTAATATTATGTTCAAACACGCCTATTTTCAGTTTAAAAAACTAATGTGAAATTCAACTCAACCTGCTCATAAAACTATGTATTTGTGTTCTTGTATGAAGAGTAAATACGTGACAGCCCCCTAGGAAGCCAGAGCCCAGAATCACCCAGGTGCCCTTGCTTGCTCTTTTGAGGGAGGGGTGGCATGTAGGGCAGGCAGGAAAGAACACAGGGCCTAGGAATCCCACCTGGAGACACGTGCTGTGCGCATGCACGCGCGCGCACACACACACACACACACACACACACACACACACACACACGGGGAGCTGGCGCTGCATCTCGAGGCCCCGCGTTTGATTCCATCAGCGGATTGTTAAATGTGGTAGTGCCAGTGCCGTCAACACGGATTTGGGGCTGCAACACTTCACAGCCAAAGAGACCCAGGGGCGTCAGCCTTGGTTTCCGGGTGTCTGCTTGTGAGCACTCATGGTGGAGGGTGGTGAAGGGCAGGGAGCCTGGAGGGCAGGAGCACAGGGACCCACCCGGTCATCACGGGCCATTCTGAAAAGGCGGAGAAGGCCGAGGCTCCTCAGTCACAGTGCTCGTGACGTCGCATGTGCCCCGAGAGAAGCCCGGGAGCAGTGAGGGGGACGAGGCAGTGAGCAGGAGACCCGGCCTCACACTGTGCGAGACTCTGGGCCGGCCACACCTGCCTCCTGCGTCTGCACAGGGTGGATCCAGCCGATGGCTGTTATTGTTCGTGTTTGCTGAATTCTTGTCCCCTCTGTCCCCCATACTGATACAAATCTTCTTATTTTATCCTCCACAGTGGAGGCCAGGGATCCTCCGGCCAGGTCACTCACTGCCCGCCTTATGCTAACTTTGCCCCATTAAGCCAGGGGGTCTTGGGGTTAGAATTCATGGATTAAACTTATCCACAAAGGCCCAGTATCTTTGCACACAAGGGTCCCCTGACTATCCTGTGACACACAAGCCTTCTGACATCCTGTGCTGGCTCCAGCTTGCCACGCATGGGCCCAGACAAGCACAGCAGTGGTGGGTGCTCACCTCTGTACAGTCCAGGTTAAGGCTCTGGCCTCCAATTTCCAATTTCAGAATTTCTATCTGATAATACCACTCCTCCTTTATGGGGGTATACCAGATGTCTCCTTTATACAAACTGGGTTCGATTCCACCCAGGACCTGGGGAGAAAGGTTATGGTGTAAGAGGAAACAGACAACGGCTTCCACAAAGAAGCACTCGCTCATGGGCAAATGCTCGAGAGTTAAACAGGGAACGTTTGGGACCACGACTCCAGGGCCAGCCAGTGCCACATCCTGGTGTGATCAAGACCCCGCAGTGGTGTCCTTATCTAAGGGAAGCACACAGGACTCCAGCTTCTGTTGAGACCTCCATCCCAAACAGATGCAATAAAATGCCTAGCGGCCCCGACAGAGGGCTTTGAGTACCCTGGAAGGCAGGGATCAGGGAAGCAGAGCACAGAGCTTCCCCGTCACAGCGGCACCCTGCAAGGGTTAGGCCACCCTGTCCCCTGGGAGCGGGGAATGGAGCACTGGGAAGCAGGGCACAGTGGTACACACCCGTAATCCCAGCCACTCGGGAGGCTGAGACAGGGGAATCACAAGTTCAAGACCAACCTCGACAACTTAGTGAGACCCTGTCTCAAAATAAAAAATAAAAAGGAGGGGAGCTGGGCTGCAGCTCAGTGGTAGAGCAGCCCTGCGTTTAACCCTCAGTACCAAGAAAGAAAAGAGAAAGAGAGGAGAGAAGGGGAGGGGGAGGAGAGAAAAGACAAGACGGGAGTATTGGGGGCAGAGCAGGTGGACCATCAGCAGGGACAGTGGCTGGGACTGCGGCTGGGCATGGCTCTCAGGGTCGGGCAGAGGGACTGGCCAGCTCTCCCTGAGAGGGCCCTCCTTGTGCATCTTGTCCCTCTGCCTTAGAGGTCTGGGGCAGGGTTCCCCAAGGGAAGCTCCGGCCACAAGGTATCTGCGGTCGGTGGCCTGGATTGCGTTTCCACGCTAAGCGCCTGCTGCACGTGCCGAGTGCAGATGTCCCTTCTCCTGGGGGTGCACAGAGCCCACCCACAGCCGAGCCCCGCTGCCACAGCCCCTCTCTTCCTCCTTGCCCTTCCCCACTCCCTGAAAGCCGAATGCTTTCAAAGGGCGATAAAGACAGAGTGAATGGGATCCGGAGAAGATGTTTCAGATGGTGGCATGATCGGGGGGTTAAGAGTAATACCCGGGCTTATCCATTTTTAAAGGTTCTATAATTAGGATCATCGAAATGTTATGGTGCCTGTGTGTCTAACATTTCTCCTCCGGATTTCAATAAAGCTGAAACCACCCCATCAATTTGTGATTTTTTTCATCCCTTTAAGACTAAAAGATACCCACAAGACTACCTCCGTTGGTACCAGATCCGGCTACTGGCAGTCCCGCCCCACACATCTGCATGGAGAAGATGTTGGGGATCTTTGCTTGTGTCACCAGGGAATCGAAGAAGGTCTTCAGAGAGCTTGATGGCTGAGGAGGGCGAGAAGAAGGACAAGAGCTTCCTGAGTCATGGCGGAGACGAGGTGACCTGCGGAGGCACCACGCACCGTCCCCGGTTTTCTGGGTCTTTCAACTTAGAGTCTTCCCGCTGAGCCACGAACCGGCTTGTGGTGAGGTGCAGGAACCCCAGCAGCGCGGCTCCGGTGCGGAGCTCGCCTTTGGAAGGGCGCCGTCGTGAAAGGAGGCGGTGCTTCCAGGAGCGGGGCAGACGCTCCTGGGCAGGCTCGAGGGGGCGAGGGACAGCAAGGGAGGGGGTCAGAGGAGAGTGGGGGCCTGACCTCACACCCTGCAGGGTGCCAGGGACGTGTCTCCAGGGGCTACCGCTGCTCTAGAGCTTGCTCACCACCCAGCTGCAGCCCCACATCAAGGGGCTGGTGACCGGCCCACCAGGACAGCGAGGCCCTGGCCCCAGGGCCTGCAGGGCACCTGGGCCCTGTCAGCGGGACTCTGCCGTCTTTAGGAAAGTGTCAATAAAGGATCAGTGAAAAAAACAAAACAAAACAAAACAAAACAAAACAAAACAAAAAAAAGGATCAGTGAGCCCCTGAGTTGAAAAGGCCGGTGACCCAGGGGAAGGGGAGTGAAACTGGCCAACTATGCGCACGCCCGAGTAGGTGCCCATGAAACCCGCTTCTGGGGAAGGACGGGCAGCCAGGAGAAAGGGCCAAAACCAGAGCCTGGTGAGTCCCTGACAGACTGCAGCAGCCTGCCTGCTCTGTGCGGCCCCCGCTCGTGGCTGCAGGTGCAGAAGACACCCCATTCCTGCAGAAGGCCTCAACGGGAAGAGGGAGGGGTTCCCTGCAAACAGCTCCAAGTGGGGCGAGCCGGGGCGCAGGCAGCCATGGAGGAAGGCACTGACGAGATGCTTGAGTTCAGACAACAGGGAGCATCTAGGTAAGCCGGTCGGGGGTGGCGGGGTCAGCTTTAATGCCAACACAGCAATGAACTGCAGAGGCAGAGGCTGGAGGCGTCCTCTGACCCCTGCGGTCACTCCTGAGGAAGGGTGACTTAGCGAGTGAGGACTGAGATCACCACGCTGGAGGAGCGAGCTCAGTACCAGCAAGCTACGCCTCTGCTGGCTCACTCACCCGCATCTGGCCACCAGCTTGCTACCTGCAGTAGAGTTACATGTCCAAACACGGTTTTTAGGTCACGGGGGGACATGCAGCCTCTGCGGGAGGGTGGGGTCTGGCTGCCTTCCCAAGAGGCAGCAGGGCACACGACACCACCTGGGACTCAGGCCTGGCTCCGCCCTGCCAACCAGGGTTGCCTTTGCTTCCTGTCCGATAGCCATCAGCTGCCAGACCTGTTTGGGACCTAAGTGGGACAGTGCACGCAGTCAAGGCTCTGCTATCATTCTGCTGAGCCACTTTCCACTCCAACCGGACCTCAGGATTCAAAAACCAGGCACCGCTCAGGATCAACCCCAAGGGAGCCTCGTCCAGTCGGTGCGCAGCAGGACCCCGCATTGTAAGCAGCCCTGTGGTGGTCATGACGCACAGCCTTGGTGGGGACACCTGGGGCTGGCCAGGGACACCACACACAGTGACCTCCCCTGAGTGCTTGACACCCTGTTCCAGAAACACTGGACGCCTGGCTGGGAGCACGGTGCTGGTCCTTCCACTTGGTCCAGTCCCTACAGATCCTATTACCGGCTCCTCCAACTTGGGGAACATGAAGCCAATTGTTAGTCATCTCAGAATTTCATAGATGAAGAGATCAAAGGTCATGTGGGGAGTCTGAATAGCCCCCCAAGACCCCAAAGTAGTTTGTTGTCACAGAAGTTTCATGCTCTATTAATTACAGATAATTGAAATTTACTCTATCGTCTTTAAAATAATTAGCATAAAATCAATCATGCTCACACCTTTCATTTCCAAACAGCCACATAAAGATGAGATTTCTGCCCAAGGTCACACTGTCAGTGAAATTGGATTTTCGGAGGTTTTTTTTTTTTAATTACTTTTTTAGATGTTGATAGACCTTTATTTTATTCTTTTACTTTTATGCAGTGCTGAGGATCGAACCCAGTGCCTCACACATGCTAGGCAAGCGCTCCACCACTGAGCCACAATCCCAGTCCCAAAATTGGATTTACTAAGTTTCTACCACTCTGCAGATCTGTAAGTTCACCCAGGCTGCTGAGGACAAAGGGCTGCGGGCTGCTTGTAGAGAGGGCGAGCTGTGTGCTGAGTGAAGGGCCGGCCTCTCTGACCCCGTCCCCACATGAAGAGGCCACAGCCTTACTAGGTATGTGTCACAGGCCACTGACAGCTTGTGATGGTCTCAGCCCCGTGCCTGACAGGCGCCCGGAAAGTTAGCCTTTCTCCTTCGGAAGCCAGGGGTTGGCCCTCCACCTATGTACTCCCACCACACACCACTTTCTAATAAACTTGAACTGGAGTAAATGTTTCCACACGATGGGCAAACTGGCCTTCCTTTCTGGACCATCATGGGACCACAGGATCTGTTGCCAGAGCCACTGCACCCCCTTCTCCAACGCTGAACTCTGCCTCAAAGTCCAAGGCTGCACCAAGAAGCCAGGTGTAGGGCCCAAGGCCAGCACTACAAGAGGGACCCGTCTGCTTTTCTCAAGTCCAGGCAAACCTGCCTGCCAGACTCTGAGAGCCCAGGGCACACCCCTGGAATCGAATCCAGATTGTTCTGGCAACACTTCCTCCTGGAAATGCACCTTCCTATCTCCCTCTTCTGCACACCATTATTTCTTTGGGGTTGGCCCCAAGTTCAAATATTTGCAGAACATCCAATGCTATCCTGCACCATGCTGAGAAGACCATGATGCTACTGAGAGCGAGGCCCACGGCCTTCCTGGCTCACATTGAGGGGCTGGCCATCCCCAGGGCACCTCTGCCTGTTCCTGTTCCAACTGTGTCCTTGGAGGTTCATGACAGGACAGGAACATGATGCTTTCAGCTCAGGAAGGGCACCTCCACCTGCTGGTGTCCCAAGACCACCCACAAGCCCCATCTTCACGTGCATGTGTGAACTAAATACACACGGGTTTTCTTTTAATCCTGTTCTAGTAGAAACTCCTGGAAAAAACCTCCATAATCAACACAATTCAGATTCTGCTAACATGTTTTAGCAACAGAACTAAAAGAATCAAAACAAAAACAGAAAAGCTAATGCTATCTTTAAATCCTGCAGGAAGGTCCCGCCGAGAAGTGTCCCCACTGCCTTTAATTGTACAAGTGCTCGGAACTGTGCGTGAGCGCTGGTCTGCTTCAACCGTGGATCCTCGCGGGGTGTCTTCAGGGGCAGCCTCACCTCTTAGCCCTGAATGGCTGGTTTTCAGAGCCTCATCCCTCATTTATTAACTTAAGTAAATGACTGGAATCCCTGGATTTGCCTCACCTTGGCCAGGGTGGCATAAGCAAGTCCAAGAATTCCATTCCATTTGATCCCAGGCAGAAAGAAATTCTCCGACTTGAAGATAGTGGCAATGTTGACGAGGAATGAACTGTTGAAGCCCTTTGGGATGGTGACCACGTCCTCCCCCACGAAGCCAGTCCAGCTCCCCTGTGTGTACTTCACAGTGACGTCGAAGCCCTTGAATCGATAGGTGCTGGACCTGCAGAAGGAAAAGAAAAGTCCGTTGAATTCTGCGCACAGAGCCAGGTTCCCTGACCCACAGAGGCAGAAGGGTGGTCACCATGGACAGGACAGCTGTCCCCATCACAGCCTGCTGTGAGCAGCTCCTCACGACCAACAGTGCCAGCACTGACAAGGTGACCCTTTTCCCAGATACGATCACTCGCATGCCGACAGGGTTGCTGTGCCGCAGGAAGGGCGGGTCTGGATTATCCTGAAACTCTCAAGTATACTTCTGTCCTCACACCCACCCACGGATAGGGGCCTCGCTCCACCACTTCAGCCTCCAAGGAACACGACCAGATCTGGACATCTGCCTGGCTCTCTGGCTTTGCAGGCACACGCTGCTGCTCTGTGACACAAGGGTTTGGAAGCCCAGAAGAAGGCTTTACCAGCTCTTCCAGTAGGTATTGAGCTCAGATTCATAATATGACCCATGTGACAAAGTCCAAGCCCCTCCCTCCCCGAAGCCCAGGTCCTTCCTCCTCAGAACCAGCACTGGTCCCAAAGTCACAGGTCCTTCTCAAAGCTCTCCCGATGCTTCAAAGCTGATTCCACTCATATCTAAATGCTGGCATGACCCAGAACCTGGGGCTCATCTGATCCCAAGGACCACAGTTACTGACAGAATAACATGAACAAGGGAAGGCGATGGACCAGGCAGATGGCAATCCCATCCTCTTCAGAATCATCCAATGAGGGCAGACCTAGGCATGTGAGTACATAGCATTTCAGGTAGAAGGAGAGTCAACTGGAGCTACTGTGGGGAAGAAGCAAGACGGCGGGAAAGCAAGCGACTCCTGGTGAGAGAGGCCTCTCAGACAGCAGGACAAGGAGTCCTGTAGCTCTCTGAGGAGGCGAGGAGAAAACAGCAGGTGTCAGAGTCCTGGGGGTCCATCCCTATAGTCCTTGTGTCCATGTGATTCTGAACACTCTCAGGCTACAGGAAGGGACCTAAGGAACTTCTCTAGGCAGACATCTGGGCATTCAAACCAGAAAATGACCAGGTTCCTAAGAAAGTGTCAGATCACCAAATCAGCAACTTTGGAGGGCTCTTGTGCCTGCAGTTCCATTCCACTCTGCTCCAACAGGAAGTCTGCACAGCAGCAACACAAGCTAACACGTCTCTGTTGTAGGAACGAACACAGTCTTGTTTGGAGTCAGGGAAGAAGTTAAGTCAGAGATGACATAATTCTGTATTTATGTATATTTATTTATTTTTTATATAAAAATGCTGGCATTTTATATTATTTATATATTTCATAAACTATACAAATATCAGCCAATTTAATTTGTTAATGGCACTTCTGAGAATCTGACTCTGAGGAAATACTCAGGAACAGATATGGTCATTATGTTTTATTTATAAGAGCAAAACAGGTGGAAACAAACCAAGTGCCTAGTAAAAAGGAAACAGTTCAATAAATTATGGTACGTCTGTAAGATAGATTATTATGCAGGAACGTAAACACGGTATTTCCTAAGAAATTTTAAGTATCGGAAAAATTAAGTTAAAAGAAAACTTTGTTCCTGTGGTAAAATATTCAAAACTACTTATCACAGTCAATTATTAGCAGTGGCCGCCCCTGGGTCGTAGGGTTTGATGGAGAGATTAACCCATCCTGGTGGTTTAATCGTGCTGTAACTTCTGTATATGTGAGTTTTATAATCAGGAAAAAATGCTATTTAAAAAAAATGTCTGGCAAACAAATTTCAGTGAAGTTTAATTTATTCTCACTTTTATGACGGAGAATAAACTAAGCAGGGTGTTGAATTTTAATATCAGTTTACCATTTGCGTTTCCTCCACTGTGGTCCTAAAGTAAGAGAAATACTGAGTGAATGTTTTGTACACACGCCTCCTGAGAAGGGGCAGGCACAGAGACAAAAGAGTGCGAGCAGCAGAGCCCAGCACCCTGAGCCCCCACTGTACCACCAGAAGTCACCAAGTATAGTGTAGTGGGACCTTTGGGGCGAGAGTATCTGAGGATGGGTGGAATGCCAAATTTCAGGGTCAGTGCAAATTCAGATGGACCTGGCACACAGGAGGGCATGCACACATTTATGTTCAATGCCAAGAAAAACACTGAATTATTCAGTCCCTTTTGACACTTTGAGGTCATTCCTCAAGTTCAGAAAAACCACTGCTAACATTTTGAAATGCTTGGAGCATGTGGTTTAGAAAGGCGTCAGCACACTTTCTCCACGAAGAGCCAAGAAATGAGTGTTACGGGCCCTGCACATCACATGATCTCTGTCACGACTACTCAGCTCTGCACCTGTAACGTGGAAGCAGTCACACAATCTGAGGAAACGGGTGTGTGGCTGTGTGCCAATAAAACTTTATTTATATTTATAAACACATCAGCTGGTCAGATTGGGCCAGTAGTTACAGTGTGTCAACCCCCGGGCTAGCACCTTAGTTATCTTCCCCAAACAGGCTCAAGGGCCCTTTTGAAAAGGTGTTCTGTTTTTACTGCCTCTAGTCTGTGACCAACTCCTTGGAATAGGAACCTGAGCCAGTCTGGACATTAGTTATTAGGCATGTCTTTTATAGTTTCCTGTCCAGATTGCTGACCCCTTACACTGTTCTGGATATTTCAGTGTCATTTGCAGAGAGGGGGTGACAGTCGGTTACAGTGCCTGGGTTCAGGTACAAGTTCAACCACTTGTAAGCTGCATGACCTGGGCCAACTCATTCAACCTCTCTGTGCTTCATCTTCTTCAACCGATCCATGGGGACCTAGTATCAGACCTCCTGGTGTTCATTATGCCCATATGAGACCTCGTGGGGTTAATTATGTGGGGTTAATTATGTTATTAAGACCATGAAGCATTTACAACAAAACCCCAGAACATGACAGGGACGTAACAGAAATAGCTGCTATTATTTTAATTATCTAATCACTTGCTGCCTTCTCCAATCTATGAGCTACTATTAGAAAATTCAAGATTTTTTTCTACAACATGTTCCTACAGAGCTACTAATACTGAGGACCCAAGCCATCTCATTCCAAGCTCCACCGCCCCATGGAAAGGGGCAGCCCTTGACGTAAGGAGGGCGGGGCAGTGGTGGAGCGTGCAACCCCCCGAGCAACAGGCTCCTCACGGGGAGCCCTCTGTGCTGTGCACCAGTGCTGTCCAACAGAACCTGCGGTAGTGACAGTGACGTTCGGCACTGCTGCTGCCCAACAAGGCAGCCACACGTGACTACTGAATCTTGAAATGTGACTGAAGAACCGAGCCTTTGTTTCACTGAACATTAATGAATTTAAGCGTAAATGGTTACATGGGGCCACTGGCTGCCCTTACAGAAACAATTCAAGGCGCTGTGAGAAAGAAAATTGATTCTAAGCCCTTCTCTCTGGGTTTCTTTTACTAAACCTCAAAGAGCGGAGCCCTGAAGAGGAATCATAAGCAGCTCTATGGATTATTAGCATAGGGTTTCCAGAACTTTAAATTAAACAAAAAGTTCTTCCACCTTTATTTTCTAACATATCTTTTAGCACTGAATAGCCAACTGCTCTGTACATTAATTAAATACACTCGGAGAGAACCCCGGGTGGGCTTCTCATTCGTAACGTCCATTCCGGGTGCTCAGAGACGACCCTCTGCTGGGGATGTGGGTGACAGCGAAAAGTCCAGTCACAGCAACAGAAGCACTTTGAATCCAACTCAGAAGACATTCTGCCTCTAATAAGAGAGCCCAGGGGATGCAGGATTAAAATGCAAATCAAAGAGGAGACGGGAGCTGTAGAGCAGCTTATTGTTTTAAATGAAGCCCACCAGTGTTTCCAGAAAACACAGAAGCTGCAAGGGCAGATTCAAGAGAGCTGAGACCTTGGGTGGGCTCTGGGTCTCCTGAGCCAGGAAATGCCCAGCCTCCCCTGGGGTTCTCCTGTCCTTTGCAGGGCTGGAATCCACCTATGGGCTGGGTGACCTGGCCCAGATGATCGATGTCCCGCCCACTCTTCTGTAAGTCTGGAAGTTAACAGAACTAACAGATGAAGCCCCGGAGGCCCAGCACAGCTCAGTGAGCCTGCCCGGCCTAGTGATTCTTTAACAGCCTCAACAGTGCCGAATACTCATGGGGCCTCTAACAGAGCTGGTCCCCTCCTGGGAAGGACAACAGCAGGCATAAGAAAATACCTAAATAATCAGGCAAACAGATTTGTCACCGTTACAAGGAAAGGCATTTGATCTGTGTCCAGTCTGCCCTCGCAGAGACGTCACCAGGGGGGTCTTCTATTCCCACTTACAGGCATTAGTCACAGAAAACAGTTGGCTCCTTGCTGTACCTTCTCTATGGGCTTTGCCAGATGCAGTGCAGGAATCAGGAAATTTTAATGGGACTATACACTTCATTTCCTAACTAGATCAGCAGAGGATCTAGGGGTGCACATACTACCTTCCCCTCAAACCAGTGGGTCAGGGGCTATTTTACTGGCTGAAAAATACATTAAAAAAAAAAAAAGAAACACATGATCTTTCCCCCGACTGTATGGTAATTCACCGGAGCATTCATGACCATAAAAGAGAACTTCTCACAGAGACTCGCTGTGCCAATGACTCACAGCAGCCCAGCACCTCATTCCATAAATCAAAGCCCTCCTGCCAAAAGCACCAAGCCAAACCTCCTATTACGGTACAGGGCTTCAGGAAACATTCAACCTGAATGCCCAGGGACTGCGGACTTGAATCAGAGGCTCGAACCCAACCAGAAACCCGATTACAGCCAAGATCAGAGGCCTAAGCACACACCGAAAGATCACGGCACAGGGAGCCACGTTTCAGAAAAAGTCCTGTGTCAGACACGGAGAAGGGAAGAGAATGCTCGCTCTGCTCCCACCGTGGAAGGGTTGAAAGTGTGCCTTAGGCCCAGGCCAAAGTCAGGGCAATGCACCAGACACACTAGCACGATACGAAGTCCATCAAGAGAAAAAACGGGGATCTTAAAATAATGCATCTGTGTCGGCCACAGGCCGCATGTCCAGAAGCTTGGAAAAGGCCTAGGAAAAGAGAAAGTAAGGTTAACTCGAATCCCAGAAGGGACCGACCTGCAAGGCTGGCATGGGTCAGGCATGTGGCCCAGGGCACAGCACCCATCAAAGATCACAAGCGCGGTGCTTCCTGTCTGACTCCAGAGCCCTGCTGAGCAGTGGTCTCCTGAAAAGAGGCAGGACCAGGGGGCTAGGCCGGACACGGTGCTGCTTTACATGCAGCAAACTCAGCAGGACCCGCCCAGCAGGCAGTGGTGGGATGAAACTGACCACTGAGGGCAGCCTGGGGCTCTCCCTGGACATGGTGTCTTCTTATTTCTCTTTATTTACTCACAGAAGGAGAAGCAGATCAGAAAGTGGGGTGGTCGGGGAGCTGGCAGTGAGGCCTTAGTCTCCCGCAGGGTGAGCAGGCCTGGCCGTTCAGGGAACTGTGCGCCCACGAGTTTGCAGGGGCAGACGGGTCAGAGAAGCCCGTTCTTTGAGTTTGGCAAAGGGACCACCTGCCACCTGAACACAAAGCTGGCTGTGTGCACAAAGTCCACTTTGGCCAGCCGACAGGGAGGTCAGAAAGACCTGGTCTCCTGGGCCTGCGGAGAACTGCAGCTCCTCCCAACAGCGAGCACAGCAGGGCCCACGGGCAGGACGCGAGGTTGTGCTGTTGATTGATTAATCGTGGCGCACATCAAGGGACGGTGTGCGGTTTGGCAGTGGTGACTGTCATTTACCCCTGGGTGTTTCGACCATGGCAACGGCACGGGGCCTGGGTGGAGAGGCCCATTTGACGTCTGTGGAACCGGCAACCGGCAGCTGCCAGAGGACCCCAGGTACCTGTGGGCTAGCGGTAACTGCCACGGTGCAAAATCTGCAGGTTTAAACCCAGAAGTACTGGGCACACCACCTTGACCTGGCTCTCCTCTCTCTGCTGTGACTTAGGTAACAGATGTGTGATAAGCAACGAAATCACTTGGGATGTGAACCTCCCGCCTCTGTGTCCTGAGCACCCCACCCCCAGGGGAGCCTGAGTCAATGTGCAGAACAGACCAGAACCTGCTGCAGAACCACACAGGAGTAGACGGCTTTGTCACCCAGAGAGCGGTTCTCCGTGGGGAAGGCACCGTCCCCTGGGGAGAGCGGTGGAATCTCTGGGGGCACTTATGGCCACTGGTGGGCCAGCACCAGGTGCACTGGCTATCCTAGAAGCCCTTGTCCCCTCCCACTCCACGTTCTGAGCCCCTCTGGGTATGCCCTGGATGGGAACTCACCTGAGCCCAGGATGTGTCTCCCATCACATAACACTGAATATTTTCTATGTGGGTTTAACAGAAATTGGATATTAATTGCTGTGTAAATAAGGTGACAGGTGATACTTTTTTTCTTTGAACTTTACCAGGATTCTTCACCATTTAAGAAACAATGTCAGCAACCCAAGTCGTGCTGTGAGTCTGAGTCCTACTCAGTCCTCCCTGGTCAGTCTATATTGGAAGCAGAACAGCCACAGTGAGACGCACACAACCTCCAGCCCCCCGCCAGGGCCTCCTAGTGTGGTGGAGCAGAGGTCACACCAAGGTATGATTACCTTACTACACATCCCTTTCCTTTCCTTCCACCCGTACGGGCTAAGTATCCTTTATTTGAAAAGAGTTTCAGATTTGGGTTTTTCTGATTTTGGAATATTCACATATTCACAATGCAACACTCTCAGGAACGGAGCTCAAGATGAAAGCAAAGCTCATTTGTTTCCTCCGCACCTTGTGCACGCAGCCTGAGTGTCACTTTGCAGTATTTCTGGTGCCCCTGACTTGACCACCACCTGTCGCCTGAGGCCAGGAGTGGCGTGTCCACCACTTGCACGGAGTCAGTGCTCAGGAAGTTGTGGATTTCGGAGCAGTCCAGATTTCTGGACCAGGGGCGCTCCACCGGTGGTGCCCACGGGCCATCAGAATCACCCGTGGGTCAGCCTGCAGCTCGCGGTTGCTTCATTCTGGGAGGGCACTGTCAGGAGGAGGCCGTGGGGCTGAAGGCCGGTCCAGAAGCCGGCAGGTGGGCAGGCTCCTGCCTCCTTGACCTCCCGGGCCATGTGGATAAACGGGAGGTTTGGACCAAGCTGCTGTCCTGTCCCACCACCAGGCCACCCAGAGTGAGCTCTTTGGGGGCAGAGGACATGGATGAACCTGCAGCCTGAATGGGAAAGGGCGGTGTGACCCCTCCTGCACCCTGGGCAACCCACCCACTTCTGCACCGTTTGCGGGGGCAGCAGCAGCTTCTGGCACATACTGATCTTGGTCTTGAAGCCGTCCCGGGCCAGCGCTACCCTGGAATGCCAACGATGGCATCGTACAACACAGGGTGTCACATACTACACTCTCAGGTCCTTGTGGGAGGGGCCACTGCCTGGTTCTGTGGCTCTGTGAGGCTCCACGTGCCCTGGCCACTGCTCCCCTGTCCAGCAAGCAGCTGCAGCTGGACAGAAGGACGCCACGTCATTCCTGCACCAAGTGGAGTCGCAGGGCAGCCCACGCAGCACCGTCCTGGGTGCACGTCCTCTGCCACTTCTTCCTACACCCAAGTCTTGCTTTATTCAACTGCTGAGTCTCCAGAAGCCCTGCACCCAGCCAGAGCTCTGCTGGGGAGTCCTGGGCCCTGCACTGGGCACAGCTTGCTCTTCTAGAGACCTCCACTCTTCTCTCCAGCTCTTCTCACCCATAGCTGCTTGTGTGGAGCCCCTTAGTGCTTAGTGCTTAGTGCTTAGGCCATGTGCTTTGTGCTCAGTACCCTGGCTCTTTACCAAATGAGCCACTGACTTCTTTCCCCACACGCCTCTGGCACAGCGATAGTCCTGTGAACCTGTGAGCCGTACCCTAACCCTCCTGAACAAGGGGGCAACATGGAGGTGGCTCTGGTGTACCTCTGCCCTGCCAGGAATGCCACCTCTCACACGGCGCTCCCGGCCCTCGCCTCCCCGACACACACGGAGGCCCCACAGCTCCTGCAACTCCTGTGTGACTGTGAAGCCTTTTCACGAGAACATGTATAAGGTGACTCTCCTGTGACTGCAAGGAGGCCGTTTAAGGGGAGCTCTGCAAAATACCCACATGTACATGTATCTACATGTGTACATGCACACATATGCTCAGGCACAGAAACAGACATGAGCACAAAGACACATATGTGTGTGTGCACATACATATATACATACACACATACCCCTCTGAAGGTGACTCAGCCCTCTGGCTGGTTTGTTCCAGTATATTCTAAATGCCAATTCATGTGCCCCACCCAGCCCGCCCCGCTCTGGACCCATCGCTTACCTTTCCGCGTCAAAGTAGGAGTCTATGTAGGAATGTGGGGCACCTGCCACGGCGAAGTTACTGCTTCCAGTGTCGACGAGGATCTGTAGCTTTTATTTTTTTAAGGAGACAAAATGGAAAGTATCATAAGGCAAAAAGCTTGTGCTGATCGGGGGAAGCTGCGGTAAAACTGAAATCGGAACCGTCCTGGAGAAGCTGCGGCAGAGCGGGCGCGGTGGCCCTGCCTGGGGCACACAGCCTTAGCAACAGCGCGCTCAACAGCTGGCTCCCCTCCTCAGCCGCCGGCACTTGCTAACAAGGCGAGCCCCCAGCAGCCCCCAGCAGCCCCCTGCCCCAGCTCTGCCCTGGTTCCCTTCCCAAATCTCTCTGGGAAAGCCAGAGCTGACGTGGCCTTGCCTCCTCAGGAGCCTCTTGCTGGCAGCTGGGGCCCCTCACCCCCTGCAGAGTACCTGGGGACACCTGCCACAGTCCTTCTGTAGCTTGACTACGGAAAAAATTTTGTACAATAAAAACTCAAGATCTGAAATGCTTGGTGAGGGCTGGCGTGGTACGACCCAAACCAAGATGCAGCAACTTCCGTTATCCCCGAAAGGTCCCTGGGCACCCCTTCCCCAGAAGCCACCAGGCTCTGACTTCTATTACCATAGAATGGCTTCGGGGCTCTTGAACATGCTGTGAGGCCACGCTCTGGTGCCAGGTCTGCCCCCAAGCCCAGCTCTTCTCTCCCGGAGTCTCACAGGGGATATGAATCCACCATCCTCTTCCCTTTTAGGGCTGAGGGACATCCCTCCACACGCACGGCAGCGTCTGCTTCTCTAGATGGAGGTCTGGCTCTTTCCCGTTTGGGGTTGTTATAAATGAGGCGGCCGTGGACGTCCCTGTCTTTTATGGACGGAGGCTTCCATTTCTCTTGGGTAAATGCCCAGGACTGAAACCTACTGGGTCACAGGGTCAAGATACCTTTCTAGTGTTTTCTAAATAACTGCGGAGCAGCCCTCCAGCACAGAGGTACCGAGACACACTCCCGTGGCGCCGTGCCAGGCTCCACTTGGCTCATTCGCTTGTATCTTCCCCCAAACGTGTTGTTGTTGGCCTTTCATTTTTACCACACCAGGGAGAAGGTGGCATCTCGCTGAGGCGCCCTGCACCTCCCCAGGGACCAATGCCACCGAGCTACTGCCTGTCCACAGTTTGACCCGTGCTCCCGAGTCAACCATGGCATGGAGGGGAGGAGGTGTGTGCTGCCCGTCTTTGTGTGCCCAGCACCATGCCAAGTCCAGGCACATGGCGGGCTGTTCAGAGAACGAGCACCGTCTCTGGAAATACAGAATAGGTAGAGAGACCCCCGAAGGCTGAACATCAAGTGTAAAAGCTAGAGATGAGGAAATGAGAACAGGCAAACTTTGATCTAGCATCATCTCATTGACAGGCTGCTGCCTTGGCCCATGCCCTCAGTTTTGCCAAGTCCAGCACTTTCTATCCCCCTCTTACTCCACCTAGAAGCAGAATTTGGCTCAGTTTCAACCCCTTCTCCTGGAAATCCTCCTTCCCTTAGGACTCTGGAACACCAACCTTCCGAATATTCCTCCTGCTTCTCTGGCTCCCCACTGGCCCTGCTGCCCAGGGTTCAGCACAGCGTGGCTTCTGCCCTCTAGACTCACGCCCTCATGTCTGCCAATGCCTTCCCTCGCCTGTGACCCCCAAGCTCACGTCCACTCCATTCCTGACCCCTGGACTCCAGGTTCCACCTGCCCAACAACTGCATAGGTATTTCACAGCCTTCTGGTGTTGAAACCCTAACCTCACACTGTGAGTGGATGCTGTCGGGAAACAGTTAAGATGACATCCGTAGGGTGGCCCACACAGTGTGACTGCAGGGAGGAGAAAGCCCAGGGAAGACAGAAACAAGCAGGAGATGCCCGTGACCACCGAGGCAGGGGTCAGAGCTGCAGAGCCCAGAGCACAAGGTCCCACAGCCACCACCAGTTGAGGAGGCAGGGCAGGCTTCAGAGGGAAGGAGGTCCACAGGAGCACCAGAGAGCTGCATTCACGGATGTCCCTTGGTGTCTGGGGGATTGCTTCCAGGACCCCTGCAGGTACCAAACTCCAAGGAAGCTCAGGTCCTATATACTATGTGACAGAGTATCTGCATATAACCCACAAATCCTCCCATTCTAAATGCAGAATAAATGACTTATTAGACTACTTATAATACCAACATGATGTGAATGTCATGCAAAGAGTCGTTAAACTGTACTGTTTAGGGAACAATGACAAAAACATGTACAGAGGGCTGGGAATGTAGCACAGTTGACAGAGTGCCTGCCTCACATGCACAAGGCCCCAGGTTCAATCCCCAGCACAAAAAAAAAAAAAAAAAAAGTGCACAGATTTGGTACAATTTTGTAATCATTTCCATCCATGGTGGTTTGAATCCTTGGATGCAGAGCCTAGAGATGCAAAGGGCTGAACTGAACTTGGAGTCTACTGGAGAGGAACTGGGGAATGCTGAGAAATTATCGTATATATTAAATCATTAATAACAGGTTAAAACAAGAGGGTAAGCTGGGCCTCATGGCGCATGCCTATGATCCCAATGGCCTAGGTGGCTGAGGCAGGAGGATCACAAGTTCAAGGCCAGACTTAGCAACTTAACAAGGCCCTAGGCAACTTAGTAAGACCCTGTCTCAAAATAAAAAATGAAAAGGGTCAGGGATGTGGCTCGGTGGTTTAAACACCCTGGCTTCCATCCCCAGCACCAGACAAGGATAAAACAAGAACGCGTGAAGGAGACCCACCTGCGCACCAGTCTCACTGAACCAATCCCTCCTATGGGGCCAGCTGCCCTTTTCTTCCTGCTCCTAGACACTATATCGTCCAAGGCTCACCTCCAGGCACACCAGACGCGCTGTGCAGTTGTTGGTTAATCCCTTCGTCTTCTAAGAGATGGTCTGACCCATGTCCATGCAACCACACACATTTTTCTTAACCCTATCATTTCCTGTGTTTCATTTCTGTTTTAATGTTTCTTACTTTATGTTTTTAAATCTTTACTTTGGAATTCCCTGGTTTTTAAGGATTCTTGTAGTTTGCAAGCTTTATATCCATTTTAACTTGTGTTGGTTGTCTTACACCTTTACCGGCCGCCTCTAACCTCTTCTCTGAATTTCACGACTTAGAATGTATCTGTGGGCTCCCCACTCTGAAATCTGACAAAATGTGCACCCTTCTCAAGCTTGGTGATGGTGTGGGGGGGTATCATAAGACAGGGAGGGACGGAGAAGTGGGGATTACGCGTTGCTTTGAATTCTGTGTAGGTCTCTTCATAATTTCACATCGTGCATTGGAGCATCCTGCTCTTACCTATCTGCCTGTGTTTTCACCCCTCGCCGGTCCGTCTGTCTGTGTCGTCTTCCTTGGCTGTCCTGGATCACTGTGGGTCTCTGCCCAGGAGCCTTTCCAGGGCTTACGCTGCTTTTGCACACTCAAGGTCTGCTTGTGATAACCAGCCTTCCCCCCAGCTGCTCAGGGGTCACCTGCTGTCGCAGGCCCATGCTGGCTCCCCCAGGTCCCTAGAGGGAGCTTCTGCTGGGTATCCCAAGTCCCCTGTCAAGATGGCCATCTCCAGTCCCTTCCTGTTCTGGATGCTGCACCAGGGTTTGCCTGGGCTCTACGAGCCCGAGTCGGGTGTTCCCCTTAACACTTTATTTATAAGTCTCTCAACATCAAGTGCTTGTGGGAAATCCGAGGCCTGCCCTATTCCTCCTCATTACGAGTGGCTTTCTTTTTCTCCCTGGATGCCTGGAGATTTTTCCTTGGCTTCTAAGTTGCAGTTTTGTGCATCGTCTTCATGCTGGTTGGCTGGTTCAACTTTCCTGGGCAGCGGGACCAACTTCCGCACTGCTTTTCTGGGGCTGCAAATCACCCTGGCCTGGGTGTCACAAGACAATACGTGCTTAAGCTCTCAAGGTTCTGGAGGTGAGACGTCAGCAGGGCAGAGAGCCCCAGAAAGACTCTACGGCAGCGTCCTTCCTGCCTCTTCCAGCTTCCAGCAGAGACCAGCAGGCCTCGGTTTCCCGCTCACTCTGTGCTGACAGGTGCCGTGACCTGACGTGAGCACCTGTCAGCTGGCCACACTGCCATCTTCCAGGGGTGCCTGTCTCTGAGCCTCCTCACTGCCTGCAGAGCTGGCTTCCACAACACCTTTGTAGCCAGCTTCGGGGTGACTCGGGAGCTGAGGCCACGTGTGGGGTCTGGGTGGAAGTGTGAGGCCTGGGGTCTTAGCCATTAGAATGGGTTCCAAAGCACACCCTGTCCAGGGCCAAGGCTGCAGCTGCCCAGCGGGCACCAGCTGGAGCTGCCGTGGACTGACACACACACGTCACATGGCCTGTCTCCTCACTCTCTCCACGTCAAGTGGAGGCAAGATGAGCTCTGAAGGTGCTCAGGAGAAGGGGTAAGGGAGGGAAAAGGCTGAGAGAGGAAAGCAGAGCCCGAGCCGCTCAGGATTTCTTCCTGGGGCAAATCAGGGAGTTCTGGCTTTCAAGATGCCGCGTGCAGCTTCGCCTCCCACAACACTAACTCCTGCACAACAGCCGGAAATGTTTTTCTTGGTCACTAAAAGTCACGGGTAAGAAAAGCTGTGGAGTCCTGACGGGAGCCGCGGTGCCCCAGGCCCACTGTCGGTCTCAGAATCACACCATGTCACCAGCGTTTCCCGGGTCGCTCTGGCAACCTTGCACCCAACAGCTGTAAGAGGCATGTGAGATGGCAGCACGGCCCGGCCGCCCAGCTCCGGGGGCTCGGAGGCAGGCTGCCATTCCACATCCAGGCCTGGCGAAGGCGGCTGCAAGACTATTGTCCTCCACACAATAGCCCCAGTGCCCGGGAGCTTTCAGGACAGACGTTCCGCCCTGCTCTCCCGGGTCTGGAATTCTACCCCCGCCTCCCACCCTCACGAACAGGGCTTGTTGACACCCGTCCTGGGCTTTGTCGCTCCTTTGCAGAGGCAGGAACAGAAGCACCGAGACAGTCAGACCCAAGCGTGGGCTGCGTTATTTACACCGACGGGCTCTATTGCCCAGGAGTTCAGGACAGTCACACCTTCCCGAGATTTCAGTAGAAGTCAGCTTTCAAGAAAATTCAGTTCAGTCAGTGAAGGTCATTCCCAGTTCTCAGAGGACAGAAATGGCCCTGAATAAACAAAGCAGGCTGGAATCAGGAAATCCAGGGGCAGGAACCCCCAGGCTGAGCTTCAGGGTCAGAGGCATTCATGTCAACGCCATTTTCTGCCCACTTCCCACACTGGGTGCTCCAAGACTGCAGCCCCACCTGTGCAAGGAGTCTCAGCTACCAAGGAAAAAAGACCGTCAACAGCCTACACGTTTCCCAGGATGCACCGAGACACCTGGGACTCCAGCACTCAGCGTGTGAACTTGCTCCAGACACCTCACCCCGTGCAGCCCAGCAAGGCGATCTGCTGCTGTCTTCACCCAGAGATTTCCAAAATCGCGACCTGAATCTTTGGGTTCACTTCACACGCACGCATTCCTGCATACACACGCACACTCGAGTGCATACCAGCCTAGCCCCAGGCCACGTCGCACAGACTCCTAAAGGGACCCCGAAGTTGCATGTGGTCTCAAACTCAGGGAATGCTTTCACACATTCAAAACATGACCTGACATGACTCAGAAGCACACAGGACATCACAGAGTAGGTACTTTCTAAGCAAGAAAAGCAGCAAGGCCTGGAGAGGTGGGAAGGTCCAACAAGGCCCGAGGTCCCACCTCCTGCCCCCAGCCTCCCACACTGCAGAGCCTCCTGCAGAACCCCCACTCCGCCTCCTCTGGCACAGAGCCTGTAGGAAGCCCAACCCCACCGGATGGGTCTACTGTGCCCACCTTCATCCACTTTTAACTCTCCAATCCCAGCGCTCCGAGGGCCCTCCAGGCAGGCGTGGATCCTCCCTGTGCAGGGCCTGGACAGGAGCTGGAGTAGTAATGGTGTGTGTGTGTGTGGCGGGGATCCTGGCCCCTGCAGAGTCCAGGATCCAGAGGAAGGCAACACACCCCCAGCACCTGCCCTCTGAAGCTGGGATCCAAATAGAGTAGCAAGGTAGAGCCGCAGGAAGTGAGCAAACGGATTGTTGGTCAACTTCTTAGAAGCAGCAAAATCCAAAGCCTGCTCCCTCCAGTCACTGCCCTCTTCCCCGCCACAGCCAGGCACCCACTGCAGGCCACCACGTCTCAATTTCTCCCTTCCTTTTTGGTGAGCACCCTGCCAAGATGGAACTTTCGCTGTACCCACCATGGCCGGCCAAGCTCACCAGCAACCTCGGTGCTTGGAACTCCTGAGTGCCTCCCAGCCCATGCTTATCTGGACTGATGGCAGCCGGTTCCTGAGACGCTTCAGAAGTACTGCCATCCTGGTTTTCCCACCTTCTCTGACACAGGTACCTCTTCCTCTGCCTTAAGTAGAGAGGGTTCCAGAGGATTCCACACCCAGGGCCCGGCACACCATTACCACACTGGAGCCCAACCTCTCCCACGACAGCCCCTGCAGGGGGTGCCCACTGCGACAGCAGGACACACACATGGTTCATCTCTCCATCCCAGCGTCCCAGACAGAGCCAGGGCCTAGTGAGCACCCACGGAAGAGTTGTTGAGTAACTCAACGAAAGCCAGGGTAAGCGCCTTCCGTGGAGGGGAGACGAGCAGGAGCCCAGGAAGGCTGCCGGCTCCCTTGCCAGCAAGTTCGAACAGAGCACCTTCCAGTTACGAGCAAGGCTGAGAAGGCAGAAGACCGTAGGAGGCAGTGTTTGGAAGACAGGAAGGAAGACGTGAAGATCCTGCTGCCCCACAATGACAACCTTTCACGGTGGCACGGAGTTCTCTAATAAGCTCCCCACGAAGGAGATGCAGGTAATCAGAAGCAGGAGGAGGCAGAGACGACCATCATGCCCGTGAGATGAAGGTGGGCCCTGGACGAGTGGCGAGCGTGCGCGGCAGTCCTCCTCCGTCAGGAGCCCTCAGAACACGAGGCAAAACCAGACCTGGCTGTGACAGGCAATTACAGGCCGTCGTGGTGAGAGACCAGCCTGGGGAAGGGGTCGCTCGCTCACCTCTGCCTCTCCAGGAAGCTAGCTCCCCTCCCCATGGGCCCTACCTTTCGGGTGGTAAGGAGCTGCCCTAGGAGTCTGACGCTCCCTCTCGAATGTCACCCGTGCCTGTGGAGAGAGCCTCTCTTCCTCTCTGTCTCTGGAGCTTGCTTCATGTTAGAGACCCTGCACGAGGCCTTCTGCTGAGTAGAGGAGGGAACTTATTTTTTTAAGAGAGGAAAAAGCCCCAGCGATAGGAAGGGTCTAAGATGACACCAAATAACCTGTGAATGTTGAGAGCACCTGTGGAGCAGGTTCCGGATTTGGAATGCTGTTTTCCTCTGGGCCTGCAGCGTGAAGTCTGGAGTTCTCCCCTACGAGGGCTGCCTGCTGCTTCTTGACAGTCTGTTTCCCACAACAAGAAGACAGTCCGGGCCACCTTTGTGCCTCATGAATCCCACCTGCTTCTTGAGCAAGATGACTGGCTGCAGGCATGGCTTGGGGCAAACCGTGACCGCAGACCTTTCCAAGGCAGGGTCCCCCCACCTGGGAAGAGGGTGATGACCACAAGTGCAGCTTGGACCCAGGTAGAAAAACAGTCAGCAAAGTTCAGCTGTGGTACCCACTGGCACAACTCACGACATCCCAAGGGACGTCCATCTCCAGCCCAGGAAACTGGCTTATCCCAGAGCAACTGGAATCTGAGAGATTCTTCAGGAAGGTTCCTTTAGGAATGTGCTTGGGCACAGCCAGGATTCTCCCCCCACGCCTGGCCTGCTGGACAGAGCTTACTCAATTTTATAAAGGCATGTCCTAGGGGCCTTTTGTCCTCTTTTTTTAAACTTTGGATATAATTAAGAACACCTTGTCCAAGTCTGTGTTTCACTGCTGCTACAGACTGGGAAAATCACAGGCAATGGGGTTATTTGGTGCACGTGGCTCTGGAGACTGAAGTCCAGATGGAACGGCTGCATCTGGTGAGGGCCATCCTGCCAGGTCGCAGCACAGGGGGCTGCACAGGAGAACCCACCCCAACCAGCGGCCTAAGTCCATCCTGAGCAGAGCCCCAGCCGCCTCGCACCTCTGGAAGACCCGCCTCTCGACACCATTGTGAGGGCCAGAAGGTGCCAACAGGAGCTCGAGAGGGACCGCACACCTCCCATCCTTCCAACTGGATGAGGGCTCCTGACAAGGTGCACACAGTGCCTGTCTCTGTGGTCAGGCAGGGTCCTGGTCCTGCAGACAGCCTCCAGCAGGAAAGAGGAGCCACACCTTCCCCCACAGCGCATGCCCTGATGCTTAACACCCACGACTTCTTCTATTGTCCTTTAACTTCTCCAAGTGGCCATCTCTTCCTTCAGTGAGCTTTGAGGGCAAAGCCATTTTCTTAGTCCATCTTGGATGGTCCCCAAGTGCCGTCAATGAATTGGAATGCATTAATCCCTTGTTCCTTTGGAGGCAGAGTGTGGTGGTTGGATGTGAGGTGTCCCCAGAAGTTCCTCTGTCAAGCAGGAAAGTTCAGAGGCGAACTGACTGCATTGTGAGAACTGTGACCTCGTTTGAATGGGTCGACCCTGTGGTGACGGGAGCAGATGGCCATGGCTGGAGGAGGTGGTCACTGGAGGCTGCCCTGGAAGGGGGCGTCTTCCTATGGTGCCCCCCTCCCTCCTTCTCTGCTTCCTGACCCCGCGAGGGGAGCAGCTTCGCTCCTCTGGCCCTGGCCCCACGATGCGCTGCCTCATACTGGGCCAGAGCAGTGGAGCTCCGTGGACTGTTGCCTCTGCAATCGTGACCCCCCAAACAAACTTTTTCTCTTCTCAGTTGTGCTTGCCAGGTATTTTGGTCACGGCAATGAAAGATGGCAAAAACAGGGGGATCTACACGGCGTTGGGAGCAGAGGGGACACAGATAAAGAAAGCCAGCTCGCCACCTCCTGATACGTGTGCAAAGAGGTGTTTAGATTCTTGACAGTTGGCTAACCTTGGTCAGCCTCCCAGTTGCTACATAAATAACCGCAGATGTACTTCCTAAACGTCCGAGCATGACCCAAGTCAGAAGCAAGAAGATGGCAGGGTGGCTGGGGCCCGCAGCTTCCCTGGTCTTCTCCTACTTCAGGAGCGAGCCTGTCTGGCATCGGGGGCAGGCCAGGAGTGGCAGGGAGCGAACACTCCCGGGAGCAGCCTGTAGCCCAAGCAAACCTCTGTATAGGAGGGCCTTCCTCAGTCAGGGGCAGCCCCCAGGGTACCCTGGGTCTCCCTGAAGTCCCCAGTGGGACGGGGTTCCAGCGGCCCACTGCGCAACTCACTCCTCCCTGCCTCACTCCCCAGCCCTGGGCTGGAGAGAAAGGACAGCCTTCTGTTCAGCCACAGTCTGAAGCTGTGTGCCCACCTCGCCCCAGCTGGCTGCTGTTAGTGGTGGGGCCTCTGGGGGGTGATTAGGTCACCAGGGCCACAGCCGACCAAGTTGCCCAGAGAACTTTCTCATTCCGGCCACCTGAGGGCACAGCAAGAAGACAGGGCACCGTTCTGTGAAGCAGGAAGCGGCCCTCACCAGAAGGCTGGCTGTAGCCCTCTGGGTAATCCGTGCAGCATCTCCCAGTGAGCTAAGATCCCTCCTGAAGACCACGGGTCACCTGACTCGGAGACCATGATGGAAACAGGCAGAGAGCGGTCTGGAGAGCCAGGGGCCTCCCAGGCCCAGAACTTGGCTGAGCTGCGGAAACCTGTGGAGGGACTGCACCTTCGTCCCATGTCCCTCATAATCGTCAGCTGACGCATTGGGCAATAACCAACCCTAAAAGCCATTTGTTCCTCAGCACAATAAGGTGAGTGTGGCATCAGGGAAACCTGGGTGGCCCGCCCAGTTGGTGACCCACCTGGGGGTCCTCAGACACCACTCTCTTTCTCAGCAGGTTCATGGACAGGAGAAGTGGCAGATAATCTGAATAATGGCTCCCTTAATGCGACAGTTCCCGACTGCATTAGTGGCCCACGTGCCGGAGGCAGCCCGCAGGCCCAGCTGCAGCCTGCGCCTTCCGCCCCACGCAGGCTGTTTGCCCTCGGTCCTTCCCGGGACTGTCGGCGCCGACTCCCTTCATCGCGGTCTTTCAACCTCCACTCGATGAAGTGAGTCTCATCGACTGAAGCACATCTTGTTGAAGAAAGCAAAAGCTAATTGCCACGCGCCATTTCTCCCCGATCTAAAATTAAGGTTGTTTTTTATCAAGGAGGGAAAAGATCATTTTCAAGAGCCCCACTTAACATGAACAGCTGTCACAGAACTTGGCTGCGAGGAGGCCGATGACACACTTGAATCCGGCCGTGCGTGCACGTGCGGGCGTGTGTGGCCTCACTCTGCGGCAGGGCTCCCACCAGAAAAACACATGCCGGGAGACGTGGGGTCCCAGCCGCTCCGGGGAAAACCAGGCCCCAGGGGACACAGATAGGGACACGGGCTCAGCTGCGGGCTCTGGAACGGGTTGCAGCCTGCCACCAGTGCCTGGCACGGGCAGGTGAAGACTGGCTGCAGAGGCCGAAGTTGGGAGCAGTGGCATTCCGGGTGTGGGAGGTGCCTCCTCCAAGAACCTCCACCGTCACTCAGAACCAAACCCCAGGTCAGGATCCTCTGGGAGCTCCACTGTGCCTGCAGTTGCAGCCCTCCCTCCTCAGGTGAGGGGGCGCTCCGGAGCAGGGGAAGAAGACCCTCCGCGTTTGCAGACCTTTCAAACAATTCATCCTGGTCAATGAGGGTGTAAAGGACAAATCCCTGTAAAGTGTGGGGTAGATTTTCCCAAACCTGAAGCCAATGCCCTTGAATACATGGGTGACATGTCCGTCATGGGATTCACAGGATGACAGATTCAAGTTCGTTTTCTAGCCCTGGTCCTGGGATACAGCTTGCTAATACTCTCTAAAAGAAAGCAGAGTTGTATGCAAAAACACTGGCTCTAGGGCTGTGAGACCTGGATTCAAACCTGGGCTCAACCTGCAGCCGGCTGTGCAGTCTCTGAGGTCTACACGCCTTCTCTGAATCTCAGTGCTCTCCTGTCAGCTGGGGTAATGACTGTTGCTCTGAGCAATACCTGAGGCCACATATGTCATGCCCCTGGAAAGGACCTGGCACCTAAGGGTTCCAATCACTCAAAGAAGGGCAGGGAGAGGCTCTCTTCCAAGGCCAGTCTCCCGAATGCCTCATAGCTGAACCTGACCTGGAGCAGAGTATCATCAGCCCTCTGTTCTTCCTCTACCTGCCACTAATCTGGACTCAGTGGGAAGGGGTGTGCCCCACATTGCTGACTGGACACAGGACAGTCAGAGGTCCTTCTACCATGCACATGGGCTGGTCCCCATGCAGGTGATGCTGGGATGGACTCATGACTTGGAGGAACAGCTAGGGGTGACCACAGCAGAGGTCCATCCAGGAAGGTCCAAGCCATAGGCCCCACAGACTGTCATCTTGATGTCTGTGTTTTCAGCCATCTTAGCCGTCTTAGCCTGCTGCCCAGGCTCCTCTGATCCCTTTTCCTTTCCCTCGGCCCTATTTCTGAGAGCCTGTGTGTCCTGACTACCCTGCTTACAGTGTCTGTGGAAGCCAGATCTCCCCACCACTTCCTGGGTGACCCTGGCAGCTTCCTACTGTAAACCACCCCCACCCTAGCACAGTGCCTGACACAGAGAGGGCTCCACAGAGTCTTGGGAGATGAATGCATGGATTGGTGGGTGGATGGGTGGATGAGTGAGTGGATTGATGGGTGGATGGGTGGATGGATGGGTGGATGAATGGGTGGATGAGTGGGTGGATGGATGGGTGGATGGGTGGATGGGTGACGATGGGTGGATGGGTGGATGGATGGGTGGATGGGTGGATGGGTAGATGGGTGCATGGATGGATGGATGGGTGGATGAATGGGTGGATGGGTGGATGGGTGAGGATGGGTGGATGGGTGGATGGATGGGTGGATGGGTAGATGGGTGCATGGATGGATGGATGGGTGGGTGGATGGGTGGTGGATGGATGGGTGGATGGGTGGATGGGTGGATGGGTGAGGATGGGTGGATGGGTGGATGGATGGGTGGATGGGTGGATGGATGGGTGGATGGGTAGATGGGTGCATGGATGGATGGATGGGTGGGTGGATGGGTGGGTGGATGGATGGATGATTAGGAGGATATCAATGTCACTGAACCTATTTTGCCCAAGACCCTCAAGTCCAGTTAGTGTGAACTCTGGCCTGGGTTTTCTGAGGGCAGGGTGCCCTCCCTGGGTTTTGGTGAGTTCTGGGGTCTCACAACAACAGGTTCTTCTGATTGGGATACTTGCCCCACCTTGCCTTGTATGGGCACCTGTGGCAGCTCTTTCTTCCCTCTGGGTGCCACCTTAGTGTGTGACCCCCACTGTGGCCTTGCCACCGCCCACCGGGCCGCCCCTTCTGCACTCTGGCCACAGGGGTGCCCAGCCCCACAGCTCCTCTGGGAGTGGGGAGTGATTCCCAATGCTTGTGGAGTCTCTTCTCTGGGCGATGAAGACACCCAACGCAGACTGGTGACAGCCACACAACTGTTCGTCCACACTGAAAGCCACCAGGCTGTGCTCTGCAGTGGGCGAATTCCATGTGATATGTGATTTTTATCTCAAGCTTTAAAAATAAATTTCAAAAACAAAAATTAGGGCTGGGATCATAGCTCAGTGGTGGAGCGCTTGCCTAGCATGTGTGAGGCAGTGGGTTTGATTCTTAGTACCGCATAAAAATAAACAAATAAATAAGTAAAGGTATTGTGTCCGTCTACAACCTAAAATATTTAAAACAAAAAAATTAAATCACACATAAAACGAAAGCCTCCTTGTTGCCTCTGCTGAACCAAAGGGGCACCAGGCAGCCTGTGACACCCTTCCTCCCGGGAGGGACATTCATCTCCTACCCACCCCAGAAGGCGGGAGCCTCAGAGTCACCCGGGCTTTAAATACCTCTCCACCCTCGAGGAACCGGCGAGAGATGGACCCGTGAGTGCCACCACTTCCCCAAGGGTGGGCAGGCACACTGAGGGGCAGGGGAAAGAGAAGGCAAGCCCCAAGCCACACCCCTGAAGAGCTGTGGCTTCTGTGGCACACACCTATCATCCCAGCAGCTAGGGAGGCTGAGATAGAGGATCGCAAGTTCAAAGCCAGCCTCAGCAACTTAGAGAGGCCCTAAGCAACTTTGCAAGACTCTGTCACTAAATAAAATATAAAAAAGGGCTACGGAGTGGCTAAGTGGTTAAGTCCCTCTGGGTTCAATCCCCCACCGAAAAAAAAAAAAACAAAACCTGTGGCTTCCCAGGTCTGTGTGCTGCTTCTGTGTGCTGCGCCTCGGTTAGCGCCACTGATACCCCAGGCCCTCCATCCACACCGGCCGCAGAGAACGAGGATGCCAGTCACACACAAGTCCTCCTCAGCTCCAGACAAGCCCCCAGTGCCCTAGAGCCAAGACTGGTACCAGGCTGCCAGGCCAGTCACCAGCAAGCCAGGGGCTGAACCAGACACAGGGGCCCTCTGACCACTGGACCCAGAGCCCACAGAGCCAGTTACACAACTGAGGAGCTGACCCACCTGGGGAGCTGTCCCACCTGGGGAGCTGTCCCAACTGGGGAGCTGTCCTACCTGGGGAGCTGACCCACCTGGGGAGCTGTCCCACCTGGGGAGCTGTCCCACCTGGGGAGCTGTCCTACCTGGGGAGGTGTCCCACCTGGGGAGGTATCCCAACTCAGGAGCTGTCCCACCTGAGGAGCTATCCCACCTGGGGAGCTGTCCCACCTGGGGAGCTGTCCCACCTGGGGATGCTGCCTACATGTGCTGCATCATCCTCCATGAGCCTCCAGGACCTGGTTCCCTCTGCCTCTTGGACATAGGAAAGACTGAAAGTGGGAAGGAGTCTGAAAGCAGTGTCCTGTTGACCGAGATCCCACAGGTGAGAGCCACAGGACAGGAGGAGCATGATCTTTTGCAACAGATCCACTCCATGACATGGGCTGGAGACGTCCCCTGCTTGGACAGCATTCTCAGGGGAGAGACCAGGGTAGCAGAGGTGGACAGGAAGAGAACAAGTTGCATTCTGTCCATGCAGGACGCCAGGCTCCTGCAGACCCGCAGGGGCTGTGGCCTTTCCGGAAGCCTCTGAGCTTCCACAGTCTGCCTCGTGGCAGGAAGTGAGCCCTCTGATTAAACAGTCATGTGCAAGTGTCACGGGCTGGACTTCATTCATTAATGTCAAAAAAAAAAAAAAAAAAAAGGCCCCTTTTCCCAAGGAAAGGAAAGACCCCGCTAGACCACGTCAAAGAAAGTGAGCCATTAAGAAGCTCACTGGTCCCTTGGTCCGACAGTGACAGCAGGGACAAGAGGAAGCCTTTCTCCCAGAAGGTTAGTCAGCCTTTTCCTGTGCAGAAGCTGAAGCCCCCAGTGTCCCAAGAGCCTGTCCCGTTTCCAGGGATTCAGGAGACCCAGCGTGCACCTCCAACACTGCTCCGCCCACACGCCTTCCCAAGGCTCCAGGGAGTCTCCTCCGGGGGAAGTCTTCACGCCCCAAAGGCCTCTTCTGCTCGAGTGGTTGAGAAGCCACTTCAGACCTGAACTTTCCGTAACAGGACATGGTTACCTTCACTCTGTTCCCAACATTTTTAGTGGATGGGGGGAACATTGTCTGCTGCAATGACAGGAGAGACTTCAAGTCCCTGCTGTATACTGGTCAGCCCCTCACCCCTATTCTAAGTATTAGGTGTCCTTTATTTTTTTCTTAATTACCATAAAATACACACAACAAAACTTACCATCTTAACCACTTAAATGTACTTCAGGGTCATTCGGTCATTCACTCTGCAGCCGCCACCTCCATCTGCAGAGCTCTCCTGACCTGGTGGAACTGAAGACCCACCCAACCGCCCCACCCTCACCAGCCACTGTCCCTCAGCTTGACCCCTCCAGGGACCTGGTGTAAGCGGCACTGTACAGGAGCTGCTCTGTGGCTGGTTCCTGTCACTGGCCTGTGTGCTCAGGGCTCATCCACGTTGTAGACCGTGTTGGTCTTTCCCTCCTTAAGGTTCAATTCCATTCCACAGTGTGTCACTCTGGCCTGGGTGTCTGTCCCCACAGAGGTTGAAATCCTCGCCCCCAAAGTGATGGTATGAACAGGTGGGGGTCACAAATAATGGGATTAGTGGTCTTATGAAAAGCCCCCCGAGAGCTCTCGTGAGGTGCGATGAGAAGTCTGCAGTCTGCATGCCAGGGAAAGTCTCTCTGGGACCTGCCATGCTGGCACCTTGCCCTCCCAGCCTCCAGAACAGCGAGGAATGCATTCACACTGCAGAAGCCACACTGTCCAGCAGCTGCTGCAGCAGCTGAACTAAGACACGCGCGCATACCGCGGCCCGTCACTCAGTTGTCTGTGAGTGGACGCAGGGGCTGGGCCACCTTCTTGCTATTGTGAAGGACGCTGTTGTGAACGTGGGTGTGCAAATATCTCTCCGAGCCTAGACTCTCCTTCCCATTCTGCAGGGGAAATTCATTTCTCAATAAACACTTAGTAGCTGCCAGGTGCCAGGCCGCAGAGAGGAAGGGCTCCAGCGTCCTTCCTAGCATCCAAGCCTCCCCTTTCCTGACAGGTATCTGTCCCTGTTGACCTGGATGTGGGACAGTTCACACGCTGGGAGTTAACTTCTAAGCTTTCTCCTTGGCCACTCAACACTCATGGAAAGTTACTGCCCCTCTGTTTACGAAGGAACTTCTCAAGGCAACGACTGATTTTAACACTATGTAAAACACAGAAGTAGTAGGAGGTAAATGGAGAGGTGGCCTGCTAATCACGCCACCCATTATTTTGAATTTTGCACAAAGATGAGTGAATAATGACCTCACTGTATTTAAAAACAGCCTTCTGAATGACCTTGTAAGGCAAGCCCCTGGGAGTTAATTTTATCTATGAAAATACATCCTCAACAGCGGACTATGATTAAGTGCCCTGGAAACCGGAGATGGACGTAAGCTCTCAGGGCCCCAGGGGCAGGGGCACCTCTTAGCAGCATGGACGACTACACAGGAGTGTGCTAATGGCAATGACTGCCAGGGCCCCCAGCGTCTAACTCCACGCAGAACGCTGTGGTCTGCCTTTCACTGACACCTGAAGATCTGAAACTCACCTCCCATCTCTGGTTCACTCCTCACCCTCTGCTCAGCCCCATCCGGAAAGTGTCACACAGAAAGGCTGCTGTCTGCCCCCTTCCCTAATTCCAGACCAGTCACTTAAGAAGCAGGCTGTTTCTATGTGGTTCATAAGACGCTTTGATGTTTTTTCTTGTTAAAGTCACAAGGGAAAAAAAAAAAAAGCATTTTAATGGGCATATGGCAATCAAAGATATCACTCTCTGCTAAAAAGATTTTTTAAAGCCTGCCCCAGTAAATTCTTTTCAGGAAAAACATCAAGTCTCCACGCATTTTTGCATTTTTACGGTGTCCTATACTTTGAAAGGATGCTGACCTTGAAGAGGAATGACAGGAGTAGCCCTCTTCTGTGTCTAAGCCAGTGCAGCAGAGTTTTCCTAGCTGTGGTATAGAATGGTCACAGGGAGGTCTTCCAGAACATTCTAGAAATGGGAGAAAGCAAGGAGACTTGGGGAAATGGCAACGCGTGAGCCTCGGCAGATCCCCGACTCGCAGGTGGAACCTGAAGTGCCGTCGAGGCGCCAGACTGAGGAGCCGGCACCACAGGCGGCGGCCTCCTCCCTGGCACGGGCACCCTCACCGCCTGCACAGCAGACCTGGTCCCCCCCGCAGCACGGCGATCCCTCCTCGGCTAGGATCACCCCACTGGCTTACAGGCGTGGAAGGAGAGAGCGACTCCGCCGCGGCAGCCTTCCTTGTCTGCCGTTGTAGAAACCCCTGGAGGAATTCTGCCGCGGGGCTCCCAGCCGCGGATCGCTGCCCACTGCACTGGGGCCTGCTACCCGTGGAGATGGTTCCTCTCTCCCTCACGAAGCCGTGCTTACCGCCAGACTTCTCTCCCCTGGCCATCAGGACCCCTGCTTCCCTCCGCTCCCCTCTGGCTTCCAGGACCCCACACAGCCTGGCTCTCCTCCAGCCTCCAGTGGTGACTTCCGGGCCGCTGCTCAATACCTTCTCCCAGCTGCCAGCCCAGGCCCCACTCCACCCAGGCTTGTGCACGGGCATGCACCTGCTCACCTGGCTCTGACGCCAGCCACCCCTGCACGTGGGCTCTCAAACTTGGTGCCTGTCTGGGCCTCTCTTTTGAACCTAGATGCATACTCAGCTGCTACCGGACAGCTGGGTCTGAGTGCTAGAGAAGGCATTTCCAAAACCACATCCTACCCGCTTCAGCACGTGACCCTTCCCAACAGCAATCCCACCCCACTTTATATGACCTTATCTCCCGCAGTTCACCCAGGGTGCTCTGTCACCTGATCTCCTGGGGTCCTCAGGAGGTAGTGCATGTGTGCCTCAGGGCCTTCTCATTGCTGTTCCTTCTGCTTGGAATACCCTTCCCCACTCTTCTCCCTCCCCCGCTTCTCTCCTGCCCTGGTGCTCCTGACCCCAGATGCCCTCCCTGGCCATCTGCACAAATTAGTGGCCCTTCCTGGCTCCTGTCTTCCTCTGCCTGTGCCTAAAGGCTTCTCACAGCCCCTACTCCACCCAAACTGCATGTTTACAACACGCCCTTCCAACACGCAAGCGCCATGTGGGTAGGTCTTGTGGTCGCTGCCCAGTGCCATGTGCTCCTGTCCAGAGCAGGCCAGGAGAATGCCAAGGGCACATCGAGCTGTCCATGCCATAGACACGCACAGCAGAGTCACTGCCTTGCAAGACAACTAGACAGGGATTTTTCATGAACATGAAATTTAAAGGCTTGAAAGGAGCCTGAGGGGCCATCATTTTGTCCTGGCTGATAACTGGAATCACCCGGGAACTTGAGAAACATGGAGAAACGTGGAATCTCTGACCCAGGAAATGCGGCCTAGAATCTGGAATCTGTACCTCAATGAGGTTCCAGATGAGTGATGACAGCAGGTGTGGACATCGCTGACGGGCCCAGGAGTGCCACTCTGCTGTCACTGTCACCGACAGGTGACCACATTTCTCCTCAGTCCTAGGTCACAGGGGTGCGTCACTTACGCCCCGGCCAGTTACAGTCTCAGTGCCTCTGTTTCCCAATGCCGTCCCTGTTCAGTGTAATTCAATAAGTGCTTAATGAGACCTAGCGGTGGCAGGAGTCAAGCTCCCTCCTGGGGACAGACACCTCACAGGTGGGACTTGAGGCCTGTCCTCATGGAACTTCCAGCTGGCTAGCACTTCACTGCCTGACTGCCCGGTGGTCCCCTCTTCCACCTGATAGCTTGTTGGACGGCGTCCGACCCAGAGCCCGCAGCACCCCCTCTGATGGATCGGCAGGCTGTGCACACCCTGGAGCGGCTCCATGTCACCCGTGGGTGAGACACCGGTACTGCCTTCAGGTCCCCTTTGAAGTCACCGTCCTTCGACAACCCACTGACCAAGCATCTAACTACAGCCACGTGCTGCATGCCTCAGGCAATGAGACCGCGTACGTGACCGGGTCCCATAAGATCATTGGTGGAGCTGAGAAATCCCAGCACCAAGATATCGAGCCGTGTGCAAAGCCTGCATGCTTGTGTGGAGCTGGCGTCGACAACCCGTGCACACAACTAGGTACCGTGCGTGGCAACTGGGGATCTACGTACTGGCTGTTAGCAGTTCACTTACTGTACACTCCACAGTCTTCGTCAGCACGCGCTCTTCCACCGTAGCGGAAGCTCACTGTGCAACAGTGTGCAGGTGGCTGCCTCCCCTGCCTTGCGCTTCTGGACCGTGCCAGGGGCCACGGGGAGCCACTGACCCACGCCACCTGAGCTCGCGTGAGTGGACTCCAGGACGTTCCCCAGTGAGGAAGTCGCCGGGCTGAGCATCCCTCGGAACTCATCCCATCCCCGGGTGCCACATGCGTCCCCGGCTTCTGTGCATGTCCCCTCAGTGCTGTCTGCAGCATGACACGCTCAACAAACATCCATCACGGTCGTGGAGGGTCACCTAGCACGGAGACCTTTGAAATAATTCAAAGTGAAATGTGTATTACACGTTTTACCATGTCCTAAAACATTAAAAATCACACAGAAGCTGACTGCAGGCAGAGGGGATTTGCCCGTAAAGGTTTCTCAGTGCCCCTGCCCCGGTCCTGACCAACCCAGCACTGCCAATGGTCAGCATTCAACCGAGATCTCACAAAGACTGAATTTTAGTCATTGTCAATGATACTGAAAAATGTTGGGTTTGCTAGTTTGAAAAATATTGATTATTGTTTAAAATGGCCAAAATTAACTCAAATTTCATCTCCTTCACTGCAGAATAGATCTTTGGAAAAGAGCATTAAGTACAGAGTTTGAAATAACATCTCACCACACCGTTTCCTGAACTCTGATTTATACAGGCAGCGTCCTGAGCCCTACAGAGGGCAGGTGGCTCACGTGAGCCTACCTTCTCTCTATCCCACCTCAGCTCCCGGGCCAATTGGAGACATGAGCTGGCTGCTCTGTCTTAAATCTTCTCTCCCCCAATGAGTCTGCCAGGTCTGCAGATCAATGAACTGCCAAGTCAGAGGTGCAGGTAAGAGTCACAGCTGAAAGCCCCAGACTTTTAAGTGCTGGGTTTTGTACCAAACACTCCGATTCTTTTTGTTTCAAGTGTTCAGCAGCGTGGGCAGCTGGGATAGCTGGCTTTAAGTGAAGTCATAATTTTCTGATTCACCTGAATGTCATGATTTTGCCTGAAGTGGATGTGTCTTGATTTGTGAAAAACAAAATCGACTTAACCCTATTGTTCCCCTTAAAATTGCCTCTGGGTGGCAAGAGCTGGATGGCTCAGTGAGTTTCTGTGATGTTAACACACATTTATTGGAGAATAAGATTCACAGGACACATGTTCTTATGATCCAGAAAATAAAGTCAGGTGGGACGTCAGCACAGGGACCGTGTGCGCCAAAGTCCCGGAACGCAGCCACCCAGCTCGTCACCCCTGCCAACACAAATTGGTCTGGCAAGCAATGCTGGAACAGGAAGACTGAGGGAGCTGGTCACCCTCATTGTCACGACGTGGGCGTATGAACAGTGTGTGGCAGGGGGAATGCCACAGGCAAGGGCCTGGCTAGCAGCTGCGGACAGTGTGTAGGAGTCAGCTTGGGCTGCACGGCCAGATGGCTTAAATGACAGAAGTTCTGTCCTCTCCGGATCTGGTGCTAAGTTCAATGTCAAGGTGTGGCAGGTGACCTCTCCCCTTGGCTCACAGAGGGCTGCCTCTTGCTGCCTGTCGACACGGCCATCTTCTGAAAGCATGAGCCCGGTGTTTCTCAGGGCATCCGAGTTTCTTCTTATAAGGAACAGGCAGACTGGATCAGGGCCCCCCCTGATAACCTCATTTGCCTTAGTCACATCTGTAAAGACCCTATCCCCAAACGGTCACTCCTGAGGCACTGGGGGTTAGGACTTCAACTTGGGAATTTAGGAGACACAATTCAGGCGTGATGGGGTGGAGGGTGGGGGCTGACCTGGAGCAGGGATTAGGCCCCGGACCCACAGCCCACGGGTTTCACTCATTCCAAGACCCTGAGGGACACACACTCTGACATCCAACCCAGAGAGAAGAGAGTCGATGAAGAGTGTGGAGTCCAGTCTCTTGGCTCCTCACTGCTAGAAGTGTCTACAAACCAACGGAGGCAAACTGAGGTCTGGGTTAAGGGTCCAAAGGTCTGGACAGGCTCACCAGCTGTGGACAGGCCCCCCAGGGATGCAGGGACGGGAGCTCCCTGGGAAAGTTGCTCAGGGGGACTTTCTGGCAGGGGCCATTCATGCAGGTGGGGCTGGGGCAGTGGTGGGGACCATTCCCATCACCTCCACCTGCAGGGCAGACTTGGCCTCGCTGGGCCAGGTGAGAACCAGCAGGAGCTCGAGGAGGAACTTCTATCAGAGGCTGGGGTCGAAGAGGGAAGTACTGCTGCCAAAGTGGGGTGGGAAGGGGAGTGGGATCTCCATCGCCTTTCCTCTGGCCCCAGTGTATTCAATCAGAGGCCAGAAGAGGGACCCTGGCAGTCGGCTTCCCTGGCCCAGGACAGAGGGGCCTACTCCCTGGACAGCCGCAGGTGATGCAATGTGCACTGCCGCCCGCTGAAGCGTCCCCAGCACCTCTCTGGACAGGCAGCACTCGGTGCTTCCTCCTGCCTCTTCTCTCCCCTGGGGAAAGTGGGGAAGGAGGGCAGGTGTGGCGCAGGCAGAAGGGAAGTGAGAGGGGCCACCTGCCTCACCCACACAGGCAGGAGCAGGGGTGAGGCTCCCAGAGCACCTCAAAGACAGCGCGTGGGTCCTGGCCACGTGCAAAGAGGAGAGCCACGCACACCCATGGCTCTGCACGGGTCCTGGCCAGGAGTCCACGTCTGAGATTTAACGAGGTTCTACTCTGGGTGTGCCCAGGTGGAGAATGTGATTCATGATGGCCAGGCGTGAGGACACAGGAAGTGAACTGAGCATCTACAGACACCTGAGACATTCCAAGAACCGACTGGGGCACCAGGACCCACTGACTCGGATCAGCGATGGTCAGTTCCTCCGGAATCAGAGGAGGCGCGTCATCTCCCTGCAGGGCTCCGGGACCTCACAGACAAGTGACTTTGACAATCTGGGGATAAACTGCTGCATCGAGAAAATACCTCCACGTATTCAACCGCCCTGCCTGTGATTCTGCCTTGACACCCCTCTGCCTGCATACTCTGGGTGGGGCACGCTGTGAAACCCGGCAGCTCAGCGGGCTATGCAGAGGTCACAGGCTGGGGCCAGCCAACCTTTCCAAATCCTGGCTCTGCTCCCATGGACTGTGCCATCTCAGCAATGTAACCTGTGGGTGCCTCAGTTTCCCCACCTGCCAGATGGAGATGAAGACTTGCAAACTCTCGTCTCCCCTAAAGCCCATCCGTCGCTCAGGCAAACTCATCAGAATGGTAATCCTTTTCTCCAATTTGTTGGTTAAAAAGAAAAAAAACCCTGAAATTACTGGGAAGATTTTTATGTAGTTAGAAATTACGTTTCCAGGTTATGGTTTTAAAGGTGTGTTTTAGGCAGTAAACTGACACCCCTGTTGGTACAAATTGAGTCACAGTGATGTTCACAGACTGGCTCAGGACTCGCAGAGCAGCCCAGCACGTGGAGGGCAGCCTCACTGTGCTCGATACTGTGTCTCACGCGCTGCTTCTCTTTCCAGCGCCTACCAGGGAGCAGTGCTGCTGGCCATTTGCCACAACAACAACACTCAGCAAATCTGGAACTGACTTTCTGGGAAATAAAAGCATGTAACTCATCTTCAGAGATCTTATTTTTAAAAAACAAACCAGATCGATGACATGTTGAGGGCTGGAACAGAAGCCAGGGACAGGCTAAGCCAAAAACACGTGGGGGACAGCAGCCCAGCTTGCTGAGTACAGAATGGAGGAGTCCCCTCGAACCCAGACCTGTCTGGTCCAGGCTCTGTCCACACACAGCGCTGGATTCCCGCCTTTCAGCACCTCTCTTTCCAACGTGAAGGGTCAGCCAGTAACCAGGACATAATGAGGAAAGTCTCTGTGAGTCAGAGACCATGGCAGGTACTCGGAAGAGGCAGACAAGACACAGGCATCAGGGAAGAAGTGTCACCCAGATCATAACTCATTTCCTCAGAGAAAGAGAAGGCAAGCAACTCTGAAACATGAGACGCAACAGAAAGGAACTCTCAGAGAAGAAGAGAGTGCTTGAAAACTCAAATCATGGTGGCAGAAATGAGTGCAGAGAGTGGAACTAAAGACACAGAGATGAGAAACGGGAGAGGCCAGGCTGGAAGGCCCAGTGTGCACACCCAGGAGGTCAACACGAGAGGACAGGGAACACTGGGCTCTGAACTAAGCCTTGGACATCTCTAGGCTGCAGAGGCTCACCGAGCGCCCAGCACAGAACACCAGCCAGAACAAAAACCCAGGCTCTGATGGTGCAGAAAGTTCCAAATGCCAAGTTGAAGAATATCTGGGACGTTTCCAGAAGGACAGGGAACAGTTGATGGACAAAGAATCGGGACTCACACCCCACAGAGCTGGCCCAGGGTACCAGTGGAGACGATGTAAGAAGAGCTCTGGTCAGAGGAGCCAGGACTGCGAGGGCTCCCAGGGCCCAGAGACTCCCCCATGGGGTGGGGACCTGAGCTGGTGACAGACGTGAGGGACGACAGACGTGGGAAACAGCAAAGCCACGCGTCACTGGCTGTGCCAAGCCCCTGCACCCATGAGGAGCCCCAGCGCGGCCGGGTTGGATGTGAGACCTGACCTGGAGTCCTGCCGGCCCTGCAGCCGATGCTGGGATCTTTCGCTTCCGCTCACAACCCCAGGACAGTGAGCGTGTGTCTGACAGACAGAGATGAGCAGCCCCAGAGGAGCACCTGCTCAGGAGAGGAGGGGGCCTCACCCTCTACAAACATGGCCCAGCCCACAGGCTGACCACCAGCACCTGAGTCCCTCCAGGGGGGTGGAGGAGCAAAGGTGGACAACAGAGGACCCGTGTGCCACACTGCTGGGCACCTGCTGATCAGAGGATAGTGACGGATACAACTCAGGCGCTTACATCTGTGCTGCGGCCGCGTCACTCAAGGGCGGGAGTACACTGAGTAGCTACTGTCGGTCGGTGCGCCGCTGTGGGGCCCTCGAGACCCTGCGCCAACCCAGCTGGCAGCCCACGGCTTACCTGGGCCAACTGGCACCGCAGCTCCTCTCCTGAACACACGGCCACTGCAGGGAGTGTGTGTGCCCTAAACAGACGCAGGCAGGAACAGCGTGAGGACAGAGAGGTGGTGCGCCAGCGTGGGGCACCGCCCGTGACCGGAGCCGCGGGGTTGCTGCGGGCGGTGGTGAGGTCCCGCGTGAGCGTGAGGGGTGCCAGGACCTGGCGGTACCCAGCGCCACTCATCGTAAATTGACTTAAGTGTGTTGTAACTTTTTTAAATTTTAATTTTTAACCTTCTGACTTTTTGTAATGACGTTTTAGCTTGAAGTACACACCGCACAACTCTACAAAATAATTACCTTTTTATGTCCTTATTTTGTCAGCTTTTCTCTATGTTTTAGTTTTCAAGGACTTTTCAGACACATGCATTCGCTGAGGCCTTCACAGGGTCAGGACCGTCGGGGCCACTGTCTTCTCCTGGCATCTTGTCCCACTTGAAGGGGACGCCCGGAGGGGCCCCTCCTGAGGACCGCCTGAGGCTGTCTGCAGCTGGCCTACTGCTCCACAGGCAGAATGAGCATCCCTGGGACAACAGGCAGCTCAGCAAACACCTCTGCCAGCGCCACAGCTTCCTTGCCACCACCTGGTGTCACGCACTGTATGTGATTGTGTGAGCTGTACTTTTTTTTTTAAGTTTTAACAATTTATAGATCAAGAAAAAAAATTCCCTTAGGAAGCCTTATAAGTCTCATTGCTAATTGTATCAGTGTATTTTTATTGGTTGGGATTATAAGGATTTTATTTTTATCCATATTTTTACCAGCACATCGTATTTGTAGACAGTGGTGGGATTTGTGGTTACACATTCCTACCAGCACACAACACAACAATCTAAAGTGGCCATAGCACTCCCTGGTATTCACTCTTTTCCTCGCCTCCTTCCTCCCCTCCCTTTCCTCTTGCAAAGACTTCCTCCCATTCTATAGGTTCTCTCTTCACACTCCTAATTGTTTCCTTGGCTGTGCAGAAGCTTTTCAACTTAAGCCATCCCATTTATTAGCCCTTGGTATTATTTCCTGAGCCTTTGGGTCCTATTGAGAAAGTCATGCCTGTGTCTATCCGCTGGAGCGATGATCCCACATTTTCTTCTAGGAGTTTCCTGGTTTGTGGTCTAACTCCAGGTTTTGTGTTGACTTTTGCGCAGGGTTGGAAACAATGTCGAGTTTCATTCTTCTGTAGTGAGTAACCAGTTTTCCCAGCACCATTTGCTGAACAGGCTGTCTTTTCACCACTGTATCTTTTGGCACCTTTTCAAGGACCAGATGACTGTTCTGTGTGGGTTGTGCTACACTTTTATACGACTGGCAGTGCAATAGGTTTGTTTCCACCAGGGCCACTGTGAATGCTGAGTAACGTGTTCCTGGGCCACACAGGGTGGCAGCACGTCACCAGGCGACAGGAATCCTTCAGCCCATAATCGCTGTACAGGACCAGCATTGTAAGCTGTCAGCCACTGACCACATCATTCTGCAGAGCAACTCTGTACTTAAGAACTGACATTACAAAGAGCACAATGAAACCTTGGCGTAGTGAATTCTCACCTGCGAAACACTCTGGGGCTCTCCTTTGGTAGGTAAATGTGTGTATGGATCACAGGAAGCTCCCCATCTGAAACCTGCCACCTGTTAGGTGAACATGCTGCGGTTGGAGGTTTTGAAGGTCCTTATGTTCCCAACACTTGATTTTCAAAGGCGGTTCTGTGGTTTTGTTTTAACCTCAGACAGTTTCCCTTTCCCCCAGCCATTCTGTCTTGCTTGATGCTTTACACATCACTCCTTCCTTTTCTGGAAGAAGTTCAAAGCATGACCCAGCCATGCGAGGTGCGCTGCCCAAGAGGCTCTCGGGGTGAGATTCTGAATCACACAGCAGCTCGTGAGTCTGAGGACAGTTTAAAAACCATTCCATGACAACGGGGCTGTAGCCATGCTCCCGGGACACTCGGCAGGGATAGCAACCGGCCTCATTCCTCAAATGTGGGCCTCGCCTGCACCGGCCATGCAGGCACGCGGAGCCCACCACTCCTGTGCGGAAGCACCATGCCGAAGGGTTAGACCTCCTCCCTGCCAGGAGCCTCCCCAGGCGGCAGCAGGAGAGTTTCCCCTCAGCGGAGCCTAGTTGACTTGACCTCACAGAGACCCCTAGGGATGAGCCCCTGCTGCCCCCACCTATTCCTGTCTCCACTGCACACAGTCCCTATCCTTGACTCCTTAGGTCTCCTAAATAAGCCACTCGTGGTCATGCCCTCCTGCCGTCAGCAGGGGCGATAAGGTCTGCAACTCTTCTCAGATAACCTACCTCAGAGCACACCTTCGAAACAGATGGAGGAGCTTCTGCTAAGGCAGTGTCTCCGCTGTGCCCCACACAGGCGCTCGCCCTGAGCACCTCCTGGGGACGGTCTGCCCGTCCCAGGCTCACCCGGAGCCAGTGGCCCCCAGCTTCTTGGGGCCAGTCTGACTCTGACAGCACCTCTCAGTGACATCTCCCCAGCACCTTTCTAATGCTTTACCTCCAACACCATGTCCAGGCTGTGACGTATCCTGGCACTTAACCAAAAGAGCTGTGTGCTTCCTTCCCAGTCTGTCCCCCCTACGGGCAGAGACTGCATAAAAATAAGGACCATCTTTGTCTAGTTGACTGCTGGGCTCAGAACAGGCTTGGTATACAGTAGGTACTTAATAGACATTCTGAATAAAGATGTGCAAGGGAGCCCAGTCTCTGGGTCTAGTTCCAAGTTCTCTCTCCTTTCTGGTGCCCGTCACTCCAGTTAGCAGGCACCATCAAGCCTTTCAGTAACTCACTGTCACGAACAAGGAAGGACGGCAAAACCGTGGCGGTCAGCAGGTGTCCCCTGCTGCCCCTCCTCGTGCCTGCGAGTGGCTCCCACTGGACACTCCGCCCTCGCTGCCTGACAGCTGCCAGGTTAGCACGTGTGCCAGGCACTTGCCGGGGCTTCTTGCTCCTGGCCCTGTGTTCACTTTGACCAGATCCCTGTCTGGCTGGGGCGTCGTGTGCACTGCAGAATGCTGAGTGGCACCCCAGCCTCCACCTGCACAGGTGGCATCACCCAAGTGAACACTCAGATGTCTCCAGGCAAGGCTGGGGTCCCCTGGGCAGCCATGATGGCCTCAGGCCGAGACCCACCAAGCTAGGCCAGTTTGCGGGGAGGTAGAGCTCTATTCCCACCCCTCTAAGAGGGCGAGGAGGTCAGGCAGGTGACAGGAGCCCCAGCAAAACGGGCTGAGGTTCCTGCGGACCTGGGCTGCGAGTGCCTAGCTGCTTCCCTTTTGTGTTGTTCTGTTTGACTTCCCTGATTTATTTCCTGGAACTTGCTGGGCTAAGACTTGTGAGGCCCTTACCACGTGGCACTACCCTCTAATGTAACAACCTGGTTCACGTCTCAGTGACAATGAGGTGCAGACTGTTTCACGTGTACGATATCTGCCTTCTTGGGAAAGCACTAAGGAAAGAGAAGGCCTCAGTGCACACACCGGGGACCCCCTGGAACCCTCTTCTCATTGCTGTGGCTGATCTGCTCTCACGGTGACCCTGCTGGAACGAACAGGTGGGCTCTGAGGGACAGCACGTTAGAACACAGGTGTCTGCAACATCTGTTTTGCCAGGTGAGTCTGCCCTCCACCTGCTGATTCTCAGCCTCTGCTTGGGATCCCACGCAAGCGGCTGTCAGACCCACGAATCACAAGCACTGAGCACTCGACCGGCCTGGGACACCCCATTTAAATGGGTGCAGGGAAGGACGCTCCAGCGAGCACAAGCACCCCACACTTGCCACATTTCCATTTTTGCTCTAGGAAAAAAAAAAAAAAAAATGACCACCCTGTAATTAAAGGGAGGAGGCAGCACAACAGTGTTTCTGGAGCCATTTGTGACGATGTCTAGCCCGCCAGAGACAGCTAGCTGCCCCAGGGCCCGAGGTCCAGTCTGGTCTGGGGAGGGCTGTCTGTTGAGTCTCATGGCGAAAGGAATGTCGCTCGTACCTGGCACCTCTCCTTACGTTCCCTGTGCTCCCTGACAACTCGTTCTTCTGGAGTCACGACTGTCGCTCGAGGCAGGCTGGACATTTGAAAAGGTCACCTTCAGCCCCAGGACTCAGAGAGCCTGAGCCACACTGGCTTTAGGCCTTGACACCTGGAGAAAGCATTCCTCGCTTCCGACCTGCCCAGTACAAGGACGCCTCTGGAGCAGTCCACCTAAGAGATTCCCAAAGGGCAGAGGGAACCCTTGGCCAGATGACACGTCTAGGAAGGCCACAGAACAGAACTCTGGGCACAGCCACCACCGGCAGGGGCTCCGACCTCCATCGTGGCCCCCAGATAGAGTCCAAGCACAGGCCTGGGGGCTGCTTCAGGGGGCTTGAGGGTTGTGAAAAAACGCAGCTTCTCAGCTCAGGTGCAGAGCCTCACCCTCGTAGTGTGGGCTGGGTCCTCCGTTTTCAACCAGCTCTGTAAGGTGTTTCCAGTCCTCCCCCTGGTCAGCTGACTGGGGCAGCAGTGTCCCTAAGGGTGATCCGTGAGCCAGCAGCAGCCCCCTCCCCTTGCCAGGACACTGACTGAGATGATTCAGCATTTCGGCAGATCCTGGGTTCCCTCCTGCAGAAATCCAAAGCAGCGCTGGGCTGGGGGTGAAAAACCGGGGCTCGAAAATGCTCTCCAATAGAACAGAGCACAGTTATGGGCTCTTAGAGCTTCTAGAAGGGACCGCAGGTCGTTTGTTCTACAGGTGAGGATCATGAGACTCAGCTTCCAAAACCCAAAGTCCAGCAAGCAGCAGATCTGGGATCTGCACCCAAAGCACCAGATTCCTAACCACTGCACACCATAGTGGCTTCTGCTTCCTGATGGATTTTCTGATGGAAAACCACTTACGAGTTTCCTTAGGAGGCGCAGCTTGCAGTGGAGAGGGCTCTGGAGGCTCCATGGAGGCCTCTGGAGGCTACACCCGCCTTCACCCAGAAGCAGCTTTCCTTCCAACAACGAATCCTCCCTCCAGTCAGAGCTCCTGAGCTCAGACAGCCACTAGCTGGAAAACTCTGATTCAATTCTTTCACCTTTTGCTCCAGGGTGTGACCTTCCCAGAGGGCTGCCTTAGAGGTTCTCTTTGGCTTCTGGCAGAGGGTCTCCATGGGTCTCTGGGCCACTGCCACGGCCATTTCTGGAGCACTCGTTTTGGAGGAGCAGTGAGCTGCCGTTGGAGCACGAGGCTGCCCTTAGCAGCCGGGGTGAATCCTCCTCCCCTGCCCCTCGAGGTGTGAGGTGGCGGCGTGCGCTTCCCCGGCCTTTTATGGCGCCCTGGAATGATGAAGCCGGCCCATGCATCCCCACCTGCCCTGGCAGACAGTCCTCTTTGTCTTCCCAAAATGGCAGCGCTGAGATCGTGTATTTCTGGGTACAGGTATATGATGCGCCGTATAGTAAAAATCTGGAAATGTCCACCCTGAAACCCGTGTTGGACAGCGAGCGCTAACTCAGAGGCAAGTCCGCTCCTTTTGTCTCCCTAATGTGGTTATGTCTGCACTCCAAGAGCGTTTTTTCTTCTTTTGAAAATTCTAAGAACAAAAAAGTGACCATTTTTTATTAAGTACCAACAGGCAAAATAAAAAATAGTCCATTTGGGCCAGGAAGGCACCAAGAGGAGCCCCGTGACAGCCTATCCAACCATCACGTGTGCGCACACACACAGCTTACAGAATATGTGACCCGTCCTCTTCCTCACGCCTCACCTGTACGTGTGCATTCAGTCAGGTGAGTGACAGAAGCCACCATGGGCTATGCACCTGCCTCACAGGTAGGTTCTGTTGTCCAGGTGGTATCCCTTATTATGAAAGAGCAAGGAGCCCCAGTGTCTGCCACGGCTGGGCAGCAGAGCAGGGTGACCAGGAGGCGGGAGCCATGACACACAGAGGGCGGAAGACCATTAGTCATAAATGGAGACTGGGATGGGATGCAGTGGTACTCTGCTCCCTGCAGGCAGGGCCATCCAGTTCCTGCAGTGCTCTGCAGAAGGCAGGGCAGCAGCCAGCAGCCACCGGGCCATCCCGTGGCCCCAGCCTGGGGGGACCTTCCAGGGGACGAGGCTTGACCCGCTCTGAGATACTGAACAAATCCCAGGGCACGCTGTCAGATGGCTTGGGGCAGAGAAAAGGGGCACCCTTGAACTTCCCACAGGTGATACAGTTGTGTACTTCCAGTACAAGGGAGAACCACTCGCTAGTCATATATGGTACACCCCCCAAAACTCACACTGGAATTGTTTTTTTAAGTTTACCTTTTTAAAAATTTTTTTCACACATGTACATAGGGTAATATGTCCCATTCTACTGTCCTTTCCACCCCCACTGCCCCAACCCTCCCCTCACTCCCCGATGCATAATCCAAAGTCCCTTCATTCTTCCCTGCCCCCACCCCCACTATGGATCAGCATCCGCTTATCGGAGAAAACATTCCGCCTTTGGTTCTTCTCATGTTAGAGTTTAATCCCCCCAGGAGTAGGAAGAGGTGATCAGGGCCCTGTGGTCATAAATGAGTTAACCCACTCCTGGGATTAACAGAGCTAGCTAGGTTATGGTGTTCTCTTGGTTGTTCTTTGGTTTTGCAGTCTTGGGGATTGAACCCAAGGCCTCCCGCGTGCTGGGCATACGTTCCACCTCTAGCCCTAACGAGTTATCCTGAGCGGTCTGTGAGAACAGCCAGTTTGGTTAGGTCTCTGCCCTGTGATGCTTGTGCCGCCTTGGGACTCTGCCAGCAAGAAGGCCATCACTAAGATGTGGCCCCTTGATCCAGAGCTAAAGACGTGAGCCAAAACAGCTCTCTTTTCTTTATAATTTACCCAATCTGTGATACCATGGTTAAAAGCAACAGAAAACAGACTCAGAGAGGAATAGCTAAGCCTATCCTTCCCCTTTTCAGTGAGCAGGGGTCAGCAATCAAGGCAGGAAGAAGCGGGCCCACACCCGCACCTGGGCCGCAGCAAGGCTGCTGGTGAAGAAGGCCGCGGGAGGGCAGGAAGGAGCCCAGGAAGCGGGAGGGCGTTGATTTCATACTAAATATATCCTGATTCAGCAGGTGCCTCACAAAGTCTTTAAAACATGAAATACACAAGCTTTGAACTCTGTGTTGTTCCCAAGAAGTGTTTTATTAGTCGGAGGTGTTTAAATATTGCTGACCTGAGATCGCGCGTTGGATGTATTTCTGCCATTACACACTAATTTCAGCAATTCTAGAATGAGTGCATCATGATAACAGACGTATTAAAATTTTCAGCAATTACTCTCTAATGGGGAAACCAACACAGAAACAAAGAAAAGCCGCAGAAACCCTCTCTCCTCCTTTTCCCATCCCCCAGTGCACGATCTTGCCACAGGCTCCACATCAATCCCACACCAAAACCACCATTTGCTCATTGCTGCTAATGAACATTACACTTGAAAGACTAATTGAAGTTATCGGCAATTAAAAAGTGTGATAGAATAAAAGATACTACAGAAAGATAAACTTATAATGAACTTGTGGACTGAACTGTGTCCTCCAACGTGGTACAGATCCCGCACCACTTAACAGGAGGCTACTTCTGAGACATGCGTCATTAGACAACTTTTTCATTGTGCAAGTGTCATGGAGTGTGCTTACACCAACGAAGACAGCTGCAGCATCTCTACACCGCGCAGGTTACAGGGCCACCATAGTATGTGCACCCTGTCATTGCCCGTGGGGTGACTGTCTGCCCAAGAACTGTCCCTGGAAGCTTTTCTGGAAAGTGGGTCTGTGCAGATGCCTAAGATAAGGTCAGGTAGCCTGATGACTCGGTCCTTAAAAAATGAGAGGCATTTGAACACAGAGACGCCAGAGGGAGAATGTCACACCAACATGGAGGCAGAGGTTGGAGCAGTACAGCCGTAAGCCAGGGACGCCTGACAGCCATCAGACACAGAGAACAAAGAAAGGAACCTCCCCTGGAGCCGCCAGAGGTGCGTGTTCCGGCTGACACCTTGACTGAGAGAATAAACTTCAACTGCCTCTTGCTGTGGGGTTTGTCAGGGAGGTTGGCCACTTGCCACAGGCACAGGTGGGACACTACAGCACCCAGTCATTCCCAGGGACAGGCGGGGATCAGCTCAGAATGCAAGTCAAATAATGGCATGGACTTGCAGGACGTCAAGAGGGTTCACTGAAGTGAGCTGGGCAAAACATTTTAACCTGAGGGGCTGCGTACAGTTGGGCAGCAGAGCCCAGAGCCCTGGCCTGGCACGTGTCTGGAGCTCCATCCCCAGCAGCACCAAAAACCAAACAAACCACAACAAAAAGTCCATCATGGTGCAGCACACACAACAGGCAAGGAGCGAGGCAGCTCTAGATGCTGCAGTGGACAGTTCCTCCAGCTGTGCCCCTCCAGTGCTCTGAGCTGATCCCCGCCTGCCCTGCCCATCCTCTGTAACTGAGCCTTTGGTACATTCTTCCACCAAAGCCCGGAAGTTGCTGCTCTTCACCTGAAGGAGTTAGTGGCAGACAAGATGTGACTTTCTTGCCATCTGGACTTCTGAAATCTTATCTTGCTCTGTTGACCTTAATAGTTTACCACCTCGGATTTGTGTTCCACGGAAAGTCCTCTTGCTGGTCACTGCCTTCCTTTTTCCAGGCTTGCCTCAGTCAGCTTAATGTGACTTGGGAACCACGGAAGGGTTACTTTGAAAAATCCAAACTTCAACTCTGTAGGCTTGGAACAAGCTTTCAATCCAAACTCTCCCAGTTATTAACTAAGAGGCTGATATCCAAACACAAGCACCAAAATAATTCCTTAGCTGTTCACATTCGAGCTTAAAAATGAAAACAGATTTTCTGGCTGTTCATCCATATTAGTGGAGATAACAGAAAATCTTTCAACAGAAACCCCAAACGCTTTCATGAAGCCTCTATAAAGTGTGTGGCTACAGACCTTTCCTATCTTCATCTGGATTTACTGTGTTAGCATCAAAGTTTTTTTTTAATAATGGAAATTGCTATAATTATAATCACTTTAGAACACCATTATTATTATTAAGACCAAATTGCATGGTTCCAGCAGATGCTGGTTCTCCTGTTGGAGAGAAGTCACATAATGGTATCAGTGTGCAACCCGGCCCTCATCTCCATGCCAACGCGGGCCTGCCCGCCAGCGCACGGCTGTGCGGCTCTCACTTGGGCTTCTGGGCAGATGTCTGTGACTCCTCAGAGAGTCGGGCAGAACAATGGGCCCCCAGTTGTTAATTAGAGCATCCAGGGAACCAGCACACTTCCAAGGGCTGGCTTTCCCGCAGGGCACAGGGATCTGCCCGCTTCGGCCCTATCGAACTCCTCCCTCAGTTTCTTTTGCATGCATTCCTGGATCCAACCGTTCGCTGTGTTCTTCAAGCTTTGCCCTAAAGGAAGGAGATGGGGCAGCTGGGGATGGGGAGTCCAGCTGTGGTTTCACATTAGGTCCCTGACACTGTGAGGGGCAAGTCTGAGGGATCTCTGGTTGGAAATCAGTTCGAAGTCACAACCCAAGAAGTCGGGAGGCGAGAGAGGGGGAGGGAACAGGGTGTGGCTGGGGGCTGGGAGGGGGTGCTAGAGGCCAGCTCCCTGGGTTCCCTTCCTTCCTCTGTTGCCCTCAAGTCACTCAGCGGCTCTAAGTTCCAGTTTTCTCATCTCCCAGAAGCATGTAAGAACCTCAGGGGTGGGAGGTGGTTGGGATTCCCAGGAAAAACGCACCTGGGAGAGACAGCAGTGTCCCTTAGGCACAGGGCCCTCAGGCACTATGCACGTCTGTGAACTCCCGAAAAAGTTCTGGTTATTTAGTACTTGAATTTATGATTCTACTTCTCTTTCCAACTAAGCAATTTTTATTTTAGGCTTCAGAGAAGCAGCAGAGAATAAATGCATGACTCTTGGTCACTAACGAAGCAGGAAAATTCACTCAGGGTTCAGAAGCCACCTCACTGCTGCCCTCTCCGGCCAGCTGCAAATGCCCTGCTGGTGATCAGGACATGTCAGGGCAGGACAGGAGTGAATAGGACGTACTGCCACCAACACCTAAGGGTTCACAGTAGGCCTGCAGAAAATCACATACAGGGATCTTTGCTATAAAGCAGCTGAGCTCTAAATCAAGCCAGGAAGGAGGTCCCATATATTTCACTCCCTATCAAATCTAAAAGTTACATCCATCTTTATAAAACAGCCTGCCCTGAAAACACGCTGCTGTTTGAGAAATAACCTTGATCCAATCACCTCCTTGGCTATGATAAAGATATGAGCATAGGCATTCAATGTGTTCCATTCTGTTAATTAAATTAATTAAACTTCATCATTTTAAAGGAAAGGTCATCGAATTAATTAACAAAAGCAAGCTATTACTTATGAAATCTTTTTTTTTTTTTTGAGAGAGAGAGAGAGAGAGAGAGAGAGAGAGAGAGAGAACAGGAAAAGTATCTTTTATTGCTTCTGGAGACTTTTTCTCTTGCACTTTGCTCTGCAGGGAGGGCTTCTGGTTTCCTTTATCACAGCCCTGGAACTACCAGAATCCACTGTTTCTCAGTGTAGAGAAGTCCCTTCTATACTAAAGCCAATATGAGCATTTTTTTTTCCAAAAAGGTTTACGTTTCCCAAATAGGGAGTCATACAGGGCCTGTTCCAAGAGGTTTCACAGGACAGAAAAGTCCACCCCAAGTCCCGTGGGACCTTGTGAGAAGCAGTTCACAAGGTTCCCACCACCACGTGGGGTCCTCATGAGGCCCCACTAAGCCTCCTCAGCTGACTGTGGCCCCATCCCCCCCTCCAGTCACCTCCCACGCTTGGAGATAGCAGAAAAGGCTCACCCCATTCCCACCAAACAGTTAGAATCATTGTTGAGCAGAATAACACACTTTTGAAGGTTATTTTTCTTTGTTAAACTAATTAAACAACTACAGAAGTTGTTCAGTCGAGTTTCCTTTTTAAAAAAAGAATTAGCATGGCATATCTTTCCTCTTTAAGTCTTGAATAATTTAATTAGAATTATACAAAAGTCTTGCATATGTTCTATTTATGGGCAATCATAGCGGAATTAAAACCCAAATGACAATGTTAAAAATAAAAATAAAGTCTCTTTACAGCCTGTGCAATTGAACAGAAAACTGGACTTCGCACGTGCATTAGGTGGTCTGAAGGGAGGAAGGGGTCACAACTCCCGTTAGGCTTTTTCCTTTTTCTTTTTCTTGTTCTTTTTCTAAGATGAAGAATTGGCGCAGTTATTCCTTACTACCAAAAAAATGTTAATAAATGAACATCGGAGGAAGAGAAAAGGAAGGCGCTTTGACTTGACCTGGTCTCCCGTCGCCTCGCTCGGCCGTCTTTTCCTCCAGTTGCTCGCCTGCGCTTCGTACTTCCCGGCCACACGCGGGGAGGTGCCGGGCTCCGTGCGGAGGGGCAGCGAAGAAGCCAACAGACCAACTCGGAGAGGAAAGCGGGCCAGAGCAAACGCTGCTCGCTCCACAGGCGACGAGCGAGCCACCTCGGAACCGGCTGCTCTTAGCTGAGCTCATGTACAAATCCCTTTAAAGGGTACTGCAGCTTGGATGCCGGCCACGAGCCTCTTTAGCCGTGAGACAGCATGGGGGGCAGGGGACTGGAGCACGAGGTGATTGCTCCCAGCCTCACAGCATCTCACCCAAGGCTCCTGGTACCTCTCCCGCGGGAACGAGGTGTCATTCGCAAGGAGGAAATCTCGCCGGAGGCGCATTACAGGTCTCTCGCGGACCCGCCACACCAGGGGCGCGGGGCTAACAAGTTCTGAAGCACTTGGCACAACCCTCGGCCGCGCCCAGGAGCAGGACCTGCCATCCCTGCACCCCGAAAGCGCGCGCGCGCCCCCGCTCCCCTACCCGCAAGCTTCTTGGCGCTCCCCATTCTTCTCTCCCTTCCAGCTGCCGCTTTGGGGGTGACGTTAAGGCGCGCTAAGACATCTCTGGGCACCTCCCCACTCTGCCACCAGCCCCCGAAACGCCCGCGGCTGCAGCCAGGAGGACTACGGGGACCGCGGGCGCGGGGTCCGTGGGGTCGGCGAGCGCCCACCGACCTACCTTCTGCGGGGGAGTCCCAATCAGCATCTCCAGGTAGTAGCCGCGGCCAGAGTCCCCTTGCAGGTTGTCCACCATGGCTAAGAAGTTGGCATTGGCCCCAGCGGGCTCCATGGCGAGGGCCAGGCCATCAGCGCCCGGCAGCGCGGGGGTCCCGGGCCCGGTGGCGGGCGAAGCCGGGTGGCGGGTGGCCGAGGCCACCTGGAGGGGCAGCGTGAAGGGCGCTGGGGCCAGCGCCGGGGTCGCGCGAAGGAGCCACTGGGCCAGCAGCGGCAGCAGCAGCGTCCTGGCCAGCGCGCCCATAGCCGCGGCGGAGCCGGGAGGAGAGCCCTGCCCGTCCGGCGCGGGCTGCTCAGCGACTTGGCGGGCACGCCGGGCTGCGGGGCAGGGCTGGCCGCGCACCGGGCCGGCGGCGGAGGCGCAGGAGGGGCGGAGGAGCCGGGGAGGAGGCTCGGGGGAGGCGGCGGCGGCGGCGGCGCCGGAGCCGCCCCAGCCCGCGCCTCCAACTTGAGCAAGTTGGTCGCCGCTGCCCCCTCTGGCGGGCGCCGGCCGCCCCGCAGGGCCCCTCCCCCGCGGCCAAGGTCACAGCTGGGCGCGGGGTCCCGGCGCCGGCCCTGCCCACTCGCTAGTCTCGGGCCGCGCCTCTTCCCCGGGAAACTCGAGTCCTGAATTTCCTCGGAACGCGCTCCGGAGGCCACGGCCCACGGATGTGACGAGGCTCGTCTGATTTCAGAGGGAAAGTTTCAGGAACCCTTAAAGGGGCAGCGAGGGCCCGAAATCCCCGGCCCCCGCCCCGCGCCCGAGGGAGCCGCCCTACCCCTGGTCCTGCCGCGGCGGGGGCTGCCGGGCGACTTGGGTCAGGGAAGAGAGCAGGAAGCCGGGAAGGGGCCGCGAGGCTCCCAGCGGGTCGAGCCTCGCCGCCCTCCAGCGCCTCTCCTGGGGCTGCTGCGTCTCGGGCATTTCCCGAGCGCTGCCTCCCCGCCCCCACTCCCGCCCTCCTCCTTCCCCGCCGCGCGGCGAGCGGGCCGAGCGGGAGTGGAGCCGGGGAGAGCGAGCGCCGGGGACCAGGCGAGGACGCGAGGGCTCGGACATCCTTCGGGGTAGGGGGCTGGGCTGCCGTTTGCTGCCTGCCGGACCTCGCCTCCCCCCGGGCGCCCTGCACTACCCGCCACTGCCTTTGAATCTGCACTAAAATGCAGAGGAGAGCCTACTAAGGGCCGCTCTCCCTCTCTCCCCAGGAGCTCCTACAATTCACCTAGTTAGTAAGTTGCTATCGGGATCCAAAAGCAGGGCTGCCGCGTCTACTCCCCTGCCATTGAACCCCCATCCCACTGCCACCTGCCCTGGCGGATTACCTAATTAATACTTGCTTAGCCCTCTACACCAAATCTGCAAAAATGCTCTCATGCAAGCTATGAGGCTTATTTTATTTTAGGAACCGAATGCAGGGGGGACAGTTACACTAAGTCATTGATTTCTACTGAAACAAGGAATAGAAAAATCTTTTCTGCCTCCTCCAGCTAAATTGTGCTGGCTGTTTTAAAAAACACACAAGCCCATCTTCAAAGAGTGAGGAGGTGGGAGCCAAGCTAGCCCCCTCAGGGCCACTTCCAGCCACTCACTCTGGCTTCGGTATTTGTTCCTGTCTTCCCAATGTTAGAATCACATCTTGCTCTGCAAAGGACCCCTATGTCAGAAACCTTCAGCTGTATTGATTTTTCGATGACTTTAACTATAAATCACATTTTCCCCAAACTACAGCCCGACTGTAACAAATTTCCAGCTATACAAAGAAAAGCCAAGTTGGAACCCGTGATATAACCTAAATTGATATTCCCCATAAATCTGCATAGTTATTCCAGACCTATTATATTCATATATTCACATTTCAAATTCAAGGTTGTAAAGGAAGTACAATTTTAAAGAAATGATTATTTATGCTCCCTGGTGTCCAGTCTTGAGGGTTCAGAAAGACATCCAGAGAGGTCTCAGAAGACTATAAGCCTTGTGAAAACCACGTGGAATTTATTAAGGACATTGATATAAGGGCTACGTGATGTATAAGTCCAATATTAAAGACATTTGCTCTCTAATAGTTAAAAACCACAAGGGAAATTTGTGAAAAATCAAGTCTAATTAGAGTTTGTACTTGAAACTCCAGAGTCCACACAGTGTGAACGTTCCCGAGCCTTTGACTGTAGAGGACAACTTAGGCTTACAGGTAGACAGGTCCTTGAAGATGCAGGGAAGAAGTAGCACATGCAGTTTGAATGAACAGAGCTGCCTTGTCAGAAAAGAATGCAAGCCGAATAGACAGTATTTGGTGACTGTCTCCTTGATTGACTGTTTTTATGAATGTCTCAGAATTCTTGGTCTCTGTTGGGGCTGTGGTGCTGGCTGGATTTGAGAAACAATAGTTTTACCTTCCAGGTGTTAGAATTGAAGGGGTATTTATTTGGCAGTCCTTTTGTGGGGTAGCACTGGTTTTCCTTCATCAACCTTTTCCTTTCCCAATAAAGAATTCTCTTCTTTGATTGATAGTGCAGGACAGAGCAGTTGCCCCGCCCCTCCTGGCAGCATCCCAGACTCCTCCTCCTCCTCCTTGCCTCCTCCTCTCAGCCTCTGGGAGCACCTGCATTTTCAGCAGCAGGACCTCCCTGGTCCATTCAGGAAAACAAGTCTACAGTTAGAAGCCCTCCCTCCTCGAAAAGAGAACATGTAGCCTGTACAGCTGTGGACAGGGGTGGGTAGGGAGCGCCTCCCTCCAACCCGAGGGGCAAATCAGCGACTCCTGGGAGGAATATTTAGCTGTGTGCCAGAGGAACTGGCATCCGGTGGCCCTGGGGTGTTCTGCGGGTGCTCATTGGCTCTTACCACTTGCTCCAAGTTTCTTTCACGCCAGCTCTTTGCAAACTTGGTGTCACCTCTCCTTGACACTCTTAAAAATTATCCAAGGCCCCAAAGAACTTTGGTTTACATGATCCAAACTAGAAATTCAAACTAGTCACCAAACTAGGAATTCAACAAATTTTAACAAAGTGTCATCATTCATTTAAAATAACAATAACAAACCTATTATGTAGCAACACAACTAACATTTTAATGGACGCTTAGTATTTTTCTAAAGAATAACTGAAAGGAGTGGCATTATTTTACATTTTGCAAATCTCTCCTCATGTCTGGCTGCTTCTGCATCTAGGCTTAGAGGCCCTCACACCTCCTGAAGCCCTGGAGAAATTCTGTCCAACTCTCAGGAGGGAATGAGAGTAAAAGGGCCCATATTTTAGTGTAATCATGAAAATAGTTTGAGATAAGGGACTCCCTGGAAGGACCAGACCCCACCTCTTTGAGAACCACTGCTTTATACTGTCTTCCTTTTTGTGTCATGTCATTGGTGACATTTGATGGACCAATCTTTTGTATCAGGCACTGTGTCTGTGACTGGTAGGAAAGGCTGAACAGGATCTGGTCCTTGCTCTTAAATTTGCAGACTAACTCAAATCATCTTTCTTCTTGGTCTAGCTCAGCAGCTCCCTCCTTTCCAAAAGGACTCCAGCCGCCCGGCAGACCAGTAAAGTCTCATCTGTTGCTCTCTGCCTTCTGAAACTCCATTTTCTGCCTGCCTCCTAGATCCTTCTCAGCAACTCTGAACATGAAAGGTTCCCACTTCTTATTTTGTTGAAACCTTTCTTGATCTTACTCCTCTGCAAATCACGTCCACATCTCCCTCCCTTTATAGTCACTGTTCCTGCAAGTGTCCTCTTCGTTCCTTATCAACTTCCTCCTCCCCCAACAAGTCTCCACCCACAAGTCCACAGGGGATGTAGACATTTCTCAATCTATTCTTACTCAACCAGTTCACCTGCCACCTCAGAAGAATGTAAGTCTTGTAAAAAAGTACACGGAATTTTTCAAGAGTGAGTCCACGGTACATGGTGATATCACTCATTTTGCGACAGAATTAGAACAGGTGATTCTGTGCTACTTCTGCAGTTTCATGTCTGTTAAACATCGCTTAGAGGGTCTTGCCGGCAACTCTTTCTTCCCTAGAAGTTTTCTCAGTTCCCATTCTCTTGGTTTGGGGCAGGATGCCAGAATTGCCAGATGTTGAAGTGCCCCAGGGGAAATGGGAGTCTGAGTCTGAGAGAAATGAGTTATCCCTGTCAGATTGAAGAGACTTGTGGTCCTGAATTGATTTGGAAGTTCCAGTGTCCCTGAGGTCTTTCATACCGTAAGAAAGTCAGTCTTCACCATGTCTCCTGAGAAGTTCCAGAAACTGTGAACATCTCTAGTACCGAAATGAGGGTTTTTAAACTTCACTTCCCTCCAGAGGGAAGCAAGGTCCCTTAGACGAGGCTGAGTTCATAAGCGGAGAGAACAGACCCTAGAACATCTCTCCACAGCAGACAGCAAGGATGTTACCAGACACTGCTGTCAGAATCTGAGGCAAAACCAGGACAATTTACACACCACCAAAGCAATAACTGCAATGACTCAAAACACGTCCGTTATGTTGAAACATATTTGTTCATAATGTTCTTTTTAAAAGTACATTGATTATCTTTGAAGAGTGCTTGGGAACCCAACTCATTATTTTTAAAAGCTGGCAAAGAAAGAGAAAGAATGGAGCATTTATTATCTCAACTTTGCTGTACAAACTACACCTCCACATAACCAAAAAACTGACAACAGCAAAGTTCTTTTTATAAAAGGTTTGCAGGTAATCAGTGAAGAAGGCATGATCGAATCCGAATGCTACCGTTGCAGGCCCCCCGAGTTGACAGGTCTAGGTAGGGAGCATCAGGCAGAGGCCGGGGGAGGAGGGCCTACCCAAGCTGGAAATGCACAGTGCTTCCTGGGCTCTGTTCTTGCCAAAAGAATAAACCTGAGTCTGGCCAAGCCCGAACATCATGGGATGGCAGCGTGTCTCCGGGCCTGTTGCGTAACTGAAGTTTTATGGACACACAGCCCACTCATTTGCTTAAGTGGTTGCAGTAGAGACTGTATGTCCCCCGAAGCCTAAAATGCTTAATGTCTAGTTCTTCTCAGTGAAGGTTTGCCAACCCCTGGTATGGATCAAAAGGGTCCCAATACCTCTCTCAATCACTTGAAACTTGTGGGCCTTATGTGGATGCTCACTGGAACAAAAAATGACAAAGTTATTCATGAGACAATTAGAGATTTCAACACTGGTTGGATGATGTTATGATATTATTGTTAGCATTTTAAAGCATGTTATAATGGTAGTGTGTGTGTGTGTGTGAGAGAGAGAGAGAGTGTGTGTTCTGAGGCAGCGGAGACATGTGCTGCCGTATTGGGATGAAGGATGGTTTCAAGTTGCCCACTGGTTCCTGGCAGTGAACCCTGTGAACCATTTAACCCTGATGACACTGTCAACCCCATCATTACATTTTTGAAGATAAACCAAGGCACGGAGTCAATATTTGGTGAGTTGAGGGAACAGTATTCAAAATCTTGGGTCAGACGTCAGTTCCTCTGTTCTTCGTCAGAGGGCTAGGGCCACTCCTTTGATGTAACCTTCCTGGATGTCCCAGAACAGTCCAGCTGGAGAGGACCCAGAGCACCCCTCACAGATGGGAGACACAGAGGGAGGCAGGACCAGGTGATCGTGTAACACGGGTTCACTGGATGCTTTGACTATGTACCTCGTTGCTTTGAAACTTAAATGTTTTTTCTTTCCCCAACCTTCTTTTCTCTGACCTTCTCCCTGATCTTCTTTTCCCTAAACTTCTCTTCCCTCATCTTCCTTTCCCTAACCTTTGTCCTCATGATCTTCTTTTTCCTGATCTCCTTCCTGATCCCTCCTCCCTAATCTCATTTTCTCTGAGTCACTTCTTTTAAAAAAAACCCTGTTCCTGCTGAGGGGCAGAATCGCAGCCTCTGGGACAGGAGTCCACTGTGTTTCTCCTTTGTTAGCAAAGCAATAAACCTTTTCCTTTTTCTCAAAATCGTGTCCTCGTTATTGGATTGGCATCAGGGACAAGGACCGAGCTTTCAGCAGCAGTCCTGTAGACAGCATCCCCTGGCACTAGTTCGGTGGACTGGTGGCGTCCCCACATGCCAGAATTAGGCCCGCATGGGTGAACAACACCCAGAAAGTCCTTCATCAAAGATCGCAGTCTTGCAGGAGGCAGACGAAAGGGGCATTTTCTGATTAAAAAGGCCACTCTGGCTTCCACATGAAAGAGATTGGGGTGGTGTAGCCAGAGAAGGCCCGTTAGAAAGTGAGTGCGAGGATCCGGGAGGCTGGTGGCAACGGCCACAGATGGGGGACCTAGCATCAAGTGTTTAGAAGGCGAGGTCCTCCTGACACAGGCAAGAAGCAGCAAGGGATTGTCCTGCTTTGGGGAGTGTAACAGTGTCCACTTGACGCTTTGAATCAGCCCCTGCTGCTCCGCCTCTGAGACATGTTTAAGATGGACACCTTTCTTTCTCTTCCTCTCTCCCTGCTCCTCCCTGGTCTCTCTCCTCCCTAATCTCAGGGGAAACTGGATCACCTTTCCTCCCATCCTGGGCAGAGCTGTCTGTGCTGAGCACACATCCGCCACAGGAGAGTAATCCAGACTTTGGGGATGGCACAGAAGGTCTCAGGAATGACTGTCTCCCAAATTAACAAGGGAATGTCAACTCCAGCAGAGAACACGTGGAATGCAGCCCCCGGATCACCTCTTTAAAAGCCCCTGCTCCTGCTGATGGGCAGAATCACAGCCTCTGGGACAGGAGTCCCCTGTGTTTCTCCTTTCCTAGCAAAGCAATAACTTTCTTTTTCCTTTTCCTCAAAACCATGTCCTCAAATTGGCATCGGGGACAAGGACCGAGCTCTGGGTAACAAATGCCCTGCCTTGAGATATCTGGATGTGATCCCCATCCCGCCTCGTCCTGTCCTCCAGCAGCGGGAGGTGACATTAGTGTCGCCATTTATAAACAGAAACTGAGGCGCGTGAGCACTGAGCTCCTGCCACACCCCAGGACTCCAGCACTCTGAGTCAATTGGCTTTCCATCACGGTGACAAAATACCTGAGACAATCAGCTTGGAGGAAGACAGATTTATTTTGGCTCCTGGTTTCTGAGGTTTTGGTCCGTGGTCAGCCGGCTCCAGGGCAGCAACATCATGACAGAAGGCCATGGTGGAGAAGAGCTCCTCAGTTTGTGGCATCCAGGAGGGGCACAGGGAGGGAGGGGAAGGGACTGGAGGCAAGATACAGTCCTCCAGGGCATGCCCCAAGGACCCACGCCCTCTGACTAGGTCCCTCCTCCTGCAGTGCCCCTCACCCCAGGAGTCCATTCAGCTATGAGGAGTCCCTCAGTGGATTCACCCACTGCTAAAGTCGGAGCCCTTGATCCAGTCACTTCCCGAAGCCACACCTCTGCACCCTGCTGCAGTGGGGACCACGCCTCCAGCACAGGAGCCTCTGGGGTTGTTCCAGATCCACACCATAAGAGCATGATGGACACCCAGGCACCCGGAGTTGACAGCTTGTCTAAGGTCACAGGAAGTCAATGACTGCCCAGATTTGCACCGGGTCAGCTGGCTTCTGAAGCCTGTGTTCTTTTTCTAATCCATGTGGCCTTGAGCACATTTTGGGACAAAGGGAAGTAAGCATTCACCTCTGACTTTTTCTAAATAACAACCTTCCTGTGTGCATTTAAAATGGATTCCCATTTACAAAAAGCCACACTCACTTTTGAGACACATGGGTTGAAATAAACAGGGCCATTGTCTTAAGGTACATCAACGAGGTCCCCTGCCGGGCAAGGCCTGCCCTCCCACTGCACCCAGAACATTTCCAGCCCTCGTGCAGCTGAGAGCCACTTGCCCAGGACCTCGCAGATGAGAGTGGACTCCTCTTTGGATCAGTCAGCGTCCTCCTGGAACTGGCCGCTCTCTAGCTGAGCGCCTTTTAAATCATGAGGACTAGTTCCTGCAAACGAGAAGGCGAGCAGAGGGAGAGGCCTGGGTGGCGGGGTGGGGTCCACCTCGGAATGTCTCGCTGGGCTGCTCTGCCTCTTCCCACTGCTGGCAAAACTCTGGAGAAAGACAAATTCGTGCCTGTGCCTGGGAAAGTCTGTTTTGACAGGGGCCAGCTGGAGAATGGGACTGTCCCTCTGTGTGGATTTATGACAATTGGAGAGGGGATGGCGTGAGGAAGAGGAGATGAGGAAGAAAGGCAAGAGAAAATGCAGTCACCTGGAACCCACGCCTCACGCCTGCCTGCCCGGGGGACCTGGTGCTCGGTGGAGCTCCTGAGGTCCTATGCCAACAAGATGGGTTTCATGTCCCACTGGAGAGAGAAGCACCGTGGGCCCTGGAAACAGCCCCCGCCAAGCTCGAGGCACAGAACTGTGCTTCTCACCAAGTTCAGAGAATTGCACCCTCGAGGTCTTGTGGTGGGAGCTGAGGGAGGGGGCGGTGAAGGACCTCCGTAGCCGGGCAGCCGGGCCTGCCTGTGCACCGAGCATGGGACCTCAGATGGCCCCACGGGCGTCCGCTAGGTGATGAGCACAGGGCCTGGCCGGGCCCTTCTCAAGCAGCAGGGACCCAGAAGGCACCTGGGTGCTGCAGTCCACTTTAGGAGGGACGTCCAGGAGCAGGGACGTGTCCAAGCATGCTGGCCCCACTCTGTCCCTGCCCTTGACCTTTCAGAGATGCCGCTCAGGACTCATCAGCAGCGAGGGACTGGAAAGGCAGTGGGTGGCTCTGCAGCCCTGGGGAGTTCCAGTAACTCCACTATAGCCCCCCAAGGAGGGTCCATCCAGCCTCTGCAGAGCTGCCCATTGGTCTGACAGCCTTTACCACGCCCCGTCCTCCATCCCACCTCTGCACTGCGCCCAAGGAAATTCCATCTTCCACTCTCCCAAGGACTCCTCTGCCTGGGCGGCAGAGAGGCCACACTGCCTGCCACGTCGATCACTCAGAGTTTCCACTCACCCAGATGTACAGTCCCTGAAAAGCCCCCGCAGCTGAGCCTCACAAACAATTCCAACATTTACCCCCAGAGAAACTTCAGAAGCTATTGTATCAAGGAAAGAAGAGCTTTTACTGTTAAAGTGAACAATGGGAGCCCAAAAGAATCATTGAGATAAAAACATTATTTTTGAGCTTAAAAATAAAACTCAGGAGAGGCAGTAAGGGAGAAGAGCAGAGCTCAGCCATGATGGCCGGTGGCCAGTGCAAGCCCATTCAGGGCAGCTCGGCCCCAGGTGCAGACAGGAACCGTGACGGAAAGATGGGAAGCTGGCCTAGGACAGGTGTCCAGGAGACCTGCTCTCTCACATGGTCACGGGAGGCCAGGGAGAGAGCAGCAATGGGCCAGGGAGCTGAGAACCACAGAGACCAGAAGTCCATGGAACTGAAGACAGATGGAGAATGCTCTGGAACTGCTGGGGAAGAGATTTTTAAAGATGTTTAGGAATTCCAAAGACAAAGAGAAATTGTTTGAACTTTCATGTCTGGCTGGCCTGGAAGCCTCTCCAGAAGACAGAATGGCAGCGGACAGCAGGACGCCAGAACTGGAGTGGAGAGGAGTCATCCCAGAATCCATCCCAGCCAGGCTGTCCTTCTGTGGGTGGGAAGGGAGGGAACCACGGAGTGCCTAACTCATGAAACCCTCCGGCCAAACCAAGGGCATGCACGGGGAGGGAGTCCAGAGGAGGAAGGAGAAGCCTGCGAGATACAGTGGCCTGCAAGCCAGGGAAGTGAACCTGAGCAGTGATTGACAAGACCTCAGACTAATGCAGTGGGTAAGGACTCTTGGCACCAAGGAGTGTGGTGTGAGAAAACAAGCCACAGGGTTCCAGGTTGTTTCAACCATTTCTGTTGGGAGGGTGGGGGCAAGGGAGAGCTCTCAGAAGGGACAGAGCCCCTCAGGGTAGCCTGGGTGGGGAGCATGGGGAGGACTCAGTGGGAGGACGGAGCGGGGCAGGGTTTGCCAGCTCTGTGCTTCCTGTACACCACTCACCCTCTCACCTGGGCTTCCTCCCCTGTCCATGGGAGACAAAACCCATTCCCACATGGCCACCAAGCTGGTGTGTTTCAAGTGCTGGTCACAAGGTATTGTTTCCATTAATAATTGTTGATGGAGACAGGATAAATATATTTTTAAACTCTTTTCAGGAAATGTACCAGAATCCCTTCTGGTTTGCATTCTGGGTTTGCAATGTTGAATTCCCACTTCAGGGGCTAGCCTGGGACCCTGTGGAGGAAGACCTGAGGAGCTGGTGTGGGCTGGACCACAGTGAGTCACATGTACGGTCCAGGATCTGTCTCTGGCTGACCTAGATGGGCTGGGCTTGGAGGGTGGGGTTTGTTTGCTTTTTTCCTGGAACACTGGGCTCCTCCCCATCAGGTGGGTAGAGGTCCTTTCCAGAGCCACAAGAAGGCCTAACAAAGGAAGGTGCCTCGTTAACAGGCTTCCTGGGACGCGCAGCAGGATGCACGCCTGTGTACACAGCGTGATGGCAGCTGTAGCTTTGAGACCACAAACGCAGGCCTGGAAGGGCAACCTGCGCTGTTCCCACCGCTCGGCTGGCTATCCAAATCCTGCAGAGAGCTGTGCTCCCGGCGTGAAGAGCGAAAAACACAGAAGGTGCTTCTCCCACCCACCTGGGGCAGTTGCTCCTGTCTGAGGGCCACCTCTAGAATCTCAGGAGAAGGCTGACCCGGCTCCGTGGGGATCTGCACATGGGACCAGGCAAATCCATCATCCAACCTCTGGAGCTTCTGGCTGGGGGAGGGAATTTTATCTTCTGGGATTCAAAGTCAGATAATCACTTACTTTATTTATCAGCCACCATAAGGCAGGTTCTTCTAGAATATGTCTCATTCAATTCTTAGGCTACTGTGGGCCATGGTTATTATCTGCAGTTTACACATGAGGCCATGGAGGCCCAGGGAAATTAAGGCACGTGACCCTCAGGGGTGGAGACCTTGAGCTGGGCATGTAGTTCAGTGGTAAAGCACTTGCCTAGTATGCATGAGGCCCTGGGTCCAGGCCCCAGCACTGTTAAAATATGTGTGTGTGTGTGTATGCATATATGTGTGTGTGTGTATATATATATATGAAATATGTTTTACATATTATATAATGTATATATATTTCAATTAAAAACAAATACAGTAGAAAGAGATGGAGACCTTGGATCTCAGAGAAATGAACCCACAGTATAACTTCAGGAAGAATTTGAGGGTAACATGTTTCTTCAGGTTTTTGCTTTACCATTATTTGTAGATAATTTTCATTTAAGAAGCTTTTCTAATTTGCTCTTGAAAGAAAACCCTCTGAAATACTAAAATACACATGCTTTATAAGGATGTGGACCAGAACTCTCTGCATGGAAAGCTGGCCCGGTCTCTGGAAGGCTGGCTGCTCTCTGCTTACCAGCGGGGCCATGTGTCCATGAACTTGCCTTTTCTACTGCTGGAGTGCTTTCACTTTTCAAACTCCTTGTGTTAGATCTTGGATAGATGGGGTGTTTTGTTCTTGAAAGTCCAAGGTGAATGGTAAGCTCTCATCCTTGAGTGTCTGTCGTCACCACATTAGCCTTGAACTTGATGGAGACCAAGTGTGAACCCTGGGGACAAGCGTCCAGAACCCGAGGAAGGACAATCACAGGTAAGAGAACAATCTTTGTTCAACATCCTGGAACAGAGCTGGCCTTTCTCAGCAGTGTTTGAGGCTGGGCTGGCCACTGCCTTTATTCACTTTCCTGAGGTCTCCTCTTCTTGGTCCTTTTGTTGGTCCTGGTGTTCTCCACCTCTTAGTGTTGGAGACACCAGGGTCCCATCCTGAACCCTCTTCCGAGTCCCTGTCTTTATCAGCTTTCTGTCACCATAGCAAATGCCTGAGGTAGTCCATGACTGGTTGGCCCTGCTGTTTTGGGGCCCACGGAGAGGTAGCACACCATGGTGGAGAACGTGGTGGAATGTTCTCTCATCTCACGGATGGGACTTAGAGAAGAGGAAGAGAAGGAATACCACGTTATGGTGGGCTTACGTGGCAGAGGAGGCTGTTCCTCATGATGTCTGGGAAGCAGAGAGAGAGAGAGAGAGATTCAGAGAGACGTCCTCTCCAGGGCATGTCCCCAGAGACCTAAGGACTTCCCACTACACCCCACTTCCACAAGGTTCCACCACCTCCCACCTGGGGGCCAAGGTTCCGGTACCTGGTACTTTTAAGATCCAAGCACGCGCCCATCCTCGGCAGCCCTCTGGGCCCTCACCTAAATGGCCTCCCCCAGGGTGGCGGGTGAAGGAGTGCCTTAGTTTCTGGCACCAGCTCAGATTTCTGGGAACCCAGCCCTCTTACACTGACTGACCACCGAGGTTTCTAATGCACTTCTCCAGGTCGACGAGATCAACATGGAACTTGGATTCACTATTCCCTCTCTCCCCTCGCAGGTCCCTGCCTGCAGTCTTCCCCCCTCCGTTAAGGACCCCGGCCATCCTTCTAGGAGTCCAGACACTACACCCTGGACAGGTCTTGACTTTTCTTTCTGCCACACCCCACACCCCGTGGTCAGGAGTCATGATGGATTTGTCTTCAGAAATTACCAGAAACGGAACAGCTCACCCTTCCCTGCCCCTGGCCTGAGCAGCCATCTCCCCCAGGCCCTAACTTCCTGGTGCTCTCAGGGCTGGCTCTTGTCCTCATGGTCTGGTCTCTGCCCTGCTGCCACACGATTCTGTTAAAATAGGTCACACGGTGTCACTCTTCTGTGCAAAACCTTGCAATACTTTCCACGGGGCCATGTCCTCTGGAGGTCCCCAAGTAAGAGGAAGAGGTCCTGAGGCCGTGGGAGCCTCCTCCCTGCCTCCCACATCTCCAGCCCCAGGTCTGCTCTCTGCTGCTCTTGGGAATGCTCATGGTGCTCTGCCAGGCCCCTGCTCTCCCTCTCCCCCTTTCCCTCCCTCCCTCCCTCTCTCCCTCCCTCCCTTCTTCGTTTTCTAGCTCTTCAGGTTCCCTCAGGGACAATGTCATGACATCTTTTGTGGCCTCTTTTATCTCTGAGGCTGGCTGGCTCGGGAACCTCAGGGCCAAGCATTCCAAGGCCTGCATCCCAGGGCCTGCCAGGGGGAGGGGCCTGGTGCAGGGGTCGCTCGCTGCGCACAGCATGGGACAAACTTCACCTTTATTAAGTCGGTCAGCTCTCCCAGGAACCCCATTTTAACAGAAGAGGAAACTAGGGTACTGGAGGGTGGTCCCAGCCTGGGGTCTCAGTGGTCTGGGGAGTCTGTATTTGAGTATGTCTTGGGAAATGCAAACCCCCCCAGACCTCAGTAAGACATCAGCGCCTCCCCGCTGCTTCCGATGAGGGATTGGAAGACCGGGCTGTTTCAAGGCCTGAGCAAGGTGCCTCGCCGTATCCGTGTTTCAGACACGAAGACGATACTGAGGCGAGGCGACGGCGTCAGTAAGGGCTGCTGCTGGGTGGCAGGCGCGTCCCAACGCCCACCTCCCAAGCCCCTGGCCACCCCTGAAGGAAGCCCAGGCTCTGGGGCTCCATGGCTTAGCTAGGGCTTCCTCACTGTTGCTCTGCGACTGTGTGACTGAAGTGACCTTGGGAATGGGTCTTCCCCAGCTATGCAGTTAGGGTCTGCCTGCCGCGGGAAGGCTCCCAGGGCCGCCCTGGCCAGAGGCCTCGCCTCCTCCTTCACGGATGCTCACACACACACACAACCTCACACACACACACACAACCTCACACACACACACAACCTCACACACACACACAACCTCACACACACACACACCCCTCCCCCATCCCCACACATGCACACACACCCTCAGGGCCCACAACCCTCATCACACACACAGAAAAACAACCTCCACACCCCACCACAGCCCCACACCCTCAGCATACACACATCGCACCAAGACACACCCCACACAGGACAGCACACACCAACCCACTCACTGGTGGGTCTCAGCCCATCAGCAGCTAGCCGGAGGCCATGGGCATCTGCAGGGATGAAGGCCTGCTGTGGTCACCTGGGCTTTCACTTGACCCTGTCCCCTGCTCCTGGGTCCTGCAGTCGCCCCAGCACAAGGACAGTCCTGCACTGTCATGGCCTCTCCCCTCTCCAAGCCCACCCACTCCCCACTGGGGGGCTGGCGAGTGCCGGCGCTGGTTGGGCTGTGCAGTGGGGTGGTCGGTGGGACCGGGCATTTTCCTGGACACAGACTGTGCAGCCCATGTGTATGGTGGTCCCCTGATGCCATCGTAAGAGGATCTGTGGGCATGGCGTTGCTTTCAGACTGGGGGTGCTGCCTCCTGGCAGGTTTCCCCCACTGTTCCCCGCCCCCGGCCCCCACTTGCACCCCTCCTTTCTCTGTCCCTGCCTGGAGAAAGCAAAAATCCTGGCAGCCATGGTGACCCTGCGTCTGCCACCCTGTCTGGCTCCGAGGAGTGACTTTTCTGAGCTGGGGGAGGCGGGGCCTCTGAAGCCTCTGCCTCAGGTCCCAGGGGTTCTCTCCACGCAATGCCGGGGAGGAAAGCACGCGGAGGCAGAGGAGACTCTTGAGTTACGCCTGGAGTCTGGGGCGCGGCGGTTCCTGCCCATGGCCGCAGAGGCTGACGCACGTGTGCACCCTGGCTCTTCTACGCCATTGACACGTACCAGCTCCTGGAAGGAGGCAGGCCTTGCCGTCCACGCTCACAGGTGAAGAAACCAGGCCTGGCTGGCACAAGGCAGAGCCTGGCTACGTGCTGGGCAGGGGCCTGTAAGTCTGGAGTACAGAGCCAGGCCCTTCTGCCAGTGGTGGTGGTGGTGTTGAGGGGCAGCTGCGGCCTTCCTGGGGATGGCAAGCCTCCCAAGGAGCAGCACTGTGGAAGCGGGTCCCACCCCCACTGACCTTGGTCCTCGGTCTCACCCCCACAGACCCCTTCTGTGGCTCCGCGGCCCCGCCCCCTCACATGGCACCCTGTGGTAGGAGAAGAGACTGAGCAGGCAGGAGGAGTCTTCCCTAGTTGCGAAGTCGCAGCCGGGCCGGCATCGCACAGGCGAGGATTTCTGTCCTCCGTGTCTTCAGACCAAGCGTTGGAGGGTCGGCATGGCAGGCGGCTCCCCTGAGCTCCAGACATTTTGGAGCCTGTGGCTTTGGCTTCCAGGGCTGAAGGGACTAACTGGGGCTGGTCTCAATCCCCTCACGGAAGTATGGAAACAGTTAGTGAAACTGCAGAGAGCCTTGGACCAGCACATAACCAGGCCGGCTCAGGAAGCCCCCGACAAAACACAAAACAAACAACAAAACACGAAAGGCTCACTTTGGTCGGTTGGTGCCACGTGGTTTCAGAGAGGGGTTAGTGGCACCTGCCAGCCCTGGCTTCTGGCTCCCCGTGGTTGTGCCCCTGTGTACCAGGTATCGAAAGCTTCTGCCACCAGAGAGGGTGCAGCCAGACAACTAGATAAATCCCCCAAGCCAGTGGCAGAGGAATGTGAGTCCCAGAGGAAGCTGGAGAAACCGCACCTGCGTTCTCTGCAGTGGCTCTGTTTCCTTGCACCCTTTGAACATCCCATATTATGCTAACGATGCTAATTAGACTGGTGGTCCATGACCTTTGGAGGAAGAGACTTGACCTCCTTGCTCAGCAGGAAGAGAACAAGGCAGCTTTCGGGAGGGACAGCCCCTCAGGAGCCCCAGCAACTGTCGAGCCCCAGTCCGGAGGACAGTGTCCAGAAGTCCTCGGCTCTGCCGGAAGGCAGGGCTGTCAGCTCCTCTGCAGCTTTCTCGGGTGTCACCTGCTTCATTATCCCCTGGCAGGGCACTCTGGCCTCCGGAGCGTGGATGGCTTCCAGGATACACAGGCGACGCCCTCGTCGTATTATTTAATAGAGTTGGTCCATTCAAGCAGTGACTCAGTGACAAACCTTTGGCTGCTGCCGTCTCAAGGATCCGGAGGTCAGGTTGTACAGACCTGTCTCAGGAGGCGGGGCCCCAGGCCTTGACAGGCAGCCTGGGGTAGGGCAGGTGCCAATCTCCAACACTGTTCCCGGAGCTTTGCTGGGCCAGGCACCCGGTTTCCTCTCTTCCCCTGCCCAGGGAGACCCCATGCTTTCGTGCCCGGGGAGCTGAGCCTTTTGAGGGAGGGTACCAGTACCCATCAGGGCTAGTGGGGTTCCTCTGAGCACCTCTGCCCCTCTGTTCAGGGACACCTCTGTGCCCTGTCCCCATGGTCCAGTGGGGGTCCCCATCCGTTCTGTCACCCTCTCCTTCTTGTGGGTTAGCACCCTGCCGCTCTTCCCTCAGCCCCAGAGGGTTGTCCCCCTGCCCCATGGACTCCTGGTGGCCAGCTGCTGCCTCCCGGCGCACACCACCCTAATGGCACCAACTAACACGCAGAGTGCTTCTTAGAGACCAGGGAGGCTTCTGGTTCACCACGTCCTTATATTCATAGACACCTCCTGAAGGTAGTGGCAGAAGCTGTTATTTCCCTAAAGATGGATTTATTTGGCTTTAATAAACATTGCTCTTTCTCAGTGTCACATATTTTTAAAAATGGTTTCTTGATCACTGTGCAGCAGAGCTTTCCGAGGGCTCATGTGATCTACACTGTCCCCAGCCTAGGGAAAGAGTGTGAATGTAATGAAGCCACTTGCTCTGATTTCCCATCTATCACGGGGCAAGAATAAATACCTGCATTTCCATAGTGACTTTTACGTTTTAAAAAACCCTACAGCCAGTTCCCAAAGGAGTTAGATCATTTTTGCAGTTTGTCCAAGTAGAGAGAAGCAAGAACTAGTGTCTAGTTGCTCACATAGGCTAGATGACGTGTTTGGAGGATCAGTAACCAGTGCATTGAAGACCCACAGTGTGATTTTATTTTCTAGTTTTTTCTACAATAGGACTTGATTTTAATTGTAAAATATGACTTCTGGACATGGACTAGTGAAGATGACCGAGCACATGGGTCAGCACCCCATCAGTCCCACCCCACCCTTCCACGGCCCTCAGGGCTGTGCGCCTCTGGGGACTCAAGGATGGCCAGCTGCTGCTTCCTATCCTACCACCAGATTCGGCCTGTCCCGACCCGCGGGACATCAACGCAGGACGGCAAACCTAAGAGAGAAGGAATGAAGGGACAAGAGACACAGGGAGTGACAGCAAGACAGGAATTCTGATCAAGCTGCAAATTTTTATTGTTCTCAAGGGTATTTATGCTGAGGGAATGAGGGGTATGATGAGACACAGGCTGGTTGGCTGTGTTTTTCTTTTGGGCTCCTGATAAGGTGCAAGTTCACGCCGGTGGGCCATAGGCAGAACTATCAGCCGGGAGTGGGGAGGGGGCGCGCTCCGGGAATCCGTCAGCCTTCAGCTGCAGGGTGTTTGTACAGGGGAGGCAACCGCAAAATGCTCCCTGGGCTGCTGCTTATCATAAAGGTCAGAACGTCCTCAGAATGAGAACTTCTTCTTGGTCCCTGACATCGGCCTTCACTGCCCCCTGCCCTTCCCAGGACCTCCGCCTCCTCCCACCTCAACACACACTTCTTAGCCAACATTGCACATGGTCCTGGGGACAGAGTGGAGTCGGTTCCCCAGGAGGGAGGACAGGATGGGGACCTGCTTCATGGGCAGGAAGAGGAGGTCTGGGGTAGATTCCCTGCATAGTAAGTGACAGCAGTAGGGCAACCCCGTGATCTCAGGTCGATGGGGAAGCAGAGGGAAGCCCCCTGCCCGGCCCCCTGGAAACTGGTGTGGAGCGCGCTGGCACTATTGAAGGGTTATGGAAAATAATATTCCTACCAGACAGCTCCCCAAGAAAAACAGGGACAGTGTGACTCGGGAGGAGGGAGGGGAACTTGCCGGAACTTTGAACCTCTCCCAGTGCACCCTTTCCCAATAACAATGGGCCCTAAAGGAAAGGAGCAAATACTGAATGCTGGGCCCTAAACTTTGACCTTTCCCCATCGCAAATTAGCACAGCAAATATTGAAACTCTGGAACACAATGGATCCCAGAGAAAGAAAAGTAATCGTCAAGACTGAGTACTTATCCCTTGGGAGCTGGGCTCCTATCTCCCCAGATAATAATGAGTTTCAATCTTTTTACGACTACTTTCCCTAAGGGGCTGCACAACTAGCCACTGACGGCCAAACTGCACGTCCTCAGTCTCCAAAGAGACTATAAAACCCAGACTCCTTCTATAACCTGAGGCCAGTTCCATACCCGGAAAATGGGCCCTCCCGTGCCTGATCCATGCACCTGGCTGCAGAATAAAGGGAAGTTTGCTGATCTGAGTTCTGTTTTCTGTCATTTGTGGGCCATGAGCTTAAAACTATTGTCACCTGCAGTGGCCCCATGTCGCACTGGGCTTCTTGGCTCTTGTGTTCTTGCCGAAGAAAATGTCAGGCAAGGCACGAAAGGTATTGAAAGTGTAGTCAAGTTCATTGGGGAAGAAATCACTCTCCAGAGGGAGAGAGGGAGCCGGTCGCCTGAGAAAGAAATACCCCCCCCCCCATGTTCCCTGCTTTACTGGGGTAGCTTAGGGAAGTTTCTAGAGAGTCTCACCCAGCTACCACCTCTCAGATTTTGACTGACAGTAAGATCACATCAGATCTTTAAAGTCCCTACAGCACTTGATTTTACCCATAGGCTCCCAAGCAAAACCCATGGGGAGGATTCTACTACTGTAATAAGATCAAGATGATTTGCTAAGATCTAGGGCAACTCCCAGCAACCCTGGTCTGCACCCACTGGTTCTAATTGAGACTTGCCTTTTTTTTTTAAAAAAACAGATTTTATGGTTGTGGGCTTTGCTTTTAATTATCCTGTCTTTATGAGTCTTGGAATCTTTGGTCTGTATAAAGGTCAGGGTAATTTGTGCTATGGGCAAGGAGGAGTCCTAAGTTCCCAGGTGGAAAGGACAGCCCTAGGAGTCCTAAGTTCCCAGGTGGAAAGGACAGCCCTAGGAGTCCTAAGTTCCCAGGTGGAGAGGACAGCCCTAGGAGTCCTAAGTTCCCAGGTGGAGAGGACAGCCCTAGGAGTCCTAAGTTCCCAGGTGGAGAGGACAGCCCTAGGAGTCCTAAGTTCCCAGGTGGAGAGGACAGCCCTAGGAGTCCTAAGTTCCCAGGTGGAGAGGACAGCCCTAGGAGTCCTAAGTTCCCAGGTGGAGAGGACAGCCCTAGGAGTCCTAAGTTCCCAGGTGGAGAGGACAGCCCTAGGAGTCCTAAGTTCCCAGGTGGAGAGGACAGCCCTAGGAGTCCTAAGTTCCCAGGTGGAGAGGACAGCCCTAGGAGTCCTAAGTTCCCAGGTGGAGAGGACAGCCCTAGGAGTCCTAAGTTCCCAGGTGGAGAGGACAGCCCTAGGAGTCCTAAGTTCCCAGGTGGAAAGGACAGCCCTCAGGATAACAGGTCGTCCACCAAGGACGGAAGTATCCTACTGACTTCCGCCAGAGCAGGCCAGACTGGCCTCAGGTAAAGTGCTTTTACAGGAAAGCACTGGGGTGGGTTGGGGTGGGGGCGGCTCTTAGGCCCAGGCTGGGAATTGTGCCCTTAGCTTTGTGTTCCTGTGGCTTATGCCTGTCTTCTGCCTCTCTCTGTGAGCCACAGCGCTGGACCACGGCCCTGACACTGGCCCACCCAGAGGTCATGGGGCCCCAACTGCAGTGGCTCCTGCAGGGGTGGCAGAGTCCTCTGATGGCCTTGTCCTCAAGAGCCTGAGCAGACATGGAGCCCAGAGAGCCCTGGAACCCAGGTGGGGCCCCGGAGCAGCAGCTCCTGTGGCCGCTGGTCCACCGGTTCCCATGGGCCTCTCCGGCTGCCTGCTTTCACGTTGATGGAGGTCCAGAGGTGCACTCTGCATTGTCTTCCAAATGGCAGGTTGGTGACAGGAAGAGCAGGGACAGGGAGTCAGATATGCTTTAGAGGGATCCCGGTGCCATCCCCGAACGTATGTGGGACTTTGGGTCGTTTCTCAACCTCTCTGGACCTCAGTTTCCTCCTCTGTGAATCAGGCACGTGGAATAGCAAGAAGAAAGGTGCTACCAGGAGCAAGTGTGGCGCCCCAGGCCTGGCCCTTGGGGCACCATGAATGCAGGCCCACGTCCCCAGCACCCCTCTTCCACCACATTAACCCACTGACTAAAGATATTGGCAACACTTGCACCTGACCCTGCAGTACAGTTAAGAGCATCCTTGCCAACATCCCCCAAAACAGAGCCCAGGTTCTCTCTGTGTTTCACTGTGTACGAAAGGGAAAATTGAAAAAACTGATTTTGGACTGTTGGAAACCGGATGCCAGTCAGAGGCTGAGCAAGGTCACATGGGAGGGAAAAGGAAGGGTTTTACTTTTGGGGTTTTTTTGTTTTATTTTGTTTTTTTTTTTTGGTACCAGAGATTGAATCCGGGGCACTTAACCACTGTGCCACATCCTCAGCCTTTTTTTTTTTTTTTTAATTTTGAGGCAGGGTCTCACTGAGTTGCTTGGGGCCTCCCTAAGTTCTGAGACTGGCTTTGAACTTGGAATCTTCCTGCCTTAGTCTCCCAAGCAGCTGGGACTGCAGGTGTGCTCCACTGGCCTGCTGGTATTTATGTTTTACTAGAACATCAAGTGGAATTCTCTCCGAAGCGCCTGGTGACCCGTCTGGGAGATGGCCGACGTTCAGGTCTTCAGGGCCGAGAGGGGAGGCAGAGACGGGGGTCTGGGAGGCTCGGCCCTGATGTCAGAACCAACAAACTGAAGGCCCTCTGTCAACTCTCTCTCCTGCCTACTCCTGCGGACATAGGAGACATTCTCCTGTCCCTTCTGAAGGTCACATTCACCAGACGACGGCTGCGTGGACTTCCTAGTGTCACCATCTGTTGAATGATTCAGGGCACCTGAGGGCCCGTGGCCCCGGCAGCCATTTTGCAGGGAGCTTTCCTGACTTGCCCAGTTTGCTGTCCCTGCTCTGTACCACCTACCAGCCTGCTTCACAGAGGCATCGCGGTTCCATGCCAGCAACCTGCCGGGAGTGCGTGCAGCCTGGCTCGGCACACTGCGAGGTGGCCAGGACAGCCCGCTCCTTGCAGGGTGGCCGCTTTCCAGCTGGAGCGCCATTCCCTGCCCCGGGGGACAACTGCGATTGCAGCCAGACTCAGGTGGACCTGGCTGGGCCCAGAGCATGCTGCCGTCTGTGGAGCCTGCAGCTGGGGCGAGGCTGGAGGAGGACGGAGCCACAGGCTGGAGGCAGGTGGTGGACAGGATGAGGTGGCTGATGGACAGGCCGTGCAGTGGGCTCTGGGTCAGCGTGGGATAGACGGAGGAACCCTAGAGAATCAGGTCCTTCCTCCCCTGGAGATAGCCGGTGCAGCCCTCCATGCTTCCAGCAGCAGGTGGCTGGACTTTGTGGGATGGAGTCATGGTGATGCTTCCCCAAAGAGCAGACCAGGGAGATCTGGGAAGTCCTGGTGTTCTGTGGGGCCTGGGGACATGGGCTGTCCACGTTGGGATGCTTCAGTGGCCAGCTCCTCTTCCCACCAGGGAGTGTCCTTTTCATCACTTCCCACGCTGCGGGGTGAGCTCTTGGGCTGTTGGACAGCAGGGACCCAGTAGGGCAGAGGCCGAATGCCTCATGGGTGGCTGAACATAAATGTGTCACAGAAAACCTGGTTGGTCCTGAGACTTCTGGGCCACAGGGCAGCCTTCCTCAGAGGTGGCCCTCTGAGATTTCTTGGTGTGCAAAACCCTGTGGGGGAGGGATCAAGTTGCCAGCTGACCTGAGGCTGGGCCTTCCTCCCCGGCGAGCGGGCCTGCTTGGGTGGCATGCCGGCTCATTCCAAGTGGAGAGCTCCTCCTGCCCCACCTGCCTTCCTGCAGAAAGTTTCTGGGTGGACACGCTTCGCTGACGCCTTTCTCCTTTCTGCACAGAAGACGTCCCCTCCACCTCCCGTGGATGTTTTCTTTGCCAAGTGCCAGTGTTCACAAGGTCATGGTGCCCTTGACTGTCAGCTAGTTATGTGGGAAACAGGTGGACGTTCACGGCCAGATAAACGTGGAGACCCTCCGCACAGCCAGTGCTGGTGGCCAACAGTGGGAGGCCACGGATGCCCCTTGCAGGTTCTGAACCATGTCCAGGCCAACCTCCAGTTTCACACCAGTGCACAGAAAATCCTGCCCACAGAGGGAGTCCCCACTGCCTGTCTGTCCAACAGCGCTCAGCCTGAAGCAGGGCAGACTCCAAACCCCCGCGAACGCTCAGTGTGGTCCTTTGCCATGTGTGAGGGGGTCTCCAGTAGCTAGAAAAGTCTCCCTCCTGGTACCCCCTCTTCCAAGGACAAATGGAAGAGAATAGGTTCTGGAAAGCCCAAGTGCAGAACCTTCTGGAAACGATCCACTAACTCATTCCTACTGGTGGGAAGGTTGCTCAGCTCTGCTCAAGGCCACTTGGGCTCTGGTGGAGAGGCCAGTTCACCTGGTCAAGAGCTCTATGTGCTGGTGGGACACCCCTAAAGCAGAAGGCCTGGGGGGAGCCTGCCTGGCCTGTGTGACCTTGAGCAGTCTCTTGAGTGCCTCAGTCTCCTCACCTGTCAATGAACACAGTGGTCGCAGTGTCACAGCTCTGGAGAGCTCGTGTGCTCAGAGCTTGCACAACAGCTCCCGGCAGTGAGTCCTAACAGTGTGTGTGAAGTGACATGTCAAGCAAGCAGCCAGCCGTAGGCAGCACGGGTAGAGGCAGCTGCCCAGATTGCCGTGTGGCCAGAGGACCGGAGGGGGAGCAGGGCTCCACGAGGAGGTGCGAGGAAGCTTCGCGTGCTGCTTCTCTGTCGGGATGGGGTGTTGGGTCAGACTCCCCTGGATTCCTTTTCCTGCTAGGTCACCCCTTCTCGACGGTGAGTGTGAGCTGGTCAACTGGATGAAGGCACAGCCCATTTGGCAAGAGAGCTGTTCTGGAAAATGACCAGCCACGTGGGCCGGACGAGGTCCTGCGTCCACCAGGCTTCGGGGTGGAGCACAGCCGACTCCTTCCCTGCCTGGTTCCAGGTCCTCCAGGATGTCCTCAGTGATGCCCAGGACGGCTGACCTTGGGAAGCTCTGGCTCTAAGTGGCCCAGGCTGCATCCACTGCGGTCGCTGGCATCTGTCTGGGGTGTTACAGCGGCAGCCGTCACTGAGGGTGTCTCGTGAGAGCGTGTGAATTCCGATGGCAGACCTGTGAAGTCGTGTGGCTGTGGCCAGTCTGTAGATGAGCGACTGAGGGAGGATAGGCTGAGGCCCAGACGGTTAAGGAGCTAAGGTAGGACTGCGAGACACAGCCCTGCACACCACGCTGCCTCCTTCCCCAGAGCAGGGAGGGAGCAACGGAAGGCAGGGCGGTGCAGGGAAGAGTCAGGAACCCCGCACACGCTTGAATGATCTCTGGTCACAGCATGAGCAGGAAATCTCTGTGTACGTTTTGCATGTGTGTCTGTATGTGCATGTGTGTGCTATGTGCTCACTGTTTTGCATGTGTGTTGTATTGTGTGTGTGTGTTCTCTGTGCCGTGTGCAGGCCTATATTCCACATGTGTGTATCATGTGTGCTGTATGCTCATGTATGTGTGGCACGTGCATGTGGGTGTGCCCTTGGAAGGTGCTCCTGAGGCACGCAGTGCTTCACGCCTCAACGATCTCACACACTAGTGGGGGTCGGTACCACGGGTGGGCAGATGGCTTTCCAGCACAGCAGTGGAGAGACTCCAGCAGAGACCCACCACGCCTGGGACCTGGGACCAGCCAAGGGTGCAGACAGGCAGGCGACTCCATGGGTGGGGATTCTGGGGCCCCTGAGGCGTACAAGGAGCTCACACCGTCTCTGTGCAGGCTGGCGCCTTTGTGAGCCACTGCACCCCCGGCTACGCAGCTGAGCAGTCCTGCTGCCTGAAGAGGCAGGGGAGGTCGTGGGAGCTGGGCAGGCACACGGAGGTGCTGCGGGGGAGCCAGCGCCCCGGTCACTGGCCACTCGCCACCTGCTGGCCTGCCAGAGGCTGGACGGAGAAGGCTCCCTGCTGATGTCTAGCAGTGTGGTACCCAAGGTCTGGAGTTAGGCCTCTCGGCTGGTGTGCTTTCTGACATTGGAGCGTGTTTAGAAATCAAGTCGGTGCCTGCAGGAAATGCAGATTCCCAGCCCTGGATACGGGGCACTTGATTCTGAGGTCCAGGGGTCTGCTTCCAACTGTCAGCTTGAGACCCTCTGTGGGTGGCACAGGAGCCCCTGGGAACGGTCCTCCTCCCAGGCCTCAATCTGCCTGAGTGACCCCTGGGACAGGTGTGAGAGCCGGATTCTGCGGAGGATCCCTAACAGAGGAGCCAGGCCAGCACACAGCTCCTTCGTTTCTGCACTGTGATAGCGTGGGGGCATTTTCTTTAGGATTTGGGAAGTTGTCACACACCAGGAACTCAACAAGTCCTTCTGCCCCCAATCACGAAATCCCTGTGTTTCCACCCCAGTTGCCCAAACTGACAACCCGGAATTCCCGACTTCCTCCGGACTCCAGCCACATTTTCATCAGGTCTCTGCTGGGAGGTCACTTCCTCCTAGGGTTCTGGACACTTCTCCTTGGGAGGCTCCTCCAGGGGAGGCTCAAGCTGGGTCAGGTGGTCCTCTCCACCCCCCAACAGTGCTCCGCCTTCCCTCCCCGTGCCCCCCGGGAAGCGGCTGCCTTGCCCCTGCGCCTCTGAGCTCAGCACGCGCCTGGTGCAAGAAGGTGCTGTCTGCAGATTCCTCTGTGGCCCTTCCCGCCAGGTGGCCTGAGGTTTCTTCCTAGTGATCGCTCTGAGTTTACCACTGCTCTTACCATTCAGACGATAGGGTAGCACTTCATGTGACCCAAACAGCCCTGGGGTGTGACTCCGCCCTTCCACGGTGCCGTCTGTCATTCATTCTACATTCTAATTCTGCAAGTGTTATAAACCCAACAGTTCTTGTTTTTGCTCTTCCTGGTGCATTATCTCTTAAAGACATGATTTAAAAAGAGAAGTTCTCCTCATTCTGACCTTGGTTTTGCCATTTCCGGATTCCCCACTCCCCATATCTGAGTCTCCACTAATATCATGTCATTCTGTACTTAAACTGCTGTTAGTATTTCAGGTTATTCGAGTGTCCTGGTGAAGAATTCTCTGTTTGAAAAACAATATTTTTTGAGGGTGGATGTTCTGAAAATGCCCTTCACCTTTATTTTTAAATGCTGTTTTTAATGCATGTAAAATACTAGATTAGTAGCATATTTTTTCTTTCTGTTCTTTAAAGATGTCTCCGTGACCTCCTAGCCTTATTTTTTAAACATCTTATTAATTTTTTCTGATAAGGGAGAAACAGATATTATTATTTGCCTCCTGTGTTCTGTCTCTTTTCTCTGGCTGCTCTTGAGATCATCTTTTTGCCACTGGTTCTCAGCAGTTCGATCGTGGTATTTCCTGGTGTGGTTTTCTTGTGTCATTCTGTCCCAGGTTTCGTGGGGGCTGAGGTCTGAAGTGGGTGTGCCCTCCCAGAGTCCACAGGTGGCAGACCTAAGCACCCGTGTGGCGGTGTTAGGCCGGGCTTTGGAGGACAGTGGGTCTCAGGGGTGGGTTCTTGGGGGTGGGAACTGCTAGTCCTCGCAGAGCCCGATCCGTCAGCACCTTGAGCCTGGCCTGCAGCCTCCAGAGCCGCACGGGGTGCATTTCTGTTCTCCATCAGCCGCTCAGTGTACGCATTCTGTTGACGGCCTGAGCGCGAAGGCTGCCTTTCTGCTTTCCATCAAACCTGAGCACGTTTCGGCCATCGCTTCTTCGAATATGCTTTCTGTGCTGGCACCTGCTTCCTGCCCCTCGGGGCTCCAGCTCTGTGCCTGTTAGACGCTTCATCTTGTCCACAGCTCCTCAGGCCCTGCTCGCTCTCCTTCGGCCTTTTTTCTAGGCCTGGACTGACTTTCTTTCTGGACATGTGTCCTCATGCTCTGTTTTCCTTTAGGCCCGTGATCAGATGTAAAATGGCTGCCTCGAGGACCTTGCCTGCTAATTCCCTAATGCTTGCCATGCCTGGTGTTTCTCTAACGACTTCGTTTTCTCCAGGTAACAAGTCACATTGGCCTGTCTGCGTGTCTAGCGATTTTCCATTTTTGGCTGGAGATTGCTGAAGCCAGTTGGTTAAGTGCTCTTTTGCTTGAGCAAGTAGCTGGCTGACTTATGGTCCTTTCAGGTGTTTTTAAGCTCACTGGGGTGGACATAGAGCAGCTTTTCTTCAGGGCTACAGGACCGCTGTTTCCGCGACGTGGCGTTCCTAAGCCATCAACTAAATTCCTGTTGTGTACTCCGAAATCCTGTGGTTTTGGCAAGTTGGACCATCTGTGTCTTAGCCCTTTCCTCACCTTTCTGAAACATACATGTGTCTCTTTGCAAGTTTTGGAATTGCTATGTAGCCCACAGCTGCTGGAGGTCAACTTCTCCTGGCTTGTGGATCCCCGTCCCATGGGGATGCGGGGAACCCTGGGTGGACTTCTGGAGCTCCTTCCCTGGGTGGACCTCTCCTGGACTCCTTCCCTGAGAGGACCTCTCCTGGAGTTCCTTCCCTGGGTGGACTTCTGGAGCTCCTTCCCTGGGTGGACCTCTCCTGGAGCTCCTTCCCTGAGTGGACCTCTCCTGGAGTTCCTTCCCTGGGTGGACTTCTGGAGCTCCTTCCCTGGGTGGACTTCTTGAGCTCCTTCCCTGGGTGGACATCTAGAACTCTTTCCCTGGGTGGACTTCTTGAGCTCCTTCCCTGGGTGGACTTCTTGAGCTCCTTCCCTGGGTGGACATCTAGAACTCTTTCCCTGGGTGGACTTCTTGAGCTCCTTCCCTGGGTGGACTTCTTGAGCTCCTTCCCTGGGTGGACATCTAGAACTCCTTCCCTGGGTGGACTTCTTGAGCTCCTTCCCTGGGTGGACTTCTTCTGGAGCTCCTTCCCTGGGTGGACTTCTGGAGCTCCTTCCCTGGGTGGACATCTGGTACTCCTTTCCTGGGTGGACTTCTGGAGCTCCTTCCCTGGGTGGACTTCTTCTGGAGCTCCTTCCCTGGGTGGACATCTGGTACTCCTTTCCTGGGTGGACTTCTGGAGCTCCTTCCCTGGGTGGACCTCTCCTGGAGCTCCTTCCCTGAGTGGACCTCTCCTGGAGTTCCTTCCCTGGGTGGACTTCTGGAGCTCCTTCCCTGGGTGGACTTCTTGAGCTCCTTCCCTGGGTGGACTTCTTCTGGAGATCCTTCCCTGGGTGGACTTCTGGAGCTCCTTCCCTGGGTGGACTTCTTCTGGAGCTCCTTCCCTGGGTGGACATCTGGTACTCCTTCCCTGGGTGGACTTCTTCTGGAACTCCTTCCCTGGGTGGTGCCCTCCCACCCGGAACTGGATCCTCACTTGGGTGGCCTTAGCATGTTCCAAGCTTTTTTCCTCTTCCCCACAGGACACCATGCTCTTCCTGGGCTTGTCTTTCCTATGCCACCATTAAGAAAGTGCGTTACGTCAGGAGACTGGGGAACCTGCAAGGGTCACCTCACTTCTCCTTGCTCAGAGGTCATGACCCTGCCCTGTCTGATGCCCAGTCCCTGCTAATGAAGGTCCATGTGCTTTGTCCAATTCTCTCTCTCCCCCCCTTTTTTTTTGGTACCAGGGATTGAACCCAGGGGTGCTTAACCACTGAGTCACATCCCCAGCTCTTTTTTATATTTTTAATTTAGAGACAGGGTCTTGCTGAGTTGCTTGGGGCCTCACTAAGTTCCTGAGGCTGGCTTTGAACTTACCATCCTCCTGCCTCAGCCTCCCTAGCCGCTGGGATTATAGGCATGTGCCACCACACCCAGCTTCTCTAGGTTTTGATTTATGGTGGGAGGGCTAGTCTGGTAACAGTTACACCCAGGGGCTCCTCCAGATGTTAACCAAAGCATGTGGGGGGCCTAAACAGGCTGGTTCACAATCTTTCCCGCTCTCTGCTTTGCTCTTGGTTCAGCCTCCTGAGACCTGTGGCTGCCTGAACCCTTTCTTAGCCTTTCTGAAGCCCATATGTGCATGTGTATGTAGATATGTAAATGTCTGTAGGCACACATGCACACGTCGAGGTGCTCAGTATTAGTGCCTTTGCAATAATTAGCCGTTCCTTCCATCTTTTCCCTCCCTCCCTCCCTTCCTTCCTTCCTTCCTCCCTCCCTTCCTTCCCTTTTTTTAACAATGCTTCAACAGGATGGAATGGGAACACTTCAAAAGATGAGGAACCCAGACAGGCAGGAGGGGCTCCAGTGTGTGAGTGGGGTGTGAGGAGCCAGCTCATCTGGGGACATGTGGCGAAGGGGACGGGATGGATGTGAGCTCATTGTGTGGATCGGAATCAAGGCCCTTCCTTGTTCCACTGAAACAATTCTCCTCTTCCAACATGTGTCTTGGGAGTCTTAGCTGTTTCTTGGACTCAGAAGGCCAGAGACATTTAATGCAAAAACCGTGGTGAAGTCCGCAGTGCTAATTGTAATGGAAACTTCTCCTTACATTGTATTTTATACTGAGGTGACTCGAATAAGCTCACGCTGAGGCAGGATTTGTTCCTGGGTTTGTTCGTCCTGAGCACAAGGCCTGGCCCACAGTGCAGGTCTGCTCAGCAGAGAAAGGAGTCCTCGTGGGCACACAGCCGAGGGGCCCAGGGTGGTCGGGCCTTGCCCGCTGGCCCAGGCGGCTGATGAATGACAGGTAAGTCCTAGCACCCCTCCTCTTGACCAATAAACTTCTTGCCCATTTTGCTTTTTAGTTTTCACACCTTGGAAACGAACCCCAACTCTGTTAATTTGAAAAAACCGATTTTACTGCCCACAGGGACCTCCACTCCGTCTGGAGAGCCTCCTGGGCTCCCTGCTCTTGGTCAGGAGCGGCAGCGCTCAAGGCGGCAGATGAGCACCGGGAGGCCCCGCCTCCTCCCGTGTGCCAGAAACGGAGGTGGCCTTGCTGCTGCCAGCCACGCCCTGCAAGGCCCCTTTCTCCAGCCACAGCTCCGTGGCGGATGGTGGTGTGGACAGCCCAGGCCACACTGCAACTGCCCCTTCAACAGGCCTCGTTCCATCTCGGTCCCTGGGCTGGGATCCCTCGGCCCCAGCTCACCTGCCCCTGCTTCCTGCTCAGGAGTGGCCCTCTCCAGCGGGAGCCACTGGAGACTCAGCTGGCTGCCATTCCATCGCAGTCCTGCAGCCTGCAGCTTCTGCACAAGCTTCCAGAAGTGACAAACACCAGGTCCTGACTCCCGAGGCTGGCACCTTGGCCAAGGTGGTCGTGCCTCCTCATCCTGGAGAGAGTCCTCCAGAGCCGGTGCCCAGCAGGAGTGGACTTTTATACCAAAGACTCAAAGGGCTGCCTAGGCTCGGAAAGGCCCACGGAGCCACGGGAGGTGGATCCTTTCTGGATGACCGAGGGCAGGGAAGAAGACAGGGAGGAAAGAAGAGTAGGAAAGAAGATCACAGGGTCAGCGTGGACCTGGCCTGGCCTGGGACTCGACTGTGCTGCGAGTGTGGATGGCGATTCTCACGTTCCCGATTCAGACGCCTCTGCAGAGGTTCCTAAGACACCTACGGAGCACGTGTTCTGGGGCCAGGTGCCGGTCAGGGTCAAGGGCAATCTCTGGCTAGAGTGACAAGCAGACAGGTATTTCTAAGGGGTCATCCCAGCTCTGTGTGCTACTTTCACGCCATCATTTAAAATCAATCCTTATTTTGATCGAGGATTAAACTTCCGGCCCCTCTTCCCTCCAGGAGACAGGAAAACTAGCCAGAAAGAGCTTATCTGGACGGTTGGACTCACCCCTGAATCTAATGTCAAAATGTCACTGGCAAAACACGGGTGCTCTTTGAAAGATGTATGTCCTGACTTCCGAGAAAGCGAAAGGCTCGCCCTGGATGGCTGTGCTTCGCCTCTGTCTATTTGGAGGGCAGCCCCCACCCCGCCCCTCGCCCCGGAGGCCCGTCCCCTAGCCTGTGACCCTGGGAGACAGCACCCTGTGGCTTACCCGCTCGTCCCGTCATCCAAGCATCCCATGGGGTCGAGCGGGCCCTGCTCCAGACCCTGGACAAAGTTGCTGCTCTGCAGGCCGCAGTCCTCGCTGCTCATCTGGGCATCCAGTGGGGGTGGGCTCAGTCTCAGGCGCTCAGCCACCCCTCAGGGTCAGAGACCCCGCCCTGATGTCAGACCCCGCTCTGCTTCCACGGCCCACCACGCACAGAGCACCGTGTGGTGTCTCCACCGTCCTGGACTCCTTGGTGAGCTGTGCACCCACAACACACCACACACACACACCAAACCACACATATCACACACATCACACACTTACCACACACCACAGCACACACACACACACCACACACACACACCATACCACACACAGACACACCACAGCACACACCACACACACCACACACACCACATACCACACACACCCCACACACACACCCCACACCACAGCACACACACACACCACAGCACACATGCACACATACCACACACACCACACACACCCCACATACCACACGCCCCCCCCCACACACCCCACCCACACACACACCACAGCACATACACACACACACACCACAGCACACATGCACACATACCACACACACCACACACACCCCACATACCACACCCCCCCCACACACACCCCACCCCCCCACACACCACAGCACATACACACACACACACCACAGCACACATGCACACATACCACACACACCCCACATACCACACACCCCACACACACACACATCCCACCCACACACACACCACAGCACACACACACACACCACACACACCACACCACACCACACACACACCACACACACCTGTACGGCTGGCTCAGCACAGGATCGTGGCTTACATCACACTGTGCCTGCAACTGCGGGACCCGCTCTTACTTCCACTTGTCTTGCATTGTTCTTTCTTTTGTCCTCGTCACGGAGGCCCGGCCTCCCCCTCCACCTGGGCTATCAGGGAGATGTGTTTAATGGGTACCTTTTCATTTCAAGGTAGTCAACAAAGTGACCGGCGTGTCCTGTTGTGTGTGCACGTATTTGAGTTGTGTATGTGAGGAAGCATGTGCCCGGCTGCCCCGGTCCCTAGGAGCAGTGTGGCTTTGGGCTTGCTCCTTGTCTGCGTCTGCTTCATCATCTGTAAAGTGGAACGGAAACAGGTAGCCTGTCCACTGGACTGCTGGACGAGTAAGTTAGGCGACACAGGTGCTTACGGCAGGCCTTCACAGCAAGGCCGGCCTCCCAAGGGCCAGCTACGGTCCCTACAGACACAGCACCCCATGCTGGGTCCAGGGAGGCGCTGGACACTCCGCAGACTCCTCCTGGACGCCAGGCCCCTTGTTGACTCTGGGGTTCAGCTGCTGCTCTCTGGTGGATTGCTCAGCCCAGGGGCCCAATCCGTGGCTTCCGTGGGCAGCGAGTAAGGAACATTGGTTCCCAAGCGGGCCCTGGGGCATTGTGTCAGAGAGTGTGGTCAGCTGTGTTGACCCGAGTCCAGTGAGGGCGTGGGAGTCAGACGAGGGTGGGGTGGGAGGGACAGAGGTGACTCACAGCCCCTTTAACCACCAGGGAAGGGGGACTCTGAGTCCTGAGGAAGCTCTACAGAGTGGCCAGGGCTCAGGGAGGGGCCAGGGCAGGACGCAGGCCCTGCGAGGGCTTCTGCACACCTGGGAGGAGGATGGTCGGCCAGGGCTCAGAGGGTGTGCTGGTGGGACCAGCCTGGGGCCCCGAGCAGCCAGGCCAGGCGGGGGCCTTTGGGGCAGAGCAGTGAGGAAGGTTGCCTCCGGGCTGAGGCTGCAGGATGGCGGGGTCTGGGGTGGGCAGCTCCCCAGGACCTCTCCCACCTAAGAGGACCACTCAAGCTGGAAGCCGCAGGAGCCTGTCCTCCTGCGTGTCCCTCCAGCGCCCTCTGCTGAGGAAGTTTCCCATCCAGCCTCCTTTGACAGAGGAGTTAAGCCACTTCTCACCCATCACAGGGTGCTTCAGGGGAGCGCTCACCCCTGAGCGGTCACCGGGTCTGTGTGGAGGCCCTGTCCACGGCTCTCCACCTGCATACTGCAGGCGTTGCCAGGCAGGTCCTCAGGAACCATCCGTCTGCATCCGGCACTCAGCCCTTCCGGGAACTGCTAGACTGCCCTGCACGTACTGAGCACCTCTTGTGTTCAGCATTCCAGGAGCCGAGGGGACACAGTGACAAAGCTGGACGTTGGTCCTGAGTTCACGAAGCTCCTGTCCTGGAGGGAGAAACTAGATGGATAGAGGCAGGTACAAGGCGCACCAGAGGACTCTCACGGGTGCCAAGGGACAGGGCAGCAGGAGGCTGCAGCGCCCTGGGTGGCTGGCCGGTGGCTTTGAGCCTGAGGCCGAATGTCTGGAAGACGCAAAGGCAGGGGACCCAGGGCAGGAGCTCGTCCTGAGATCCCAAGAGCCTCCGGAAAACTCCAAGCACTTCTGACCTCTACCCTTCTCATTCACAGGTAAGGAAACGTCTGGTGGTGGACAGTGAATCCTTGATTCTTCCTATTTATATGTATTTATAGATCTATATTTCCTATTTATGACACACATGTTTCAAAAAACACATAAATGGTGTTTCTGAATTTTCTTGGGGATTCCTAGGTTTTTCTGGATGAGAATTCATGACCCCTCAACTGCTGGGGCTGCTCACCTCCCCAGAGAGAGCTCTGCGGTGAGGGAAGGTGCCCTTCCGGTGTGCTCACCTCCCCGCCTGAGACAGACAACGGTGCTTTTTTTCCTATTTCACCTTCATTTTCTGCCCTCTTGCGGGGACCCTCATCTTGAAGGTGACCCGTGTCCTGCTGCACTGCAGAAGTCTCCACTAAGGTACGTGCCTTCCAGGCCTGGTGGCCCGTGCCCTTGACCTCGGCCCCTCGGGATGCAAGTCTGAGGCCAGTCTCTGCAACTTGATGACACCCCGTCTCAAAATAAAGCACTAATAATCATAAAGGTGTGGGGATGCAGCCTGGTGGTCAGCGCTCGCCTAGCCAGGCCCTGGGCCCCCTCCCAGCACAGCAAGGAAAAGCGCCTTCCTCCTGAGAAAGCCCCTGGTTTCAAAGCTCTCCCTCTTCCTTCCAACTCTCCCGTCGAATCTCTTACCTAATAAATGACGAGGAAGGTGGAGCCAGTGGCCTGGTCAGTGTCCCCGATTGGAAGCAGGTGCACCCCAGCATGTGGGTCCACCCGCTGTGTCAGGGAGCAACGGGCAGCTCCCCACGGAGATTCCCTGGGCTCCAACCCAGCCACGGGAGCGGCAGGGGTGAGTGGGGAGGCCCTGGCTTTTCTCTGAGAGCCCGAGGCCAGTCTGAAGCCAGCGGTGTGCGTGTGTGTGAGACCTGATCCCATGATGTACTCCTGCACTGTCCCTCGTGGACGTACCTGTGGCACCAAAAGCAGAAATGGCTGAGTGGATGGCAAAATGCAGGACAGGCAGACACAGGTGCTGTTTAGCCACGAGGGAGGCGCTCCGGGACCACGGGAGCGCGGATGAGCCGGGAGGACACCCTGCGAGGAGAGAAGCCAGTCCCGCGGGCGGTACCACCCCTGTGTGAGGTCCCCGCACATTCACAGGACAGGCAGTAGGAGGCGGGTGCCGCTGGGGAGGGGGTGGGTGGCCAGCGACAGCCTCAGTGGGGAAGGCGGAGTGCTGGGGGTGTTTTGGGCCCGGCCGTCTGGCGGGCTTGGTGGTCACTGTGCTGAGCTTTACACTCGGTGCCTTTTATCACGGGGGCGAGTCGGGAAGGCCACGTCCTGAGGTGGCAGGGCCTCTCTGCAGGCTTCGCTGGGCGAGGAGGAGGCAACACACCCACAGCCACTCCCCTCGCTGACCCTCCCGTGGACTTGGCTAGCTCGGGCAGCCCGTCCCCACGCGCATGGACAGGTTCCGCTCTGCTCTACCTTGATCCCCGGCACAGCAGCGTGGGTGGCTGCTGGGCCCTCAGGGCTGCTCTGCAGGAGTGGAGGAAGCGGCGAGGCTGCCGGTCCAGCCTCTGATCTCGCTCCCCCCCTCTCTGCCCCTCCGCAGCGTCTGATGCGGCACAGAGGCCCCCACCAGATCCGCCTCTCCCCGTGCGGCACGAGCCGAGTGAACTTTAGTTAGCTGTAAGTCACCCAGTCTGGGGCATTCTGTTTTGGCAGCAAAACCAACTAAGACGAGCACCATTGTTGGCGACTGTGGCCAGCACTGTTTCATGTCTTCCTGTGCTGTGAGCACAGGGCACCTCCTCTGCTGGGAAGAGGCCTCCTCTGCAAGGTCCCCAGGAGGTCACTGCAGAGCTGAGAGACTGGGTGTTTGCATGGCAGGGGAACGCAGGGGCAGCCTCGTGCCTCGTGACGGACACACTTACCCCATTCAAGAAGCACCCTGGGGACTTCCTTCATTATCTGAGCACCTGTAGGCTGTTGTGCAGGCCGAGCACATTGCAATAAGCATTAGCCCAAGCCTGCTGGGTTCCTGCAGCCTCCCACATGCCAATAAAGGAGGGCTATCCCCTGCCAGGGCCTCGCTGTCCCGCGGGAACCAAACTCTACTTACCAACAGCTCTGCCAGCAGTTAGGAGCACATGCCTTAGAAGATCGGGTGCTCTGTGTGCCCCGTCAGTGCCCGCTAGCCGCGGTTCCACACCGGCTGTGCTTGGAGCAACTACCTTGCTGCCCAACCTTCCTGCCTGCTTTCCTGGGGTTCCGGATCCTCGGACCACTGTTCCTCCTTCCAACACGTCCCCCTCAGGCATGTGGCCAGCCCCACCCGCTGCAGACGCTGGGGACGAGGGACAATGTCCTGCATTGTGGCATCCCTTGGTGGTGTGGGCGGTGGCCTGTAGGCCGGGTTCTGGGACAGCGCTCTCAGAGTGTCTAGCAGGCGGCAGGGCTGGCTTTAAGGGCAGGCTCCAGCGGCGGAGGGGCGGTGCCTCTTACCAGAGCAGCTCCGGCGTGATCTGGACCTGGACCCTCCAGTCCTGCCTCCCTGGCCAGCGAGTCCCCCTCAGCATGCACTTCCTGCTTAAACCAGCCAGGGGGCTTCTGCAACTGATGATCTAATGTGGGTACAAGTGTTTGAAGGTGTTAAAATGGCAGCTGAAAAATACGCAGGCCCCATTCATAACAGTGGTGGCTTTGGGGGTGGGAGGAGGGAACGGGGCTGAAGATGGGCAGGAAATGGACGTCAGCTGCACCTGCAGCACGCTGCTCATCTGACCACACCCAGAACCAGCACGAGAGCTATTGAGCAGGACACGCATGGCGTAGTGGCAGGCGGCTGGGCATCGGGAGGTGTTTGCTCTATTACACAGTCTTTCTGTAAGTTTAAAATACCACAAAACCACAAAACAGTAAAAACTTCAATAAAGACCAAAGCAGGGAACAAGAAAGGCAGACGGTTGTGCTGCTGGTGGAGGCAGGTGAACGGGAGGGCTTGCCAGCCTCGCCTGGCACAGTGCGCCCCCGTGGAGCTGCACAACCTGCAGGACCCAGGCGCTGCCCTGAGGAGGTAGCCCGTGGCAGAGAGGATGCCACGCTTACGTCCTGAAAGATAAAATTGAAGCCGTGGTTTGTCCCTGGACCGTGAGACTGTGAGCGAAGGCCAGGTGAGGAGGCTCAACGTTCTGGCTGGAGGAAGGACCTGGTCTGAAGTTTTCTTGGGGGGACACTCAGGCCTTCAGCGTGGGTGACTTGCAGGTGGAGGCGGAAGCTGTGGAGCTATTTAGGGCACTGGAGGGAGAGCCTGCGACTGCGCGGCCCTGGCTGGTAACTCGAGGCTGCTTCGTTGACAGCTGGGGTTGCTGGTGTTGGTGAGGCGTGGCCACCTGGAGCCCACCCCGTTCTCTCTGAAGCCAGCCTCACCTGCAGATCTGGCAGCTGCTTCTGGAGAGTCACTTGCTGAATGGATGTCTGCTCAGAATGTGGACAACTGGGCTCCTTCCTGAACACCAGCTCCGCTGCCATCCCTCGGGGAGCCAGGACACCAAGCCCTTGCTCTGAAGGCTCCCCGTAGAGACTCGACTGGGTGATGGAGGCAGGAAGGTCCTGGGCAGCGAGGCCAAGGCCAGTGAGACTCTACTTTCCCATTCACAGACCAAAAAATGGAATCCATAAAGGACAACTCCGGAGAGGGCACTTGCGGAAGCCGTCAGGTAACTGGCAGAGGAGTGTGCACTTCCTGTCCCAGAGAAAGACCAGAGCCACCATGCGACTGGGTGCCAGTGCGGCTCTCTCCTGGTGACGGCCCCTCCCTGGCCGCTCCTGTCACTCAGCTTTCTGATTGACATTCTCTCAGCTGCTGCAGTGCCCACACAGCGACCAGCTCCTTAGAGAATTCGGATTTTATCTGGGTCTGAGGGTCACTCTGGGGACCACTGCAGTCACAGGAGATGGAGTGGGGTGAGGAAGGCCTGGCCAAGTTCCAGGAAGAGCCTGCCTGACCTGCACCTCCAGTGCCACGGGAGGAAACCTTCCTGTGGTTTCGACCACCGGATGTGGGCTCACTTGTGGCAGCCACAGGAAACAAGAGCAAGCAGGACGCGAGGGTCTCTTGGAGCAACCCAAGCTCCTCACAGCAGCTCTGTGCTTCCAGCACTCGCTTGGATGGCTGGAGAAACCCATCCTTCTCCAGCTCTGGAGACGCCTCTGTGGACATATGGAACCCGTGTCCTTACCCCATCCTGGGCCCTCATCTGGGGGATGCAAAGGCTCCCTGCTCAGGGCTTCCAGGGCCACCTCACCAGTGTCCTGTCCACTGCACTGTCAGGAGCCAAGGTCCTGGGAGCAGCTACCCAGGTGAAGCTCTCTCCACAACCTTCCCCTGACTCCAAACCCTCTTCCACTCTGAGGCCAAGTGTCTCACAGCCCTGTCCTTAGAGTCTCCCCTCCTGGGCAGCCTGGCTGTCCCTCTACTCCCTTCCTTTGCTGACCATGCCACGTCTTATCATCCTTCTCCCTGGGGAGAGGAGGAGGGCACCGGAGGATGTGACTCGGGGGAGTGGGAAAGCCTTCAGGGCGACCTAGGTTGCTGAGGAGCCCCTGGAGGTCCCTCTGCATGGGGCAAGCCACAGGCTCCGGCTGCGTTCTTCCTGACCCACGCCACCACCGAGGAGCCCGTGAGGGATGTAACATCCACAGCTGCACCAGGTCCTCCGCGGCCCCCCTTCGGGTTGGTGAGCCGTCTGCTGGGGCGCTTGCAGCCTGGGTTGAATGGCCATGCTCATTTAACGACAGGTAGAGGGGCGATGGCTCCTGACAGCAGTGATGTCAATCTGACCGCGTGGGGTCAGCTCCTCCCAGGCTACTGCCTCCTGTGAGTATGTGAAGGTCGCTAGCTGCACGGCTCCCTAGTGCCCGCCAGAGGCTGTCCGCAGCTCAGCTATGGACTAAGGCGGGTTCTGTCCCTCGTGGGAAACGTCACCCTGTGTTACATCAAAGCCCGCACCAGCCACTGCTCAGGGAGGTGCCCAGGCATGTGCCAGGGGCTCTGATCCTCAGGGTCGACGCGTCCTGGGCCCAGGGAAGGGCTGGCCTTGTCACCTTCAGGTGACACTGTGGCCTGAGGGAGGCGTGGGGGAGGCGTGGCCCATGGACTGGGGATCTAAAGGCACACTTGGGCGTCTTTAGGACGCTGCGTAGATGGCCAGCGATTCTGCCTGGTGGGGTGGCAGCCCTCCTTGTCTGGACGCAGACCCAGCTCACCTGCTTCTCCCACTTGGCTTCCTCACCCACCAGGTGGGGATGCTCCTCTCGGAGGTGCTCGGAGGCTGGAGTCCACGCTCTTCCCTGATGCGGGCCGACCCACAATGCTGTGCTCCGGTCCCCACTGCCCCTGCCGGTGGGGCCAGGTCACATGGAGCCCAGAGACACAGGGCAGCGTCCACCTTGCACCTCTTCAACGTGGAGGGCGTCTGAGCTTGGGGTTTGGCTGCAGAGGGGGGTGAAATGCAGACCCGCTGTCCCAGGCTGTGTGCGAGCATATCCACAGCCTGAGTCCAGCAATAAGCGGGGAAGACCCCAAGGAGAGGCATGGAGCCCAGGAGTCAGGACTCGGTCTGGACTCGGTTGCTTGCGAAGAGTAGCTGTGCCTGGGCGGGGCAGCCTGGGGCGTTGGCGGCAGGGTCCGCTTCCTGGGTGGGTTGAGCCATCTTAGTGTTCTAGGCAGGTTGCCCAGGAGGTGGACTGTTCAAGACAGGCACCCCACCTTCCCCACCTTGGAGGGAACTGCTTTCCCTCCCCACTCCTTCGTTGCTTTCAAGGCCCTTCTTTCTTTTGCTATAATAACACACATATTTTCAATTACTTTTAAAATTAGATGCATAATTTTAAAAAATTACATTCAGATACACACATTAAATACATAATTTATAATGGATTCCAACCAATTTGTGTTTCAGTAAGATGGGAGGGTCCCCAGCCTACGCTCTGGTCCCCAGCTTCCCTTGGGCTCCACCTCTCTCTCCGTGGCCCCCCTGGCTTCTGACTCTCTCCCCCGCCAGGGGCCCCCGCTCCTCTAGCTTGACAGCTTCCTTTTGTCGTCCGTCCCTGATGGTGAAGGTCTTTCTGCATCCCTGGGCGTACACTGTGCTGAAAACACCGCATCTTAGTGCAGGCGGCAGGGCGGGTCCTTCTTGGTTACTGTGTGTGAGACGTGCCACGGAGCCTCGAGGGACCCCTGGGCTCACTTCCATGGCTCCTTCTCAGGTAAAAAGGACACTGCTCTGAAGAGTGTGTGCTCAGCATGTGGAACACGTCCCCCTCCACCAGACACACCCCCCTCACCCTTCCAAGAGCGCGTGAGTGCCAAGGTGCTCACAGTGTCACCCACACAAGTGTCCCAAGCTGTCTGTCCATTTGGTGTCAGTCTCACGGGCAAAAATCACATCTTGATTACTGTTTTCATCACGCGCTTCTTTGCTTTCCATGTAAAGATGTGCATCTCTACTTCCCTCCAGTCGGCTTGGTCACGCTGGACCTGCGTTCCCAGGTCCACCTGGTGTGACAACAGTTAGAAGGAGCCAAAGCCCGAGGCCGGGAGGAGACCTGCGGAGGCATCACTGCAGTCCCCAGGGCAGCTTCCGTTAGGCCTGGCAGAGGGAGCAGAGTGTCCAGGGCCGCAGTGGTCCTTACTCTCCTCTGCTCCTTGTCCTCGTCCCCTCCTGTCAGCTTGGAGGACGTAGCCCAGCCAAGGTCCTGTTTGTGGTCCCATCAGGGTGCTACAGTGCCTCGCTGCTTCCACTGGTGGAGGTGACCTCGGGCTCTCCAGCTGCCCTCCAGCTTCTCTCCAGCCACGAAATCCTGGGACAGGCCCGGAGCCCCAGTACACATGAGCCCCCGCTGCCTGCCCGGTTAACACGCGCTCCAATTCTGTGGGCTCTTTTGCCAGGAGGAATTGGCATTTTTAAGTGCTCAGTCTTGCCCTTTCCTTACTGTTTCTGGGCAGTTTTCTACACGCTAAGGCTGATTTGCAAATCAGGATCGTCCTCATTTTGCCAGTATTTCCTTGCTGATGAGTGGCACCCACTGCCTGCTATCGAGAGAGAAGTCTGAGCATCTCTGCTCAGCACGCCTTGGGATCCAAGTGGCCGAGGAGGAGGACGGGATCATCCCTGGATCAAGGTGTCACTCACACAGAGCCGGGACTGGGCAAGCGCAGCCACAGGGGGAATGGCAGCGCCCTGGCCAGCGGTCCCCAGGCAGTGAGCTGCACGGACTCTTCTTGTGCTGCAGCACAGTGGCCCCGCCCAGTCCACATGGGGGGGACTCACAGGTGTGGGGTGACACACATGCTGAAGTGCAGCGGAGGAGCCCCCCAGGTCAAAGCAGGAAGATGTCCTCACCCAAGGTGAAGGGCCAGTGCAGACAGGGAGGCGTCTGGCCTCCCCACAAAGACACGCACCACGCAAGCCCGTTCCTCACGTCTGAGCAGAGACCCGAAGACAGCGGCGAGACGCCTTTGCAGCACTTGATAATTGGGCAATGCTTTGGGACAACCCGAAGACCTTCAGCCCAGCTTGAACACCATCCATGACGTGAGGTAGAGGTCTCAGGGCCCCTGAGCTGTGGGAGCCGGCTGTCCCAAGGCCATCGTGGGCCAGCCCCTCTTTCTCCGTTCAGAGTCCAGCTCCGACTCTTCCTGGGAGCCCCTCAAGGCGGTCTCTTCATGCTGCAGGGTTCTCCCGGGGACGTCCAGCAGTCGGGAGACCTTGGGTGCTGTTTCGTCAGCTTTTTCACTGCCGTGACCAAAAGACCTGACAAGAACGAGGAGAAGAAGTTATTTGGGGCTCACGGCAGCTCTTGGTGGAGGGGGCTCTGCTTGTTACGCAGCGAAGCCTGGGGGAGGTGCAGGCATCTCCCCCCACTCAGGGCCCCCGAGCGTCCCCAGCAGACTCGGCCTGCGTCACGTGTCCTGTGGACACTGCCCTCTTGTCCTTTAGGTGTTCTGTACACTTGGTTGCTACAGCAACAGGCTCTTCCTTCAGCTACATTTTGCAAGTGGTTATTCCTTGAATATGTCTATATTTTTATTTATCTTTTGGCAACAAATCCCCTTGATCAACTATGCTATTGGCTCCTCACAGTTATTAAGTGGATTTACTAGGTTGGTATTATGTGGAAACAACTGTATTTTACTTCCTTTGCTTCAAGTTTTACCTCTTCGGAGGGCATTGATCAAGACTCGAGAGCAGTGTTGTCCACAAGACGTTTCTGCCATCAAGGACCTGTTTGGTATCTGCATTGCCCACCTTGGCAGACAGTGGCTGTGGGTGGCCCCTGAGCACTTGAGATGTGACCAGTGCTACTAGGGAATTGGGTTTTTAAATTTTACTTAATTTTAAGTAAAGTTAAAATTCATGAACTGACTGTCCCTCTTGTTTGACTACTTTTTTCTGTGTGTTTCTGTGCAGGGAAGATGCATGCATGGGGTCCACCATTGCCTGGAGCACAGGCCGAGCTCTGTGCTGAGGACCACCGTGAGCACTGGACTAGGGTCACCTTGCTTCTCCTTCGGGGCACCGGTGGTGTTTAACAGAGCAGGCAGAGTGGCCCTCGAGGTTGCAGCCTGGTGCAGGGCCCTCAATGCCAGTCCTGGACCCAGGTGGTCCTAAGGTGGCATCTCTCACCCCCGTCTCTGGTTAGTCTCCGGGCCCCCAAGCCCAGGTCGGAACCTGTGTCCGGGAAGCTCGTCGCCACTGTGGGGCCATTCATGTTCTGCGTCAGGTTCAGGATTCCCTCTTTATTTCTTGCACCTGCTGATTTCTTCTTTTTCGTTTTGAGGTAATTTAAAACAAAAATACCCTTTAGTTATATTTTATCCAGTGATTCTCTGTGGGTTTTAGGGCGGACAGTAGAACTCTCCTCCACAGTGCCAGAAATCATCTCCCCTTTATCGTTATAGTCTGATGTGTGTAAGTCAGTCAGACTTGCTAGACATTTATCTATTTTATTGGTTTGCAAAGAATTAGCTTTTGCTTTTTTAATTTTCAGCTGCTTTTGGGGGTATTTTCTTTCTCCAGTTTTTCCAATTATCTTCATGAATTCTTTCCTTTCACTTTCTTCAGATGAGCATCAGTGGTCGGCTAGGTGGGCTTCCTAGACTGCAGGCCGTTGCCCTGTTTTCAGTCTTTGGAGGTTTCCAGTCCGGCCACATGGGTTTCCTGCACTACCAACCCGCGCGTCTTACAGAGGTGGTAACATGTGCTTCTGGGGACGGCTCACATCCGAACCATAACAGTGCCCTCTCCTGTTCCGACTGGTGCTCAGCCCGGGTGACCTTCCCCCCGTCCTCTGTGTTTTACGTTCCAGGAAGAGGACACAGCGTGCGCTAGCCTGCCGAACACCTGCAAGCCCTTCCTGCCCACGCGGCCCCACCCTCTGCTGGGGGGTTCCTGGCCCTTTTCTCTGCTGAATAAATTTAAATTCTGGCCCAAACATCTTCATAAGCTCTCCCTTTAGCCAGTCTCTTTGCGCAACTCTGCGATAAACCAGTCCTTCATGCTCCAGTCTCTGTGGCAGCTCAGTCCTTCTCACGTCACAGGCTACCTCAGTTCTCAGCTGCCTGACTCCCTGACGGAATGAGAAGCCAGGTCTGCACCTGCGCACAGGCTTGGCCTGGCCTCGCTTTGCAACCCACATCTAATGACTTGAGAAATTAGCTGGACAGGGAGGAGACTGGGGTTTGGCACCTGCCGCGGACAGCGCGGCCCCAGCGATGTGGACTGCTTTTCCTCCATCCTCCCGAGGCCCATGTCTAGTGACGCATCCCAGAACGTTTCTAGGGATCAGAGTCAGCCCCACTGATCTGCGGCTTTCAGGAAGATGACAAACCTGGGCCTGTTGCCTGGTCTTCTTCTGACAATCTGCAACCAGGAGCACCCAGGTCCCCAAAGGCAGCTGTGCCGGGACTGCAGCATCCCTTGGCCCCTGTCCTACCAATTCATGTACTGAGGCCCAGACCTGCAGCGGCCGCGAACGGGACTGAAGGTGGAGGCGGGCGTTAAGGAGGCATTTCAGGCGGATGGGTGAGGCCAGTCCAATCTGTGTCCTCGTGAGAAGGGTTGATTTGGACGCACTGAGCGACGCCGGGGATGCACACGCACACAACAAAGACCCCCGAGGACTCGGAGAAGATGCTGTCTGTAGTCAAGGACAGGCTTCAGGAGCACCCACGTGCCGTCTTCTGTCCCCTCCACCAGACTTTGTGCACCTTAAGGGCAAGGATCACATCAGCAAGCGTCACAGCAGGACCTGCAGAGCCCAGCACAAACAAGTATCCGCTAGACGGCTTCTCATCAGTACGTGAAAGAAGGCACGAAAGAAAAAACTGGGAGCAAACCTTTAAGAATTATTGACTCGCTCCTGCAGGCTAGACGTGGAGTATCTCCACGGGTTCATGTGTTGAAGGCGTGGTCCTCGGTGGGTGGCCCCATCCTGTGGTGGGACCTTTAGGAGGTTGGAAGAGTAGGTCACTGGAGCCCGTCTTTGTTTTTTTATTGTATTGGTTTATTTATTTTTTTCGTTCTTTTTTTCACAGTGATAATATTTTTTAAAAATACTTTTTTCATACATGTATACAGGGTAATAATGTCTGTCTCATTCTACTGTCCTTCATCCCCACCACCCCACCCCTCCCCACACTCCCCTCTGCATAATCCAAACCTCCTTCAGTCTTCCCTCCCCACCCCCACCGTGGATCAGCATCTGCTTATCAGAGAAAACATTTGGCCATTGGTTTTTTGGGATTGGTATATTTCACTTAGCAAGATATTCTCTAGTTCCATCCATTTACCTGCAAATGCCATAATTTCATTCTTCTTTCATAATTTTATTCCATGGCGTATATGTACCACATTTTCTTAATCCATACATCTGTTGAAGCAGACCTAGGTTGGTTTATAGTTTTGCTATTGTGAATTGAGCTGCTATAAACGTTGATGTGGCTATCGCTATAGTGTGTGAATTTTAAATTCCTTGGGTTTAAACTGAGGAGTGGGACAGCTGGTTCAAATGGTGGTTCCATTCCAAGTTTTCTAAGGAATCTTCATACTGCTTTCCAAAGTGGCTGCACCAATCTGCAGTCTCACCAGCAATGTATGAGGTACGTTTTTCCCCACATCCTTGCTGACACTTATTGTTGCTTGTATTCTTGATAATTGCCATTCTGATTGGAGAGAGATGAAATCTTAGAGGAGTTTTGCTTTGCATTCTCTAATTCTAGAGTGTCGAACATTTTTTTGGTATATTTGTTGATCGATTGTATTTCTTCTTTTGTGAAGTGTCTGTTCAGTTCCTTAGCCCATTTATTGATTGGGTTATCTGTTTTTTTGGTGTTAAGTGTTTTGAGTTCTGTATATATCCTAGAGATTAGTGCTCTATCTGAGGTGGTAAAGATATTTTCCCATTCTATAGGCTCTCTCTTCAAATTATTGATTGTTTGCTGAGAAGAAGCTTTTTAGTTTGAATCCATCCCATTTATTGATTCTTAATTACTTCTTGCGCTTCAGGATTCTTGTTAAGGAAGTCTGGTCCTAAGCCAACACGATGAAGATTTGGGCACAGGGTCTCTGTTTAAGTCTTTGATCCACTTTGAGTTGATTGTTGTACAGGGTGAGAGATACAGGTTTAATTTCATTTTGCTACATATGAATTTCCAGTTATCCCAGCACCATTTATTGAATAGGCTCTTTTCTCCACTGTGTATTTTTGTCTTTGTCTGGTATGAGATAACCTTATTTATGTGGGTTTGTCTCTGTGTCTTCTATTCTGTATCATTGGTCTACATGTCTATTTTGGTGCCAATATCATGCCGTTTTTGTTACTACAGCTCTGTAGTATAGTTTAAGGTCTGTTTTTGTGATGCCTCCTGCTTCACTCTTCTTCCTAAGGATTACCTTGGCTATTTTGGATCTCTTATTTTTCCAATTGAAGTTCATTATTGCTTTTTCTATTTGTATGAAGAATGTCACTGGGATTTTAGTAGGAATTGCATTGATTCTGTGTAACACTTTTAGTAGTATGGTCATTTTGATGATATTAATTCTGCCAATTCAAGAACATGGAAGATCTGTCCATCTTCTAAGGTTTTCTCTAATTTCTTTCTTTAGTGTTCTGTAGTTTTTATCATAGAGCTCTTTTACCTCTTTTGTGAGATTGATTCCAAACTATTTTTTTTTTTTGAGGCTATTGTGAATAGGGTAGTTTTCCTAATTTCTCTTGCAGTGGATTTGTTGCTTATGTAGAGAAATGCATTTGATTTATGGTATTGATTTTATATTCCTGCTACTTTGCTGAATTCACTTATGAGTTCTAGAAGTTTTCTGGTGGAATTTTTTGGATCTTCTAAATATAGAATCATGTCATTGGCAAACAGTGATAGTTTGAGTACCACTTTTCCTATTCCTATCCCTTTAATTTCTTTCTTCTGTCTGATTGCTCTGGCTAGGGTTTCAAAGTCGATGTTGAACAGAAGTGGTGAAAGAGGGCAAACTTGTTCCAGTTTTTAGAGGGAATGCTTCCAATCTTTCTCCATTTAGGATGATGTTGGCCTTGGGCTTAGCTTAGATACCTTTACAATGTTGAGTTATGTTCCTACTATCCCTAGTAGGGTTTTGAACATGAAGGAGTATGGTATTTTGTCAAATGCTCTCTCTGCATCTATTGAGATAATCATATGATTCTTGTCTTTAAGTCTATTGATGTGATGAATTATGTTTATTGATTTCCATATGTTGAATCAACTTTGCATTCCTGGGATGAACCCCACTTGATCATGGTGCACTACCTTTTTTTTTTTTTTTTAATTTAAGTGGTTGATTTAAAAAAATTTTTTTTAAATTTCTATGGTTGTACATAATGTAGATTCACATCATTCATGTAATCAAACATATACATAGGGTAATACTGTCTGTTTCATTCTACTATCTTTCTGTCCCAAGTCCTCTCCCACCCCATTTTCTTCTACACCATCCAAAGTTCCTTTAATATGTTTTTATATGTGATTTGCCAGAATTTTATTTAGAACTTTTGCATCTATGTTTACCAGGGATTTTGGTCTGAAGTTTTCTTTCCTTGATGTGTCTTTGTCTGGTTTTGGTATCAGGGTGATATTAGCCTCATAGAAAGAGTTTGGAAGGGTTCCCTCCTTTTCTATTTCATGGAATAATTTGAGGAGTATTGGTGTTAATTCTTCTTTAAAGGTCTTGTAGAACTTGACTGAAAATCCATCTTGTTCTGGACTTTTCTTGCTTGGTAGTCTTTTGATGGCGTCTTCTATTTCTTTGCTTGAAATTGATCTGTTTAAACTGTGTATGTTCTCCTGATTCAGTTTGGGTAGATCACACGTCTCTAGAAATTTGTCAACGTTATCAAGTTTTTCTATTTTATTTGAGTATAAATTTTCAAAATAATTTCTTATTATGTTCTGTATTTCAGTATCGTCCATCATGATATTTCCTTTTTCATCACAAATTTTAGTACTTTGAGTTTTCTCTCTCTTTTTCTTTGTTGGTGTGGCTAGGGGTTTACTAATTTTATTTAATTTTTCAGAGAACCAACTTTTTGTTTTGTCAATTTTTTGAATTGTTTCTTTTGTTTCAGTTTTATTGATTTCAGTTCTGATTTTAATTATTTCCTGTCTTCTTACTATTTTTGGTGTTGATTTGCTCTTCTTTTTTCTAGTGCTTTGTGATGTAATGTTAGGTCATTTATTTGTTGACTTTTTATCTTTTAATCAATGAGCTCAATGCAATGAACTTTCCTCTTAGCACTGCCTTCATAGCGTCCCAGAGATTTTGATGTGTTGTATTGGTGTTCTCACTTACTTCTAAGTATTTTTAAAATTTTCTCCTTGATTTCTTGAAGGTGTGGAGATACAAACCAAAGGAATGAACAATCTTTTCAATGACACAATACCAGAAAACTTCCTAAATCTAAAGAATGAAATGGAAAATCAAATACAAGAGGCTTACAGAACCCCAGTTGTACAAAACTGCAGCAGACCCACATCAAGCCACATTATCATAAGAATGACTAACATACAGAATAAGACTAGAATTTTAAATGTTGCAAGAAAAAAAAGTCAAACTACATATGGGGGAAACCAAGTCAGATCTCAGCTGATTTCTCAGCTCAGACCCTCAATGTCAGGAGGTCACAGAATAACATGTATCAAACCCTGAAAGAAAATGGATGCCAACTGAGGTCAACCACCTGAAAACAAATGGCTCCTATTAAGGCATTTACAGTTTTGTCACAATAGAGAGAAACAAAGTGATCAATTATTGTCTACAATATAAACAACAAGTTTGCTGAAAGGGTATACCATTTCAAATGAATTTGAACAGAAGTAGTGTATGATGTGATGTTTATGAGGGAGAGGGAGAGAAGAGAGGTAAACATTTTATAGAAAGAGCAAGGGAGGAATTAAAAAAGGTTGGCTCTTAGTATGAAAGAAGTGAGAAAGAGAATCCAGGGAGACAGGTAGGTGAGAGAAAAAAATATGTACAGATTTTTTAAAAAACATAAAAATATCAGAATACACAACAAAACTGTCATATACTATTCAGATATCCATTCCTCAATACATTGATGCATGAAAAATATTTGACTTTAAATATGGTAGAGGTGTGAGACAGAGGGTGAAAAAAGAAGAAAAAAAGAGGAGGAAAGCCTCAATGAAAAATTGAATGATTGTGTCCCTTGGATTTCAAAAATTTTCTCAACTTTCTTTTTCCACCAATAGGTGGGGTTGTCTGAAGTTTGATGTTAGCTCCAGTCCAGTGGGTGCTGGACTGGTTGGGTGGGTGAGCCAATAGCAAGATGCCTTCACACTTTCTTATAGTCTTCCCGCGTGTTGTAGCCGGCCCCTTCTGTCTCGTGCACTTCAGGACTCATTGAGCTGGAGAGAGCCCAGTTTTCTCCAGTTTCTTCAACCTGTGCTCTCCCTGGGGCAGTGCTTTCCACAGACTTGCCACACCCAGTCTGGCCCACACAAACCCAGCTGCAATATGATGGGCCCGGGCTTCAGCTTCCCTAGACCCTGTCTTGCTGCAGCCCCAAGATCTCAATGCCCTTTCAACTTGCAGAGAGACCACCGCGGATATGCTCACACGGAGAAGCGACCCTGCAAAGAGGCAGCCAGACGGCAGCCACCACCACACCAAGCAGAGAGACCGCAGGTCATCTAGACCTGCAAGCACTCCAGTATATCTCCAGGACTTGGCCCGAGTCCCCAGACTGAGGCAGCCATGTCCCAAGATGGTGGTGGCCGAGGTGGCAAACCTGCATGCCTTGGCTGTTGTTCCAAAATGGCAGCAGCCACGTGTAACCAAACCTGAGGGTCCTGTGGCAATAGACTTCCAGGCAACAGCAGGCAGCAGGCGATCTACTGGTGATCTGCGGGTGGCCTGTAGGCTAACAGCAGATGGTCAGTGGGTGGACATTTGGCAGTGGGTGATGGGTAGGTGAAAGGCAGGCGACAGGCAGGCAAGAGGCAGGCAAGAGGCAAATGGTGGATGATAGTCGGCAGTCATGAGCGATCTGCACTTAGCAGGTGATATGCTGGCAGACGGAGGGTGATCATGATGGACAAATGGGGTAAACAGCAGGGATCAGTGGGCAGCAACGACTGCCTCACGAGAAACAGCATTTCCTCTGTTTGAGCAACAAGGAATGCAGCCTCCCTCTAGTCCATCATCTTGGATCCAGCTGGGATCCTGTCTTTGAAGGGTGTCTTGTCCCCGACGCCTGGCACTGTGCTCTCTCTCTCTCTCTCTCTCTCTGATTCCAGGATGCCACGAGAGGAGTGGCATTTCTCTGTCACATGCTTCTGCCATGATGTTCTGCCTGGCCATAGTGCCAGAAAAAATGGAGTCAGCCAATAATGGACTGAAACCTCTGACACCAAGAGCCAAAATGAACCTTTCCTCCTCTAAGTAGGTTATTTCAGGTATTTTGTCACAGTGGTTGAAAGCCAACACACTGCATAGTTTTTTTTTTTTTAAATTAGGTAAAGGGTTATCACTTTTTAATTTAAAGATTTCTGCTTAGTCTATTCAGAGATCTGCAGTGTTCTACAGCAATAAAGTTTGAGAACCACTGTGCCAATCAAAGGGGGCTATTGGCCTTGCCCCAGTCCTCTTTAACTCTGTGTCTTTATCCATGAGGTTTCTCTGCCAAGAGCTTTCATGATTCCTGTTTTCCATATTTATATTCTACCAGTTCTTTAGAAATCAGCCTGAATGCAAATGTCTCCATGAAGTTTCCTGATGCCCATCTCAATGGTTCTCCACATGCCTCAACTTTGAGGTGCCTGAGCCATGCGGCACACCTCCTCCAGCAAAGGCTGGGGAGCAGAGATGCCTAGGCATTTAGGGGTATAGAGGCACGCTGTGGGGGAATTCTTTAGCCCGTCTCTGCCACAGTGGGATTTCTCTCCACAACTGAGAATCACTGCCCCAAACTGGTCTTCATCTTTCCTTCTCAAATTCCCAGGTGGGTAAAGTCTTTTCAGCCATTGTCTTGTAAGATGGGCCACTTTGTAGTTAATTGTAGTTACTTATGCATATAACTTAGCTCTACTTGAAAACATGACGGGTATATCAAGCTGCTTTGCCCACAATAGATCTTTTTAACAGTTATCATATTTTCCATACCTAAAGCCATACAATGTCATAATCTGACCCAAACCATGTGCTAAAATCTTGCTTCTTTGTAGCAGGCTGGGATGGAGTAACTCTCTAAGAGATGGAGAGTATCGGTGATGAAGGGAAGAGTCAAGGATTACAAATTGGGGACCACAGCTGGAGGGCTGATGCCATGGGGGGAATATGGAAGACTTTGCAGTGAGGAAGGTCTCTGTCCCCTCTGCTCTGTTACATGTATGCCCTTCTGTGGGACTTAGTTGGCTTATTTCTAAGAATTTGTAAATATAATAAAAAGTCTTTTCAATTTATTTTACTGATGTTACTCTCTTCCCGGGCTGCCATGTATATTTCAAGATACTCAGTATATACATGAAACCACAAAGAATACTGAACCTTCTGCATAATATGATTTTCCTACGCATACACACCTGGGATAAAGTTAAATTTACTTATGAGGCACAGTAAGAGATTAACAGCATTAACTAATAATAAAACAGAACAAGTACAACAATGTACTGTAATAAAAGTTACATAAATGTGAGCTGTCTCTCATAACCAAGATGGCTACCAAGTGACAAATGGGAGGGTAGCATATACAGCATGGACATGGTGAACAAAAGGATGGTTCACATCCTGGACAAGGTAGAGCAGGTCAGTGAAAAGTTTTAGCATGGTAATCAAAACTGCACAATTTAAAACTTGTGAGTGGTTGTTTTTGAACCCTGGTGGACTGTGGATAACTGAAATTGCAGAGAGTGAAATCATGGCTAAGGGGGCACTGTACACTGTGTCCGTGTGTATGTATGTATGAAGAAAGAGAGAAGGAGAGGGAGGGAAGGAGGGAGGAGAGGGCGGAAAGAGGGAGGAGAGAGGGGGAGGGAGGGGACACTCGTGTGAAGGGAAAAGCACCTTGAATATTATTCCAAAAGTACCGGCTGGCTGAGTGGAGGAATCGGCTGCTGCTCCCTTCCTTAACTGAAGCTCATTGTCAAAACCTGCTAGAATGACTTTATACAGAGAACTTTAGTAACAATATAGCCACTGTTCTATCCATCAAGCCTGAGTTGATAGACAACAAATAACTCTTTCAATGCTTGTGGGAAAACATTTTATTTAAAAAATTCACCCCCCTTTTTTTGGAAGAAATGTCTGAGCATTCTATTTTCACTTATTTCCTGAAAACTATGGTCTTTTATCTTGGTCTCAGACTTTTGAGTTTGCGCGTTTCCCTGCTCTGAGGAAGCTCAGGACTGTTGGGGTGCGTCTGCTCCCCACTGACAGGCGTCCCTTTCGGGAAGGGTGGCAGTGTGATCCCAGAGGCCCGTGAGACCCCGCGGGCCGTGGGCTGTCCGGTTGCCTGGATGCCGTTTGGGTGCACAGCACACTGCCGCAGCCTCGGGCACAGAGCTGAGGCCCTCCTGCTGGTTGTCAACCTGCCTGGGAGGCCTTGCTGTGAATGTGTGACTTCACGGGACGCAGGGTCCAGTCCTGTAGGTCAAGGCCAGTTTGTGTAACTGTGTAGTGGCCACCATGAGCATTCGAAGCTACTCTTTCCTGCTGGCCAGGAACCATCTCTTCCACCTGCAGGAGGGCAGGACTGACTATGCGCCGCTTCTCCCCAGCAGGCCAGCCAGACTGGGCACCTGGATGTTGGCAGTGCTGCCCGCAGAGGGGCACGCTCAGTCTGTGGGCACTCTCCCTCAGCTCCCTCAGGCCCTTCCATGAGAGGGTCCTGCCCTTCCCCCCAAGTGCCAGGAGCAGTGTGGCTTCCGAGCAGAAGGACCTGGGGAGACGCTGAGGACTGTGACCGCGCAGCGCAGCCCTGGGAACAGAGACCCGCTGAGGCTGGTTGCCGGTTCTTCCCGGCGAGCAGCAGAAAAGCCAGATGTGCCGTGTGGGTTTTCCACTCGGTTCCCCGGCCTCAGGTGGGCCTGTGTTTAACCTCCACCTGGCCTCCACCGGGCTTGTTTAGTTTTTAAATCACGAGATCAGGTTGTCCGTTGGCTGTGGTTTCTTTTATACCGTCTGGAAAACGTGGCCTGTTGGGGACGCTCGCTAGGGTCGCCACAGGGGCTTCGCAGCTCAGAGGTGACACCGATTCAGCCAGTGTCCACGGATAGGTCTGGCTGAGGCCGACAGCCCGCTGTGTGGAAGAGCATGCATTCGAGTTTGTGAAACGTGCTGTGTTTTCATTAGCGCACGATGGTCAGCGATGCGGCGGGCTCACCCACCATGCTCACAGGCGCCGAGTGCAGGTAGCTCCTCGTCAGCCCCGGCGCTTCCCCTGCCCTCTCCTCCGCCCGTCCCTGCTACTCTAGTGATCTCCCTTCTATTTCTTCATTTTTATATAGTGCTTTATAATACACATAAAGGTGAAATCCACTCTCGTGTAGTCACTCATGCGCGGGCTTCACGGGTCGATTTCGTTCCATCCCTCCTCTCTTTTCCTGTCCTTCCTCCCTTCCCCTTGAGCCCCACTTCCCTGCTCCGCTGGTCTCCCTTTTTCAGGGGACCCCCTTTTTAATTTTGCACTAGCTTCCACATATGGGAGAGGACTTTGACTCTTGACTTCTGAGTCTGACTTATTTTTTCAGCCTGATGTTCTCCAGTTCCATCCATTTACCAGCAAATGCCATAATGTCACTCTTCTTGCGGCTCGGTAAAACTCCCCTGTGTAGACACCACATCTTCTTCTCCATTCATCTGTTGATGGACAGCTGGGCTGGCTCTGTGACTCGGCTCTTGTGGGTGGTGCTGCTGTAAACAGTGGTGTGCCTCTGCCACCGGAGTATGCTGCTTTCGTTCTCTTGGATGAACACCAAGGAACGCTTAAGATAAAGATGCTCACTAAATAGTCCCTTGAATATTTGCGTCTTTAAGGGTATGTTATGATTGGAAGTAAGGTGTCCTCCAGAAGCTCACATGTAAGACAGTGCAGGAAGGTTCAGAGGAGAAATGAATGGGTTGTAAGAGTCTTAACCCAATCAGTGAATTAAACCCTGATGGGATAAAGTGAAGTGGTAGGTGTGGCTGGAGGAGGTGGGAATTGGGGGTGGCTTTGGGGAATATATTTCATATCTGAAGAGTGGCATCTCTCTCTGCTTCCTGATCACGGTGGTGTGAGTTGCTTCCCTCTGCCACGCTCTTCCGCTCTTCCGTGGTCTAAGACCTCTAAAACCATGTGCCCTCAAATAAGCCTTTCCTCCTCTGTAATTGTGCTGGTCAGATCATTTAGTCATAGCAGTAAAGAAAACCTGACTAAAACAGGGTATATTAGCACACAGAACTTCTGAAAGTTACACACGAAGCAAAGTAACCAGGAGACACCAGAGAATGACACAGGGCGCCGATCTGGCTCTCATTCAGCTCTAAGAGGTTTCCAACACCTTCCCGGGGCGCTCCCCTGTTGACAGAAGAGTTGGTGAGTGCCACCCACACGGTCGAGTGCTTCTTGAGCACCAGGGGCCATCCAGGGCCCAGCTGTGGGAAAGTTCCACTTGCAGAGCTGGGTGGAGGACGGACCAGAAATGTCAGGCTCCTTCTGGGGCCGAGGCTGGTGGCGGAAGCCACGGCTGAGGTGATGGCTGGGAGCTCTTGAGTCGCACAGACCTTCCCCTGCTGAGCCCTTGCCTGGGGGCACACTGGCCTGCGGAGGCCCGGCTGAGCTGGCTGGGCTCCTGCAGGGACACAGGGCATGCTGTGAGCTCCAGATCCTGGGCCAGCCGCTGCGCCTCAGACAGGAGCACCTCGTTCCTTCCGTCTCCCGTGGACTGTGCCCCTCCTCCTAGGAGCACCCTCCCCACCTAGGACACTGGGCGACTGCTGCCAACCTGGACTTCAGCTCATGTGGAGGTTCTGGGGGATTGTTCTTGGTCACCTGGGCCACCTCTCTAGCCCCTGTGGGTCAGGTCTCCCTCACTGTCCCCCGCTGTTTCTCTGTTGGTCCCTATCACAGCGCCTCTGCTCTCTGCTGCTCGACTTTCTCCGCCCCGCGGTGGTGGCGTCTCTGTGGGTGTCCGCACACTCTCAGCGCCCAACCGCACTTCACCAGGTGTCTCAGAGATGGATGGATGAACAGCCCCCAGAGCCTCGATTAGTAGGAAGCCTGCTCTGACCTGGAAAGTGGATGCCGTAGCTGCCAAGGTCTGTGGCAGCTGACGGCAGGGGCTGAGCCCAAAGGTTAAATTCAGCATAACCAAATGCATGGAACCTGTCTCCTGGTAAGGAGTAGGTGGTCCCTGAAATAGAAGTTCCCTTCTCTGCCTTCCTGGCTTTGGAGTGTGGAGTGCTGTGCCCCTTCTGGGGACAAGCTCCACAGGGAACGGTGGGTCCTAGGAACTCCACACTGAGGTCATCAGACGCATGCTTACGGGGCAGGATAGTGGGGCATGCGTCAGGCTGCTTGTGCTGAATGGCACCATCCAAGGGGCTCTCCGATTTTGGCGGCAGACGGCGTGCCCAGAACACCAAGGGACCCAGCAGCCCGGAAGTGATGGCTTCCCTCCCTGCAGGGGGAGAATACTGACCCTGGGTCTTGGCTCTGAACTTCAATAATCTCTGGATTTGAGGGCGACCCGAAGGTCTGTCTCCCTTCAATGGAGCTTCCCCAGGAGGCAGTGTGAGCTCCGTTCTTTGTACCCTTGTGAGAGTCGTGTGGCCCATGGCGCTGACTGCACCTGAAGTCAAGGGCAGGTCCCCCTAAGGCAGCCCGGGGTGCAGGGCTGGGGGTCGGGAGGTGGGAGTTCAAGGGCAGGCCGAACGCTGTCCTGGTGGTGCAGCCGCCGCCCCCTCTGCTCCTCCCGCGGGCTCCCCTGGGGAGTGTTGCTCACAGCGCCAAGGCCAGCTCATCTTCTCCAGCACCCCAATGCCTGCTAGGCATGAGCTCCTTACGAAGCCGAGACCACTGCAGTTGTTCCTGGAGTGGTTTTCTTTGGATTAAAATTCGAGGGCAGAGGGGACCGAATATCTTCCCCTTCCTTTTGATTAATCAGTAGAACAGTGTTGGTTTGGGATGGGACAGCAAGCGTCCGCCAGGGGAGAAGGGTTGGTTGTTTCCAGAGCCCAGTGGACACCAGCAGATCTGAACGGGGCCTGGAGAGAAGGGGATCCTGGCAGTGCAGAGCCAGGATTTGGTGCCTAAATCGTCACTTAGTATTTTGTAGATTCTTCCATTGCCACAAATACAGGTTTACTTTATTCTTTTGAAATATCTTCTTTATATTCCGTTCCATTCCATTTTGGGGCTACGTCACAATACCACAGCTGGGTGACTGACAACCAACAGAGATTCTTTGGTTCTGGAGGTTGGGAGGTCTCAGAGCATGGTGCCGACTTCTGCCGCGGGACTTCGTGTTGGGTCTTCACCTGGTGGAAGGCAAAGGGCAGGAGAGGGGGAGAACAAGAGTGGGGGTTGCAGGACTCCGCACCCCAAACCCCTCCTGTGATGACAGCCTACTCCTGAGAAAACGGGGGCAGCCGTTCCTGGGGCGGAGCGAGTCCTGGGCCCCAGGCGCCTCCGTGAGATCCCCTCCCACCACGGCTGCCTGGGGGTTAGGTTCCCAACACAAGCTCTCTGGGGACACAGGTTAACCTTGCATACTCCATTCCATGGAGGTGAAATACTTCAATCAATCCCTCAGCGCAGAACATGTTGTTTGCCGATTCTTTTTATTTTCATAGGTATTATAAGCCATGTTGCAATAAATACTCTTGCAAATAAGAGTTTGAGCAACACATTAAGACACTGGTATGAATTTCAAGTTATTTGCACATTTTAAGAAGAATTTCAAGTTACCATCAACATTTGCACCAGTTTCTGGTCTCACTGGTAGAATGTTCCATACCAACTTCCCCAAATGCTTGCAAGAACTGAGTGTCCTTTATTTTTCCTACCTAATGGAAGAATAATGACGATTCATTATTTCATTTCCTTATTTTATGAGTTCATAGGGCATTTGTATCTATTTTCTTTGTAAATTCTTATTCCTATTATTTGATCATTTTTCAAATTTGTGCTGTTAGATTTTTCTTATACCTTTGTAGAAGCTCTGTAAATAAAGGAGATCAGTCTCTTTTGAAACATTTACCTTTCAGCATTTTTTGACACTTTCCCACATAGAACTGTGCATTTTTGTATGTTCATCTTTGCTTCATGACTTCTGAAATTTGGATTCTGACTACACTGCCAATTAATTTGTCCATCCTTCCTACTAGAACTTTTAGGATTTACTTTTTCCTGTTTAAACCTTTTTGCCAGCTACCATTTAGTTTGGGGATAATAAATGAGGTACAAACCCAGAGTTATTTTTGCCAAACAGCCAATTTTTTCCATTAGACTTCGTTAATAATTTCTTTTTCTCCCATGAGTTCAAAATGCCACTTTAATTATGAACTAAATTTCAATAGGAAATTGTTTTTATTTATAGATTCTTTATGCTGTTTCATTTATACCTTTCTTTCCCAGTGCAGAGGGTTAAGTAGTAGCTCCCCAAAGTTTTGCCCTCTCAGAACCTCAGAACATGGCTTTATTTGGGAATAAAGTTCTTTGCAGATGCGATTAAGAAAAATCTACAAATGAGATCATTTCAATCAGGGTAAGCCGTAAGCCCCAATGACAGGTGTCTTTATCAGAGACAGGAGACCCAGATAGGCACAGGAAGAAGGGGACCTGGAGATGAGGTGGACTTAGGAGAGCCACCACTCTCAGCCAGGACTGCCACAACCACAGAAGTTGGGCGGAGCTGGAGGGCGCCCCCTACAGGCTGCAGCGGGAGCAGGCCTGCCACACCTGGGTTCTGCAGGGCAGCCCTGAGAGCTGGTGGGGCCTCACACTGCGCTATTTTAAGCCACCCAGTTTGTGTTAATTAGCTAATACCTCCAGAATAAATGCTGGCAGTGCCCAACAGTTCTGATCATGTGTTCAGTACTTCGCAGGCTGGTTGTCCGCCCTTCTCTCACTGGTATTTTTTTTTTTTTTTTTTTTTTTGGTGTTTTCAGAGAAAAGCTTGAGCCAGGAGCAGCCACTGTTGAGGACAGAGCCTGTCCCAGCGGGACGGGCCATTCAGACACTGGAATTTCACACCAAATGAATTGGAATGGGACCTTTAACAATGTGTGTACAACTTAGCTTCATAATCAATAAACCTTAAAAATCAAGAGGAGCCCAGAGAGGGCCACCGCAGCTGACGCCTGGTGTCCGAGGTGACGCCTGGTGTCCCCTCCCACGCACCAGGATTAACTGACCTCCTGGAAACAACCACCAAACCAGCGCAGCACAAACCTCCTCTCCCTGGCCGCCTTCCGCTCCGTTCTTCTATTTAAAGGAAGAGAGGAGTGGCGTTGGCTTTTTTGTTTTTTTCTTTTAAATGGAAGAAGAGTCTTCTTTACTGACGCATCAAGAAGAAAAACAGCCTAAGAGACAGACTCTGTCTCCCAAGATAGCAGCTGAAGTGGGAATTCTCTGAGCTCGAAGAGCCCGGAGCACCTGCGGGGGAAATGTTCCGGCAGATGTCTTCGCTGTAATTAAAGTCACGCGTGCCAGCCTCGACGCTCTGGTCCTGCCAGGGAGAAGACGGTTACTGCTCTGGCTGACCCCTGCTCTCTCGCTTACTGCGAACACGGCTCCTTCCATTTCCATGCAGTTCTGCCCTCCAATCGAAGCGCTCATTCACAAAAATAGTGGCCAAGTGGGTAATTCCCGGCTTAGGCCTTGAACATCTGGTGGCCTTTGAATCTGATGGCATGTAATTAGAGCAGGGACAGCCATCCCACCGGGGATGAGGGGATGCTATTTAATCTTCCGCCATATGCTCGCGTTGAGCCTCTCCTCTCTGCCCTGCACCCACGCACACGGGAGGCAGGCGGGCGGCTCCCTCCCAGCACAGCTGGGCTTTCCTGGCCAGCCCACGGCTCCCTTCCACCTTCTGGTGACGGCCGTACAGGGAGGAAGAGATGACCATCGCCTCGCAGTGTTCAAATGGCTCCTAGCTACGCTGGGCGCCACCCCTGGCATTCCCATACCTTGCCCACGAGTTGGTTATCTCATCTGTATGATCCTGACCCAGAAGCAAGGAGTCTAAAGGCCTGCTAAGCCTCCCTAGGACAGACACCAGGTCTCCGGCATTACGGTGACTGCTGCATCTCATGTAGCCACCTGTGGCCCACGCCCTTCACAGGAGTCCCGACGGGCAGTAAGCGGGCTGGTGGGTTTGAAGGTCTCTGGAGCCAGGCACGAGCTGTATTTCCTCAGGCAGAGCGTGCTGGACGTGCCTGGTCTCACCATGCTCCTGCTGGCATGGAATCTGCAGAGGAGCATGTGAACTGCTAGGCAGCAAGTGGCCCGTGAGATGGCGGGGGTGACAGGCGTCTGTCTTCAGCAAGGTGAGTCGCTGGGTGGCTGGTAAACAACAGAAACCTATTCCTCACTGTTCCGGTGTCTAGAAGTCCAGGGTCAACGAGCAAGCAGGTCCCTAGTCTGCTGAGGACCCCTTCCTGGTTCCCAGCCTGTGCCTCCCTCAGGCCTCCCTCCTCAGCCTCCACCTGGGGAGCTGGGATTTCCACCTTAGGATTTTGGGGGAACACAGACATTCAGACCACGCAGCATCTCCGTGTCCCCTTCTGTGGCCACCCTTGGTGCACAGCGTGTGCTTCCCCCCTGCAGCTCTAGAAGCAGAAGAAAGGCAACGGCCAAATGTGCACAGCTGACTAAAAGATGGCGGTGCTAACTGCCTGAATGCATCTTGCTACAAGGTATCGCAGCTCAAAACACCACCCTCCACCCCAGAAATCTACACTGTTTTTGTTGATTTAAAATAATAATAATAAAAGAGAAATCAAAAGTATTCTGAAATGTTAGTGAATGAAGCAAAATTCAAACTCACATCATCTGACATTTTCTCCTCATCTACCACGGGTCCCTGGACCTGGGACTCCAGTAACCACAGGTCATCATGTTGTCCCTCACATGATCAGGCAACCCTGGGCTTTCTATAAACTAAGATGCCAGGGAAATTGAATACTAAATGGGCATTCTTGAAGCTCACAGGAAAACCGGACGCTGGCCAGATTGCCCTCAGGGTCTTGGGTGCATTGGTGTGGGTCCTGGAGACACCGCCAGGGCTGTGGATGCTGCGATGAGGAGCTGACCCCAGAGCTCCCTGGCAGCCTGGCCCCCTGCGTGGAGCACAGTCTCCTTACCAGGGCTTGACGTCCGCGCCAGCCTTCAGATCCAGCCCACTCTCCCAAAACTCTCCTGGAAAAGTGCTCCCGGACTGCACTTTGAACTTTCTCTTTTGGACTCTGCGGGGCTGGGTAATAGCCCCTGGAGATGTCTCCCTAATCTTTGAAATTTGTGACGACAGTCACCTTGTAAGGCAAAGGTGGCAGAGGTGAAGTCGGGATCTTGAGATGGGGGATGGCCTGGGTTATCTGGGTGGCTGCTGAGGCAGTTATGAGTGTCTCGTCCAGGAGGCTGAGGCAGCTCCGGCCACGGAGCACCGGCAGCTGCCACAACTGGCAGAGGCAAGCGATTCTTCCCTGGGACGCCAGAGGACAGCAGCCCCACTGACACCTGGAATACTGAGCCCAGACTTCTGGCTTCCAGAACCAAAGATGAATCTCTGGGTTATAAGGCACCAAGTTTGTTATGATACACATTTTTCGATGACTCATTCTGTGAACATCAATTGAGAGTCGACCATACACAACACGCAGGCTGGGAGGTGCAGAAGCATAAAAATGCATAAAATAGATAATGTATGTCAAGCCATTCGAAGCTGCTTAGCCTGATGTGATACACCCGCGCTCCTCTTTGAGCATGTTTGATGATCCTATTTTCCGAAAACGGCCACACACATTTCTCTTATAACTGCTCTCCCCTTAATGTGGCTTCGAGGATCTTCCTCGTCAGGATCGGGATGTCTATATTTCCTCCTTCAAATGTGGTAAACATGTGACTCAGCAGAATCGAAGACTAGCAGCAGCCCCAGGGCCCTTGAACATGCCCCTGCAGAGACCTGACCCACATGCGAGAAGTCTGTGGCTGCCATGCTACTAGGAGATGCAAACCACCTGGATGTGCTAGGACCTGTCTTCCCTGATTTGTAGCTTGAAACTTAATCACCTACGTGGTGGTATTAAGAATGGGGCCTTTGTGAGCTGATTGAGTCAACCGGGTTGCTGAGTGTAGACTTCTAGTCCCAGAAAGTGATCATATCTTGAAGCCACGTAAGTGGACTTAATGACCTTGTTTAAAAAAAAGTGTGAGAAAGAAGCAAGAGGAGCAAACTCATTTCTACCCTCGGTACCTCCTGACTCGCCCGTTCCATCAGGGCAGAATAAGTGCTGGTTGGCTGCGGGCTCCAGAGCAGTCCCCACGACGGCAGTGAAGAGAATCCCAGGAGGAAACTGGGGAATGCACACGGAGAAAATGGCGCTTCGGAAGGGAATTCCCAGACACACCCAGGTACTAAAAAGATTCGGAACATGAAATCGACTTGAAAGCAGAATGTCATTTTGAAATTTATGAAGAAAAACATTGTTCCCCCTTATCCCGCCCCAATACAATCTCTTCCTTCGATAACAATGACAACAAAGAAAGCTCTCAGGCCATTCAGTTATCCATGGAGTCACCAGGGAACCTGGAGCTTCCCTGGAGAATGGGACGTCTTGAACGTGAAGCACACTTCAGAGTGAAGCCCAAGGTCACCTTTATCAGGAGCAATTGCCCAGCATCTTAACCAGAGGGGCATAAGTAAGAGTTAGAAAACGAGTGGGAAACATGCTGATAAGTTTGCAGGATCTGGACTGCACTGTCTGCGGGGCCATGGAGACCGAGGAGTGAAGCGCTGCCTTGCCTTCATGGAGGGGCCCTACACAGGAGCCTGGGGAAGACAGAAGGACGGTGACCTCACGGGTCCCCTGACCTCCACCTCCTGCGCACCAGCCTCAGGCCTGTGGCATTCCCATTTGCTCTGAGGCATGCTCTGGGTGAGGCATCCGTCCCCGGTGATCTTCATGGAGCATCCTCAGGTTCCCGGATGGAAGTCCTGGAACATGAACCCCCCCTGGACAATTCCACTTATGCTTCCTGCCATTTTCCCAGAAGCCCCCACCCATCAACAGAGCAGTATAATTCCGTAACTGATGATTTCCTCCTTTTCCTACCCAATCAAAGAAGAATAAAATGTGAAATGAAGTGAAAAAAGTGTGATGGGGTTGTTTGGCTCTGCCTTCTGCCTTGTGAGGACACAGTAATTGGGCGCCATCTTGGAAGCAGAGAGCAACCCTCACCAATAGTGACTCCGCTGTTGCCTTGACCTTGCACTTCCCAGCCCCCGGAACGGTAAGAAATAAATTCCCATTGTCTGTAAATTACCCAGACAGTGTTGTTTTGTTATGAAAAATTCAAGCACACTAAGACACAGGACAAAGAAAGATATAATAATTTATGTGACTTTGACAATCATAAATGGGGGAAGACTCCTGAAGCCACCTGACACATAAGAGAATTTTTTAAAATAAAAATTTACCTTTAAGAGGAATTACACATTTATTAACATTTAAAACACATGTGCAATAATAAGATCAATTGACTGCTTATGAGGTGCTTTTGTTGGTAAGTATTTAGGTATGAGGCTCAGGCTGGAAACCAAATCTTCAGTTCCTGGACCCCCCTGTCACCCAGGATTGATGCAAGTCAGTGGATCTGCCATGCCTGAGGAGGAGGGTGCAGAGTCTGTTGAGTGCTATGTGTGGGAACAATGGGGAAGATAATCCTTGTTGGGTTAAGAGATGTAGATGGTCCAAGAGTTCACTGGACTTGCAATACAAAGGCTCACCCACGCTCCTTTGAAAAACCTCCTGAAAATTCTGCACTGCTCTTTAAAATTTATTGCAAGTCCATTATTTGTAGAAACCTGAAGAAGAGGAAGTGGGATTAAGATGCACCAAATCTCAACCTCCTGGTACTCTCAAGTATTAAGAAATATTTCCACCTTTATTTCTTCCTGCATTTCATTTCACAAATGAATGTCATAATCTGTTAAGGGAACGTGTTTTTAGCTTGAAAAAGAAAATTTCAAGTATCTCCCCCTTCGGATGTTTCTTGGGGAGTTCTTCTCTGGAAGATGTTTTGGGATTTGGAGAGCATCCTTGAAGAAGGCCTGCTCAGCCAACACCGCTGTTCTGCTCTGCCTCAGAGACACGTGCTCTGAGTGAGGAGCCAGGCCGAGGCTGGAAGAGTGTGCAAAGGGAACACTTCACTGTCACGGAACTGGACTGTGGTGGTGCTAATTTCTCTTTGACTCCATCACCTCTAAACCCACGTCTCTCAGGACTCCAAGCTTGCCTGCTGCTACATGAGCATATACCCCTTATTTATTTATTTTCAGTGGAGAGGCCCAAGATTGGTTTGATATTCCATTCTGGCTAAGATGACTTTCAAAGTAATAGCCACCAAATGCCAGTGGCTCAACATAGGCTTGTTTCTTACCCACTTGGATCTGAGGGGCTGGGTGGATTTTTGGGTCTCTCTCCTCCAAGTGCTAACTGAAGAATCCAAGTCTTTTTCTCAAGTGCCTCTATTATCTTTGAGTCCTTCGTGTTGAGCATCAGTCTGGAGAGATGGAGCACCACAGAGCACAAGCCATGCTTGGTCCAGGTGGAGCGGGCCTTTCACTGTGTTCACTGGCCAGAGCCCACCAGGTGTCTCAACCGTCTGGACTTCAGTGAGGGGGTGAATGGAGGTTTCCCATGTGCTCAGGAAGCCAGGAGTACATGTAGCTGCTCTGACACTCATAGTTAAGAAAGACCTTATGCCTTGAAGTCTACAATCGTGTATGCAATTCCCACAGTAAGCATGCTTGTTTAAATCATTCTTTGGGTCCTAGGGTGGAACTGGGGTCCTCATGTGCCTAATACCATGGCACGCTGTGGTCATTGGCACATGAGAGACTCTTCTTCATTTACTCTCCCACCCCTTGTTCAGTTCCCCCTCTCCTACTTTCCCCTGGCATAGCCACCCCCTCCAATGTGTTTATGTTCTAGAACATTCCTGTATCTTGTAGAATGAGCAGTATAGGATGGCGTCTATTTCCCCACATTTTTTCAGCTCCAGATATTATCCCCATGGATACAGGGTGGTCTTTCAAGGTGGCTTTGGGGGGTCTGAATGCTCGTGTGCCTCCAAAGTTCATGCTGAAGGTCAATCCTCAAAGCTGCAGTCTTAGGAGGCAGGGTCCCTACGAGGCGATCAGGTCACTTAGGGGTGAGGCTGGTGCCTTGTGAAGGACCGGAGGGGGAAAATTGTGGCCCTTCCATCTTCTCTCCCATGTGAAGGCACAAAATTCACCCCCTCCAGAGGCAGTGGCCACAAGACACCATCCTGGAGGAAGAGACAGAGTCTTGCTAGGCGATGGAAACTGCTGGAACCTTGGTCTGGAATCTCAGCCTCCGGAACTGTGAGGAATAAATTCCTGTGACTTATGAATTATCCCTTTTCAGTCCCTCTGAGGTCACCACATGGGTGAAGTGAAGTGTTATTTGTGTTACTTTGATCACTGGAGATTTTTGTACTCATTTGTATTTATCTTTCTGTAATTTCTTATTTTTTTCTATAGAATTTCAATTTTGTCAGGTTTTCTTTTCTGTTGGTTTATGAGAGTGTGCATACATTCTAGGTATTACTATGCTGTTGATTTTTTATGTGGCAAATATCTTAGTCTCTCATATCTCTGGTAGTTTTGTGGCGTTTGTCTCTAAACTAAAAGCGTTCATTTCCCTGTATTCAAATTGATCCATTAATAAATTATATCATGCTTTGTTCTTTTTGGTACTTGTTTAAAAAGTCCTGTGATAAATTGGGGTTCTGAAGACATCTCCTACATTTTTTGAAATTACTTTCAATTTTCAGGTGTTTAAATTGGAGTTTAAATGTTTGTACCATATCAACTGAGAGTAAAGCTTTATTTTTCTCCATAGTGATTCAATTTCTTGCAAATCATCCATGAGACACTTTTTCCTCCAACCACTGCTTCTCAGTGTTTCCTTGATCACACACAAGGCTGGTGGGGGGCGACCTCAGCTGACCTGCTCATCAGTCTGCCCAATCTTTGCTTGAAACGTGGTTTTGTTACAACAGTTTTCCCAAGTTAAGTCTACACTGATCCTTACCTTCACCTATAATCTCCAAACCGACATGGCTATTTGTGGATCATTATTCCTTTCTATATAATTTTAGAATTATTATAATGAATTCATTTTAAAAAATCCAGCTGAAATGTTGATTAAGATTGCGTTTTGTATAGAGATTCATTTAGGTATAATTGCCATATCTAATACGTTAGGTTGGTTAATTGGCCTGTCTGCTGTATTATGTATACTGTTATGCTAATTTATGCCAGGAGCAGGCTATCGATCTCCATTTATTCAGATTGTTGATATCTAGTAATAATTGTAGAGTTTTCATACAGCTGGTCTCTGGCTACCTCGATTCATCCTCAGCCTGGGGGTCAGTTGTGATACAGCTGGCTGGGCGTGCACCATCCAGGGCCTTCTGCTGAATCCTGCTCCCGTCTGGAAGGGTGTCCCTCTGCAGAGTGGCTGGGCTCTGCTTCCACCAGCAGCCTTGTTCTCGGATGAAGCTCTTCAACAAATTTAAACAGCTCCGATGGGTTAAGATAAATCAGCAGCACCCTGGGGATGTGATCTAAGACATAAACAGTGCCTGAGTGGAAAGCTCCACCTGTTTGTAGCCCAACGAACCTTCAGCATCATCTACACACCAGGGGCTCTGGAACCTTGGCTTTGCTTATCAAAATAGCATGATTAAGCAGGGATGCTAGGGATGCACTCTCTCCTGGACCAGCCCAACTCTTCCCATGGGCGTTGGAAGAAGTTTTGTGACAGAGGGAGAATCCACACCTCTCCAGGACTATGACCCAATACAGGATGGTCTGAGGCCAGTTTGGATTTCATTTTTCAGTCTTGTGATCTAGTAGTAAATTTTATTCAGAATTTTAATTCATCTCTGAAATATGTTTTTTTTTTTCCCTAGGCATAATGTAGTCAGAGGTCAAATGGACTCTTTGGGAGGTGGCACAGTGTTTAATCTGTGGTTTTGTGCATCCCGATCCCATTGCCCAGGGAGTACAGAACTTCACAGACAAGGCTCTATGACTGTGGCTTTTGGGGGGTTGTTACAGGCTGAATTGTCTCTCCACCCCAATTCCCACTTCATATGTCGAAGTCCTAAGCCCCAGGCCCCAGAATGTGCCTACATTTGGAGATAAAGTCTTTAAAGTGGTGACTAGGCTGAAATAAGTTCACTGGGGTGACCGCAATCAACGCTGACTGGGGTCCTTAAAAGAAGAAATCAGGACACGGACCCATGAAGGGGTGACCACAGGATGACATAGGTGAAGCCAAGGAGAGAGGCCTGCAGAGGCACCAGACCTGAGACACCTGGACCTTGGCCTTCAGCCTCCAGACGGGTGACAACCTTTGCCTGCTGTTGGGGCTGCCTGGTCTGTGGCGCTCTGTCCTGGTAGACCAGTGTGGGGTGGCCTTGCAGGGCAGGATGTTAAGAAGATGCTTCTGCAACCCAGCGGTTCTGTCTTCACTTGGACCTTCCATAAATGATAGGCTTCTTGGTGGGAAAATAAGACCAGAAAGCAAGCGGTCAGCCTGGGCGAGGATGAGGGAGAGAGCCTGGGGAAGCCGTGGAGTCCAGTGGATCACAGTGCCTGCCGTGGACAGCAGTCAGTAACACCATCCAGAGGAGCAGTGGAGACTCACTAGAAAATTCTGAGGACAGAGACCCTGCCACGCTGCGATCCTGACACCTGGGTTAGGATGGTATTGGTTTGCTTTCTGTGATTCCAGTTACTGTGGCCAAAAAATATCAAATGGAAAATCCTGGGGATAAACAATGGATAAACTTTAAATCACACAGTCTTCCGAGCAGTGTGTTGAAGTCTCTCGCCATACCTCTTTGTTCTGCCCAGGATGCCAGTTATAACCTTGCCCCGAGTGTCCATGCGGTATGTGTTGCCTGCCCATGAATCACTTGGTGACTGTCTGACTTATGATATCACAGTGCTTGTGTCAGGTAGCATCGATTCTACTTACATTACAAACTTTGGATACATTATCATGTTATGCTATCTATTTTATTATTATTATTGTTGGTCTCTTACTGTGCCTCATTTATAAATTAAACTATATCATTTACAGATTAACTATGTATAGGAAAAAAGCATAGTATATATAGGGTTTTGTACTGTCCATGGTTCCAGGCATCCACTGAGGGTCTTGGAAAGTACCCTCCCTGGATAAGGGGGACGAAGGTGAATGAGAAGGATCGTTCTGCTGAGGCCGGGGCCAGGTGGCAGATAGGATCAGGGCTGAGACAGCAACTCTGACGGAAGGGGCTGGGACAGAGCAGTTGAGGCCACAAAGGCATCATAGGATGGAGAGGCCCCTGGCCTTCGGGGGTGTGGTGGCATAGTGAGGTTCAGTGATAGGTGAGTTTCCTAGCGTGAGAGTTTGAGGTGGCTGGGACCTGCCGAGAGCAGGATCCCTGGTTGGTTGTACTTCCGAGACCTCTGCAGTAGCTGAGTGCTAATTCTGGACCTTTGGGCTCAGTCACTGAAGCTTAGAAGGGCAGGACAATTGCTTGCTTGCTCGGGCTCAGTCAGCGGTGTTCAGTAGGACTTGTGTGGAGTCAGACACAGGGGAAAGTGCTGGAAGAGAAATGGACTTGTGCTCCAAGCGTTTCACTACAGACCTGGGGCTTCTTCACTCCCCACCCTGGAAAGAGGCTGGGACTTGGCCTGCAGGTAGGGGAAGACAAAACTAGAGACAGGTTGTTCCAAAGTGCAATGGAAGCATTTTTTTTTTTTTTTTAATTGCACGTGTGGGGCGGGGCCGAGGTTTTCCAAGTGTGGACCTGTGATTTCACATAGGGAATCTGTCTCCCGAGAGGGGAGGTGGGCGGTTAGTGATATTGCAAAATCCCAAACTCTAAGATTTGGAAACAAGCAATTATTTTAGCAGAAAATGAGAGAGCAGCTTCACGTTTTCTTGTTCAGGACTTGTTTCTAAACAGCTGAATAATTACTGCCGTCTATTTAAGATTTCCAGATGGTTTCTAAATTTTTCTGCTTTCTTCAAAATTTCTCAGCCTCTTTACACTTGTCTGGAAGATTGTTATAACATTTCTAATTGGATCATTGCACTTACAACAAACATTCTTGAAGGCCCACTCTGCTAAACTCTGGGGGAGATGCATGAAAGCTTCCGGGTTTTTTTGTAAGAAGAGACAGGGTTTTGTGTGATTTGGTGTTATTTGGAAACTTTTTCCCATTATAATCACTATTATATCCATATTGACAAACCAAATATTGAGCTTATATGTTGTATGATTCTGGATACAATAGTAAATTTCATAAGTTTTCAATCGGTGTGGTACTATAAGTTGACACCCCAAAATGGTAAGATTTTATATTTTATTTTTTCACATAGGGAGTTTTTGATTTGTTCGAGGGAAAATTTGATCTTTTTGAGGATTCTTGATTTCTGATACATTGTTCAGAAAAGTAAGCAACGATCTGTGATGTTGGAGGGGCCACCACAGCCGTGTTATTGTCTGCAGTGCACATCTGTCATTACTGTCCTGTGTTGGGTCTCCTATGGACAAAAGGCCCTGGGATGCAGCCTTGTCCAACTGTGGGTAGCGTCCTGATTCCATTCCAGCATTGGGCTCGAGGTCCCTGGACTGGGGGACGTGCTGGCTTCTCGCTTTTTGCGAAGTTTCGTATGTCCTGTGTTCTTTGATCCCTTTCTAGTCACTGTTTGGAAAGTCTTCACGGGGTTCCTCCTGGACTGCCTGCTTTCCCTCCTGGGGCACCTGTTCATTTTTCTGTTATTTTTGAGGGTCTGTAACTCTGCTTTGAATTGTAGATGTGCCTATATTGACAGATATGATTCTATTCCTCTTGATAAATCATGATCCTCGAAGACTGTGGCTGTAGTAGATGGAGAGAGATATATGGCTGTAAATTCAGATAGAGATAGATGTAAAGTCATAGAGAGACAGATGTCTACAGCAAAATAAAGAGGTTCACATATTGAGATTCCTATATGCAGCTTACACGTGCAGACAGACATCTGTATCAGTAATGCGGAGATAGCTTGTTAGCATAGAGACGTAGATATTGGCAGATACAGATATGGATCATGACTTGATGAAGATACAGGTCCACATAGATGAAATGATAGGTGCAATATAGACTATAGAGATACAGATACTTAGAGATACAGGGATAGATACAGATATATAGAAGGAAATGCAGCTAGACGGACGGACAGAGGAACAGAGATGGACAACGCAGCTATAAATATGTGTAGAGACAGAGAGTTCCAGCTCTGGAGACAGGCCACAGAGATGGAAAGGGACCACACGTGGATGGAGATGGGCCCAGACACACCTAGATAGGGTGACAGATGTGGACACAGACCACAGACAGGAAGGGACAGGCACACAGGCTGGCAGACCTGGGTTGAGGGCACAGTGTCAGCTCCTGAGGACAGGGCAGGGGTCTTGCCCGTTTTGGTCCCTGGGCCCTCCATGTGTCTACAGCCCCTGTTTTGGGTTGATGCTGCTGTACCCTCAGTGTGCTGGGGCCTCCCCTCCGCGTGGTCACATACCCCTGTCCTCTGGCTTCCGCCCTGGCGGGCGAGCCAGCTAGGGCAGGCCTGTGCACCCAGAGCCTTCACCAAAGACCTAGCCGACACGTCGTGCATCTCCGTAAAACAGGTGTGGCGTGGAGTCTGAGGAACTGGAGGATTCAGGAAGACAGGCACCAGCGGTCTCATGGCTCCGTCCCCCGCCATTTCATGTCTCTGCACAAAGGTCACTTGGAGGGACGTCTTCCTGGAATTGTTTGGCCCTCCTGGAGTACCACCCCATCTTCCTCTGCAGCGCTAGGGACGGCCCTTCCTGTGTCGTGTCTTGCATTCTTGGTGGCTTCGGTGAGCTCAGGGCTCTGTCTGCCTGGCTTCTTGAAGGGCAAAGCCCTGATAGAAACACAGGAAAAAGACTAGCAGAAGGCAGGACAGATGACCCAACGCTGAACACACCTGAGGAGCCGTGAGAGACTTAACGGTTTTAAAGGAGAATGTGTAAGTAATTGTGCATGGAAACATTTGAAGATGACTTTCAAAATCGGTTCAAAGCTTGGAGTTTAATAACAGCTTTGCACTGATGCTACCTACTTTCTCTACAAATGGCGTTCAGCAGGTGAGGTCTGGTCACGCAGGGTGAGGATCCCCCTGGACGGGGCTTTCCTGCCACCTGCAGAAGCTGCCTGCACTGACCACCCCGCAGCCCGGAGTGAAGACCGGCAGGAGGTGGGGGCCGCAGAGCAGGGGCCCCTTCTGTCTTCCTGGGACTGCCTGGCAGGCAGCTCTGCAGCCTCGAGCAGGTGGCCGGCCCTGAGCCCACCTGGCATGTTCTCAAGGACGATTCCAGAAATGTGGGTTTCTTGAATTACATTAGAGGGGTGCTTGCGCCACTAAACCCTCGGAGGTGAACGTATCAGGTCTGGAGCCACTCTGCTCTGTTCCGCCACCTGGTTTGCCCAGGGCCTGCAGCTGGGTGGCGGTTCAGGGGGCAGCCATGTGTGTGTGAAGTGGAATCTGGCTTAGGACCCAGGACGGGCTGGGTGGCTGAGTGGACGTGTGCAGACACTCAGGACACCCCTATGTCTGCACGTTGAGGACACCCAGTTTCCAGCAGCCCTTGGAAGGCTTGCCCCGAGCTGCAGCTCCTGGTTAGTGAAGGTCTCTACCTAGTGCTGTGGATGCTCCGGTGGTGGTCGACAGACAACAAGTACGACTCCTCAAGCCACGGGTCGCCTGCAGAACCGCCACCGCCACTTCCCCAGGTTTTTAAGAGGCAACCCCTTCTCTCTAAGAAAATAAATCGCACTCTATTTGGGCCACGTGTTTCAATTCAGAGCCTGAGGCTGGGCTGCGGAGGAGTGACAGCCGGCGACTTGTCTTATTTTCCTCTTCCCTCGGTGGCACGCAGGGCATGGTAACCAGCGGTTTGTGCAGTGCGGCGCCCGGCACTCCGGGGGCTCTAGACCCACAGTGCCTCCTCAGGAAGCAGGATAGACTCGGCCTCTGGGCCTCCACCGGACTGGAGTCCCGGCAGCCTGGCGGGCCTGTGCTGGTGAGGCCCAGCGCCTCTTTCGGCCTTTCCCGTTCTTGCTCTTCCCCTGCCCTCTCCTTCCCGGGCCCCACGCCTCCGCCTCCTCAGAGCGCATGCGCACACAGAGGGCGCGGGGAGGCACGCCTCCCAGCACGCCCACCTCTTTGCGGGTGCGGGACTCTGGCGTAGTGCTTGCCTCAGCCAGCTTCGCGGGTGCTGTCTGGGGTCATCTTTGCCTCCAGGCCTTCTTGACCTGCTCAGAGCGCCTCAGCCCTTCTCTGCTCTCCTTGCCTATTTCTGAACCTTTAAAATAATGGGGTTGGACAGAAATGGCCTTCAAAGCCCTTTACAGTCCATTTTGGGGACACCACTAGCATGTCCTTTACATTCTGGGAAGAGTGGGGGCAACTGGAAAGGGGCTGAGAATAATGGGGAGAGGGAGGACCAGTTGCTGCCCTGTGATGGCCAAGGTCTGCTTAGCCCCTCTGAAGCCCCTGTCCTCCAGGCCTGGCCTCAGCCCTGACCCCACCCAGGGGCCACCCCTGGTGCCCACAGGGACTCCCCAGTGCCACTAGACACATAGTAGGCTTGGGGCTACTGTGAGCAGCGTGTTCTCTTCATGTGGCTTGTTCTCACTGGCGTGTGCATGTGGTGTGTGTGTGTGTGCAGCACATGTGTTACTGTGTTGCAATGCACTCAACAGTTTACCTCTTTAACCTGCTGTAGGTGCGTGGACATTGTTCGCCATCATTGGCGCCATCCTGTGTAGCCACGGTTCACATTTACAGACTTTTTTTCTGGCGCTCTCTCAGTCACTGGGCATGTTCTGGGTCATGAGGAGCATTCAGAATAATCTCAAGGTTTAGGTGAAGTGGCCCTACACCAAACATCGGTACCAGGCTCCTGTGGCCGCTTCTGCCAGGTCATTCCCCCTCTTAGCCAGCAGAGGGCGCAGCAGACCAGCCCTTGTGGAACCCTAACTCCTCAAGGGCAGCGCGAGCGGGCGGCATTCAGCAAACAAAGCACCATCTTAGGAGGGAACACAGGGGCCCAGCAACGATTTAGTTGCATGCAGCAATTTCCCACCAGTTTTTATTGGTGATAGAAAAGATCCAAGAACAGTAATTCTCCACTCTCTCCCTGCCTGCTTGGTTCTTGGTTCTGAGCGGGACCAGTGGCCAGGGTTTGAAGGTTGTCTTGAACTGTGATGGCAGTATGAAGGTATCCAGTGACACCAAAGGCAGGTAGGGAGACCCTCCATGCCAGATGTGGTGTGGAATTTAGTTTGATTTAAAGAAAACAAGAGGAGGAGGATTGTTGTTCGCGGCATGGTGTGAGGGTCATACCTGTGCATCCTGGGGGTCTCCCTGCTAACTGTCCACCCCGGGCCTCCCCAGTCACTTGCTCCATTGTGGAGGGAAGACAAAGAAATCAGGATCCCATGTCTCCCAAGTTCCCAGCAGGATCAGCTCTGAAGAGCAGAAGGCCACGCATTTGTGGGAAGAGTGTTTGTGGAACCCTGGCCACAGCAGCCTCCACAGCAGCATCTCTGTAGCAAATCACCCAGAGTAAGTGGGAGAATCTTTAGAAAATAAACCCCTGGCAATTGTAGTCTCGATAGGTAAAAATGCACAGGACGGCCAACAAAGAAATTCACTGGCCACTCAGTCACTTTTAAACCGGATAACCTAGAGTTAGTTGAAGAAAAAAATGACAAAACCCCCAAACCCAAGTCAAGCACCCCCAAAATCTGAAAACAAAACTCCCCACCATCCTTAGGAAACCTTTATTAGAAAATAGATCATTATCTAACAGAAGGAAAAACACTTCCTGTCGTTGATCATTCACTGCCCCTCATCTGTGGACAATTTCAGGAATTAAAAAAAAATGAACACCACAGTTCTTTTCTAACTTGCTTTCTGTCAGACTTTTCCACACTGCAATTTATTTTCCAGGTCAGGCTTTGAAATTAACAAAAATGAACTGAGATTTGGAAGCCACCTTTTTTCTTTTCTAACCGGAAAATAAAGTTCTCTGCGCAAATGAACGACTTCCGTCTGACTATCTTGGCCTATGCAGTGGGTAGCTGGCATTCTGTTTTGACCTCTTAGTAGAATATTAGGTGCTCTTGAAAGGTGGGGGAAAAAAAGAAAGAAGAAAACAAGAAAAGGCACCGCAGAGTCAGTCCTGGACACCTGTGGAGGAAGAGGGAGTCCACCGGCCCACGAGCTCGTGCCGCGGACTGCTGCTCTGTGGGACCACGGGGCGTTGTTCTCAGGAGCCGGCCCTGCGCCACGTCCCCAGGCAGGGCACAGACAGGGCCGCTGCCCATCCTGGACGGTGATAGACCTGCTGTTCAAATAGTGACCCTTTTGAAGATTCATAAGACTTGAACCCAGTCCTTGGTCCCGGGGAGAACTACCTGCTCACATCTCTACTGTTAAAATCTCAAAATGGCTCAGGGATCCTGACTCAGGCGCTGGGGGATTCTGACTGGCAGCTTTGTGACTCAGACTCCAAAACCCCTGAGGGAAAAACGGGTGAGGTAGTGTCAGAAGAGTTTTGTCTTTCTTCCAAATTTTGTCTTGTAAAACCTAATTCATTTTAACGTGGCATCAGGAAAGGAAGGGCATTTTGCGAAGTTGTCCACGGAGTGCCTTATCCTCAAATGTATGCGCTTAGGGAAAACTTCAGGCCAGAAGGGCTGTTCCCGGAAACCAGGGACCATGCCTCGTTTGACATTACACGATCACGTGTGACTCCCGGTTATGCTCATTCTTTTCTGTTTTTAAGTGGTCTTTCCACAGAAAAGGTGAGGATGCAAACATGCATATGCACGCGTGTGTGTGCGTTCTCTGTGTGATTATGGATGCGCAATGCCGTGTGTGTGCGCGCACGCTCTGTGTGGTTATGGATGTGCAGTGCCGTGTGTGTGTGTGTGTGTGTGTGTGTGTGCTCTGTGTGGTTACAGATGCGCAGTGCCGTGTGTGTGTGTGTGTGTGTGTGTGTGTGCGTGCACGTGTGCGTGCGTGCTCTGTGTGGTTATGGATGCACAGTGCCGTGTGTGTGTGTGTGTGTGTGTGTGTGCTCTGTGTGGCTACGGATGCGCAATGCCGTGTGTGTGTGTGTGTGTGCACGTGTGTGTGCGTGCTCTGTGTGGTTACGGATGCACAGTGCCGTGTGTGTGTGTGTGTGTGTGTGTGTGTGTGAGTGCTCTGTGTGGTTACGGATGCGCAGTGCCGTGTGTGTGTGTGTGTGTGTGTGTGTGTGTGTGTGAGTGCTCTGTGTGGTTACGGATGCGCAGTGCCGTGTGTGTGTGTGTGTGTGTGTGTGTGTGTGTATGTGTGCGTGCTCTGTGTGGTTACGGATGCGCAGTGCCGTGTGTGTGTGTGTGTGTGTGTGTGTGTGTGTGAGTGCTCTGTGTGGTTACATGTGCGCAGTGCCATGTGTGTGTGTGTGTGTGTGTGTGTGTGTGTATGTGTACGTGCTCTGTGTGGTTACGGATGCGCAGTGCCGTGTGTGTGTGTGCACGTGTGTGAGTGCTCTGTGTGGTTACGGATGCGCAGTGCCGTGTGTGTGTGTGTGTGTGTGTGTGCACGTGTGTGTGCGTGCTCTGTGTGGTTACGGATGCGCAGTGCCGTGTGTGTGTGTGTGTGTGTGTGAGTGCTCTGTGTGGTTACATGTGTGCAGTGCCGTGTGTGTGTGTGTGTGTGTGTGAGTGCTCTGTGTGGTTACATGTGCGCAGTGCCGTGTGTGTGTGTGTGTGTGTGTGTGTGTGTGTATGTGTACGTGCTCTGTGTGGTTATGGATGCACAGTGCCAGGGGTTCTCTTTCCAAAGTGCAATTCCCTTTATCAAAACAAATTATTACCAACTGAAACTTGCTTGTCCCCAAGGGGAGAAGGGGAACCTCCCTCCTGGGCAGGACCCTGGCTTGCTTTGACAGCGGGTGGGGCCTGCGGAGCTGAGTTCAGAAGATGTGAATTCCATCCTTAGGGGCCTCGTTCACCAGCTGCACACCTCGGCCTCCTCTCTGACCTCAGGCTCCTCATCTGCACTGGGTCATAAAGGGAGCCAGCCTCCACGGGCACTGATGTCCCCCCTGCTCAACGTGTCCCTGTACGAGGCCTCCACAGCCAAGAGCATGTTTTCAGATGAGACACAAAGGCACAGGACCCACGCAGGACTGGACCCTGGAAACAGCTGCCAGGGCCCTGTTTCCAACCACCAGAACTTCCTTCAGAGTGGGATGACGGGAGGTGCCCTAGGGGTGTGAGAAATTCACAAAACGGCCCGAGCTGAAGAGGGCTTGGGGATGGAAGAGCAGACGAGGGTTGGACGTTCAGGACGCACAGTGGTCATCCGGTCCAGGTCTCTCTCCGTGGGTTGCTTCCTATTGTTCTGGCACAGACCTGCTGTGGGGTGTGAGGGACCATGGCCACCCACAGGCCCCCGGGAAGTGAGTGCAGGACTGGGCCCAGGAAGGCCAGGCAGAGCTACAGGTGTCCCTCCTCTGTGCCTTCCCTGGGGGCCACCTTGGTGCTGGTCCCTGCTGGTCCCTGCAGATGTCCCTGGGTTGGTGGTGCCTAAATTTACGCCCACCCTCCAGAACACGGTTGACATGGTCCTTCCTTGCTGGAGATCTGGAGGAGCAGTCTCATGCTAACACTTCACGTAGTGGCCACTCCAGGACAACAGGAAAGTCGGCTGATGCCCCTGCCCCAGACACAGGAGCGCGAGTCTCCCTGGAGACTCGGCAGCTCGACCTACCGCTGCACCCACCGCGGACGCACAGCCTGCTGAAGAGGGAGCAGGGCGAGACTCCAGCACCCGCTGGAGCGCCCACCTCTCAGAGGCCCCTGGCCCATGTCCAGTCACTCCTTGTCACTCTGTGAGTTCATGATGACAACTCTGAACCGTCCCTGGCTTCCGAAATTGAGCTCATTTGAGCAACGTGGTTCCCTCTGGATCACGTTATTTGCAGAGGACCCCTTGGCGGCTCCTCTTCCCTTCACATGTCGGGTGACGTCTCTGGCTCAAGGCCATGCTGCTCCGTGGTGACGAGCGCGGGCACCCCTTTATTCACTCAGCCAACATGCCATGAACCAGCAGGATGAAGAAGACGGTCTCTCACAGCCCTGGAAACAGTGAGGGTGCGTGTGCGCGTGAGGGTCCGCGGGACCCAGTCGGGGCTGAGCAGAGCACCTTGGCCTAAACAGATCTCTGCGTGGGTTTGGAGTTGGTCTGCCAGCAGCGGCGTTGAGCACAGAGGCTTGAGTGACGTGCCCCTGGACGTCCCCTTCCCCCCATCTGGTTCCCATCATCCCTAATCTCATTTCCTTCTCTCGTTGCCCATCAGCTGGCTTGGCCTGGACTTAGCAGAACTATGTCTGTAGAATTAAATTCACGAAGACCTTGGCAGCTACTGTGGAGTCCAGTCTGATGGAGTCCCGGCCCTGGGCTGAGGCCAACTTGATGGACTTGGTGATGAAGCAGAGCAGGGGCTGCGAGAGGGTGTGCAGAGCAGCCTGGCCCACGCACCCCGCAGCTCTGAGTCCGTGGCAAAGCCCGGAGCTGCTTTTCTGGAACCTTGTCCCTGTGACCTAGGTAGGGGAGGCCCGAGAGTCCCACCTCTCTGTGATAGAATCACGCCAACCATCGGATGGGCAGTGCCCTCAAAACAGCAGCCAGTGCCAGAACCCAGGATCCCAGCCGCCTGCTTCCCAGATCTTTTCCTTCCTCCGTGTTTCCCACGGAAAGGCTTCCCCGTCACCCACATTGACCCATCTTCTCTTTCTTCAGCAGATGAATGACTTAGGTCGTGTAAAACACAGTGACAAAGGTGCCTCTTCCTGGTCTTTGGGGAACTGGCTGTGTAACGGGGCTGGTCATTTCCAGGAAGAACGCTTGCTTCCCACAGAAGACACTGTTCCTTCCTCTGGCCACTTGGTCCCCACAGGGCTTCCTATGCAGTATGCAAATGTAAGCCAGCAACCAGAGCCCTTCCTAAGACGAGACCGCTCTCCTCGGAGGTCGCTGCCTCCTTCAGACAGGAAATGCCCGTCCACTTCCTTGCTGCCTGGCAGCAGGCGATGGGGATTTCTCTCCCCTTTGTGGAAAGGAAATGCCGTGCTCGGGACCATTTGCAGAAACATGTCTGTATTTAAAAGTCATTGTCTCCGGAAATCGGCCTCAGAAGTCACGGGCTGCACTCCCTCAAGGTCAGACCTGGCCCCGTCACGCACGCACTTGGAGAGGCCGAGTGGATTTTGGGAGGCTCAGTCCGTGCGATTGCTGCGGCTTCTGAGGGAGAAACTGTGCAGGTGCCCCGCGGTTTATTCCGTGGTAACCATGCAATTAACTTGTCTCACTTCTCTCGGGGGAAAGTTCTATGATTCTAACACAGATGCATCGGATGCTGGGTTTCTCAACCACACTTTAAAAATATCCATGTTTTAAATGCTTGCTTCATTTTCTCCCATCTCCTTCTTCAAAGAACATACCTGGTCTAGTTCATTTTTTTTTTTTCCTTTTTAATGCCTTTTTAGACCCAAGAAAGGTAAGATTGCTAAAATTATATTGGGCAACCCCAAATTATCAAGAAGTCTTTTGGGATGTAAAAATAATAATGGTGGTAAAATTATCCGCACAAACGAGTGCTGGGATAGGGCCTTTGAAGAGTCTCTCCAGGTTTGTCAGAAACCAAGAAAGGATGCCAGAAACGGTCTAGTCCTCTTGAATTTTACTCCTGCTCGCGTGAGAACCAGGTCTGGAGGGTAGGTGCCTGGAGGGGCCCTGTGTGTTTCTACGGGGAGGTGAGGGTGGCATCTGCCGAAGGTCCTAGAGGACCTAAGGCTTAGGGCAGGAGAGGGAGGGCAGCAGGCTGGTGGTAATGAGAGGCTTTAAGGAGTGGAAGCAACTCCAGTGCTAACAACAACCAGGGACATGGGAAGCGCCAAGTCAAGTTTTCTTTTCAAAAAATATCACTTCGCTTGTTCCATCTGCCTGACCAGCTTGATGGCATCTACACAGCCCACTGAAGTGACTGATGAGTTAGTTTCTAAAAGAAGCCAGTTCACCTGTCAAGCCCTAGGCCCAGCTCGTCCCGAGCCATGATTCAGGCTCAACTCATCTATCCAGCCGTCTGTCTGTCCATCTGTCTACCGAGGGTGTATGGGGTCATCCATGGTTAGCGGGCAGCAGGACAGCCCTGTGCCGGTCACACCCCTGTGCCGGGAGAGACTCACCCAGTCCACAAGTAGCCTAGGAACACTGATGGAAGGGCACCCTCAAGTCACACTCTTGAAGGCCGGAGCTGCAGCAGAGAGAGACAGGAAGGTCCGTCCCCAGTGAGACAGAACACAAAGGGGTTTGCAAAGAGGCCGAGTGCGCGTGCTCCGGTGACGTGTGGGCCCTGTGAGTGGGTAGGGCACAGGGGGGCCGGGCTGCACTGGACGCGTGGTCAGGGAAAGACTCTAAGAAGGTGACACTTGAACAGAGACACCAGTGGGTCTGTGCGTGAACCCCGGGGAGGTCTGAAGGAGCCACAGCCTCTAGGTGGGAGCCACAAGGGCAAAAACGGAGGCTTCTGTTTGCTGCAGGGGAGGCTGGAGTGCCTCAGGCTCGGGAGCAGCTGGAGCCAATGGTCGGGGGTGGCTGCAGAGCATCATGGGAGGTTGGGTTTCCACCAGGGATTGTTTTTCCCGTGGGGTAGGATGATTGTTTTTGTAGGGGAAAGACAAGCTGACGTGTGTGTGTAAGGAAAGTATAGTTTGAATATTCCTTATCTGAAATTCTTGCGTCCTCAGCAACGTTTGGAAACATTTTTGGTTGTGAAAACCGGGGTGGCGAGCACAATCGTTAATCGGGGGAGAGACAAACCCTCCCTGTGCCAGGGCGGGCACACACCCCCGCCGCCGTCCGCCTCTGTGTCAGGGGGCTGGAGTTGAGGTGCCCACCCCTGGGGTACCCACCCGTCTTCTCCGAGGTGGCCAAAGAGGCTTGGAAAGCCACCGCAGGCACAAAGGCACAGGCGTGGCTGGGGCGGAGGGGAGATTTTTGCCCGGAAGATGGTGAAGTAATTAGATGGGGCAACTCCATTCTGCTGGGAAGAATGGGAAGAATCATCCTGTCATCCAGGCAATTATCCTGTGAATATTTTGGCAGCACGTGCTGTTTTGCTGTGTAACTGCAATTAACATGCAAGCGATCCTGTGCTTGTGCGTGTCATTCCTCCTTGAAACTGTGACTAATGCTGAGGTGACAGCTTACACATGTGACGCGCCGGGAGGAAGAGGTGGCGTGGGGACTGGCCACGTCCTGGCTCCGCACCGGGCCCAGCTGTCCTGGGCCATGCTCCTGGTGGCTTTGGGGACCCGTGGAGGGGCCTGGAGCACGGCCAGCCGCGTCTCCCAGGTGGAGGGAGCTGGCCTTGTCAGGTGGACTGGTTTCCCAGCAGCTTTTTCACGGGTTCCTTTCAGGGGTCAGTCTGTGCCTGACGGCAGGGGACGCCCCGTGGATGATCTGTCCCTGACGGCAGGGGACGCTCTGTGGAGTGGGAGCTCAAACGTGATCTTCCCGTATTTTTCAGTTTTCTAGTTTGGCTTTCTTTCTTTCTTTTTTTAATGCAGATGTCGTTTTTGTATTAGAATGCTTAGGAGTGCGGCTTTCCGTTCAGTGATGAGCTCTGACGCGTTTCCCAGAGTTGTACGCACCTTGGTCCCTAACATGACAACAGCCTTTACTCTGAATTTTCAGTAAGGATTTGCTGATTTTCTTCAATGAGCAAATTTTCAGAAAATGCTTTATTTTGAGTTGTCTTCTGTTTCTTTCCACTAGTCACTTCCCTCAGCAAACTAGGCACAGTCTGGACTGTTTGGAGTTGAATGAGGCTTTGGCTGGATCCTGGCCTGTAGCTGAGGTCCAGGCAGGTGTCCTGTCTTTGGGGAGGCCTGGCTCCCCGCGGGCAGCTGCTGGCATCAAGCGGAGGCCCTGGCTTGGCCTGAACCTTGTACCCCTAGATTGCACAGAATGGGGAACAGGGCTGGCAAGGACCCCATACGGCTTCCATCTTTCTGGATCCAGGAGCTCAATTTAATCAGAGCCCCTGGGGATTATTGGGCGCTTGGAAACCACTGGAGCTGCTGACCCAGCACCAGACGGATGTGCAGACCCTCAGGCTGGGATGCTGATTTGCAGAGACTCAAGTGCTCAGGCTCCTCCAGGGGCTTGAACCAGTTACGGTCCACCGTCCCCTGTGCACATTCCCCACCCAGAGCTAGCTGATATTTGACAATAACAGCAACGTATTTTAGTCACCCAGGCCCTCTCTGGCTGATTTCTGATGCCTGAGGTTTTTGTCTTCTATGTACATTAAGCCACCAAATTGTATTGTTGTTGTCACTGACTCTTCCCTGCATCTAAGTCCTTCGTTTCAGCTCCCTGAATCCCTGGGTCAGGCCTGGGCCAAGGAAATGCCTTCCTTCAGTGAGAGAGCTCTTCACTTACCAAGGAGGGGCCCCTTACTTATTTTACCGTCTTGTGATTTTACATAGTAAATTTCGTCATTGAATTAGAGCTATGGCCACAGATTAGTGGGCCTTGTTGTCATAAATAACTGATGTTTTTGTCCTTTGAAATTTGCCAAAGCCATCCTGTATGCATCACCTCCCTGTGTTGCACTTAAAGCATGATTGATTAACCAAGAGGAATTAATTGTTCACACTTTTTCAGAAGTCTACAGAATATACCTGCTGTAATCATAGAAGTTGATATGTGTGCATTACATATGAGTTTGAAAATAAGCTCATAAATTTCATACATTTTTGTAGCCCAGAACAGGGCCAGATATGGGGCTTGGTCTGAATTCGGGCCCCTTCATTGATCTTGACTTCCCACCAGGCTTCCCGCACCCTGTCTAATTAGGCTCCAGACCTGCAGTAGTCCTTCCGTACAATCATTTCACGATGGTCGCCTCTAAGCTGCTAGTTTAATAATCTAGATAATAACACACTTTGTACAGAATCATTGATAATAGCTGCATATTTATAGTCCACGCTGTGAATGTTTTCATCTTTAGAAACACAATAACATATTTCTCATACCAATTTTGAATCCCCACATGATCTTATTTCCTTCTTAACTGCTGATTTCTTCTTGCTACTGTGGCCGTTATCATCTGTCACAACGCTGCTGGGAAACCTGTCTGGTTTATCTCCACGCGCTTATGGACTCTGCCCAAGCCTCTCCTTCCCACTCCCTCAGATTTTATTAATTATCTTTCACCTCTTCATCATTTACTGCATTTAGGAAGCTTATCCAAATGCTTTTACTTTTATCTAAAACTGTATTAGGGTGCTGCAGAGAGAACCAACAGGGTTTATATAGATATGCAAGAGGGGATTTATTAGGGAACTGGCTCAGAGAAGTCACAGGACAGGCTGGTCCCAAGCTGGAGCCTCTGGGGTGCTGATAGCATGGCCCAGTGGCCTAATCTGAGGCCAGAGGCCCCAGAATCAGGGACATCTATGGTATAACTCTCAATCTGAGCCCAAAGCCTGATATTCCAAAGGTCCCTTGTGTAAGTTTTGGAGTCCAAAGATTGGAGAGCTTGGAGTTCTGGTGTACAAGGAGAAGGGAGTGTCCCAGCTCCAGAAGACAGAGAGGCCAGGTCACCTTTCCTTTCTCCCTGTCCAGGCCCTGGCCCAGGGGACAGTGCCACACCGAGGGTGGATCTTCTCAGTCCACTCAGCCTCTCGCTTCAGTCTCCTCTGGAAGCAGGCTCACAGCCAGGTGGTGACAGTTCTCTGGGCAGCAGTCACCCAGCAGTAACCCCACAAGTCCATTGTCCTCCCTGGACTTCAAAGCACTCGCAGGGCCCTTGCCTTTCGAAGGGTTTTGTGGAATCCTACACTTTTCCTCTGCTTCTAGGAGGCGATGTGTCTGCTGCTGGGGCTCCCGAGGGCCATCCTGCGGTGGAGGTGGATGCAGTCACACTGACTCCTTGCGGCAAGCAGGTCACAGTCCCGGCCTCTGGGACTGCAGTGGGAGCCTGGGCCAACAGCTGGCTCCCAGGTGGCAAGCGTCTGACCTCACCTGGTCAGCACTGATTCACACGCCAGCCAAGCCTGGAGACAGTCAAGAAAAGTCAGCTGTGGTTAACTGTTCTGTTCTTCTCAAAGCTGGAATGCTCCTCAAGGTGAAATTCCGCTTTCATCTGGCTGCTCTGAGCAGGTAGCAGGTAAAGACCTGGGTTTAAGCGAAAGGTCCTTTGAAAATTAATTCACCTTTATTCAGTAAAACAAGAATTTATATTAAAAAGTGGATAGAGGGTGCTTGCAAACAGAGGGGGAGGGGACCCTCTGCTACAGCTGGCCTCTAGAATGCCTCCCAGTGGCCCGAGTGCTGGAGACTTGGTCCCAGGCTGTGGAGGTGGGGCCTGGGAGGGAGATAAGGCCTTCCGTGGTGTGTCCTGGCAGGGGATATTGGGAATCTGCCCCCGCTTCTCCTTAACCCACTGCTTCCTGGCTGCCTTGAAGTGAGTTGCTTTTCTACCATGAACTTCCACCAAAGCAAAGGGGTCAACTGATCATGAACTGAAACCTCTGAAATCATGAATCAAAACAAATCTTTCCTCCTTAAAGTTGATCTCAGGACTTTTGTTACAGTAATGGAAAGCTGACTAACACACTATCCTTAGAGTTAAACAGACTCGCTCTACCCAAGCCCAGTCAGGGAGACTAGATGCCTCTGGAAGAGGCATCCAGATATGTCATGGGACAAGCTGACCACCACACTGTGGTCTCCCTTTTTCTTAACCTAGGTCCACTTTTGCTAAATGTAATTATTTTGTTACATGTTATTTGAAATTGTGAACTTCCAATGGAAACAAATGGTTAAAGACAAGTTTGATTACAGATAAAATTCCTTGTGTTTTAGAATATACAGACTTGGAGTGTTCATATTATTCCCGGGTCTGGGGATGGCGAGGAGATTGGATGATAGAACTTACACATTTGTTTCACAGATATTTATCTTTTTATCATTATAGAAATATTTGTTTTAGAGAACATTTTGAAAGTAGAAAAATATGAGGAAACAAAATAAGTTTCCATACTTCTTTCCAATCATTTTTAAATGTGCTTTTTCCCTTTTTAACATAGCTGAGGACAAATTCTCACAGGCAAAAGTAGTGGGTGGACATCAACAGACTAAATTCAAATAAGAATGAACAAAAATTCTCATATTTTGTTCAAGAAGCATTTTAACAAACAGATTTAGGGAGGCTTAATTAGATCAAGGAAGGTGATCTAGGGTATTATGTGATTGTATGTGAATATTTGGAAAAATTCTGAGTATATTCCCTGAATTACACTGGTTTGACTTTGGATTTTTTATGATGGTGCAAAAGCAACACACACTCAGCAAAGCTGTTCTTCAGATTGTGAATTTTGATCCTTTCCTGGCTAATGACAGGCAGTGGGATCTTCTCAGTGGAGCTGGGTAGTGGCACAGCCATGTGATCAACAGGGGAAACCGACCTGGAGGTGGAGCCCAGTGGTGCAGATGGCAGAGCACTTGCCTGGCATGTGAGAGACCCTGGGTTTAATCCCAGCACTGGAAGCAAAAAAGAAGAAAACAAGAAGGGGAAACTGGTGCCCAGTAGTGTGCTTTGCTGTGATGCTTGGTGTGTCGGGTGGATTACGTGCACTTCAACCTATGGTATGTCCAACTTTTGATGGTTTATCAGGATATCAATCAAGAAGCACCTGCATGCTTATGATATCTAATGATTACATATATAAAAGTTGACTAGTACCTGTGTGTATGATGGGTAAAAGTGATCGTACATAAGTGTTACATCTGTTCCCCACATTCTGATTATTTTCTCCTCCTGGGATGTTTGTGCCCATGTTGGGAATTATTTATTTAAAACAGTGTGTTTTTCCCTGGGCATCTGAGCATGAGCCTCTGACTAGAGATTCGTTCTGGATGGTGAGAGATCTGGGCATTGAGTCACACGGGGCTGGTGGGAGAGGGGACTGTTCTGCTAGCTCTGCTGGAGACTTGTGCCCTCGTTGGCCACCAACGTCCCTGTACACTGGGATCAAAGCGTGTGTCAGATCTCTGCCTTCTCCTTGGCTTTTCATCTGCTCCTGTGACCACGCCACACGTGAGTGATATGGAATTTACCCTCGTATTCTGGTGTTGCTGGAAGCTGGGGTTGCTTCCGAGTTGTTCTTGGTGTGAGTGAGGAAGTGGCCTCCATGAGCCAATCACCCATGCTCGCGCGGACTCCAGTCATACCACACGCACGCCATCAGGACGGAGACTAAAAAAATCGCTTCCGGAATGTTTAGACATCATGAAGATGGGCAGTGGATAAAGAACTTCCATATTCTTCAAGGATATGTCTTGGGAGCTTACTAGGTCTCAAAATATCTCAAGGCAATAATATTTGTCCATGAAAAAGTATGTGGTGGTGTTGAGAATCAAGCTCTGTGGGCTGTCGCCTGGTTTTTCAGGGGTACTGCTCTTGGCGCGTGACCGCCAAAGGTGGCTGCTCCCTCTGGCTCCATCCCAGCTCGCTGCCAGTGGCTTCCTCTTGTGAGCTTATTTCTCTGGGAGGAGGAAGAGTTGAATCAGCTCACAGGAATGACTCACGAGTGACATGGAACAGAGAACCACCTGGCTTCTGGAAATGGGGCTGCTGGGTGGTCCACAGGCTCAACCTGGGTGAATGGTTTGCTGGAAGCTGGCAGCCAAATGCATTCTCAGCAAAACCATACTTCCTCTTATGCCATGGACATGGGGGCTGGGAAGAATATCAAGAATGTTCTTGAGTGTCACAGGGCAAGAGGGATTCCTGTCATTTCTCCTTAGTTGTCTGGCATCCTGGGCGTGTCTCTAGTGTCCTTGGGAGAAGCCATCCAGGAGCAAAAGCTTAAGATGTCTCAGAGATGAAAAGTGGCCCCTGTCCTGGTGGGAGAGGACTTGGGCTCAAGGTTGTCCTAACCAGCTGGTGTGAGCGCCCAGCCCTAAAATTCAGGAATCCCTGGTTCCTTGTGTCTCTTACCATACTGTGGGGGATTAGAGGTCATCTGCATAACATGGCAGAATTGATGAGACTCAGTGGGGGTAAGTCATCCCTCTAAGAAAGAACTGAGATCCAGAGTTCCCGGGTCATGATCCTGGGGCTTCAGCTACGGGAACAGCCCCTCTGCTCACGGCTGTGGACTTGAACAGAAGTCATGGGTGTGAACTGCTCTTCACAACAGTTCGCAACACAGTGGCACTGTCTTCTACCATCACTGCTTTTCCATTTCACTTCCTCCCTGCACGTCTCCGAGAGACCTTGATGCAGAGGGATAATGCCACGTGTGAGTTATGCAAGCCGAGCACATAATTTCCTTGCAGTGGGATATGAGTGTAAAGTCTCTCTGCAATAAACAAAAAGTATTGTGCATAATTTCCCACTGGTCTTTTTTGTTAATTGGGCTCTTACTGCTGAAGCCTTTAATGTAGAGAATAAATGAATAACTGGCTTTTATGCACAGTCTCCTTTCATTATGTACAAGGACTCAAAATTTAAAGTGAACTATTTTTAGATCTAACATTATGATATAAAGGACTGTTTATTGCCGGTAATGCAGGAAGCAAATTGCATTTCTGCTTCTGCCTAGTTTCCCTGTGGTGGGCCAGGCGAGCTTCCATTCTTGCTGATTCATTGATTATGTCCAAAAATGAGTGGAGTCAGGTCCCATCATTTTCAACACGGAATGGTGTTCTCAGACATTTTCAGCACAATTCAAGTTCAAATTCTGCTTTAGCCAATCAGGATGGTGGTCTTTACATGGACCAAGTTATAATCCTTGTGCATAAGGGCCTTTGGGGTGTCTTATGGGGGGTGGGTGAAGAATTCCTTGTGGTTTTGACTTCTGAGGCTGGTTCTCTGCACTTTCTCTCCTTCCCTTTTCTCCTCTGATATCATCTACAGTTCAGCCTTTTCTCTCTCCTTCTCCTACTCTGTGTTTCAACATCACGACTCCTTTCTGATGTGACCGATGTCCTGGAATTCACTGATTGTGCTTCTCCTGCATCTGAGGTGGCAATTCTAGAAAAGGCCACAATTCAATTCTAGAAACCACCGTGAGTTCATCCACCTCCTAAAGTTCACCACCGTAGTCTCTACGTGCATGTGCGAAGCACTCTACACAAGCACGCGGAGAGTTGCTTGTTCCATTGATGAACTAATACGGGCCCCAGGCCACCTGAGGATTGAGCGATCTCTGCCTATGATCTGGCAACCAGGGAACTCAGGGTGAGTCAGTTTCCAGTAGGTGTTCAGTAGCCATTTACTGGCTGCCCATGGTGTACTGGGCCCTGAGTTCAAGCAAGAATTGTCAAGACAGACAGCGGACAATTCTTGCCTTAGGTGGACACACACGAGCCAACTGTGGGCTCGTCATTAGAGCTGAGAAGCAAATTTCTCCTCCCACCCCTTGTGTCTGTGTGACTCTGAGCTGCCAGTTTCCTCATGGACAAAAAAGGAGGTGACATTAGTGGCTTCCTTCACGGGGATGGGGCAAGAACTAAACGAGTGTTGGCACGTGAAGCATTTAGAAGCTCTCGGAGCCCACGCGGCGGAAGTGTTAGCCAGGATCATGTGTGCCCTGAGGCAGGGAGTGGCCCCAGGGTCTTGGCCTCTGCAGCCTGGATGCGTTAGGTGTAGGATGGCTCTTAAGCAGGGTGAGTCCCTCCTGGTCCTCTTGCAAGTGGCCAGTGTGTGGAATAGAAAGTGCAAGAGATTCAGCAGGAGGAGTCGGAGGAGTGGGTGGGGAGAGTCATGGAGCGTCCCCCGCCAGGGCCAGAGATGGCAGGGCAGTAAGGTCAGGAAGCACCTCAGATTGCCAGGCCCTGAGCAGAGAGGCCCTTACAGAGATGCCCGTGAGCTGGGCACAGGAAGGCCCAGCTCAGATCCTCTTGCAAAGTGCAGTCACTGCAGGGGCAGCCTGGGTGCTTGGCCTCAGGGGAGCTTTGGCGAGGGTCAGAGTCCCTCTGCAGAGCCTCCTAGGACACACGACGCTCAAGTGGGTCACCTTCCTTGGCAGGAAGGCCCAAAGGGGTCTGGGCACCAGCCCTGGGCACCCCCGACGCCTGTGGATTCTGGCTAGCTTCAGGGAAGTGGGAAGGAAGGTGGAAGGACAACCTTCCCTGGAGAACCTGGAACCACCAGCCTCTGACCCTGATGGGATGCGGTGAGGAGCCCTTTTCTGAGATGACACGAGAGCGGGGGAGGCAGGGGCACCAGGGGCAGGGCTGCAGGGCGAGGCGAGGGAGGCCGCCTGCCCCCTGTTCTTTGCTCTTTCTCAAGCATCGAGTGCCCCAGCCTTGGTTTCTGGGGAGCGACCGGGGCACTTCTGTAGCACGGACGCTGCAGCTGCTTAGATGCGTCTTAAGCACAGAGTGCCTCTGTCCAGCACGGTCCCTCTGCTCTCTTTGAGGGCGGGTGCTGGCCTTGTGCACCGGGCAAGGCCTGATCCCAGAAGCTGCTACTCTCCAAGCCAGCGGTGGGGAGTCAGGTGTGCACTCAGATTGGAGTGGGCATCTGGGTCGCCTGGAGGGCTTGTCAAACACGTGCACAGGTCCCCGCTCTGTGGCTCTGGAGCTCCCGGGAGGTGGCTGCTGGTTCAGGTGGCACACCTGAGGTGCTGCGAGCTCGTTGCGGGGCTGTTTGTGAGCTCAGGGTCTGTGCAGAGGACAGTGTCCGACACCTTCCTTCTTTGACTGCTGCCCCCTCGGGAGGACAGAATTGCCCTGCCCTGGGAGGAGGGTGGCCTGCTGCTGATTATAAGGACCTGTGGGTTGCTCCTTGAAGGCCTCCTGTCTACCAACCGTCCCTGTCCTGGGTCTGTGCGTCCCTCTCCTCCCTCCAATGCCACACCAATCACAATGTGGTGGTGATTGGCAGTCGACTTCCCAATCTGTCAAGTTCTGTTTACCTCCTCATGAACTGGGGATTCCATCCTTTCCATGCTTCCTGGGCTGGAACCCCCAGCTGACCCTCCCTGGGGAACACTCGATTCTACCACTTGTGGGTCAGGACACAGGAAATGAGATGGGTGAAGTTATGCGCTTGGCTAGATACGTGCTGGAGCCCAGTAGGTCTGCCCAGAAGACCCAAGTCCAGTGCAAGAAGTGCAGTGAGCTGCCCGGGCCTCCTTGCACAGCCTCCCAGCCTGGCATCTCTGGAAGGCACAGTTGCTGACCTGAGGGTCAGAGAGACAGTCAGAGGGATGGTCCGCCTGGCCGTCCTCAGGTGGAGAGAACACCCTTGCAGAGTCCAGGAAGAGAGTTCCTTTCCTAAAGAGTAGTAGGACTCCTCGGGTTCTGTTTCATGAGAAAGTGCAGTCATTTCTGGACTTGGTGGAAACTATCATTCAAAATTTCTATAGATAGAGTGGCTTTTAAACAAAACAGAAAGCAAACAAAAGAAATGTTGAAACAAGAACTCGTACGCTGGTGGTGGGAATGTAACTTAGTACGGCCATTATGGAAAACCAGAAGTAGTTTAGAATGACCCAGACATCCAACTTCTGGAAACAAAATAAGCATACCAAGGAGATTCGGGCATTCCCATGTCTACTGAGGCACTACTCACAGTAGTGAGGGTCCGGAATCAACCAGGGTGCCCAACAGTGGGTAAATGGATAAAGAAAACGTGGTGTGTATACACAACGGAATACTATTCAGCCATACAAAGAATGAAATTCTGCCATTCCCAGCAAACCTGATGGAACTGAAGGACATTTTGTTAGTGAAATAATCCAGGCAAAGAAAAACAAGCACCACATGTTGTCTTTCATACGTGGAAGCTAAGAAACGTTGGCCTGGGTGTAGAACAGTGATTGGAGGGAAGGGTGCCGGGGGTGGAGAGGGCAGAGAAGGGGAGGCTGGATTTGAACAGTGCCTGCTGTATGCATGTGCAGAAATAGCTCACTGAACCCTGTTCATTTGCTCAGTTAATGCACGTTAATAAAAATAAAACCAAATGCTAAATCAGGAAAACAATCACTGCAGAGTAGACGCCCCAAAATATTTGCTATCCATTCCATAAGCTTCTGTTCTTGTGCACAAGTCAGAACTGCCAACTGAGATAGAGATAAAATTTTGGAGGAGAATCTGGTATGAAACGAGCCTCTTAGAGTCGTTTCTGAGCACACTTTGCTTTCCAAGTGGGAGAGAGCGAAGCCTGCGGACGACCAGGTGCACCCTGCACTTCAGGGAACCGCCGGCAGGTGGGAGACAAGGGCGGCTCCTCCGCGGCGCTGCGGAGGAAGCCTGCGGACCACAGCCGCGCAGCGCGGGGAGCCGGCGGCTCGCGCGCTGCCGAGGATGCGGTACAATCACGCGGAGGGAGCCGCGAGGGGACTGCAGGCAAGGAGCTCCCCGCCCGAGCTCGCGTCCGGCTCGCTGTGCACTCGAAGCCATCTTGTCCCTCGCGACGCTGGCCTGCAGCCAATGGCCAGCGCGGGCACGTCCCTTCCGCCAGTGCAGGTCCACCCCTGCACTCTCGCCACCTCCCCAGCCGCCCTCCTCCCGGGAGCTGCTTATTCCAGAACCAACCCTTTCTGCTTGCCTCCCTCCAACCTCCATCCTCGGTCCGCCTTCATTAAAATTTAAATATCAAACATCTATAAAATAATACAGCCGCCTTTAGGGGGAGGACGTTGCCTCCGACTTTTTCGTTTGGACCTGATTTGCGGTCACATAGGACTGCTGTAGAAGAACTCGGCAGACCCAGGACACAGACCGCTGCCAGCGTAAGCAATTAGCACGCCCGCGGTCCAGAGGCCCCCAGCCGACTGCTGCCCTAGTTCAGTCTGCCAGTGGCTCAATTAGGACGTTGCTTCTCGGGATGCTGATTTGTCCCCTGGTCACTGCCACTCACCCTGGGCAGCGGCCAAACTGGCGCTAGTGCTTCGTCCTTGGAGTTTCTTTAATTTTGTAAACGCCGGTGTCCGTCCTTTAGGAGCACAGGATTACAAGCAATGGCTTGCTCTTTGCTGGGGTCTGAGGTGATTCCCAGGTGGTTTCCGAGGGTGCCTGGCCTTCTTTCCTACCCTCCCTCCGAGGCTGGCTGCTTCCCGCACCCTTGCCTCAGCCTTAGGAAGCAAACCTTCAGCTAGGATCCCTTAAACTGGGATTGGCGGTTGCTGGCCATGGGGCGGACATTTCCTTTTTTCTTAATTCCTCCTGAAGCTCAGCTCATCACCTCTCCGCGGAGGAGGCATGTTGGGGACTTCAGCCCTTTCTAATCTGCCAGTTGGAACAGTTTGAAGGTCATGGGGCGGGTGTTCACACACCCCAGCTCCCGGACTGGGGAGAGGGGAAGTGTGTTTCTGTCTGCGCCAGCCCCGGTGACTCTAGGATAGTAGGCTTTGCACCCAACTCTCTTGCTGTCGTTAGGAGGAGATTTGCCCCAAAGGTTCGTGTGCAGGAAGCGTGGCTCTTGCAGCCATGTTCAGAGGTGAGGTGGAGCCATTTAGAGGTGGGGCTTAGTGGGAAGTAGTTAGGTCCCGGTCCACGGCCCCTGGAGCAGTTGCTGGTCTGGAGGAGCGATTTAGCCCTGAGAGAGCACGCTGTGGTCATGCAAGCCCACCCCAGGCACTTGGCCCGTTGTGCACATGGCTGCAGCGGTTTCTGCATGCTGCAGTGCAGCCAAGGGGACCCTCACCAGCACACTGTGCCATGCACTGGGACCTCCAACCTATGAGCTAAATAAATGTCTTTTCTTTATAAAGTATCCAGCCTCAGGAATCAGGTGTAGCAACAGAAAGAGGACTAACATGACTCCTCTTTTTCTGGAGAAACACATGCAAAGCCATGTTCTATGTTCTCCTCTGCCGTCACACAGGAGGGAGAGGCTGCTGGCATGGCGTCTGCGCCGCGTTTCCCTGCTGGCTGGATGTGTGTCTCGCCTTCTCCGCTTCTTCCCGAGCTCACATGCTGGCTGGAAGACCCAGGTGCTGTTTTTCTTCTTCACGTAGGCCTCTCTCTTTCCTGTTCTGTTTTCTTCTTCGCTGCCTCTACGTTCCTGCGTTCTCCAGGCCTCCCCCGTTTCCTAGATCTCCCTCGCTGCCTCCAGGTCTCCTCCTCTTCCCCTGTGTGACAAACCCCCACTTTGAATCACATAGCAAAAGCCACCACTCCACGAAGCTTTTGCCTACCTGACGAGGGCAGAACTAAGGCAGCTCCCTCTGTTAGGGCGTTCATGTGCTGCAGATATTCACATCTGACTGTCCAAGGAGACGTGACTCCTGGGATCCAGGAGCCCTGTGCCTCACGGTAGCTCCAAAGAGGCCCTCTGCCCTTGGAAGGGGTTAATCCTGGACTCAGGAGTGACTTAGCGCTGGAGAGAGAAGGTTATAACACAAGGCCACCCCATGCATAAATGGAAAGGGAGGGAGGGAGGAAGGTAGAGAGGTAGACAGAGAAAGAGAGAGAGAGAGAGAGAGAGAGCCTTCCCCAGACGCAAGAGAGAAATGAGAGTGGTCCCTAACAAAACAGATGCAGGCAATTACAAGTACCTAATGAGCTCCTAGGCTCAGAGAGCATGGAAGTGCCTTAGACACGAGGCAGTGGGTCCGTCACCTCCTTCACAGGTGAGGGGACGAGGTCAGTGGAGCTTCCAGAGGGTGCCATGCTGGCTGGTGCGCATCTGCATCCAGACCCTGTGCTGTGGATTCTCAGCCATTTCTTTACACTGAATTTCTGCGGGGTCATTGTCATTGGCTCAGGGGCATGGGGCACCATGGTCTATATCTGCAAGGATGTCACTACTGAACTGTGGTGACAAAATTGGCAGGCGTGGGGAGAAAGGACGCCCTGGGCACTGGGTGCTGCCTGAGAGGGGGACAGGGTAGCCACGGGGCCCAAAGTCACAGGAACTGCCGTTTTGCATAGTATGTCCATGATTTTAAAAATGAAAATGGGCAGACTGGAACCCTCAAGGACCAGGTTTCTGGGACCTGGGATTACCCTAAGTTACTGAACAGAGTGCTTCTGCAAGCTGGGTCTGAAAAGGAGAGCGACCTGCTGTGGTCAATTACACTGGCTCCTGAGGGAGGTCCTTGCTCCTCCAGGCGGTGGCCGGTGGCAATCTTGGGCACTTCTTGGTCTGTGGATGCATGCTTCCGATCACATGACCGCTCCCTGGGTGTCTTCATATCCTCCCTCCCCACCCCATTTGTGTCTGTTTCCAGATTCCCCTCGTCTTATGAGGACCGGCGTCACTGGACAAAGTCCATCTTCACCGGTATGACCTAATCAAAACCCATTATGTGCAAAGATCCCCCTTTCAAATATGGTCCCCATTCACAGAAAGGAGAAATTAGTACTTCAGCATCTTTTGGGGAGTAACAGTTCTACCCACAACATCTGTTAAGGGGAAGGTTCGCTCTTGGATTAGGATTTCCTGTTGGAGGAGGAGGGTCAGAGGGCACACACAGGTGAAGGCGTGGGACAGCAGCTTGGTTCGCCAGCCAGTGCCAGGAGTCCCTGTGAGCCAGCTCGTCCACTGCTGGACTTGGGGAAGCTGAGGAGCTGCAGTTTCCCAGCCTGTTCAATGGGACTCTCCTGGACATTGGTGTGTGAAATGCCTATGATGTCCCTAAGTGACAGCTCAGCACAACTCGACTTTATTGGGGTGTAGAAGACAGATGAAAGCTGGACATACTTACGGTTTATGGTGATTTAATATAGGTATAGACTGTGAAGTAATTACCGTCACTGAGCTGGTTAACAGATGCGTGACCCACACCCAGTGGAAACACTTCCAGATCTGCGCTCTTAATGAACTTCAAGTGCACAATGCAGTATCGTTCTCTGTGGTCACCCTGCTGGGCATCTTGTAACTGCACGCCTGTACCCTTGACCAGCATCTCCCCCTTCCCCACTCTCTGCCCCTGGCAACCGCTGTTCTAGTCTTGCTTCCCTGATTCAGCATTTTAGATTCCACACCTAGGAGGGACCACACGGTGTTTGTCTTTCTGTGCCCGGCTGTGTCGGTCAGCATGGTGTCCTCCAGCTTCGCCCTCTGGCACCGTGACCAGATTCCCTTCCTCTGTGTGGCTGATGACGTCTCACTTTGTGTGCAGGGACGTTCGTGGTTGGTGTATACGGGCACCATGTTGTCAGTCCACCTGTGACAGACGGGTGTCTCCAAGCTTGGCCGCGGCGAGCACAGGAGTGCAGGCAGGCGTGTCTTCCACCGACTGATTCCGTTTCCTTCGCGTGTCTAACCAGAGGTCGGAGTGCCGATTCACGTGGCATGCCGTCTGAACTGTGCCGAGGAACTTCCGCACCGTTCTCCGTAATGATCTTGGCAGCGTGCCGCCTGTAAGCATGCCGTCCCTTTCCTCCGTGTCTTCACCCACGTTCGTCTTGCGTCCCTCTGATGATGGATGTTCTAACAGCTGTGGGGAGAGCAGCTCACTGTGGCTTGCACGTGGTTAGTGATGTTGAACACCCCTTGGCCATTCATATGTTTTCTTTGGGAAAAAAAAGTCTACGTATGTCCTTGGCCCCTTTCTTACTGAATTAGTTTTTCCTATTGAGTTCTTTTTTTTTTTTTTTTTTTTTTTTTTTTTTTTTTTGGTATCGGGGATTGAACTCGGGGGCACTTAACCACTGAGCCACATCCCCAGCCCTGTTTTGTATTTTATTTAGAGACAGGGTCTCACTGAGTTGCTTAGTCCTATTGAGTTCTTAGGAGGTTCTTTTATGGTTTCCATATTAATGCTTTATCAGACATAGGGTTTGCAGATATTTTCTTCCATTCCTTTGATTGTCTTTTTATCTTGTTGATTGTTTTCTCTGTTGTGCAGAATCATTTTAGTTGAATGTAGTCCCAATTGATTTTTTAAAAATGATTTCAGATGTTATATATTAAGATGTAATATATAAGGTGTTATATTTGATCTACTTCAGTTAAAATCAGGGTAAAGTGTAATTTCATTCTTGGATATGTAGATGTTCAGTTTTCCCATTTTCTGAAGAAACCATTCTTTTCCCATTGTGTAGTTTGGTGCATTTGCTAAAGGTTAGGTGACCATACATGATTTTGGACTTTATATTCCATTCCATGTATGAACCTGTTTTGATGCTAGCTCCATGCTGTTTTGACTTCTATAGCTTTGTCATGTAGTTCAAAGTCAGATAGTGAGATGCCTTTACCTTAGTTATTCTTACTCAAGATGCTTTGGCTCCTTAGAATCTTTTGTTGTTCCATATGAATTTAAGATTCTCTCTCTTCCTGTGAAGAATAACATTGGAAATTTGATAGGAATTTATGTTGAATCTATAGACTAGTATGGATAGTATGGACATTTTAACTAGTTTTACCAAAACATGATATAGGGTAACTTTGCATTTATTATCTGTCTTCTTCAATTTCTCTTAGCTTTTACTGCACAGATCTTTCACCTCTTCTGCTAAATTTGTTTCCAGTTTTTCCTTTTTAATGTTATTGTAAATGGGATTGTTTTCTTAATTTGTTTTTCAGATAGCTCATTGTTAGTGTATAGAAATGAGACTAATTTTTATATGCTGATTTGTATCTTGAAACTTTAATAAATTCGTTTATTACCTCTCACCATTTTTTAAGTTGTCTTTAGAGTTTTATGTATATAAGATCATGTCGTTACCAAGCAGAGCGCCACATTGCTCATGGGTAGGAAACCTAACCCCAGGGCAACAGAGTTGGGAGTGACACCTGCCAGAGGCAGTAGGTCAACACTACTGTTCCCATTGTTATTTGGGGGTAGGTTCATTATTGTGAGAGTGGGCCTATTACAAAGGCAAGCTCAGCCCCTCTCTCTTCCTCATGCATGCACAACCCTCTCCTGCCCTCCACCCTCTGCCATGGTATGGGCAGTAGGAAGGTCCTCCCCAGATGCAGGACCCTCAATCTTAGCCCTTCCACCTCCAGAATGGTAAGGAGTAGACCTCTGCTCGTTAGACCTTACCCCATCCCAGGTGTTCTGCTATAACTGCCCAATGCAGACTAAGGCTCAGAGATGGTTTAACGTTTCCCTTTCCAATTTGGGTGTCTTCTATTTGTCTTGCTTAATTGCTCTGGCTAGGCTTCTGGTACCAGATTGAACAGAAGAGGGGAGAGTGAGCTTCCTTATCTTGTTCCTGAGCTTAGCTTTTGTCAATAGGAAATCTTTTCACCACCCAGTAGAGATTAGCCACCATAGGCTCATCGAATGTGGTCTTTATTATGCTGATGTAATCTGTCTCTCTCTTTTTTTTTAATGTCACAAATTCACTCAGCCGTTTATTAACATGAAATTGAAGAATAATAATCTAGAAAAGGGATCAGGAAACTTTTTCTCTAAAGGGGAAGGTAGTAAATTTTGCTCATGCTATTAAATATTCCTCTTTGATTTTTTTTTTTTTTTTTATTTTACCCTTTTAAAAAAAGAAAAGAATCCTTCTTAGCACAAGAGTCATACAAAAACAGATGGTAGACTGGATTTGGACCATGAGCCAGAGTTTGCAGATCCCTAATCTAGAATGACAAAATCAACATGGAATTCCAAAATTGGCGCTTTTGCTAGATTTGTATGGGTTAGTTTTTAAGGGACTTTTAGTGAACTATCATGGTTTCAATGCAAAACTAAACAGTTCACTAACTACTTGGAGGAAAATACCAATGAGAAAATAGCAGACTTACCAAACAGACACATTGGGCATTCATATGAGGGCAATAAAATGAAATAGAAGCCTACTTCACAACACAAAAATCAATTCACACAGGTAAAAGAATGAAATGTGAAAGGCAAGCTAAACAGTTTTAGAAGATGGCAGACTATTCTATGACATCAGTTTGGAGGAGGGTTTTTTAAATTTTTTTTTTTTTTTTTTTAATACTGGGAATTGAACCCAGGGTCACAACCCCAGCCCTTTTTACCTTTCATTTCAAGACAGAGTCTCAAGTTACCTAGGGCCTCGCTAAATTGCTGAGACTGGTCTTGAACCTGCCATCCTCCTGCCTCAGCCTCCTGAGTTGCTCGGGTTACAAGGATTCTTTGAGACTGTGAATATCTTGTTCCTTATCAAAATTTTACCCTCTAGTTTTTGCATCCAATGAAGATTCCTACCTGAACCAAGAATGACTATGACATTTGCAAAATTGTGATTTTCAAAGATCATCAACCCTTCTTAATTTTTCAGTTGTTAGTCTAGCCTTTTTTTTTTTTTTTTTCTTTTGAGTGCTGGGGATTAAATCCAGGGCCTTGCATATGCTAAGCAAGGTATCTTACCACTATATCCCCAGCCCCAGTCGAGATATATTTTGGTGAATAGAAATTTACAAATAAATACTGTCATATTTAACATACATTCCTATATGGTTGATGTATTTTATGTCCGTACTCTTTGTCACCTTCTTCATGAAAGGATACTGGATTTTGAAATGTTTTTGACTGCATCTGTTGAGATGATCGTATGGTTTTAATCCTTCCTTGTCTTAGTGTGGCCGTACAATTACTGATTTGCATATGCTGAAACATCTTTGCATCCTAGGGATAAAGCCCACCTGACCATGGTGGATGAATCCTTCAGTGTGCTGTTGAGGGTCTTCGTATCTATGTTCATCAGGGATCTTGGGCTGTAATTTTCCTTTCTTGTAGTGTCCTAGTCTAATTTTGCTAGAAGAGTAATGCTGGTTGTGTAAAATGAGTTTGCAAGTGATTCCTCCTACTCAAATTTTGGGAAGAGTTTGAGGATGATTGAAATTAGTTATTCTTTCAGTGTTTGGTATAGTTCACCTGTGTGGCCATCTGATCTTGGGGTTTTTTTTTTCCCCTTATTTTGTTTAAGTTTATTTTATTTGATTTATTTCTTATGCTGGGAACTGAAACCAGGGTTGCACGCATTCCACTACTGACCTAACCCCTAGATCCTGCTGGAACTTTTTGATCATTGTTTCAATTTCCTGACTCTTTAATGGTCTGTTCAAATCTTCTATTTCTTCATGATTCAGTCTTGGCAGTCTGTATATTTCTAGGAATTTTTCCATTTCTCCCAGGTTATCCAATTTGCTGGTGTTACAGTTTTTGTAGTGATCATTCAGGATTCTTTGTGTTTCTATGGTACAATTGCAATGAATTCTCTCAGTTATAATCATATTTAATCAAATCTTTTCTTCTTGACCGGTCTAGCTAAAGGTTTGTCAAGTTTGCTTACCTTTAAAAAAATAACCTTTGGTTAAGTTGATCTTTTAAATAGACTTTAAAGTATTTATTCATTGATTTTTGTTCTCATCTTTTTTATTTTCTTCCTTTTGTTAACTTTGGGCTTAGTTTGATCTATAATTTCTTTAGGTGTAAAGTTAGGTTGTTTATTTTATATGTATGTGTATATATATATATGTATGTGTATATATATATATATATATATATATATATATATATGCAGGCATTTATTGCTAAAACTTCTCTCTTAGAATTGCTTTTGCTATGTCCCAAGTTTGGTTTTCTGTGTTTCTGTTTTTGTCCCCCTCAGGAGACTTTTTGACGTCTGTCTTGATGTATCTTTCGACCCATTCATTGTCCGTACTGTGTTATTTAATTTCTCCAGGTTAGTGAGTTTTCGGTCTGCTCTTGTTAGTGATCTCTACTTTCAAACCCTTGCAGATGGAAAAGATACTTGACATAACTTCAGTCTTTTTATTGTTGTTAAGGCTCGTTTTGTGGCTTCACGCGTGTTCTGCCTTGGAGGATTTTCCTTGCGCACTGAGCGTGTGTATTCTGCTGTCGTCGGGGGATGTGCGGCCTGTCTGTGAGGTCCTTGGTCGATGGTGATATTCATGTCCCGTTTCCCTATTGACAATCTGTCTGAATGAGTGATTGCTGAGGGTGGGATCCTGAAATTCTGTTATTCTCGTGTTGCTGTCTGTTCTTCCTTCAGAGCTTTGACATGCGTAGGTGCTCCAATGCTGGGTGCATTTACATTTTTCACCCTCATACCCTCTTGATGATTAAGTTTATCATCATACAATGACCTTCATCTCTGGAGACAGAATTCGAGTCTATTTTGTTTGACATAAATATACTCATCTCAGCTCACTTGGTCACCAATGGTGGAGCATGTTGTCTTTCTCTCCTTTCTCTTTATACCTGTGTGTGTTCTTAAAGATGAAGTGAGTCTCTCATAGGTAGTCTGTGGTTGGCTTTTGCCTTTTTATTCATTCATCAACTATAACTTTTTTTTTTTCCTGGAATGGATCATTTAAAAAAATTTTTTTCACACATGTATGTAGGGTAATAATATGTCTCATTTTACTGTCCTTCCCATCCCCACCACCCTACCCCTCCCCTCACTCCCCTCTGCATAATCCAAAGTTCCTTCAGTCTTCCCTACCCATCCTCCACCATGGATCAGCATCCGCTTATCAGAGACAACATTCAGCCTTTGGTTTTTTTGGGTTGACTTATTTCACTTAGCATGCTATTCTCTAGTTCCATTGATTTACCTACAAATGCCATAATTTCATTCTTTAAGGCTCAGTAATAGTCCATTGTGTATATGTGCCTACATTTTATTTATCCATTCATTTGTTGAAGGGCACCTAGGTTGGTTCCATGGTTTAGCTATTGTGAATTGAGGTGCTATAAACATTGATGTGGCTGCATCACTTTAATATGCTGATTTTAGGACCTTTGGGTATAAACCAAGGAGTGGGATAGCTGGGTCAAATGGTGGTTCCATTTTTCAGATGAATCTCCATACTGCTTTGCATAGTGATTGCACCAATTTGTAGTCCCACCAGCAATATATGAGTGTACCTTTTCCCCACATCCTCACCAACACTTATTTTTGCTTGTATTCTTGATAATTGCCATTCTGACTGGAGTGAGATGAAATGTTAGAGTAGTTTTGATTTTCATTTCTCTAATTACAAAGATGATGAACATTTTTTCATGTTTGTTGATCAATTGTATTTCTTCTTCCGTGAAGTGTCTGTTCAGTTTCTTAGCCCATTTATTGATTGGGTTATTTGTTTTTTTTTTTTTTTTGGTGTTAAGTGTTTTGGGTTCTTTATATACCTTAGAGATTAGTGCTCTATCTGAGGTGAGTGTGGTAAAGATTTTTTCCCATTCTGTAGGCTCTCTCTTCACATTATTGATTATTTCCTTTTTTTGAGAAGAATTTTTTTTTTAAATTTTGAATCCAACCCATTTATTGATTCTTGATTTTACTTCTTGTGCTTTAGGAGTCTTGTTAAGGAAGTCAGTTTCTAAGCCCGCATGATGAAGATTTGGGCCTACTTTTTCTTGTTAGGCACAGGGTCTCTGTTTTAGTGCCTAAGTCTTTGATTCACTTTGAGTTGAGTTTTGTGCGGGTGAGAGACAGGGGTTTAATTTTATTTAGTTACATATGGATTTCCATTTTTCCCAGTACCATTTATTGAATAGGCTATCTTTTCTCCAATGTATGTTTTGGGTGCCTTTGTCTATTATGAGATAACTGTATTTATGTGGGTTTGTCTCTGTGTCTTCTATTCTGTAGCATTGGTCTATGTATCTGTTTTGGTGCCAATACCATGCCGTTTTTGTTACTACGGATCTGTAGTACAGTTTGAGGTCGGTATCGTGATGCCTCCTGCTTCACTCTTCTTGCTAAGGATTGCTTTGGCTATTCTGGGTCTCTTGTTTTTCCAAATGAATTTTATGATTGTTTTCTCTATTTCTATGAAGAATGCCATTGGGATTTTAACAGAAATTGCATTGAATCTGTATAACACTTTTGGTAGTATGGCCATTTTGACAATATTCATTCTGCCTATCCAAGAACATGGGAGATCTTTCTAACTTCTAATGTCTTCTTTAATTTCTTTCTTTAGTGTTCTCTAGTTTTCATTGTAGAGGTCTTTTACCTCTTTTGTTACATTGATTCCCATGTATTTTTATTATTTTTTTGAAGCTATTGTGAATGGGTTAGTTTTCCTAATTTCTCTTGCAGTGGATTTGTTGCTTTTGTATGGAGATGCATTTGATTTATGGGTATTGATTTCATATCCTGCTACTTTGCTTAATTCATCTATGAGTTCTAGAAGTTTTATGGTGGATTTTTTTGGATCTTCTAAATATAGAATCATGTTGTCAGCAAATAGTGATAGTTTGATTTCTTATTTCCTATTTGTATCCCTTTAATTTCTTTCTTCTGTCTCATTGCTCAGGCTAGGGTTTCAAGATGATGTTGAGTAGAAGTGGTGAAAGAGGGCAAACTTGTCTTGTTCCAGTTTTTACAGGGAATGCTTTCAATTTTTGTCCATTTAGAATGATGTTGGCCTTGGTCTTAGCATAGATAGCCTTTACAATGTTGAGGTATATTCCTACTATCCCTAGGTTTTCTAGTGTTTTGTACATGAAGAGGTGCTATATTTTGTCAAATGGTTTCTCTGCATCTATTGAGATAATCATATGATCCTTGTTTTTAATGCTATTGATGTGATATATTACATTTACTGATTTCCAAATGTTGAACCAACTTGTATTCCAGAGATGAACCTAACTCGATTGTGGTGCACTATCTTTTTAATATGTTTTGTATGCAATTTTTCAGAATTTTATTGATAATTTTTGTGTTTATGTTCATGAGGGATATTGGTCTGAAGTTTTTTTTCCTTGTTGTGTCTTTGTCTGATTTTGGCATAAGGGTGATACTAACCTCATAGAATAAGTTTGGAAGGGTTCCCTCCTTTTCTATTTTATGTAATACTTTGAGGAGTATTGGTGTTAATTCTTCAAAGGTCTTATAGAACTTAGCTGAGAACCCATCTGGTCCTGGACTTTCCTTGGTTGATAGACTTTTGATGGAATCTTTTATTTCATTGCCTGAAATTGATCTGTTTAAATTTCGACTGTATCTTTTGACTGAAGAATTCAATCCATTTACATTTAGGTGATTACTGATATGTAAAGACCACTAATACAATGCTATTAATTGTTATTTTTGTGATTTCTTTGTTCCTCTCTTCCCCTCCTGCTTTCCTGTGGGTATTGATGATTTTTGTAGTGCTGTACTTTGATTCTTTTGGTTTTACCTTTTGTGTATCTACTTTTCTGTGTGGTTCCCATGAAGTTTCCATAAAATATCTTATGGTTAGAGCAGTCTATTTCACAAAGATAAGAAAGTACTTTGAATTGCATTAGAAAGCTATATGTTATTTCTCCCTACCCCAGATTTGTGCGATTGACCTCACACTCTACATCTCTCCATGGTGCACGTTCATTAACACATTACTGTAGTTATGCTTATTTTCCAAATTTTTGTCTTTTAACTTTTATACTAGAGTTCAAAGTTATTTCTGTACTGCCATTACAGTCTTAGACTATTCTGAATGTGACTATACCTTTACCTTTACAGCGAGTTTCACACTGTTGTGTATTTTCATGTTGTCACTTAGCGATTTTGTTTGTTTCAACATGAAGAACTCTCTTCAGTATCATAAGCCAGTGCTGGTGGTGATGACTTTCTCAACTTCTCTTTTCATGGGAATGCCTCTCTCCTGATTTCTGGAGGGCGTCTTTTCTGGTTACGGGGGTCTTGCTGGGCAGAGTTTCTTCTTTCAGAACCTGACCGTATCGTCCTGCCTCCTTCTGTCCTGCCTCCTTCTGTCCTGCCTCCTTCTGTCCTGCCTCCTTCTGTCCTGCCAGGCTTCTGCTGAGAAATCTGCCGAAGGCCTCATGCCAGTCCATCATGTGGCTAGCTGTTTTCTCTTGCTGCTTTCAAAAGTCTCCATCTTTGACTTTTGACATTTCCTTATGATGTATCCCTGGATCATCTGAGTTTATCTTGCTTAGGGGCCTTTGAACTTCATGAATTTGGATGTCATATCTCTTGAGATTTGGAAAGTTTCCATCCAACATTTCTTTAAATCTACTTTCTCCTCCTTTCTCTCTCCTCTCCTCAAGTTCCCAGGATGCAGGTGTCTGTTCATCATGCCCCATAGATCTCTCATTTTCACAGTTTTTATTCATGTTCCTTTATCTAGTTATTTTCAAATAGTGAAGGTCTTTATTGACTTTTTTAGTTATTTCATTGTATTCTTCCATTCTAGAATTTCTCTTCCATTCTTGTCTATGGATTCTATTTCTTTATTGCATTTCTCATTTTGTTCATGGGTTATTTTCTTGATATTTTTGTTTAGTTGTCTATCTGTGGATTTCCCCCACCATCTCCGTGAGCTTCTTTAAGAGGATTATTTTGAATTCTTCTACAGGCAACTCATCAGTCTCCTTTCCTTTGGGGTCAATAACTGAATCCTTGGTGATGTGTGGTCCTATTTGCATGATTCTTCAGGATCCATGTAGTCTTGCATTAGTGTCTGTGCATTTGAAGCAGCAAACACCCGTTCCTGTCTTTGTATACTGCTGTTGACAAGTAAAGGCCTTTCCTGTTGGACTGCTGGGCAGTGGGTTTGCCCTAGGGATTACAGTCAAGTGGGGTTGAGATTGGTTCACATAGCTCTCACTGCCTGCAGTGGGGTACCCAGTCAGTGCCCTGTTACTGGGGCTCAGGTGGGCACGGATCCTACCTGACCCCTGGCTGGACATGATTATCTTCAGGATATTGATGACTAGGGAGGATGCTAGAACAGAGTTCCACATTAGGGTCTGCAGCTTGGACTACAGATGGAGGGTCTGTTACTAGGTACATGGATAGGTGTGGCTCCTATTACAACCCCGAGAGATTTCCCAGTGAGTCACTGGGACGGACCCTGTGTGGACAGGTCTAGATCCAGATTGAGGCTGGAGGGGATAGAACTATATCAAAAAGCTGCTTCAGGATCCACATTTGGAATTGAGGTCTGTAGTCTTGATTCTGGGGATATAGATTGGTATGCTTCCTGCCAGGTTTGTGCATAGGTAGGCCCCAGACCATAACTGAGTAAAGCTGGAGATGGAATTAGGGTTGCTTCAGGATTCATGCTCTGACCAAGAGGGTAGGCCTTCCTTTAGGGGCATGGAAAAGCACGTCTCCCAGGGACCCCTGGGTGGGCATGATTAATTAAAGCCTGTGGTCAGGAGGAGCTACAGCCGGGCCATGGGCTGCTTCAGGGTACACAGTAAGTACTGAGTTCAGCAGCCCTGTTACCCACGGCTTAGGCAGGTGTGGCTCCTCGGGGTGTCTCAGTCAAAAAGTTTTTCACTGATGTGACCCAAACACCTGATGTGAAAACTTGAAGGAGGAACGATTTAGTTTGGCTCATAGTTTCAGAGGTTTCTGTCTGTGGTCAACTGGCTTCATGGCTCTGGACCCTCGAAGAGACAGAACATCATGGAAGAAGATCAGGGCAGAAGAAAGGTGCTCTGTTTATGGAAACCAAGAAGGAGAGAGAGAGAGAGAGAGAGAGAGAGAGAGAGAGGAAGGTCTGGAGACAAGAAAGGCCATTCCAGAGCATGCTTCCAGTGACCTGCTTCCTGCAGACAGTTCCCACCACCTCCGTAGTCCATTCAGCTATCAGTGCATCAATCCACTGATGAGCTCAGAGCTCTCGTGATCTAATTACTTCCCCAGAGTCCCACCTCTGGATACTGATGCACTGGGGACCAGCCTTCAACACATGAGCCTATGGGGGACACAAAGTGCCCTATTACAGATCCAACTGTAATAGGGCACTTTGGCAGGACCAAGGCCAAATGGGACTGTAGCGGGGTCCACAGGGGAGGGGCTGTTTATGGGCTTGTAGCAGAGTCTGGAGTCAGCAGACCTGCCCTCTGGGCTGGGCCTGCCTTCTTATGAAGCCCTTGTTGGTTTCAGGCTTCACTGAGGTTTTACATCCTCCTGCTTAGGTCCTAAAGCTCCTCCATGGGCACCTTTGTCTGAGGATGGCGGTTAAATTATTGTTGCTGTGGGGGTATGAGCAGAGTCCTCTTATTCTGCCATATTGCAGTCATTCACTGTCATTTTTGCCTTTGTCTGATTTAGTTTTCCTCTGGTTCCAGTCTGAGTGGAACAGCTTCCACATGTGGTAGCAGAACTCTTCACTGTTGGATCTGGATCTTATAAAAAAAGAAGGAAATTTAATGAGATGAGTGAAAGTTCTCCAAAGTAGCATGTAATAATTTCCCTAACGTGTGCACTAAGGTGTGCTTTTGGTATTCAGTCTGTAATTGATCACATCTGTTTTACCTTGGATCACACCCTTCCACATCATAAGAAGGGATGTGCCTGGAGGCTCCTCTAGTTGTGCTTGTGATGTTTTGTATCCCTTAATAGTCATGAACAAGTGTGTTCTGGAAAAATAATAAAATGAAGTGAGCAATTAATACAAAGTTCTCCTCTTTAATATAACTGTATCCAATGGTGTAAGTGATCTTGGGTGAGCAGCTTGTCTGGATTCGCTCTGTAAACATTCCCTTTAAGATAGAAGCTGATTTTAAAAATGTAGTTGTTTCAGCTGACTTTGCATTATTGTGACCAAAAGACCTGATGAGAACAACCTAGAGGAAGAAAAGTTCACTTTGATTCACAGTTTCCGAGGTTCAGTGCACGGTCGGCCAGAGCCATAGTGCTGGGCCGGAGATGAGCCAAAACATCATGGTGGAAGGGCTTGGGGAGGAAATCTGCTCAGAATACGGCAACCAGGAGGCAGAGAGAGCCGCACTACCAAGGACAAAATATAAACCCTAAAGGTACACCCCCAGGGACCTACCTCCTCCAGTCACCCTACCTGCCTACGACGGCCACCCTTTTAATTCATATCAGTTGATTAAGCCATGGATTAGTTAAGGATCTAATGGAATCTTTTCACCTCTGAAAATTCCTGCATTATCTCACACATGAGCCTTTGGGGGACGCCTCGTATCTCAACCACAACAGTAGTTCAATAACTCAAAACACAGGCTTATGATGGAATCAGGCTTGGAAACTCTCCAGCCTTCGCCAGGGATAAATGAACTGGGTGACTGTGCTTCCCACTTGCTGCTCCCATTTTGGAGATAGATACGAGACAACTCATCTTTGATATATCACAAAAAGGAAGGCAAAAGCCGGGTGAACGTTTAAGGGCTGTTCGCCTCTGTGAAGAAAGGCCATTTCTCATGCGGATGGTAGAGCTTTCGTTACTCTTACCAAAACATGCAAACTGCCCCATCTCATTGCGCTTCCTTCCATGGGATCACGAGAGGATGCTTCCTACTTCACAGCTGGGCTTCATTATTTAAGTCGTCAGTGCTACGACTTGTTTTAGTCAAGCCATTTTGAAACCTTCAATCAAATATGCAAATAGGCAGTCACCCGTTGTCTAGAGCTGTTGTTGCTGCGCAGTTTACTGAGTCCCAGCCTATGTGGGCTTCTGGTTGGCTCTTGGTACCTCTGGGAACACGGTGAGGGCTTCCCAAGCCCCTGGCTCCTGCTCCTTGTTGGCGTGTGTCTTAAGGGATGACCTTGGTGGTCACAGTGCTTCTGGGTTGAGAAGATTTGCTTCTCATGGAGGTGGTCTGGGGACAGAAGTACTAGAGGGTCGTGTGACCTTTTTGCTCTGAGGCATCTTGGTGGATTGGGTCACACACAGACACACTCACACATGTCAGGGCACACTCGACTCCAGGCGGCTGTGGATCTTATAACTCTTGGGGTTGGAGCTTTCTCTTACTACATTTTTCTGGGTTTTATCTCCAGGTATAAAAATTAGCGGCAGTCAATCATCAATAAATGACAGTGATATGACGTCCCAAGGTGAGTAGCCACAGGTTGCCAAGCTTCTCATGGGTAGAAGAATATCTGCAAAGGGCTGTGCATGACATGGTCAGTGGGGTTCAGGCACATGAGCAGGGGTTCGAGGGACCCTGCTCAGTAGTCCACACTCTATCTCCAAGATGTGTTAGCCATGTGATTTGGAACAACTCACATCTTTTCTCTGAGACTCTGCTCCCTTATCTATAAAATAAGGATTGGGAGAGTGTTACCCATTTAACAGGGTCATCACAAGGATCAAGTTAAGTAACTCAAGGAATTCGAGAGTGTGCTTAAACCTGTGAGAAAGGGTGACCATGTGGGCATCTGGTAAAACTCCTAATTCATAGTAAGTGCTTAGCAAAAGACTGTGGAGTTAGTTCACGAATTGGTACATGAAAGAATGAATGGCCTGCTCCTGACCAGGACGGGGTTCCAGGGAGGTGTTCTTGCTTACCTCCATGGGGATCAGGTGTACGCAGGGTATTTCCAGGTTCAAGACTCTGTGGGAGCAGGAAGGAAACCAGGATAACGTCGTCGCGTGAGTATGTATCAGGACCTGCTCTGTTCAGGGCCCTGTGCTCGCCATGATGAGAAGGAAGTGAGTCCTGGAGACGTGGAGGCTCCTTTGTGGCAGGGCCTCCTCCCCTTCATCTGAGAAGAGGTGAAAACAGCCCACGTCACAAAACTACCCTCCTCAAGGGGTTGCTGAGCAGGGAGGCTGCAGGCCTCACAGGGTCAGGATGAATTTCCTTGGGAAAATTGAGAGCGAATTGTAGGAACTTGACAAAATGCCTGTCCGAGGGTTAACATTGCTCCTGCCCACCTTGGTCCAGAAATTCCTTTGCGCCCAATGTTCTACCATTTCCTTTCTGCCATGTTTAGCTGGGGACACAGTGGGGTCCAGCACCATCTTGTGTACTTCAGGTGTGTGGACATCCCTCTCAGTCATTTTACACCTGTTGGAGCTGGGTACAGAGTAGGGGTGCATGTGAAATTGTGTGTGTGTGTGTGTGTGTGTGTGAAAAAGAGAGAGAGAGAGAGAGAGAGAGAGAGAGAGAGAGAGAGAGAGAGAGAGAGAGAGAGAGAGAGAGACTACCCAAAGGAAGTGAGGTAATGTGTATTTCCTGGGTCTATATTTTGTACCCAGCACTTGGCACAGGGGTGGGGCTCTCGCTTCCTGTTCCAGCTGAGACCTCCTCCTCTTTCCACACACCACTTAACCAACCTCTCTTCGAGCAGCCCTATGGCTCTTTTATAATCATATTTAAAATTCTGGTAAAAGACACACAACATAGAATGTATCGTGTTAGCCTCATCTAACTGCACCGTCCACACGCTGTTGTGTAGCCTTCACGGAAGATGCTCATCTTGCAAGACTGGAACTCTACACCTGCTAAATGACAACTACCCTTTGCCCAGTAAGCCACTGGATTTTATAATCAAGGTTGAAAATGCAAAGAGTGAATCATGGCAGATGCACGGACCTTAAGTGAAGGGCAAGTGGAATTTTATACTTCTGTCAACTGAAACCACCAAGCAGGTAGTGGGAAAGAACACATCTGCTACCCCAGAAGGTGCCAGAACAATTCTTCCCAGCTAATAGTCTCCCAAGAGATAATTGCCACTGGATTCAAATACCATTGATTAGGTTTGCCTTTTTGTGAATTCAAAAATAAAGGGAATCTCTTTGAGATATTCAGTAGGTGATGACTGCCTGTCGCCCCCCACCGAGCAACACTGCCCTGCAGCTTCTCATTGCCATCTGACTCACCGAGACCTTCCCGTCCCCTCTCCCCCTGCTCTCCCCGGCCTCTGGTGACCACCATCCTGCCCCAGCTCCCACGAGCCAACATCTTTGGATTCCACATGGGTGCGATCTTTGGGTTCCATCTCTCTGCGCCTGGCCTATTCACTCCCGGGTCCCCCAGGTTCATCCACGTGTCAGGATTCTGTTCTTTTTTATGGAAGAACAACATTCCATTGTGTGTATGCACTGCATTTTCCACGTCCATTTGTGCACTGATGGACACTTGGGTTGTTTCCGTCCCTGATGTGGTGACCTGTGCTGCAGTGAGCCTGGGCTGCAGCAGTGTTTTGGTTTGGTTTGCTTTGTTATTTCCACAATCCCAGAGTGCTGGGGACTCGAACCCGGGTCTCCAGCATGAGAGGCAGGCACTCTACAAGATGGGCTATATGGCCTTCACTTGCAGCAGTGTTTTGACGGACAGATTTCTCTTCCTTTGGACGTATACCTGTGTGGGACTGATGGATCACGTGGTCATTCTCTTTTTAATTTCTCGGGAACTCACACACTCTTTCCCCTCTTCAGGGCTATAGTAATTTTCCTTCCTACCAACAGTGTGCACATCCTCACTGGCACTTGTTATCTTTGATCTTCTTGATAAAATTATGTACGGTGTATCTCAAAAGGCTAGCAGAAAGGGTGCTGGATGCTTTCACCACAAGGAAACAACGGGCGGTCCAGGAGGTAGCTGTGTCCACCTTATTAACATCACGTGGTGCCCATTAACACGCTGACAAATCAACATGACCTCCCACGATTCATACAATCCACGTTTCCATGTATAAGAAAGGAGCCCCTCGGCCGCTCTTTCGGCAGGACTCCTCTCACGCGAGGGAACCTGCGAGGTCATTCCAGGCTGCTCTGGGCACCGGCCGGTGGCTGGTGGGTCTTTGTTATGGAGATCCACAGTTCGTTCATCCCTTCCCTTACTGACGGGCACTTGGGTCTCCGGTTTTGGGCCACTTCCAGACGCTGCGGTGAACGCTCGGGTGCAGGTCTGTGTGGACGTGGGCACTCACCTCTGTTGGTGACACTCAGGTGGCCGGGTCCTTGCACAGGAGAGTTGTGTCTGCCTCTTGCAGACGGTGCTGACCGTGTTCTGAAGTGCTGCACCCCGTACACCCCGCCCCTGGGCAAAGCACGCTGGCAGCTGCGCACATGGTACCCGGCCTTGGTGACTCCATTCTTAAGGACGGCATTGCTGATGACGCAGTGCTGCTTCCGTCTGCTGTGAGGCGTGGAAAGTGCTGCCTCCCGGCAAATTCCACGTGAATGAAATATCGGCCAAGGTGATGTCCTTACAGGGGACGGACCTACCGAGGCCGGGTCTCGCTTTTCCTTCAATGTTTGTCTTTTAGTTGAATGGTCTGTGTCTCCAAGCGTCGGGACAGGCTCCTCTTGTCACCTGTGTGTCTTGTCAATGTTGCCTCTTGTCCTGTAGCTTGGTTCCCACTCTTTAAATGGAGATTTAAAAAAAAAAACACTTTTCTTAGTTGTTGTTGGACCTTTACTATTTATTTATTTATTTATTTTCAGTGCTGAGACTCGAACCCAGTGCCTCACACGTGCTAGGCAAGCCTCTGCCACTGAGCCACAGCCCCAGCCCTGAAATGGAGATTCCTGATGAGCAATAATTCACTGTTCGTTTTGGCTGACGTGCCCTGTATCAGCCGTTGTTTTGCAGTCTGCGTGCTTCCGTCAGGTGTAAGGAGCTTTGGCCCACCAAGGCCGCGAGGGGCTTCTCGCACACGTTCTCCTTTTACCTTTGGAGCTGTAGGCTTGACCCTTAGCCACCTCCAGTTGGGGTTTGTGCACAACGTGAGGCAGGAGCTCAAGGTTCATTTACTTCCCACATTGCTAATGAATTCCTCCCACATTTTTTGAAAAAAAAAAAAATCACTGTTTGTTCTCTGAAGTGTGTTTGTGCCTCTGATATAAATCAGGAGACTGTAGGGGGGGAAGTTTTTGGGTGCTCGATTCTGCTCCATTGGCTTCTTTGTCCCTTTTTGCACCAATTCCAATGTTAGTGGATTTTTATAGCAATGACTCGGAGTCCTCGGACCTTGTTCTTCAAAATCGTCTCACTTCTCCCGGGTCCTTTGTTCCTCCATATTCATCTTAGAATCCCCTTGTCAAAACACACACAAACAGACATCAACCACCCTGAGCTCTCCCATTGGTGATCTGGTACAGTTCACCGTTATTTAGGTCTCCTTGGAATTCTTAGTAATGTATTTTATCTCTCCTCCTAGGACCCTGGTGGTCTTCATAGACTTTTTAGACTTATTCCCAGGTGTTTAATATCTTTTGATGCTATTGTAAGTAGAAGTACTTGCTGCTTTAGAGCCCTGGACCTGAGGTCAGACTCTCACTTTCTGTTCCACACCTTCGAACACTTGGCTCTACCCACCTTGGCCTTCTCACCTGTGAAAATGGCATAAAACAGGTGCCTCATCAGCACGCTTCGGAGAGGATCGCTTAGACCACAGTGCACGACAGACAGGTACACAGATTCTGTCCTCTGGTGGCGTTCCTCGGCCAACTGTGGGCCTTCCAAGGCTTAGGTCTAAGAAGACTCAATAAATGTTGATTCTTTCCCATGTATTTTCTTGTAAAGCCGCCGTTCTCCTTGTGAGAGAGTCAAGCTGTCAGCTCTGCGCTATGCCTGGTGTGTCCATGCTGCTGGCTGAAGTGTTCCCGATTTCAGGAGAGAGCAGCTTTCTTGATTTTGCAGGCTTGCGGTTGCTAGTCAGGATGCTATTATGGGAACCCAGTAGTGGCTGTTTGCAGAAGGATTCCGCCTCATCTCCACCATTTAGGACGTACTTAGTGCCCAAATGTACTGAGTGAACATTCTGCATGAGTTATTTTTCTAAGTAGATGGTTTCCTTTTGATCATGGTAATTGAAACTCCAACCCCCTTGAGGGTTTTCTGGAAAGTGTGCTTTTGGTGGACAGTTGCTCACGGAGCAGGGAGAAATCACTGGACGAGCTGTGCTTTCTGGCAGATGGTCGGTTGTGGAAACGGGACTTCCTGCAGCAGAGTCTCAGCTCACTGCGGCTTTGCCCATCAGTCCCTCGGCACCTCGGCTTGACCATCTGCAGGGAGCTTGCTCCCACCCGCTCTTCCATGCCCTCTTCCCAGTGAACCATCTGGGGACGCGATGACATACCAAGGCCCCTCTTTCCCTGGCCCAGTCCAGAAGCAGCCGTCCCCCTCCATGCGCAGAGCTGCCCAGAGCTGGGAACCCTCCCCAGGCCCAGGCCCAGCAGACACAGGAGCTAGGGCCTGTGCTGTCCACCAGGATGTCCCGCTTCTGTCCTCACCTTCTCCTCTCCCACGGGGCCTCCACACTGCAGTGGGCTTACACCTGCTGATCCAACCAACCGTGGGGAGAAGCACTCGGGAAAACTGCCCTGTACTGAACCTGGGCAGGCTTCGTTCCTTGTCATGGTCCCTAGACGACCCAGGACAATGCTATTTCTGCAGCCTGTACATCGTGTTAGTGTTCCCAGTAATCTAAAGATGGCTTGTCGTGCAGAATGTGCCCAGGTTCCGTGCTCCACCTGTGTGCTCCCTGTACGAGGCTCGTGCATCCCAGGACCGGGTATATCCGCAGGGATCCGGGGACCCATCCCACGTGGACGCCGAGGGCACTGCATCCACTGGCTTTGCAGCTGCCGGGAGAAGCCCAGGAGTCTGGCCAGGCCCACTGCCCCGCTTCTGGTCTCCACCTTGCTCAGTATTAGTTTCTGTTTTATGGTCACCATTGTTTTGATAGTGCATACTTATGGGGCGCGCTGTGACAACTTAATACACATACTCCACCTGTAATGCTGAGAGCACGGGCAGTCCCGCGTTCCTGAGCATTTCCAAAACCTTTGTTAACGCGCAGTGATTGGCGTCTGCATGGGCGCAGGGTCGTATTTCAGAACGTGTGCACACCGGCCAAGGCAGGGATACCAGCACTGCCATTGCCTGTTGTCACCGTGTTGAGCCTTCAAGCTCCTCCCTCACTCTCCATACAATACCCAACAGGTTGTCATGAACTCAGTCCCCCCTGTGCTGTGTGGCACTACCACATCACTCCCGTCCACCTGTGTTGACATCTGCCCGGCCGCTGCACCCTGCCTGGCCCTCCCCAGCTCCCTTCCTAGCCTCTGGAAATCACTATTGTGCATCAGGTGGACTTTTTCTTGTAGTACCTGCGTATAACAGAGAAAGTGCAGCATCCGTCTGTCTGTCCGACTTATTCCACTCACGTGACTTCCAGTCCCAGCTATTCTGCTGCGGACAACAGGACATGACTCCTTTTGTCAGTGGGGTAGTGCTCCCGTGTGTATAGGCCCATTTCCCTATCCATGCATCCATCAGTGGCATCCGGGTGATTCCATACCCCAGCTCTGGTGGACCCTGCTGCCTGGAACGCGAGTGTGTCCGTTCACGTACCGATTTCGTTTCTGTTAGATCTCTGCCCAGCAGAGGGGCAACTGGGCGTGTGTTGGTTCTGTGCTTAGATTCTTGGGGAATCTCCGTACAATCATCCACAGCGGCCCTAATAATATTCCTATCAACAGTGTCTGAGAGTTTCCTCTTCTCCACATTCTTGCCAATAGTTGTGGGGTATTTTTTCTTTTTTAATTATAGAAATTCTACCTGGGGTGAGATGATATTTCACTGTGGTTTTGATTTGCATTTAGCTCATGGTTAATGATCATTTTTTCCTAAATTTGTCGGTCAATTGAATGTATTCTTTTGAGACGTCTGTATCATTTTCCCATTCAAAAAATCAGATTATCTCTTTGTTTGTTACTGAGCCATTGAGTTCTTTATGTATTCTGGATATGCGTCCTTTGCCACATGTTCCCCTTATTTCTTGTCTTCCCGGTGTTGATTGTTTCCTTTGCTGTGCAGAAGCTCTTGTTGGATATAATCCCACTTGTCTATTTCTGCTTTGACTGACCTGTGTTTTGGGGCTAATCAAAGCATAGTTTATGCTGTCGTTTTGAAGTATTTCCCTATATTCCTTTCATTAGTTCTAGAGTTTCTGTCCTGCGTTTATGTCCTGGATCCATTTGAGCTGAACTTTGGGCAGGTGAGACCCGTAATTTCCTGCATATGGGTGGCCAGTGTTCCCAGCACCGCTTATTGAAAAGGCTCCTCTTTTGGCACCTTTGCTGGGAGCTGGTTGTCTATAGTCGTGAGGGTTATTTGGAGGCATTCGGGTCTGTTCCAACGATGTATGTGTCTGTATTTATGCCAGTGCTACACTATTGCTTTGGTTACTGTAGCTTCATTGTGTATTTTGCAGTCAGGTAGTGAGATGCTTCCAGCTTTGTTCTTTTGGCCCGAGAGTGTTGTAGTTATTTGGGGTCTTTTGTGCTTCCACATCAATTTGGGTTTTTAAAAATAGTTCTGTGAAGAATATTGTCATCTCAATGGGAGTGCATTGATCTACAGGCTGCTTTGTGTAGATGTACTCTTAACAACATTAACCCTTCCAATCCATGAACATGGGAAGTCTTCCCATTTTTGTGTGTCTTCTTTGGTTTCTTTCATCAGAGTTTTATAATTTTCATCGTAGAGGTCTTTCACTTGGTTAAATTTACTGTTAGGAGTCTTGTTATTTTTTTGTAGCTACCTTTTCAGATTCTAATACCAGTGCTCTGTACTTAATAGGAAAAAATAGATCCCTCACATTTGAAGTTCAGCAAGTCAGGAGGCAGTGATCAATCATGTCAAGTCATATCTTGCTTCTAGAAATGAAAACGGCATTTGGAGAGGGTTCCTTATCTACCAAGCTGTGATCTGCCCACCTCCCCTGGGCCGCCCTGTACGTAAGAGGCTTGCGACGGGCCTCTGCCACGGCACAGGAGGCCTGCGGGGCATTTCCACGTGGGAAGCTGGAAGCCACGTCACAAGCTTTGCGTCCTTTCCGAGGGTGGGTTGTGAAGCACAGCCGAGGCTCCCTGATGCGCCGTAGGGCAGGGCTGGCTCCGGTCAGGTGCCTGAGGGTGCATGCGATTTCCTGCGTTTCAGTCTCTGCATCCCAGGGTGAATCTGGTCCTTCCCTGCGGAGCAGCTCTGAGTTTTCCTCCCAAAACAGGAACACACGGAGGGAAGAAGAGGAAGGCGCCGGTGTCAGTCCGGGGTTTTATTGGGCCGCAGGGAAGCAGGGATCAGGTGCCTGATTTCCAGGCCCCTCTGAGAAGTGCTGGCCTGGGTGCTCTGTCTCAAGGTTGGCCTTGCACACTCAGAAACTTCCACATATCCTCTGGCCTGGAAGAGGCCTCAGCTGTCGCCCGTAACAACCAGTAAACGATGTTCACTGAACGCACCTGGGCGACGGCTGATCTGCCTCCCCAGCGACTCACCGGCCTTGCTAGGTGGTGAGCGTGAGCCCCAATTGGTTGCCTGGTTGCATAGCAACTAGTGATGACAGGCAGGCCTGGGACTTCCGGCTCAGCCCCCCTTTCCCGGCAGCCCCTGTTGCGTCTTAGAGTCCTGGACAGAGGAAATCATGCCAGGGTTGGGTTGGGCTGGGCCAGGACCACTGGCCTCTCCTGTGGGACTTTGGTGCCACAAACTTCCACAGCAAAGCAGTAAGAGGCCTGGCCGAGTGGCCCCAGGGTGTAGGGTGGAGTCCGATATCTGCAGAAAGGTCTGCTACAGAGCTTGCAGCAGCCTCCAGGGTCCAGCGTGGCCCCTTCTCAACACCTGCAGTTCCTGCCACCCCCAGGGAACGTGCTGCCCAGACCCCGCTGCCCCGTAACGGAGGACGGCAGGTCAGCTGGGCAGGGTTAGGTAAGCATGGGGCACCCCGGCCAGCAGCTGCCACCCCGCACGCAGCGAGTACGGCTGCGTTTGCAGTTGTTTGTTACGGAATCATTGGGCCCACCAGGGCCAGGGTGGTGGCAGCAGGAGGTCCTCCCGAGGAGCTGGAGCGTGCAGGGCTTGGGCGAGGACGCCGGGGGACCCTGGGTGTGTCAGAGCTTGCGGGTGAACTGGGTGACCTCCACTGCCTCCCGGCTGCTCTGTGTACCTCAACCGCAAAATGCTTTAAAAAAAGAGAGGGTTCCCGTGATCTAGGGCCTTAGCCCTGCCTGTATTTTAATCAGAGGCTGTGACAGAAATGGACCAACCCACTAACCAATCACTCTGTCCCCTAGTGTTGGGGATTTTTTTTGAATGTTAAAATAATTCCAGCTTCTGATTTCCTTTAAAAAATAAAATCAAAAGCCCTTCCCCTCAGCTGCACCCTCCCGCCGCCCATGCTGGATTTGAAATCACAGTCAGATTATCAATGTTCACTCGGAGGATCGTAGCAGAGCCATTGAATCTTATTACGCCGCGAAGTGCAGGAAGTAATTGCACATATTTGTAAGTAGCTTAGGATTGATTAAAAATGCATAAAGAAAAGCTGCAAAATTCTCCACAGGCCCAAGGATGCTGCTCCTCAGGGAATCCACGCCAGCTGCTCATTCTCCAGCGACCTTCTCTGTTTTCCCCGGCATAGGCAGGAAGGCGTGCTCCCCGCTCTGCAGCCCCGGGCAGGCGAGGTGGGGAGGCGGCCAGGGCCCTGCTGGTCCGCAGGAGTGGAATTCATATTCCCCTTGGAAACCTTAAGGGAAGCTCGTCTGACAGCTGATCAGGCCTCACCGCTCACTGTCCTGACCGCAGAGGCTGCATTTTTGTGCAAGGTAGCATTTGCTACAAACAGGGCCGGAAGGAGATGAAGGAGACAGGCCTTTGGGGTGTTTCTGGAAGAAACTCTCACCCACGTGCTTATCACGGGCATGGCAGGTTAGCTGAGGTGCTTGGTGGGCTTCCAGCCAACTCCCAAGAAAGCCCACTGAGAGGCTTCTCTCCTGTTCCCAATCTCTTGTTGGGACCATTATGTTGTTCACGGTCTTCATCTGAAGCACAATTGGGGGCTGGGGTGGAGGCTCAGTGGCAGAGCACTTCCCTCGCACGTGTGAGGCACTGGGTTTGATTCTCAGCACCACATAAAAAAATAAAGATATTGTGTGAAACACATTTAGGGGACATGCGAGCAGGTGCTGTTGTACTTCTGAACCAGCTCCCACCTGAAGAATTCCACACTGGGAGGGAGGGACGAAGACAGAACAGCGTGGGTGATGAAAGGGATCTGTGTACAAGATTCTGTGGAAGCACGTTGGGGTGCATTAGTCAGGCTGAGCCTGACTCTGCTGGGGACTATAACCAGTGTCCCATCTCAGTGGCTCACTACACAAGCCAATCCCTCCCTCCACTCTCCCTCCCTCCCACCTTCCCTTCCTCTCCTACCAAGCAGGCATTGAGTACCTTCCATGGGTTACAGGCTGTGCTGAGCATTGGGGACATCATGGGGAACAGCCCCTGTTTCCAGAGAATGCACCGTCTGTGCTCCAGACTGTCTTCTTGGGGAAGACATTAGTCTCCTTCTCCTTATTATTTTTAATTTCTTCTTTTTAAAGTACATGTGCTTTGGAAATGTACATCAGAACCCTAAATATACTGCTGGACAAAATTTCCTAAACTAAATACACCCTGAAAACACCCCTAGATGGAGAAATAAAGCATTTTCCATGCTTCACTGATACCCTCTTCCAATACTACTCCCCCTTGGTAAGTCTACAAACTATATAATTTACCTTTGTAAATAAAATCATATCTCTCACAAAAGAGGATTATAATCAGATGCTCTCAAGAATCGCTTCTTCTGCCTGACACTGTGAGATTCATCTGTATTGTGGAAAATTGCTAATTTTTCTTTGCCATATAATATTTCATTGTAAGGATATATTGCAAGATATGTACCTGTTTTAGTCAGTTTTGCATCACTGTTATGAAAAGTCCTGACAAGAAAAACTTAGAGAAGGAAAAGTTTATTTATTTATTTATTATTGTAAACAGATGGGATACATGTTGTTTCTCTGTACATGGAGTAAAGGCATACCATTTGTGTAATCATAAATTAACATAGGGTAATGTTGTTTGATTCATTGTGTTATTTTTTTCCTTCCCCCCACCCCTCCCACCCCTCTTTTCCCTCTATACAGTCCTTCCTTCCTCCATTCTTGCTCCCCTCCCTAACCCTAACTCTAACTAACCCCTCCTACCCCCTATCATGTGTCATCATCCACTTATCAGCAAGATCATTCATCCTTTGGTTTTTTGAGATTGGCTTATCTCACTTAGCATGATATTCTCCAATTTCATCCATTTGCCTGCAAATGCCATAATTTTATCATTCTTTATGGCTGAGTAATATTCCATTGTATATATATACCACAGTTTCTTTATCCATTCATCAATTGAAGGTCATCTAGGTTGGTTCCACAATCTGACTATTGTGAATTGAGCAGCTATGAACATTGATGCAGCTGCATCTCTGTAGTATGCTGATTTTAAGTCCTTTGGGTATAGGCCAAGGAATGGGATAGCTGGGTCAAATGGTGGTTCCATTCCAAGTTTTCTAAGGAATCTCCACACTGTTTTCCAGAGTGGCTGCACTAATTTGCAGCCCCACCAGCAATGTATGAGTGTACCTTTTTCCCCACATCCTTGCCAACACCTGTTGTTGCTTGTATTCTTGATAATCGCCATTCTAATTGGGGTGAGATGGAATCTTAGTGTAGTTTTGATTTGCATTTCTCTTATTACTAGAGATGTTGAACATTTTTTCATATGTTTGTTGATTGCTTGTACATCTTCTTCTGTGAAGCATCTGTTCATATCCTTAGCCCATTTGTTGATTGAGTTATTTGTATTCTTCATGTAGAGTTTTTTGAGTTCTTTATATATTCTGGAGATTAGTGCTCTATCTGAAGTATGATTGGCAAAGATTTTCTCCCACTCTGTAGGCTCTCTCTTCACATTACTGATAGTTTCCTTTGCTGAGAGAAAGCTTTTTAGTTTGAATCTATCACAGTTATTGATTCTTCCTTTTATTTCTTGTGCTATGGGAGTCCTGTTAAGGAAGTCTGGTCCTAAGCCGACATGTTGAAGATCTGGACCTACTTTTTCTTCTATAATCTGCAGGGTCTCTGGTCTGATTCCGAGGTCCTTAATCCATTTTGAGTTTAGTTTTGTGCACGGTGAGAGATATGGGTTTAGTTTCATTCTGTTGCATATGGACTTCCAATTTTCCCAGCACCATTTGTTGAAGAGGCTATCTTTTTTCCATTGCATATTTTTGGCACCTTTGTCTAGTATGAGACAATTGTATTTATTTGGGTTTGTGTCCGTGTCCTCTATTCTGTACCATTGATCTACCTGTCTATTTTGGTACCAATACCATGCCGTTTTTGTTACTATTGCTTTGTAGTAGAGTTGAAGTTCTGGTATTGCAATACCCCCAGCTTCATTTTTCCTGCGAAGGATTGCTTTAGCTATTCTGGGTTTCTTATTCTTCCAGGTGAATTTCATGATTGCTTGCTCTATTTCTGTAAGGTATGTCATTGGGATTTTAACTGGAATTGCATTGAATCTGTATAGCACTTTTGGTAGTATGGTCATTTTGACAATATTAATTCTTCCTATCCAAGAACATGGGAGATCTTTCCATCTTCTAAGGTTTTCTTTAATTTCTTTCTTTAGTGTTCTGTAGTTCTCATTGTAGAGGTCTTTCACCTCTTTTGTTAGATTGATTCCCAAGTATTTTATTTTTTTGAAGCTATTGTGAATGGGGTAGTTTTCCTAATTTGTCTTTCCAGAGATTGATCATATATGCATAAAAATGAATTAGATTTATGAGCATGATCTTATATCCTGCTACTTTACTGAATTCACTTATGAGTTCTAAAAGTTTTCTGGTGGAATTTCCTGGTTCTTCTAAGTATATAATCATATCATCAGCAAATAGGGATAGTTTGAGTTCTTCTTTTCCTATTCATATCCCTTTAATTTCTTTGGTCTGTCTAATTGCTCTGGCTAGAGTTTCAAGGACGATATTGAATAGAAGTGGTGAAAGGGGGCATCCCTGCCTTGTTCCAGTTTTTAGGGGGAATGCTTTCAGTTTTTCACCATTTAGAATGATATTAGCCATGGGCTTAGCATAGATGGCCTTTACAATGTTAAGGAATGTTCCCACTATCCCTATTTTTTCTAATGTTTTGAGCATGAAGGGGTGCTGTATTTATCAAATGCTTTTTCTGCATCTATTGAAATAATCATGTGATTCTTGACTTTAAATCTATTGATAATGGTGAATTACATTTATTGATTTCCTGATGTTGAACCAACCTTGCATCCCTGGGATGAAATCCACTTGATCATGGCATACTATCTTTTTAATATGTTTTTGTATGCGATTTGCTAAAATTTTGTTCAGAATTTTTGCGTCGATGTTCATTAACGACATTGGTCTGAAATTTTCTTTCCCCAATGTGTCTCTGTCTGGTTTAGGTATCAGGGTAATATTGGCTTCATAGAATGAGTTTAGGAGGGTTCCCTCCTCTTCTATTTCATGGAATACTTTGAGGAGTATTGAAATGAGCTCTTCTTTAAGGGTTTTGTAGAACTCAGCTGAGAACCCATCTGGTCCTGGACTTTTCTTTGTTGGTAGGCTTTTGATGACTTCTTCTATTTCATTACTTGAAATTGGTCTCTTTAAATTGTGTATGTCCTCCTGGTTCAGTTTAGACAATTCATATGTCTCTAGAAACCTGTTGATGTCTTCGAAATTTTCTATTTTGTTGGAGTATAGATTTTCAAAATAGCTTCTAATTATGTTTTGTATTTCAATCGTGTCTGTAGTGATATTTCCTTGTTCATTCCGAATTTTAGTGATTTGGGTTTTCTCTCATCTTCTCTTTGTTAGTGTGGCTAAAGGTTTATCAATTTTGTTTATTTTTTCGAAGAACCAAATATTTATTTTGTCAATTTTTTGTATTGTTTCTTTTGTTTCAATTTCGTTGATTTCAGCTCTGAGTTTAACTATTTCCTTTCTTCTACTACTTTTGGTGTTGGTCTGTTCTTCTTTTTCTAGGGCTTTGAGTTGTAGTGTTAGGTCGTTTATTTGTTGAGTTTTACTTCTTTGATTGAATGTGCTCCATGAAATAAATTTTCCTCTAAGTACTGCTTTCATAGTGTCCCAGAGATTTTGATATGATGTTTCTTTGTTCTCATTTACCTCTAAGATTTTTTTAATTTCCTTCCTAATATCTTCTGTTATTCATTCATCATATAATAGCATATTGTTTAATCTCCAGGTGTTGGAGTAGTTTCTGTTTTTTACTCTTTCATTTATTTCTAACTTCAATCCATTATGATTTGATAGATTACAAGGTAGTGTCTCTATCTTCTTGTATTTGCTAACAGTAGCTTTGTGGCATAAAATATTGTCTATTTTAGAGAAGGATCCATGTGCTGCTGAGAAGAAAGTGTATTCACTCTTGGTTGGATGGAATATTCTATATATGTCCATTAAGTCTAATTTATTGATTGTATTATTGAGATCTATGGTTTCTTTGTTCAACTTTTGTTTGGAAGATCTGTCCAGTGGTGAGAGAGGTGTGTTAAAATCACCTAGTATTATTGTGTTATGGTCTATTTGGTTTCTGAAATTGAGAAGGATTTGTTTGACATACATGGATGAGCCAATGTTTGAGGCATAGATATTTATGATTGTTTTGTCTTGCTGATTTATGCTTCCCTTAAGCAGTATGAAATGTCCTTCTTTATCCCTTCTGACTAACTTTGGCTTGACGTTCACTTTATCTGATATAAGGATAGAAACCCCGCTTTTTTACCGAGTCCATGTACGTGGTATGTTTTTCCCCATCCTTTCACCTTTAGTCTGTGGATGTCTATTTCTATGAGATGAGTCTCTTGCAGGCAACATATTGTTGGATCTTTCTTTTTAATCCAATCTGCCAGTCTATGTCTTTTGATTGATGAGTTCAGGCCATTAATATTCAGGGTTATTATTGAGATATGATTTGTATTCCCAGTCATTTGGCTCATTTTTTAAATTTATTTATTTTTTTGATATGACTTGGTTCCTCCTTTATTTGACAATTCCTTTAGGATAGTTCTTCCCTTTGCTGATTTGCTTCTTTGTTTTTTATCTCTTCCTCATGGAATATTTTGCTGAGAATGTTCTATAATGCTGGCTTTCTTTTTGTAAATTCTTTTAGCTTTTGTTTATCATGGAATGATTTTATTTCATCATCAAATTTGAAGGTAAGTTTTGCTGGGTATAAGATTCTTGGTTGCCATCCATTTTCTTTCAGGGCTTGAAAAATGTTGTTCCAGGCCCTTCTAGCTTTTAGGGTCTGGATTGAAAAATCTGCTGATACCCATATTGGTTTCCCCCTGAATGTAATTTGGTTCTTTTCTCTCACAGCCTTTAAAATTCTGTCTTTATTTTGTATGTTAGGTATTTTCATTATAATGTGCCTTGGTGTGGGTCTGTTGTAATTTTGTATATTTGGAGTCCTATAAGCCTTTTGAACTTGATTTTCCATTTCATTCTTCAGATTTGGGAAATTTTCTGATATTATTTCATTGAATAGATTGTTCATTCCTTTGTTTCTCTACGCCTTCCTCAATCCCAATAATTCTTAAATTTGGCCTTTTCATGGTATCCATACTTCTTGGAGATTCTGTTCATGATTTCTTACCATCTTCTCTGTTTGGTCAACTTTGTTTTCAAGGTTAAATATTTTGTCTTCAATATCTGAGGTTCTGTCTTCCAGGTGTTCTATCCTATTGGTTATGCTTTCTATGGAGTTCTTAATTTGGTTTATTGTTTCCATTATTTCAAGGATTTTTGTTTTTTTTTTTTCAATATCTCTCTTTATTGAAATGATCTTTTGCTTCTTGTGTTTGCTCTTTTAACTGTCGATTGGAGCGATCATTCAATGCCTGCATTTGCTCTTTCATCTCATCATTCAGTGCCTGCATTTGCTCTTTCATCTCATCGTTTGCTTCCCTGATCATTTTCATTATGTACATTCTGAACTCCCTTTCTGTCATTTCTTCTGCCATGCTGTCGTTGGATTTTATTGATGTAACATCTAGACTCGTTTGGGGCATTTTCTTCCCTTGTTTTCTCATATTGGTCAGGTATCAGTGGATCGCTGAGATGTTGCAGATTTCCTCTATTGACTTATAATGTCCCTGAAGATTGCTAGTATATCCCCTCTTATCCTTCAGTAGCCTGAAGTCTTGGAGGAAGTTGATAATGTGGTGTTCCACAAGGAAGCTGCCTCTCTAGGGGTGTTGGCCTTCAGGTGGGGTATATTCCCTGCTAGTGGTCAGAGGTGCCTCCACTTGTTGACCAATGGTCATCCAAAGGGGAACTAGGCTGTGGGCTGAGGCAAGGCCTGTTTGGGCCTGTGTCTCTGGTTTTACCGTCCTTGTGGGAAAACCTCACCTGGCGGGGAAGACTCACCCGGTGGGGAGGTCTCGCTGGTCAGTTCCCCTCCTAGAGGTTTTCCTCAATCCACAACTACTGCCTGGGCTGGGCTGCCTTCCTCTGTAATGTTTCCAGGGGCCCGGACCTACCTCCTGGGCCTGGGAGGCTCGCCCTGCGCAGAAGAGTCTCCTTAGGCTGCCTCTTCTCAGATAAGCTGCCCACAGTCCTGGAACCTTTGCTCCGCCCCTAAGCGTGTCTCTGTGCAGCTCTTCCACCAAGAAGCTGCCTAGGTCCTTGGACCCTGCTCTGCACCTAATCACCTGCCTATGTGGCCCCTCCTCTGAGCAGCTACCTGGAGCCCCGTATAGATGCTACGAGTCCCAGCGACCTGCCACACGCCTCTTCCTCTGGGAAGCCGCCCAGAGTTCCAGTGCGGTTGCTACTAGTCCAAGCAACTCACTGTGCACCTCCTCCTCCTCCAGGCAGCTGCCCGTAGCCCTGGTGCACTCCCTCCCAGTCCAAGCGACCCGCTGTGCTTCTCCTCCTCCTCCAGGCAGCCCCCGGTGTTCAGGAGCAGTTGCTCCGAGTTCAAGCGACCTGCTGCACGCCCCCTCCTCCCAGCAGCCCGCTGGGTGTTCAGGAACGGTCGCTCAGAGTCCAAATAGCTCGCCGCACAGCTCCTCCTCTGGGCAGCCGCCCGGAGCCCAGGTGGGTTGCTCCGAGTCCCAGCGTCATGCTGAGCGGCCTCCTCTACGATGCTCCCAGTTGTCCGAGTTTACTGCTCCAGCGGGGGGAGGGGTGTCTCATTGGGCAACTCTACTTCACACAGTTCCCTGCGTTCTGGGACTACCGCCCCATCCTGGTCACCTCCCCAACGGGAGAGACTCACTGGCGGCTTTGAGTTGGTCCCAAGTCTCTCAATATCTCCTCTTCTTGAATCCTGAGTCCTGGAGCAACATGAAATGCAGCCACCCTCTAGTCCGCCATCTTGAAAAAAGGCGGAAAAGTTTATTTTTGACTGATGGTTTCAGAGTTTCAGCTCTGGGCCCTGGGTCAGGCAGAACATCATGGTGGAAGGGTGTGGACGAGGAAAGCAGCTCAGTTCATGACAATCAGAAGCATAAAGAGCTGAGTGCAAGGAGCCAGGGATAATATAATCCCCAAGGGCACACCCCAGTGACCTGCCTCCTCCAGCATGCCCAAATTGCCTAGTCAACACCCATTAATCCATTCAAATCATCAAATCTATCAGGTGAATTAATGCACCAATTTGGTTACTGCTCTCATCGTCTGATCATTTCACCTCTGAACATTCCTGATTGTCTTGTGCATGAATTTTTAGGGAACACCTCATATCCAAATCATGCCAGTACCTTTTCTACCACTGAGGGACACCTGAGATGTTTCTTGTTTTTAACTAGCAAGCATAGTTCTGGTGTGACGACTTTGTAGTCCTGTATTTTGGGGACACACCATATGTCTTCTGAGCATAGTCCTAGGTGGACAATTGCCTGGGTATTCGTGTGTATTTGGCCTTAGTGGACATTTCCATTTCCTTAAAGGACTCACATCAGTTTATTTCCAACCAGGATGGTGTAAGGGTTGCCGTTGTTCCATGGCCTTACAACATCTGGCATTGCCGGTCTCCGTCATTTAGCCCTTTAGTAGTGATGTCACTGATGTCAGCTTGCCCTTATCTGATCGTAATGAAGTTGCTGATCTTCTCAGGCTCTGTTTGACATACAGCAACCTCTCCTGTGAGTCACCATTCAAGTCTCTTGCCTATTTTTCTGTTAGCTTATTAGTCTTTTCTTGTTGATTTGTAGTGTTATTTTCTTGTGTGTAAGTTCTGCTGATGGCCCAGCAGCTCGCCAGGACAGCTCCATTCCACAGGGGGACTCAGGGATCCAGACTTTTGGCATCTTATGGAAACGCGTGGTTTCCAGGTCAGGGGTGAGGGAAGAGGAAGCTGGAAGGTCTTGCAGTGACATGTGCCATTTCTGCCAAAACCGGATGGCCAGCAGTAGCCAGATGTCCCTTGGAGGTGGCTGGGGAGCGTGGAGGAACGGGTGACAGTCAGGGATTGGTAAATGTCTCATGACTGGGTGCTCACCTGCCTCTGCTGGAGGAGGTTTGAGAAGCGACAGGTTAGCAAGGAAAGTGCTGGTTTAGCCCAGTCTGGAAAAACAGGTGCGTTACAGGAGACACCAGACGGGACAGGCCAGAAAAGGGAGAGGAGATGTATTCCAGGGGTGGAGGCCCTGCAGCAGGGGCACTGGGGCCATTCTGTCTTGTAAGGAGTCAAGGGGAGGGTCCAGTCTTGTTCCAGGTCTTAAGAGAGGCAAAGAAGTTTCGGCATTAACCAGTATTTATTTCACAATATCCAGAGTCCTCGTTTCTATAATAATGTCAAATAAAAAAGGACGCTTTTTTCCTGAAATGTAAAGGAAGCAGAATTGTGTAGCAAGTACAGAATACTCTGGTTCCAAAGCTGCTGCTAGTCATGATGTTTGGTCAAGTTGGGACGTTGCACAAAGCCACACTCAGGTGTGTTCGGATATACTTCGCACTTTTAAAATTGGCATTTGGTCCAATGTATAGTTAGGGCATGTTGATAAACATGTTATTTGTAGCAGAATATCTATTCCTTGGGGGCAAGGACCAAATCCTGTTTTGAAAGTACCCTCATTAGTCAAGCGAAACTCGTAAAGAAGAGTAGGTTCCCAAGAAAATATCATTGGTTGGAATTCATTCATTTCAGTTCATTAAAAAAAATTTAAATCTTATTCTGGTAGTGGGTATTGATTCTTTCAAAAGTGTCTTCCCTTCCAGGGAGCAGGGTCAGCTTGCAGGTTTTGTTTATTTTTTTCTCTTTCTCTCATGAGCTTTTTACAGAGGAAAAAAATTTGGAAATGGTACTAGCTCACAACCATGGACAGAACTGGTGACAGGTTTCTGCCTCCTTCCTGAAGTTGAGGAGGGAGAGCAGCAATGAAGACAAAGTGGAGAAGAAGGGGTGATGACCAGGGCTCCCCCAGCCCACATCTGCCCTGTGCATAGTAGACACCTGCTGAGGCTCCCAGGGAGGGTCAAGTAAGATGCGAACCCTGACAAACGCCTTCCTCCCTTTGAGCACAGAACTGCCAACTGGCAGGAGCTCACCCCTCAGGGAAAGAGCAAAGACTTCTCAGTGGAGAAGCCAGTAAGGAGTCCGAGAACCAGCAGGCAGCTACGGAGGGGCACAGCCTCGCACTTCAACCCCCCTGGAGGGAAGCCTCCTGCCCGGGGATCCTCTGCGGAGCCTTGCCTCTTCTGTTTTAAAACTGGGCAGGTGATAGGGTCACGGACACAGGAGGAGAGCCTGCAGTGCCCAGGGGAAAGGCCAAGATAACCAAGCAGGAGAAACTGACCTAGGAGGAGACAAACCATCAGGAACAGAAAGGAGTCTTGAAAAAGTCCTCACTGGCGTCCCCAGAGGGACTTGAGAATGTGGGAATTCCACAACACATAGACAGGGTGCTATGAAGAAAAAGATCATCAGGGAACAAGAAAGAAAGATCTTCTGGAAAGAAAAATTCAAACTGAAAAAAAGTGGCAGAAGTTTAACAATGGACATTGAGGACATTTCTTTGTAAGTGGAACAGAGTCAAGAAAATAAAGGGTTAAAATATGTGCATGCTCTTAAGAGGCAGCGAATGCCCATTTTTAAGTCCAACACACAAGTAACAGCATTTCCAGAAAGACCAAAGCAAACATGAGGGATCCGATTCCGAGGGGACATTAGAAGACCCTCTCCCAGGCTGAACAAGTTCAGTCCTTGAACTGAAATGGTCCGTGGCCCTGGCAAAATGTGTGGGAAAGACCATTTTGAGACTCATTACTGAAGACACATTACAGAAGACTTAGATTGATAGAAGATGCTGAAAGCATCCAGACAGTAGGAACTTCCTAACCCTTGTCCAGGAAGTGTCTGAGTCATTGGCTGCAGAATTTTTACCAGAAACACTTAATTTTACAAGACAAGGAGGAATTTCTTCCAAAGGTAGTAACTTATAGCTAGAATAATTGAATGTGAACAAACTCATCTGCAAGGTGTAAAGACAGAAATCAGATTATGCAAAAGTCCCTAAGTTTTATTTCCTGGGCAACCTCTGTGACAAAGTTATTTGAGGATGTGCTTCAGCAAAACAAGGGAGTGATTGAAAAGAGCAGAACACGTGGTAGGGTAAGAGCACAGCATACCCAGGTGCTAACTATGAAGTACAAGTAGGGACAAAGCAGTCAGTAAAGAGGGAAAAGATCACACCATGTATTTGAAAATGTCTTTGAAGTATTAGATGATGGTAAGGGTCTGAGAAAGAAAGCATTGCAAGATAGATAAATAAATAACTAAATACTTCAGGATAGACAAAAGTTATGCAAAAATGGAAACTAATTATTGTCCTATTTCATATGTAATCAACTTCTAACTTTTAGGATCAACCACAACACCAGGCAAAATAATGATTACAGAAAAAAAAATACATACTGCAAACATAGGCAATGAAAAAGCAAAAGTTTGTGAGAAATATTCAGAGAAGGAAGAGGAAAGAACAGGTGGAAGGATGGGAGAGGCATTCAGACACTCATTTTGAGAATATTGCCCATAGTTGGTCAAATGAGAAACAAATTATTTTAAAAAATGGTAGAGCCAACTTATAAAGGGTCATAACCCCATGAATAAGGATATGGACAGAAAAGAGGAAAAAGAGTTTAAAGTGCTTTGGTAAATTTAGTCCTTATCTTCCACTGCAGGAGGTCAGTAGATAAGGACTGATTGCTTTATTTTTAAACTTCTTTACTTTTGATAATACTTGGAATTTTTTGATTTGTTCCTTTTAGATATAATTGACAGTATAGTATATTTTGATGTATTATGCATACATGGTGAATAAGTTCTCATTCTTGTGGTTGTACATGATGTGGAGTTACACTTGTTGTGTATTTATATATGAACATAGGAAAATGAAGTCAGGTTCATCCTACTGTCTTTCCTGTTCCCATCCCCCTTCCCTTCCCTTCATTGCCCTTGGTTTAATCCAATGAACTTCTGTTCTACCCACCCAACACCTTGTTGTGGGTTAGCAGCCACATGCCAGAGAGAACATTTGGCCTTTGATTTTTGGGGATTGGCTTATTTCGCTAAGCATGATAGTCTTCAATTCCATTCATTTACAGGCAAATGCCATGATTTCATTCTTCTTTATGGCTAATATTCCATTATCTATATATACCATCTTTTCTTTATCCATTCATTTGTTGAAGAACACCTAGGTTGGTTCCATAGTTTAGCTATTGTGAATTGAGCTGCTAAAAACATTGATGTGGCTGTGTCACTGTAGTATGCTGATTTTAAGTCCTTTGGGTATAAACTGAGGAGTGGGATAATTGGGTCAAATGGTGGGTCCATTTCAAGTTTTCTGAGGAATCTCCACACTGCTTTCCATAGTGGTTGCCCAAATTTGCAGCCCCACCAGTAATGTATGAGTGTGCCTTTTCCCCACATCCTCACCAACATTTATTGTTACTTGTATTCTTGATAATTGCCATTCTGACTGGAGTGAGATAAAATCTCAGTGTAGTTTTATTTTGCATTTCTCTAATTGCTGGAGAAGTTGAACATTTTTCATATATTTGTTGACTGATCAGGTAATACCTAAATTTGATAACTTACAAAATCAAGGCTTTTATTTATAAGTAACTCTACAAAGAACTAAATATGAGCCCATTTTTAAAGTTAAAAGTTAACCTTTCCATAGGCTGGTTTAGGGGTAGGGCAGAGTTCTTGATTTTCATTATAGGTCTATTTGATACTATTTGACATTTTAGTCATGTGCATATGTATTAATCAGAAAAATAAAAACAATTGAAAATTCTCCTCCAAAGTAGTTCTCCTTTGGTTTTAATTATGCATGCATCGTCTCCCAGTTTGGAACATTCAGCAGAAGTCAAGGCCTTTTTTCCCAAAAGATTGAGTGACACAGCTCTGAAGAGACAGCTAGGCTTCCGGCCTAGAGAAAGGTCTTCCTGTTTGGATTTGTATTTAAGAGAATTCTGTGAAAGAGAAATTGAATGTTTTTTAAAGTGTATGCATAGCCCCTGGGACATCCCTGGAAATGCAGCCCAGCAGTGCGTAAGCACACCTGTGGCTGATTCTCTGCATCAACAAGGGAGCCAGAGGGCCCTGTGGGATTTCCACTGGGTCCCTTCAACCACTTTCATGCGCAAGCTGACTTACTCAAAGTGAAAAGGGTTTCCTGACTCTGTCTGTCCTCACGAGGCCCCTTCCCTCCCCTGTGTGGGCACTCCTATTGCCTGTGACTCGTAGCTCCTCCCACTGGGAGGTGGGACCTTCCTCCGGAATCTGGGTGGCCTGTGACATGCTCTGACCATGGGCCATGCAAGCCTCCACTCCCTGCAGGCGTTCTCCCGGAGTCTGAGGTCTGCAGGCCAGCCAGCCCAGGTGAGCCTGCTGGGAGCAGAGGAACCCACTGCAGCAGAGGCCATCTTAGCTGAGCTCAATTAGAAAGAGATGAAGACACAGCAGCCGCTGTTTCTTCCTAGATGAAGGCTCAGAAAAGAGCTTCTCAGCCATTTCTCTTGCTGAGTCTCACTGGCCTCACACCTGCCTCCACCGGCCTTTCCTTCTCTGGCCTCCTACCTGCACCTCTCTCTCACTGACTCAGCATGCTGCAGAGCTCTCCCTGCCTCAGATGAGCCACCTGCAGGTGGCCCTCTGCCCCTTAGTGTCCCTGAAGCCTAGTCAGGAATCGATCTGTGAAACAGACAAGAAGCCCCTACCGGAGTGCAGCCTACTCTCCGCCTCCCCGGGCAGCAGGTCCTCCGAACACCACCACCTTAGGTGGACCAACCACCCTAACCAAAGGGTCAAGAGCCAAACCCGATGGAAAACCATCCTCTTCCTGCCCAGCTGCCCTGGAGTAAGGTGTCAATGCATTCTGGTTATGCGCTTCCTGGGCGCCCCCTGGGTACCAAGGACGCAGGGTCTCCAGGCAGTGCACTTGCACCCAGAGCTTGCTAAGTGTCCCTGTTCTTCCTCATGATGAGGGTGCTGCTGGGAATTCCCGAACGGGTTTCCCTCCTTGGGGCTCCTTCCCTCCCTGTCACCCTCAGATGTGGACAGATGACCGTTTCTTTAGGTATCAGCAGGGCTCTGTCAGCTGCCTCGTTTTCATTTTTACTGTCTTCTGCCCTCACAGCCATACCGGCGACTTCCCTGCACGCCCGTGTGCCAGCAGACCTGGGCTCCCAGGGAGAGCTGGTCCCACACGAGGAGCGGAGGCTGAACTGAAGAAAGCGCCTTCCCCATCTTTGGCTTCAGCCTCCAGAGTGTCACTGGGGCTGCACGTGACTGTCCCTGCTGGGATGTCAATTCAAAATAAAACCAGGGGAGGTGGCTCTCAGGTGTATTAACAAATGTATGCGCTCAATTCCGCATCGGGGTGCGGCCTGGTGGAGTTTCCAGGTCTTATTGTCCCATATCTGTGCTCCTAAATGCTCTTTCTTGGGGTTCCAGGCGGGCGTTCGCTAGGCTGAACCATCACGTCTGCACAGAGCAGAGCGCGTCCTGCTCACGTCTGTGTGCTGGGTGGAGTGGGGATGACCATCTCCAGCTTCATCCATGGAGACCCTGGAGCTCCTGCTGCTTCCCAATAGGGAACGCGGCAATAGCCGGAGGTGGGAGTGCCGGGGACCAAACCCAGGGATGGCTGAAGGTCACCTCCGCAGACCTGCAGGCGAGGGCAGTGTCCTCACTGCTGCAGGGCGTTCCAGTGTCCGCCTGGATCTGAGCAGGGCCCCTCCCTGGCTCCTCCTGCTCTTCCTGGCACCTGAGCTGGAGGTGGCACTGTGCAGGCAGGGTGAGTGAGAGGGGGACGGTGAGCCGTGTAGCACACACTGCACATGCGCATGTGGCTCTTTCCTATTAATTTTCGAAATACGCAAGTTCAGATGCCACACACAAAAGGCCGCAAGTCCTGATCGTTCAGTGTGTACCCTCTGGAGTTTTCTCTTTTTGTTCTGGAACCTACTTTTTTCCGTTCTGTGTTATTCTTGCCTTTGACCAAACGTCCAGATTGGAAGACAGCCGCTTCCTGGCCTCGCCCTTCACAGGTGCTGTAAGACAGGTCTCCATTAGACCCCCTTTGCCACCACCTGCTTGGCCCCTCGGCACTGTGTTCCATTGCCCTGGGGCTCTGGCCAGCACCCCGCAATCTACGGAGATCAGCATTGTACGGGGAGATGCCCAGCAGGGATGTCTGGGCACTTCCGTGGGGTGACGCACCGCCGGGCTTTCTTACGGGAAGGCAGCCCCGGCGTGGGAGTGTGCACGTGCACGTGCGTGCGTGAGCTCGTGTGCATGCAACAACTCCTGAACCTTTGAAGTGGAAGTGCACTGTCTTTCTTGGTGCTCGGTCTGGCTTTTGGTAGGCTAAATGATTATGTCTGCAGGCAGCTTTTCCACAAGGGGGAGAACAAAAAAGAGAGGTGGGGATTTTACTGGAAACTAGAACTGGACATTCAAAGCAGACCAGGGACACAGAGGTCGGATGTAATGAAATAAGGGAGGCATCCCCAGGGGCACAGCCTCTGCCCCAGCCCCGGGGAAGCTCCAGCCAGAGCGGCCCCTCTCTGAGCCTAGCAGAGCGACAAGGGGATTAACGGACCTGCATTTTAGGGAGGCCCCAGGTGTGTCTGGTAGGGAGCATTTAGAGACGAAGGACGTTGCCCAACAAACCTGAAGGACATTTGCACCACATCCCAGTGTGGGGAAAGAAGCCGCCCTCTCTCCACGTAGCCTGGGGAGGACAAAGGTAGGGACCAACTTGCCGCTGCAGCTGAGGGCTGGCCGCTGAGGAAGTGATTCCTGGCCAACCTGAGTCTGACCCAAAATACAGGCCCAGTGAGCAGATGCTGCACGACACAGAGTATGCACTTAAGTGGCCAGGAGAAAATCAGATGCGGAGAGAGGTTCACACGGGGGACTACTGGTCACTCCACCCCTCCCCCTCCAACCCTGCTGCGCGCAGGACCAGCTGGGAGGGCCGCATCTGGTCAGGAACTCGGAAGGGTGAGGCGGGAGAAATTGGAGACTGAACCCCAGACCAGGAAACTTGGGGTCTGCAGGTGATGTTGGTGGTTAAGGATTGGGTCCCCCACTACACCAGCAGAACCCAGGGGAGATCCCTGGGTAAAGTCCTCCGGCGTGGACCAGCAAGACTGGGCACTGGAGCTGTGCTGATTTAAACTCTCAGACCAGCTGGCTCTCAGCCAAGAGCCTGGATCCCTCCTCAGCCTACAGCCTGCCTCCAGGAGCTCCGCCTGGACCACCGCTCACTCCAGCAGCCCAGAGGGGCCACCAGGCTCAGACCACCCGCCTGACACTGCTGAGAAGAGAAGCCGAGAATTTTTTGAACTACAACAAAAAGAATTCTCTAACTTTTCATCAAGATGTTTTTAAAAATTCTTTTTCACTGTTTAATTGTGACCTTAATAACATATGGACATTTATACAGTTTCCTGTTTTTCTTCTTCTCATCTCTAGCATTTTCGGAGTCAGTTATTTTACATGGATTAGTTTTTCATGAACTAGGATGTTTGATAAGTATATTTTAGTTTTCTTTTCTTTTCTCTTTATTTTTAATTTTTAAAAATTTTTTGCTTTATATATATGTTTTTTCTCCTCTTTCCATTGATTCTCTCTTTTCTTCTGCTAACAGCCAATCTCTGTTGTTCTCTCTTTCACTCTTCCTTTAATCTTTCACTCTTGTCTTCTCCCCTCCTCTCTCGTAATCATCACATGCTATATCACTTCTGTTCTCTCCCTGTCCACATTTGAAAATGTAAACCCTTTTGCAAACTTGCTGGTTTTATTATAGGCAATAACTGATCACATCATTTTTGTTTATTGTGATAATTAACACTGTAGACATCATAGTGGAAAACATTTGGTTTAATGCTATATATTGTTTGCATTGGTTATTGCTGTTATTTGTCTCTCCTGAACTGTGAGATACAGGAAAACTTCAGGGACACTATAAGTCCACAGAGTAGAAACCCTATTGCCTCAGATTCATACTGTTAGATGAGTAGCTGCACAAACAACATGAAAAAGCAAAGGAACAAATTGCCCCAAGCAAACCAAGATACTCCAATAACAGAATTCACCCACACCACAGTGGAAGAAATGTCAGAGAAGGAGTTTAGAACGTACATAGTTAAACTGATCTGCAAAGTAAAAGATGATGTAAGAGCAAATATATGTAGAAAAAGATCACTCCAAAAAATAAATAGGTAGAGATTCTGAAAAAAAGAAAAAAAAAAAAAAACCCAGAAATCCTTGAAATGGAGGAAATAATAAACCAAATTTAATTAATTAATTAATTAATAGAAAGCATCACCAACAGACTAGACCACTTGGAAGACAGAACCCCAGGCAATTAAGACAAATATACAATCTTGAAAATAGAGTTGACCATGGAGAGAAGATGTTAAGAAACCATGAACAGAACTTCAAGAATTATGGGATATTATGAAAAGACCAAATTTAAGATTCATTGAGATAAATGAAGGCATGGAGATAAAAACCAAAGGAATGCACAATCTTTTCAATGAAATAATATCAGAAAAAATTTCCAAATCTAAAGAATAAAATGGAAAATCAAATATATGAGGCTTACAGGACTCCAATGTACAAAATTACAACAGAACTACACCAAGACACATAATGAAAATGTCTAACACAGAATAAGGAAAGAATTTTAAAGGCTACAGGAGAAAGATATTGGATTTCATATAGGTTGATTTCTCAACCCAGACCCGCGATGCCAGGGCTCCTGGAATAACATATACCAAGCTCTGACAGAAGACGGATGCCAACCAAGAATTTTATATGCAGCAAAATGAAGCTTCAGATTTGAAGATGAAATGTAAACATTCCACAAGAAACAAAAATTAAAAGAATTCACAACCAGAAAGCCTACGTTTCGGAGCATTCTCTGCAGAATATTCCATGAGGAGGAAATGAAAAAAAAAAAAAAGTGAAAACCAGTGAAGGGAGGAACCACACTAAAAAAGTCAATCAAAGGCAAAACTAATTCAAATTAAAAACCAGAAATAAACCAAAGTGACTGGGAACACAATCATATCTCAATAGTAATCCTGAACAATGATGGCCTAAACTTGTCAATCAAAAGACAAAGATTGGCAGATTCAACTAAAAAACAAGACCCCAAAATATTCTGACTCCAAGAGACTCATTTCATAGGTAAAGACATCCACAGACTGAAGGTGAAAGGATGGGAAAAAAACATACCACTCACATGGACTGTGCAAACAAACAGGGGTTTCTATTCTCATATCAGATAAAGTGGACTTTAAGCCAAAGTTAATCAGAAGGAACAAAGAACATTTCATAATGCTTAAGGGAATCACACATCAACAAGACATGACAATCACAAATCTTTATGTCCAAATAATGGAGCATCTGCATACATCAAACAAACCCTTCTCAATTTTAAGAATCAACAACACAATAATGCTAGGTAATTTTAATACACCTCTCTCACTACTGGATAGATCTGCCCCCCCCCCCAAAAAAAAAGAAACTATAGAACTCAATAATACAATCAACAATTTAGATTAACAATCAGTGAGAGAATATACTTTCTTCTCAAATAGACCATATCTTATTCCATAAACTAACTCTTAGCAAATACAAAAAATAGAGATAATACACTGTATCCTATCAGGTCATAATGGAATGAATTTAGAAATCAATGATAAAATAATAAATAGAAGCAACTCAATACCTGGAGACTAAATAATATGCTATTGAATGATGAATGAATAACTGAAGAAATCAGGAATGAAATAAAAAAATACTTAGAGGTTAATGAGAACAAAGATACAACACATCAAAAATCTCTGGGATGCTATGAAGGCAGTGCTAAGAGGAAAGTTCATTGCCTTGAGCTCATTCATTAAAAGATAAAAAGTCAACAAATAAATGACCTAGCATTACATCTCAGAGCCCTAGAAAGAGAAGAGCAATCAACACCAAAAATAGTACAAGACAGGAAATAATTAAAATCAGAGCTGAAATCAATGAAATTGAAACAAAAGAAACAATTCAAAAAGTGGACAAAACAAAAAGTTGGTTCTTTGAAAAATTAAATAAAATTGATAAACCCTTAGCCACACTAATGAAGAGAAAGAGAGAAATCAAATTACTAAATTCATGATGAAAAAGGAAATATCACAATGGACACTATTGAAATACAGAAGATAATTAGAAACTATTTTGAAAATTTGTACTGCAACAAAATAGAAAAACTTGAAGACATCGACAGATTTCTAGAGACATATGATCTACCCAAACTGAACTAGGGGGACATATATAATTTGAACAGCTCAATGTCAAACAATGAAATAGAAGATACCATCAAAAGCCTACAAACCAAAAGAAGCCCAGGACCAGAAGGATTCTCAGCTGAGTTCTACAAGACCTTCAAAGAAGAATTAACACCAACACTTCTCAAACTATACCATGAAATAAGAAAAGGAGGGAACCCTTCCAAATTCATTCTATGAAGCTAGTATCACCCTGATTTCAAAACCAAAGAAAGATACATCAAGGAAAGAAAACTTCAGACCAATATGCCTCATGAACATAGATGCAAAAATTCTCAATAAAGTTCTGGCAAATTGCATACAAAAACATATTTAAAAGACTATGTGCACCACAATCAAGTGTTTGTTCAACATCCAGAAATCAATAAATGTAACTCATCACATCAATGGAATTAAAAACAAGAATCATATGATCTTTTCAATAGATGCAGAGAAAATATTTGATAAAATACAGCACCCCTTCATGTTCAAAACACTAGAAAAACACTAGAAAAACTAGTAGGATAGTAGGAATATACCTCGACATTGTAAAGGCTATCTATGCTAAGCCCATGGCCAACACCATTCTAAATGGAGAAGAATTGAAACTATTCCCTCTAAGAACTGGAACAAGTTTGCCCTCTTTCACCACTTTTATTCAACTTGGTCCTTGAAACTCTGGCCAGAGCAATTAGAGAGGGGAAAGAAATTAAACAGATACAAACAGGAAAAAAAGTTTTTTACTGTCACTATTTGCTGGTGACATGATTCTATATTTGAAAGATCCAAAAAATTCCACCAGTCAACTTCGAGAACTAATAAATGATTTCAGCAAAACAGCAGGTTATAAAATTAACACCCCAAAATCGAATGCATTCCTATATATTAGTGATGAATCCACTGAAAGAGAAATTAGGAAAACTACCCCATTCACAATAGCCTCAAAGTAAAATACTTGGAAATCAATGCAACAAAAGAAATGAAAGATCTCTGCAATGAAAACTACAGAACACTAAAGAAAGAAACTGAAGAAGACCTTAGAAGATCCCATGCTCTTCAATAGGCAGAATTAATATTGTCAAAATGGTCATACTACCAAAAGTGTTATACAGATTTAATGCAATTTCTATTAAAATCCCAATAACATTCTTCATAGAAATGGAAAAAGCCATCATGAAATTCATTTGGAAAAACAAGAGATTCAGAATAACCAAAGTGATCCTTAGCAAGAAAAGTGAAGCCAGAGGCATCACAACACCAGACCTTAAACTATACTACAGAGCAATAGTAACAAAAACGGCATGGTACTGGCACGAAAACAGATACAAAGACCAATGGTACAGAATAGAAGACACAGAGACAAACCCACATAAATACAGTTATCTCATACTAGACAAAGGCACTGAAAACATACATTGGAGAAAAGATAGGCCTGTTCAATAAATGGTGCTGGGAAAAATGGATAACTGCACTTAACAAAATTAAACTAAACCCCTATCTCTCACCCTACACAAAAATCAACTCAAAGTGGATCAAAACTTAGGCACTAGAACAGAGACCATGTGCCTAATAGAAGAAGAAGTAGGCCCACATCTTCATAATGTTGACTTAGGACCTGGCTTCCTTAACAAGACTCCTAAAGCACAAGTAGTAAAATCAAGAATCAATAAATGGGGTGGATTGAAACTAAAAAGAAATTTGATAGCAGAGGAAATAATCAATAACATGAAGAGAGTCTACAGAATGGGAGAAAATCTTTACCACATGCACCTCAGATAGAGCATTAAACTCCAGGATATACAAGGAACTCAAAAAATTTGACACACAAAAAATTAATAAGTCAATTAATAAATGGGCTAAGGAACTGAACAGGCACTTCACAGAAGAAGAAATACAACTGATCAACAGATATATGAAAAAATGTTCAATACTCTAGTAATTAGAGAAATGCAAAATAAAACCACACTCATATTCCATCTCATTCTAGTCAGAATGTCCATCATCAAGAAGACAAGCAACAATAAATGTTGGTGAGGATGAGGGGAAAAAGTACACTCATACCTTGCTGGTGGGACTACGAATTGGTGCAACCACTCTGGAAAGCGGTGTGGAGATTCCTCAAAAAACTTGGAATGGACCCACCTTTTGGCCCAGTTATGTCACTTCTAGGTTTATACCCAAAGGACTTAAAATCAGCAAACTGCAGTGACACAACCAAGTCAATGTTTATAGCAGCTCCATTCACAACAGCAAAATTGTGGAACCAGCCTACATGCCATTCAATGAGATGAATGGATAAATAAGGGGTGATATACAGACAGGATGGAATATTACTCAGTCTTAAAGAAGAATAAAATTATGGCAGTTGCCAGTAAATGGATGCAACTGGAGACTACCATGCTAAGTGAAATAAGCCAGTCCCAAAGACCTGAAGGCTGTTTTCTCTGACATGTGTATGCTAATTCACAATAGGGGTGGGGACAGTAGAGGTATTTTGCACTAGACAGAGGGGGGTGAAGGGAAGGGAGTGGGTATGGGGGTAGGAATGTTAGTAGAATGAGCCGGACCTTACTACCCTGTGTGCACACATGATTACATGACCTGTGTAACCCTACATCATGTACAACCAGGAGAATGGGGAGTCAGGCTCCACGTGGGTATGGTGTCAGAATGCATTCTACTGTCGTGTATCACTCATCAGAACAAATAAATAAAAATAAACCGCACGTCTGCACAGAGCCTGGCACGTGATCTCATGATTGCTGTGTGCTGGTTCATCCACTGGGACCCGGGGCAGTGCAGAGCCCCTGCAGCTGCTGTGTGCTCAGCGCATGCTCGGGGTTTCCCAGCCATGCCGACCCTTCCCGGAGTCCCCCAGATTCCTTTGGGGCACAAGGTCCACCTGTTTCTGTTCACTGCACCGAGGAGGCTTTTCTGTGCTTCCTTTTTCAAAGCAAGATATCTCTGCATAATTGCCGTTCTGATCTTCCCCTTTGTTCCCCTGTGCCAGCGGTAAGTGTCAGAAGCAAAAGGGAGGAGACGTCACTGTGGGCACCGAGCTGGGGCAGGGCAGCCAGGGCAGAGGGAGCGTTCTCCTCACCGGCTTCGGGCGGAGCTGGCTTTCCCCCGTGGATCCGATTCATTCCAGGGTCCTGAACCCAAGGGCCGCCCTGGAAAGCAGAGCACCCAGCAGAGGCGGGGGCTCCATGGAGCGTCTTCTGAGCATAGATGAAGACCCTGAGCTGGTGACCGTGACGGCGGCCATGTCCCTGCTGGACATGAGCTGGGCGCAGGACGCTCTCTGAGTTGGTTACTCATGTTTCCTCGGGTTTCTGGTAGTGAGTGTCGGTGCAATAAAGGGAAGCCAAGAATATTTTAGTCACTTTTCTTCTGCCTATTATAGTATAAGAGGCTTATTATTGTAAATGGGGTTATTAGACTTACTCAAATTTTCTTGGACATGAAAGAACTTATTTTATTTTTTCCTTTTTATAAAAGCAAAGCATCTATTTAACAGGAAAAAAATCAGAAAATGAGGACAAATTAAAAAAGTAAACCCTCCTCTCCCATCCATAGACACTCCTGTGTATATAATTGTCAACTTTTACACGGACATAAGCTGACAAAAGTCAGACTTGCCACGGAGCGTCCTGAGCGGCCTTCACAGTTTCCTGTGAGTGTTGCTCTGCGGCGCCAACGTCTGTGATCACGGCGGGTATTCTACCATGGATTTTAATTCCCTCCTGGGTTTTCTATTATTTGTTTAGTTTTTCAGTCCGAGAAATGAGTTAGGTAGTAAGGCTACAATCAGAGGAATGATCGCGGCCGCCTGTCCCCAGCCGCCTGTCCCCAGCCGCAGCCTGCCTGGCCTGCCTGCGTCGCAGGAGGGAGCCGACCCGGAAAGCCTGCGGCTCCTGCAGGGCTCTGCGCACTGGATGCTGTCAGCTGGCCTTGTGTCCAGGGGCAGCAGCCCTGTGGTCTAGCTCCCTGGACCCCGAGGACGTTGAGGACAGAGGACATGCCAGAGGAGGCCAGAGGCTTCTGTAGCAGCCACAGTGATTTCGAGATCCCTGTGGGGACGGGGGAGGGGACCCATGCCCCTCCACCCCCCAGTCCTGGCCTGCGTGGGAAGGGAGCAGGCAGAACTGTCACCCTGGGAGCTGGTTCCCCACCCCTGCCTGTCCCCCCTGCCCTCCCGGTCCTTCCTCAGCCCCACTCTGCCTGTGGGCTCGGGAATCTGCCTGGGGCCTGGACCTGGGGGGCCCCCCAGCCGGCCTGTGCTCTCCTTCCCCATCTTGGGCCCTGCATCTTCACCTTTCACCGGAGCCTCCCAAATTCCTTTCTAGTCCCTACAGTGTCACCCCTGTCTCTTTTTTTTTTTTTTTTCTTGCAGTGCTGGGGATTGAACCCAGGGCCTTGTGCTTGCAAGGCAAGCACTCTACCGACTGAGCTATTTCCCCAGCCCCCCTGCCTCTGTTCACTGCACTGAGGACGTTTTTCTGTGCTTTTGGTGTGGACAGAGAAGTACTCTTCTGTTAAAGGCTGTGGAGGGTAAATTCTGCCCTGGACAGTTTTCTACATTAGCAGGAGATCGCCACAAGGAGGAAGCTCCTCTCAGAGTGGTGGGGCTTCCTTGGGAGTTCAGGTCTGGATGGGATTCATGGAGCCTGTGTTGAGAAAGATTATTACTATTTTGTGGAGCTGGGGACAGACCCCACGGCCTGGTGCGTGCCAGGCCAGTGCTAACCAGTCAGCATGCCCAGCAGGTGTTATGAGTTACGAGGCTGCATCCAGCTGAGCAGGAAGGAGCTGTGCCTGTTGGGTGAAGCCAGCCTTGTGTGGGAGAGAAGCTGGACAGTGGGCAGCTACTGCCAAGGAGCTCAGAGCCAGCTGAGAAGCACCAGGCGCTGGGATGCGGGGGATAAAGCCGTGCTGGCCTCAACTTAAACACCCCTCCCTATGACAAGTCCCCACATCTCAAGGTCCTAGGGAACATCAGCAAATCAGATATGAGGAAAAGAGCAGTTTACTTGTCCCCAAAGCTCAGGTCTGCACAGCATCTTGGTCTGAAACGGTGGATTTTCTTATTTTCAATCATCTTGATTAAGCCCTCAATTCTTATCTCAAGATAGTATGTTACCAGAGGGATTCTCAGCCGAGTTCTACAAGACCTTCAAAGAACAACTAACACCAAAACTCCTCAAAGTATGCCATGAAATAGAAAAGGAGGGAACCCCTTCAAACTCATTCTATGAGGTTAGTATCACCCTGATTCTAAAACCAGACAAAGACTCAAGGGAAGAAAACTTCATACCAATATCCCTGGTGAACATAGATGCAAAAACTCTCAATAAAATTCTAGAAAATTTTATATAAACACATATTTAAAAGATAGGGCACCATGACCAAGTGGGGTTCATCCCAGGGATGCAAGGTTGGTTAACATATGAAAATCAATAAACGTAATATATCACATCAATAGCATTAAAAACAAGAATCATATGATCATCTCAATAGATGAAGAAAAAGCATTTGACAAAACACAGCACCCCTTCATGTTCAAAACACTAGAAAAACTAGGGATAGTAGGAACATACCTCAACATTGTAAAAGCTATCTATGCTAAGCCCATGGCCAACCTCATTCTAATGGAGAAAAATTGAAAGCATTCCCTGTAAAAACTGGAATAAGACAAGTTTGCCCTCTTTTACCACTTATTCAACACAGTCCTTGAAACCCTAGCCAGAGCAATGAGACAGAAGAAAGAAATTAAAGGGATACAAATAGGAAAATAAGATATCAAACTATCACTATTTGCTGACAACATGATTATTTAGAAGATCCAAAAAATTCTGCTGGAAATATTCTAGAACTCATAAGTGAATTCATCAAAGTAGCAAGTTATAAAATTAACACCCATAAATAAAATACATTCCTATGTATCAGTGATGAATACTCTGAAAGAGAAATTAGGAAAACTACCTCACTCCCAATAACTTTGGGAAAAAAAAATAATGGAAATCAATAGACCTCTACAATGAAAACTATAGAACACTAAAGAAAGAAATTGAAGAAGACCTTAGAAAATGGAAAGACCTGCCATGCTCCTGGATAGGCAGAATTAATGTTGGCCATACTACCAAACATGTTATGCAGATTTAATGCAATTCCTATTAAAATCTCAATGACACTCTTCATAGAAATAGAAAAAGCATCATGAAATTCATTTGGAAAAATAAGAGACCCAGAATAGCCAAGGCAACCCTTAGTAAAAAGAGTGAAGCAAGAGGCATCACAATACCAGAATTTAAACTATACTACAGAGCCATAGTAACAAAAAAGGCATGGTATTGGCACCAAAACAGATACATAGACCAATGGTACAGAATAGAGGACGTGGAGACCAACCCACATAAATACAGTTATCTCATACTAGACAAAGACACCAAAAGCATACATTGGAGAAAAGATAGCCTGTTCAATAAATGGTGCTAGGAAAACTGGAAATCCATATGTAGCTAAATGAAATGAAACCTTTATCTCTCACCCAGCACAAATCTCAACTCAAAGTGAATCAAAGACTTAGGCACTAGAACAGAGACACTGTACCTAATAGAAGAAAAAGTAGGCCCAAATCTTCATCATGTGGGCTTAGAAACTGACTTCCTTAACAAGACTCCTAAAGCACAAGAAGTAAAACCAAGAATCAACAAATGGGGTGGATTGAAACTAAAAAGCTTCTTTTCAGCAAAGGAAATAATAACATGAAGAAAGCCTACAGAGTGGGAAAAAATCTTTACTACATGCACCTCAGATAGAGCATAGATCTCTAGAATATATAAAGAACAAGAAAAGCTTAACGCCAAAAAAAAAAAAAAAAAATCCCAATCAATAAATGGGCTAAGGAACTAAACAGGCACTTCACAGAAGAAGAAATACAATCAATCAAAAAATATATCAAAAATCAACATCTTTAGCAATTGGAGAAATGCTAGTCAAAACTACTCTTAAGATTTCATCTCACTCCATTGTGAATGGCAATTATCAAGAATACAAGCAACAATAAGTGTTGACAAGGATGTGGGGAAAAAGGTACACTCATACATTGCTGGTAGAACTGCAAATTGGTGCAGCCACTATGGAAAGTAGTATGGAGATTCCTTAGAAAACTTTAAATGGGACCGCTGTTTGACCCACCTATCCCATTTCTTAGTTTATACTCAAAGGACTTCAAATCAGTATATTATAATGACACAGCCACATCAATGTTTATAGCAGCTCAATTCACAACAGCTAAACCATGGAACCAAACTAGGTGTCCTTCAACAGATGAATGATAAAAAATTTGTTATACATATGATGGAATATTACCCAGTCGTAAAGAAGAATGAGATTGAAGTGAGTTGAAATCTTAGAGTAGTTTTGATTTGCATTTCTCTAATTGCTAGAGATGTTGAACATTTTTTCATATATTTGTCGATCAATTGTATATCTTCTGTGAAGTGTTTGCCCAGTTCCTTAAACCATTTATTGATTGGGTTATTTGTTTTCTGGTGTTAAGTTGTTTGGGTTCTTTATATATCCTAGAGATTAATGCTTCATCTCACTCCAGTCAGAATGGCAATTATCAAGAATACAAGTAACAATAAATGTTGGTGAGGATGTGGGAAAAGATGTATTCATACATTGCTTGTAGGACTGCAAATTGGGTGTAATCATTATGGAAAGCGGTATGGAGATTCCTCTGAAACCTTGGAATGGACCCACCATTTGATCCAGTTACCTCACTCCTCAGTTTATACCCAAAAGACTTAAAATCAGCATACTAGAGTGACACAGCCACATCAATGTTTATAGTAGCTCAATTCACAATAGCTAAACTATGGAACCAACCTAGATGCCCTTTGACAGATGAATGGATAAAGAAAATGTGGTGTATACATACAATGGAATATACTTGGCTTTAAAAAAGAATGAAATTATGGCATTTTCTGGTAAATGGATGGAGTTAGAGATCCATGCTAAGTGAAATAAGCCAAACCCAAAAAACCGAAGATCGTGAATATTTTCTCTGATATGCGGATGCTTATTCACAATGAGGGGGTGTGATAGGGAAGAATAGAGTGATTTGATATTAGGTAGAAGGGAGAGAAGGGAGGGGAAGGGGTACGGGGGTAGGAATGATAGCAGAGTGAAACAGACATTATCACTGTGCGTGCATACATAAACTATAGGACAGGTGAGATTCTAAATCACGTACAACCAGAAGAATGGGAAATCATGCTCCATTATGTATGATGTTTCAAAGTGCATTCTACTGTCATGTAGAGCTAGTTAAAACAAATAAAAAATTTTTTAAAAAAAGTACGTTGTAGAACTTGGAGAGAAAAAGGCCCCTCGTACTTCAGCAGTTCAACCTGAGAGGACACACAGGGTCCCGGGCACACCCTGTTGTGGACTAGAGGCGAGGTGTCCTCCAGAAGTTCATGTTATGCGTGAGACAAGGCGAGAACGTACAGCAGCAGAACACTTGCATATTTCTAAAGATAAGGAAGAACATCCATTCTGCAGTCTAAAGGCAAATTATTTCCAGTCCCACTACCACCAGGGTCTGTCTGTGATTGAAGGTAACCAAGTCCTTAGCACATCCGCACCCTCGAGACGGCCTCTGCAGGCAGGAAGCTTCCCCCAGGATGGCCCTGGCCAGCTGGGCACCCGCTGCTCCCCCTGCAGCCATGGTGGCCCAGGGCGGGCGGGAGTCACGTGACATTTGCTTTTCTGTTCCATTTTCTTTCCGAATTCCTCTTCTGACCCTGGGGGCTTCGGGAGTTCAGAGAGCTGGTCAGGGCTGGGTGGTCCGTTGACATTGTGCTCCGGTTTGCCACGTCCTCTCCCAGAGCTGAGTCACCCCGCAGAATAGTGAGAGGTTACCTAGCGAGGGCAGTGGGGGGCACAGGGCTTGCCGCTGGGCTTCACTGGACACCCGGTGCTGAGCCTGGCCCCGGAGTGAACACAGGCCCCCTGCCTCCAGTGGGGCCCAGCCTCACTTGACAGCAGGAATCAAAGCCCCTGAATGAGCCCCTCCCGGCAGTGGGGCGGGTGTGGCAGGACCTGACCGCGTCTCCACCACCGCCAGTGAACCCGCTGGCTCTCCTTCAAGGTGCGGAGGGAGGAAGAGGCATCGCAATCTCAGCCTTTCACTGGAGCTGTCGGCGTGTGGGCTCAGCAGGCGGGTGGACCCAAGACAGACCAACCCACACAAGTGAGTCCTGGCCTCTGCTGCCGGGCCACACGGGAGCCAGCCTGAGGCAGCAGGGGCCCAGCTGGCCTTCACTCAGGGAGGACTTCCACTCTGGACAACCCTGAGTTTGAGTATCTGGACACAGTCTGGACAGAGGCCCTGTCTTCCTTAGAATTTTATATGTATGGAATTATCCAAAGCAGTCTTTGGGTTTGACTTCTTTACTTAGCAAATGTTTTTGAGGTTCATTTGAGCTGTGCATTTATCAAGTTTGTTCATTTTTTCTTCCTTTTTCTCTACTGTGTTGTATTCTATCATGTGTCTCCGCCATGATGGTTTTGCCCATTTACCTATCTTGACATTTCTGGATCTCGGCTGTAGTGGACAGAGCGGCCGTGCTTGTTGGTGGGCGAGTCCTCATGCCAACAGACCTCTTTCCTCTCTTGGGTGCATAACAGGAGGGTGGTTGTGGGCTGTGTGGGAAGGGCATGTCTAACTAGGGAAGGAGCTGCTGGTCTGAAAGTGGCGGAAGCGTTCAGCTCGCCAGCAGCGGTGGAGGAGAGCGTCGCAAACTCACCCCACCTCACTGGCGTTCGGCACCCTCTCTGTAGCTTCCGCAGTTCTGCTGGATTCTGTGATGCTTTGCCATGTCTCTGAACATGTTTTTCTGGTAGCGCTAGGGTTCTGAGTGTCGGTCCTCAGGTTATGCCGATCTAGTTTCACATAAACCATGCTGTGATCTAAGAAAGCGGGAGCCACATGCTCATTTCCCACCTCCTCTCATTTATCCAAGGGTTCTCGCATTCTTTCTAAATGTTCCAAACTCCACAATGCACTGCATTAGTTTTGCAGTGTTTTAAAAGAAATTAAAACAGGATAAGCTTATTTGCTATTTATCCACATATTTATCATCTAAAGCTGTTCCTTCCTTCGTGTGGGTTTTTCCCCAGGTGACATTTCCATTTTGTCTTAGGAATGGGACCTTTCTTGTCTACTGGAGGTGAATTCTTTCAGGTGATTGCCGGAAACGCCTTTATTTCACCGTCCTACGGAAGCAGGTTCTGCTGAGTGTAGGCACTGCAACCCCCCTGGTGTATGAGCTGGGCGCTGCTGGCTGGCGCCGGCCTCCGGCCTGGGTTCTGCAAACGCCTCGGCTTTCTCTCCTGCGTCCTCAGCACGCGCTTCTCCTCCCTGGCTGCGTCCCAGGCTTTCTCATGATCACCTCTTCCGATGGTTCTTTTGGTGACAGACTGGTGTGGTCTTCTTCCTGTCTATCCTCATTCGAGTTTTGAGATTCATAAATCTTTGAGTTTCTTTTCTTTTTTCTTCAAGTTTTATCAGAAAAAAATGGTAATGAAAGCCAGTAACCATGGTGCACACCTGTAATCCCAGCTACGGGGGAGGCTGAGACAGGAGGGTCTCAAGTTCAAGGCCAGCCTGGGCAACTTAGCCAGGCCCTGTCTCAAGAAACAAAAAGATGGGGTGTAGCTCCGTGGTAGAGCACCGCTGGAGTCAGCCCTGAGCTCTTCAAGGTAAAAATAGAAATAATAAGATAAATACACTGGTAACGGCTGCTTCGTCAAGTATTTTCCGGCTCCTTGGGTGTCTCTCATTTTCTGGGCGTCCGGTCAGGTGCATGTTGGGCCGTCTGATATGAGCGTGCAGCCCTCTGAGGTTTGCACGTGTTTTTAACCCATCCCCGTCTTTGCCTGACTTTAGAGAGCTCCTCTTGCTGTGTCCTCAAGTCGACCGACCTGTTCCTCCGCAGCACCTAATGCCCTCTTACTCCCATGCACTTGCTCAAGTTTTCTATCGCACATGTCCTATTTTTATCTCTCAAAGTTTCACTTGATTTTTAAAGACATTCTTCATCTCACTCAAAACCATCGCTTTCCTTTAGATATTGAAACTATTTATGCTGTTTTCTGCTCTTTACATCATTTCTGAGATTTTGTCACTGTTGGAGTCTAGTTCCTGGTTCTTGGTCACATTTTCCTGCTTGTTTGCATATCTGAGAACACACTGAAGTCAGACATTGAACTTTCCGCTATTGCATGCTGGATTTCAAAGAGTGCTGGGCCTTGGTCTTGCAGGCAGCTAGGGTACCTTTAGATCTGCCTCACTCTTTCCAATTCTTTTTAAAATATGGGTTGAGTTCTAGAGTGCTTTTAAGGACTGGCTTATTCCCCATTGGTACCTCTAAAGAGTGCCCCTTGATTTAGTGGGTAATCTCTGCCCGAGGGAACTCGAATGACCCCCAGTCACCCAGGAGCACTGGGGATTTCTCCGTTTATTGTTACCACAGTCATTTCCCTTTCTCAGCACTGACTTTGAAATCAGTCTTGTGGAGTCCCAGCCTGGACACGGGCAGACTCACGCTGCAGGGGCTCCTGCCGCAGACCCTGACTCCTGAGTCCTTTCTCCACGCAGCTTCCTTCCCTGGCACGCTGTTCCACAAGGTCTAGCTGCCTCCGGGTTCCTGGGATACTTCCTTTTCCTGGTCCGAGCAACCAGCTGGGATCCACGTGGCTCCGCTCCTGCCTTGGTCTGGAGACCGTCTCTGGGCAGAAAGCCTGGTCAGTCCCAAGGCTACTTCCTCTGCTTCCCACTAATCAAAAGCCACAGTCCTGCAGCAGCAGGACTGCTTGAAAACACTCATGCCATATATTTTGCCCAGTATTTTCAGTTGTTTTTAGTGGTAGGAGTACAAGTATTGCATTATCACTTTTTTTTTCTATTTTAGTACCGGGGATTGAACCCAGGGGCACTCGGCCACAGAGCCACATCCCCAGCCCTTTTTATATTTTATCTAGATACAGGGTCTTGCTAAGTTGCTTAGGGCCTCACTAAGTTGCTGAGGCTGGCCTTGGACTTGTGATCCTCCTGCCTCAGCCTCCTGAGCTGCTGGGATAACAGGAGCACACCACCGTACCCGGTACATCACTTCCTTTTTCAAGGGCAAAAGCAGGCATCTAGACTTTAAGCTTTAATCCTTATAGTAACCCTAAGAGATTAGTATTATTATTAATCCCATTTTGCAGTTCAGAAATGAAATGCCTGGAAGATGAATGCTTGGGAAATTGGTTAAATAACTTAGCTAAAAGTTATTCAGTGTGGCCTCAGAGATTCATCCATCTCCCCATCGTCCATCCACGTATTCAGCAAGCAGTGAGCACCTCTTCTGCTCCAGGCAGTGGTGTGAGGCTAGAAGGCCGAGTAAAGCAAGCTTCCTGGTCAGGTTGGGGCAGTGCCTGCCAACCGCAGGAGATCAATGCGGATCTCTTGAGTGGACGTCCACACGCCCAGCACCCGGCTTCCCTCAGCTGTGGTGGAGGGCGTGTTCGTGTTCCCCACTCGGTGTGCCCAGCTGACGGACGTGCAGCCTGGGCTTGCTGCTCCTGGGCAGGGACCTCATCACCCCTGGAGGCAGCGCCTCCTGTGGAGCTCAAGTTAACTGCAGAGCTCTGTAGCCTGGACATAGAGGTCACCAGGCAGTGCGGAAGTGTGGACAGATGTTAGCAGGACTGGCAGAGAGGGAGGATCTGGGAGCCGAGAAGCTGGACTTCACTGATCGTCTTTTCCTGAGCTGGCTCAGTGCTGTCTTCCCATCTCCTTGTGGACAGGGTCCTTTCTCCACGTCCATGCTTGGCAGCGGGCTGAGAATTTGTCCGAGATGCTGGGCACAGACTGTGTGCCCCCTGCAGGGGTGGCAAGGAGGGGGCTGGCCTGGCTGGAGGATGGCTGAGCTTCCTCCTGCTTCCACGATGGTCTCACTGTGCGCTCCGGGAGCTTCCGTCTGACCAGAGCTAGAAGCTCTGAAGACCTGATCCCTGGAAGCGCACCGCAGCCATGTTTTCCCTGCATCTATAAAGGGTTTTCTGTGATCTCTCTGTCATGGTTTGGTCATGAATGTCCCCTAAAGACCCTTGTGTTGAAGGTTGGTCCCCAGTGCAGCAGCGTGTAGAGGGGGCTCCTGGGAGGTGTGGATCCTGGGGGTCTGACCTCCTGAGTGGAGCGATCCAGTGATGGAGCCATGATTTAAGAGCACTCTTGGGAGGTGGCGGGAGCCGTAGGAAGTGGACCTCCTAGGGGGAAGAGGCCAGCGAGGCTGCACCCTGGAAGGTCTGGCTCTCTCTGGCTCCTTCCCCTTGTCTCTCTCCTTCCTGGTGCCATGTTGTAGGCAGCTTTTCTCTGCCATGATTCTCTGCCTTGGATTGAAAATCCCAGGTTCCTGTCGACCATGGACTGAAACCTCTGAAACCATGAGCCAGAACAAATCTTTTCTCCTGAGTCGTTTTCCTTAGGCATTTTGTCACAGCGATGGAAAGTGCACTAACACACTCCTGGGTTTTTCTCTGCGCTGCATGACCCAATGCCACCTAGGTCATCTCCACGCCTTCGCTGTCTTGTTTCCAAGACCTGGTTTTCACCTTCGGATTGCCCTGGTGGAGCTGTCCGGAATCTCAGCCCTAGGGACCCATGCCTCAAGGTCTATTCAGCCCTGGGACAGTCCACAGGAAGTGCAGGTCTATTGTGTCTGTTCTGCGTTTGTACTCTGAGCAGGGTCTTAAGAAAGTTTTATTTATTTTAATAGGGAATTTTAATTTACCTTAGAACAAACAAAAAATCTAATTGAAAATAAGGAGTAAGATTACCCTGTGAACAGCATTCCTCTCATAGTGATTTCAGGCTGTGACTACCCTTGTTGATTCCATTCACTACGTGCTCGGCCGGCTCGCTGATGCTCCATCCATGGAGACAGTGGAGTAATTGGGTTGCTGGTGGCTGGAGCACGTGAGTGTCCCGCTGTCCTCCTCTCAGAGGGCACACGGGACAGGCAAACCCTGCCCTGGTCCAGTCACACTGTGCGCTGTCCTGTGGGCGTGGACCTTTGGCAAAAAATGGTGTTTGTTGTATGCCACCTTCACAGAAATATTTTAAATGAAATGTATAAGAAAAAAATATTGATGGCTTCACTGAGAGTATTGGAGATCAAGTAAGCCTCTGCCGTGCCTGGGAATAGATGAGGCTGCTTCACCCACAGAGCTGGGCTCCTCACCGCGCGGCTCCCTTTGCAATTCTGTAACCGATCCTAGTTGAAGACTGGAATTTCTAGAATATGGAGTCTGCGTTTGGAAATGCGGTAGGAGCTGGCCTTTAAACGCACAGCCCAGCTGGTTGGAAATCTCAAGGCAGGGTTTCCCGAGACTCTTCCCTCTGCCTCATGGAGCCCCTGCTGTGTCCCTGTGCCTCCCACACCTGTGTCCTAAAGACAGATTGGCAGAGAAATTCTCCGATGGGGCCTTGCATAAATAGCGCTGATGATCTGTGCTTTGCACTCGCCCCTCGAGCCACACCCTGACCTTTGATCCTTTCCCTGAGGACTAGCCCTGTACAAGGAAAACAAATTTACTGTTTGAAGGGAAGGTCGCCCTGCAGATCCCCTGGTTTATTGTGACATGAGCGCACTAACAATGAGGCCAGGTGGCCCTTTACCAACCTCCCGCAGCCCCTCCAGCCCCTTTCTACCACACCGACTCCCCCAAAGCAACTGTTCCCCAACTTCATAGTACTGACTTCCTCGGCTTCTTGACCCTTTTGTCTCCCTGGGGTGGCTCCCTAGGCAGTACGGTCTCCTTTTTTTCCCTCTAGTTGCCAGTGTCTGTCAATGTACAGCTTCTGCCCAGCACCTCCCCCCACTCCTCCTCCTCCAGGTCCACCTGCCTGGACTCCGCTGCTGGACTGCGCTGAGCCCCTGAGCCTGAGGCTCAGATGCGGTCCCTTTGGTGAGACCACAGGTGGGGGCTGTCACCATCAGCACGGGCCGATCCGGTGTCCTTTCCTGTGGTTTTGGGGTTCTCAGAGGGGCGCACTGTCTCGCCTGTCATTCCTGTGTGCTGTGGAAGAGGGCGACTTGCAGAGGGCTGGCTTCTTCTCCACTGGCCGGCTGAACGCTTCTAGGACACATTTCCTCACATCCACCCTGGAGTTTCGTTGAAACAATGAACAGAAATAAATGCTGTATTTCCTCCCTCATTTACCAGTTCTCAAGGTAAATGCTCAATTCTTTCTCCTTATTTACCAATTTACCAGCTCTTAAGAGAATTAATTTGTTCCTAGTCACTATCCAAAGGTGACCAATTAGCTTTTTAAGAATTATCATTAAGAAGGAATGAATTTAAATTTATTTGATATGATTTAATCCAGCCTATCAAACACTGAAGCTCAACTCGTCTCAACTTTGGTCCGTGGAACTTCTCTCGGTTGCTCTTTGTGGCATGACCTGGAATCTTCCAGAGCCTGCATACCTTATGACATGACAAGATGCCCCGGGCACAGCTGGCACTGCCCCTGAACCCTGGACTCAGCCACTTCTTTAAGCAGTACTAGTTTCTTTTCCTGGGAAACTGTTTTAGTCAATTTTTTCACTGCTGTGTTAAAAAGACCAGACAAGAACAATTTTAAGGAGGAAAACTATTTGGGGACTCACTGTTTCAGAGGTCTTGATCTGCAGATGGCCAGCTCCATTCCTGGGGGCCTGAGGGGAGGCAGAAGAGTGTGGCAGAGGGAAGCAGCTGGGAACATCTCACCTGAGAAGGCTGCTGAGCAGGGACAAAGCATACACCCCAATGGCATGCTCCCAGGGACCCTCCTCCTGCAGCCACACCCGCCTGCCTGTGGTCACCACCCAGGTAACCCCTTCAGGGAGTAGTGCACTGATTAGGCACGAGTCCCTACCCAATGCCTTCACCTATAAATTTTCTTGCATTGTCTCTCACACGAGTTTTTGGGGGACACCTCATAGCTAAACCCTAACAGAAATGTATTTGCGACTATAAGTACAGTCTGCTGAGAGAGGTAGAGGTCACTGGGACTGGGCACTTTCCTAAGGCTCTGAACCTTCAGTGGACGTAGATAGAAGATACACTTATCTACCCTCACAGCGTATCTAGGTAGCGTATCACCTTCCTCATAGGCAGGAGATATGTGCGTACCCAATACGTAGGTCCTGCTTGTCCATCAGTCCCCGTCCACACACTCAGAAGACACTGGAGCGTGTTACTGTGCGTACCGTAGACCTGCAAATGGAAAGGGGGATGTATAAAATCTTATGAGTATATGCTGATAATTTCAGCTCAAAATAAAACTATAAAGTGATGGGGTGCTTACCAATCTCTCTGATGCTACTCAGAATCCTCTTTATTCTAATCTGAGAATCCCGGTTCTCAATGGTATAGGAAAGATCTAGTTAAATTTCACTTTTCATTACTGGGACCAAAACACCTGACACAAACAACGTAGAGGAGGAAGTGTGTGTTTTGGCTTCCAGTTCCAGGGGCTGAGCCCAGGGTCGGCCTTTCCATCACTCTGGACTGGAGGTGAGGCAGAGTATCTTGGCTGGGGGTGCAGAGGAGGAAAGCGACTCTGCTCACGGCAGCCAGGAGGCAGAGAGAGAAGGAAGAGCGGGGACAGGATACAGTCCCCGTGGGCACAGCCCAGTGGCCCGCCCCCCGCCACACCCACTGCTCACAGTTACCACCAGCTACCTTGATTCCTGCGTTAGCACAAGAGCTTTGGGGGACACCTCGTATCCATCCCAGAGCATCCGTCGTCCCCTGATTATCCACCACCCATACTCACAGGCAGAATGGAAACATGAGAGGCACTGCCACTGTCGTCAGTGACCGGGCCTAAGTGTCCCAGGGAGTCCTCCCCACCTTGTCCCTGCTCTCCTGTGACATCGTCTGCTTCGTCAGAGGAAGAGTGGATGCATGTCATCTCTCTCTTTCCACCCATATTGCTAAGACTCACGGCGTGTGGAACTAGCAGCCTGGACCTGACACCCTTCCTCATACCTGAGCCTCGATAGTCTTTCAGATTTTTTTTTTATTCTTTTAATTTTGATTTTTTATTTTTACAGACTGCATTTTGATTCATTGTGCACAAGTGGGGTACAACTTTTATGATGGAATTGGAGAATGTCATGCTAAGTGAAATAAGCCAATCCCAAAAAACCAAAGGCCCAATGTTTTCTCAGATAAGTGGATGATGATGCATAAGGAGGGGAGGGAGGCGGTAAGAGCAGAATGGGGGAGCTCTGGATCATGTGGAGGGAAATGGGGGGATGGGGGTGTGAAAGATGCTGGAATGAGACAGACGTCATCGCCTACGTCATTCCGACTTTGAGGACGGCTCCTCGGTGATTTTCCCACAGGGCGCACACATGCGGATAAGGCTTTTCCTGGGCCTTTGCACGTGGGAGCCAGTCTGCTGGCAACAGAACTCGGCTCACGTTGTCTTCCACGTCTCATCTTAGAGGCTTTCTTACGGGACAAAGTCATCGCCGTTGCAAAGTTTGGTGATAATACTGCATTTCCCGCTATGAAGCACTTGCTTCTTGCACCTAAATGCCCAGATCGGTTTCTCAGTCCTGTAATTCTGGAATCTGTGTTAGTCATCATTCTGGGTCAAAATTGTCACGAGCAGGAAGTCTCTCATGGTGTGGTTTCAACGCACACGTGTGTGAGTAACTGTCAACATTTCGTTGAGACAGTTGCGTTGGGTTCTGGAATTCCATGAACTATTTGGAAGGATCATCAAACTCCAGTCTGTGGGTCCAAGACAACCAGCTCTCTGTTCCCCAGCAGGCTGCCAGCTAAGAATGGTCTCTGCATTTTTAATTGGTGACATTTGAAAGGGTTGTTTAATTCCTGTGTAAGATCTACCACATTGCTTCTTGGCCCTGAGAGCCTAAAACATTCACTATCTGGCCTTTTAAGTAAAAGCATGTTGGCTTGACCTGAAAGACCTGTTGCAATAACTGAAGGAGGGTCCTCCAGGACAAGGCAGGAAGCCGCCCGGTCCTGCGGGACCCCCAGGCTCTCCCCACCTGATTCACTTGCACTGTAGACATCCTCTTCCAGAACCTCCCACAGGGACCCCAGGGCCTTCCTCTCTGGCAGGTTCTCTCACAGTGGCACAGGATGAATTCGTCCACACAGGGGGACAAGCTCCCAGGGAGAGATCTGCAGACACCCTTTCAGTTTTAAAGGGATAATGGCCTTAACACAAGAGAGAAGTGACTGACTCGATTCCAGGATTCGGCCAGTTGTACACGCGTGTGTGAGTGTGAGTACATTTGTGTGTGTGTGTGTGCACGCCCATGCACTGGTGCAGGGACCCGTGTGAGCCCGGTGGTGGTGGGAGGGTGGTCCACTGGGCCTCCCCGTCGCTGGTGTGCCTGGGGATTCTGTCCTAATTGCCCACAGCCCCAGGTGTCTGCAACGCCATTCCTGGTCCGCCCTCCTCCCCAGGACCAGGCAGGAAGGGGTGGAAGGACTCACTGCGTGACTCCCTCCTCTCCAGAGTGGGCTGCGGGGGCGGCTGGCTGGTCAGCCTGCGTAATAGGCCCTGAGCACTTGGAGATGTGGATTACGTTCTTGGGAGGAATGACCAACATCTTATAAAGGTATCGATCCCTTCAGAATCGCAATCCTAATGTGATTTTTTTTTTTTTGGAATAGAATTAAATGAGCAAATAGGGGAAAGACAGTCTGAAGATCACCTGGAAGGCAACCCCAGTGAGGGAATTTGCCCTGCACACTGCGAGCAGCCCAGTCAGTGCAACTTTAGAACAGAGAGGTCACTGCAGCAGCGGAGCGGACCCAGGAGAGCCCGGAATATGAGGGGATGGATTCCTGATAAAGGCAGGCTTGACATTTTATGGGGTAAAGCAGGTTGTTGGAAAAATGATGGCAGCACAAGGGACTGACCGTCCACCTGGAAAAGGACAACGGAGCCTAGGTCAGGCTGTATCCAGGACAGACGGACTCAGGAACACACCGTGCTTTGCTGAATCTGTTTGTCAGCTCTAGAATTTTTCTGGAGGAGTTTTGATGCAGAATCGTATCTTTGGCAGAGATTATTTGACTTTGTTTCTTGTGTTCGTCCCTGTGATTTCCTTCTCTTGCTTAATTGGCTAAAATTTCTAGTACAGTATTGAATAGGAGTGGTGAGCAGGACCATCCTGGTCTTGATCCTGAATTTGGAGGAAATTATTTCAGCTTTTCTCCATTCCATATGAGGCTGGCTCCAAGGCCAGTTTGTCATATATTGTAGCAGGACATAAAATCAACATGCAAAAGTCAATGACGTCTAGACACTGATACTGAACCCAGTGAAGAAGAAATCAGGAAAACAATTCCATTCACAGTAGCCCAAAAACAAAACAAAACAAACAAAAAACCTGGAATAACTATCCCCTTTTTGGTATGTATCCAAAAGAAGTAAAAGCAGCTTGCTATAGTGAGACTCACATACCCAGCATGAAAGCACACAATTCACTCGACTCAGGTCATGGAACCAGCCCAGGTGCTGACAAGTGGAAAAGGAAAATGTGGCATATTTTCACAATGGAGTATTACTCAGTCATGAAAAAAAGTGAAATTAGGGCATTTGGTGGTAAGTGGATGGAAATGGGGACCATCATACTACGTGAAGTAAGCCAAACTCAGAAAGTCAAGGTTGAATGTTTTCTCTCATATGTAGAAGCTAGAGAGAGAGAAAGGAGTTAAAAAAGGGTTAAAGGGTATTTCATGAAAATAGAAGGGAGTACTGTGGAGGAAGGGGCTGGGGGGGAGGGAGGGTAGGAAGAGGAGGGCTGGGAACCGACTCCACCGGTTACGCTGTGTGTGTGGAAGAGTGCATCACAACAGACCCCACCAGTATCAGGAACCGAAGGCACCCATTCAGAAACTCAGAAAACAGAAGGAGGCCAGTGGAGCAGCAGAGGATCTGTGTGGGGAGGGGGTGGGAAGGGGAGTGCTGGGGACAGAAAAGGAGATCGTGTTGTGTGCGCGGACGAATGTGTTATGACGAACCCACCATTATGTATGATCATCATGCACTAATAAAACAAAACAGTTGCTCGCTCGCTCGTGGTGGGGCACATCTGTAATCCCAGAGGCTCAGGAGGCTGAGGCAGGAGGATTGCAAGTTCAAAGCCAGTCTCAGCAACAGAGAGATACTAAGCAACTCAGTGAGACCCTGAATCTAAATAAAATACAAAATAGGCCAGGGGATGTGGCTCAGTGCTCAAGTGCCCCTGAGTTCAGTTCCTGCTACCCCAACCCCTGCCCTCCCCAAAACACCACGTGTTTAACAAACCACTAGACATTACTGGACCAGTCTTAAGGGTGAAGACACTTTAATAACCAAGAAAACGGAAAGGTCAGGATGAGAGAGCTTTGTGTCCTCTGTGGACCCTCCAGGCAGAAAGATGATGTGAAGCTGAGAGGAAATGGTAGGGGCTGGACTGGGGCTCAGGGCGGCCACTTGCCGAGCACGTGTGAGGCCCTGGGTTCCGCCCTCAGCACCACATAGAAATAAATAAAATAGAAAGGTCCATCGACAACTGAACTTTATATATTAAAAAAGAAACACACCAGAGTTTTTGAGAAATGTTTGAATGGAGATGACAGAGCCTGATGTCGTAAAAATGAGAGGACGGGGACGAGTGCCGGAGAAGAGAGGCTCGCAGAGGAGGAGGGAGAGCTGGGCCTCCCCTGGAGGCAGGGCTCTGCCCAGGAGCCCAGCAGGGGCGAAAACCGCCCCTCCTGGAGGAACACCGTCCGTCCTCCGCCCCGTGCCGCGCTCCAGCCTGCTCTGCCCGGGCCTGGCCTCCGCTGGGCTCCGGGATCCTTCCGGTCAGCGTTCCGCCTCCGGCGCAGCTGCCACCTTCCCGGTCCATCCGGGACCAGGTCTGCAGCCGGGACCTGCCTCGTGTCTGGGCAGCCTGGAGGCTCCGTCCAGGCTGCTGCCCCTGACGTGCTGCCACACGTCTTCCCCCACAGGTGCGAGAAGCCGACCTAAAAGCAGAGAGGCCCTTACCAGGCGTGGGCGGGCTGGATTTCACCCACCGCGCTGTGCCTGTGTGTGACGCCCAGCCTCGGGATGTGTGCGCAGGATGGATGCTCAGCACGTGAAGGAAACAACCAAGGAGCCAAGAGAGCCCACAGAAGGGGAGGAGCTCTCGAGCACAGCACCTCAGACGCAGCACTCACCTCCAGGACCTATAAAGAACGGAAAAACCCAACCCCGAAACCAAACAACCCCATCAACAAACGTACCAAGGAACCGAGCAGGCACTTCACAGAAGAAGAAATACAATCCATCAACAAATACATGAAAAGATGTTCAACATCTCTAGTGATTAGAGGAATGCTAATCAACACTACTCTAAGATTTCATCTCACTCCAGTCTGAATGGCAATGATCAAGAATACAAGCCACAGTAAGTGTTAGCCAGGATGTGGGAAAAAGGGTACCTCATACATTGCAGGTGGGACTGCAGATTGGTCCAACCACTATGGAAAGCAGTATGGAGATTCCTCTGAAAACTTGGAATAGAACCACCATTTGACCCAGCTATCCCACTCCTCAGTTTATATCCAAAGGTCTTAAAATCAGCATATTTAAGTGATGCAGCCACATCAATGTTTATAGAAAATCAATTCACAATAGCTACGATAACTAAATTATGAAATGAACCTAGGTGTCCTTCAACAGATGAATGGATAAAGAAAATGTGATATAAATATATGTGTGTGTGTGTGTATATATATATATATATATATATGATGGAATATTACTCAGCCATAAAGAAGAATGAAATCATGGCACTTGCAGGTAAATCAATGGAATTGGATAATATTATGCAAAGCAAAATAAGCCAATCCCCAAAATCCAAAGTTTGAATATTCTCTCTGATATGTGAATTCTAATTCACAATAAGGGGACCAGGCTAGGGCAAGATAGGGGTACTTTGGATTGGACAGGAGGGAGTGAAGGGGTGGAAGGGGATGTGGGGGTAGGAAGGATAGGAGAATGATTCGGACATTATTACCCTATGTGTATACCGGTGTGATTCTACATCATGTACAACCAGGAGAATGAAAAGTTTACTCCATTTTGTACATTGTGTCAGAATGCTTTCCCTTGCTATGCATGACTAACTAGAACAAATAAAAATAAATAAGTCAGTCAAGCACATCCCCACGGCTGATGTGGCGCTGAGAGGCCTGGTAAGTTTCGTGCGCCCACTACTCCCGCTTACAGTTGAGCCCCTGTAGACTAAGAAGGCACGTGCCGGGTCTTCTAGATCTGGGGGCGCCGTGCCTTGCTCTGGAGGGCTGCCCGGTCCCTGCTCACCCTGACCAGCATCCCCGTCTCTGGTTCAAAGAGCGGCCCCTCCCCCGCCCTGCCGGCATCTGAGAAGGACCCCAGCATCTGGCTCCTTGCGCGCTCCCTGAGTCCTGGGAGCTTCCTGGGCCAGGTGCTCTCGAGGGTCTGAGGCCAAGCTGCCTGGCGTTCCCCTGAACCCGGGCTGTGCTCCCGCCTGAGTCTGCTGTGTCCGTCTTCACCTTAGGCTCCGTGCTGCCACTTGGATGTGTCCCTAAGAAACCCCAGGTGCAAGTCTGATCTCCAGGTTCATTTGTTAGCGGTGGTTAGAGGCGGGCCTTTGGCAGGTGATGGGGCAAGAGGCCGTCGGAGGCCCCACGACGGCCTTGGTAGCTTTATGGGAAGTCTGGAGGCCGACCCGGCTGCCCGCTCTGGCACCGGTGCCCCTGCCACAGGCTGGTGTGGGTATGAGGTGTGCTGCACAAGCGCACGTGGTGCTGTGGGAACGCACGAGGGTGAAGGGAATCCAGTAATCAGACTGGATTCCTGGGTGGGAGCCCGGCAGGTGGGCGGGAGTGAGTCACCGCAGTGTCCCTGGATGCCTCTGTCCCTGGCTCCTGGCGCTCCCTCGCGGCTCCCTGACTGCTCTCCTCCACCGTGACTTCCACCTCGTCCTGCCTCGCCGGGGCCCTGCTCATGGACTGAGACCTCTGAACCCCGAGTCCAGACAAACTTTTCCGGCTCTGTAATTGTTCCCACCAGGTCTTTTGATCAGGTAGTGAAAAGCCGCCTGAAACCCGGGGCCCTTCTTACCGGGGTTCCGAGGCGCCCGACTCCCCTCTGCCTGTCTTGGGCTCCGCGGTCCGTCGGGGGAGCAAGGCCTCCGCTCTGCGTCCTGCGCGGCTCTGCTCAGGGGCTCCCGCCTCCTGGCTCTTGCAGCAGGAAGATCCTGGGGTGGTAGGCAACGTGAGCTCTTCTCATGATACACCCACCAGCTGCCTTCTGACTCCCTTATCCGACACAGAAACAGCAACAAAACACTACGTAACACACAGGTTGTATATTTAAAAGCCTGCGTGGACTTATTTTTTAATTAAAAATGTTTAACAAAGATCTGGAGCTTCTCACGGGAGGCACCTGACGACCGAAGTGGGCCTCATGTCACCAGACGCACACTGGCGACAAGAGGGCTCCTCTGAGCGGCTCTGAGAGGCTGTGGATGCCTCTCCCTCGCCGTGGTCAGCATCGCCCGGAGGCCGAGCCCTGCGAAGCCGTCGGGGCGGAGACGAGGGTCATGCTGGTGGCGGTTTTCCTGGGCGAGGCACCACGACCGACCGGGGCAGGGGTCATGGGGCGGCCGTCCCGCCTCGAGGGGCTCCTCCTTGGTGGGCTAGAGTCTCACGAGGTTGGCGAGCTCGGCCTGTGTGTTTCTGACGCCATCTGGACCTCCAGGCCCGGCGCCTGCTTTAGCTTGGGTGCGTCTGCGTTTGCCTGTGGACTACTCATCCCTTAGGGGTTTATCCGTCTATGAATGTGTGAATGGGTGTGTGCCAGCATGTGTGAGTGGATGGAAGTCTATGTGTGAGGGTACATGTCTGAGTGTGTGAGCGTGTGTGTGTCTCAGTGTGTGAGTTGGGGTGTGTGTGAGTGTATTGTGAGCTCTGTGAGTGTGTGGGCCTGTGTATGTCTGTGCTTGTGTGAGTGTGTTAGGGCATGCGTGAGCATGTGTTTGAGAGTATGTGTGAATGAGTGTCACTGTGAGTGTGTGACTGAGTGTGTGTGAGTGTGAGTGTGCGAGTGCATGGACGTGCAAGTGAGTGTTATTGTGAGGGTGTGAGTGCCTTGGGGCTGTGCTGGCCGCTGGTGGGTGTGCACTTGCACAGACAAGGTGTGGAGTCACCTGCCTGGGCACCTGTGCTCCAGATGGAGCGGCTCATGGCAAACAGCTGCTTCACAGGGTGGAGTGACCCGGTGAGGCCAGCCCGGGGCTGCCGTCCTGCGGTGATGGAGCGGCTGGGGCCCTGCCCGCTGTCCACACCCCTGCGAAGGAGAAGGGCGGTGGCCGCCTCCGCCTGCTGCGTGATGGGCAGACTGAGTCCGCAGCCGGGGCCGGGCGTGGGCGAGGTCCTCGGGCACCTCCTGAGCCCGCTGCAGACTCACACCCTCAGTGCTCTCACAGGCGACGTGCAAACGCAGGGAGAACGCTGGGGCTTCCCCTGTTCACAGTTCAACGTCTCCACCTTTTTCATTTTTGAGAAAAAAAAAAACGAGTGTGATATTCAGAATTATGAAAATTCCACCAGATTCAAGGGCACAGCCCTCCACTCGCTGCAGCCCTGCTTCTTGTCCTGTCTTTTGAGAATGAACGTGGAGGCGTTCAGAAGGGAGTCGATACCCAGGAAGCAGTTCAGCATGCGCAGGCCTGCAGCATCCTGTTAACCGATCTTACCTGAGGAAAAGTTCTTTCTAACGCAGGCCCCACTGCACGTCTGCAGCATGAGATGCTGTGTCTCCAAGCTGCACACCTGCCCCATCCCCACACCGCGGAGTCCTTTCCTGAATAGCCTGCAGCCTCGGTCAGGGTGCGCAAGGACAGCGCCCGGTGCCCAAGTCCTCGGTGCCCCGCACGGCGCAGGCGGCAGGTGCACCCTGCTGGTTGGCCTGCTGGTGAGGCATGAGGAGTGACTGACCCTTGGCTATTCTGGGTGTGACAAACAGTGAAGCTGCAGCCCAGGGCCTGCAGACGGTCTTTATTACACTCAGGGGAAACAGGCGGCGTCCTGTGGCCCTTAAACCCAGGGCCAGCCCTGCCCTTTATCCTCCTCTCAGCAGAAGCCACGGTGATGTCCCCTGCTTAAAACCCCCAAGACTCTTCTGGGCATGAAGAATAAGACGCGCGTTGCTCCTCGAGGCCAGGTGGGTCCTGGGATCCACCCAACCTAGCCTTGCACTTGACCCCTTGTCCTCAGTGTACGAGGTCCCAGAGGCCACCGCCGAGTTCTGCAAATACTCTGGACTCTTTTAAGCTACGGAGATTTTGAGTCTTCATACGTGTTGCTCCCTGAGCCTAGAATATGTCTCCTTTCCTGTCCTGGTCCCCAACAGTGACATGTGCACACACACGCACACACACATGCACATCCACACTGCACACACACACGCATGCACTCGAGTATGAATGTGCACACACACCTGAACACAGGCACAGGCACGCATGCAGGGCACCTGGGTTTACGTGCATAAGCATGTGCTATAGTTTGACTAAGGAAGGTTGGTCCTCAGTGCAGGCGGCAGGACTTTTAAGAGGTGGGGACAGCCGAGGTTATTAGTCACTGGGGGTGCTGCCTTTGGAGGGGATTGACACAGTTCTCAGAGAGTCCAGATCTTATAAGAGAGGGTGGTGGTTCACATACCACAGTGCCATCTGCCAAGAGGTCCTCAGGCATGGCTGAACGGATGGGACCACCTAATGTTGGATTCTTAGCCCCAACAACTGTGAGATGGAAAAACTTCTTTTCTTCATAAAGTACTCAGCCTTAGGTATTTAGTTATAGCAATGGAAATTGGACTGTGCACACATGCATGCACTGAACACTCTCACAGACCCCCAGAATGCCCCTCCTTCCTCTTTCCACCTAGAAGATTCCTCCTGTTCAGTCACAGCTTAATTGTCCAGTCAGCAGAGAGAACAGGGAGTCACCCAATCTCCCAATGGACATGACAAGCTCCGCTGGGTTGCCCATCTTCCTCTATTTTTCCACCTTGGCCTCCCTTTGTTATGAAGCTCCATACCTTGTGTGATTGTCCCAGGTCTGTCTCCCCTCTCTGCGGGAAGGTCCCTCTGCTTTGCCTGCCAGCGTTTCCCTCCAAGCTGCGCCCACGCCTGCAGTCTCTCTAGCTGCCCAGTAGCCACATTACTGAAGCACAGGACTGTTGCTTGCCCCCCAAGTTCGTGTGACTGGAAGGGCAGCAGATCCCTATTCTTCCTTCCTTAGGAAAAGGATGCACCCAGGATGCACTCTGATTTTGCTAACTGATGTTCATTAGCAGCTGGGGGTGAATTTTAGGGGTAGTTTGAACTGCAAGACATGCTCATCAGCAAGGAGAGGAAATTACTCCTTCTGAGTTGAAATGAGGTCTCAGGAGAACAGGTTGGTCCTAGACGGCTCCCTTGACCTTGGGCACAAGGGAATGTTTTTTACATGCAAAAGAGGTAGCTCAGACATCCTTCTCCTGACCCCAGCATTAGCACCTGGTAGGGTCATAAACAACTATAATACAGTGCCTGGGGTCTGAGCAGCTTTCCATGGCTTCCACGACCACAGTTCCAGCCTGCAGCATGCACGGCAGGGAAAGGTTCTCAGGGGCCCCATCCTTGAGGGGACCCCACAGGGTCCCCTGAGCCAGGCTTAGTTCAGCAGTCCACAAGTCATGGTCTGATTCAAACCTGGTCCACTCTGCTTTTCTACCTCTGGAAGCTAAGAATGGTCCTTTAAACCTTTTAAAATGGTAGAAAAAAGTATCAAATGAATAATTTGTGACGTAGGAAAATTGTATGAAGTTCAGGTTTCAGCCTCCGTGAATGAGCCCGCCACTCCACTTCACTCTGCACTAATGGCGGAGTGGGTGACAGGTTTTCCAGGTGGGCCTCTGTAGAATGAGCTGGCCAGTCCTTGCTGACGTGCTGACACCCTCCCTGGGGGTCCGTCTTGCTCCCTGTCAGTGGAGCCTCTGTCCTGTCCATCATCTCCAATCCAAAGTGGTTTCCTCTGAGAAACTTCCGAGCCTCAGTCCAGGTACCCATTCCCTGTGTCCTCGTGACCTTGTGGGCCCACAGGGAGATCTCCCCTGCTAACCCTTGCTGCAGGCAAGCTGGTGGCCCGGGTAGAGTCTGCCCTCCCCTAAGGAAGAGAGGGCTCATGTCTACTCTGCTCACCTCTGCATCTGCAGGAGTTGACACAGTGTGGACATGTTTCTAGAACAGGACTGAGGTTTGTGTGCCATCTCATACAGAGGGGAATAACTTCAGAGGCAGGTCCCTCTAGGAGTCTGACCAGCCAGACCCACCCCTGCTCAGTGGCTGTGCACCATTGCAGACCATGGGCTGCATGGCTATTAGGTCCTTAGGCAACAACCTCCAGCTTTAACCAGGGAGTTGCCAAGGGGCCACTAGTTAGAAGCCAAAGAGCCAATGATTTCACGGCTACCAGGCCACAGAGCAGACTGCAGCGAGCAACCCTGAAGAGGAACTCACACTGACTGGGCGCTTACCCTCCCAACGCCAGGGCATTATGACCAGCTCATCACTCACAGGCGCGACACAGGCGCAGAAGTGACGTCCTTGTCCACACCTGGGTTGAACTCTGAATCCGTCCCATTGCCCCTGCATGAGCAAGCAGCTCCTGGGCAGGTCAGGGGGCGGTCTCCGTCCAACCGCCCGTTCCGTTCCCGCAGTTCCTGTTGCGCGGCATCCCTGCAGCAGGCTCTGCCAGCAGGTGGGCTGCGGAAGCAGATGAGAGGGTGCCAAGGGCCACGCAGCGCCTTATTTGGAGACCAGGACGTGTTTACAGCTGCACTGTTAAAATGACCCCTCTGAAGGGTATTTTTCTCAAGATCTCCCTGGGTAACCTCGAAGGACAAAGTAACTTTGAACCCCGAGGCACGCTGCTTGGTGTGTCCCTTGTGGGGGAGATCATGTCTGTGACTGCCTAGGCCTCTGGCTTTGCAGTCACATCCACGCAGGCGGTAAGGACAGAACCGTGCCAGGTAAGGCTCAGAGACCACGGATGCACCAGAGACTGGACACAATTTAGATCATTATCAACTAAATGGCTCCGGATCTTTTTTTTTTTGTCACCTCCATATCCAACCTAATAAGGAGACTTGCATTTCTTTAACTTTAGAAAACATATCCAGCACTTGCGTTTTCAGTTTCAAAATGTAAAGAGTTTGAGATTTACAACAGGGCAACAGCTGAGAATGCTGAGAACCAAGACTCATTTTTCTTCTTTTAATCAGAGAACTAGAAAGAAAGGCCACCTTTTCTTGATCCAGTCATCTGTTGACGGGCACCTAGGCTGTCCCAGAGCTTTGCTATTGTGATGAACTGCGGAAAGGAGAGCTGAGACTGGGGTGGGAGTGAGAAGCTCCCAGGGGCACAATCTTGGGAGCCCCCACAGTTTTGTAGGTTTTACATCCAGAAATGCAACCAGGTTCTTACATTGAAGAGTCAGGAAAACTCCCGCGTGTCTCTGGCAAGGGATGGGGAGAGTAAAAATCTGAAATATGTTCAGGGTGTTCTCCATAAGAAATCCTATGCAGCACGGGAAAGCGCTTTGCCAAGTCTTATCCCACCACACAGCCCACAGGCGGCAATTCCACCCAAGGAAGGAAGAAACACTTGGAAGGACCACGGCCCAAAGATACAGGCCCACGAGATGCTAATGCTTACTCATGGATTACGGAGCGCCGCCCTGCCCACGGCTCAGCAGCAGACCAGCAGGGCTTCGGGCCTTAACCCTGGCCGTGAGATGAACGTGCAGCCAGATGAGAACCCTAAAGAAAGTCCGCAGGGGCGGGGGGAGGACACAGGAGGGGTTTGGGGACCTGGGGCCCTGGCCCTGCACTGCAGCAGCATAAGACACGCTCCCGCTTGGCCAGGTCGCTTGGCCTGGCCCCCTTGCCCAAAGCACCTCGTGACCTCGTTTCCTATTATTTTCCATATCAAGATCAGCTTCAACACAAGTGTCCCGAGCATTTTAAAAGGCAAGAAAGAAATACAGTCTAAAGGACAAGCCGCCTGCCGCAACGGAACCAGACTCAGGGGCAGTGCAGACTGGTTAGCAGACCAGGGGCTGAAAGTAGCTATGACTAATACGCCAAAGTTGCTAAGGGAAACCAGGCGACGCACAGGAGCAAGCAGGTGCTGCCAGAGAGGGACTCTCAGAATCAAGCGGAAATGCCAGCAAGCAGAGTGCAGCGCCAGGAAGTAAGCACGCTCAGCTGGGAACCGTGCGGGAGCGCAGTGGACCTGAACTCAGGCCATGGGGGCATCTGCCGGGAACGCAGGGGGAAGGGGGACCAGGAGGCGCAGGGCAAGGACACGCCGTCCCAGAGCCGCGGGCCAACGCCAGAAGGCAGAACTGAGCTCCATCAAACACCAAGAGGAGAAGAAGAGTCCCGGGAGGAAAAAGTACTCAGGACAGCAATGGCCCAATGTCCAGGATGTTCCAGAAGTTAATGGCAGATCCCCAGCCACAGATTCAGGATGCACACAAAACGACGCCTGGGCACCTCCTGGCAAAGCTACAGAAAACCAAAGGACAGAGCAAATACCCATAAAGGAACAAAAGCAAGAATCACGGTGGACTTTCCATCAGAAATCACAGAAATGGGAAGAAAGTGGAATAAAATACTTCAGGGGTTGGAAGAAAACATCACCCCCGCAACCTAGAATCCTATATAGCAGCAAAATTATCCTTCAAAAGTAAAGAAAAAGCAAAAGCCACAGGAACATATGATCAGCAGACAAAACCTCATGCAAGAAATGTTAAAAGAAGTCCTTCAGAAAGAAACAAAAAGAAATAGTTCTGAAAGCAGTATCTACGTAAAGAGTAAGAAACTCTGGAGAAGGACTAATGAAGACACAATCACGTCCTCTGTTTGTCTCCTTTATATTTGACCCGTAAGATAACCACTTCAGTGAATAATCGTGATGATTGGGCGATAAACCAATGAATGATGGCCGTGTCACCAGGATGGCGGGGAGACTCGGGGTCAATGGTACTAAGTCCCCGTACCACGTGTGAAGCCGCACACAGTTGATGAGGTTGGACTTAGAGGAACTGCGACGTTCATCTCAAAGTCTGGGAAAAACTGTTTTTGAAACATCAGTATAATTGATATTCTAAGAAAGAGGAAAAGATGGGTTCACGTGAAATGCTCCTCTAGGACTGGAGGAGGCATAGAGAAGAAAAGAAAGAGACACAGATGGAGGCCACATTGGAACCGGCCACAATCGGGGTAGATGTCAATCTGGCCACCCCAGTGGTCACTTTAATATGACTAGTCTAAACCCAAACAAATGGCTTCAGTTTCCAGAGGGAATACACAGGACCAAGTCGCTTAATCACTTAGATATGGGACGAAGAAAGATCTATTTTCCCAACATTAACCAGAAGAAAGCTGGAGTAGCTATGTTAATCCATTTTCTGCTGTTTTAACAAAACACCTGAGATTGGAGACTTTGTTTTAAAAAGAGGTTTATTAGCTCAGGTTTGGAGGCCAAAGTTTCCAGGGCGTGGCAGAGCCTCCTGGCGACATCCGCTTGTGATGGACCCGAGATGGTGGGAATGCCTACGGAAGAGATCACGTGGTCCCACGGGAAGTCTGAGAAAGCAGGGGCCAGGCTTGTCCTTTTCACAACAGTCTGCTCTTGCAGGAACTAACCTGGATCCTGTGAGACATGCATTAGTGCCTTCTGTAGGTGATGCTCCATGACCTAAGAACCTCTCACCTGGGCCTTACTTCTTAAAGGTTCCATCACCTCCCAGGGTTACCACGCTGGGGACCAAGCCTCAAGCTCCTGGACTTTTGGGGACACACTCAAACCACATGGACCCAGAGCAGTAGCCATATCAGTTTCAGACAATGCAGACTTTGGAATAAGGAAGAAAAATGATCCGGGATAAGGTGGGGCATCACTGAACAGTGGAGGCTCAATTCTTCAGGAAAACCTCAAAATCCTTAACATGTCTGAACCTACAACAGAGCATTGAAATGTGCGTAGCAAAAACTGTTGGAATGGGAAGGAAAGAGGCATGTTTCTAATTCAGCTGAAGACTTCAATATCCTTTGCTAGTAATTGACAGATGAAGTAGGCAGGGAACCCAAGAAGACATAGGTGATCCAAATAGCATTATAAGTCACCTTTATGTGGTCGATATTTACAGAACATTCCACCAAACGACAGCAGGGTACACTCTCTTATCAAACTCACTTTGAGTGGTTACCATGATAGGCTACAGTAGGTGTTCAAACCAAACTTAAAAAATTTAAAGCAATAGAAATTGTTTGGAGTATGTTTTCAAACAACAGTGGAATGAAACTGGAAATCAATAAAAGAAAAATAATTGTAAAATGTTTAAATATTTGGAAATTAAATAGCATAATTTGAAATCACACATGGGTCAAAGAAGTCTCAAGAGAAATTAAATATTTTGATCAAAATAAAAATGAAATACACCAAAATTAATTGTATTTGGCAAAAGCAACACCTTGAGAGAAATTTATAGTATTAAATGCACATTTTAGAAGAAGAAAGATCCAAAATCAATAGCATAAGTTTCCATTTTAGAAAACCAGAGAAAGAAGAATAATTTCATCCTGGGGCAAACAAAAGAAAAATGACAGGAAAAAATAGAGCAAAAGTTAATGATGTTGTAAAGAGGAAAGCAGTAGAGAAAATAACAAAACCCAAGCCAGATCTTTTAAAATAACCGATGAATTGATAAACTTCTAACCAGGATAACCAAGAGAAGAAAGAAAATTGCTGTAAGAAAAGACAGAAATTACTAGAACCAAAAGTTAAAGAAGGACCATCATTATTCATCTATGGTCATTAAAAAGGATACTAGGAGCAACTATGTGCCCATGAATTTGATAACTTAGATGGAGCGGACATATGTTGAAGACACAAGCTGCTAAAACTCACACAAGAAGAAATAGAAGGAATCTTCAACTTGAGAAAGATCAACAACAAGCCCTACAGTTCATGTAGTTAATAGTAAGAAACTGGAGACTGCCCTCAATACCAGGAACAAGGTAAAAAAGTAAAATCCTTTCCAATACCCACTCAACATGGCACTGAAAGTCTTTGTACTAAGAACAAGAAGTAGAAAGTGCACATTAAGAAAAGACTCAACACTGTCCTTGTTTGAGATGATGTGGTTGTCTATGTAGAAAATCCCAAAGAACTGACAGAGTTCTGCAGTTGAGGACAGAGTATACTAAAGCCACAGGATACAAGGTAAATATACAACATCTGGTTGCTTGTGTGTAAATTAGCAATGAACAAGGAGAATTCAAATTATTAAAAATATTACTTACATTAAGTTATGCATTGAATTGTGTTCTTCCCAAAGATATGTTGAGGTTTTAACCCCCAGTACCTTAGAATGTGACCTTACCTAGAAATATATTGGCGGCAGATAGAATTAGTTAAGATGGTTTTATATTAAGTAGAATGGCACCTTGATATAATCTGATGGATGTTTTCATAAAAAGAACACCATGTGGAGAGACCAAGACATGCATGGAAGGAAGAAGATCTGAGGATACCAGTGGTACACCACCTGCAAGCCAAAGACTACATAAAGCTACCAGAAATGGAAAGACTCCTGAAACAGATCCTTCCCTCATAACCCTCAGAAGAAACTGACCACACCATCACCCTGGCTTTCAGACTTGTGACCTCCAGATCAATAAGAATAATGAACTCCAGCTGTTTGAGGCACTCAGTTTATGGTGCTTTGCTGTGGAAGTCCTAGAAAACCAAAACCGGACAGCATCCAAAGGTGAACCAGAAGGAGGAAGACGGCGAACCAGGCAAGAGTACACCCCCAGCAGCTCCTCAGCCAGGACTTAAGCAGGGAGATGCACCTTGGCAAGGTGGTTACTGAGGGAACTCGCTGAAATTCAACACTGGACGGTGACATCGTCACAGAGATGCAGAGTGTCAGAACTTTGAACATAGAATACGAAATATAGTGTGTTTGCCATTGTCCTGGTTGGCTGGGGGAGGTCCGGCCGGCCCACCACAGAGAGAATAGGGGCACAGACAGAAAGAGGAATGGGTGGCAGATAAATTGACTTGGGGGGTCTGTGGACTAGAGAGGGGAGCTGATCTCAACTGACCCAGAGGGGCAGGGGGAGTTGTTGGGTGAAAAGTGGCCAAAATTGTTTGGCTGAGGGGAAGAGACGCTGGTGGGGGTCAGAGTTCCCATGGCAGGAACCATTTTTGAGTGACCACACAGCAGTGAGCAGAAGCAAGAGATGAGGAAATCAGAAAGGAGGTTGCTGGTCTGAGCCATCAGTTGCTATTTTGGGGTCCACAGTGTGCCTGAACCAGCCTCATTAAACAGGAAGAGAGAGGGTTATGCCTAGGGTCACCCAGGTTGGGGATACTGAGGAGAGAGAGCCCCCTTTGTTGCTGGTATCTCACAAGAGTAACTGGGAAGATTCCGGTAGGCAGCCAGAGAGGCGTGTCTGCAGTCCAGGTCTGATCCTGGGTAACTCGCAGGTATTGTGGTAGATATGTGAGGCCAGGGGAGGTTTAGATTCTTTATCCTAAGAGTGGAATTTTAAGGAGACCCCTAGGAAGCAGACATTCAGCAGAGATTGGCATCTGCTCAGCAACAGGGGTGTGGATTGAATCTCAAATGCACATCGACAGAGTTTCAAAGGTCAACCAAGACTAAACCCCAGCGGTTGGAACTTCCAATTTAGATCTCTGCACCAACCCCACTAGGGACATACGCTGCACGTCAGCACTCCCCAGTATATCCCATCTTGTACTGTGGGACAGATAGCTGAGAGACACTACATCCAGCTTGGCTCCTGGCCACACGGTTGCAAGCTTGTTGAGAAACACAAAGAAGAGAGATTCAGCAACCCCAGCCCTTGACCCAAGGGTCACAGGGCCCCAAAATAAAAATACAATAAACACAAACAAAGGCACAACAGTGTTTGAAGCCTGTGTAATCCTAGTACTAAAACCAGACAAAGATTCACCAAGGGAAAAAATCCTATAATACAGTGTCCCTGATGAATATATATGCAAAAATCTTCAATAAAATGTTAGCAAACTGCATTAAAAATATCATCAAGAAGATAGTACACCATGGTCAAGTGGATTTCATCCCAGGGATGCAAGGGTGGTTCAACATATGCAAATCAATAAATGTCAGTCACCACACAAATAGAATCAAGGACAAGAATCATATGATCATCTCAATAGATGAAGAAAAGACCATTGATAAAGCCCAACACCCATTCATGTTAAAAACAGCGGAGAAACTAGGGATAGAAGAAACCTACTTCAACATTAAAAAGGCTCTATATAATAAACTCAAAGCCCGGAGAAAACCAGAATACATTTCTGTACCAGAGAAAAACTGAATACATTTCCTCTAAAATTGGGAACAATACAAGGATGTCCAGTCTCACCACTCCTATTTAATGTAGTTCTTCAAACTCTACCAGAAAAATCAGGCATGTGAAGGAAATTAAAAGGATGTAATTAGGAAAAGAAGAAGTCAAATTATCTCCCTTTCCCGATGATGTGATCCTATATTTAGAAGACCCCAGAACTCCACCAGGAGACTCTGGAGCTGATAAACAAATTCAGCAAAGTGGCAGAAAACAAGATCAACATTCACTAATCAATAGCTTTGCTATATTCCAATAGTGGTTCTGCTGAGCAAGAAATCAGGAAAATGATCTTTTTCACAATAGTCTCAAAAAATTTTGAGAATTCACTTAAGGAGGTGAAAGACCTCTGCAATTAAAACTATAGGACACTGGAGGAAGAAATTGAAGAAGACACAAGAAGATGGAAAGTCCTCCCATGTTCATGGATAAGCAGAATAATATTGTCAAAATGGCCATTCTACCAAAAACATTGTACAGATTCAATGCAATCCCCATCAAAATAGCAATGACATTTTCTACAAAACTAGAAAAAAAAAAAAAAGACCCTAAAATTCATTTGGAAGAATAAAAGACCCAGAATAGCCAAAGAAATCTTGAGTAAGAGTTCTGCAGGAGGCATCCCAATGCCTGATCTCAAATGATACTTCAGAGATGCAGTAACAAAATCAGCATGGTATTGGCAACAAAATAGACATGAAGATGATGGAAGAGAATGGAAGACACAGCAAACCCACGTGCTTGCAGTACTGTATCCAATACTTGACACAGGTGCCAAAAAGATACATTGGAGAAAAAATGCTTTTCAAAAAAATGGTGCTGGGGAAACTGGCTATCTAATGAAAAGAATGAAACTAGATCCCTCTCTCTCACCACACAAAAGTCAAATCAAAGTGAATCAAAGACTTGGGAATTGGACCAGAAACTTTTCAAGCGCTAGAAGAAAACACAGGGCCAACACTCCATCACACAGGTGCAGGTGCTGACTTTATTAACAAGACCGTTAAAGCTCAAGAAATAAAACCAAAATCAATTAGTGAGATGGCACCAAATGTAAAAGCTTTTGCATAGCAAAGGAAATGATTAAGAGGGTGAAGAGAGACAATCTTTGCTAGCTACTCTTCTGACAGGGAATTAAATCCACAATATATGAAGAACTCAAAAATTTAACATAAAAAAATAACCCAATCAATAGATAGGTAAAAGAACTATATAGACATTTCTCAAAAGGAGAAATACAAATAACCAGAAAATATATAAAGAAAGGTTCAATTTCACTAACAATCAGGGAAATGCAAATCAAAACTACACTAAGATATAATCTTATTCCAGTTAGAATGGCAATCATCAAGAATACAAAAATAATTAATATTGGTGACATTGTGTGGGAAAAGGTACACTCATACAATTTTGGTGGGACTGAAAATTAGCATAATCACTCTGGAAAACAGTGTGGAGATTCCACAAAATTTAGGAATGGAACCAACATTTGACCCAGCTATGCCACTCCTGGGTATTTATTCAAAAGAACTAAAATCAGCATACTATAACAATGCAGCCACATCGATGTTTATGGCACTGCAATTCACAACAGCCAAATCATGGGACCAGTTCAGATGCCCATCAGTAGATGACTAGATAAGCAAATGTGGTATACATAGACAATGGAGTTTTACTCTGTCATAAAAAAGAATGAAATGATGGCATTTGCCAGTAAGTGGATGGACATGGAGAACATCATGCTAAGTCAGACTCAGGACGTCAAGGGTCAAATGCTTCCTCTCACATGTGGAAGCCAGAGGAAAGCAAGATAGTAAAGGACAGAGGGAAGACCAGAGGAGTAAAAGGAAATCGAGGGGCGGCAGGAGGAACAGGAAAGGGGAGGACATGCAGGATGTTTGACAAATTATGACAAATACCACAGTGAATCCCAACTGTATGTATCTCTGTAAAGCACCAGTGAAAAATAAATAGATACGTAAATAGCAGGAAGACCACCGAGTAGAGGAGGAAGAACCGTGGTCTGCAAAGGGAAGGCACCCAGGACTGAAATGGAGCAAATTAAAATCCTCCCTTGTGTGATTATGTCAAAGTGAACCCAGTAACCATGTGTAACTCTAGCGCAGTAAGATAAGCACAAAAACCAACCTAACCATACCGCAGCAAGCCAACCAAACCCAACATACACACAGACGTGCCAAAGGAACATTGGTAGAAATCTAACAAAATATGAAAAAGGTCTGTGTGTGGAAAACTACAAATCTCTCTTGGAAGGTACCAATGGTCTACATAAAGGGAGTTGTGCTTCACATCAACGAGGTGGGAAGTTTAATATTGTTCAGAGGTCAATTCTTTCTATCCTGATATACATATGTATATGTGTGTGTATATGCATATGTATATCTTTAATGTATGGATATATATTTCTTTCTTTACATACTGGAATATACGTATATACATACACATGTACACATATATGACATATGATATAACTTTTTAAACTAAAAAATTAGGAAGTCATCCAATTTTTTTAAAAAGTAGGTAAAAGGCCTGAACAAACACCTCGTCAGAGAGGATAGAGAGACGACAAATAGACAAATGAAAACACACTCATGATCATTTGTCATCAGGGAATAGCAAATGAAACCAAAATTGAGATCCCACTACACACCTATTACAATGGTTAAAATCCAAATAAGTAAAACTGAAAATACCAACTGCTGCTGAGGCTGTAGATCAACAGGAACTGAGTCACTGCAGGCGGGAATGCGAAGTGGTGAGCTCCTTTGGAAGACGGATGGCGGTGTCTCACAGTTAAACATGGACTCGCAACGCAATCAGCAGTCACACCTGCATCTCTTTATCCAGCTAACCTGAAAATCCCGCCCACACAAAAACCGTACGCAAAGTGACCGGTAGCTTTGTTCATGACCGCTAAAATCGGAAGTCAGCAAGATGACTTTCAACAGGGGAATGGGAGGCAAAGTGTGGCCCCACGCAGTGGGATTTTACTCAGTGACTACAAAGAGTGATGCAGAGCCATGAGACGATCTTAAGGGGGTACTCTAAGTGAGAGGAGCTGGCTTGAGAAGGCACATCCATGTGGGTCCAGTTACCTGGCATCTGAAAGGTGACAAAATGAAGAGACAATGAAATGACCATGGTTTGGGGCAGGGCAGATGGGTTGAACAGACAAACAGCAGGAGTGTTTAGGGTAGCCAAATGCTTCTCTATGGGGCTATAGTACTGGGTACGTGACACTCTCCATTCCTCAGAACCCATGCAATTGGATAGCATAAGAAATGAATCTTAATGTATGAAAATTTCAAAAATTTGTTCAGAAGTTTGAGCGATTCCAAGATGGAATGCAGACTGTAACTACAGGCTCTAACTGTATTACATGGTTACACATCTCCAATGGCTGGGGTGGGGACAAACTTGCTGACGTAAGTGCCTTGGGAATGATCAGAGTCTGTAAAGCCAAAGGAGGAGATCGTGTGAGAGCACCGTGCCTGGTAAAGTCGTTCCCCACCGGGATATTGCCAAACCACTGGAAAGGACCACACACGTGCACTACGCTGGAGTTGAACACGAGGTGTGGGGTGGAGGGCGGGGACAGGCTGGTCACCGTTGACTGGGAGAGAGGGGTGATCCATGTGCTAATGGGCTGGTGTCTGAGACACTGCTGTAAACTCACGTTCAGCCTAATGTAGATAGAAATGGCCACACAGAAGCACTCACGGACGTAGGCATGTGTTAGATTGCGTATTTACGTCCTTGCTCTGCCTGCTGAGTGGGCCCAAAGTGTGGGAACCCCAGTGGTAACAAGCACACCAAGACCCAGATCTTGGTTTTTTAGGCCACTTTCCAACAAAAGGAACCAGGGCCCCTCGCAAAAATAACTGATTCTGTGACTGTCAATAAATACACGAGATGAACCTGAGCATCCGCAGTGTCTGAGAGTGAAGAGCACACAGATGCACACGCAGAGGGGGTCGCAGGCACCAACTGAAAGAGTGCCCCATGGCCAAAGCTGAAACCAGGTAAGCAACACAACTTTAGATAAACCTGAAAGTCTAAAACCCATGTCCCCTGTTCACACTGACGTGAGTTGCCAGACATTGGGAAGGTACCACACATGTTTAGTATAGATACATGGTGGAACAAATAAACCCATGGAGGTTACAGTAGCTGTCCCGTGCAGAAGAACTGTGGCTAATTTAGGTAAATCACCCGTAAAGGAGGAGGAGCACCCTCCCTACTTCTAAAGCCTGGGTCACAGGCTGATCCAGGATTCCAAATGGAATGTGTGGAGGAGAGGACTCCACAGTGAATAAGTCTGACCAGCCTTCCTCAGCCAGGTCACCAAGGACAACCAAGGACAACAGTGACAGGTCACGTCGGTAATGTCTATCCTTCCTGTGATGTAGATGCCTTTGTGACCTTTTCCAAACTCACGTCTCTAATCTAATCAAGACGAAACCATTGGGCAAGTCCCCATGGAGGGCATTCTGCACAGTAGCTGACCAGTCCTCCTCAAGACTGTCCAGGTCAGCCAAAGCAAGATGACGCTGTCTTGGAGACAATGTCAGGACAAAGAGGCGCCTAAGGAGACATGAGAACTAAATGGAATGTGTATCCAGAAGAAAATTTTAGAACAGAAAAAAGGTTTGGGGTAAAAATCCAAGGAAATCTGAAAAAGACAGGAGCCTATTGAACAGCCGTGCAGCAGTGTGGCTCATCCGTTGTGACACGTGTCATACTGCCAGGATTCGCAGGGGCTTCCGGGACAGAAGTGTGCTGCAATTGTCTATTTGGGTCACTTGTAGATTTTGGAAAAAATTTAACTTTGTGTTACTTTCCACTCAGCAGTACCAGGTTGAGCCATTGCCTTCGTCCATCTTTGGTGGCTAAAACAGAACACCACAGATGGGAAATTATAAAGAAAAGACATTTATTTCTCACAGTTCTGGAAGCTGGGGCACTCGGTACCAGGATGCCCGCATGTGGGTGGGGGTGCTCCTTGCTGCGCCACAACGTGGCAGCGGGCAGCCCGTGAAGCAGAGCTAGCCCGCCAGCTGGTCTCTCTCCTCCTCTCCTTAAAAGGCCACCAGTGCCATCGTGGGGGGGTTCGCTCTCGACCTCATCTAATCCTAATTACCTCTAAAAAACCTCACCTCGAAACCCCGTTAGCCTGTGAACTCTCGGGGATTATGTTTCTGCCACCTGAACACTTGGGAAGCACTTTCAAACCGAAGCGGTCACATTGCCGGGACGCTTCTGCAGATGGAGCCCTGCCTTCTTCTTGTGACGGTATTTTTCTTGCTCTCTAGGTTGTGAGATATCAGCTAGATGAGGCTGCCGGGACCACATGTCCCAAATGCTGCAGTTAGAGCGCAGGAGGCTAGAAGATCAGCGTTGCGGCCCGAACGGCGTGGCAGGTCCAGATCCTCTAAGTTAACAACTGTGATCATAATATTTTTTTGAACTGTGAATACAATATGTTACAGAATGTGCAAAAACAGATAAAAATATCATCTGCTCTCCTACCACATTAACAAAACATTTTTTAGTTTTTCCTTCAGCCATCCCAGTCTGTGCCATGATGCATTTGTGTGAAATAACAGGAACATGAAGTGGAGAGAAAATGTTTCTTCTTTGTTTGTTCCCACGGGCCAGCTCTATCTTCTTTATCCTGGTCAAGGCCCGGAGGCAGAAAAAGACAGAGTATCATCACACCCTGGCCATTTCCCCCAGGAAAGCAGAAGTTGCATGATTTTCCCACTCTAGCTGTGTTCTGAAGAAAATTAGTTTCTTCAAGGCTCTCTGGAAAAGCTTCATCTTCTGGTCCATACGTGCATTTTGTACAATGTTCATGATTTGGAAACTTTCCCTTAGGATTTTTTTTTTTTCCAACACATTTTCCCCATAAACTTTCTCCTAAGGGATGTACTGCATAAATATTTAGGGGATGTTGCCTGAATGTATGGTCCATAATGAGCAGGGAAAGATGCTTTTACCTAGAAATGGGGACTCTTGAGACCCTGACAGAGTTGGCATGGAATAATTTACAGCTCCTTCTAAAAAAAGCAACCACAGCTTTTTTAGATTCCTTTTAGGAATCTGCTCTTGCATATTGTCCCGGATTCTGCTCTCTGCTTTGCAGCAGTACCACGGCAGCAAGCCCCCCGGGGACCAGACCCCACAAGCATGCTTTGGGATGTCTGGGGGAGCCCAGTTTCATGGCCACACCCCTTCCTAACCCACTGTTGTCTCCAGCCTCAGGATATTGCTGCATCTGAAGGTCCAGGCAAGGCTTAAGCAATAGTGGGTCTTCAAATTCCTTGCTTGCTAAAATTCTGGACAGACAGCCACCTCTGCCTGTCGTGAGTCAACTACACGCACTCCTTGGTCCATCAACGTTGGCCACATTAAAAACCCTTTCCTTCAATCTCTTGCTCTTGGTGTTTCCTCTCATGAGAATGGCAGGCAGAACTTGGTTTGGATTTACATTCTACTTTCCGACTCTCTATTCCACTTAGTCTCCAGAATGCCATTTTACTGGGGGAGAAGTTGAGGCTCAGAGAGCTTTCCTGTCTCCCAGGAAGCCCTCAACACACGAGCTGGACTGTAAACCCACCGCTCTTGGCCACCTGGTGCCTTCCCCACCTCTTCATAGCTACGGGGCAGTGGCTCTGTCCTTCACTCTGTCCAATCTTCTCAGGAAGGAGACATTTAAAACCCGACTCTTGCTCAGTGATGGTAAATTGGGCAAAGACTCTCCCCGCCGCCCCCACCAGAGAGGCTGCTGCTGGAAGCATGGATGTTTCCTGGGGGAGCTGCCAGCGGTGGGCATCCCTTCCTCAGCCTACCCTCGGGTCATTTGAGGAATTTAAAGGAGAGGGAAATGAAGAGAGTGGCAGGGAAGCCGTGCTCAGACGGTGCAGGACTTTCTCTTCCGGTGTGTGTGTGACAGTACCAACCCCGCCACGTCTTGGAGAGGAGGATTCCTAGACGCGGGACACTGGGCGAGCGCGCGTCCTGGGAAAGCAGTCCATCCTCTTCTCATCGGGCTCCAGAACTGCTGTCACTCAGTTTCATCAGAGAAGGGAAATGTCCCCCCACGGAACACAGATGCACGTACATTTAATTAAGAACCACATAAATGGAAAGCAACTTTGCTTATTAGAAAAAATACGCCAAGTGTTCTAAAACTCTTTAAAAAGTTTCAAGTAGAATATGCGGATTCTAGGTAATAAAAGCAGCAGGTTAACAATGTTGACCTCAGCACCGAGTTTGGAAGAATGAGATTCTAAAATGGAAACCTAAGAAAGAGGGAGAGGGGGATAGAGACATCAGCTCCGCAGCCCGCCTCAGTTCTGAGAGAGCACCGTCTAAGCCATTCATCAGGCACGGACCCGATCAGGGGAGAAAATATAACAAGGCGGTTGAGGGGCCTCCCCGGAAGCCCAGCATGGATTGCAAGGCTGGGACCCGAGTTCTGGAAACCCACTCTTACCCCACACTGGCCCTGAAAGAAGGCCCAGAGTTGTGCCTTACAAGGTGAGAAACGTTGCTCCTATCTCACACAATCTCAATACGATTTTGAGTTTAAGAAAATTTCTATTTGTATTCTCCTGTTTAATTAAATCTCCAGACTCTGGTGTTCTTTTGACAACTGTGTAGATTAATGGAGTTCTTCCTGCTTTCTTGGGGTTTCCTTGGGACACCACAAAACGTCAAGTCAAGGGCTTGACATTGACTTCAACGTTGAACGTTGAAGGTTCTTTTTAACATTTGTTCAGCATTTTATTCCAGTCTGTTGGGTGTGTGTGCCATTTCATTGTGATCTTAACATGTTTCCCTGCTAAATGTTGATGTTGGACACTTTTTAGTATGATTTGTTTCCTCTTTTTGAGAAATGCTCATTCACCTCTTTTTTCTGTATTTTATAATATCCATTGCTACATATTTGCACATACACATGATATTACAGTACAGTGTGGTCAGTACTGTTCCCCAGTGACTCTTCCCTCCCATCCCTCCTTCCTCCACTGGTTCCACTGGTCTCTTTCCTCTACTCGACCTGTCTCCCCTTCCTGTTCAATTCTTTTGATCTTGAAAAAATTGGCTATTATCTTCTTATTATTGATTCTTAGGATCACCTTAAATATTCTATAAGTGAGTCATTTTTTCTGAAAAATATTTTCTCCCTGTCTGAATTGGCCCTTCCACTTTGCTAATGGTGTTCATTTTCTCAAATATGTGTGAGAATTTTATTTGAATTTTATTCATGCGATAGTAAATTAGAGGAGACTTAACAATATTACATATTCCAATAGAGACACATTTCACTTATTTAAGTCTTTTCTTAGTGTCTAATGTTCATTGGACAATAAAGTTACTTTTTTGTTAATTTATTCTCTGTATTCAGTGTTTTCTAATACCATATGAAATAAAATTTTAATTTTTCATGGTTAATTATTTTGATAGCATATATATAGGAAGGTCATCTGTAGAATTGCAAATAAGACTTTCTAGGTCTTGTCTTCTGCAGAAACATTAATTCAAACTATTACTTATGTGCAAAATTATCTTCACAAGAACTGAAGAAACTAGATGAGACATCAAGGTATCATCGCTTGATGATAAGGAAAGGTTCATTGAGGAGGGCAGGAAGGATATTAACTTTACCTCTGTCATGTGTCCTCTGGCCCTAGACATGAGACATGTGGGGAGAGACACCTTTTATGTGGGGAAAAGAGAGGACATAAGTATAAGATTATTGGACCCCAGCATTGAGCCCAACCCAATAAAACCCAGCATGGGTCTCCTCCTCATGGCCCTAGACTTCAAGGTGCTACCCACGGACTGAGCCTTTAAGGCTGCCCCAGTGCCAGACAGGATCCCTCAGTTACAGTCTTTAGGCCGACCCAAGGGCCAAGTTAGCCCTGGTATTCCTAATCAGCAGATTAGCGTTTGTGGGTGTAGACTCCAAAATGGTCCTGCAGATACGAGCTCTAGGCCCATATCATGTCGGATAACCTCCCATAGTCCCAGATTCCAGGTAAATCACAGGATGCAGATCAGTCCAGAGCCAGGTCAGTCTCCACGGTCACAGTGACAGACCAGGACCTGACGACTCAGGCACTAGCTCAACCTTCCTAAAGACTCAAGCAGCAAATTCACTCCCTGGCCATGACGGGACTGCACAGAAACTCTGCATGACCTGTGAAGGGCTTTCCCAGACAAAACCAGTCTTCAAAGATGGGAAATCCTTACTTCTGATGCACGGACATCAAAATAAGGGAACAAGGAAAAAAATCCGAGTAAACACATCACCAAGACAACAGGATCACCTCCAGTAAGTAACCCCAGAAAAATGGAGATATATGGATAGCCTGACAAAGAGTTCAAAGTGTTTTAAGAAAACTCAGCAAACTTAAAGAAAACACAGAGAAATAATTCAGTGAAATCTGGAAAACAATAAACTAAAATTAGATGTTTAGCAAAGAAATGGATATTATTTTAAAAATCAAACAGATTCTACAATGGAAAACTACAACGAATGAAATTTTAAAATGCAACAAAGAGGATCAGTAGAATAATTACTCAAGCAAAAACAGGAGTCTGAATGAAAATGGATTCATGGGAGTCATGGAACAGAGTCAAAAGAGAAAATGAGTTACAAGAGCCCAAAAAGAAGAGAAAACAAATGGGTAGAAAGTTTATTTAAAGAATTAAAGGCAGAAAACTTAACAAATCTTGAGAGTGATATAAATATCCAAGCAGAGAAAGACCACACATCTTCAGATTCAATCTAAATAAGAAATCAAAACATTGTAGTCAAACTGTCTAAAATCAAAGATAAAGAGAAAATCTTGAGAGCAAGAAGAGAAAAGAGACAAATCACACATAAGCGAGCTTCAACAAGGCTAGCAGAGGCTATCTTAGCCGAAACTTTACAGGCTAGAAGGGTATGGATGATACATTCAAAGCATGGAGGAAAACAACTGTCCTCTAAGAATACTGTACCCAGAAAAGTCATCTTTTAGGAATGAAGGAGAGCCAGAACTTTCCCAAATGGACAGAAGATGTGGGAGTTCCTCACCACTAGATCAGCCTTACAAAAATGCTAATGAGGGTCTTTCAGACTGAGAGAAAAGGATGCTAATTAGTAACAGAAAACCATATGAAAGAATCTAAAAGTCACTGACAAAAGTACCTCCAAGTACCCAAGCTCAGAATATGCTGATAGGATAATGCTGGTGTTTACATCACTTATGATATTTAATATGAAGGCTAGAATCCCTCCACAATACTAAATAATAATGATTTATTGTTGTAATGACTGTTTGTTAAGGACTATATGATATTAAAAATGTCATCTGTGGCATCAAAACATACAGTATGTGAGGGCTGGAGGAAAGATACCGAGTTTTAAAAGTGATCAAAATAAAATAGCTTATAATACCTATGTTAAGATATCTTACATTAGCATCATGCAAACCATAAACAAGAACCTGCAGTCGATAGAGATAAAAAATAAGAAATCAAAGCATAGTACTAGAAATAGTCACCAAATCACAAAAGAAGGTAATAAGAAAAAAGAGAATGAGAAAGAACAAAGTGTCTACAAAACAATCAGAAAACAACTAGCAAAATGGAAATAGTATATTTTTACCTATGTGAATGGATAAATTCTGCAGTTAAAGAAGATAATGTGATTGGATGGATTTTTCTTTTTCTTTTAAAAGAACCAACTATATACTGCTCAGAATATATATAGAATACTACTCCACTCTAAAGAAGAATGAAATTCTGGCATTTGCTGGTAAATGAATGGAGTTAGAGAATATCATGCTAAGTGAAATAAGCCAAACCCCCAAAAAACAATGTTTTCTCTGAAAAGCTATGTTTATTCACAATAAAGGGGTGGGGGAGGGAAGAATAGAATTACTTTATATTAGGTAGAGGGGAGTGAAGGGAGGGGAAGGGGTATGTGGGTAGGAAGGATAGGAGAGCGAAACAGACATTATTACCTCATGTACATGTATGACTGCGTGACAATGTGATCCTACAGTATGTAGTCAGAAAAATGAGAAATTATGCTCCATTTATGTATGAGCTATCAAAATGTATAAGTGCATTCTATTGCTTCTGTATTTTGACTAATGAATTATGATCATACATAGTAGTGAGGCTCATTTTGACAGATTCATAAATACATTAAATACTATTTACTGCATTTCAACACTTGGCACTTTCCCTTTCCACTCTTCCTCCCTCCCACTTCCCCTCCTCCACGCTATTGATCTTGGAGATTTTTTCTCTTTGCTGAAGTTCTCATTCACATCATGCATTGTTTTCCTGATTTTTATCTAGCTACTGGCAGTCTCTTAGAATTCACTGAACTTTCATAGGAGCCTTCTTTTGCATTCTTGGTTCCTGTCGCTACCCTGCCCACATGGTTCCTGCCACTTCCTTGCCCTGGTGATGTGTCTGGGCACTGGATGGTAAGAACCATGGAGAGGCAGTTGCTCTGCACCCCACCACCGCCCCACTGCTGTGGGTACCAGGGCCCTGGCTAGCAGCCAGGGTACTCTGAGCAGTGCAGGAGAAAACTTCCATTTTGCCACCGTGGCCACTACTCCCATTTAGGAGTGATCACACACTGAGTCTCCCACTGAGAGCCACTGAGCTCTGCTCGAACTCTAGAATGTCCCTAAAGCTGCAAGGCCTGCAGAGACAGTGGGTCTCTTTAACTGTGCTGTGGTATGCACTGTGTTCAAAGTCATTAGTCACACCCAAAGTAGCTATAGAGACACTGCGCAGCAGGACACAAAGACAGCACTGCATACGAAACCAACAACCATGGCTGCTCAGGAGAAAGGGGCCTATGCAGTCCACCACATAACAGTGGCAGAGAGAACGGGTCCAGCAGATGCACAAAACTCAAAGTAGGAACACCAGAAATATGAAAATCAAGGCAACGGGACAACTCCAGAAGAATTCCGTGACTCTCTAGCATCGGATCCCAGAGAAAATGGAATGGTCGGAATGCTGGATGATTTAAAGTAGGACTTCTTGCTTTTGAGAGGATCCAAACTCTCCCTTTCCCTTTGAGTGAATAATTTTTTCTTTTTTAAAAAAATCTCTTTTGGTGTCTTAAAAATAATTAGTTTTGATTCTTCACAGATTCCAATATTTCACTTCACATTGTTCTCACTTGCCTTGTTTTTATGAATAATCCGCTGTGATTCTGATCCTTCTTCCTCTATAGGTGAGATTCTTTTGTCCCTTGAGCTCTTTTCAAGAATGTTTTTCTTTGCCTTTGGTTTTCTGAAGCTTGAATTTATATGTCTAGCTATGACATTTCTAGAAGCGGAAAGAGTAGCTTTTCTGTGTGGTGTTCTGTAACCTTCTGGAGTCTGTTATTTGATGTCTATGGTTAATTGCAGAAAATTATTATTTCAAAGACTTCTTTTGCTCAGTGCTCTATCTTTCTTTTGATGAACCAATTATACGTGTATATTACACCTTTGGAAAACCATCCCGTAGTTTTTGGCTGTTCTCTTTCTGGGCTGTTTATTTTTCATTTTTCTCTCTCTCTTTATTTCAGTTTGGGAAGTTTTTAAGTGACTTAAATTTGACTAATAAATTGCCCTGTGACATCTGCTAATGAGATAATCAAAATAACCTTAATTTCTTTTACAGTATTTTTCCTAACATTTTATTTTTTATTCTTTATTAGAGTTTTCAACTTTATGTTTATATTATCAATATGTTTCTTTGCACTTGTTCTATTAGATACCTTAAAATATTGCTAATGATTATTTTCAATTGCTGGTCTGATAATTCCAATATCTGTGTCATATATGAGCCTGGTTCTGATGCTGGCCTTGTCATTTCACATGTCTTTTTCTCTTCCTTCCTTCCTCCCTCCCTCCCTCCCTCCCTTCCCTTCCCTTCCCTTCCTCCCTCCTTCCGTCCCTCCTTCCTTCCTTCCTTCCTTCCTTCCTTCCTTTCTTTCTTTCTTTCTTTCTTTCTTTCTTTCTTTCTTTCTTTCTTTCTCTCTCTCTCTCTCTCTCTCTCTCTCTCTCTCTCTCTCTCTCTCTTTCTTTCTTTCTTTCTTTCTTTCTTTCTTTCTTTCTTTCTTTCTTTCTTCTTTTTCATACTGGGGATTGAATCCAGGGACACTGTACCCTTGAGCTATATCCCCTGATCTTTACATTATTTATTTGAAGGCAGGGTCTAAGTCAGTGGCCAAAGTGGATCTTGAACTTGTGACCCTCTGCCTCAGGCTCCTGAGTTCTGGGATTACAGTGTGCCTCACCGTGCTCAGCAGGACTGTGGTTTTATGTACCTTTCTGTAGGGCTTGTAAATTCCCCTTAAGGAGGCATATGAGGTGTCAGGCAATAGGAATAGGGATAAGTGGGCAATGGAGTGAGGTTTTCTGCTGATCTAACGAAGTTTTCTGTAGCTGTAAGTGCCAGAGGCTTTGCATCCCTTCGACACCATTGTTTCTCCTCTGTGGATCGCAGGCTTCCTTAGGTGTTCCTCCTTATATAAAGTCTTTATTTGAAACTCTTTTCCAGCTGCGGTCTATTATCTTTTATGTACTGGAGTCCTGGTAGTGTGGTGGTAGTGTGGGGGAGAGCACGTGCCCTATAATCCTGTGGTCAGATCTCTGTGTTTCGGAGGGCCTGTGTGTCTGGGCCATGACTTTCACAGGTGCTTTTCTTCCCCCTTTGCTCTTATTCTCGTCCTTGGCTGCAGGATTACATCTATTTCCTTAAATCCTTGACCCATGATGTTAAGTATTTCCCCTCCTCAGACAGGAAATTTAGGTGTGGATTGACTGTCTCTTTCCCCAGCCGGGGTAATGTCCTGACAGATGCCTTTCCAAGGGAGCGTCATCCTGGGCTGTGGAGAAGACTCTTGAATCTCACAATAATTCCCTTGCCCCTGCCAGAGCCAGGGGAGCATTTTTCTCAAATCGTCAACATGAGAGCATGATGTTTTTGGAAGTAAACCCACAGATGTTAGCAGAACCCCATGACTGTGGCCCCAGGAGAGTCCCACTCTCAGGACAGTCTCCAGTAACTCGTCAGAATGGCCACGTAAGGATTCCTCCCCGTCCACTTCCGTGGCTGGCACTCCAGAAATCCAGATCTTGACTGAGATTCTCTGCACGTTCTTATCTCTTTAGATTTTGAGTTGGTGCTTTGTTTGGTGACCTCAATTCTCTGGTGAGTTCAAAGGAATTTGCCCCATTGTCCAGATCTTTAAGTATGGAATGATAACTTCCAATCTTTTTATGTGTTAGAGCGGAAAACCATAGGCTCATTTTTTTTTTTTTTTTTTTTTTACAATTTCTCAATTACTGGTCCCATTGCTTGTCCACTGATTTTTTTTATTATATCCGGGCATCATGTATAAATAAATCAGGTGCTCTGGACGTTATCTATCTGTGGTGGTTGCCTTTCCTCATGTAGGCACATGTGATGAGCAACTGATTTCTCTAATCCGGTTAATATTATTTTTTGTCAGAGCTGAATTGAAATTTTAGTAGGATTCGTTTAAGTTCTATAGCCCCCTTTTTTAAGAGGGGGTTTTTGAGAGGGTTCCAAAGTTTTGCTTTATCTCCTCAGTTCTGACTTCTTCCCTTCAGAGATTTTGAACTTAGTTCTCCAGCCTTTTATCCTATACAAGTTCAAACATCTGGCAAGCATCTTGAGGAGAGATGATTCATGTGCTCTTCCAGGACCCTGCCTCTGCGGGCCCGTTCTCTCCTGAGGGAGTCTGGGGAAGATTTACCCAATGTCCCTTTATCGGCCATGGATCTCCTAGATTTCGGTTGAGAACTCTCTGCTTCTTCAGGTCTGAATGTCTCGCCCTGTAGTTTCTGAGCTTAGTTCTCCCTCATCAGGGCTCAAACGGCTGTGACTGCAGAGCTTTTTTTATTCGGGGCTTCTCACTTGAACGAGATGTTCTTTCAGAACTGAACGACTTCGGGAAAGGCAAGTGGTGCTGGTGTCTAGGGCCTCTGGTTCCAGCACAGCTGTGGAGCTCAGAACATCTCGGGGAAACCGTATTTATCTGTGGGCTGTGCTAGCTTCTAAGATGTCACTCTACCCCTAAGTGACGCCCCACAGCTACGAGTAGCACCCCTCCATGTGGGCCAAGCCTAATCTCCAGCCCAGGCCCGGGTTTGGCGTTGTGGGAGGAGAAAGCCATCAGCAACTACCACCTCGGGGGGAAGGCGTGCTTGTCTGGGCTCTGGTTCTTTTAGCCTTCCCCATCTCCATAGGTCTTATTTTATTTGTGCTGCTACAACACCGGAGCACAGGTCACTTAATAAGTACAGAAATCTTTTTTCTCTCCGTTCTGGAGGCTGAGAAGTCCAAGATCAAGAAGCCAGCAGGCAGTGTGGGTCCTCTTGCTGTCCCATCTCATGGTGGAGAGTAGAAGGACGGGAACCCACTCACCCACCCCACAAGTCATTTTTATGGTGGCATTGGTCTGTCCATGAGAGTGCAATCCTGTGACCCCAGCACCTCCCATGGGTCTCCACCACCCAACATGTCCCATTGGGGATTTTCTGTCACATGTGTGCTGGGGACACATTCAAACATTGGCACATAGTTCTTTGTCCTTTCGACTGTGTGTGGTGTAATTTATCCACGTTTAGAAAATGGTTGTGGCTGTAGTGTTGGCCCTCTATGTCCTGTTACATCTACCTGGAGGAAGAAGACACTGGCTACAACTTCTTCATAGGAAAGTTGGAGCCCTTCCTTTAGGCACCGTCTCTAGTAGAATCAGCAGACCCTCACTCACTGACCCTCGCTGGCTCAGCACATCAGCTGAGGGTAGGCACTTGCCCCTGCTTGCCTCATGCGGGGCTGCCAAGATGAGCAGGAATCCAGTCTGTTTCAGACTGGAACAGATATGAGGAGCATCCCCACACCTGCGGTTCCCGTGGGAACTGAAGGGAGCATAGTAAAGGAAACCTCAGCGTCCGTCAGGAGGGGCACAGTGCACCATAAAAATCACACGATATTACAGGAAGCAGAGGAAAGCTGGGGTGTCCTCTGGGGCACTTTAATTAGAGCCTGGAAAATTGCAATTTCTTTAGGAACAACACAGCAAACAGGAAATATCTGGTGTAGATCCACTAAGCACTACTTAGAGGAGTACCAAAAAAATCACACTGAAAACGGCAAACAGGGGAGAGAGACCGAGGAATGGGGGGAGAAAGGTGACCTTGTGAAGCTCTCAGCATGGGATAGCTCCACTTGACTTGGGTCAGCTGCTGCAGGAAACAGAGACCACCACGGGATGGGGTCACCAAGCGCTCCAGGAAACAGAGACAGTCTGAGCCTGTTGGGGACCCAGGTGATGGCAGCCAGGGACAGTGTGAGCTTTTGATGCGGCAGATCTTTGCTCATTTGGGGATTTCTAGGGTTGCCAGAGGTGGAGCTGTATGGTGCACAGGCACAGGTGTGTGTGTGCGCTGTGCCCGCTGAAGCGAGGCTGAAGGTCGTGTCCTGAACTTCACACACAGGCACCGGCTCTTTTCCAAGTGTCAATAATCTGATACACGTGGACGAACAGGTTGGGGTCCCAAGGGGCAGGCTACCTGAGACCAGCAGTGTCCCTGGAAAAGGAAAACTTGCTGGGGTGCTGTGTTGGGGCAGCAGGGGGAAGGTGGACTCTGGGGTGGGACTTGGGTTTGGGTCCTGGGCCACACCTGACAATGGAGGAGCAGGAGCAAGCCCAGCTCGTGAGTCTCAGCCTCCTCGCGGGAGCCCGAGGGACTCAGGCACTATCTGATCCTCTCCCAGCCAGGTCACACCGACCCTTGACAACCGGCACAGCTGCTTCCCTCCCACTGCCCTTATTCATAAGACCAGGGGGCTGCGACCTTTGAGGACCTTCACGAGGCTTAGCGTTCATGACGCCAACGTGGAAGAAACACTTGATAATTAAAAAAAAAAAGCATCAAAGTGAGAGAAGAGCTGTGCAGTGTGATGTTCTCAGGAGGTGAGCGTGCAGCGAGCGGGGTCCCGGCGCACTGCAGAGGATCCAAGAAAGCTGGGGTGGGGGATGGGAAGAGAGAACAACTCCAACTTGTACAATTGAACAAATGACCATCCTATGCAGAGGGACCTCGGGAAGAGAAAGAGCTCACTCAAACCTTGTGCTTCCAAGTAGGGTGGAACAGCGGCCACTCCCTCCCTGGCGGAGGGTCGCTGCACAGAAGAGTGCAGGGAATTGCTGCATGTGGTTCCCCTTTGTGTCCCTGGCTGGGAGTTTAGCTCCCTCCGTTTTTAACCTTCACCCAGCGACAGCAGGGTGGGCTGAGGGACGGGCCTCTTCGATGGGTGCCTGATGAAGGAACCCCTGTGCTTAGTGTGACGGTGGACAGGGGTAAGGCCAGGGCACATGCCTGGACAGAGCGACCCACTTCTGTCGCGCTCAGGGGAGACGTCCAAGGAAACCCCATCGTCCATTAGAGTGGACCCACAGGAAGGACCTCTGGGTTTCCAGGGCAGGAAGTCCTGCGCCGCCCATCAGGAGAAAAGCGGATGCTGGCTCTGCCGAGTGTCCGGCTAAGAACATCCGGTCCAGCCCGGATGGGAAGGAGGGTGGCCATGGAGAGCCTCGGGACTGGCACTCAGGGTCTCCGTCCCGGGCCTCTGGGGTCGCGGACTTCCTCCCAGCTCCCTCCCATTCAGGCACAGAGTGGAAGTGGATGCCTCCTCACCGCCACCCAGCCCTGCGACACTGGCCCCAGCGGCACCATCGGGGCAGAGACGCCGGGAGGCTGTGCTGGGCTCCAGAGCCTGGAAGCAGACGAGGGGGCTGGTCTGAGGCCCTGAGCTGGAGAGCATGTGTCACACAGCACAGCACCCGGACGGCAGACCGACGGATCCAGAAAACGTGGACCTCACACACGGTGGAATACCATCCAGCACAAAGGAAGGGATGGACTGTCATCCAAGGTAGGGTGAGCCTGGGACAGTACGCAAGGGACACGGGGGAGACAGAGTCTGCATGCTCCCGCCCCCTGTGGGACCTCAGGCAGAAGTTCTCGCGGACACTGAGTAGGTCGGTGTTCTGCAGAGCCTGGGTGGGACAAGGGCCCGTCAAGAGAGGAAGAGCAGAGCTGGCGTCCTGCCAGGTGGAGGGGGTGAAGGGAGGGGAGGGAGCAAGGGACCGGGAAGGACAGTAGAGCGAGTCAGACATTATTACCCTATGTACCTATATAACTATGCAACTGGAGGGCTCAGGCATTTTGTTACAGCAACAGAAAACAGACTAAGTCATCTCCATCAAAATGTTTATATCAAGGTTGAATTCAATGCTGAGGTTAGCTGGAGGGAGCTCTACTTCTCAGGTCCCCCAAACCAGTTTCAGTGCGATCGTCACATGGGCTCAGGAGACTGGTAACTCTGTCTTCATTGTGGCAGTCCCATCCTGGGTATCTAAGGGAAAGTCACCTGTCTGTGCTGGATTCTTTCTACCATTTCCAAACTTACAGCTCCCAGCACCCTAGTCCTCTGGGCCAGGCAAGGACAGTGGAGCACTCTCATGGCACTTGGGAATTATTAACAATAATTCTAAAAATGAAGGGGCAGCCATTCCCCAACTCCTTAAATGGCACTATTTTGAGATAAATGTACTCTAAGTTACTTACTAAGGCAAAATAAATCTACAAGTTACTATCAAATAACTAGAATCAAAGAAACCAAATAGCAGCAGCTGGAAGCAGGTGTTGATGATTTGTGGAATAAACCTGGAAGGCAGGGCATGAATGCGTCACTGGCCCTCTGTCTTGGAGCTTGCCCACGCACTGGGGAGGAACTGATGACCGGCACCTGCCATCTGTGCTGCGCTCGCCAGTGCCAGGGGGCACCTACTCCAAGTCCGTTTCCCAGGAGGCTGGGCTGTCGGGCTCCAGCATGGTGCCTCGCCCCTTTTCTCCGGAGTGACAGTGATGTGACTTTCATAGGTAGCTGCTCTGCACTCGATTCTGTGGTTCTGCTATGTAACAAGAGACCCATCCTGGCATTTTGTTGTTGTTGTTTTTTTGGGGTTGGGGCTCATAAGTAGATATTTTCAAAGTAGACTGAGTTTAACAGGAAACTCAGTGAAGACATATCCAGTTATTGTCAAATGTCACTTGTGGGCTTGCGATTGCCACACAACAACCCAAAGTAAGCCCTGCCAAGCCCCAGGGGAGAGCTCCCAAGGGGACTCTGTGCATGCTTTTAAACCAGAACTCTTCCACTGCTCTAGCCTGGAGGGTGAAGTGTATTCTCTGGACAAGTTCAAAGACATAGAGCTCCCAGGTTGGTGGACGTGACCCTGCCTGAAGCTGTTGGGTGGGAGTTTTGAGACTCTCCATTAACCTGGGCCTTGGGGTTGAGGAAGTCTTCGGAGCCAGGAACTGAGGACCCCCTGTCGACTGGTCACCAGGCTTCTTTAAAGATCCGAAGTGCCCAAAGCCAGTCACATTTGTGACAGCTGGATAGATGGCCATTCCAGGAAGAGTCTAAGAAAGGGGTACAGTCCCTATCCCCTTGGGACTCGTGTGACCTACATGTAAATGAGTTTAAGAGTTCTCACTGAGCTTCCCCCAGGGAAGGAACTTTCGGAGGAAACACAACTGTGAACAAGACCAATAAAATCCCTTTCCCCACAGAGCTGATAACTAATGGAGAAGAAGGTGCAACCCAGAGCGGAATGCGCACCTAGGGGAAGAGGCATCTGCTTGGCAGGCCTGGAGAAGTCTCCCAGGACAAGGACCATCAGAACCGAAGCGTGAAGGTCAGACAAGCATGCCACCTGCGTGGCCCGTGATAACGACGGCGTCCTGGCGCACGCTCAGAGGGAAGTGCCTGGAGCACAGATGGATACTGACAGCTGGAGGAGCTGAGCATCTACTCTTCGTTTCCTGCAGGCAGGTGAACCCGTGACACCCTCCCCTGCAACTGCAGAGGCCGTGTGACCTGTGGCAGGAGGCAGTGCTTTTAAAACTTGCCCGCCTCTTCTCCCTCTGCCTCCTCCTGCTCTCTGACCTCCTGCTTCTTGGGAATGAAGCTTCACCAGCATCGGCACTGAACCAGCCATAAAGGAGGAGCCTGCAGTCCTCGTGCCTGCAGGCATCTCTGCAGTTCTCCAGTGCTCAGGCCAGGTGGACCTAGACACGGCCTCGTTTTACAAAGACTTGTTCATTAAAAGGGGAGGAACGGGTCACGAGGATGCTTTAGGATCGAGTGGCTTGCAGAGGTTCAATTAACTTATGCATCAGAATCCCAGGTTACAGAACAAGGTCTTCTCATGAAGATCTCATGTGCTGACGCTGCCAGCGGTGGTGACTATGCTACTGGTCAGCACGGTCTTTGAGCCCGGGGTGTGGCTTCATGGTCCCAGGCACAGACTGCAATCGGTGGCCTTGCTTCCTTTGTGCGTGTATGAGAAGGGGAGTGGGGGCTGTTCTTTCTGTGGCCCTGCATTCATGCTCACTTTCCTGGCAAGGATTCGCCCTGCATTCCTTACTTCAAAGTGCTTACCTTAGAAAGAAGCTGAAATTTCACCTGTAGGGAAATTGGCACAATTTCTTATTTTGCTGTCCTCAGTGCCAGGAATAAAAAAATGCACTTTCTGTTTGGGTAATTTTGCACAGCAGGAACTTTAAATTATTTACAGCTTTCCTTATCTGCAACCAGGGGAAATGTGCCACTTTCCAGGACACGATTTATACTGGGAAATGTTCTTAGAAAAAATAGAGGCAAATTAGTGCAAAGTGCAAAACTCAGAGAAAGAACAAAGGAAGGCCAACGTCCAGGCACTTTTTTCTTGTGTTATAACCAAGGTAGATGGAGGGACCTGCTAGGGCAGTGGACAGTGGGGTCAGTAGACCTCTGCAAACAGCTGCAAAGCAAGCTGCTGTGAAGGACCAAGAGTTTCCATGAGATGAACAACACTGGGGGTGAAATTGGCAGCAATGCTGGTTAGAGCTGTTAGCTGGTGGATGAGGTTGGGCCACGACAGTTGGTCCATGTCCTGTGGGAAATGCCAGCCCAGGGCACGAGCCTGGGAGCAAGGTCCTTCTGGTCTCCCGGGTGTTTGCATGCCCGGACAGGAAAATGGAAGCGTTTCCCAGATCCAGCCGCTCTCTCCCTGTTAATAGCGCTGTGCCTGCAGGTGCTCTTCAAAGGCTCACCAGTCCTGTTCTGACTGCTGATTACAAATCCCACCTTCTGGTTTTTGAGTTGATCTCTGTCAATTTAACTAGTGAGAATGGTCCATTAAGGTTAAGTTTCTGGACCTGAATGGCTTGGGACCTCAACGTGCTATGGAAGAAGGGTCTAAGGACAGCTCTAGTTCTCTTACTTGACTCTGATCAATTAAACATGACAGCGATCACAATAACAGCTCAAGCTTACTGGACAGGGAGCCTGATAGTACCAAGGAAGGCTTACCCCTGGATCCCTACCTGATAGGTACAAGGACCAGGACAGATGTTACTGTTGGAGAGACTGAAGCCACACAGGTAGGCAGAGGTGTCCCAGGATTCTAACTGACACCTTGACTGTAGAGTCACCCTTGTGATGCTCTGCTCGCCTGCAAGCCGCTGTGTGACGTAAGTGACAAGGTGCTCCTCACTCCCCAGCTGCGCTATGAACATCGATCGCCACACCACTGCTAATGGCAGCATTTCCTGAGTGTGTTTTAGCCTGAAGAATGTTTGCTCATCTTTTATGAGGCTTACGACAACCTCAGGGGTGGACTGGACAAATGTTCTGCCTGAATTTGTGAGAGAATGTCTTCTCCCAGGAACCAAAGCCTGAGCATTTGGCCATGACCATGAGCCTAGCACTCCTCTCCTGTGCTTTCAGATCTCCTTCCCTTGAGAAGCTGTCTAGTCTCCATCAGACAAGGAGAGCAGACAAGCCAACCCGCACTCATGACCCTGGAAAGAAGGGGCATGCCCCCTAGCCTGGAACACGGTGTAGGACCCTCTCTACAACAACTCCTATAGGTGGTCCAGGAGGGACGCATTCACTCAAAGAAGAATAAGAAACAGACATGGTAGAATCAACCCTCAGGTATTTCAGAACAACTGAGTAAAATGGCAGGTCCAAAGGAAGTTCTCCTGGAACCCACGGAAAGTGGGGCTGAACGTATCTTCAGAAAATGTGTGAAATATTAAATATCATGAAGTAAAAGAGAAAAACCAGACATGCAAGAGCTCAGGGAAGAGAAATAGTAAGACAGAGGTGAAACGTGAAGGTAATGCAGAGACAGGAGAAGGTATCCAGCGTTTCCAGAGGTCCCAGCAGGTGCCGTAGAGGACTTGCCCCAGGGCCACCGAGACCATCTCAGCCCACAGAAAAAGAAGAGTCTACTTTTTAGGAAACAAATAAGCATGACTTTGCTCTCCAAGTTAAGAAAAGATGTGGGGGAAAAAAAAAACTCATGGGCAGATCCCACTTTGTAATCGATATTCAGCAACACTTCAAAAAATAATCATACCTTATTCCCTAACCCTTCAATTTTAGGAATCTTTTTTTAGTAACGAATTATCATGTTAATAGAGGAAAAGAGAAAAAAGTATGATCTCCTACTCATTGCTGAAACATTGATAAATTTAGCACTAGACTGTTAAAAAAAGAATCCACATAAGTTTTCTTATCAATTTGAAATACATCCCACTTAACCGAAACCAGTTACATGCAACCTGTGACCTCTGGTTATTCCCTGGTTTGGAATCAACCACAAAAGTCAGTTGAACATTTGAAAATGGGTTATCATTGGTTTTGTTATGTGTGAGAATGATTTTGTGTATTTTTTGAGATCCATGATTTTTGTAGTTTAAATAATTGTGAGTTCACACACACACATGTGCACACATACATTCTGTATATGTTAAAATGCTCAAAATAAAATATTTTGAAATGCCTATCTCAAGTTGCAAGTCACTCTAATATTTATTAAGGAAAAACTAGAAACATCTCCAGGAAGCATGTCAAAAATATTAACTATTAACACTCTATTTATCTGAACCTGGAACAATCATCAGTTCAATCAAAAGACGTTTGTTAACACGTTCCATAACACGTTTGTTATGGAAAAAAGTGGAAAGCCAAGGGGAAGCGCAGTGATAGCAACTGCAGTCAGAGAACCCACAAACCCGCATGGTCTGGACATGAGTCCCCAAAGCCCCGGTTCGTGCAGAAATGCGCAGAGGTGAGACCACCAGGTTGTGAGGGCTGTAACCCAATGAACCTATCAAGTGGATCACTCATTTTAAAGGACTATGTCCTAGCTGGTAGCGGTCGGCAGGCGGGATGGGGCTAGAGGAGGTAGGTCTCTGGGGGTGTGCACTGGGGACTGTGTCTCATCCCCCAGGGTCCTCGCTTGATCTCTCTGCTTCCTGGCTGCCATGAGCTGACAGCCTCCCTCCACTGGGCCATTCTACCCTGATGCGCTGCCTCACCTCAGGCCCAGAGCACGGGAGTGGCCGACCACGGACTGACCCTCTCAAACCACGAGCCTGAAACAAACCTTTCTTTCTCTAGGTTGTTCTGGTCGAGTACTTTGATCACAACGACCGAAGGCTGACCAAGGCAGCCATGGCCGTGCCAGTGACCAGGCCGCTGCTTTGCTGTTGTGCACGCGAGCAGCAGGAAGTAGCTGTGAGGAGATGGTTTTAATACCCACGGAGCATGACGCTAGTGGGGCACCAAGTGCCAACGTCACCGTGAGGAAGACGTCCGAACACCACAGCCCTGAAGTGCAGACTTGACCCTTGGAGGGGACCCTGCCTGGGCGAGAGAGTGGTGACCGTGCCTCTGTTTAATCCACGTACCCAATGTCATCTAATAAAGCTCACAGAATTTCCTTGAAGAGAGAACCAAACAAGGTTTCTGGGAAATAAGTTTTACATAAAATTGCAAAAAAAAAAAAAAAAAAAAAAACCAAAAAACCAAATAAACAAAAAACCCACAATGCAATGCTAGTGTTAGAAACTAACATGAATGAAAGACATTAACAGCTAGTCCAAATCAGATGAGGATTTGAAGATATAATTTTAAAGTAGAGAGAAAATTATTAAATAAGATATGTGAAGAAAACTAGATAGTATTTGGAAAAATAAATTGTAAAAAAACAAATTTTCAATAACTTGACCTATAAATATGTTTAAAAGAGGAACAATCAAAAATTAAAAGCATGGAATAAAGAATTCCTCTTTAGGACTGTACAAGAATTGGATTGATAAGTTTGATTACGTGAAGTCCTAAATTGGGGAAAAAATTGCCAGAATCAAATTCAAAAGATAAATGACAATATGGCAAAAATTACAATTTTTTTTTTGATGAGTAGGTTATTTTTCCTGACAAAAGAGAAAATACAATACTTCGAAGAGCGAGCAAATTGTGTTTGTGTGTGTGTACATGTTCACACGGGTATATACAGCTTCTGCCATCCCTCCAAACCTATATGCAAATACACACCGCTCCTATCAGACACGCTAAAGACGCTCCTCCCCACTCAGGTAAAATCAGTACCTGGACATTTGAATGATATCACCATGCTGCGGGTCACATGTTGGATCAACATGGACCAAGATACACCTTGCTGGGGAAGATACTGGAAAGACATACCTTGCAGCTGGTAGGGACCCGCAGGTCCAGTGCAGCTGAGGCCTCAGCGCCCCACTTTGGACTGGCACTGTTGTGTGAAACCCGAGATTGCTGTGGCAGTCACTTCTGACCTGGGAGGACTTCCCCTCCCTGGGTGAGGCTAGTGATGTAGTCGGCTGGTTCCACAGCTCACTGACCGAAGTCCAACAAGCCCACAGTGGCTGACCACGCGGAACCTCATGATCAGTCCTGAGCTATGCAGGTAAGCCCCTAAGAAAGCTCAGGGGTCCAAGGACAGCACCCACAGCCCTCAGCAAAGCCCAGGCCCATGGGTCCCCATCTCTCTGCCTGTCCCTTCCTTTCCCTTCCCTCTCTCTATCCCTATCCACTGGCTGACTTCCCAGATGTGTCCAGTCTTCCCATTGTCCCCCATCAACATGTCTAGCCTCTCTGGGAAATAGGTAATAAATCTCTTCTGTTTCATGACTTTGGGGGTTTACCTCCTTATTGCATCTCGCCTGACTGCCACACCTGACCTTATCCTGCACCAGGTGGCCAGGGTGTGCTAGAGTGTCCATTTTGGTTCCAGGTCACTTCACACAGAAGGAGCTCAAGGCCAAATGAGAAAGAAATAGTGACAATAGAAGACAGACGGGGAAGTGTTACTTAGTACAATTTAAAAACATTTAAATTCACTATCATATTTTGAGATCTAAAATGTGAAGTGTGCTTTGTTATTCATTTATTTCATACCTAAATTTCTTTTTTTTAATTTTAATTTCTTCTGTTCTGATTAGGTGTGCACGACAGTAGAATGCACTTGTACATTCCGATAGACCAACATGGATGGAGCGTGATCCCTCAGCCCGCCCACCATACACATTGCAGGATCACGTTGGTCAGGCAGTCACGCATGTACAGCAGGCAATACTGTCTGTCTCACTCTACTATTAGTACGTTTTTTGAAGATAAAATTGGCATTGCCATCACCTGGATCGGAGGTGTCCTTGGAGGCCAGGTGTTAAAGGTGTGGTCCCCAGTGTAGTGCTATTGGGAGGTGGGAGGATTTTTAAGAGGCAGGGCCTAGTGGGAGGGTTTCTGATTACTGAGGACCTGCCCATGAAGGTGCTGTCTGGGCCCCAGTCCCTGCCTGTCTCTCTCACTGTTGAGTCCCAATGTGACATGGGTGGCCTTCTCTGCCACATTATCCCTCCATGATACACTGTATGGCTACAGGTCCAAGCCACAGGGCCAACTGCGGTGGACTGAAATCGCCAAAAAGGTGAGGCAGAATAAACCTTTTCTCCTTGTAAGTTGATTATCTCAGGTATTCGTTACAGTAACAGGAAGTTAACACAATTATTTTGTATGAAGTTTAACTGTATTTAGTTAAATTACATTTAGTAACATATTTATAATGTGTAATACAATATACCAATAATTTATTAATAATCTATTGGTGTTATAGGATTCCATTATTCAGTTATAAAATTAAAGTGTAACTCTCTGATTTGGAAATTTCTCTTGCAGTCCTTCATCTACAATGTCTTCACACATATACAAACTCAGGACCTGTTCAAGGTCTTGGAATATTTTTTAATGATATAAAATTACTAGGAAAAGACCCTCAAACCCTAAGTACCTATATTAGGAAATGTTTACATCAATTTTGACACATTCATTCAGCAGCAGCTGTTAGAAAGGATGAGGTCCGTCTTTGGAGCTGATGTTGAAAATAAATATTAAGTGAAAAAACCAAGGAACAGAACACAGCGCTCAGGCTGTTGGTAGTGGGTGTGTCCAGTCCACGGAGTCCTCCGGTAAACGTCCCTTTCCAGGGGGCACCCAAGCAGCTGGCAATGCGCTCACCTCCTGGTGAAGCTGCAAAAACGATCGTGAGAAACTCGCATCCTAAAGATCTGTATCATCGGTACTTGCTGCTTATTCGATCCTGGGCTCAGTTTTAAAGGGAGCAGGGCACCGGCAAAGGCCCAGGACTCACGCTAGGCACGGTCCTAGGTCCTCGGAGGTCCCGAGTCCCGCCCAGGGTGGAGAGGGCCAGCGCAGACGGGGATCGCAAGCGCTGGGCTCCCGGCTCCTGCGCAGGGTTGGCGCTGCCGCGGTGCGGCGTTTGCCCTGGAAGCTCCACCAGGCTGGTGTGCTGGTGGAGGAGGCGCCAGCAGAACCGGAGTGTGGTGGAGGAGACCGACGTGCAGGGGTGAAAGCGATGCTGGCAGGGCTCCAGAGATGCGCCTGGACTCGGTGGTGCACCGTGATCAACACTCGCATTTAGTGTTCTGATTGCAACTAAATCGGAGGCCAGAAAGGACACTGCAGAGTCATGGCAGGTTCATGACTTGGATTGTGGCGATGGTTTCACGGGTGAATGCTCATCGCAAACTCATCAAGAGGTAGACATTAATTGTATACTCACAGCCTTTTGTAGGCCAATCATGCCTCTGTAAAGTAGCTTAAAAGCAAAACAGAGAAGGAAACTCATCAGTTGAGAAGGGAAGGACCCGGCAAAGACATACTGGTGGAATTAAATCAGCAGATGGGATGGTTGGCTCTAGTAAGCTCACCATGCAGATCAAAACCACAGGGAAGAGTAGAGTTACTTTAGATTAGGTAAAGTGGGGTGGGTGGAGGAGAAGCGGATGGGTTAGGAAGGATAGTAGAGAGAATCAGACATTATTACCCAATGTACACGTATGACTGCATGACGGGGGATTCTATATCATGTACAAGCAGAAGAATAAGAAATTGTAGTCCATTTATGTATGATGTATAGTGCATTTCACTGTCATGTACGGCTAATTAAAACCAAAAAAGATAAAGAAAGAAAGAAACCACAGGAGATGAGTTTCACCCCAAAGTGATGGCAAGAATCCAAAAGAACCACAACAAGTGCTGGCAAGGGAGAAGAAAGGTCATCCACATTTCAACATGTGCTATTCTTTTTCTTGTCATTTTTATGTAGTCATTTAAGTATATCAATTGATGAATGGGTAATAAGATGCTGTATGCATGCAATGGAAGAGCACATGCTAGAGAAGAGGGGTCCTTTATAAGCTACTGGTGGGAATGTAACATGGTGCAGCTGCTATGCAGAACACCCTGCCAATACTCAGATGGCTAAACACAGCCATCAAATGGCCCAGAAAGTTCACTGCCAGGTGTGTACCTGAGAAAAATAAAAACGTGTACTAGCCAGCTTTGCAGCACTATGAGGAAATGTTTGAAACTGGTTATTTATGAAGTAAAGAGAGGAATATTTTGGTTTATGGTTTTGAAGGATGGAGTCCAAGATTGGAGGGCTCCATTGGGTTGAGCCTCTGGTGAGGATGGCCCATCATGGCAGAAGCATGTGTCACTGTGAGTGAGTGGTCACATCCTAAGCCAGAAATAGTGGAAGGTGGGAGGAGAGAGAAGGAGCCTGGGGTCCCACAACCTCCTTATACTAAATGACCTCAGGGTCCCAGGAGGCCCACCTGGTAGAGCTCCATGGCCCTTCATGATACCATCACCCTAGGGGTCAGGCTTTGTATATGGGCCTTTGAGGGAGACCCATCCAAACCATGGCAACATACCCAAAGTGTGTGTGTGTGTGTGTGTGTGTGTGTGTGTGTGAGAGAGAGAGAGAGAGAGAGAGAGAGAGAGAGAGAGAGAGATTATATCCATTGAGAATGGATAAATAAAATGCTGAATGGAAGATGACCAGACAATAAAAATGACAAGGAATGGCACCTGCTACAACCCAGATGAACATTAAAACATTCTGCGGAGTGACGGAAGCCAGTCTCACAGGGCCACATGTCACAGGGTTCCTTCTACACGAGAACCAGAACAGGCAAAGACACAGACACAGGTACCATCGTGGTGCCTGGGACTGGGACAGAGGCCAGAGGGAAGTGAGGAAGGATGGCTTAATAGGCACAGCCTTCCTCGGTCAGCTTGGGAGGCAACAGCACAGGTCCACAGACTGGGTGGCCTCAGCAGCAGCTATTTATTCCTCACAGTTCTGGAGCCCAAGAAGTCCAGGTTCGGGTGCTGGCGAGGGCTGCTCCCGGCTTGGAGCAGACCACCCTCTTGCTGTGTGCTTGCCTGGCCATGGAGGGAGGGAGAGCGTCTTGCAACGGCACCGACCTCATCATCAGGGGCCCATCCTCCTGCACTCGCTAGCCCGGGTCGCCTCCCCAGGCCCCGCCTCCAGCACCTGCAGGCCGGGGCTCTGCTCTAACGGGCCGTGGAGGGACACAGGTTGTCCACTCTGGCTCTCTTTCAGGGTGGTGAAAATGTTCTGAACTTGCTTGAAGTGACATCGTCCAACTCTGTGAATGAAGTGGAGCTGTTGGACCACATCTCTCCCAGGGCCAAGTTGTACGGTATATGAATTTTGTCACCATAAAGCCATTTCTGATTTCTTTGGGAAAGAGAAGGTGCAGTTGTTCCTGAGAACCTGGGGAAAGGTGAGGAGAAGGAGACAGAAGTTGGGACAGCTGGCGTGTGTCCAAGGGAGTGCCTGTGGCCTGCAGGTACCAGGACTGAAGCTGGGATCATTCCAGTCCTTTCTGGTGTGGTGGGTGGCTTCCCCAGTGTCCCTCAGCAAGCATGTCCTATGGGTTTTAACAGAAACTCAGAGAACACAGGTTGCTATTAGACTTGCTGAATGTATGGTCTCCTGCTCTGGTGGACTGGGCATGTTGCAGAGGTGGCTGAGAGGGGCCTGTCCAAAGGCCACCATACCTAGTGCCACCACCCCAGCACCCCAGGGGCCTGCGCACCCTGTCTCCAGGGTCGTCATAACTACAGCAATTCAGCGTGTGCCCTGGCTTTGTTCCTGGAGCCGTGCCCACTCCCCTTACATAGATGTTTTAAAATTACATTTTCACAGCAGAAGAGTGTCGCAGTGGCCACTTTATTGAGGTGTTAGGTGACTTACAAGACGCCCCACGTGCAGGCTTTGCTTTGCGGCTGCGGCGGGCCTGGCTCCCCTGTCCAGTCTGAGCTTGGAGAGGAGGACTGGAGCCGGTCAGGAGCTCGCAGACACCCGAGCTCCTGTGGGCGCCCAGCTGCAGCACCACATCTGCACAGCACGCAGCGCAATTCCATGCAGGTATTTTGATTTGCAGGACATTTTGACATAGACATTTGATGCCACTGTTTGACATTAGCTGGGTCAGGGTGACCCTGTCAACATGTAACATCACTGTTCTCTGAAATACCAAAAGCTGCTGCGAACAGGCGCTGCTGGCCCTGATCTCATCTCGCTCACCTTTGTGAAAGGGAGTTCCATTTCCTATTGTAGCAATTTTTACAATGTTTCTCCCCCCACCAAAGTATTGCTTTTATAATCAGAAAAATACTAAAAAAATTTAAAAGCTTGTTAGAATTGGATTCAATTCTAAGAAAAGGCAGTCCACTTTCTCCAAACCATATTTTTAAAGCTCTTTTGTGACTTTAAATACCCTGCAGAGAATGGGAAGGACATCCCGTCATTGCATGACATGGCCCGTCACATCTGGACTCAGAATAGAAGATAATTTTGTGGCACAAACTTTTTTTCCTCCTCATTTCCCAGGTCCAGTGGCTAAAATTTATGCATGTGTGTTCCATCAAACACGTGATGTTGGAGGAACCCAGACAGGGGTTGGCAGCATTGGTGGGTGAATCGAGGGGGTATGAGTTGTGTCCCTTTAGATGATGTGCCCACCAGGCACGATGCAGACAGAATTCAAAATGGAATGTGAGCTTTTCTTCCAGTTCTCTTCTCCAACCTCCAGCTCCTTCCTTGGAGGCATCCAAGGTTACAGATTCCCACGCATGTGCAAGCCAACAGCTACACGTATGTGTGGGTATTACATGCATGGACATGTAATGTATGCATCCATTAACATAGATAAAACGTAAAAGTATGAATTAGGAACGTAGGTTATGTATTTTTCCATTAATGACAGCAACTGTACACATTCTCCAAGCTTTGATTTCAGTCTTTCGCAAATTCTGCTGTAATGAAAAAATTTTCCAAGTGATAATCTTGTAATCTTAAATCTCTTAATAAAAGGCACATTATTATTTTATGTGCAACTTAAGACTGAGAAAAAAAATGCCACCAATTAAAACATGCCAGAGCATCCATGGTGAAACTCATCACGATTTCTAAGACAGCACTTGAGAATTGATACAATAGAGCATGTTGTTGTGCCAAGAAGAAGGACAAGTCCTTGGAGTAGGACCACAAGTTTAAAATGCACATTCACCTCTGATTTTTCACTACTGCGTGGTGCCCACAGAGGCTCTGTCAATTTACACCTGGACCAGCCACGGCATGACAATGCCCAGCTCCCTGCATCTTGTCAAGTTCCGTGTTCCACAAACTTGGCTTTTCAATCTGATGATAAAACAGTACTTCAGTGTTGGTTTCATTTTGCATTTTTTCTAATAAGAACTGATGTTGATGACCCCCGAACTGCCGTTTGAATTTTCTTCCTGAGAATGCTTACATTCTTTGCTCACTCTCTATTGACTGGTTGCTTTTTATAGAATCATAGATTTTTTTTCAGAAAGTTAGCCCTTTGACTATGATTTGAATTGCAAATATTTTTTTTGAGTTTTCCATTTCTTTTACTTTGATTATGGTTTTGTGCTAAGCAGATTAATTTTTTTTTCATATATAGTCAAATTTATTCACATTCTCATTTATGGCTTTTAGGTTTGTATCATGGTAAAAAGTTTTTTGAACTTCAAGTTAATTAAAAAATTCACCTGTGATTATTGATGACACTTGGTTTCTATTTTTTAAAAGCTTAGAGACACTTTATTAGAAATGTTTTGATTTATGGTTCTACATGTAGAGTCATATTTCTCTCTGGTTGGCCACCAAGCTTCTCCTATGATATAAAATGTCTCCATAAATGTACAGTGTGGTCCCTCTTGCATTTAGATCTATTTTCGGATTTTGTAAGTTTGTCTATCTGTGTCATGAAGTTTTAATATAGATTTATAATAAATTTACTCTTATCTAGAAATATTCTCCTAAAGCACTTTTGATGCTCCTTTTTCAATATGTGATTGATTATTCTTCCTTATTTCCTTTTCCATATGAATTTTGGAAACATTTAGTTAACAGAATGTGCCCCTGAATTTTTCTGTGTGTGTGACTATGCAAGATAAGTCTGTATCCAAGGACATTATAAGTCACTCATTGTCCACTTCTTCTCTATTTCTCCTTCCTCTCTAGGGTTTTAATATTTTCTTCCTGTAGATCTTGCACATTTCTTGTTAAGTTTATTCCTTTGTTAAAATGACATTTTACATTGCATCTATAAGAATAATATTTTGATGTACACATACAGACGCTTCTTGACTTTGTCCTGATAAATCCATTGCAAACGGAAAATGTCCTCAGTCAATAACATCCCTCTTGTGGCTTGGAATGTCCCCAGAAACTCTGAGAGCACGGTGCCCAAAGCAGTGAGATTCGGAGGTGGACTTTCAGGCAATGCTGGGATCCTGAGGGCTCTGACCTGGTGGGTTAATCCACTGGTAGCTGGATGGGCTTCTGGGAGGTGGGGCCTAGTTAGAGGAGGTAGGTCCCTGGGGGTGTGGCCTCGTCATCTTCTCCTCTCTCTGCTTCCTGGCTGTTTTGAGCTGGTCAGCTTTCCACGTCGCACCCTTCTGCCATGCTGTTTCTGCCTTGGAGGTGGACGGTGGACTGAACTCTGAAACCATGAGCCAAAACAGCCCTTTCCTGCTCTAGGTCGTCCTTGTCAGGAACTGTGGTCGCGGAGATGAAAGCAGACTGTCCCACCACCAGAGCCTGCCCAGCCTGCCCTGAGCCCGCTCAGGACCTGCTCCCAAGTGGGCATCACAGGAGAGTCTCGCTCTGCACCCACTGTCCCGGGACAGATCAAACTCCAAGTGTGTGTCCCACCTCATGGGTTGCACTTCTGACCCATCAGGAAGTTGAAAAATCAAAAGTGGAATTATATTAAGTTGTAAGTTGTAATTCAAGTCAATTAACGTATTTATCTTCTTGCAGTCACTCTTCATTTGTGTCAGAAGTGCCTAAAGTCTACTCCTTCAGCAGAAGTCCTGACAAAAATCCAAAAGCAGATAAAGACTATTATATATGGTATTGCTATTATAAACTGGGTGCCACAGTCCTTCCTGAGTAAAACTCAAGGTGAACTTTATCTGTGCACACCACCCCCGGGTGCATGCATGCTCGCACGTCCGGCTTTATTCCCCTGAGAGCTGATAGCTGAACATTCACCCTGGCACGTGGCTCCCCACCCAGCAAGTCCATGACAGGGGCCTGCTGCTGCGACGCCTCTCAGGTCACCTCAGAGATGCCCAGATCCTCCCAGAGTAAGGGCAGCTGCTGGAGTCCATTCTCTTCTTAGGTGTTCGACCTCCAAAGTACCTCCTCCTGTCCACTCTTGCCCCTTCTGGCCTTCTTGAAGTGGAAATGTGACCCTTCATCCTTTTCCCCACGGAGGTCCCACTGAGAGCCCACTGTGGAGGCTGCTGCAGGGGCCACAGCAGTGTGGCTGGCACAGACGCAAATCCCTGTCCTGCGGAGCTCACACTCTGGTACATCAGAGACCAGCCAGCTCTACAAAGAACAGAGCAGTGACGGTACCTGGAGACGCAGGTGCGGGGTTGCTGTGAGGCCGGCAAGCGCTGTGGAGGGGCTGCGTCCCGCGGGCACCCCCTCTGCCTCCCGTGCCACCCTGAACCCAGTCGTCCTGCGCCACCCTGGCTGTAGTCTCCCAGCCCCACGCTGAGGCAGCTTTCCCTCTTCCCCATCCTCGTCCCCACTGAGCCACCTTGAACCAGCCGGGCGAGAGCCTGAGGCTTATCATTTGCTTAGGCGTAGAATCTGATTAACCATCTAGGGCCTGATTCTTATTTCACGTTTTTACCCAACAGCGAGTGCTAGAGGGGAAGTGTCTGAGTGCTCAAATGTCACGAAGGTGTGCGTATTTTGAACAAAGAAGGTATAATCTTACTGCACTGCATGGCTAAGTCACACCAGGTGTGGCTCATGCATTTGGGTCTTTATTTAAGCTCTGCTCCATTTGCTGTTGCCAGATCAGCGATGGCCAGAGCACCACGACTTGTCTCGGCCAGCGAAAAGAAGGGCTGAGATGTATTCGTTGTTTTTTGTTTGTTTGTTTGTTTTTAAGTATTTTTTAAGTTGTTGATGGAGCTTTATTTTTATTTATTTATATGTGGTGCTGAGGATGGAACCCAGTGCCTCACACATGCGAGGCTAGTGCTCTATCACCGAGCTCCGGCCCCAGTCCTGTATTAGTTTTTGATTGCTGCTGTAACAAATGACCACAAAGGCTCTTCCCATCACAGAGTCAGCTCAAAGTCCAAACCTCATCCCCCAGATCAGGAGCAGATGCGGAATGCCTTAAGTACGGCTCTTGGGCACCATTCTTACCCATCCATGGGCCTCCACGTTCAGCATGGAAAAGCCATAGGTCACCAGTCACACTCCCAGTTAAAATGGCAGCACGGGGACGTAAGAAGGAGCCACTGAACCAAATCAACTTCGTGATGCAGCTAGGAAACTGCAGGGGACAGTCACTCAGGACTCACAGCTCTGCACTCTGAGCTCTGTCGCCCAGATGCTGTTCCTTTTAAATGAAAGCTAGCACTTCAGCCCATCTGTTGTATCTACCTACTTCCCACCAACAGAAGGTCAGGGGTCAGAAACCCTCCTGTATTTTGTCTTCTCTGTGTCCCTTTTGGTCCAAACCGGAAGTGCTCCTGCTGAGAGAAAAGTCTGCAGGCCTTGCTGGGCTCTGGGAACCACACGGCTCATTCACGATCCGCCATCCCAGCAAGTGCCTGTCTTTGTAAAGCACTGTCACTGAGTTCCTATTTAGAATGCTTCCTATTCTTTTGTAACATTTTAGTCCATAAATCAATAAGTAAAATGAGAACACAGGTGTTCATTCGTTCAAAGTAAACTTGATCTCTGCAAATCTGATTTTAGGAAAATAACAGGAAGGGAAGTAATTTGATTCTCTTTTCTCTGGTGGTTACAGAGTTTGGACACAACCACAGCCACAAACCCCTGTAGCTCATTTGCTATTTGCTTTTTACAACTGTGGGTCATTTCATGTTATCAATAAGAATATTACAAAATATCATTCACAATTCCAGTTCAAGAACCACTGGGTGAAGCTAAATGATAAAATACTGCACATACAAATTAGATAGACATGAGATGGATTTATTTGTGGTTGGCCTTTGAGTCAATATGATGAAATTAAATCAGAAATTCTTTGAAAGCAAGAAAGACTGGAGAAGAAAATAATTGGGAGATGAATAAAATATAACACAAATGAAGGAAATGAAAGAGTAAGTATTGGGATCTCAACAAACTTGTAACAAATAGAGTATGTAAGCATATACATACACTTACACAAATATAAATTCCCTTGTGCACAGCACATGCAAACATAATCGAATGCTTGTTCTGTTACTTTCCTAGTGCACTTGAGCTGAAATCTGTAGCTGGTCACATAATAGCAGGAAAAGCCCATCATCTGTTCTTTAAGAGACAGTATCAAATTGGACAGCCATCATGGCATTGCAAGAATCCAGGACGACTTGCAAATTACAGTGCTAAATTCATCCCAGATGTGTTAATTCCTGAGATACTGACGTCAAATTGTCTGATGTTCCCAGCTTCTGTGACAGATAGCCAAGGAAAATACTGATGAATTAGGCTAGAGTGTGGAATTTTCTTGTCATCAGTATAAGAAACAATACTATTCTGAATTACTTATTTATTGGTGTGTGTGGAAAAGATGTTGCTGATAGAGGAGAACAGGTTTCCACAGCCTTTCCCTTGTAGGGAGTTTTTGTTGTCTTTTTTGTTTGTTTTTAAGCCTCCCGAGGAAAGGGTCCATTGCCAAGAGTCCAGATGCTGTGAATCAGTTCACATTAATCCGGACATAGAATCAGGGGGGGCAGAAGGAGGAGGGATGAAGAGTTGGGGTGGATGGTGTTCAGAGGACTTTGGGGTAGTTTGCAGGGGACCAATGAGCTTTCGTGCTGCTGGGCATATAATGGACCCCAAGTTTTGTGGGCCACACGGTGGTCCCCAAAACATGCATCTGCCTGGATGCTGTGAACAAGGCCATATTTGGAAAAAGAATCTTTGTAGTAAAATAAGGTTAAAGATCTCAAGCTATAATCCTTCTGGTAAACAGGCCCTAAATTAATGATTACATCTTAGAAGAGAAGAAGAGAAAACAGACAGGAGAGATGATGTGGGGTTGGAAGCAGAGACTGAAGTGAGGCATCTTTAAGCCCAGGAACACCACGGGTTGCCAATGGTAACTGGAAGCTAAAAGAGAGGCCTAGGCAGACTTTCCCGCAGAGGCCCTGCCCACACCTTGGTTTCCAACTTCTGGTCTCCAAAACTGTGAAAGGATGAATATCTGCAAAAGATAAGGAGGGGAGGGGAATAGGGAAGAATAGAGTTACTTTATATTAGGTAGAGGGGAGTGAAGGGAGGGCAAGGGGCGTGGGGGTAGGAAGGATAGTAGAGTCAAACAGACATTATTGCCTCATGTACATGTATGACTGCATGACCAATGTGATCCTGCAACAAGCACAATCAGAAAAATGAGCGATGACACTCCATTTATGCATGATCTATCAAAATGTATAAATGCATTCTACTGTCATGTGCAACAAATTAGAACAAATAAAAATTAATTAAAAATTTGAAAAGAAATAAAATAAATTGACAATTTGAAAGAAAGTGATCCCACCCTTTAAAAGAGATTCTAGAAAACGTGTTTCTTTTCAGTATTCTCCCAGTGCTCTGTGTGCTGTGGTGACAGAGCACCAGGTACAACTTCTTTATGAATAATAGATGTTTCTTCCTCACGTTCTGAGTCTGGGGAGTCCAGTAGGAGGGGCCTGCGAGGCCTTGCTGCCTCACAGCGTGTGTGAAGCATCTCGTGTGAAGGGCGGAGACAGTGAGGGGTCAGGAGGCCCAACTCGCAGCCTCACACCCTTCCACAGTCAGTGCTTGTCCACTGTGACGGTGGCCCCGTGACCAACACCTCTTATTAGGTCCAACTCCTCCACCGTGGCACTGGGGGTTAAGTTTTCAACACCAGCTTTGGGGGGTCAAATTCACACATATTCTGCAGTTTATCTTTCTTCACTTCCTACTCTCTGCCTGGGACTGACGGGGCACTTGGGATTTGACAGCTCATAGAAGATTCCAAAGACCCTTGCCCTCGGGAAACTTACACTTAGTCTTGAATATGGCATTATCCTAAGGTGGGGACCAAACTATGCAAATCCACAAGGGTCACTCCCGGGGAACTCCTGTGATTTTCCACTGCAGGTGCACACCTGGACTGCAGCCTAGAGCCAACAGGACCCAGCTCAAAAGCATAGGCTGACCCAGGTGAGCCATGGAGGTTGTGAGTGATTCAGCAGAGCCACCCGGATCTGTGAAAATGGCCTGAGTTGGGCACAAGCATGCTCCCAAGGCCAGGCTATTGGATCTGCATGGATCAGGAGAATCAAAGGAGGGATGAGCTACGCAAATGTCCTGAGTGAAGGAAGGCTGAGACCCTTCTTTGTGAAAACACCCTCTGGAATTAGCAGTTAACCAGGCTCCATGGACACCTGATTTCTCAAGAAACTAGCACTGGGTCTCTTCTGGGTAGAGAGAAGAGCCCCTCCCGGGGACTGATGGAGGCTTGGGCCTCCTTTGGAATCATGACTAGACACAGTGACCATCAAAAAGTCAAGAGGTCCACCAACCGGCTGCAGGTGGTGAGCATAAGTCCTTGACCAGCACAAAAGTGGACACTGTCGGAACTGAGCTGGAGGCCATGAGTCCTGTGGGAGGGGTCGGTCGCTCATGTTCTCGGGCCCAGAACCTGTTTTCCCAGCGATGGTGTTCCTGCCGGGGAAGCGTAGACGGAGGGGGAATGCGTGACTCTCAGGAAGAGATTATCTCCAGGTGTTCAGATGGAGGAGGCGTGGCTGAGGACCAGGGGGACAGCTGGAAACACCTGGATCAGGTGAAACCAGGAGATCTGCAGCCCAAATTTGGCAAATCCGCCGGGCCCTCGCTTCAGACTTGTGGTTCACTGTGGTCAACCAAACCCACAGAGTCCATCTTCTCACTGCCCAAGAGAGCAGAAACCTGATAGCAGGTTGGCAGGTGGGTTCAGTTGCTCTCCTGGTCTCTAGTCCTTGGCATTCTGGGGCGGGTAGGCCCCTAACTCCAATCGCTGCCTCTGTCTCCACGTGCCTTCCATCTCTGAGTCCTTTTCTTTTCTTAAAAGGACACCAGTCATCGGCCTTTGGCCCACCCTCCATCCAGGATGATGTCATCCCGAGATCATAACTCGATTATGTCTGCAAGGACCCAAATGGGGTCACTTTCATAGGTACTGGGGGTTAGGACTGGGACGTATCTTTTGCGGAATATTATTTAACCCAGTACATTGTCCTAACACCCACTTTGATGTGTTTGTCCAGGGGCAATGTTGCCTGAAAAGGGTGGAAAATCAGTTGCTGAGGAACAAAGAGCCCCAGATATTACCATGGTTTCTGGACTCCAAAGCTCACCACTATCCAGTGAATCTTGTTCTTCAACATTTAATTTCTCTCTTTAAGGGACTCAAGCTTATTTTCTTCCTAGGGGGGTTACGGTGTGGTGGCAAAATTCAAGAAGCCCGTCCTCTAGTGAACATGCCCTATCCAGTCCTCTGTCCTTGGATGAAGGGACAGACCCCATGGTGTGGAGAGGACTGGGACATGCAGGAGACCCTAGTAGCTGAGAGTCCCTGACTGACCTGGGGACCTCAGGCACAGGCACCAGGCAATGAATCCTGCTAATACCCAGAGTTCCTGGCGGAGGGTTCCAGCCTCCAGGGAGACCCCCCTCCGGCTGGTGCTTCCTTTCACCTGTGAAGCCTGAACTATGCTGCGCCTGGACTCCTGAGCCATAGGACCCCTGAGTGACAGATGTGTGTTGGGTTTAGCCCCCAAGTTTGTGGCAGCTTGTTAGGCAGCAACAGATGATTGACAAGAAGGCCATGGAGAACCGCCCTCTATGGTAGGAGGAGGAGGCGGTGCAGAGGGGCAGTGCCCACGGCCAGGCTGACATGGGACAAGTGGCAGAGGTGCCTCTGTCTCTAGTGCTCCAACCTCAGCAAGCAGGTCCTGAGCATGCTGCTCCCTCCTCCAGCCACTGCAAAGTGACAAAGTGATGCCACTGTACCAAAGGTCATAGGAACAGGGGACGTTCAAGGGAGATGTGGAAGGTAGGGCTCACCTCAGGGATGTGTGGAAAAGGAGATGAAAGCCCTCGAGACCCCAGGTTCCCGCTGTAGAGCAGTGGAGGGGGCTTGCTCAGGGGGACACACAGCTGGCCTGAGGTGGAGCATGGGGCAGAGGGTGGGGATGCAGGATGAAGGCCCCCTCCTGGCTCCACCCACCAAACCTGAGAGTCCTGGCTGCCCGAAGAGGACCAGGGGTGCTCCAGCCTGGGGGGGTGCACTGCCTAAGGGGCCCACGCCAGGTGCCCACGCCAGGTGCCCACAGCCGGCCTGAAACAGCCGCAGAGTAAGGGCGTCAGCACTGCGCGGCCACCATCTGCCCTTTCCGCCTCCTTCAGCGGCTTCGACTTCCTCCTCTTGGCTTCTGGATCTTCGTGCAGAGTGGGGGGGGCGGTGGGGTGGGCAGCGCAGGAGAACCAAGCGAGGTGAGGAAGGGAGGCTGCCCGAGAGCAGGCAGAACAGACCCGGAAGGGGTGGGCAGGCAAGGCCACCGCACTCCCTGGAGCACCTCGGAGGGTTCGGAGCAGGGATGGGGGTGATGCGGGTGTCTGGTAAAGAAAGAAAGAGGTGCAGAGAAGCATCGCTGCTTGCTGTGTGCAGCGGCTGGGAATTTTTAGAGACTTCCCTAAGATTCGATTTGCATTCCACAGCTCTCTAGAATGAAGAGACGGTCCTCCAGGCGAGAGCAAGAGCACTCTGCTTTCTGGGGGTGTAGCGATGGCTTTTAAAGTCCACCCAAGCACCTTTCCCTACAGAAAGGGAAGTTTCAGTAAACCTTTCATTGATTTTGGGGTAGTTTCCCACAGGCCAGCAAGAGTTCAAAGAAGTCCAAAGGCGTCACCTGCTGCCTTTGGAGACTCAGCCACGACCTGATGCTGAAGCTCAGTTCTGCACTCCGCCAGGTAGCACCGGTTCATCTCTATTCAGACGAAAACACAGAGTTTTGTGTATTTCCTACGACTTTTCTCCAGTCCTCGAGTCCAAACTCTTGCTTGGGGTCTCCGGTTCTCTTTTGGCACTGTCCTTCCAGTGGACACCTGGTCCCCTCCAGGAAGAGCACCTGCCTCCCTGGTGGGTAGGCCTTGCATGGCAGCGGGGAAAGCCGCATCACAGCCTCCATCTCCAGGTGAAAGCACAGTGTCCTGCACACCGGATGGCCCTGGAGTACCAGCACCTTTTATTGAGGAGTCTGTATTTTATTTTACATTCCCAAGAAAAACGAGTTTTGCAAAGAACGAGTTTAATTTCCTTTCATCCCATGGAGAATGATTTCTTCCTTATCACGACTTTCGTTCAACTCGTTTCCATTCATTCATTTCTCCAGCATGTGGTCTTGAGCTCCTACTGTGCGCTGAGCTGGCTGGTCCACAGCTGCCCTTGTCCCTTGGCACTGACTCCGCCCGTTGGTACTTGATCCTCTTTTGTTCCAATACGTGGCCTTGTTGCATTTTCTATTCATCACAGAACATGTTGTTAAAATCTGAATTCACTTCTCCTTCTTTTCTGAAGCCATAGTAATGCTCGTTGTAATTTTAAGAGGCAAGCTGATTTAAGATGTTAAGTTTAACTTGCTAGTGAGTTTTAATGCCAACAGATTTTAAACCACTAATATAAAATGGCTAAATGTGACAAGAAAAATTGAAAAAAGAGAAATAGAAAACTTAGGCACATTGACCTTGGGAAACTGTTATAAAACCTTTTCAGTTTTGAAAGGATGAAATGAATGGTTGGAGAGAGACATTTAAAAAATTATATATGGTTACAACAATACACTCGGCAAACTAATTGGGGCCTGTTTGGAGTAATGAACCAACCTGTCGTCCATCACCAATACGCCAGTCAACATGAACAATGGTGACATTGTGTGTTCCGGGGACAAGGAAGGGTATGATGTGAAAATTATCCTGCTTGGCTCCTTCAGCCCTGATTCCAAATTGAGCCCTGAGAGGAGTATTTGGTTAGGCCCGTGCTTTCAAAATAAAGCAAATGCACTTTTAAAAAAATTAAAATAAATGACAGACAATGGCTTGGCCAGAACCATGTGGATTAGGTGGACTTAACTGTAATTTTAGACAAAATAAGGTTAATTTCAGGAAAGTTCCCATCAGGAGTTTCAAAAGTTAAACAAAACACGCCAACATGATGGAATTTCCATGCCGGCTGCTCTCTGCCAAAATGAGTATGTGGCTCCAGAGAGGGTCGGCTTCCAACCATGATCAACGCCCAAAGGACGGGAGGAAATCAAGTTTCTGTAGGTCTTAGTGGGTTTTGATTGAAGTCACCCATTATCAGTTTAAAAAATAAGGTAAATTTGCATTAGGTCTTTTAGTGGGAATCTAAGCAAGTGTTGGGCAATACAGGTTAAGAGGAAATAAAACAGAAAATAACCCAAGAGTAAAGCAGAAAGGGGCCGTTCCTCCTGAAGACGTCGGTTTAACTCGGGCACCAGCATCACCTGCTGTTGTCCCAGTGCACTCAGCCGGCTGGGCCTGCAACGTGTGGCCACGTGGCTCCTGGAAGCTTCTTCTCAGAGCCTGGTATTTGACAACCTCAACCCACGCTCCCCGGGCAGCAGTTCCAAGGCTCCCCCGGGAGCCTTGCATCCCCCCGTCTTTCCTCACCAGCATGTCCCTTATCAACAGGCGACTGTCTTTCCCGTCTCTTTCCACTCACTTAGCACCCAGCGCGTCCCTGGGGACTGCATGCTCTTGGCAGACTCCTCTGCTTTCTCTGAGTCCGACCCCTGCTCCGAAGGGCATGTGCAAGTTTCTTGCTGCTACTGTGATGAACACCCCGACTCTGGCTCAGCGCCCACACATTTACCCTCTCACTGTCCTGGGGGTCAGCGGTCTTCAGTCCTCTTCTGGGGCCTTCACCGAAGTGCTGGCAGGGCTGGATCGTTCTGGAGGCTCCAGGGGCTCTGTTCCCTTGCCGTGTTGGGTCTGGGGTCCAGTGTCACTCCTTTGTAGTCCTTACCATATCTCCGACGAATCTCCTGCACCTGTCTACCTGCAGTGATGAAGCTGGGCTCACTTGAGAACCCAGGACCTGTCCCGTCTCAGAGTCACCATTGAGCATCAGCTGCAAGTCCTGTCCACCTGGCGTGGCAGGTCCCCAGGTGCAGGAGATTAGATGTGGGCATTGCGAGGGAGGAGCATTGTTCAGACCCTGCAGGGCCTCCCAGATCCCCCTCGTCCAGCGTCCCAGCTACTCTGGAGTCTGCACATCCTCCTCACTGTCTGACTCCAGCTGTGATGTGACAGTTCCAGTCCTTCCTTGCTTGTGTGCTGGCCACTCGCCTGCTCTGATCCATCCTGAGTCCCTCTGTGTTCTGTGCCTTAAGGTGGTGGACTGGAGCCGTAGCCAGGCTCCCTCCACACCAGCTGGGTCAGGCTGGGCTGGGACAGTGAGAAGAAGAGGAGAAGAGAAGAGGGCGTCGGCTCTTTGTGGTGCCTCTGCAGCTCCTTCCTGCTGGGCCCCACGTCTGCCCAAGGCTTCTCTCCTGGCCCTCGGCCTCCCGGTGGCAGGGGCCACCTCACGTTGCTGATCCCTGGGCTGCTTCACTTCCTTATGTGCTGTTTCCATTTCTTCAAAACAGTTTTGTATTTAATTCTCCAAATTGTATTCTCTTTGTTAAATCATCTTTATTATGGAGAATTCGTCTCCCAGCTAGACCCCAAGAGATAGACCGTTTCAACAGAATCGGGGCGGGAGAAATATAAAGATGGCTGTCTTTGCTCTAAGGGGCTAATAACGTGGCAGAAGACACTGGGATAAGCCAGGTTGTGCAGAAGATGAGGAGGTCAGGGTGGCGAGGGTGCATCCCAAGGAGTGGTGGGCACAAAGGGATGGGCTCTTGGTGGAGCCCGAAGCCTAACATGGACATGACTTGGATGGACGGGAGGGTTTGGAGACAAGGTGGGCAAAGAGCCTTCTGGGAAAAGAGAAGGTACCAGTAGGAACACAGGAAGGAAACCAGTAGATGGAAACAGAGCAGGGAGCACGCTGGTGGCCATAGGGTCACACACACCCCGGGAGGCGGGGATAAAGGAGGGTCCAGGAGAGGGGCAGGGCTGTGCCAGGTGACGGCAGCCCACACCCCAGGCAGCAGGTGCTTGTGTTCTTGTGGTCCTGGGGCCGGCAGTCCAGCGTCCGTGCCCCACAAGGGCCAGGCGCTCTGCTCCAGCTGCTGCTGCTCCTGGTGACCACCGTCCTGTGTCTCGTGGCTGTGGTGGCACCCCGCTTGTCAGGTGGCATTCTCCTGCTGTGGGCGCGACTGAAGGACAGACCCATCACCCCTGAGAAGTCCAGATCTGAGTCTTCATCAGCCAGCTGACTGTCTCACACAATGCCCCAAAAATGGCTTTTGGGAGAACAGTCCCGACCACAGGTTTGCAGGGGTTCTTATACCAAAAACCACATCAATCATAAGTGTCTGTTGCTATGATTCAAAATTACAAACTAACATCATGAGATCATCGACAGAGGGGGAAGTGGGTCAAAATGACCCTTACCTAGGTACAAACTAAAGAAGGGTAGTCACATCCACACAATCACCATTCACATGGTGCATTGTTTAGGAGAAATAGGAATCAAAATAGAACAATTTTTCATCACATAGAAATTGTCATTTTGTACTGCTAAACATGTCATGCTAAGCAACTGATCATGGGTACAGAGGTGGGGTGTTCCCATGGGAGAAGCTCTTTTTCTACATAATATGGAGTCTCAGAGCAAAATGGAGTCTGTTTCGTCATTGCCCACTTAGCCTGGCCTGTAATATTACCCTGGAGCCAAATCTGTCAGCCCATCACACTCCCTGTGAGTGTCTTTGCACCCAGTTCCTCTTTGGGGATGCCAGTCATTGATTTAAGACTCACCTGAACCTGATTTGATCTCATCTGGGTTACGTGTGACCTTTCCAGATAAGGTCACGTTCACGGGTATGGGGGGCTCAGGGCGTGGGCATATCTGGGAGGTCATGACCTACCCGGACAGGCTGGCTAATGGAGAGCCTCGGGCACCTTCCGAGGGGGCGTCTGGCAGTGGGCCGCGGCTTCAGCAGGGGGGTAGCCCGAGGAGCTCTCTTTGCTGGCACGTTGTCTTGCATTTAAACCAACCCCAGTCTTTCCTTCTGTCCATAAAGAAGAAAAGCACAAGCAAAGGCAGCAGCCTCCCATGGTCCTAAGTGTCCCTGCGTCTCTCTTTCCCGTGGAAGTCAACTCGTCTACACCCGCTGTCCTGCTCTGCACTACCGTCCACCCTTCACCCACTGAACCTACACTCTGTTCCGTGACTCCATCCCCTGCCCGGGCCGCGGGCCACCGTCTTCCCCTCCACTCACAGGGTACTCCATCGGGCCAAATAGTGCCACCTTTCTGTCCCACCCACAACCCAGCTTCCCCAACGCCAATGCACCACCCAGCCCATTCCTCCCCTTGAGGCCCCATGGCAACAAGTGACTTCTCCAATGCCCACGCCAGGGGGCACCCTGCACCCGTTCTTCCCCTCCTGCAGCACCCCTCCACCCTCGTCTCCTGCCATCTCCCGGTTGCTGAAACCGTCTCCTAAATATTCTTGGGCCTTTAATCTCGCAGCCCCGTGATGCTCCCAGCAGCCGCAGCGAGCTCTCTGACCGGCCTCTGCCACTCCCAGGGTACAGACGCAGCCTGCCACAGGCCTGGCTGATGGCTGGCTTCCACTTCTCGTCACCAAGGCGGATGCCTGCCTGCACGGGCTCACACGGATGCTGCGCTATGCGTGTGTCCAGGCCTGGCTGCTGTCCTCTTCTCACAAGGCCACTTTCCAGCAACACATCTCTCTTTCTCTGCACCTAGCCGATGCTGCCGGTCTCATGCTAATGAAGCTCTAAGCAGAGGATCGAGGGAAATCTGAATATTGAATCATCTTTCTATGATGACATGAACACTGTCAGAATCAAAGCGAGTCACTTTTGGGAAGCTCTTGCCAATAAATAAATATACAAAGCCAGCCAAAGCAGTATGAAACGGGACTCCACGCACTGGTTCCTGATAACAGGAACTATCACTAAACCTTGCCGGAACTGCCACCTAACACGAAAGCCGCTGCAGACTTACCCAGAATACTTCTGCAGGGATATCTGCCCCACAGCTACCTGTTTAATCTTGAGCTTTTGCACCTTGTTATTGATCCTTACAGCCAAGATTGCTGTTGTTTAAAAATATTTCATGTAATCCTTTTTAGTCAGCTTTTGCATCACTGTGACCAAAAGCTCTGACAAGAACAGCTGGAGAAGTTAAAGTTGCTTTGGTTCACAATTTAGGAGGTTCAGTCCATGGTCGGCCGACTCCCCGTCTCTGGACCTGAGTGAGGCGGAAGGCCATGAAAACAGGACGTGGCGGAGGAAGCAGCACAGGACACGGCAGCCTGGAAGTAGAGAGCGGACTGGGCTCACCAGGGACTCACTATAAACCCCATAGGCGCTCCTGGTGGCCTCCTCCTCCACTACACCCCACTGGTCTGCAGGAATTGCCCAGTTAATCCACACCAAGGGATTAACCCATGGATTAGGCTACACCTCTCCTAACCCAGTCATCTCACCTCTGAACATTCTTGCATCGTCTCACACATGAGCTTTTGGGGGCACCGCACATCTAACCTACAGCCCCTCATTCCATCTTTGGAAGCTCCCCCTTGCCTTCACCCTTTTGAATACCCTCATGGTTCAAGAGGCACGTGCCCTCCTGCTGCAGAGTTCTTCTGTCCTCCGTGAACACCAGCGATCTTTGGAGAACGTGGCTCTCACAGCTGTTTGTGGGCATCTCCAGTTCTCCTTATGTAAGACAAGACCCACGTCTTCCCTCGCCTCCCCAACGGGCCCAGCTGGACCTGCACGCAGAGCCCGCAGCTGGCCCAGCCCACCGAGCACACGGAAAGGCTGGGTCACTTCCCCGATGATGCCAGTGTTTCAAATACTTGTCAGATCCCAAATGGAGGGGGTAGAATTGGCAGTTCAAACAACTCTTTGATTTCAAACCAAGAAGAAATAATTTACATAAATGACAGAAAATGCGTGCTCCCTTACATCAAAGCCGGGTGCAGTTTGGCCTGAGCTTGACCATCTGTGGGGGGACTGGCTAACAGAACGCACTTCTGAGAGCACACCCCAGTGAACCGCACCAATTTACACTTTGGGAGAGAGGAAAAATGGCAATGCTGAGAAAGGCCCTGACTGTCCCCAGCGTAGCCACCGTGCTCTCTCTAGACCAGAGCAGGTGGGTGGAGAGTAACCAGGCCACTCGCTCTGAAAGACTCGGCTCACTGAGGCGGCAGAGGACACAGGTGCTGGTCGTCTCAGCTCCATGCCGTCTGTTTCCTGCGTGGCACTTCTGTTCTTTCTGATGGTGTTTTCCATTTCCATCCTGGTGAAGAAAAAGTCACCAGGGGACCTTCTCCCCAGGTCTGTGATCACGAAGCCATTGGTCCAAGCACAGATTTCCTGTCTGCACCTCAGAGGTAGAGATTTCCTTCCTGCCAACCTCAAGGGGTCTGTTTCCTCTGTCATCATTCAGTTCAGGACTCAGTCGCCATCTTTTGAGTCTTGGGTACCATGCAGCCAGCTATGCTTCCTAGGTGCTCTCAAGAAGAGTCCCCAGATAACCTCTCTGGCTCTGCCCCACTGACTCTGTGACGCTTGGGTTCCACCGACACACTTGGGGAGCACATGGCCAAGACCCACTGTCAAAGATACTCTTGGTAGGAAAGGCCAGCCCGTGCCTCTAACCAGTGCAGCTGTGATGCCAGTGTCTTTGCCAACTCGGGTGGTCACAACAAGGCCATCCAACGAGGGGCTCATGAGATACACGTTCATTCTCACAGCCCCGAAGCCTGGAAGTCCAAGATGGAGGTGTTGGCTGACGGCTCTCCTAAGGCTCTCTTCCCAGCAGGTGAGCTGCCCTCTCACTGTGCACACACACAGCTCTGTGACGCTCTTCTTATGAGGATGCTAATGTAATCAAATGAGGGCCGCAGGATCCTCGTGACCTCATATAACCTTCCTTACTTCTTTGGAGGCCATTTCCACACACAGACATACTTGGGGTTAAATCTTCAGCATATGCATTTATGGGGGCACAAACATGCATCCTGTTCATTCCGCCAGGCAAAGTTGCATCTTCCCTTTCTGATGCCTGCTAAAGTTCTTTTGCTGCCCAGTTTGTTCTGTGGTGCACACACTGCACCCTCAGTGTACACCGAAAAATCGGAGCTCTCGTAGGCTGTATTCCTTATGTGTTCAGATGAGAAGGAGGGCAGGCTTCAAGCTGTTGATTTCCATTTCCAGAATGAACACCTGCCTCCTCCTCCTTCCGTTGTTGGTGTCAAGAAGTGTCTGTGGATCCACACTGGAGTTGTGACTGCAGTCGGTTATTCCCGGGGCCCTCCCTTTCTCCTGGGGTGAGGGACCCCAGGTTTTCACCAGGTCTGTCATACCCTGAGGAAGAGACTGCATTTCTCAGCCTCCCTTGCAGAGGTAGTGTTTGTCCCCACCACAGATTCTGACTGAAAGTTGACTAAGCCACGTACTATGGCAAAACCAAAAATGAACCGGAAAGAAGGACTAAAGTGCAAAACCATAATGGTCAACACAGGTAGGCATAAAATGTATCAATAAATGTAGCTGATGATGAGCCTACAAAGACCTGGATCCCAGGTGACATGGTGGTCTTGGGTGCCATCCTTCTTCCCACCACCTCAGCTTCCCCACGGACGCTGGACCATAGTGGGGATCAGTCGCCAGTGAGTGAAAGGATTTGGGGGAGACGTGGTTATGAGCTCAGGGGCAGATCTCTTCTCTCAGGCTAGGGATGTGACTTGGTGTTCACGTGCCAGCTTACCACGTGCACTGGGACTCTACCCCCAGTTCTACAAAGAAGAGAAGGAAAACGTTCCAGCTTTGACCTGCCGTACAGGTGACTTCTCTTCCGTATTTGTATTTCTACCTACATTTCACCAACTTCACCTTCTCACTACTTGACGACTCAGGGCTATACTGGGCCCACCCTCAGGTGTGGCTATGTCTCTTGACCTACTGGCTTTCTTAAGATCCATGCTCAACTCTTCTTGTGGGTTTCTTCTTTTTCTTTGACTTTTAGCAGAGTTGGACACTGTCGGACAATACAGCAAAAACACGTTTCGCTAACCATTTTGCTTAATGGAAAAACAGCAAAAGAAATTCCCAAATAGAGAGAACAGTGGGATTCTGCCTGACGATACCTGTGGGATGCAACCGAAGCAATATTTAGGTGTACGTTTATAGCCTTAAACTCTTTTATTTAATTTCAGTACTTAAGGAAGATTCTATTATTTTGTCTTATTTAAATAACAGTCACAATAAATATTTAAATAAGACTAACACATACATGATTTAAATATTAAGTTCAAGGAACTAGATCCACAGTTAAAGTAAAGAAGAAGGAAGGAGAAGATCTGGATCAGGAAGAGTTGACAGAAAAGCTTAGGTAGATTTAGTTAGTGGAAGGGTCGATGGACCACTGAGGAGGTGATCTGATGAGTGGAGAGGATCCCAGGCTTCACTGTCCGCTCTGTGTCAAAGATGGCGACTGTCACCGGGAATTCTCCGTTGCTCAGTCTATCTCCAGAGCTCTGGAGTGGCTGGGTGGCGGGGGAGACGCTGGTCGGGTGGCAGGTAGCTGCAGTTGGTGGCTACCTAGAGAGGTGTGCCTGATCTCGGGGTGACCATGGCTGATGACAACATATCACAGAGTGGAAGTGTGAAGAGAGCAGATGCTAAGCGCCCTCACCAAGAGTGAACCCCGGCAGGCGTCTGCCGAAGCGCTCGACTGCACGATCCGCCAGGTTAGTGGCGGCACAGCATCGTGCTGTGTGACACCGAGGCAGGCCATGTCACCTGCCAACTTAAACACTTTAAAAGACCGGATAAAAATCATGGAAAATTATGTAGCACTTACTGGGGAAACTGGAACAGTATAATCCAGAAAAAAAAAAAAAAAAAGTAGTTCACGGAATGATCTGTGAGAGGACAGACTGGACACAACTTGTTTAGGAACAAATCTTGTTTAATTGAAAATTAGAAAAAGCAAAATTTTTAATTGTTATCTTATGCTGAGGACTGTTCAAAGTGGAACCCCCTGCCTGACAGTCACATCCTCTTGGTTCTTTCCTGAAAAATTTCAAAAAGTTTGGAGCCTGTTGTGCAATGGAGAGGAGCCAAATGGGGTTCCCTTTTTGTGGGTCACTCAGGATTCCTTTCAGGGCAGAGTCTGTGAACCTAGAATAACATTATGAAGTTGGGGAGGCAATGCTAGTACTAAAAAGTTGCTTTCTATAAAAAACACCACACTATAATTTGCACACTCCAGACTAGCATGGCATGGCAGTCCTGTCCTGGGTCAGCACAGGTCACTCTGCATTAGCTTCTCTTCAGCCCTAGTCATGATCAGAGACCTCATTATTTGCTGATCTGCATATTGTCTCCCTCTTCCCTGCGAGCAAGATAGCTCTGTCCAGATCTATGCACACTGGTACCAGTCCGAACGGGCCAGGAAAACTGCTTGGCACACATCTGATCAGAGAAAGTGTCCAGCGTTCTTAACCCTCTAAGTGGTCAGAGCATTCGCTTTGGGGGATTCGTGGGTAGTTGGAGTTCATATGTGGATTAGGTCTGTCCAAGGAGAAGATCCAAGTCAGGCTGAGAACCGTGAGTTTGGTGGGAGCAGGAAGAGACAGGAGGCACCTCTGCTTTCCTCCCCTGGAGCCCGGTGGGGATTTAAATTAAGTGCTGCTTCAGCAGAACTCTAATGTGCTTACTCTGTTGAAAAATTCTTCCTAAGAGTTTTAGAAGTGGATAATCTGGTTAGGTGTAAACCTGATAACTAGGCTATAATCATGATATTTGATTGAGCATGTTCCCTCTCCTACCTCATCCACTGACAGAGGGTTTAATGCATATTCTTTTTAGTTTTGAGAAATATTTGCATTTCAGAATACCTTGAAAATACTTTGAAAATCCTTAGAGCACCTAAATATCCCCTTCTTAAAGCAATCACTGATTTTAACGCTAATACTCAGAGAAGCATGCATGCATACCACACACACACACACACACACGCACACGCACGCACACACACCTGACTGTATACGAAGGGAGAGGAGAGAAAATGTTGTGGCACAGTTTCAACGGCTAATGCACATCACTTAACTAGAGTATTTGTATTTCCTGAATAAGTAAGGCATAGTTATCTTATTATGGGTGAGATCACGGTGAGCTCCATTCTTAAGAGAAGATGCTTTGAATCCCACAGACGGCTAAGGCTGGAATACAAAACTCATAGTTGGTAAAACACGCTGCACCTGCTCCTCATTCTGACTCGGGAAGAGTCAGTCTTCTCTCTGAAGGTCCCACTGTTCTCTGCCCTCACACCCAGAAATTACGAAGATGACCACCCTGAGACCCCAGCTGCTTCTTCCACCCCTGTATTCTTCTTGGAGGGCTCTGGGCTCCTGGACCCACGATGGCAAAACAGGGCCACAAAACGTAAGTCTGGTTCTCACAAAATGTAAGTCCTCGCATCACCTGAGACACACATAGAAGGAGCCCCACTGAGCCCCTCTGCAGGATCCCACCTGCAGCAAGGAGAAAGTCCGCCCTACCTGTCCTGCCAGCCCAGGTGAGCCAGTGGGGCGCCTTGAATGCCAACTCGAGGCTCATTCTAGAAGGAGAGCAGGTTTCTAAAATGTGAAAATCTACCTCAAGGGGCTCTTGCTAATTTGTGCTTTAACCTGGAGCAGAAAATGAGTAAGGGATGGATATGTATATGTTTTAAATTCAGGGGCAGACGTGATGAGGGGCAGTCTGCTTATTGCTTCCAACTTCCAGAGATGATTCTCAAGTGGTTTAAAAGAAGAAAATCTGCTTAAGTCAGGATCGGAGACTAGAAATTGAAGACTGTCTTTTCATAGGCTTGTGCCCCAAAGTACACGTTGATCTCTTCACTTGTGCAGCATCTATGATTTTTAATAATTAAAAGAAAGCCCAGAGCCAGCCATGTCCTTGAGGAGCTGGGGGGGATTTTGGCTCCAGGTTCTGGGTAACCCTGGTACTCAGTGACAAGTCTAATACATTGGTTTAAATTGGACTTTTTAGATTGATTTTGTGGTGAGGACAGGCACATTAAATGTGAAAGGAATAGACACATGAGGATGTGATCCATGTCATTGGGGATCTCAGGTGTGAGGACCTGAGATCATGTTTCTTAGTGATCCATGTGCCAGTGGTTGACACGTGCAAATGCCCGGTTGGTTCTGCACCATCGTTTGTTCTGGGCCTGGATGCTCCTGCCTCTGCTGCCCTCTCCCACCCCTGCCCTGGTCTTTCTCTGCAAGACCTGCCCATCAGCCATGCTGTGATCCACAGGCTCCCTGTCTTGTTGGTGTCCCTTTTCTCTACTTGGTCTGGCACTTGTATTTTCCTGACACTTCTATGAATGAGATGTGTGGAGCCATGATTTCCCAGGAAAACAGAGCCTCCCCACCCCCTCACTCTTCGTCTGAAAGGGAGATTTTTACCCCCACCAGCTACAATTTGTAGAATTTCTGATTTTGGACTTCACTTTTGTGGCATGTCTGACTGCCGCTGTTCAAAGCATATTCTTGTGAAAGGGTAGCGAATGCCGATGCCCAGGCCCTGTGTGTGCAAGTGTCTGGCAGCAGGCGGGTCGTCCTGAGCTGATCCCTACCGCGGGCGATAGCAGGGCTCACGTGCTCCCCACCCTGAGGTTTCACGATCCTCCCAAGAGCTGCTGGTTGGATTCTGAGGCAGGCTGGGCTGCTTCACTGCGGAAATCAGAGAAGGTGCGAACACCTCTGCAGCTCTTGCTGTGCAACATGTTAATTATCCTTTTTCTTTCTCCCAGGGAACCCACAAAGACAGGCTCTAGGGACAGCGACTCACCTCTCCAGCTCCAGGTTTTTGCCAGAATTTAACACCTGAGAATGTTGAGCAAGAACAGCAATAGGTTCCTTTGGTGTCTCCCCTGGTATTGGAAACCAGACTCCTTGATAAACAGAGGCGTCACCGACCCCACACCTGAACAGGAAACTGGTTGACTTGGCATAAAAAGGTGCAATTAAAAAAGAGGATGTGAAGATACCGGGAAGCACTCTTCAGAGCCCCCGAGAGGAAACTTACTTACTTTTTTGCATTTTTAGAGACATTCGAAACAATTTCTGAACATTAAAAATCGTGCACCCATTTGGAATGATTGAAACTGAGCTGCGAGCGGAATTACATCTCACTAACCCATTCCCAGCGCTACGGGTTGCTTCTCAGAGCCCCTGCCAGACGGCCGCTTCACTTAATAACGCGAACGCTGAAGTCCCCTCGGGCAAAGAGACAGTTTTACCACCAACTGTGGGATGCTTTTTCCCTTTCTCCTTTTTCCTGAGGTGGCCTGGCTTTGGTCCAGAGCTTCCTGAGATCTCAGCCAAGGCAGGGGGACCTGCTCGGCGTCCTACAGCTCTGTGCCTCCCAGGCTGAGTCTTGAGGGCACTAAGGGCATAAAGGACATGTCCTGTTTTGTTCATATCCAGTGATGGCTCAATTTCTCCTAATTTATGGGGACAAAATATGCATGACTGTTGCACCTGAAGAGAAGGGACAGGAACTTTGTCACTAAATAGAAAAGCCTCTAAAATCAGAAAAGCCTCTGAACCAAGGACACTGGAGGGAAATGGTGTCAGGAAGCCAGTTCAGACTGCACGGCACAAGGCAATCCAGGAAGCCAGGCAGTCACGCCGGCCCCACTGCTGTTTTCTCAAGGATGCTAAGGTCCCCCTGATAATCAGGTTTGACATGATCCAGTTGCTTGCCTGGCTTGGGGTTGCAGAGAGATCAGGAGGCAAAGGTTAGGCAAAGGGTTTCCCAGGGTGGGTCAGGCACCTCTGGGTACTTTTGCCATCTTTCTGTAGATGGCAAGGTCAAAAGCACATTCGTAATATCATCTCATCCAAAGGTTTTTCTTCATGTAATGTCCACATGCTCTTAGCCATTTTTGCACTGTGTAGGTATTTGCACTGATGGTATAAAAGAAATGGTGGGTATATGTGTCAGTGTTCTGCAGAGAGACTGAAAGAAAGGAATGGAGAGAGTGCCAGAAAAGAGGGAAAGAGAGAGAGAGAGAGAGAGGCAGAGAGAGAGAGAAGAATATTGGAATAATACAGATAAATAAGACAGGGACACATACATTTTAAAGAACTGGCTCATGCGATGTGATAGTCAGCAAGTCTGAAAGCTGCAGGGTAGACCCTTAGCTGGAGGCCCAGGGAAGCATTGGTGTCGAAGCCTGAAGCCTGGAATATAAAGGCCACCTGCTGGCAGGATTCCCTCTTTCTTAGGGGAGGACAGTCTTTTCACTTAAGACCTTTAACTGCTTGGATAAGTCCCACCCACCTTATGAAAGTCATCTGCTTTACTCAAAGTCTACTGATCTAAGTGGTAATTACATCTAAAAATAGCAATATTCAAACTGATATCTAGACTGATCTTTGAACAAACAACTGGGCACCACGGCCTACCTGAGCTGATGTTAACCACCACAGTGGATGGACTGCTTGGCCTGAATGAAGGCTGTGGTATCAAACTTATTGGCAGTCATTGGATTCTTCATTGCTATGCTTGTGCAGTAAAAAACTAGAAGAAAAAAGGCATGAAAGAAAGAGAAAACTGATTTTATTGAGGAATATTTGAAATGATACAGAATAATTAATGTTGCTAAACTGCAGCCCTTAAATTCATGTCTTTCAGTGTTTGGCGTGACAGGAAGAGCACATAGGTATGCCTGCCACAGGCTGAAGGGAGAGTCTTGTCTCCCAGAGAAGTGCTTCTGCGGTGGCTGAGTTGCCAGCTAAACTATCCACAGCGGTGTTTTCACACCACTTTCTCCTGAAGGAAGTGCTGAGAAATCACAGTTACTCAGACTTTGGAGTGTGGCAGACCCTGTCACGAAAATCAACACACTGAGTGTCTCCAAAGAAAGCAACTGGTAGTTTTGTTTCCAATGATAAGTTTCAATCTTTTAAGTGGAAATTAGAATTAAAAAAAAAATATTGAACTTGGATTTTCCTAATACTCTTCTGATGTTACATTAATAATCATGCTATTTGGATACTGAATAATGTGTAATTCTGTGAACTGGCATTTTCTAATGATGTCACAAAAATGCATGAACAAAAGCTCCCTTTTGAGGGTACAGCAGCCCAGTGGGGTTTGATGTGACAGAGAACAGAAAGGCATTGCTTCTGACCTCTCAGCCCAGCAGGTAGGAAGGGTGACATCTTACCTGGGAGTTGGACTCCCAGGACAAAGCTCCGGAGGGAAGAGTTTTTCCCAAGGCAAACGAGGGCTGGGCCATTTTACTCCAGCTTTGCATGATTCCTAAGAGACAAAAAAACAGTTTAGTTGAGGAAAAGTTTTCTGAGAGTCATTCCTTTCACCAACTCCTGGGAAAGGCGAGAGTCTCTGCACCCCTGGGTGAACAGCAGCTGCAGCTCCTGCTCATCTGCCCCTGTCTCTGCCTGACCTGTGTGCAGTGTGGTCTTCTTTCCATCTCCTTCCTTTCACTGCTGGCTGTCTGCACGGTGCCCACATGCACCAGACCATCATTCTATGAATCTAGAACATTCTAGAGAAGGGCTCCATTTGCCTGTTTGGGTCCAATGCCAATTTTTGGACCAATCACTTAAAGACAAGAGGCTTGGGGGGTGAGCCACGTGGTGTGGAAATGGTCACTGGAGTGCACATCTGGGTGTAAACCAAAGTGCCAGGTTCAATATTTTTTAAAAATTCTACTTCCACTTAAAAGATTGAAATTTATCATTGGAAACAAAATTGCTGTTATGGGGCACAACTTAAGAACAGACCGATCACCACTGAGAAGTCCAAATTTGAGAGTCTATATTAAGCCGGCCGCTGACTGTCTCACACAATGCCCCAAAAAATGGCTATTGGGAGAACAGCCCCGACCACAGGGTTGTAGGGGTTCTTATACCAAAAATCACATCAATCATAAGTGTCTGTTGCTATGATTTGAAATTACAAACTAACATCATGAGATCATTGACAGAGGGGGAAGTGGGTCAAAATGACCCTTACCTAGGTACAAACTAAAGAAGGGTACTAACATCCACACAATCACTGTTCACATGGTACATTGGTTAAGAGCAATAGGAATCAAAAGAGAGCAATTCTTTACTACATAGGAGTTGCCATTGTATATTATTAAACATGTCATACCAAGTAACTGATGATGGGCACAGAGGTGGGGTGTTCCAATGGGAGAAGCTTATTTCCTACATAACATGGAGTCTCAGAGCAGAATGGAGTCTGTTTAGTCATTTCCCTTAGAGTCTGGCCTGTGACATTCTCCTGGAGCCAGATCTGTCAGCCTATCACACTGTCAGTTGCTTTCTTTGGAGACACTCAACATGTTTATTTTCTAAAGAAGAAAACTACAGAGAGCCAGGTAGCCCTTGTTTGCTGTGGGGTTCTGGAGTGGGAGCAGGTATCTGCTGGAATTTTGACCTGAGGTTCCTGAGAAACAGCAGCAAATGGCAGACCCTGAAGCCACATGGTAGAGAAAGTTGTCTCAATGCCCAGAAATGGCCCTTGTCTACGCTGGGCCTGGGCAGGAGGCAGGCAGAGTTCCTAAGCCTTTCTGTCCTCGTCAGAGGCCCAGAACCAACGCTAGGCACTTCTCCTGTACTTCCCCACGTCTCTCTCCAGCCACGTGTACCCAATGACTTTCTTATCTTATCCGGCTCGCTTTGCCAAACCCACCAGCAAACCCACTGCATGACGATCTTTTCGGCCATGCCCACTGGAACACGCCCCAGGCTGAACCTGCCCCGCCGTGTAGCCCTTTCCTGGCCAGTCTCCTTTCTCCCAGTCTTTTAATGTCACCTTCCCGTGGACCACTCAGGGCCCAGCTCCCAGCAGCCTGCTCTCCTGACCCCCACGGCTCCAGCCGGTCTTCCTCAGTTTGACTGCACAGTGATCCATTGTGGGGGCCTTGCTCTTGATTCTTCCTCTAGGAACGTGAACTGCCCTGTGCTGCGGGACACCACGCCATTCTCTGTCCCCTGCCTTGCTTTATTTTCCTCCACAGCATTACTCTCATCTCCTTTTTATCTTCTGCACTTACTTTTCACTTATTGATTTTTCTTCTCTGTAAGAGCCCCATGTGTCAGAGCATTTGTCTGTTTTGTTCACTGCCTGGGACACAGAAACGTGATTTTATTGATTGATTTTTTTTTTTTTTATTTGACAAACACATATTTAATAGCAGGTGCTCAAAAAATACTTGTTGAATAAACAAATCCCTCACAAAGCCTCCCTCTTCTCTTATAGGTACAAACAGGGGTCCTTGCGACCTGCCTCCTCTGATTCACACGACCCTCTCCCTCTGCTCCCCGACACGGCCACGTCCCCCGGCTTCCTCAGACGGTGTTCTGGAGTGGGATCACACACGGTGGGAACACGTTGGACTTGACCCCAGAATGACAGGGTCACAAGCTCACCAGCCAAATCAGAGTAGATGTCCACTCCCTCTCCAGGGAACTCTCAGGCCAGAAGGAGTGGACAAGAGGAAGGAAGGACATTCACAATTCACCAGGACTTTAACTATGACACCTTTTTTAAAAAAATATTTTTATTTTAACTATGGCAGCAAAGTTTGTGTAAAACAGAAAATTTAAAAATTGTGGAAACCCAATTTTGATGTTATTTGGTAAGCACCTACATAATGCTGACCTCGGGTCAAGCACTTTTCACAACCACTCTGTAAGGCCAAGGCTGCCTTAATCTTCCTTTGTAGATGAAGAAACTGAGGCACAGAGGTTCAGCAATCTGCCTGAGGTCAACCCGTCAGAAGCGCAGGTGGACAGGTGAGATTTGAACCTTCAGAGTCTGCACTCTTAGACACCGTGGAGAGTAGAATAAAAATCAAATGTGCTATTCAGAGTAACAGCACTCGGGTTTGTGCAGGTGTCTCCCTGTTTTCTGAGGCTTCCCCTTCCTCCCTCTTTCTGTGGCCCAGCTCTGGATCATGTTGTCGACTGTCGTTTGTGATCTGCTCACAGGAGACACTTGGTTCATGCTTCCCGGATCTTCATGGCTGATGCCATCCCTTCCTCTGGCTGTCTCCCCGTGGCTGACGTAACAGCTCCGCGTGAAGACTGAGCACGTTAGCTATTTTAATGGAAAGATGGCTAAAATGGAGCTTCTGTAGGGCAGGCTTTGGGCTTCCCCACCCCCGGGCTGGAAGAGAGGGCGGCCGGTGGCCAGGCACTGCGCAGCCCTGGTCGGTGCTCATGGAGGACAGAGGTGAAGGTGGTTAGGCAGCCCCGTCTGCGCGGTTCTCTGACACTCTTCAGCCTCTCTTGTCTTTCTCTGCTCTTCCCGCTGCCTGTCTGTGCCCAGGACCAGTGAGTGGCAGAGCCTGGGACCACTGCCCCTGAGGCAGGCTAGAGGGACTCTAGGACACCAGGAGAGGCGCCCGCTCTCTGCTTGCCATCAGCTGCCTTTGTGCCACGGCGGCCTCCGGTCACCAGTACCGTCTCTACTCGGTGGTGGGCACATGGCGATCGAACACGATGAACAGCACGGTCAGCAAGGTGCTTTCCACATACTGCTACGAAAAAGCCAGGCAACCATGTCCAGTGGATCGTGGGAGTACTTTCCCACATGTGTTTGGCTCAGGATGACAGACCTGTGGCCGGCAGACTCACGGAATGGCGGGGGTCGGCAGCAATTCCAATGCCACCCTGCAGGTGCCCACAGACGCTGTTGCAGTTCATAAAGCAGCAGTGACCCAAATGATGGCTTTGACATTGTTAAAGGAAGACAGGATTTATTAGACGGGAACAGGGGTGACAGACAAGACAGAGGAGGGTCTCCGAGAAGTCCAAGCACTGTCCAGGGGCGGAGGTGGCTTCTCAAAGCTGGAACTGTACTTAGAGGAAAGGGGGCTATTCTATTTTGGGGGCAGCAGGAGCCCCAGCTGCTGGGCATGACCCAACTTGCTGCCCTATCCTCCTTGGTTTGCATGTGGCTTGGGGTCTTCTAGGAACCTGTGCCCAGCAGGGTCAGAGTGCAAGGGACTGAGGAATATCTGTGAAGGAGGAAGAGAAGAGGAGGCGCAGCAGGCAGGGAGGGCTTCAGGATGCCCTGTGGCTCCAGCGCCTGCAGGACAGGGCAGGAGGCAGGAGTAGGTGCCCAGTGCCCGGGACTGGGTGCCACTCCAAAAATCTTAGCAGGCTGACAAGAGCCCAGAGCGAAGACCCCCGTGGAGGAGGCCTGGGGAGGGAGCAGGTGGCCTGGCTCTGTACCTGCCAGAGCTGGCCTCTGAGCCCAGCCTGAAGCGGATTTGAAGATGCAGCCGGCGGGTTCTGTCTGCCGGGGTTGCTGCTGGCTGCAGCGGATGGAGAGTGAGCTGCGTGCAGCGCGGCCTGGCGAGGCTGCCCACGGCCTCACGCCCACTCTCATCTGCCCAGGGGCCCTGGGGACGTGGGAGGGCAGGGGCCTCGCTCTGTCCTCCTGGAGCTCATCTTGAACTGGCCTCAGGTGCCCTGGGCTTGCTGCACCCAAACTCCCCAGGAGGAATTCTGGGCTGGGTAGAGAAGGGGCTGTGGGGAGAGGGCAGAAATGGCCACAGGAGACCGAGGTACCAGGGGCTGAGAGGGAGGACAGCATAAGGACGTTACTCTCCAGCCCCACTGTCACCAGAGCTGGCACACTGAGTGACATCCCTCAAAGCAGGGGGAGAGGGGCTCAGGGCCAAGGGCAGGCAGAGCTGGCAGAACCGAGAAAGGGCTGCCAGCTGAATTACGACCCGGAACAACAGCTTCCCCTTGCTTTCCCTCCTCTTCCCAGGGGACGCTGGGTGAATTCCTGTTGTCTTGTACAAGACGCATCGTCCCCGTGCTGGCTGGGCCAGCTGGGCTGTGAGGCCCGTCCTAGGTGACGCAGCGGCTCCTGCAGCCTGGCGATGCACAGCCGCTGCGCTGCCCCTGCCGAGCCCCTGGCCAGCCGGGCCTGAGCCGAGCGTGGCTGTGACATGGTGGGCCCTTGGTTTGGAGGATGAGCTTGCGTGCCGAGAGCTTTTGCAGCCCTTGGTCCTTCCAGAACCAGTGGAGCAGTTCCAGACAGGCGGTCACGCCGGGCCTGGCCTTTCTTCCCTGAGAAGCTCTCATCCACATGGTGTCCAGGCTGGTACTGCCAGGCTCCCCTGCCATTGTCCTTCCCTCCTGAGACCTCTCCTGATGCCACCCGACAGCTGGCTCCACCCTGGCTCGGAACCAGCCGGTCTCACCCCTCCCGTGGACATCTCTGCTTCGCACTTTTCTCACTTGGTAGGTTTATCTGTCATTTGCGGAGGCTGATAAATCCTGGGATATGTTGGTATACTTTATTTGCTAATTTTTCGTAGTAGATGTTGTTCATCCATAGATATGAATACAGGTTTTTGTCTGAATTTGTTGTACAGATCGCCATGATGCCATTCATGAGCTGCCACTGATGAATCTCAAACATGCATAACCGAGCCCAACAGAAGCGAAATGAAGTTTCTCTGACGCCTTTGCTAGCCTGTTGCTCTTTTCCAACCCATCACTAGGGAGCCGAAAAAGTGTCCGCCAAACTCGAGCGCACAGCAGGTCGCACACTCTGCATTTAGGCTTAGAGATTGGAGCCCTCCTCTAGGATGCCTTACTATGGTAAACCCATTTCCCTTAGCTGTGACAATCTTTTTATCTTAAATTTTTTTTTTTGCATTTTTTCATCGTGGTAAAATATACATAACTTTAAACTTCCTACTTCCAGTATTTCCAGGTGAAATTGGAGCTGAGCACATTCTCATTGTCCTGCTGGTTACCACCACTGTCCAGCTCCAGAACTTTTTCAACCCTGCCCCACCATCCCGCCCCTTCTGCCCATTAGACACTTTCCATCTTGTTCGACACACACACATCAAAAGGCTAAACGGGGCCCTGTGTGAACACACCTGAGGGATCCCTCACAACGTGCCCTAGGCCATGATGTACCAGGTGTAGGGGGTTAGTGCCTCGCCTCCTTGTTTTTCGGATCTAGTGGCTGGTGAGCGGACTGCTGCTACTGGTCTGGGCAATGCCCGTGTGTCCTGGCAAGCTCAGGCCCTGGCCCCTCCAGCACTGGGAGGCCCTGGAGCCCTGCTCCAGGGACCACACACAGTGCCCCTCCAACATGCCCTGTTCCTTTGCTGCCCTCCTACACGGCCCCTGGAGACGCCATCTCCAGTCTCCGCGATGAAAGCACCGTGGAAAAACGTGTCCTTGGGTGAAACCGAAGCGCATCCCACTCACGGGGAGGGCACCCACATGGGAGGGTCCGTCTGAGCCCCCGTGCAGGCCTGGAGCAAGAACGCGCGAGCGGCCTCGCATCTCCCTTTTCCTGGGAGCTCACAGCTTCGTGACGTGCATGGAGCGAGTAGTGGCCCTGAGAAGAGCGAAGCACCACCAGAGTCGGGGACATGGAGTGCCTCCAGGGCCCACGCTGGGCTATTCCGAGTGCAATAGCCCAGCCCTGGGAGCCAGGCACTGGTGAGGGCGCAGTCAGGACACCAGGGAGGTCTCATGTGCCACCAGATCCCAAGTGCATGACACTCAGGGGGAGGCACAGAAGCCCCTGGCAAAGCTCCACACCTGTCCTATGCTGGGCCGGGGACAGCTGCCTCCCACTGACCCCTTGGCCAACTCCAGAGAGCCTCTGAGAGCCTCTCATTGGCAGAACCCACCCAAGACCCACTGGCAGAGGAGGTGGGAGGGAGAGTCCAGGCCTCGCCCTGTAGCCTAGGGGAGACGTCGAAGCAGCCACAGCACTGACCATCAACACGACGTTCGGGCCGAAGGGACGCTGCTCTTTGCACTGCACAGAGGAGGCCCAGGCGCAGAGGGGTCAACCAGCTAGTGACGTGCTCAAGGTCTTGCCACGAGTGAGCGCTGGACTTGGAATCCAGAGCCATGTGTCGGCCTTGTAGCGTGTGCTCTATCCACTGGGCCAGGCCACCTTCTGCCAGGTGCATGTGACAGATGCTGTGGAGTGTGCTCCTGGGGTCACCTGCACCTACCCTTGAGGCAACCCAGGAGGCAGAGAGCAGAAGGTGGACACTATGCTGTCCCAGGGGATGAGGGAGGAAGGTGATGCTGGAGCCTGCAGTCACCTCTTGAACAGCGGGGGCCATGGACCATGTTGTTCATGGTACTGTGGCCACAGTGAGGAGGCAGATGAGAGAGGGGTCAGGGAAGGGAGGAGAGACCTGTTGCCTTTCCTGCAAATTTTTAAGCCTAAATCAGGACAAATGTGCAGAAAAATCCACAAGATATTGAAATCTGGGGATCAGAGTGGGCTGACTTCTTCAATATTGTGAAATGAGACTCTGCAAACACCTACTGCTGACTGGAACCGCTGACTTTCCTGGGACAGTTCTGAACTGTGTGGAATAGAAAACTGAAGGCAAACTGGAAGATCATGGTAAGTTAAAGAGAAACTATCTCCTAACTACACCCTCAAGTGCAGCTCCTTCCAGAGATACTCTAGGGCGCGGCCATCCCCCCACGTTACAGGGGGAAACTGAGGTGTAGAGAGTTCACTGACCCTCCCGATTCCAAGTCACAGAATCCAACACCACAGCTGACAGACCCACGCACTCCGTGGGCCGGTGCCAGCGAGCTGGACGGTGAACGCCCAGAAGGCTTGTGCTCTGGTTTTCCTCCCGGCCTCTCGCCTGTGTGGACGCTGGACTCATGGCCACCGTGTTGCAAAAAAATCCTTCCAGAGAGACCGTGTCAGCCGCAAATGGGAAATTGGTGAGCAGTTAGTGAATCGTTGATATTCTAGTGGAGCAGCCCCTAGTGACCTTGATAAAGAGTCAGAGGCCCCTTGCGCGCGGATCTGACCTTGATCTCCGTCGGGCCAGCACTGAAGGCGGTGCTTTGTCATTGGGCAGGAGAAGGGACACACTGAAGGGACAGAACTGAGACTTCAGTGGTCCCTTGGGAATCAGTGACATCTGGGGAGAAGCAAAGTTGAGAAGGATAGAAGTGAGGGCAGTTCTAGACTTCCTTCCACCCGGGTTGGTGGCACGAGCCACAATCCACCGCAGCTGGCACGCCAATGCTTGCAACCCGAGAAAGGAGGTGGGAACAGAGTTCCTACAAGCCCCAGGAGCCCAACACTCCAGCAGCTTTGTACCACCTGGAGGCCCTGACGCAGGACCCCCAGCCCTCTTGGACCTGGGAGCCACCAGCTGTCATGGTCCCTTGGTTCTCTGGTGATTGTGGTGCCTGTTCCCAGCCCCGAGTGCACACGCCTGCAGTGCCTGATTTGCTGTGTCCAGGACGCAGCTTCTGTGCTTTCTTCTCTGCCTCAACTCCATGCCACGTGCCGTGGGCACCGTGGTCAGCATCTCTGCAGCCACCGGCACCATCACTCTGCCTGCCAGGGCTGTTCTCCTCCAGGAGCCCTCGCACTGTCTTCTATTACAATAAAAAGATGCTGGAAGTCTTACGCTTCTGTCCCGCGGAAAATATCTACAAGCCCTGAGCACATGTGAAACTTCTAAAAAGCTTTAAAAATCGAACTTGTATGTAAATATGATATCAGATAAGATAGCGTGGTTTAGGAGTTTTCAGAATTAAATATTAAGAGCATGGGTGAAAGAGTGTGGCAGGACACTGGATGTCACCCTCGGGATACCACACTGTGGCCATCTTCAGGCAACCTCGTATATTTGAGCCCAGATGCCTACCAAATAAAATAAAAAATAAAATAGACCTTTGGGTAGAACTACCTAATTTAGAGTGAAGTTTTGACAAACTCAACACTAAGTCAAATGAAAGTGCACCCAAGGCTCGGTTCTGAACCACAGGCCTCAAGGTTTTAAAGCAATCCAAGGATTGTGCTCCGGGGTCCTACCTGCAGCGCTCCCACAGGATCCGGGCACACAGTCTCACTTCAGCTGGGGACACGGAGCCCTGCTGGGGCTGGATGCTGGAGAGTTCGGGGCAGTTCTGAGAGCACAGTTTGGGAGCCAAGAGGAATGCTGGATTCTGCTTTCTTTACCTGGGGACACAAACTCCAAGCAGGGTTGTTAGAGATTCCAGGGTGTGTCTGATGTACTTCAGCACAATACTGATACTGCTGTGAAAGTCCACGGAAGGGAGGGACAGGCCAGCCCCAGCTCCACGCAGCAGCTGCTATTTGCCAGCGGCTGTTTTGTGACATACAGTTTCTGGTGCACTTTGCCTCCAAGTCAGACAGAAGCTGTTTTCAAGGCTTTCTCGGTCTCTCTTCTCCCTAACGGAGACAGAACTCCTAAAGGTCCAACGAGTGCTGACCTGAAATGAGTGAGATCGCGAGGAAGACGAACAGCAGGGATTCTAGAGCAAGGACAACACTGTGCCCTGGAATCAGAAGATAATGTTTGTGGTTGACCTAGCTTGGGGCAGGGTATGAATCTTTGGTGTTGACATTTTGCAATTTGGAAGGCTGAAAGTTATTATTACATCATTTAAAATAAAAATTAAATAATTTCAATTACATTGAGTATTTGGAACTAAATATCTTTAGGTGTGAAAATCATGAATAATGAATCCATCACCTCTAACAGTTTAGATGTGTTGTTAAATTTGTGTTATGCTACAACAGTCTTCAGTCCTGGCTTAGTAAAGCATGGGGGTTTAAATATGAGAAGCTTACCATCCAGTGTTATTTTACCTAGCGCTTACTATTTACCTCAAAAAAATTCTGTACTATCAAAATTGATGTCCAGAATTACCATGATGGAGTGGAATAAACCAGGTGCACTGGCACCCTGATAGACAGGACACTAAGGCCGACGCGCTGGGCTCATTGTGTTTTCTTCTTTTTATCCTGCTCTCAGATCTTCAAGTTTCTTTTCCTTTCCCAGCAAAGGCCTACTTTTATATCAATCAATGCACCTGCTTATGGAGTTATAATGTGCAATCTCTTCCAGGTATAATTGCAATTTCCCAGTCAGTGAAAGTTCAAGCTGCAGAAATGAAGTGCTAATTAAGAAATTCCAAGCACCGCTGAATTGTTGCTAATGTATTTGGGGGGACACAGGCCTGCCATCTTGCATCCCTGAAGCCACGTTACCAGGCTGCTGTCTCATTCTGAAAGACCCTGGCACGTGAATCCTGAAGACTGAATTGTGCTCAAATGGCTTTCATGGAGGGGACTTTAGTGCAGCCTCTATTTAAAATTGTTGTCTGCTTCTATAGTGTCATGGTTTAGGTATTAGGTGTCCTCCAAAGGCTCACGTGTGAGACAGTACGGGACAGTTTAAAGGTGAATCCATAGGGCTGTGAGAAACCTAGTTGGTGGATCAATGACCCGATAGGGATCCACTGGGTGGCAGTGGGAGGCAGGTGGGGTGTGGCTGGAGGAGGTGGGTCCCTGGGGGTGTGCCATGTCCCCAGCTGCTTTCCTCGCCAGGCACTTCTGCCATGATGTTCTGCCCTGGGGAATGGAATCAGCTGTCTATGGACTGAGGCTTCTGGGCCTCTGGGCCCCTGAAGAAACCTCCCCCCTTAAAGAGGCTCCCGTCAGGTCTTGTGGTCGCAGCAGTGAAGAGCTGACCAGAACACGTGGGAAAATGCACTGGAGAGTAACTGCCTGGTGGCAGTGCCCGGCATGTACGGCTCCTCACCTCCATCGTCTCTGTGCCCAGCCTCGCCGCTCGTTCTGATCCACTCAAGTCCTTGTCCTGCAGTGACTGATTCCCGGCCCCGCGTGGCCCGGTGTCCCTTGTGTCCCGTGAGAGCATTATATTCATGGCTGATCCACTCCCAGGGGACAGCAAACTGCAGCCATGGCCAGTGCCTGCCAGTCAGAAAAGTGCTTTTAACATTCTGAAATGGTTGGCGAAAGAAAACAAAGAATAATGATATTTTGCATCGCTTAGCAGTTTTGTTGGGGTGTGCCGGGTACTTCCGCGTGGTGTGGCTGCTTTGGGTGAAGGCAGCAGCGTGGAGAACACCAGGCTCCTCATCCTCACTGTCTTTTTCTCCAGTTTCATTTACCTGCCCTTGACCTCGGTCCAAAAATAGGAACTAAAAGTTACAGAAATAAAGAATCCATAGGTTTTCACACTGTGTGCCACTCTGAGTCCTGTGACAAATCTCAGGCAGCCACCCCAACCCCGCTGGGATGTCAATCATCCCTCTGTCCAGCTGCCCACTTCCCGCCACGTGCCTGATAATCACTTAGCTCCCCCGCAGTTGTGGCACTCCCTCACCCATCACTTAATGCCAGGGTTGCACCCCAGGAAACACCTGGTCAGGTGAGTTCACCACTGCGTGAACAGAGTCCCCACACACACTCAGGGGCATCATCATCATCATCACAGTGACATCACACAGAACATGGAGGTGAGTCGTCCCTGTTGACCACATCATGCCACGTGGCACATGACCGCATGCATAGGGTTTGGCATGAGCTGAACTTTCAGGCATCACTTGGGTCTTGGAATGGATTCCTCTAAAATAAGGCATATTGCTATAGCGGGGCTGAGATCGCGCAGCTCACTAATCCTGAAGAACTGACCGCCAGCGCTGTCCGGAAGGCCTGGATCATCGTTCCCCTCGCCTTCAGCCTCCTCCCTCCTGGCTCCTTGTTCACATTGTGAGAAGCATAGGGAAGGCCCCTGAGCAGCGTGTGACGTGAGGCACAGAAGGGACCCTGAGGGAGGCGGTGGCTCACAGGTGGACATCAGGATGTGGATGAGTAGTTGGAAACGTAACCAAAGCAGTAAATAGTAGATACATTTATTTAGTGCTTCTTATGATCTGAACCTTTATAAATATTCAATTTAATTGTCACTCTAGTCCTAAGTGGGTGTCTTTATTACAGCCTTCTGCAGATGAGAAAGTGCAGGCACGGAGAGGCCAAGGGATTTCCAAAGGACAGCTCATCAGGAACAGAGGCAGATTTTGAAAGCAAGTTAACTGAACCTGGAGACAAAGGTCATAGCACCTTTGTCCTGTTGTCGCAGTAACTATGATGGTTGACTCTTAGAGGAAGAACTCACCAATACAAAGGGCTGACTGCATATCTATTTGTTGCAGTATCTTATTGAATTCATTATTTTTCTTACTGATATATATTTAAATTGTCACATAGTAACTGTACATTATGGGATACGGAATGGCATTTCCGCACATGCATACAGCATGTAACAATCAGATCAGAAGTAGAGAACCGTGTCATAGTTTTGCATTGGGGACATTCTCTATTGGTAGTTGGCCCAGGCCTTCACCGGGATCTACCCAGCAGAGAGTCAGCCAAGCTGTAGTTGACCTGAGCTGAACAGTCAGCCTGTGCTGCTGCTGGGCCTGAGGACGTGTGTTCACGCTGCACAGCTCCTACTGCCACTGCCACAGACAGGCCCTGTTACCCAGGCTGGAGCTGGGCCCAGGGCAGGCTGCCTGCTGAGGAGGCCACACCTCCACACTCCCGGTGCTACCACTTCCATGGTGTTCACACCACACCCAGCTGGGTGTCTGAGTTCCTCCTTCCTCACGTGGTCCCTGGAGATGGAAGGGCTCTCTGACCTGCCACCCCAGGCACCACACCAGATTCACAGATTGCAGTGGCGGAAACTACCGGAAGCTGTCCTGGGCACTCAGCCAGAGCAAAGTCAACTCGGTTTTCCAAACTGACACCCCAAGACACAGCTGCAGGAGAAGCCCTTTTCTACTAAAGTCACCTTATGAAAATGTTGGTCACAACTGATCCACCAGCTGCACCAATCTCAAGGTAGGGAGACAGGAATGTGAAAACAGGGTTCCAAGATTCCTTCACAGGAACACAATGCCTCTCCAGCAACGAAGCTAATAAAAAATGATATTGATGAAAAGTCTGATAAAGAAGTCAAAAGAATGATGAAAAGGACAGAGATTTAAGAGAAAACAGATGATTCCATTAAATTGGAAAAACAATTCATGATGTGAATGAGAAATTCTGCAAAGATCATGAAAAAAATCAAAGAGAAATCCTGGATCTGAACTCAATAAGTCAAATTAAAAAAAAAAAAAAAAAAAGAGCTGAAGACCTCAACAACAGACAAGATCTAGAAGAAAGGATGTGGGATGTGCAAACTTGAAGACGGGTCTTTTGAAGTATCTGGTCAGACAAAAAAAGAAAGAATGAAGAAAGTCTCCAAGATCTTTGGGACGTCATTAAATGAAAAGATATTTGAATTCTGGAGAAATTGAAGGCAAATAAAAGGGAAAGGCAGAGAAAATCTATTCAATGATATAATAGCTGAATGAATATAATAGCTGACACTCAACGTGCTGAAAGAAAAAAAATCTGCCAACCAAATGTAACTATATCCAAAAAAGATATCCTTCAAAAATGAAGAAGTAAAGACCTTACGAGACAAGAAAAAACTGGGAATTCATCACCACCAGATGGGTCTTGCAAAAGATGCTTAAGGGAGTGAGACATCCATAATTAAAAGAATAATGACCATCATGACAATACAGAAGAGAAGATACACAGAAGAGAAATAGGAAGAATCAAATTTTATCAACAATGAAGACCTGCAAAGCAGGTGAACAATAAGATGAACAATAAGAGGATGAACAATAAAGAGGAAAAGAATAAGGAATATTCAAAACAAACAACAGAAAATAAATGACAGGAGTAATCTTTATCTGTCAATAATAACCTTCAATATAAATGGACCAAATTCTCCAATTAAAAGATACAGACTGGCAGGATGGATAAAAATACAAGGCCCAATAATCCAATAATATGCTACCTACAAGAAATTCACTTCACCAGTAAAGACATACACAGACTGAAAGGGAAAAGATTGAAAAGGATATTCCATGCAAAGGAAACCAAGGTGAGCAGGAGTAATTCTACTTATAACAGACAAAATAGATTTTAAGACAAAAACTGTAAACAGATGAGGAAAGTCACTATATAATAATCAAGGGATCAATGCAATGAGAAGATGTAATGATGCACCTAGTGATGGAGCAGCCAATCTTGCAAACCAAACACCATTAGACCTAAAGGAAGAGAAAGGTCCCAAGACAATAATAGCAGGAGACCTCAACATGACTTTCATTGACAGACAGAGCATCCAGACAAAATACCAACAGAGAAACCTCAAACTGTACTATGGACCTGCCAGACATGTACAGAATATCATCCAAGGGTTTGAGACCACAGGTTCTTTTAATCAGCACTTGGAACATTCTCTGCAATAAATTATATATTAGGCCACAAAACGAGTGTTAACAAATTAAAAAAAATCAAGATTGTCTCATGTATCTTTTCTGACAACAATGAAATAAGACTAGAAGTCAGCAGCAACAACAAAAACTTTACCTGTTATACAAATACATGGCTATTGAAAAACATGCTTTCGAATGAGCAATGGGTCACTGAAGAAAACAAAATAAAATTTTAAAAATCCTCAACAAACAAATGAAAATACAATGCCACAAACCTAAACTTACAGGATAAAGCAAAAGCAATACTAAGAGGGAAGTTATCAATCTGCACCTATGTGAAAAATAGACACATTTCTTATGAACAATGTAATAATGCATCTCAAGGACCTTGGAAAGAACAAAATAACCCCAAAATTTGTAAGAGGAAAAAAATTAAAAATATCAAAACAGAAACAAGAGAAACTAACAAAGCAATACAAAAGGTCAATGAAACAAAGAGTTGATTTTCTGGAAAGATAAAACCAACAAATCTTTAACTAGATTAACCAAGAAAAACAAAGACCTAAGTAAGCAAAATTGAAGATGGAAAAGAAGACATTATAACCAATACCACAGAAATAAACAGATCTTTAGGGACTATTTTGAGCAACTATAGGCTAACAAATTGGATTACCTAGAAACAGAAGGGTAAGTTTTCAGAAACATATAACTTATCAAAAATTGAAACACAAGAACAGAGAAAACCTGAACAACCCAAAAATAAGTAATGAGATTGAATCTGTAACAAAGTAGCAAAGAGCTCTGGACAGATCGCTTTACTCTGAGTTTTACTCAACACTTAAAGAAGAACTAATGCCAGTTGGTCAACTATTTCAAAGAATTGAAAGGGAGGAAACCCTTCCAAACTGATCCTATGAGGCCAGAATTACCCTAATACCCAAACTAGACAAAGACACAGCAAAAATGAACAGGTAGACCAATGTCCATGGATACAAGTATTCTCAATGAAATACAAGCAAGTTAAACCCAACAACATGTCAAAAAGATCATTCACCTTGATCAAGTTGGTTTCCTCCAAATGAAGCGAGGATGATTCAACATACACAAATCAACAAACAACATGTCACATCAGCAGAATGAAGGATAAAATCAAAAGCTCATCTCAATAGACACAGAAAAAGCTTTTGATAAAACTCAACACCACTTTGAGATAAAAACCCTGAAAAAATTAGGTATAGAAGAATCATAGCTTATGTAACCAAGAGTTCCACAGCCAATATCATACCAAATAGTGAAATGTGACCATAGTTTCTCTGCGACCTGGAGCAATTCCGCATGTCCACTCTCACTAGTCTTATTCAATATGATACTAGCAATTTTAGCCAGAGCAATTAGGCCAGAGGAAGAAATGCAGAGCACGCAGTCGTGCAGGGAGGAGGTCAAATTATCACCTGATCACCGTGAATACGATTCTGTATACAGAAAAAACCCAGATTCCACCAAAGGGTTATTGGAACTGATAAATGAATTCAGTCAAGGTACACTATACAAAGTCAGCATACAAAAATCAGTGACATTTTCATACATCAGTAATGAACTTGCTGAGAAGGAAATCGTAAAAACAATCACGATCACAATAACTATAAAACAGAAACAAAAACAAAAAATCCTGGCTGGGGCTGGGGCTTAGGGACAGAGTGCTCACTTAGCATGTGGGAGGGCCTGGGTTTGATCCTCAGCACCACATAAAAGTAAATAAATAAAATACAGGTATTGTGTCCTTCTACAACTAAAAAAAAAATTAAAAAAAAACAAACCCAGAGGAATAAATGTAACCAAGGAAGTAAAACACTTCTACAAGAAAATGGCAAAACACTGAAAAAATAAACTGGGTAACACACATATACACAAACACACACGCACACACAAAAATGGAAAGACCTCTCATGTTCATGGGTCAGAAGAATCAATATTGTTAAAATGCCCCCAAAATAATTTACAGATTCAATGTAATCCCTACCAAACTATCAATGACCTTCTTCACGGAACTAGAAAAAACAATCTTAAAATTCATAAAGAAGTACAAAAGACCAAAATAAACAGAGAAATCCTGAACAGAAGAGCAAAGCTGGAGGCATCACAGGACCTGATTTGGAGACACACCAGAGCCAGGGTGACCACACAGGACTAGGATAAAAACAGAGACCAGTGGCACAGAACAGAGTGCCAGAAATAAGTCCACAGGTCCCCAGCTGACTGATTCTCAACGAGGTGTCAAAGGACAGTCACACTGGAGAAAGGACAGCCTCTTCAACAAACAGTGCTGGCAGGGCTGGGGACACAGCTGGTGGTAGGGCACCCGCCTGGGTCTGTGAGGCCCTGAGCTCAATCTCTGGTACCATCAAAAGAAAAAGGGTGGTGCCAGGAAATCTGGGTACCCATAGGCAGGACTGTCCACTCAAAATGGATTGAGTTCAGCCATTGCTCAGTGTGCCTCACCTGAGTTCCTTTATTATTAAGAGCACCTCTGTGAAGTCGGTGCCTTTATTATAATTGCTCAGTAGAAGAGGACACTGAGGCAGGAGAAGCGAGGTAAAGTAGCCAGGATCCCACGGCTAGTGGGTGTAGAGTGGACTCAAGACAGCCATCCTGCCCAGTGCCTGGGCTCCGGGCCCCTAACACTGGGCACAGCACACAATGAGGTGGGGCCTCATGGTTCCTGGGATGGGTGTTGCTGCGCTGGGCTGGGGAGAGATGTGGATGGACAGTTAGGAGCCCTCAGCTCAGGCAGGTTAAGCCCACTGTGCCAGGATCTTCAGCAGCCCTGGGCCTCCCCAGACCTCCAGTGCCTCCGATCAAGACAGCCTCCGTGTCTTCAATGGCCTGGATGATATGGCTTCTAAAACTGTGATGTCTACCGTATTTCATACATTGACCAGAACTAAGGTCTTGACAAGAAGGAAGAAGTGGTATAAAATTATTTTTAAAAAAATAGCAAAAACAAAAAAATGCCCGAGTTCAAAATACCGATTTTCTTTTTTTCTTTTTTTTTTTTTTACCAATAATGAAATAAAAAAACTACAGTTTTTTATTTGTGCCCCTCACACAAAAGGATTTGACTGCACTGAGAAAAACAATTCAATTCTTGAACATTGTCAAGCATCCAGCTGGTTAATCTTTAATTGTCACTTTGTGGTGTCACATTTAGATACAATCAGAGAAAAGGCCAGGAGTGACAGAAAGTGTTCCGGGCGGTCATGGGCCTCTATGTAAACCTGGACCTGCGAGGCCAGTGTCCGCTCCGGGGAGCCACAGCAGGCGGGAGTCTCCGCAGCCACAGGATGGCACGGCCTCTCCTCCCACAGTGGGCGATTCTCTCCAGGGCACCGTGCAGCCCAGGAGAGGCTGATTGGGGAAGTCAGCCGGAGCCCCCGAGTCTCAGACAGGAGGGTGGTGGGGAGGAAAGGGCACGTGAGGAGAAGGAGAGGAGGCATTCCTGAGGAAGACCAGCACGGGACATGACTTCACAACTGCTCAGGGCCACCTAGGAAAGCTTACAGACGAGGACGGCCACTCTGAATTTCACTGCACGAGCACAAGCGAGTTGCAGCAAGGAGATTGTAACAAAGGACGTTTGTTTATTTTTTTCTCTAAGAAAAGGTTTGCTAAACATTGAACTCACCATGTCAGACAAGTTGCCGTGGGCACGAGCTCCTAGACAAATACAATGCTTCAGAAAAAACCTGGAACATTTAGCTAAAAGCTACTAGAAAGCAGAAGCAGAAGCGGGAAGGACTCATGAGAAGCCATGCCTTGAAAACCCTGTTTTGCTCAACCTGTGCACTTTGAGGTTAGCAGTTGGACTGTCAGTTTGATGATCCTTTTTCCTTAGGTAGATAAATATCATTCCTGACTTATGATGGTTTTATCCCTTTAGTGTTTTGTTATCGTTTTTTAGAAAAAGTAATGCAGGTACCATGAGAAGCTTACATTTAAAACCACTAAACCTCCTATTGTACGCTAGCAACAAAAACGGCTTCTAGAAAGTTCAGAGTTAAAGCTCAGCTGGTTCCACCCAGGAGAAAGACTTGGAGAAGAGTAGAGATGAGGAGGGGAAGCGGCTGCAGGCCCCACTTCAGAACATGGGGAGAAAAGAATGGTGTGCCTCGAGCGGCCAGTGCTGTCCAGTTCAGGACTCTTCCCTCAAAGTTCCCTGGAGCAGGTGCCCAGCCACCAGGACATCCAGGAACAGCTGCGCTTGCCTGGACCTCCCAAGCTATCCTCACCGGCAGGTAAGCCTGTGCCGACATCTGCCACCAGGTGGTGCCCAACCGCAGGCTGGCCCAGATTGAGCTGGCAGTGCAGACCCCAGGGACAGCAAGGCCTACCCTGGTCATTCGTTAGCCTCACAAGAACGCCACCCTGCATTTATGCCATTGATTTCCTTTAAATTTTTCTTTTATTCTCAGAGTTCAACAAATTAAAAAGACACATGACCCCATCTCTTCCCACCCCCAACGTGCACTCTCCAGAGCAGATATTTTCTATTTCAAAGCCTTTTCCCCTGGTATTTACCTCCATATTTATCAGTAACCTGCTTCTACCGTGATCCCTTCATTGTGTTCAGCTGAAGAAACTGTCTACTGATTTCCTACTCTGCCACCAGGAGATGCCTCCCCATCTGCCTCCTTGCCATAACTCCCTGTTAATTCTGCTTCGGTATTTACATGGTCACTGTGCAAATATCAGTCACGGTTGAGACAATGGAGTTCTAAGATTACATTTTCTTCCTTGCACAAATTTTGTCATTCCTGAAGTTAACGGGGGCTTCATTTCTTTCATTTATTTTGTTGCCTACATAACTGTCATTAATTAATCCCTTATCTTCAAACAAAAGTACCAATCTCTCAATGCATATATTTTCACTTAAATCCCCTTTCCTGTCTTCAGAGCGACAAGTAAACCGTTCACAGGGTTTCTAGTGAGTTCACATGCTCACTGCAGTTTGTCACCGTCTCCTGCCAGGACCTGGGAGAGGCGGGCTGTGGCTGCCTGGGGAAGTGGGTACTTGAGGTGCCCCTGAAGACCACGCCTAGCACCTCCAGGTCTGAAATCACTCCCAGCTTCCCTAGTATGGCCCCGGGGAGGAGCCCCAGGGCTAAAGGCTTCAGTCTCCTGAGGTCCAAGTCAGCCAGCAGCAACCGCCCTTTCTGGGCTTTTCCAATTCTGTCTTCAGTTTCCGGCGGTGCTCACAGCTCTTGCATTCTCTCTTTTTTTCTTTTTCTTTTTTTGACTCTTAATTCTTTGGCTGTCATTGGAATGAGGTTCCTAAGGGGAGCTAGTGTCCATCTCTCCATGGTTACCTGAGAAGACCTTGGCTTCCACGATATACTTTTGACCCATAGGAATTAATCTGCAAAGAATTTGGGAAATGTCACTAAAATTGATAAGTAATGTGAGGTCCAAGTTGGCGAGACACAGTACGTAATGACAGAACAGAGGCCTGCAGTTGGAAGGACCTGGTATTGCTCCTTAGTTATTTGCCAAAGAGGCCACCTTTCTGCAAATCAGCCTCTCCTCCTGCAAAATGAGCCTAATCTACCAATGCCTACACCGTACGGCCACCATGGGGGTGATGAGGGCCAGCCACACGCGCTAACACCCTCGGAAAGCCAAGCGTTCAATTAAAAGCTGCCTGTTTTAACCATCCATCTTAAAGCCAGCAAGATTATGAACGCAGTATAATACTTTTATAGCTTCTTGAAAAATAGATATTATAAACACCGGAGACGTAAAGCCAGGCCCAGCGAGGACGCGGGGAACAGTGGGGCGGCCGCGGTTTAATTTTTCCGGTCCAGTCTCCCGCTTCCCCTCCGCCCTGCTCACCGTGATCGCGGCTGCCTAGGACTGCGGAGCGCCGGCGGCCGGAGCAGGGGCGGCTCGCAGGCGGGAAGGTCGGCGGCGGCGGCGGGGAGATGCGCCTGCTGCCGGGCGCGGAGGCCGGGGCTGGCGCGGAGGCCGCTCGCTGCGCATTCCGGGCGCCCATGCCGGGATGAGCTCACGCCCGTGGCCGCGGCCGCCTGCACTGCCGACCTGCCGCGGCCCCCTGAGCGGACGGCGCACCTGGGCCGCGGCGGCCGCCCAGGAGCAGGTGCGCGGGAGCGCAGCGCGCGGAGCGCAGCCCTCGCCTGAGTCCGGCGGCGGCCCTCCCGCTGGTGGCTGAGCGCGGGGCCAGGCCGGCGCGTGGCTGGCGGGCTGGCCGGGCCGGGTCGGCAGGGCAGGCGGGCAGGGCCCCCTCCTGGTCCCGGAGCTTCTCCTGGGCCAGCGGCACGGCCTGCGGTGGGCTCGCGCGACACGTTCATGGAAAGATGGCCTAAAGTGGACACCAGCCTTCCAAAGAGAATTTTAATTACGTGTCTCTGCTTTTGTGCCACAAGCTGATAAAGTACGGAAAAAAATATGTCGTTTTCCAAACCAGATTCCCTGGCAAAGCCATGGCCCTAATCCAACTTTCCATAGATGGCCTTTGATTTTCTCGGTTCTCCTGCCCCTCCACGCCACACCCACACCCACCTGTCCCCTCTCCTGAGCACATTTCCGAAGACCCTGTATTGCGCACCAGGTTCGGCTTCACGGTGACTGGAGGATGCCATATTCTGGGGCTGTGGGAAATAGAGGCGCTGGATTTCATGTCTTGGCCAGCGCTTGGGATGAAGTCAGGTAAGGAGCTGAAGAGATGGTTGCACTCCACCCAGGCTTGTGAGAACGGACACCCACCCAGGCACTTTGCTTTTGAGCCTTTCAGTGTAAAGGCTTTCCCAAACAGAGGGGCCGAAGTGAAGTGGACTCTTTCTGACCATTGCCCGTAGGTTGCTCCCTTCCGGAACACAGGATATGCCCCTTGAGCTCCTGGGTATATTGAACTGTTTCCAAGCTCTGTCAGAATTCTGTCACTTAGCCCTCCTCCTTACCTTGGGGTCCTTTGTGCATAGTCTTCTCCATGCTGCCTCCCTTCGTGATTTCTAGGAACAATCCTGCTGAGTGACTCAAGTGTTTCTTTGTGCAAGCCTGCACAAATAAGAGAAGCAGCTTAAAGATTGGTCTTCAAAAATGAGCTCTGATCTTCACACACAGCTCTTCTGACTACAAAATTGTGTACCCACCATGGGCTTCAGTCACCCAGTTCCTCAGAAAGGTAAAAATAGTTACCAAGGGACTTGGCAATTCCACTCCTAGATAGAGCTAACCCAGAGAAATGAAAATAAATGTCCACACAAAAATTTGTACATGAATATTTATTGTAAAATTATTCATAAGAACCCAGGGTGGAAACAACTGAAATGTTCATAAACTGGTTAGTAAATAAACAAAAGTGTGGAATATCAATATGATGGTATATTATTCAGCCATAAAAAGGAATGAAGTGAACTGGGGTGTAGTTCAGTGGCAGAGCATTCGCCAGCATGCCTAAGGCCCTGGTTTCCTTTCCTAGCGACACATACACACATACACAGGAATAAAGTAATGACAGATGAACCTTGAAAACAGTATGCTATGTGAAAAAAGTCAGACACTAAAGATCACATATTTGAAGATTGCATTTATATGAAATGTCCATTAAAAGCAAATTCAAAGAGAAAGAAAGAAGGATGGTGCTTGCTAAAGGCCCTGGGGTTGGAGTGAATTTGGGGAGAGCCTGTTGATGGGTAGGAGGCTTTTTGGGGGTGACAGTAATATACTTAAATTAGATTTGTTGATAATTGTACATCTCTGAATATATGAAATCATTGGCTTTTACAACTTAGTAGGTTAAGTGTAGGATATAGGAATTATCTCTCAATAATGCATCACTTAAAAATATCAGTTCTCTAGGCCAGCGTGGGTTGGCCATATGGCAGGTAAGTGATTTAGAGCCAAGGGAAAAATACTTGTCCCTCAAAGCAGAACTTTGCTGGTGAACGGAGAGACCGAAGAACTTGCCCTTTCAGATTCTCAGAGCTATTATTTTCTGGGGGTGGGGTTTGGGATCAGGAAGACAGATTTAAAAATTGTTAATCATTCTTTTCAGAAATGAATGATGTTAATTTGTATTTTTGCAAACAAATACAGATGAGCAATAATCAAGCCACGCCTGTTCTCCCTTCCTTTGGTTCACTGAATAAACAAATGTCTAATTGCTTCCAGATCATCATAGCATACAAACACTGTGATTTGAATGATATTGGACCCTCAGAGCTTAAGTACTAATATGGAGAGCGTATTTAATTTTTCTGATTTCTTAATTTATGGTAATAAGAATAGATGACTAATAATAATATGATGTTTAGGCATTAATAGAATGGTCTTAATAACTTTTAAATGTCTACCTTTTTTTATTTTAACAGTATCTTCGTGAGAAAAATAGCAAAAACCATGTTGTTCTCATTTTTAGGAACTTAATATCAAGGATTAGACAGGTCAGTAAGCTTATGACCCATCATGCCGTTTGCCAGGGAGAGCCTGGAATCCAGGTCCCAAGACTCCCTCTTCGTCCTCCTGGCCAATTCATCGTGAACCTGAGAGAATGGCTTCCTTCCCCTCCTCTCCTGCCAATGAGCACTGTACACATACAGAGACGATTTTGTAGTTAAAATCCCCCCTGCAGCCCTAGACTTCCACTTCTAATGCATTCACACTCTCAAAAGTGAAAGGAAGATCTTGAAGGAAACCTAAACCTCTGCTTCTGGATGAAACCTTCCTCCTCTGGAATCCCCTGGCCCCGCTCCAATTAAAAGCCCAGAGAAGAAGCAGGCCCGGAAGTTGCAACCCTGCTCACCGCGTGCCCAAGGACATAGGATGGTGCTTTTCTTGAGGTTCTCCTGTGGCCTCTTTCATTTATTTACTGGTTCTCAAGATGACTGAAGGCTGGAGGCCAAAATAAAAAAGAATACAAGCCCATGAGACCATTCGCCTTGGTGATTCTCCGTCTCTGGAGATGGAAGCCACACCCGGAGAGGAGGTCAGCCTGGAAGGGTCTTTGGCTCCATGCTGGCAGAGGCATCTTGCGGGATCCTTCAGAGTTTTCATTATTTTACCAACAGAAAGCAGCTGGGTAGCTGAGGATTTCATGTGACACAGCCCCCGTGCAGGTCAGTATTAGGACCCTGCACAGTGGACCATTTTGGGGGTGAGGTGGCTCTGGGTACTTTTGATTCTTTGATGATAGCCTGGTGCTGCCATCACAGGGGAGTGTGAGAAGTTTGTCCGTGGTGTCGTCTCAATCTCGGAATCAATGTCATTTTAGCTTTCAGTGACTTGCCCAAGCCTTGCAGGTCCAGCCTCCAGCCTGTAGCTCAGGGTGGAAGAAGGCAAGGTGACCTTGCTTGCTGGGTCTGCTGGCCTCGGGGAGCTGTCAAGATGTGGATGCACGGTGACCCTGCCAAGGTGCTAATTCCAAAGGCCACATCAGGTAACACTGAAGTCAAGCCCTTGTACGGGAGCCGCGGAGCCTCGTCTGGGCGAACTGCGAGCGCCCACGGTGCCTGTGTGGAGCTGCCACGTTGGTGCGGGCAAGCTGGAGCTCACCGGCCTGTTGGGCTGAGGTAGCCCAGACTGGGCCAGTGCGGATGCTGGCACCACACAGCGCCCATCCAGAGCCCCCAGCATCCACATCCCACGACCTCCAAGTCCTGTTTCCCAGCAAGCGGTGGGAAAACGGAAGTGAGGCGGGCCTGAGTGGAAGTTCAGGTGGAGAACCAACCAATAACTTCAGTGACCTTCCAAGCCCTGTGGGCATGAATCTGGGCCCACGGCGTTGGCCCGAGTGCTACACAAACCCCTACCCTCGTGAACTCAGGGGCCACCTCGGGGGGCCCCTGGAGCCCCTGCAGGAATTCCGTTTCTATCCTTTACACTCAGATAAGTCCCGCTCCTTCACTCCTGCCCTCCACAGCCCCTGAGTCTCACTCTTTGGGTGTGTGAGACAAGAACGCAGGAGGAAGCAACTGGTGACAGCCAGGCTCGGCGGCAGTGCTGGCGGGCATAGTCCGCCAATCAGAGCTTCAGGGCGGGGGAGAAGACCCGGCTTTGCCCACTGCCACCCTCGGAGCTGACTCCGCAGGGCATCCCCAGCTGCGATTAGCTGCTAACGCTAGGCCGGGATTTCGGGGCTACAGAGGCCTGAAGTTCATACTGACCCGGAAGTGGAGAATCAGGTTCAGTCTCAGATTTGGGTTCCACCGTCCCAGCATGGTGACTGGTGGCAGGGTCCATGTTCTTGGATAAGACTGTCCTAATGTCCCCCCAGTCACCTCACCCCCGTGACCAACTTCTCTTAAAGTAGGGCTTCATGTCCGTCACAGACAGGCTTGGGATGCACGAAATGCCACTCAAGTTTCTTATGTTGGATAGTTTGGTTTCCGTAGACCAAAAATTTATAAATATTTCCTAATACCTCTCTAGCCAGCACATGCATGAAGATATTTGGTGTTATATGGTCTCTTTATGAAGGGACTAAATGTAGGCCACCAGGGGCGGAGGCAGCTATGAGGACTGGCACAGGCCTTTCTCAACCCTGGAGATTTTCTGTAATTTTTAAGCAGCCCTTCAGAGATCTGGCACCACACGCAGAGTATCTCTTCTCTGTGGCCCTCCTGGTTCTGAGGGTGTGGTGACTCACCCCCAGGACACCGAGCCTGTTGGCAAGGCTGTGCTAAACAGAGGTGCAGGAGTCGGCCAGGCCTGAGTACTGTTCCACAGAGGAGGGCTCATGAGGCACAGAGGGACGCACTCCCCAGGACCAGAAGCCAGGGACTGGAATCTCTACTTCAGAATGCATGACTGGTGAGCCTTCAATATTGTTCAGTTATTGAATTTGTGTAACACAATTAACTTTTTAAAATTGTTTTCATTCTAACCATCTGGAGAAGGACAGACAAGATATCTGCTCATGGTCCTATAAGATCATAGTGAAGGCTAAACATTTCCTGCCACCTGGAGACCTGTTGCCACTATATGGCCACAGCACCTCACATCCCTCATGTGTGCAGTGAAGCTGGTGTGACAATCCACCGCCCTGGCAGACAGAATTACGTGCAGTCCATAGAATCCAATAACAACAACACGACTGTTACTGCTGGCGAATTTATGAGGCGAGACTCGGGTGAGTGTAGGATGTGCTCCTCCTACATGTTAAGAACCTTAAGAGAACTGTGAGAGAGCACAGGCAGGTTCTTCAGGAGGGGATCCAGAGGACACTGTCACTTCTGATGAGACTCCTTGTGTCTCTTCACCCCTGAACACCATCAAGGACTAGGCGTGGAGGTGGACGATGGTGATATTGATTGTCCTGACCCCATGCAGGCCTAGGCTAGTGTGTGGGTTTGTGTCTTGGTTTCTAATAGTTCATACAGTAAAATTTAAAAAGTGAACTTAAAAATAGGCTCTCCTATCCAGCCGTGTGTAGTGGGCCACCCATCTAGGTTGGTGCAGGTGCGGCCCGTGTCTGCACACCACCACCATACAGCCACCAAGGACAGCGTCCTCAGGACCCAGCCCTGTCCTAGTTTCTCCATTTAGTCTTTGTTTAGAAGATCTGTCCAGTGGTGAGAGAGGTGTGTTAAAGTCTCCCAGTATTATTGTGTTGTGGTCTATTTGATTCTTGAAATTGAGGAGGGTTTGTTTGACATACACAGATGCTCCATTGTTTGGGGCATAGATATTTACAATCGTTATGTCTGGTTGAAATGTCCTTCTTTGTCCCTTCTGATTACCTTTGACTTGAAGTCCACTTTATCTGATATGAGGATGGAAACCCCTGCTTGTTTACATGATCCATGTGAGTGATATGTTTTCTTTCCGTCCTTTTACCTTCAATCTGTGGATGTCTTTGCCTAGGAGGTGAGTCTCTTGGAGACAGCATGTTGTTGGGTCTTGTTTTTTAACCCAATCTGCAAGTCTATGTCTTTCGATCTATGAGTTTAGGCCATTAATAGTCAAGGTTATTATTGGGCTACGACTTGTATTCCTGGTCATTTTGGTTTACTTCTGGCTTTTAATTTGATTTAGTTTCTCCTTTGACTATTCTTTTAGTGTAGTTCCTCCCTTTACTGGTTTTCACTTTTTTTTTTTTTTTTTTTTAATACTTCATCCTCATGGAATATTCTGTTGGGAATGTTCTGTAGTGCAGGCTTTCTAATTGTGAATTTTTTAAACTTTTGTTTATCATGGAAGGTTTTTATTTCATCTTCAAATCTGAAACTTAATTTTGCTGAATATAAAATTTGTGGTTGGCATCCATTTTCCTTCAGAGCTTGAAATATGTTGTTCCCTGACCTCCTAGCTTTGAGGGTCTGGGTTGAGAAATCAGTTGAGATCTGAATTGGTTTTCCCCTGGACGTTATTTGCTTTTTTTCTCTCATGGCCTTTAAGATTTTATCCTTATTCTGTCTTTTAGTCATTCTCATTATAACATGTCTTGGTGTGGTTTTGATGAAATTTTGTACATTTGGGGTCCTGTAAGCCTCCTGATATTATGTCATTGAAAAGATTGTGCATTCCTTTGGTTTGTATCTCTGCTCTTTCACCTAACCTGATAACTCTTAAATTTGGTCTTTTCATGCTATCCCATACTTCTTGCAAGTTCTGTTCATGGATTCTTACCATCTTCTCTGCTTATTTCACTTGGCATGATGTTCGGTTCCATCCATTTACTGGAAAATGCCATAATTTTATTATTTGTTGTGGCTGAGCAAAACTCCATTGTGTATATACACCACATTTTCTTAATCTACTGACCGGCACTTGGACTGGTTCCATAACTTGACTATTGTGAACTTTCATCTTTTAATTTAAAGGAAACACTTTCTGGCTTTTGTTTGACATATCTGAGTTTCCAACATCATTGCTTTTGAACTTTGGGATCATTATTAAGTCAAATGAGGGTTATTGAGCATGAGAATTGTGATGCTGGATCAGTCAATCTGATACCTGATGAGAATATTTAGTCATTAATGGGCAGGTAGTATATACAACATGGATGTGCTGGTCAAAAGGTGTTCTGTTACAGCAGCACAAATGGACCAATATAATCTCTCTTTCTAATTCTTCTTGACATGCTATCTCACTGTAGTTATGATTTTTATTTTCCTGCTGAGTAAAGATGTTGAGTGACTCTTCAGGTATTATTGGCCATTTATAAGTTTTTTCTGGAGAAATGTCTAATCACATCCTTTGCCTACTTTTTAAATTGGCTTATTTATCTTTAATCATTCAGTGGCAAGTGTTACTTGTATATTCTGGATAAAGGTAATTGTTCAGATATATGATTTGAAAATATTTACTCCATTCTATGGGTTGTGTTTTCACTTTCTTAATAGTATCATTTGCATCAAATAAGTCTTTTATTTTGTTAAGGTTCAAGTTATAAATTTTTCTTTTGTCATTTGTGTTTTGGTGATATTATAGAAGATTTTACCTAGTGTAGGGCCACAAAGACTTATTCGTGTTCTCTTGTAAGAGTTTTATGTTTTAAAACTCTTGCATTTATGTCTGTGATCTATTTTGAGTTAAGTTTTGTGGATAGTATATAAAAGGGTTCAATTTCATTCTTTAGCATGTGGTTATTCAGTTATCTCTGACCTTCAGTTGAAAGATCATTCTTAAATAGTCTCACCAACCTTGAGGAAAACCAACTGACCATGATCCTAATGGTTTATTTATGAACCCTCAATTATTTTCCTCTGATTTATATGTCTTCCTTTATAGCAATACCATATCATTGTTGTTACTATAGCTGTGTAGTAAGCTTGGAAATTGGGAATAGCTTTGTTATTCCTTTCCATGTTTGACTTGACCATCTTGGTTCATCATTATATGAATTTTAGGATCAACTTGTTGATTTCTGCAATAAAGACCAGCTAGCATTTTGATTGTGATCGCACTGATCTGCTTATTGATTTGGGGGAGTAGTGCCATGTATCAGGCAATCAGGCAGGGTTCTTCCAGGAAACAGAATCCAATAGAATGAATGTGTGTTTGTGTGTGTGTGTGTGTGTGTGTAAATTAGGGGGATTGATTCATGTGACCACAGAAACTGACTGATAAGTCCCATAATAGTCTGTCAGAAAGTTGGAGAGCCAGAGAGCCAGAGAAACAGTAGTAAGAGTCAGTCCTGCCCAGAAGACCCTGGGAGGCCATGGCTCTGGGAAGCCAACAGTGTAGCCACCAGAATGAGGTCAGGTCCTCAGAGGCTGCTGGTGCAAGAGAAAGACTCCAAAGTTCAAAGGACCTGGGGTTCGATGTCTAAGAGTTGCAGCAGAGGGAGCCCATCCTGTTCAGGAAGGGAGAACAAGAGTGGATCTCCCCTTTCCTTCCCAGCCTGCGTCTCTTGCCTTCTGGGCTTCCAGCTAGTTGTGTGGTGCCCATCTTGAAGGTGGGGTCTCCCCACTGGGTTTGCTGAGTCACACACCAGCCTTTTCTGGAAGCAGACACACAGACACACTTTATTTGCTCCTAGGCATCCCTCAGTTCAGTCATGTTGACATCATCTACCTTCTTAATAATATTATTGTCTTCTGATTTATGTGTCCAGGATGCTTTTCCATTTCTGTAGGTCTTCTTTTATCATTTTCAGAGCACATGTTTTGCATTTCTTTTGTTAAATATATCCCAACATATATTGTTCTTTTCAAAGTTGTTGTAGTGAGATAGTTTTCTTAATTTTCTTTTAGGTTGTTCATTAAGACTGTACAGAAATACAATTGAGTTTTGTGTATTTATCTAAGACCCTGCAAACTTGCTGAAATCATTTACTAGTTTTGATGATCTTGATAGTGAATTACTTAAGAATTTTCTATGTATAAGATCAAGTCACTGCCAGATAGATAGTTTTACTTCTTCCTTTCTGATTCGAATGTCTTTATTTCTTTTCTTTAGTTGATTTTCACATGTTAAAGAAGCCTTGCATTCTGGGTACAAATACTACTTGGTCATGGTGTACAATTCCTAGGTGTTACTGAATTCAGCTTCTATTATTTAGATGAGAATTCGTACATTTATATTTATAAAGTGTATTGGTTTATAGCTTTCTTTTCTTGTAATATCTTTGTCTGATTTTAGTAACAGGTTAATGCTGATCTAATAAAATGAACTGGGAGACAGTTCCTTCTCTTCTTATTTTTGGAAGACTTTTGGAAGATTTTCCCCACATGGGAAATATTTTGTGGAGAGTTTTGATTATGAGTTCAGTCTTGTCATTGTTACAGGTTTATTCATATTTTATTTTTCCTCTCAGACTCAGTTTCAGGAGTTTGTGGTTTTCTGGGAATTTAGTTATTTCATCTAAGTTGTATGATTTTTTGGAATATAATTTTTCATGGTACTCCCTTATAATCATCACTTAAGCTTAATAGTGATTTCTTCCTGATCATTTCTTAATTTTAGTAATTTGAATCTTCTGCTTTTTCCTTAACAATCTAAATAAAGTTTTGTCAATTTATTCAATGTTTTCAAAAAACTAACTTCTTTTTCGGGGGGCATTGATACCAGGGATTGAACTCGGGGACACTTGACCACTGAGCTGCATCCCCAGCCCTATTTTGTATTTTATTTAGATACAGAGTCTCACTGAGTTGCTTAGCGCCTCGCTCTTGCTGAGGCTGGCTTTGAACTCTGTCTCAGACTCCTGAACTGCTGGGATTACAGGCCTGCACTACTGCGCCTGGCTCATAGTTAAATCTTATTTTTGTTTTGTTCAGTCTGGTGACCTTTGTCTTTCTAAAGTCTATTCACGTTTAATGTTGTTATTAATAAGATTGGATTTTCCTGTTGTGGTTGTGGTTTTGTAGGTGCCTCAAGTCTTTTATGTTCCTCTGTTCCTCATTTTCTGCTTTCCTATGTGTTAATTGGATATTTTTAATGTAGTATTTAGATTTTTTAATGATTTTTCTCTATGATTTTTTTTGCAGTTTTGTTTTTCCTACTGGTTCATTCAAGATTTATAATATACTTATCAATTCATAAGACTATAGATTATAGATTTATACTAATTTAATACAACCAAGATACAGAAATGTTGCTCCTATTTACTCCATTTCTCCTTCCACTTTCTTGCACAATTAAAAGTTTGTTCTCTTAACCTTCTTTAACACTTCTGGTCCTCTTAATTTCTTTCTTGGATTTTAGTTCCCGACTTACATCGTCTCCTTCCTCTGACGGTTTTGTTTACACCTGCCTCCTTTGTCCTGTTATCATCAAATTGCAATTTTATAGGCTGCAGACCTAATAACAAAATTAACATGATTTCATGTAATTGTTTTTTAAATAATTTAAGTCAATAAAGCTCAAGAAATATGCAATTATATGACTGTTATGGTTTGGATGTGAAGTACTCCCTAAAAGCTCACGTGTGAGGTGATGCAAAAAGTTTTGGAGGAGAAATGACTGGGCTATAACCTTCACCTAATCAGCGAATTAATGCTTGATGGGATTAACTGAGTGGTAACTGGAGGCAGGTGGGTGTGGCTGGAGAAGTGGGTCATTGGGGCGTGGCTGTGGGGTATATATTTTGTATCTGGAGAGTGGAGTCTCTCTCTTTGCTCTCCGATCAACATGTGAGCTGCTTCCCTCTGCCACACTCTCCCCACATGATGCTCAGCCTCACTGGAGCCCTGAGGAATGGAGCCAGCCTTCTATGAAATAAGACCTCAGAAATCATGAGCCCTCAAATATACTTTTCCTCCTTTAAAATTGTTCTGGTCAGATCCTGTAGTCACAGCAGCGAACGCTGATTAGAAGAATGACATTTACAAATGAAGTATGGAATTCCACGTATGGGCATTTTTCGTTTGTTTCTTTCTTTCTATGAATCTGAATTATTGTCTGGTGTCACCTGTGATGAGCTGGAAGAAATTCTTTAGATTTGTAGTAATGCAAGTCTTCTAGCAATTGGTTGTGTCTTTTCCTTTCTGGAGAGATCTTGTTTTGCCTCACATTAGAAAGATGACGTGGCCGGAAGATGTTTCTTCCATGACCATTTTGAATGTCACCTACTGCTTTGGCCTCCAGGACTTCTGACAGTCACAGTTCACCTCCTGGTGGCTCCTTGTGTGTGATGAGTTGGTTTGTCCTGTGGCTTTCAAGGTTTCTTTGTCTTTTGCACTCAACATTTTGTCCATAAAGGGTCTGAATTTGGAGCCTGGAGTTCACTAAATTCTTGGCTATGCATATGGAATATTTTCTTTCCATTTGGGTGTTTTTCAGCCATTATCTGTTAGAATCTTGGACTCCTCCTTCAGCTTTTCCGTTGTGGACATTACCCTTTTGTTGGCTGGCCTGCTCAATGATTCCCACACGTCCGAATGCTGCTGATTTCTCTTCGTTCCTCCTTCTTCAGAGTACGTCATCTTTATCAACCTGTTTTCAGCCACTGGTTCTCTCTGTGCCAGCTCCTGTCGACTGCTGAGCCCTCCAGGGAATTTTCATTTCATTGGTATACTTTTCAACTACAGAATGTTTCCTCGTTTTTTTAAAGTTTTAATTTTTTTAGTTTTACAGATCGCATCTTGATTCATCGTACACCAATGGGGTGCATCTTCTTGTTTCTATGGTTGTGCACGATGTAAATTCACACCATTCATGTGATCGTACATGTACACAGGGTCATGATGTCTGTCCTTGGTTTGTTTTTATAATCTTGACCACTGTGCTGATATTCTCTGTTCAATGAGATATTGCAAAACAAACCTGCCCCTTAATATTTTTTAGGCATCATTTCTTTAGTTTGTCAAATGTACTTATAACCAGGTCTCTCCAAGTTATTTTTCTGTTTTTTTTTTTTTTTTTTTTTTTTTACTTTTCCCTGTGAATTTTGCTATTTCCTGTGTCTTTGAATATTTGCATATACTTACCTCCCTGGAGGCCCGTGCACAATATTTGGGTTTTTATCTGGTGCCTGGGCTTTTTCCCCTGGAGGCCACCACCTGGATGTCTGTCCTCACCAGGCAGTCGGTGCAAACTCGCCCTGACCTCCTCACCTGAGCTGGACAGTTCCTCTAGCCAAGCTCTCTGGTCACTGCTGTACTGGCGTCCCCTGGACTAGCTTTCCACTGCTCCCAGGGAGCCTGATTTTTCCCAATGGGGAAATTACTATTTTGGGATTTTGACTTATAAAATTTCAATTCCCAAAATTCCCAAAATTTTTTTGGGATTTTAATCTTTCCGGACTGTGATTTTGGGGAGTTGGGACTTATAGGAATTTGGTGTTTCAGGTTTGAATGTTCAGGATGGTGTCTCTCAGGATTCTGGCAGGCACGGGTGCTGCCCGCCACTACCCTGTGTGCTAGATCCTAACCATGTCTGGTGACGGAGCACTTGACCCATGGACAGCCACTGAGGGACCCCGTGTTTTATTTCGTTGAAATCAATTCATCTTTAATTTAGGCCCACGTAGCCAGTGGCTGACACCTCGGGCAGAACAGAACTGTGCACCAGGACCTCATGAAGCTCCCTGGTATCTTCTGATGCTAACAACATTGAATTGAAAGAGTGCACTTACTTGGGGTAAAATAAAATGAGATTATAATTAAACACCTATTTGATAGAAAAGACTGTCACCAAATGATCTGTTCCTCCTCTGTCCTACCGACTGTATCTAGTTCCCCTTTTGAGATTCATCTCTGGATAATGGCTTCCTTTGAGATCTGTCCAAGTGCTGTCTATGCACATATAGACAGGAATGCATGCACACTTCTTCATGTAGGTGGGAACATAGGGGACCCGTGCTTGTCCCTTACATGCCTCTTCTACTTCCAAACATCCCGGAGATCTTGTATGAACTCTGAAGCTGGCTTGGCTTTTAAATGACTGTGTAGTACTCCACAATTAGGAACCCATTTATTTATTTAGGTACAGAAGATTAAACTCCAGATTGCTTTACCACTGAGCTACATCCCCAGCTCTTTCTAAATTTTTTATTTTCAGACAGGTTCTCACTAAGTTGCTTATGGACTCACCAAGTTGCTGAGGCTGGCCTTGAACTTGTGATCCTCCTGCCTCAGCCTCGTGAGTAGCTGGGATTACAGGCATGTGCCCCTTTGCCCTGTGCACTGTTATTTGTTTAATCAGTGTCCTGCTATGAATAAGTCAGTTATTCATGTCCAGTTTGTAAAGATCCGTGAAATGACACTTCAGTCACTTGCATGTGGGCACAGCTGATATGTTTATGGTAGTAAATTTCATGAGAAAAGAACTGTGAAGACAGGTTGCAGATATTTAGCATTTGATAAGTTCTCTTCCTTGAGCTGCTCTCAGAAATATAAAGCGAGGACAGTTTCTATACCTTGAGTGCGAGGTTGTCTGTGGCGCCCCAGAGAGGCAGCTGCTGTTTATCTCTTTCACAGACGTATCCCTGTGGCCTAGCCACTAGTAGGGGCTCAACGATCTTTGTCACGTGAATGAATGAACGTCCCAGTTGCAGCTCATACTCTGAGTTTTCCCCTTGCTCTGGAAGGACTCTGCTGAAGGTGGAATAGGTGACATTCGTCTTATGCAGCAAAGACTGCTGACAGCTTAGGCAGTCAGGTATGGGTTAGAATGACTTGCTTTGTGCCGTCCCTGGAGTAATATCCATTACCATTCCCAAGGAAATGGTAACAACGAAGTCAAAATAACGTGCACTGTTGAGAGCTTCCCTTTAACACTTCTCCTGAAACGTGGTCACATCACATAGAAATTGGTGGGAGAGGTCATTGCTACATTGAGCTCCCAGAGCTCTGCTCCCGGTCGCTCTGGTGAGCTTTCCTCAGCTGAGAGGGCTCTGCCCCTGGTCACACTAGTGCCCACAGTGCTCCTGCCAGGGAGTGAGCAGAAACCCTGGGCAAGACAGGCAGGGGTCCTCCCTTGCCACCTTCCTCGCCACGCTCAGCTCTCGCAGAACACTCGATGCCATTTCTTCCACACCCGCCCAGCAGCCCTTCACTCTCTGAGCCGTGTGCTTCTCCGAGGCCTTGCTCCAGGTCAGCCCAGGAAGCAGCCCCTCTCCCCCTCAGCTGCTCTGCCCTCGACCCTCTGGGTTTGGACTCTGACTCCTCTGCTGCCCTGGGATGCACCTCCTGCAGGGGAGTGGGAAATGACATGCTGGAGCCTCGTGACGGGTCACTTCATGACAGGGCCACGGGGTGCCCAGACAGCTGGCAAGCCCTCTTTTCAGGTGTGTCTGAGAGGTGTTTCCACACGGGAGTAGCTGGCGTGGGTGAACTGAGTGAGGCACAAGGTCCTCCTCGCTGCGGTGGGCGGGCCACATCTAACCTGTCCGAGGTGTGAAGAAGTCTCTCTGACTGCCTGAGCTGGGCATCCTCTTCTGGCCCCAGCGTGCTCCCGTTCCCAGGCCGCCGAGTCACCCTGCCATCTTGCCTGGGTCACTATCTTGCAGGTGGCAGAACTTGAGACTCAGCGTCCAGAACCATGTAGGCCAATACCTCACGATAACTCGCCCTCCCTTTTTTCTCTGCTGTGACTCTGGTTGATTCACAGATACGTCCTGTAATGGGATCTATTTATCCTACTGGCTTTGTTTCCTGGAGAGCCCTGACTCATAGAGACTTGGCGCTTCCATGAGAGTATGTCCGAATGGGCTCTCGCGGCACCTCTTCATGCTGACGAACGTGAGCCCCCAGGCTGCTCAGAAACTCCCGGGGGGACATGGGTGCCGAGTCGGAGGAGTGACAGAGCTGTGGAAGGCAGGGGGCTCATCCCTTCCCTGAGATGCAGCACGGCGGCCTCCAGGCAGGACCAGAGCCCTCAGCAGAGAGGCCAGAGGACACCAGCTGGGCGTGGCCCGCACACACGGAACCTGCTCCAGGTGGGACACAAGCCTTGTCACGCCCCCTATGAACTTTATCTCACTTCTTTATTGATCTTAATTTAATCTGAGGTATTTTAATAGAGAAAATAGAACGGGCGAACCACCCGGAAAAGTGCAATAGTCAACACAACCCTGCGAGTCAGCCACCCCGGCTTCCATTCAGTAGCTCCATCTCAGGAAGTGAGGTGGCGCCCGCCCTGGGCTTCAGGTCAGCCGCTCGCTTCTTCCTTCACTCTCTTCCACTTCAGCCCAGTCAGGTACAGGTGTTCCCGCCTCGGATCCTCCCCATTCTCCCTCTCTCTCTCTCTCTCCCTCTATCTCTCTCTCTCTCATTTTCAAAAGTATATACCATTTAAAAATATTATATACTATGCTGTGTCTTGCGTTTCTCGATTAAATATGGTAAAAATGTTCTCACGTCACTGATGCTTTTTTGACTATAGTGTCCCATGGACACTTCGCTTAGGGATGGACACTCAGACACCCCCTCCCTGCCCCTTCCTCCCCCTCCCCCTTCCCTCCTCCGCCTCCTTCTCCTCCTCCATCCTCCCCCTGCCCTTCATCTTAGCAAGCTGGGCTGCAACAGCTAGCATTGTGCATACAGCTTTAAATACTGTTTATTATATTATTTTTTTACCTCAATGGATAGATGACTAAGACTGAAATTGCTAAGTGGAAGAGTGTTTTTTTTTTCTTTTTTTCATTGATATTGCCAGAGTGCATTTAAAATAAAGAAATACATAAAAATATCAAATTGCCACCAGCAGTGTCTGGAAGTGTCCCTTCCCCTGCGGCCCAGCAACATCTCCACTTCTCTGAATTCTTTTCTCATCGCTGGTTGAGAACCAATATCTAATTGTTATTTAACTTTCCATTTTCTAGCTTATCGACGCAGTGAAGGCGCTTCTCAGGTTTGTGGCTGATTTTGCTTTCGTTTCCTGACCGTTGTGCGGCAGCCTGGGCCTGGTGAGTGGTTTTCCTGGTGATGGGTTGGCAGGTGAGTTTGGCCCTCTCTGAGACCCTCCGGCGTGCCGTCGAAGCCCTCTCCTGTGCTTCTGATGAACTGCCCATGAAGTCACAGAGCAAAGCCGGGGCATGGTGGCCACCCAGTGACCCCCTGGGCTGCTTCCCCATTCTGTGACCCTCAAAAGCCACACTGATACCTGCCCCCAGGTGCGGACAGCCTCAAGTGAAAACCACCATTCTTCACCTGGGAGGCCCCTCCTGTGAGGTGGTCCCAAGCAGAGCCGCCCCAGCCTCTCAGGGCTGCAGGGATTCTAGGAACATGGGGCTCTGCGGAGACGGGGTGCCCAGGGGGATCTGGCACGGCTCTCTTAACCCCTGTGCTCTGGCCCTTCCCCACACTGCCCTCCTCTCTACAACCAAACCCAAGGGCTTCAGGTCGCGCATGTGATCCTCTCTCCACAGGGTCACGCTTGCCTTTGAAGTGTTCTGAGCTTCTGAAAGGCATTTGATAGAAACCCCGCCTGCACCTTTCCTTATATTCAAATTCCGCAACTCCATACCTGTCTCCACTGAAAAAATACCGCCTAGTATCGCCTATCACAGGCCCCTGTCTGGTACAGGGAGAGAAAGATTTAGTTTGATGAGGTGTTTATGCAAGTTGGTTGACATTGAAGGAACTTTTCGTTACCCTTCCTCCATCTGGGTGTCCTTTCTTACCATACCAATCCCATGTCTCCCAGGAGGTGAACTGCAGGGTGCCACTGAGGGCCACCCTGTCTGCCCTCTGATGACGTTTCTCTTGAAAACCTGGTTTCTTTCCTAGCATTCTGCAGACGTTCACTGAGCACCTGCTCCGTGCTGAGCATCATTCTGGGTAAGAGGAATGCAGCAGGAAACAGGGACGAGGCCCCAGCTCTTCTCCCGGTGGACGACCCCGTGAAGGATACAGAGATGTGTGACTCAGCAGAGACCAGAGCTCCAAGGACACAGGCACACTGGAAGACGCCCTGGCTGGGTGTCGTCAGGCACAGGGTGTCTGGCGAGCAGGTTGGCATCGGGCGTGATGGCCGTGGGGGCAAACTGCAGCACATCTGCCGGAAGAGGAGAGAACACGTGGGCGTGTTGGAGGAAAACCCCGGGAGCCCCTCTGGCGTGTGCGCAGGAGCATCGTGGAGGCCTGGAGGGGAGCAAGGGGCCGGGCACCACGGACCCCAAGTCCCACCCCTAGGAAGGCCGTGGGCATCCTGCTCAGGGCTTGCTGTGACCTTGTGTGTGCGCGCACTGCAGGGCCACGCTGCGGCCATGCGGCCTGGACGGTGTGCGGGGTGGACATGGTCAGCAGCATGGTCCCGAGGGAGCACGGCCACCTGGCCTTTGTTGGGGGTCGTCATGGACCCTGATGGGTGTCATCGCAGACCCTTGCTGGCGGCGTCCTCCCAGGCCCTGCCCACCTCCTCCCTTCAGAGGCGCTGAGTGCCGTGATTGGGTGGGGGCCGTGCTCCGCCCTGGCTGGCAGGGTGCTGTTGTGTGTGCGTCTGAACTGGCTGAGCCGAGCGCAGGCCGCCCCGTCTGGAGACGGGAGGACAGAACCAGCACCAGCTGTCCACCGGGGAGAACGGGAGTCAGTGAAGGCCTGGCCGCAGACGAGCCGGACACTCCGCCAACAGCAGCCGTGCATGGAGGCTGGACGGAGGGCTGGGGATGGCGTGGCTACCCTGCTGTCCAGGGAGGTCTCGGCCCTGGTCACCTCAGCCTAGGACCTCCGACACCAGGAGAGGCCAGTGCACAGCCAGCACCCTGGCTCCTATCTTGGTAGCTGGTTTCCGAGAGGTGCCTCTGCAGCCTTCTCACCCCACAAGGCCGTTCTCCATGGGACCCTTGAAGGGGATGTCCCCAAGGTGCAGGTCCTGTCTGTCACCTCCCTGCTTACCAAGGCCAGCAGCGCGCTTGCCTTCAGCGTGAACTGCAGACTCCTGCCCGTCCTTCCCTACCTCCTGCTCTAGCATGCTGCCTCCCTGACCGGCCCTCTCCTGGGAGGCCTTGCTTCCTGGAGCAGAAGCCAACACAGCTGAGGATGGCCCCAGCTCCACAGAAAACCTTCCCTGACCACACGCACCCACACACGGACACCACAGACACACTGTGCACACACACACCACACACGAAAACACACAAAACACGTGCATACGCACCACACAGAGTCACACCATCAACACACACATAGAAACACACATTCATAGAAGCCATGCACAAGTGCACAAAACAGACACACAAAAATACACAAACCACACAAACACAATCACACACACACTCACATACCACATGTGCCATTACACCACACAGAAACATAGAAATAGCACAATCAACACGCTATCAGAGAGACACAAGACACCAAATGCAGACACACAACACACAGACACAAAAACTCACAAAACCACACATGAACACATGCACAGAATTACACGGAAACACACAGGCACACACATACACCAGTTACCAGAATTGAACCTGTCAGTGTTTGATTATACAACTCATCAAATCGTCACACTTGCTGTTTGGATCTTCCACTAGCAGTGAGACTTGCAGGGCCAGTGTCTTGTCACCGGTTTCACACACAGTGAGGGTGACGTGTGTAAGGCAGGCTGATCTTACCTGCGCAGCCTGACGGGTTCCCTTCGGTGGACACACCTGCAGAACGTCTTCCAGATTCAGATTTGGGTGGAGAACGGGTCCGGCGGTGGCCCAGAGGCCCCTTCCATCTCCAAGCTCCCCAGGAAGGACTGTTGGCTGTGGGTAACGCCTCTGTCCTTGTGGAGGGACCCATTGCTCCCAGGAGGAAGGAGCTGCAGGGTCACTGTGGACTCTGCCTCTCTGCCCGTCGCGGTTCTGAGGCCGCCTCAGCCTGCTCCACGCACGGCAGCCTGGGTCAACCACACTTACCAAAGTGTTTCTCCAGGCCCAGGTGCAGATAGATGGTGGGGACGTCATGTCCCCTTATCAGAGCCAGTTCTCAGCTTCTGAGATGAGAGGAGCAGGTATTACGATTCCCCTTTTCACAAGAAGAAACCGAGGCCTCAGAGTGAATTCTGAGCTCTGTGGGCAGGTGGATGCACCTGCGCCCCGGCAGTGCCTGGTGTGCCCGAGTGCGGGCGCCTCCCTGCCGTCTCGTCCTGATCTCAGGAAACCCTTCCTCGACGCCTGCCTTGTGACTGCAGGGCCTGGTCCTGTTGCAGGCTGAAGGGTGTCACCTCCTTGCCGAAGGATATGACGGCATCCTCAGAATGCGGCCTTGCTTGGAAGCAGGGTTTTGGCAGGTTGCAGACGTCATTAGCGAAGAGGTCACACTGGAGTAGAAGTCCCTCATTATAGGAGTGCTGTCCTTATGAAAAGAGGGCAGACAGAGACACACACAGGGACACAGCATGTGGGATGGAGGAGAGACTGGAGAGAGGCAGTTGTGCATCGGGGAATGCCAGGGATGGCCGCCACCACCGGAAGCTGGACGCTCCTCTGCTGCTGGTTTGGGAGGAGCAGAGCCCCACCGACACCTTGATTTTGGAGTTTTCACCTGTGGGACTGTAAGGCAATGGACTTCTGTTGTCTTGAGTCACCCAGTCCGTGGTCCTTTGTCTTGACAGCCCTTGGAAACGAACACAGGTCCCACGAGGGGAACCACTTCTTGTCTTGATCAGAATTCACCGCACGGCTCAGACAGGAGTGTGCTCACCCCCGTGGTGGCCTTCCTGCCTCAGTGCCCTCCTCCCCTTCTAGGTTCATGCCCAACCCAGCCTTCAGCACACAGTTCTTCCTGATCTTCCAGCCAAGGTGGAGGAGGAGTCGATGATGGATCTCAGAGGGTGCGGCTCCCCCCACGTGCATCGCTTCTTGCCTGGCAGTGTGCACTGGGCCCAGAGTTGCCCCTTGAACTTCGTCCCTCCTTTGTGGGAGAGCCGACCCCAAGCTGAAGGAGGCCAGCATGGGACATGGGGCCATTCCATACGGAACTGTTTCAGGCTAGAGGTGGATCTGTGAATCTAGTTGTCACTAGTCAGGAATAGAGAAGGGCAAATTACCTTAAACCTAATGTGTTCCATCGAGTTGGCTTTTCCTGCGGTCCTGGGGGGAGGGGAACTGCCCTTCCTCCAGTTGGTTCCGTGTGTTGACATCTTCCCTGGACCTGGAAACTCAACCCAGCTACTCTATCTCCTTCCAAGGAGGGAGTGGAGGTGCTTGACTCTTTCACCTCCGGATTTCCACAGTGCTCCATGCGTGCCTGTCCCAAGGCAGCCTCCACTTATGAGGCAGAGATCTCCCCTCCAGCCCACGAGTCTTTACTAGGTGCTGACATGTGCCAGCCTTGGGAACGCCTTGCCCATCAGGAATGAGTGCCTGGTCTGGTGGACATAACCAGTTGGCAGGATATGCATGATTTGACACTGGAGTATGCTGTGTAAATACGTAGAAGTGAGAGTCGGGTGTGCGGGTTAGGCCCATTCTGGATGCATCGGAGAGCAAACCATGGCGGGCTGCTTCCTGGGGTGGGGCTGATGCCCGGGCACCGGGTCCCTCCAGGGCCTATGCTTAGGACTTGAACTTGAGGTAGATAGAATGTTCCACACTTGCCATTTGGCATTTTTAACCACATTATCCCTGAATTTATGTGCTTGCCTCCAGCACCTCCTGCCCGAGGGAGGCCATCTTTGGGAGAGATCTTGCCTGTCCACACCCTGCCTTGTGATTCCCTGGCCATGAGTCCTGGCCATGCTCTGTCTCTCTAGTTGCTGCTGCTCTGTAAAAAGGTGGCACAGCATTTTGGAGCAGGTCTGTGCTCTGCCATGGCCCACACCCCCTACAGGGGCTCTGGGAATGCACCCAGGAGGACTGGAGTGGGCATGTGCTGCTTGGCATCTTGGGGTGGGGCCTGGCAGCTGTCCCACCCACAGTGGCCCCACCCCAGGGCAGCAGTGTGACAGCTCCTTCCACAAGCAGCTCAAGCCTCTGGCCCACTTCAGATCTCAGTGCCCAGTGCTTCCCCATGGTGGAGGCTGCAATCCCTTGGGCAGAGCCCTGTGGGTATGGGATAGTGCCGCTGTCTCAGGGCACACGTCAGCTAGGGGGTGGTGAAGCCCCTGGCAGTCGGAGGCTGCTCCCGCTGCCTGGAGTCACCTGACAGAGTCCTGGCATCTTCAAGGGCTGCATAGTCCCTAGACTATTCCCAGGCCCAAGGAAGGGCAGCAACAAATAGCAAATAAAAGACCCCATGACAGTCCAAAAGAAGCTGGGGAAGAAAGGACAGTTTTCTGCGTTAGGGCTTTGGATCTTTTTTTCTTTTGTGAAAAAGCTGTCCTCCGTTTTCATTTTCGACCTGCCCTCCCCCAAAATTATAAAACCAGCCCTGCTCCCCAAACTCAGTTAGGAGACTAGCTATCACTGACCACAGTGACTGCATGCTAGTTTCATCCTGCAGAGCTTCACAGTCACAGGAGTAGGATTCTGACCACTTCCATCCTGCACATGAAGAAGATGAGGCTCATGGGACACACTTGAGCCCCAGAGCTAATGGACGTGGAGGCTGCCTCTGGATGTGTCCATCCCAGGGCCTGAGCACCTAACTAGGGCTGAGTTGAGCCTTGCAGATGGCTGGCGTGCAGTGAAGAATTTGTGAATCAAACGCCTGGGAGACCAGCTAGATGCAGAGCAGAAATCAGACCCCTCACTTGCCTTCCAGGCTGCATCAGGAATGGCCAGGGAGTGAACACCCAGTGCATGCAAAGCCAGAGGACATGCTGGTTCCTGTGTGTGGTACAGCAGGGTCTGGGCCCAGCCAGAGTGGGCGGCAGCACGTGATCACCTGCAGATGCAGAGCAATGGCAGCCAGCGCAGGCTCACCCGCTCAGCTGACCCTTCCCAGTGTACACAGGCCTGGCCATCTTGTGCCCAACCCTGGTAAAGCACCATTTTGTTCCTGCCTCACCATTTGCTTTCCTGTGCTATTCTGTGAGCTGTTTTAGGTGTGTTTAATTTGGGGGACACATGCAACCTACAGGGGAGAGCCAGTGCCTGGGTAGCCCACTCTATCCCCCACGAAGCCCCCCTCCCTGGCCGCCCCCAGAGGTTTTGCAGTCTCTATTGCTCTGCCTCTGAGCATTCTGCCTTGGATGTTAAATTGGGGTGCATTCCATCCTTGTAGGTCATTATTTTGCAAAGTAATGGAGTTATGAATGTATGCCCTTTTAAGAGCATCTATTAGAATATCATTATGACTTTAAGAACCTCAGACAGAACATTCGGAACATGTTATATGTCATTTCTTTACAATAATGTGGAAGGGGTTACTTGTTTGGGATTACACAAATTATCAGCAATTTCAATCAGCTTTTTATGCACCATTCAGAGAGCAAGATTAGAATTGCTGTGTTTGTATTCTACGATGTATTGAAGATAATTAAAAATTAGTCGGTGAAATCATCGAGATCTTTTACAGTAGCAGCGATCTGCAGGCAGCATTTCCCTCTAGGCAAATGAACCGGACTTTTCTGAGAGTAAATACGGAATCTGAATCCAGCTGCACATTTTATTAAAACTGCTAACATTTCGTGGTCACCTCTGTTTAGCTGGCAATCTTCCGGAATAGTCACCCCTGACCATATCTTATTAGCAACCGGCAAGAAAATAACTAAAAATAATCGGCCGTTGAAATGATTATTTAAGCCTCTAAGAAATTCATGCTGATGACTGTGCGTGACTGTGTGGTGGCTGCGCTCTCGCCGGTCCTGCCTCCAGTTCGGCTGCACTTCTCTGCTGCTGCTTTAAGACTGCAGAGCGCCCCAGCGGCCAGAGCAGGGGAGGGGGCGGCTCGCCTCCGCGCGGCTCCGGGCTCGCAGGCGGGGAAGGTCGGCGGCGGCGGCGGCGGGACTCAGGCCGGCGGCGGCGGGGAAAGATGAGCCTGCCCGCGCGCCTGCTGCCTGGCCGCGGAGGCTGAGGGCTGGCGCGCGGAGGCCGCTCGCTGCGCATTCCGGGCGCCGGTGCCCGGGATGAGCTCACGCCCGCGGCCGCGGCTGCCTGCACCTGCCGACCTGCCGGCGGCCCCCTGAGCGGACGGCGCACCTGGGCTGCGGCCGCGGCGGTGGGCGCGGCGGCCGCCCGGGAGCAGGTGCGCGGGAGCGCAGCGCGCGGAGCGCAGCCCTCGCCCCGGAGCCCGGCCGCGCCGCGTGCCCGGGCGGCTGGGCGGCAGCAGCGGCGGCGGCGCCGGCGGCGCGTCCTCGGCGGGCGGCGGGCGGGCGGCGGCCCCCGGGCAGGTGGCGAGCGGCGAGCGGAGCGGGCCGGCGGAGCGCGGGGGGCGAGGCCGGCGCGTGGCTCGCTGGCTCGCGGGAGGCCGGGGAGCAGCAGGGGCATGTGGATACTGGCCCTCTCCTTGTTCCAGAGCTTCGCGAATGGTGAGCCTTTCGGTTTGTGATGAATTTCATTTCTTGTAATTGACCGCGGTGGGGGGGGGGTGGCGGGGAGGATGCATGGGTGAAGTCTTGTCCCCTTCTCCCCCACCCGGGTTTAAATTTTCATGCTTTTATTTATTTTAAAAATATTTCTGTCGCTTTGGAGAGGAGAGATGGTAGTGAAGAGAGGCCGGGGAGAAATTGCTCGGTAATCATTTGAAGGAGCTCACCTAGCCAAGTGACAGCTCAGAGCCTAACTCCAGTGCTAGAGAGCTCCTCATTCAGAATAAACCAGGTTGGGCGAAAGCAGGAGACGGGAAGATCGCCACTTTGAATATTACGGCTGGAGAAGGGACATGACATTCCAAGTGCGGGCAGGTGGAGGGGTCAATTAAGAACGTTTGCTTTCGGATTCAAAGCGTTTAAGCCTTTAGAACAGGTGTTTTAATTCTGCTACAATTTATCTCCAGCAGTAATGAAGGCTTTAAGAAAGATCTTTCCCTCCGTGCCCCCGTCCCCTTGGTGCTACATCCTCCTCACTGTAGTATATATAAAAATATGCACTGGTAAGCATTACATCATCTGAAATGTTGACGAATTTTTTAAAAAACACCTGTACAGTTGTAAAAATGAAATCAGCGAATATTGTAAATAGTATTTCTTTTCCCCTGACCAGTCAGAATTACATTTTGAAGTGCTTTCTTCTTGGGATTTAGAAAGCTATTGCTCTTGACTGAGTCAGACCCAATTAGGAAGTGTGAAGGCACCTCAGGTTGCCTATCACCACGTAAATGTGAACTTGCATGTATGAATGGCTTCCTCTCATGTGGGAACGAGAGGGGATTGTCATCATTTGACATTGCCTGGGAGTAGCTACGGCTTGAATTCCCATTTCAAATTTCAGAACACACATCTGCATAAAATGTATAACCTGCTGACAGTTAAAATTAAACCATTAAGCAGAATCCCTTACCGGGGGGGGGGGGGTGAGAGGAGAGAAGAGAGGAGAGGAGAGGAAGGGAAGGGAAGGGAAGAGAGGGAATCTGGTCCTTGTGAGAAAATACGAGAATCAAAGGGAGGCTCTAAGATTTTCTTGAAAGATACACAGAGAAGCTTGAGCACCAGCTGAATAGGAGAGCATTCTCTGCGCCTGCCTAGGTAATGCTTAAAGCATCAACACACCAATAAACCGGAGGAAACGCATAAATGGTGTCCAGTATTTTTTAAAACTACGGCTAAGGTAGAGCTGAATGAAGAAGGAACTCCCCCAATTAACATGGAAATGGCATTTCCCTCTTTAATATAACCTAAAGCAAAGTGTTTGAAACTTTCATTTTGAGATTTCCTTGCAGGAAAAAATTGCAACAAGTTCTGACATGACACCCCTCTTTCCCAGAGGGCACTATACCTGTCCTGTCTCCTCGTGGGAATTTACCTTGGGGAATAGATCTGCTTTAGGGAGCACGCAGTGATGGGTTAGAGGAGTCTGCCTTCCTGCCGCTCTGCTAGCATGAACTCGCAGAGAACACATAGTCGCTCACAGATGCGTGCCAAGGCCACAAGACTTGGTGGCCTGTCAGGGTGACCATCTCAGGGACCCTTGGAAAGGTCTGGGTTGGAGGAGGAAATGACAGTTCCACCCCATGAAGAAGTATGTGTTTCAGGATGGCGAGAGAGGTCTGCTTCTGCGTGTCCCCAAGCAGATCTGTTTTTCAATTCAAGTTACATATGACAAAAATGGTGTGGAAGAATGTATGATGGTCTCTCACACAGGACTGCTGTGAATGTTTGTGATATTTTTGAATCAGCATTTCATAACTAAGAACATCACAGAAAGACTACTATGTAGTGATAGAATGGTATGAAACCTCAAAAATTCTTCTACAATATAGAAAACAAATGCAATCATTACTTACGTCCATCGGTACTGAATCCTGAATTATCTTCAACTTTTAACATCCATAATTAATCCTACTGTAATGAGCATAGATGGATCACACAACATAAGATATAGACAGCTCATGCAAATGAATAGTTTACATTGCTGTTGTGTGTTCTGGTCCTGCTATGAAGGTTAGGAAACTATCTCATATAAAAATGGCCCTCTATATGATCAAGCATTGAAAAAAAACAAAAAAAAAAAAAACAGCCTGATCGTAGAGCCCTGGCCCTTTCATTTGGTGGGGCAGGGGCAGCTTTAGAGTTTTGCAAGGAATGATGTTCAATAAATACTGTGCAAAGGATCATAAAATATATAGTCCTTCCAAAATAAGAAAAGAGTCTGGTTTGAAATGCTGCCTGTTCATAAGACTATTTCAAACACGTGAAAGTAAATGGTTCCTACTTACAGAAGGAGGCTTAAAAAAAAATGGAGAAGTTTTTTTTTTGGGGGGGAGGGGTCAACTGTCATATTTTGGCCTCCTTAATATTGAAAAACACCTGAATGTGTGTGATAAATGCCTATGAATACTAATACCTAACCTGTTTATTGCTAGGCCTCAAACATCAAAATGTCTGAAAACATTTTTTTCATTTATTAAAAATTATGCAGTTTGATATTTTGGGGGCCTAATAAAATAAACCCACAGTACATCTGCATGTTAACAGTAGATGCCAACAACCTTCTTACTGATTCATAGGAGGGACACTTTATTTTAATAAAATCAAGATTGCTGGACAAGCTGCCGAGTATTTTGGGCAAAACCCAGAAGTGGAGACCAGTGCCTTCACGGGTTAAAGTCTGATGGATGACCTCACCTGATAGATAAGGTGCAGCAATCGTGTTTTAAAGCAGTCAACTTGTTCTGCAATGCTCTGGAAATACTCACACATGGGATTCTGATCCAGCGCGAGGAGCAGGGCACACATGCGTGCAGCACATCACACGTCACCATGCCTTCTCGGCACAGGCATCTCACTGCATCACATTTATTCGAGTTTACAGTTCTTGTTAAAAGCGTAGGTGGGCTGCAGATAAGCAGAGTGATGAATAATCCGATTGCTGTGTAGAAGGCATCTTTCTGTCTGCTGACCTCTGCTTTTAAACACTCACATGCATCATCGGCATTGTCTTTTGCTGAGCCATGGGACTGAGGTCTGCTGCATCCTGCCCTCAGGGGTCCCAGACATGGTGGCGATGAGAGAGGGTGAGGTGATGGCATCGAGGGGTGTTTGCCAAGGACACAAGCGGGGTGCAGCACCTGTGGACATGGCCAACTGGTGGGGAACTGCAGGCTTGATTTTTTTTATGGTAGAAGCAGACCTTGGTAAGTACAAATGCACCTCGAGGGCTTTGAAGGTGATTCTTTAATTTCCACGATTGCACGTTAGCAAAACATGTTATGCCTCCCTCATCTTAGATTCAAATTCTCCCTCAGAATTTCAGGGTTCATCTGAAATTCCCAGGCCTTTCTACTGAAGCTGCATGGCCCCTACAAGAGGCCTTCTGTAGGAAAACAAAATGCCAGGCAGACCTTTAATAAATGGCAGCCATCTGACTCCACTTCTTGACCCCCCCCACCTGTGCCATTTGGGTGTCTCCCTGGCTTGCCGTGCCTTTAGGCAATCAGTGAGCCGTCGGGCAGCACCCGTGCAATACTGCCTACTGGTAGGGCACGTCATTTTTATTTAAAATGTCCAGTTTGCATCCTTAGGGCCTGGATCTCCAGGTGGCAGGCCAAGTATTTTATCAAGTATTTATATTTTATCATGTGTCCATGATGGATAAGGCGCTTCGACTGTGTTGAAAGAGACTCAATCCAGTGTACATCAATGAAACTTGACGTAGCGTGGAGGGAGGGGTCATTTACAAAGACCTATGAACACGGTAGGAGATTGGGAATTTGTATTTTAAAAATAAAACGATGGATTTCTCAAGTGGCTGCATTTCCAAAATCTTTGGCATCAAGATTTCACAAATTAGCTGAATACTAACGGGTGAGATTATGAATGTGGCTCATAAATAATTAATAGACAGTGAAGAATACGTTTGGCATTAGAGCACCGAGGGGCATTTTTGGATGAGCACTCCAACACCCTGGCTTTCCTGTGGACTGGCCCACCTTGCCCACGCCTGGCAGGGGCCCTGGGCAGCGTGTGCATGCACAGTCGTGCCGGGGTTGCTTGGCTGCTGCGCTGAAGTGCATGCTGGGCCTTGGTGGCCAGCACCATTCAGCCTGGGTGATGGCGAGGTGGTGATACCTGCATGTCAATTGTGTCCCCGCCATAGGACACTAGTGGGCGGCAGACCTCACAAGACTCATGCAGCAAGCCGTCAGCAGAGAAGGCAGGCGCCTGCGAGGGAGGACGGCTGGCACAGGTGCCGGGGCTTTCCTCCCAGGACGCCGCCCGGCATCCCGCCAGCTCGCCGCGCCCAGACTCCATGTCTTGGGGTCCGTCTGTCTGAACAGAAATCATGCAGAGGCTACGGCGGTCCAGAAACGGTCGGGAAGCCTTTGTTTGAGATGGTACAAAGGAGGACCCTGTTCTCAGCAGCGGTAAAGGAAAAGGAGGTGTCAGGGAGCAGCTGCATCTGCAGAAGGGTGTATTTGCATACCCCCTTCCAAACTGGCGAGGGAACCCCGGCATAGGGTGTGCATCTTGGCGGTGGCAGCTCTGCGCCTGATTGGCTGACCTTCCAATGTCATTCCAGGAGCCGAGCTTCTCCTGCTGATGGTGACAGGGGTGACGCTGATGCACCGCTCTTCCGCTCCTCCGCAGTCCGTCAATCTCAGGCATCTGCCACAGCAAGACTCTAGGGACTAGGAGCCCCTCCCCTCTCCCCTAGGCAAATTGGGCAGCACCTGTTCCTAGGGAACCAGGAGTTAACTCTTTGTGTTCCAGAGTGCTGGCCACAGAAATTCCTGGCTCATCTCTCACTGCCCCTCTCCCCCGCAACCCAAATGTATTTATGCTCTTTTCTTCAATGTTTTAAAAATGCAAGGAAATTCAGAGTTGTGTTTCCTTTGCCAAAGGCTTGCCTAAGATAAGACAGTGGGGGCGGAAGATTGACTGTGCTAGTCCGAATTCTGGGGCGGAAGCACATGGGTGCCGCCTGCAGGCGATGCATCATCTACCTGGGCAGCACAGGGGGAGTACCAATGGGCAGGTGCGGATACCTGGATTTTGGTTCAGAGGTCAGACAGCTTCACCCAGGATGTTGGGAGGGCTGGATTCAGAGACCTGCTCCAGGAAGTTAAATCCCATCCTTAGCCCTTCTGGCGAAACCTGGGACTTCCCCTCGATGGCATCTGCAGCAGCCTGGAGCTCTAGGTCATTTTGGTGCCTCCTGGAGTCCATCTTCCTCCCTTACTAGATTGTGACATCCACAAGCTGAGAGGCAGGCAGTGCCTGATTGTGTCCTTAGCACAGGTAGAGTACGGGGCCAGCTGTGACCTTCATGGAGGAATAGAGAAAGAGAGGGACCCTGCCCCTCTCCTCACTGACCCTCCTCGTTCTAGGGGCCTCTCCTCTGCCTTCCTCACCCACATCTTGGCCGAGTGTCCTCTTCTTGACGGGATCTCTGATTCTAAGGGGTTGAGCTGTTTGTGAGAAGTGTGTAAGCATGGCTCAGATTCCCTGACCACTGACACCTTGTCCCCAGTCTTCTCACATGCTGACCCCACAACTGGAGAAGTGTTTGTTTTCTATAAATGCTTGTGGGGTGTTTTCCTCTCTTTTCCCAAAGGGGATCCACATTTGGAATATGTGCTGGGACTTTTGACAACCTGATTTAATGGCTTCAGGTGATCTTTGTGCCATGAGTGGGTCAGATGTCTCAGAAGCTAAGTCCATCAAGGCACCAGACCCCTTGTTCCCAAGGGACATGATTTAGAATTCCAATGCAATGTTTAGTGCCCTGTCACACTTGGAAAGCCAGCTCGAAACATCAAACCAATGTTTAAGCTTCCCCAACAGCTCCTGGGAATTCATTTCTTCATCAAAGAACCACCCAGGACATCAAAACAAAGCTCAGTTTCTGAGGCCTTAATCATCTTTAAAAAGTCGCACTACTGTTTTCCTAAGTATTCCATGGATTTATGGGTTTCTCATCATTATCTTATTTTGCAGCAGGACCAAATATAAAAGTTGATACCTCATCAAAGTAGCATAAAAGAGATGTGTTTTAATCTTTGTTAGATTTCCAGTTTGTATTCAAATTTAAGAATCAAATTAAATGTCATATAGCTTACAACATTTATTTCCTTTTGATTTTTGGAGATCTGTGTTTATTCTGTGTTGGTTGACACTGATGGTTTTGTTTTAAGAATCATCCAGTTGGATTAATTTTTGGTTTATAAGCTTCCTGGATTATGTAAATAGATATCGTGGTTGAACAGACAGGGGATGGCTCAGATTGAAAAGACGTGGTGAGAGAGGAAAAGAGAGGCTACTACAGAGTCAGAATGACAGGGAGTCGCACATCTTGTCGATGTCCCTACTTAAATTATTTTTTACTCCAAAGACAGTGAATAAGATTTAAGAGTGAGCAAGCAGTCCTATTTATAGAAAGTCATTTTTAAAAGTAACAGCAAAGACTGGGAAAGGAAGAGTCGACAATCAAGGGATCACCTCCATACTGAACGCAGCTCTTCCTACCTTCCTGGCGCTGTGCGGAAGTGTGGAGGAGAAACAAAGCATACCACCCTTGTGGAGTGATTGAGAAATCACATTAGATTCTCTGCAGAATATTCTAGAAATGCTCTCAGGGTTGAAGTCTATGTCAGACCTGGGAATATAAGTATTATTTGGAAATGATTTGAATAGGTCTGAACATGGGCCTGGAGGTGCAGAGAATAGGTTGGGTTTCAGCACTGCTGTGAATATTTATTCTACAAGAAGCGTTGACTCCCTTGCAGGTTTCAGTAGCAGAGCCCTTGGAGGACAAAACGAGCACGTGCACCTAGATGACAGCAACTGTTCACATTTAGGACCTTATTGCCCCCCATGTTCTCTGGTTAGTGGATTCTGGAGATTGAAATTGTGACACACGAACTTGCACTTAGTCAGACCTGGTGGGGCCCACAGTCTTGCTCCTGACTTTACGACGGGCACAAATGTCACTGGACCAGGAGAAATGACAGACTTTCCCTTAGAAATGAAGCAGCCTTGTGTGTTATATACACAAGTGAGATCACAAGTATTTTTCTTTCTGTGCCTGGCTTATTTCACTCACCATAATGTCCTCCAGATTCCTTAAGTATACAAACACACACACAATATATATACTATGTATTGTATATATTATATATATATATATATAATTTAAACATTAAGGAAAAAATTGAAATATTCTTGGTCCTAGGAGTGCATGTGTTCCATGTGACATGTAGGCTTACCTGTTCCATGTGGGTCTTATTTCCTACTCACAGTAGAAGCCGTGAAGGAGCACGGAAATTCTGCTGGTTCACAGGTTGAACATTTGGACTGAAGTCAGGTCCTGACTGCGCCGCAGTCCGAAGCTGTGCGGAACACTTCCCTTACATCTTATGAAGAACCATCTGTAGTGTGGATAGCTCTGTAGGCTTCCCCTAGATTACTGAAGGGCCGTATTGAAGAAGTGGCACAAAGAGAGTTGACCCATTTACTGATTTTGACTCAGGTGAGCCTCCATTTTTAATATTGAAATGAAGAAACAGAAAAGAGTCTTAAGTCTCACATTTTCCTGCACTGTGAGTGAGACAGCCCAAGTCAGTTTATAGTTCTTTCTAGGTATCTGAATGCTCATGATCGCATGAGTCTGCAAAAGAGGAGTCTGGCGACAGCACCCCAGGACAACCTGAGGGCCGCAGAGCTCTCAAGTAGCTTTGGTGTCATCACAGGGTCACCATGATGGCCAGGTCTGAACTGACCTTGGAGACAGCGGGCATGGGTTATGGAACTGAAGCCATGTCATTTGCAATGGCTGATTGCTCTGGGGGCTCCTGCCATCGATTCCTCTCGTTAATCCCGGTTGCGGCATTGATTCTTCTCAGGAGTCTGCCTTCTCCACTCACCACATGCACTGCAGGGTGATGGGGAAATTTCTATGATTTTATTGTCAGACAAAGGCTGAAGATGATGAGCACCCATATACAATTCAACGTGCATTTGAATTTGATTCCTCTTTCTTTCTGTGTAGAGGAACTGAGCTCTATTGTGGAGTCTTTTTACTTTGAGTAAACAGGATTTCTCATGAGAAAAGCTCAAGATTCATTTCTTCTCTCTACAGCAGCCCCACTGTGGTGTGATCTTGGGTTCCCATAGGATACTGCAAACCCCAGATCCCAGTCTGCTTAATTACAGTGTTTATTTCTTAATATCAGCTGTAGAGCTTCTTTAATAACTGATGAGTAGCTGCCAGGGTAGAAATAGCAATGCTTTGTGATATTACTTGTGAGACTTCAGGAATGAGCCAAAGACAGCCCACACGCTCCGCTGTCCTGGGGAAGCGGGCACCATGGCTGAGGCGCCATAGTTATTTTACTGGCCCTGCCGGATCTCATCACGGCGGTTCCTTCTTGCTTTAGCATATTTTATGTTCTGGTTTATTGATGTCATGTGCTTTGCGTATGGATTTGATTCCATTGTCTTTCTCATGTTGACCTCTATCAGAGCCCTTTGCAGCCCCAAGGTAGCTACATTGCTCATGTGAGAAACTGGTCCTGGAAACGCTTTGGGTTACGATATTGAACAAGCTTAAGAGATGAGCTCGGGGGAGCCTGGGTCTGTCTGCAGCTGGAGGGTTGGCTTTGACCTCCCAGGAGCATCGCCCTGCCTTTGTCCAAATGTCAGTGCCTGGGCTCCTGGCAAAGCTTATGCTCACGAATGACTCTGGGCTCATGTGCTCCGGTGGACTTTCTTTTAGATAAGTGATCACAAGTTGACTCTTTTATCATTCAAAGTTTGTGTCTTTATGCCAGGTTGCCAGAAAAAGGAGCAAATAGTATATAAAGACAGATTTGCGTTTCAGGCCTTGTTACATATGTGATGAAATTGAGGGCAGTTATTAGTGGCAGAATAATCTTTTCACAACACCGTGTCCTTGATTTTTGAACTAAAATAGACTTGAATGTGTGCTGGAGACAGGCCTAAATTCAGAACCTTAAAAATATCTTTTTGTGTCCTGAGATCTTATTTTAGATAATATTAAAAATAACCTTTCCCTCCTAGGCATCTTAAGCAAGTTTGATGTTATAATCCATTGGTGGTTTTATGGTGATTCACCGTAGAGGGGACCCCTCAAAGCTGCTCCTGTGAACCGCAGCTTCAGAGAGAGTGGCCTCAAAGCCACCGTGGCCAAAGGCCTGTGATTTCTGCTGACTCATCACTACACGAGTTAGGGCAGTCGTCTGCTTCTTTGCAATAATAGGCTCCTACACCTATGTGTCTTTAAAAAAATTTAAAAAGGAAGAACATTGTGTGAAGGAGTCACAAGCTGTGCCCGGGGAGTTGGTGGAAGAAGATGCCCGTTTAAAATAGCTCACGGTCCTCTGTGATTGGGAGGTTTGAAGCCTACACAGAGCAGTACACACTGTTCTCTTTCAAATTTTGTAGTAGAGTAGGCCACCCTTTCTCACCTCTCCCCCACGGAAAGGGCATCAATATTTCCATCATTAGACCTGGTGACCTGCGCTAGACTCCTGAGTAACTGCAGATTGTGAATCACTTCCTCGTAAAAACAAAAGAGCAAGAGGCGGTGAGCCTCAGATTTCTTATTAGAACAAATCTCCTTACCCCAAAGAAAACACTCCTTGCCTACCTGAGTAAGCGTCGGGGGTTTTCCCTGAGGTTTCTGACACCTCTCTGTGAGAGCAACTCTTTCGAGATGCCCTCCGCCTGGTGGCCGAGGTGGCTAAGGTGGGCAGCGGGTCTGCTGTGGTGGATGGAGATCTCTTGGCTAGAAACTGGAAGGAAATATCAGTGTTGCGTCTGCCCAGTGAGCGTGTGGGCGGAGCGCCACGTTGCCTGCGGCCTGGACCCTTCGCAGCTCCTCGTGTTTCTGGAGTCGTGGTGGTCTGCTCTCGCAGGGGCAAGAGGAGCCGGGCTCTCGCCTCCACCTGCTTGGGCAGCCTGCAGCCTGGAAGCAAGGTGGGTTCTCTTGACCTGGGAGTGTCCCTGCTCAAGGGTGCGCCAGAAGGCATGTGCGTCTTCCTAGGCTTCTCTGAATGGGAGGAAGCTAGAATTTAATTATTTTTTCTGAAGGACACAATTAAAGCATCATGGGTTATTATAGGGTCGTTGTGAAGCTCTGGAAAGAACCATGAGAAAAGCCAGCTTCCTGGAACCAGGCAACTGCTCTCTTTACCCCATTATTTTTAGCTGGTGGGGTTAAAAAAGACCTCCACCCTCATTTTTATGTCCTGGTTCTTTTTAAGGAAGCATGCTCCTAACAATTTGTATTTTTTAGTTAAATGGGCCGTTCTCATCTGAGGGCAATTTTGTACCCACCCCCTTCCTATGGTGGGGGGGGGGCACTGGTAATGTCTGGACACATTCTGATGTCCCAGCTCCAGATGGAGTCTGCTGCTGGCATCTAGTGGGCAGAGGACCGCCGTGCTGCTCAGCGCCCTTTGATGCTCAGGATGACCTGGCAACAAAGGGTTATTTGTGCCAAGGTTAAAATCATCTAACTGGTTAAGAACTGAGTTACTACAAGGTAACATCAGTTCTGTGTTTTCGCCATGGGTTCTGGATGTTCCTGGCCAGAAAGGGGACAGAAGATTCTCTGAATCAAATCCCAGTCACAGTCTCCTGCACGACTAAGACCATAGCAGACACCGCTTGTCATCGTTACCCTTTCGCCAGGGTTTTCTCCTTGGCTTTTTAATGAATAAAAGGAAGAAACCCATTCCCGCTCCCTCCTTTGTCATTAGGAACATGATGCTCGAGGTGTTCCTGGGTCCCTCCAGCCATTTTCCCCTCAAGTGATTATGCTAATTTGTGTTTGATCAGATGATTAAATAATGATGTGATTAATCCTGTGCACTAAATGCTCTGAATGTATTTTCTCTCGCCTGGTTGCCTTGTGCCTGAAGCGCCCCGTTCTGCAGGCTGATGGAGCCTGTGCTTTCTGTGGATGTAGATCTCCGTCTTTAGAGCACTGCAGATTCTCTCTGCACCTGGGAAAAGGGGCAGGGATGTTTCTGCACCCTGTTCTCTCAGGCAAGGGCTGGACTGCAGAAGCCTCTGGAAACATGGACGCCCTAGTTAGAAAGCACTGTTATTTGAAGATATTTGACGTGTAAGTGGCTTGGAGAGGGGGGCGTCTGTTTTGCAGAGCCAACAGTACTGGCTCCCGTTTTTCTGGAGACTTCCTTGTGTGCCTCCCTCTCACTGCCAAGTTCTCCCCGCGTCAGCCTGTGTATGTGGCGGCCCCCAGGAGCGCTCTCCGTGCCTGCCTCAGGTTTGTATTTCCATGAAGACGTCTTCCGTCATTTTCGTTGGCTTTCTGATAGCATGGCGGGCGTATGGTGCTGGTGCCGTCTGGCTTTGTTTCTCCTGTTTGCTTTTGCGTGCCGAGTACAGTAGTCTGTGCGATTTCTAAATTTGTTGAGCTGAAATGTTCATAAGTGCTTCCTGATGTAAGAAATTTGGGAGTGCATAAGGAAGAGAGTGGGAGAAATGTGCATGCTAGTGGTGCTGATGGGTTTCCGTCCCGAGACCAGAGGTGGCCATGGCTCCTGGGGTGGCGCTGCGAGCTTAGTGATGATCGGGTGCTTCTTCCTACCCGCAGCGCTTGTCCCCTTGACATGAGAGTATGAAGTAGCCTGATGGCCAGGAAGGGGGTTTTAGACTATGGCTGGTTTTACTATTAAAACGTGCCTGCTCTGATCTGGCTGGCTCTGGCATCCTCTTTCCCTAGGAGAGGTTTTACTGTGATGTCATGGACCTGTGTCCTGCTTATGTCATTGTCAGAGCTGCTGTCTGCCAGACGGCTGGGGAGGCAGGGGCAAATCTGCATGGATTCTCCACGGGACCCTCTGAGAGTCATGCAATCTCAGCTGCAGAAAAGAAAATCTCTTGGATTTCCCCAAAGAAAGAATTCTTGCTTGTCATTCTTCCCATCAAAAAGGATGAGTGCAAAAGGAAACCCACGTGTATGGAGTCTCTGCAGTGTGGGGACACTTGAGTTACCGTGTGATATGCCCTAGTTGTTTAAGTAGTGATAGGGACGATGGCAATGACAATGACAATCACCAACGTTCATTATTTACCACCAGAAATGAGGTTCTGCTCTCAGGGCTCAGTGCGGGCGGAGTCTGTCCTATGCTGCTCAAAGCTGGAGACTGGTGTTGTTATTGTAAAGTTGCAAAGAAGGTGAGATTAAAGAGTGTGCTTATGGTCACACGGTTCTCAAATAGCAGCGTGAGGCTGTGTCTCCTTCATCCTCAGTCAGACAGTGTTTTCAAACTTGGTTGTACAGATGATAAAACCAGGTTTAGAGATGTTGGCCTTCAGCTCCTGGTCTGGTGGTGGCTGATTCCAAGACAGAATTTTGAGCCCAGGACATCTGGTGTGATGGGCATTTATTTTCTCCACATCAGATCTTCCAAAAAAAAAACCCCACTTATTCATTTACAGTTCAGAGAATGAAAATTATTATGTTAAATTTAATTCAGAGTTGAGCCATAAAGAGTCATTTTGGGCAAATGAGATACTAACTTTTAAAAATCAGAGCATAGATAGGGAAAATTCATTTATTTTTCCTTGTCAACCGTTCACTGACTGAATTAGGTAAGTGAGGGACATGTTAACTTCCCTGCATTACAGTGGGGCTGCATTACATTCATGATTATTGAATGGGCTTGGAGGAGGAAGACTTTGACATTACATTCATATGACATCACAGGCTCTTTCCTGGACTCCCAAGTTGAAACGCTGTGTCTATCTTTAAATGTATTACATTTCATCTGTTATGGACTGGCCATCAATTCCTCTCAATGCCCAAATATTAGAATGAAAATATTTTGTAAATTGGTAGTTGGAGACTGAAAATGCACGTGAGTTTTTATCCATCAGGGCTCTTCTGAAAGAAGGCACAAACCCGCTGCGTGAAGAAACGTCTGATTCTTGCTGCAGCTGAATGCTTTCCTCCAGTGACCGTGGAACACGTACCTGGAAGAGCTTAGAAAACACTACTAGCCATGCTTACCTGACAAGCATGAATGGAAGTGCTTGTAATAAGTAAGAAAAGTCCGTGCCTGTGGATGTGTGTACACACGTGTGAGCACACACGTGCCATCTGTGGAGATAGTTCTATGTTCTCTGACATTTAGGTGAAGTTCAGACCAACCACTCTCGTGTGGCATGATACCTCGGCTGGTGGCTGCGAGGTGGGAACTCTGCCTACCGTCTGATGGCCTCTTTGCAGGACACACCTCCTAGTGCTGGTTAGCACAGGGTCTTAGAGACATGCCCCGCAGTCCCCTGGACCCCGTGGTGAAGCTTGCCTTCATTCCTCTCCACTCGGCCATCTCACATGGCTTATGGTCCCTTGGAGAGTCTGGTCACAGAGAGATTGAAAGATGCTTGGCTCCTTCTGTACTGGTTGGGCAGCCTGAGGTTTGCAGCTATGACCACACCAATAGAGTCACATTTTTGTGGAGTACTGTGTGAACCTATTTATAATTGCTAATTTTTACTGAGCTCTAATTATTCTAGGAACGGTGCTAAGTACTTATTTTATCATCTCATTTACAAGTCCTTGAGATGCCTGTTAGTATTATTATCCCCATTTTCCACTTGGGGAAATCAAGGCTTACTGTGGTGAAGTTTCTGATACATGATGAATTTGTGTATCCAGCTGCTGGCAAAGGCAGGATTTGAACCTGGGCAGTCCGATTCCAGAGCTTGCTTTGAACTTGCACTTGACCTGCAGGTTGTACTCCTCAGTTGATGAGCCCTCCAGTTGATGCTGGTTCCTGGGCACACACTGGAACTGGGAGAACTGGGAATGTAAGCCGTGCTGGAGAGTTGGAATGGGCGATGGCAGACACTGCTTTCTTAGGTTTCCCTGTAGGAAGGTGCTAGACAAACGTGGGCATTGTTGGGAGCTCAGGTTTTGTTGTAAACACAGCCCGTCCCTGGGGTGTATGCTGGGTCCCCAGCAGATCTCCGGCACATGCCGCCTGCCCTGTGCCACAGAGTGCTGTGACTGTCACCTCCCAGCCTGCTGTCCTGTGTCCGCCTGCTCCCGAGTCTGTTTCAGGGTGTGTGGATTAGACGGGGACTCTCCCATTTCAGGGGACAGCATAGGTGATCACCACCAGCAGCGACCCTGGCGCCTCGTCAGCTGCGTCACCTGGAAGTCAGCATTGCTGTGCCTTCCCTCCCGCTGCTTCCCCTCTCACCCACCTGGTACCACCTGGGTTCCTCAGACTCAGGATCCAGGGGTCGGCCCCACCAGCCTGTCCCCCCAGCCTGCTGAGCAGCTGGGCTTATCTGAAGGAACACCATGTGCTGCCGTGCCTGCTGGGATCACTTTGAGTGTGACCATAAAGCACAGGTGGCCCCAGCTCTGCCCATGCCCAGTGAAGTGCAGGCCCATTCCTGCTTCCATGGGAGCAAATGTCACACCTCATCCTGCCTCCGCAGACCTCGGCCTCCCTTCCCTTCCGTACTCTCCGGGGATGACCTTGCCTTATTTATCAAGGAATCTGAAGAATCGAGTGAACTACGGGGACTGTGTGTCCAGCACCCACGTGCAGCTTCCTCTCTGCCAGCGTCTACACCTGTTCTTAGGGCCACCTGTTCACCCCACTGATGAGCGGCCTCCAGCCACAGGGGTGGGTGAATACGGGACACTGACAGCAGGCAGGTGAGATCTGCAGTGCACTCTGGTCTCGTTCTCACAGCTCCAGGGAAGGAGGGCCTGGCTTACCATCCAGGACCACGTGGGGTTCGACGCAGGAGTGAACAGCTGGGCACCATGGGAACAGGTTGCAGAAGCGAGAGGGTGAGGTGCCCTGGCTTCTGAGGGAAGGCCCTGGTGTCTTGTCTCAGCAACTCCATGCTGGCAGGGTGCTGAGGCCCACGGCTCAGGTTAAGACCGCACACCTGGCTCCATGCTAGGAGGGTCGTTTGGCCAGGGGACCACATCCATGCAAGCAGAGGGGTAGGGGACAAGCTGTTATGGCATTGGAGGCCCTTCTGATTTTACCAGGTTCATGGTGACACTTAGTACTGACCCTAAGTTCAGGCTGCCCCACCCACGCCCTCCATGACAGAGGAAGCACCGGCCCCTCAAAGGAGAATCCTCCATGCATGTCCAGAGTCCCATGGCCTCACACCCTCTGGGCACTTTGCTGAGTGAGGGTCCCACCCTCCGTGTCCCTCTCTTGTGGTCAGGGCACCAACACACTCTAGGCTCCCTTATCGTGCCCTGAGAACAGACCCCAGCTCTCGTCTCCCCTTCTCCGCGGGCCTCACTTCCCTGCCAGCCTCTACAGGGAGAGTTGCATGCGCTTCCTGGGGCCTCTCAGACGCTGTGGGATGAGCAGCTGCTCTGTTTCCAACCTGCTGCAGGGTGCGTCGGGTCCCCGTCCATGCTCTCATGGCTTGTGCTCCGCGCTGCCCACTGCGGGAGGCCCCAGGGCTTGGGGTCGTCTCTACCTCACTCAATGGGAACGGGCCACCGGTCACACCCTGGAGAGCGGCTGGGGCTTCTGGCTGTCCCTCCTGTGCCCCTGCGCACAGAGGCCATCAGCTGCTCTGCGCACCCCGAGTGGAGTGGTCCCCTCACTTTACACCCTGCAGCCTCTTGGACATGCCTGTCAGCATCCTCACCGCCCAGGGAAACTGCCTTCGTCACTGTCACTGGTGACCTCCATTCTCTAGTCTTTGCCACTTGACCCTCCCAGAGGTTCCTTCACGCAGATCCTGGAGGCCACGCTCCTGGGACTTCTGTCCTCCACACTGGCTTCTCCTCACCATCTTTGGTGTCCTCTGCTCTGACTCTGATGTCGTCCCACCTCAGGGCTGGCTTCTGGCCTCCCTGCCCCTGCCCAGCCTCCCAGCCGCCCCTGCTGTCTATATGGCTCATCTAGGCCAAGGAACCGAATGCCATCGTGTGGATGACTTCCAGTGCATCTCTCTCCCCGTGACTTTCTGAGTTCAAATCCAGTCCCTTGGATCCCACTGTTGACTCAGCGTCTCCCCAAGGAATCTCAGGGGCGTCTCACACATCAGCCCATCTAAGACAACTGCTGGAGCTTCCTGCCACACCGGCTCCTGCTTAGTCTTGCCATCCAGGGTCCCCGTCCTGCTCACATGGCTCAGCACGAGGACGCTGGACTCCTCCTGGGTTCCTTATATCTGCCCTTCCCACCATCAGGCCTAATGACTCTCCTTGGAGCACCTGACCGTCCTTTGTTTTCACTTTGTATTGGTGCATGGTAATTGGTCCTAGCTGTGGGCTTTACTGTGACTTAAGTGGTCACGTGACTGACCGTATCTTCCACCGCCACCTCCGTTCTCGCTCTTCTCCTCTGGACCTGCGTTATTGCCCCATGGTGCCTGGGTCTCTGCCAGCAGCCAGAGAGAGCTGCCGGAAATGTGAATCAGGTCCCCTCCCTCCTCTACCCCTGCCCAGAGGCCTTGCTGGGTGCACACCTGATGGCGAGGTGGTGCTCTGGCTCGACAGGCACACACTGCCTCCCGTCCACACTCTGGCCTTCTGGGGGCTTCTCCAGTGCCTGATGCTCCCACCCCGCCCCTCCTCACTCCCTGCCTGCTGGGCTCTGCGCTGGGTTTCTGTGCTCTCCATCTGCACGCCATCCAGTTTTCCACCCAGATGCCTCCCGTGAAGTCCGCTGACCCCTGATCTGGAACAGGCTGGTCCTGCAGTCTGTTTCTCCTTGCTGTGCTCCGTGGTTCTCCATGGTAGCTCTGAGCACACGGGAAGTCCAGCTGTTTGTCAGGCCTCCCTAGCCGGACGCCACACCCCATTGGGCTCTGTCCAGCGTACCAGTCATCAGAAGAGTGGCTGACAGGCCGCTGGTGCCCAGGAACTTCTCAGTAGTTGAATCATTAATTCGGTGCAGACAGATAGGCTCCTAGCAACCCAGTACATTGCTTTTCTTTCAGTTTGTTCCATGTTATTTTCTGTGATGGGTGAGTGTCTTCCTGTGCCCTAGAGGTTTCTCTGTGTTTGTTGACTGAAATCCCAGGAGGCCTGAGGCCCTAGAGTTTTCAACTCTGACCCATCAAGGGAGGCAGGTGTTACAGTAAAAATATCTTACTTAAAAACTAAGTAAGGTTTGAAGTTGTTGAATATCTATATAATTTCAGAAATGTCTTACATATTTTGGAAAATACAAAGATAATTCAGTTCAAAAACCTCCTGGCAAATGTTTACAGAACATCTATTATATGCATGAATTATAAGATCCTGGAAGGCAGGGGATTGTCTTGTCAGTTGTAGTATCTCCAGTTCCAAGGAGAAATCTTGACATGTGAACTGAATGCTTGCTGAGCGAGTGAATAAATGAAGACCACTCTACCAAGGACTGCGCAAGAAGCAAGACCACTGCCTCTCTCGTGAGTCCCAGGAAGACGGAATAGGTCACGACCACAGTACACAGGCACGGATAACATTGCCACGTTTGGCGTTTTAGTCAACTTTTTCAACACTGTGACCGAAAGACCTGGCAAGAAAAACATAGAGGAAGAAAAGCTTATTTTGAGCTCACAGTTTCAGAAGTCTGTCTGTTGACCACTGACTGCATAGCTCTGGGCTCACGGTGAAGCAGGACATCATGGTGGAAGGCTGTAGAGGAGAAAAGCAGCTCAAGACATGGCAACAAAGAAGCAGAGAGAGCTCTGCTCACCAGGGACAAAATATAAACCCCAAAGGCACACCCCAGTGACCCACCTCCTCCAGTCACACCCCACCTGCCTGCAGCTACCACCCTGTTAGTCCATATCAGCGAATTAATCCACTCATTGGGTTATAGTTCTCATAGTTTTATCATTTCACCTCTGAGTGTTCCTATATTGCGTCAGACATGAGCCATTGGGGACACCTTATGTCCACAACTTAGCACTGGGCAGACCATGCTCTACAGGATCAATGGAAACAGGAAGAACCTTGGAAGCTTCATCTAGAATGTGGCCTCAGAAGTTGGCTGTTGAGGGGGTCTACACCTTTGGCAAGGAAAGGTGGGCAGTAGGAAGGTTGGCAGAAGAAGAGGCCAAAGGGAGGGTCACTTCTGGATTGGGCGGGGAGATCCATGGTCCCACAAGTTCTGTGTGAAGCCAGAGTGGAAGATGTCTCCAAAAGAGGGATTGGGGAGCAAACTCTGGAGGTGTCTCGATTCAAACTCCAATTGGATTTGAATGTAAAGTTCAGTGTTGGGAGTCATAGTCCCCATTTGAGCAGTGAGTGACTGCAGGAAATTGTAGGGCAGGGAGAATTGGTGGGAGGATAGCCTGGCAAAGGCGGGGCTGTGGTGCTGGAGAGACTCTCTCAGACACTGGGTGGCAGAGAGTGGCTGAGCTCTTGTCATGAGGCTCAGAGCTGGTCATTGGAGGCAAGCTTGGCAGCTGGATTAGCCACCGGGCAGCATCTCGCTCTGAATGTACTGGTGAACTAAAGGCATGGGTACATCTCTAACCCTGCGTGCTTAATTACTACCCACACTTTCTACTTGAAGGTCTCTCCCTACTCATTTTTCAGTGAGATGCTCTGGCATATCCCCCCCTGTAAACTGTATGCCAGAGTGGGATTGTTGACAGGGGACCTCATAGAACCCGATGAGAGTCATTCTGAGTTTTGCTGTTTCAGCATATCCGTGAGATACCGAACGCTGAGCGTACTGCAGTGTGCACTGATCAGAGGGCATGCCCTGAAACAGGAATTGATGTAGACCAACCAACAGCAAACGATTTTGATTTCTTCTGGTGTTTACATTAATCTTACAAGTGAAGAATATAAAAATTTAATGTCGACAGAGGGAGTTTGGGTTAGATGCCATGGTAGCCATCACCGTCTACTCTTTTACAGATAATTGAGCTAAACTTTGTTTCCTTTAGGGTGAACCTATTTGGGTTCTGTAATCACCAGAAAAGAAAAAGACTTGCATTGTAATCATAATACACCTAAGGTTGGCACTTTATAAGGAAAAGAGGTTATTTAGCTTTCAATTTTAGAGACTAGCAGTCAAAGGTTGGGAGGCTCCATCTGTTCAGCCTCCAGCAAGGGCCTCCTGGCTGTCACAATATGGTGCTGGGCATCTTGTGTCAGGAGTGCATATGAGAGGAGGGGGCAGGTGATTCAGTGAGAAAGGAAGCAAGAGAGAGTGCAAACCCATCCTCGTGGGGACTAATCCAAGGCCTTGGAGACTTGGCCTACTCCCATTCAGCAGCATCAGTCCATTCAGGACTGATCAGTCTATTCAGGGTCTATTCAGGCCCTGCACCAGGCCCTGCCTCTTAAGCCCCCACCTCCACTCCAACAGACAGGGACCAAGCTTCCAGCACAGGGACCTGTCGGGGCAAACCCCATTCAAACCGCAGTCTGTGTGTTGGCCACGTAATGAGATCAGCCTTCAGCTGCCCCCGTTCCGAGCATGGTCCCATGGCTGTTCCCCTGTGTGTGTGCTGAACAGAGCTCGGCTGCAGGGTCAGAGAACTGGGGTTAGAGGTGTGCCCCGTCTTGGGTTCCCAAGCCCGTCTTTCTAAGTGGAGGTTTCGATTAGCGGAATTCAACTCAGCACACTTCAACGTCACTATAAGCGCGTTTGTACCATTTTCTTGGGCAATGTCTTGGGTGTCTTCTGTGGTTTCTCTTTGGCCTGCTCAACTCTCTTCCTCTCACCGTCCACACACATTCACACCATGATGCGATAAGAGACGCCACGCTCACCTCTTGAAACCCTTGCACCCTCCCAAGTGCCAGCCTTTGGTGTGTCAGCGTTGGGGACTTGGCTGGGCGACCTGGAACAATCAGGAAGGCGCTCAAGTTCAAGGCCCGATTAGAGCTGGGGACTTTCAGCCCCACCCCAACTCCCAGCAGAGTGAGGCCTGGAGATTGCACTGACCACCAGTGATGCCATCCCTCAGGTTCAGGGAAACTGCCAGACCCCCCTCGGGGGCGGGTTCAGAGAGCCTGGGTAGCTGGGCCCGTGCACCTGCGGGAGGGAGGCGTGCCTGGCCTGGACGAGCCGCAGGCCTCGCCTTGCCCCACCCATTTCTCCACCTGGCTATTGGTCTGTGTGCTGCGTGACAGCCTTTAGGGTAAGCTGGTAACTCTCCGTGTTTCCCTGAGTTCTTTGGGCCACTGGCAGATTGATTAAACCCAGAGGAGGGGTAATGGGATCCCCGATCTGTAACTGGTCAGTCAGAACTGTAGGCTCCCACCTGCTTCTGGTGGCCCAGGTCTGAAGCAGGGGCTGTCTGGGGTGACTGGGCCCTTAGCTTGAGGGGCGCGGCTCTACATCCAAGCAGACAGTGTCAGGATGAGTTGAATTAGGGCGCGCCCAGCTAGCATCCTCGGCAGCCCGCTTGGTGTGGGCGAATCCCCAGTCCTGCCTACAAAGTGACCCTGTTAATACATGAGTAGAGAGAAAAGAGTTCGCTTCTGTGTGCGCACACGTGCACACACACACACACACACACACACCCAGGGAAATTGTGTCCTTAGATTATTATTTCTTAAACTTTATTTTGAAACCCTTTACTTTGTGAGTTCCATTTCAAGGCTGAAAACTGAGAGAAGTGAGGTCTACGTCACCCCTCCACAGGCCACTGTGCGCAGGACATGAGGACACCTGGCCATGCTGCAGGGTGTTACTGAGGGCTGATCGTGAAGCCCAGGGGCTCTTAGAGATGCTTCTAAATCTGAAAATACCATGGGGATTTTTATTTGAGCCTGTTGGGAATATGGAATAAGATAAGTTTAAATGTGATTTCCGAGTTGATGACATGGACAAGGGCAAGGACACAGAATCTTAAAAACAATAAATGCATTCGACTGTCATCTACAACTGATTAGAACAAATGAAATAAAAAAAATTTTAAAAAAAGGGTTTTACAACTAACATGAGATGAGTGGAGTCATCCAGTTCAGTCAGGTTAAAGCACCAACTACTGATGTTTCAGAAAGGATGTCAGGTTTAGTAATGGAGCAGGAAAGCCCCAAAGCTCCATGGGTGGCTTCCTGGGGGACAGTGAGTTAGGCAGCAGCCCAGGGTCCGTGCTGAGCAGCAGGGAGGGGTGCATGGGGTGGGGGTGAGGAGTGTCCAGACTGCAGTGAGAAGCTTTCCGAGGCTCTCAGAGCAAAGCTGCCTTTGACAGGGACAAAGGAATACAAGAGAAAATATCCTGACTCTAAGGTTTCAAGAAGTTAAAAACAACAAAACAAAACAAAGACAGTCTAAGCAAAATGAAAATAGGGCGATGCCCAACTCGGGGTGAACATGTTTGCTGTGCTGGGATGTAACTGCTTGCCATGTGAGGTTACCCACAGTCGATTTTAAAGGTCCAGGCTCACCTGTCCAGAGGAGCAATTTCTCAGTCAGGGGATTCACATGATCCCCCGGCCATGAGGCTGCCGGTTCTGGAGCTGCGCGGTCCTGGGGCAGGGTCGCAGACCCAGGCTGGGCTCTTCCTCTGCAGCCCCTCACTCCCGCTTCCCCTTGTCATTTCTCAGGTCTCTGGAGGAGTTCAACCCTAACGTGTTTTTGGTTTTCCTTAAAACACATTTGTGGCTCCAGTCTTTTTTCCAGGTACCTATTAGCTTAGGTTTCTGGTCACCTGTGGTGCCCTTTACTTTATTGTCCCAACCTACATCATCTTCCTCCACAAAGTGTCTCCTCCCCTTTACCCCACTCTTGGGCTGACCTCCCGCTCCGGAGACCGAAGACCTGTGTCCCAGTACCAGGGGAGGCGGGAGAGGAGGGATTTGGGTAAACACCTATCAAATTCTTGAGAGACGGGGGAAATCGAGTCCCAGAGAGTGACTTCTTCAATCAGACATGACATGATTTCAGCAGGACTAGAACCCAGACGAGGCCGACCTGCCTCCCAGCTCTGGGTGAGTCCCACCGTGGAAGGACAGCAGGCGACAGGAGACACAGATATTTGGGTCAGTGCTGCAGCCTCTGTCCCAACTGCCTGGGGTGCGCTCCTTCCACCACGATGGGCTCACGTGCAGGAAGTCGTGAGAATCAGCCCCTGCAGGGCGTGGGCACGCTGCTCCCGAGTTCCCGGTTTCGTGAAGGCCGAGTGTGCTGTGGGTCTGACCCTGGCGTCCTTCTTCCTGGAATGACTGCCTGTCTTTTGAGGTGAGAGTTCTGCCGGCCAAGACCGCTGCCATCATCTGGGAGGGCTTCACACGGGTGGGACGTGTCCCTCCCTGAGTGCAGCCACGGACAGCTGTGATGTGAGGCAGTCTGTGTTCAATTACAGCAAAATGTTAAATTAGCTGAAAGAGAATTTTTCTGGTCGCTTGAATTTGCCTTTTGGACTTCATTAATCATTCAATCGTTAGATCACTTACGTTAACCCCTCCTAAGCAGTCCTGAAACACTCAGCTCTCTGGTCTACATTATTTCTCATTTCTGGGCTCTTCAGCACATGGTCCTTGGCTGTGGTGGAAAATCCAGCACCCACCAGGTCCTTGCTCAGTGTTGAAGTAATAGTCCATGGAGAACCTGCTCCGTGTGCGGCTCATCAGATCGCCAATCCTGACTTCCAGTCCAGAAAGCATTTTGTTTGTGCTTTAGACCTCGATCTTTCCATTTAGAAAAGGCTCTCATAAAACAGTCAAGTGGTCAGTTTAAGGTAATGATGTCTCGTTCTGAAGAACGTCTCTCTTCTGCCTGGGTTCATTGGTCTAGCATCATCTTAAATTTGTGCACTTCTTCTAAAGAGGGTGTCTGGAATAGAGGACATGTCAACTGCTCTCCCACGGTCAACCCCACCTTGGTGGAGAGTTTGGGGAAGAAGCAGCACTGACAGAGGTTGATAATTCCTTTCTAACCTACAATTAAATGTGGCTATTCCAAGAGCAAGGAGCTCTGCTCGTGGCCGAGCGGGAGATGTCTTGTTGGACTGTGGTGTCCTTGAAGCTGGTGGCACCGGGGGCCAGCCTGCACGCAGGCTGGTGGAACCACAGGTGCTCTGCTTCTACCACGAGGCCCGGGAGCTTTCCTCGCCCGGGGTTTGGGAGTGATGAACCCTGTAGGCTTTTACCTTCTTCCCTCTCATAAATGATGACAAATTGCCTCGCTGTAAATTTGAAAGTCCCTAAATGGCATTTTTTGTCAAAGCCTTTAGAACAAAACGCTTACTCGAAGAGATTTTCCAGTCTTGGGAGACGGGGTGGCGGGGAGCAGGCCTCATTATTATGCCCGCGACACGCTGCCTGTGCACAGAGCTTGCTCCTCGCACACTCGTTAGGGACGGTGAAGCTAATGTAGGTGGACAAACAAGGCGCTCTCTTGCATACGACTCCTGTGATGTTATGACCTTCTCCCAAGGGAGTTTCATGGCCACCTCCCTCCAAAGCCCCCCAAACACTCGTATTTAATAAGACACTTTAATAATTAGCTGAGGGAGAATTGCCAGTCAAGGGAAAATAGCCTTTCATCATAGGTGCGTTGAGGGCGGCACGTTCCAGAGAAGCCAGCGATCTGACTTCTGCTTGAGCTGCTTCCTCTCCTCCTGGCGTTTATATGGAATCGGGTAGTATGAGTGGGAAAGAAAGAGAAGTGTGGGTGTGGAAGGGGAAGCTGGGGCTGTCCGACTGTTCGACAGACGGGGCTTAGAGAACCCTGACTAACCCCCTGAAATGACTGGGAAACAGGAAGTGTGTATTCCTAATGGTTGGCATCAGAAAAAAATCTAATTTACTGCAAATCTTTAAGGATGACCCATTATTTGGCCACCTGAGATTTCCATCCTTACCTATTGGACAGGTGAATGTAGTGATTTTCAAATGCTGTGAAGTTCACCTCCCAGGCTCAGCATCAGACATGGAGAAAGTCAAAATGGAGCAGAGCTGGAAGCTCTCTGTGGAGTTTGTTTGTAATTTTCTTCTCCTGAGTGGATACTACTTACAACCTGGGAAAGCTAAGCATTCAGAACCTCAGAATATTACTTGGACATCTGAAGAATAAATATGAGTATGTATTCTTGAGACCCAGTAGAAAATGGGTTTGTTCTGAAGACCACCCTGTGACCTTGCTTTGATGGTAACAAATTGCTGTCCGTGGCCTGGGACTGTGTGCTGGCAGGAAGGAGACGAAGGGTCTCAGGTGAGGTGGGACCTGGTTCTTTCCTCCCACTGCTGAGCCTCTTTCTTGGAAATGATCACCAACTCCCCTTTTGAATTGGGGGCAGAAAGGACTTCTAGCATCCCAAAGTCTCATCACCTGGATCAGGATAGGACTGAGTCAGCTGAGTGTTTTGTTTTGGATGTCTAGTGTCCCCCCAAAAGCTCACGTGAGACAATGCAGGAAGGTTCACGGCAGACTGTGACCTTTTACGCCTGGGCCCAAGCTTCAAATCATACAAATCTTCTTTCCGTAGCACTTTGGTTTCCATTTACTTAAAAAAAAAAAAAAATCACATTTAACACACAACCCCCACCTTTTAATCAAACTTCTTCTTTTGCTGTTTTGACGTTGTCTCCATGGGAGATTGGAAGACGTGTCAGACTGGGATCAGCAGCCGTGGGTTCTATTTCTGGTGGCATCGCTGACATGGGGACCTCCTGGGATCTCAGCCCAGTTGCCTCATCTGGGGTCATAACCATGGTGGCAGAAGTGACAGGGATGCCTACTGTCTGCTGAGCACTTTGTATGCACCGGGCCCGGTACCAAGATCTGTGATCGCCACACATAGTCCTCAGAGCAGCAGAGAGCATTTGAAACACTCAAACTGAGTCGGGACAGTCGGAACAATTGCTCAAGGACCCCAGTTCATGGGGCTGCAGGGCCAGTATCACCCCTCCAAGTCCCCTTAAGACTTCCTTACAAAGTTACTGACCATGGCAAATCAGAATACCCCAATGCCAGTGAGAAACGGAGCCCACCCTGGTGCTGTTGTCTGCGCTCATTACACCTTTCCCAGGACTTTGTTTGGAAAACCCACATAACCAAGGCTGGTGTAGCCAACTCCGGGCTCATGACTTGGGAGGGATCTGATGAGCGCGGAAGATTGTGTCTTTTAATTTTCCATAGAGGTTGATGCCAGCCCCAGCCAGGGGGACCAGAGGACCTGTTTGCTCATGCTGTGTCCGTGAGTGACCAGCCTGTCTTGGAGGCGTTGTCTGCATATGCCGAGAGAGGGATGGGCTGGGGAAGAGATGAATTCAACTTGAAAATAGCCTTCTCTTGTGGGGTCTATCCGTTCCTGTGAGTTCTGGGAAGACTACCGAGTGATAGGCTCTAATGGCGCACACGCAGTGAGGCCGAGGCAGCTGGGGTGCTTGCTGTTATTCTTATTGCCATTTTTGTAACCAGATATAAACAGAATGATGACACCTGAAGGTTGAGTGAGCTGAGTGCTACCTTTGGAGGTGAGGTGTCCCTGGAAAGCCACGTGTGAGACAGTGCAGGAAGGTTCACAGGAGACACCCAGTCGGTGAATTAATCCCTGATGGAATTGATGGAGTGGTAACTAGAGGCAGGTGGGGTGTGGGTGGAGGAGGTGGGCATTGAGCGCGTGGCTATGGGCTGCATATTTTGCATCTGGAGAGTGGACTCTTACTCTGTTTCCTGACCTCCAGTGCTTCCCTCTGCCACTCTTCTGCTATGATGTTCAGCCTCACCTCCAGCCCCGAGGAATGGAGCCAGCCTTCTATGGACTGAGACCTCTGAGACCAGGAGCCCTCAGATAAACTCTTCCTCCCCTGAAAGTGTTCTGGTCAGATCCTTTAGTCACAGCAGTGGAAAAGCTGACTGAAATAGTGAGAGAGGGCCTCTCTTCTTCATCCAGACCCGGAAGCTCGGCTCTGACTGCCCACCCCAGGCCAGTGCTGAGCACCTGAGCATCTGCCTTCAGAACTGAATCAGATGTTGTCAGAAGAGTCCTCACGGAGCTCTCCTCAGATGAACGCCTCGTTTGTGTTTGTTTTAAACTCATAAATTGTCATCAGATCTCTGGACATCGCAAATATCTCACAGATCACTGTTCTTTATGGATCAGAATGTGAGATCCGAGTCTACCCACAGAACTGCAAGCAGGAGCCATGGAGGCCTACGAATAGGTCCAGAAGGGACCGCTGAAGCTGAAAGGCATCACAGAGCTCGAAGTGAACAGCGGAAGAAGAAAAGGAAGGACAAAGACAAGGTGAAACTTCTAGAAGTGATGGGAACAAGAAAAAGAACGAAGAGGAGATGCGGCGTTGCCTGGACAAGTGGACACCGGCCCAGGCGGCCTTCGAGAAGATGCAGGAGAAGTGGCCAATGGAGAGGATCCTGAAGAAAGCATCCAAAACCCACAAGCAGAGAGTGGAGAACTTCAGGAGGCACCTGGATTCACTCACAGAGCATTACAAAATCCCCAAAGTCAGCTGGATCAAGTGGCGTCCTGGTCCTGGCTGTGGAGGAGCCTGGAGGGACAGCAGAAAGCAAAGTCAGGATCTCTTTGGCTGCTTTGGTATTTTCTGGAAACGTTCTTTTATGCACACCCATGCCTCTTCTGCTGAGACGGTACTTTTCAGAACTGTATCACTTCAATCTGGAACTTGATTAAAGTAAGATTGTCCTTTAGTTAATTTTGGCTTTTTGGTAGCACATTGAAGGCAATGAGTTTGCATTGAAAGTTCTGGATTTATCTAGAGGCTAAACTGAGACTTGCTGTATGAGTTCCATGTTAAAGTTTCTAGAGTTGTAGCTAACACTCTGAGGTCAGCCAGCCATCTTCGCCTGGATGAGATTGGACTCCAGAGGACAAGAAGCTAAAACCAGCCTGGCCCAGGACATGCAGACCCCGCCAGGCCTGCACGGGCTGCTCTGACCTGGGACTTACGTTCTTCCATCCAGGCCCTGGGAGATGGGACAGCTCAAGAGTGTACTACGTCTTCGGATGAGATTAGTATGAAGCCACGTGCAGCTCTGTGGCCTTCAAAGTGCCTCCTCAGCTACCTGTTCAATGACGCATGCAGCCTGGGTGGCAGAGTAGCTGCCCTAGACCAGGATGGAAGGTGAATGTAGGCCTTGTCCCCTTCTGAGCCAGTGGCCTGTTTTCAGTCCCTCTCCCCAGGAACCTTTTTCCAACACCATCTGGCGGGTGTTGCCGTGGCAGCGTTGCTGACTGATCACAGCTTCCTCCGTAATGGAGTCCAGGCGTATCTGCCTCGCAGCCCTCAGCCCAGCGGCCCAGGTGCGTGTTGAGAGGTGGCACATCACTTGGAGCCTCTTTGGCATTCCTGGCCCAGGGACCCTCCTGGGGGACAGACCAGGGCAGAGCCCCAGCACAGAGATGGGTGCAGTGGAGTCGCAGGACCCAGGTGGAAGAGCTGGGGTCTTGGAGGGGCTGCATGTGCCCAGGGAGGATCAAATGGCAACCCAGAAACCACAGAATAAAGCAAAACCAGCTGAAAAAAAAATGTGAGATGGATAGGCCCTCCCAGCAGCGTCCTTGCTGCTGAGTCGCGGAAGGTTGTGTCTGAAGCTCCTGCCGTTTGCACGATCCGATCGGCCTCCTGTGACTCGGGTCACCTCATTGCCTCTGTTGGATGGTCCAGGGGTTCTTGCTTCTGCCTGTCCGATTGCCAGGAAGTGGTTCTAAGTCAATCACAGGTCACCATAGCATCTCATTTTTCCATTATATCCTTGCATCTCCTGACACCAGTGACCTCTTTACCTGTCGGTGTTGCTGCTCTGCCTTTGGCACCAAAGGAGAAGCGGTGGGCAGCTCCCTTGCCCATCACTGCCCGCCTTGGCGGAGCTTCTGGAGCCCCGGTAGATGTCGCCAACAGCGGCGTCTGCTTTCTCACAGCCCAGCCCTGCAGGGAGACTTGCCCACTTGGGGCCTTTCTCTACCGGGCCGAGGTGTGGCTTCCACATATTGTCCTTAAGATTTTGATGCCGATGCTATTAAGTCTTTAAGGATTTTAGTTTGAGGTTAAAAGTTGGCAGGGTTCTCTGGAAGGGTTACAAGTTGTGCAGGGGAAGGTGTCCCTCGGGCGCCGCCTGCTTCTGTGGCTCACTCCAGGCAGCCTCCCGCTGGAACACCTGCCCTCGCCGAGGCGCCGAGGAAGCTGCTCTCAGCTGCTCTGGTTGCATCTCGGTCAGGGGTGCCTTTAGTGCCCTTGCTTTCTGCCTCCACTGGGCATGACATGTCACATGGCTGCAGGGTGAGTTTCAGTGGTGTCTGTGACCTCTTAAAACTGCCAGGGACCCCAGGAGGCTGACCCTGCTTTTCAGGTCTCCATCTCCACCTTTCTCTGCCAGGCGGTGCACGGTCCTCAGGCCTTAGACTTCCTCGCCTCTCCGATTGCACCGTTTTCCAGGGTGACTGATGCCTGGCCCTCATCACTATTTCCTGCTCCGTTTGAGCCGCAGGCCTCAATTATGGAGACACGTCCACTCGGAACTCTGCGTCCTTTCGAACACTGGCAGTCCTGACTGAACTCCATCTCCTCTCTCTGTGCCCCTCAAGACCAAGCTGCGAGCCAGTTGGTGAAACTCTCTCGTGTGTACCCAAAAAGAGAGCTCAGGAGGTGGAGGGGCAGGTGGGGTGTCACGGTGCCCTGGTGTGGCAGCTGAGGTGCAGGGGCACGGGGTTTCGTGGGAAGGCCTGTCTCAGAGGCTCTGGTGTGTGGTGCGTCTTTGAGCCAAGTACATCAGTGATGATGAAGTGTATTTTGTGTAGAGTGAGCCCTTGAGAGGAGGTAGTTTGTGGGTTACAAGGTGAGGGCCTCTGGCCACCACTTGGTCAGTTAAATTATCCTGCTACTGCTTCCTGCCCCTCCCAGGTCTTTTCCCACCAAAAGAGAAGTTCACTCTCCATTTATAGCCACGTTTCCCTGTAAAACTCAAAACCTTCTCCTTATCCACGGTTCTGCTCACAAGCCAATGCTTCTCCTCTCCAGTGTCAGGAGGTTGGGGGTTGAAGGAGGGACAGAATTCCCCTGGAGTGCCTGTGCCTCTACTGTACAGCATGGTGATAGCGCATCACAGTGCGGAAGTGACAGAGAGCTAGAGGGACCAGGAAGGAGACCCAGTGGGCTTCCGTGGTCCCGGGGTCTGTTCCATGTGGGGTTCTGTCTTCTTCCAGAAATCTGCTCAACCCGACTTAGTCCTAAGGAAGGTTCTGTGGCGGTCACAAAGTGAGACCAGATCTGAAAAGTGCCCAAAGCTGAGCTGGCCACAGGCTCAGCCCCCAGGGTTGTGTGTGGGGTTTGAGCCTTTTCTCTTGGAGTGCCAGCTCCATTCTCGCTTGGCAGAGCCTTGTTCTCTTTCCCCAGTGTGGCCCATCCACTTCTGCCATTCCAGGGCTCCCTCTCCAATTCCTGGAGGGAAGAACCTGAGCCTACCTGGGCCTATCTGGGGAAGAAATAAAGGCCTCCTCTTAATATTCTCTCCTCGTGATCCTTGTCAGTAAAATTGCAGGAATAGTAATCCAGTTAAAACTCAGCAAACATCACCAACCATTTGGTAGCTACTGGACACTGGGCCCCAGGGAGTTGGGCTTCATCATGGGCAGGTACAAGTTTAAATAAAGCAGCAGTCTTTTACAGTGATGAGTTTTTGCAAAGCGGAGCCACAGATGCTAATTTGGGGGTTCTGGCTGTTGACTAAAATCCTCAAAAAGGCAGACTGCATTTACAATACCAGGCGGAGACTTGGTCTTTCTCCTTGACTCTGCTCCTTGGCAGAAAGGTAGTGACACCAGACCCCTTTGCCCTTAGGCAGATGGCCTCTGGAGGGGACTTTGGAAACCCTGACTGAGGACACACAGAGCCTCCCATATCCCTAGGTGAGCCAGGGCCTCTGTCAGTGGAGGCTGGACAGCCTGGCGAGGACTCCCGCATGGTGCCCCTGCCATGCGCCAATATCTCATCAAACCCTCAATAACCACAGTGGAAGGTTTATTGTTATCCTGATTGTCTGGGTAAGAAACAGGTCCAGGGAGTTAGAGCAGGGACGATGTACTACCGCGGGGGCAGGATCCAAAGCCAGATCTGTCTCCTACCAGAACACTCCCTCCAAACTCTGGCATTCCTTGTTCACCAAACTGCCCATCAGAAATCAGCTGGGGTCTCCTGGGCCTAGGAGGGGGTACGGTGAGTCCATCCCTTTTGCACAGTTCTGACCCCCTTCTCAGCAAACCTCTGGAGAAAGAAAACCCCTTAAACACAGGTTCCTCCGAGAGGGCTCCTCTGGCCTGATGGCAAGACACACCCTCCCGTGCCCGGTGCTGGGGGCAGCGCCTGGCCACCCAGGGGCTTCTGGTGGGCGAGTGACAGGTCCGTTTGGGGTGGAGGTCACGTTGGCCAGTGCTGCTCCACAGGGAGATGCGCAGTGACATTTAGACTGAAATGGAAGGCAGCCGCGCAGCCCTCTGTCACACGTTCAGCTGTGCTGGGCGTAATTGTGGTTCTCGCAGAGGAGCCTGCGGCCTCTGGCGCTGGACAGCGTGGCCGGCTGGCTCCCCTCTGCAGCCGCACTGCCTCTGGCCCCGTGTCAGAAGGCAGCTCCGTGCTCTGCGGACGTCCGCTCCCTGGAGCCTGGCTGGCTGGGCCCTTAGCTCGATGTCGCTGCTCTTTCTCACTCCCGCACCTGCCACTCTTCCTGGGTGCCACACTTGTGAGTCACAAGGTGCCGTCTGTGTGGGGGGAGGGGGGTTGTGAAGCTTTCTTAAAAACAGTATTTTAGTGTCCTGAAAAATGCCCCTTCCCCTCCGCTGGCGCGTGATTCAGTAAATAACTGTGGAGTGGCCACCACAGGCAAGGGATGCTGCTCTGAGTACAGCAAGGACCGTCTCGGCAGCCGACGGAGCCCGGGGAGTCTCACCCAGGCTGCCGGCCATACACCCAGCAGCGGAGCCCACTGCAGAGCTGTCAGGCAGCCGCTGGTCTGCGGTCTACTTCTGTCTTCGTACTGTTAACGTCTGCTCTGACACCCGCTTCCCCGGCGTGCACTCTCGTGCTTCACACAGGCAGGTCCCCGAGTTTCAGTAAGCACACGGAGATGGCGACCGTGGCCACGGTCCACTGCTAGACTCCCTCCTACCTGTGTCAGGTGCGCCCCCTCCCCACGCCCTTCCCCGGCCTGTCCCAGCTCCCGCTGCTTTAGAGTTGGGCTTTGTGGTCACCTCTCAGAATGGGATCCTGTGATGGAGCACCTGTCATGACTGCGCCTTTCCCTGAACAACGTTTTTGAGATTTAGCCAGGTTGGAGGATTGTTTTAGTTAGCTCCTTTGCCACTGGGGCTAAAAGACCCAACCAGAACAATTGCAGAGAAGGAAAAGTTTATTTGAGGGCTCACCGTGGTTTCAGAGGTCTCATTCATAGGAGGCTGGCTCCACTCCCTGGAGCTCAAGGTGAGGCAGGACATCGTGGTGGAAGAGCATGGCAGAGGGAAGCAGCTCACATGGTGATCAGAAGGCAGAGAGACTCCACCTGCCAGATTCAAACAGACACCCCACAGCCACGCCCCCACGCCCACCTCCTCCAGCCACACCCACCTGCCTCCAGTTACCACTCAGTTAATCCCGTCAGGGGATTAATTCACTAACTGGGTTAGTTGTAACCCAATCATTTTTTCTCTGAACCTTCTTGCATTGTCTCACATGTGAGCTTTTGGGGAACACCACATCCAAATCATAACAAGGGTGTGTCAGTCCTTACTTCCTTTTTATTATCAAATGCTATTTACCACACAAATGTGCCACATCTTGGTTACCTGTTCTGCAGTTGATGGATATTTACTATATTTCACCATGTAGTCATCACAGATTGAATGCCATTTTATTTTTATTTTTTTGCCAAAAAGTACAGTGTGACCATTATGTGAAACTTAATTTTTTAAAAAACATTGTGGCAGTATTACTTAAAAATTATTCACTACTAAGTTGTCTTTGGTGAGAGATTAGGATGCATGGAATGAATACTCAGGAATACTTGTTCAAATTGAATAGTCCAAGTCAATGCACGTCGTACTTCACAACAATTGAGCAAACATTTTTCCAGTCTGAAAATGAAACGTTAACACATTAGTTACAATTGATTTATGGAGTATAATCAAGATACTACACTTGAGAAAACGGACTATGGCTTTGTGAAGTAGGAGCTGACCTAGCTCAACCCTCTCTGTCTGGAGATTCTGGGACCCAGCGTTGGTCCCATGGGCTGGTGCCACCCTCAGTGCCAGGCGGTGAGGTGTGCTACGGTTAGTCCTGCAGCTGCTAAGCAGACCACACACGGCGGCTTTTGGAAATGCACTGACACTGTGCGTGCACCACGAGTTCCAGGCTTGCTTTCTGTGTGTGAGAGGACGAATGGGCACCCATTTGTTACCAGTGAGTACATGACCCCTGGGTTTAACTCGTAAGCCGTGTGACAAACAGAATCATATCATGTGACGATTATGTGACGGAAAGTTACCAACCAAATTTTGGACTGAAAAACTAGGGAGTGACAGTTGTGAGGTGGTGATGATCAGGCAGTGAAATATGGCGGGTCTTTTCTAAGTTTCGGCTCCGGTGAGGGTACTGCCGACGTTGTGCCAGCAGTTGGTAGGTGGACGTGTCTTCATTCCTCTTGGCTGTGCCCCGCGGGTAGAGTTGCTGGGTCGGACAGTAAACTTGCATTTACCTCTTCAAGGAAGTGCCCAGCTATTTTCCCCAGTGGGTGCGCCTTGTCCGTGCCACCAGAGGACCTGAGTTCTCCACATCCTGCCAACACAGTCGCTGTGCCTCTTGTTTACAAATCGCAGCTACACTAGAGAGTATGAACTCACACTCTTGGTGGTTTTCGTTTGGAAAATAGTCTGTCGGTGGCTTGCCTCCCTGTGGGGGGTGGCCGTGCCGTCCGGAGACCCTGGACTTTCCCGAGTGGGTGGTGCAGACTGACTCTTTGGCAGGCCTGTTCGCTTCCAGGGAGGGGGTGGAACTGCTCAGGACAGGGAGGCCGACTAAGAATGTCAGTGGAGTGGGTGGGGAGGCTCCTCCTGCAGTCAGAGGTCAGACCCAGGTTGAGGAGGCTGCTCTCGTGGCTCAGCAAGGCCAGTACCACCGCGGTGTGAGGGAGAGAGTGGCCGGGGGCCACGGGGTGGTTCCAGCCCACGCTGAATGGAGGTAACGTGTGAGCTCCGGTTTTTGTCCACTCCAGAATGGTAACAGTGGTGTGTAAAGGCCAGGCCAGCTTAGACCCTCAAGGTCAAAGGTAAAGTTTAGTGGACAATATCTGGGCCTATGGACCTCCTGATAGTCTGTTGAGTAGAGATGTTGACTGATAGAAGGACATCAAACATATTTAATAATTTCTAATATTAAGATATTGTTTCACTATTTTTTTTTTTTTTTGTGGTGCTGGGGATTTGAACCCAGGGCTTGTGCTTGCAAAGCTAGCACTCTACCAACTGAGCTATATCCCCAACCCTGTTTCACTATTTTTAATAAAGAAGGCTAGTGTCTCAGGTTACTCCCAAGGAGACAGATGCTGAGATAATTTTCATGGAAGAAACCTGGGTGTGGGGGTGCCCCCAGGACAATGCTGTGAGGCAGGGAAGCAGTGAGCATTGGTGCTAGGGAGAAGCCAGGCTGGGAGGAAGTCCTACCAGAGCCTCGGCTGACCCCATGAGGGGCACTGGAACTGGATGCTCATTCAGAGTGGTCCTGCACCACATTGGGATCCAGCAACACCCACTGACCGGTCACTGGGGGGAGAGATTTATGGAGAGGAGGCTTCTTTACTCAAGGCTAATTCACTGGAGGTAGCCAGCTGGGAACTCTCAGCAAGCAGCACACCTGGGAACCAGGAGAGGGAGAACCTGAGTCCTGAAGTAGCAATCGGGAGGTTCCACCACAGAGCAGAGTATCACGCTGCACCAGGCCACGGCACCCACTGCAGGGGAATGTGGGAGCAGGAGGTCCATGAAGCTGAAGTTTGGCTCGGGGCTCATAAGGTGATCAAAAGGCCCAGGGGTGGCACTGGTTGCTTAGTGGCCATCTGACAGCTCGGGAGCAGACTGCCACAGAGGCAGGTTTGAAAAGCCACGTTGGATCACAGGCTTCAGGTCATAGGTGTTAACCTTGTATAGAAGGAATTCACCACAGTCCTAGGTAGTCATTCAGCAACAGAATTCAGTAATAATAAGTCACTAATCAAATATTCATAGTGCTTTTCATTACTTATTCCCTCGGGTCTGCAGTGTAAGACTGATTTCTTATGATGCTGAGACTAAGGAGAACCTAGCCCTTGGACATATTTGTGTATGCCATCAGGCTTTCAGTTTTCTTGGACCTCAAGGTGGTCAAAACGAAGGATAAGTGTGAATACCTCTAAGAGTCAGGATAGATCACTTTTTGCCCAAGGTCATCCAAAGCCATTTGAACAGTAATTCTGCGTTTATGATGTAAGAGCTAGAACGAAACTTTAAATATCTCCAGACATCCGCCAGATAAACTTGGCGGAGGAATGGGTTCATCGGTCAGCACCCAGACTGAGCACTGTGTACGCTGGGAGCGGGAGCGCTGAGACCAGCAGGCACTTGCTGGGCACCCGTGCTATGCCAGGCCTTAACTGATCCTGTGTCAGGTGCTACAGTGCTGGCCCTGCTCCTGAGGAACTGGCATCCAGGTGCGTGGGTGGCAAGGTGGAGCGCACTCTGAGAGCACAAAGGGGGACATGGCGCGGCCAGGCGGGGAGGATGGCTAGCTGGGGGACATGGCGCAGCCAGGCGGGGAGGATGGCTAGCTGGGGCCATGAGCAGGGTTCCGGGGACCTGAACGCACGATGAGAAGGCCTGCGGGGCTGGAGTGCAGGGGACGGGGTGGGGTCCCCACAGGGAGAGGATGGCACTCTGCACCAGGCCAGGAGGCGTCCTAGGTGACAGGGCACACAGGGTGGCGGCACGGTGCTGAGTCTGCGATGACAGAGGTGTCGCCCTGCGCGGGTGAGGAAGGGCGAGGACTGGTTCCCAGAACCTGGAGTGGGAGGACCTTTGTTGACAGGAACAATAGGCCTGGGAGGCCCAGCAGGGAGTGAGCCAGGGGCTGAGTAACCGACTCGAGGGTGGAGAAGGGGAGATGGTCACCTGGGGCCCTGGAGACACAACGGACCCCTTTAGGCTGGTGACCATGATCTCATTGTGACAATCTTCCCAGTTCTGATTCTCTCAAGCGACAGCCAACATTCCAGATGCGGACACAGAAGCACAAATATGTCACTTTGTAGGAGAAAAGCCCTTGAAGGGGAGGCAGGGGAGGATCGGCGGCCTGAGACGGGACGCCGTGAGCTCCGGCAGGGAGGACACCTGGCGCTCGGTCAGACCTGTGTCGTGGCCTTCCACGTTCAATCAGGGTCAGCACTTGGCTTCGAGGGGGTGCAAGTCACCTCCATTGACGGCACCAGGCATCCTTCCTGGGCATCTTCTCAGGCCGGGGGCAGGCCATCGGGGGCCTGGGCGTGCTCACTCCGCCACCCTCCTGGGGAAGAGGGGAGGCAGGAGCATCGGAGGCATCATTTGTATTTGGGAAGCAAAAGCCTGGGATCACATCTGCATCCGCCATCTGGCAGATGTTCCGTAATTGTGTTCAAAAGCGTGAGCTCTCAGCTGTGCACCACTCAGGCAGACGTGGGGGGAGAAGACGGAATGAGGGGCGAGGGTGCCCTTTCCTCTGGGCAACGCTCTGTTCCCACTTACCTTTAATTCAGTTCTTCCGAGGAAAACTGTCGTTTGTCCTTATTATAAGCTGTCAGCAAACACAAACTTCACTGCGGCCCTGAGCAGAGGGACAGAGCAGGTCGGGACTTGTCCAGCTGCTGGTGAGGTGCAGCCAGCTGACTGACCCCAGGACGTGCACATCCTGAGCTGGAGCTGGCAAAAGGGAATTCGAGGTGTTTTTAAATTTAACCTCTTGACATGGGCTCTGTATTTTCCATTAGGCTCCTTGTGATCTCAGGGATTCTTACCAGGGAAGACTGGAGATCAGACAGACTGTAGGTGATGTGATGAGGGAGTAAGAGGTCGCAGTGATGAGAAAGGAGTCGCAAGCCATGGAACACAGGTGGGCTTTAGAAGCAGGAGGAGACAAGGAGGCAGACGTTCCCTGGAGACTCCGGTGGACTGCAGCCTGCAGGCATCTTGACTTAGCTCTGTGAAACAGAACTTGGATACCAGGCCTCAGAAACTGTAGGAGAATAGATCTGCTATTTGGGGCACATGATTTGTTATAGCAGCAAAAGGAAACTGATACTGTAGGACAATTACTTGAGGGTTTTCCTTCCCTTGTGCTGACCAGCTGTCCGGCTGAGTGTGTGTTGCTGACTTTGCTCCAAAGGGGGCGATGTAAGCAGTAAGCTTGATTCAGCGCCCATCTCCCATCTCTACCGATGGGCAGTGTAAATCTAGAATTAGTGAGGAGGGACCTTCTAGTTTAAACACAGTCACATTTGAAACACAATCTCTGAAATAAGAAAATGGACACTTTCTCTTTTGGCCCAGGCTTTCTCCTTACAGATGGGTCTCAACTTTACCCTTTGCCTACCACACAGCTGCTGATGTCTGAAAATGCCAGTGTCCGGGGGGAATTTGTCCAAAATATACAAGCTTATTCCTGAAAGTGAAACATCTCAGAAGCCCAGGCTGTGGTTTGAATTAGGGCAAATAATTGGGAATGGAACTTTCTCCCTTGTTTGTGTTGAATTCTTTGATTTTAACTGTTCCAGTTTTAAACCCTTTTTACTTGTTTCTAATTGTTTTCTAAGTGACGATCGATCCTGCACATGTAGTCTGAAAACCCTTGAAGCACAGAGGTTGCAGACCTGGAGAGCACTGTGCTTCTGCAGTGCGGATGCTCAATGTGCGGCCGTGTCTTTGTGGTTTACTTGGGTGCTGGCTTGATTGTCCCTCTGTGGACAGTTTCCCGCGTGGGCACGTCCTGCCCTAACATGCTTCTAATGGCAGCCACTGCACTTGTCACCTGTGCCTTCTGTTAGTGAAGGTTCTCTGTTGCACATTCAGATTGTTCCAGGAATTTTATTGCTTGTTCATATGCTTTTGCCCATTTCTTTCTTTCTTCCTTTTTTTTTTTTTTTTGGTGTGCTATTTAAGAGAGAGTTTTGTAAATTTTATTCTTTCTCCTCCTCCATCTCCTTCTCCACCTCTTCCTCCTCCTCCTCCTCTTCTTTTATTTATCAATTTTTAACAGATATATGCAATTTTTGAAGGTCATTGTTTATCTTTTAATTTTGCTTATAATAAGATTTTTTTGGCTATCGAAGTATCATTAAATTTTATGTGATCTAATCTGTTTGGCTGTTCCTTTGGGGCATGTCTGTGGTAATAGTTATTCCTTATTCTTTACAAACTGAATTTTTCTATTTGTGTGGCATGCATCAGATCCTGACTGTCTTCTGCTTCTGGATCAAATGTGTGTTTCCTCCTCCACTGTGGGGCAGGGCCATCTGTAACACTTAATACCCACTTAATTCTTTCCAGGTTGAGAACAATTGCTTCCCCCCACACATATACATATGTTTACCCTAAATCTATTGGCTAACTTGACAGATTGTATGCAACCTTACCTTAAAGGAGCTCCAGGCTAAGATCAAATATATATAGTGTTGTGTGGCTCCATAAAGGTATACACACTTAAATTTGAGTTAAACACATAAAAATAATTTCCATCAAATGAAGGACATTTTGCCTTCAATAAAAACAAAATTCTTAGTATATGGCTTCTGTTTCCCACTATTAACAGATAAAACAAGAAAAAAATCAAGATCCTTTCACTTGTATTAAAATATGATGAAAATAAAACTGATTTCTTTCTAACAGGGTAGGAGAAACCTGAGCTGGAGTAAGCTCTAGGCTTCTGGAATTTCCCCATTCAGCTCCTTCTTTGCTTATGTTCCAAACAATTGCATAAAAGCAATCCCAAACAAGTGTTTATAGTGGCTGCACTCCGAAATACTGATAATGAATTCTACATAACAAGCACACTCTTTCCCCCGGCTGTTTGCATTTAAAGTATACATTTTGCAGTAATTTTGATGACTTCATTTTGAAGTGGTTCTTAACAGACATTTTGGAAATGTCTCATGTCATGAATTTATTCATAAAGCAGCTTGTCAAAAACCTTAGCGTTCCTTAGGAAGAATGTGTCTCCGAGACGTGGGTGGTTGTTTTACCTGTACCCTCTGCCATCTTGAAACGTCATTACTCATTTCTGTTTCCTGTTGGATGTTCTAGCTTTCTGTCACGGGGTTGTAAGACGGTGGGGAAGAGAGACCATGACACTGAGTTCTGACTATGCAGCCCCTCTTAGTGCTATATATATATTCCCCTCCAAGTAGCTTTATAACTGGTCTTTGGGAAAGGGTGGAAAACCAGTGATGGCCTCCTTGGAACAGGAGAGTCAAGATAAGCCTACAGCACTGATTTTTTCAGATGCTAATAATCCCTAATAAGAACTGATAGGCCTAATGTGTTTTGTTCCATAAACAAGTCACTGAGTTGCCAACAAGAGTCAGCATATTCAGAAGGAAGGTGTGAGCTGCCCCATTGAGGACATTACCTGCAGACTAGAGCAAGTACTGGAATGTTTTAAAGAAACATCTTGGTACTTATAACACATGGTTCCTGTCCTGATCTCTTAGAGGTGAGAAAAATAAGTGTCTGCTCTTGTTTTTCCATTCTGGAAATTAGAGTTGGAGATAGATGCTCTTTCTGGAGCCCTTATCAGACCTTAGTATCAACATGTATCCCTGGAGATTTGCCTAAGATGCAAGTTCTTGGGCAGAGTGTGAGATTCTGCATTTCTAAACAGCTGCCAAGTGATACTCATACTGTTGCTGAGCCAAGGACCACACTTTAAGTGGTTTCTGATTCTAACTGACAGGACGAAGGGACCAGAGCCCAATCCCAGTAGACTTAGGACCTCTTCTCATAAAAGGGCATGTGCTTACGAGGCAGAAGAGTGTGAAGGCTAAAAGTCCAGGCTGACTGTGAATCCTAGGTCTGTTATTGCTAAGTTGTGGGTAGTACCAACCAACCTTATAGAGTCAGTGGTCAAGGGCAACAAGGACCTATTTTTTGTGTTGGACTGAGAGTTGGTCATTGCTCTGCTCACTCAGGAATCCACACTGTAGGGAGCCTTGTCTGGGACTTGCTGTCTCCCCCACATTTGGGGGGAACCTGCAATGACTGAAAACTGCTCAGATTGCACATGCCACACCACTCACAGACCAGAACAAGTCACATTGCCCAGCTTGATGTGGAGCAGAGAAGCAGCCTCCTCCTACACACCTCAGCAGCTGGGAGGCTTGCCCCAGTATGACACGAGTGAGAGTCGGGAGGGTAGCTCTCCAGTCGTTGCTGTGAGCTCTTGTGCTTCCCTGGGCCCTTGGAGGGTTGAGAGAGCTGAAATGGATAGCAATGGCACTGACCAGGCACCCAGGAGGCCACAGTAAGTGCTGGTTATCATAACTGCTGTTTTTATTCTTAACCCTCCCAGATCCTCTCTGCATAGTTTCCGCACCTTTGAGGTGGAGAGAAACCCTGCCTCCTATCTTTCATGATAGACGAAACATTGTGAGCCCTCCTAAGCACCACACCCACAGGCCACCCAAGGCTGTTTGAGCCATCTGATGCCCACCTGCTGTTCTAGATGCCTGGACCTCCACACCATCATTTACTTCCAAGTAGCTTGAGGTGATGGCTTCATCTCTCTGCCCATCATATTTTGTGAGTTTTTGACTTGAGTTCCAGATGTCTTGATTTGTCTGGCCTGTGGTTTTGTCCTATGGTCTGTTCTGTGATTTTTTTTTATTCTACTGACGTTTATGGAGTATCCAGCGTAGGCCAGCTGTTGAGTAAGATACAACATACATATGAAGTGTGGTATTACAGAATAAAGGCTTGCCTGTGCCTTTTACATATTAGCCCTCATTAATTACTACTTGTCACGTGGGAAATGTGGGTGCAGAGGTGGGATGCAGCCTGAATGAATGGCAGTCTGGGAAGCTTGCATGTGCTCAGGAAGCCAGGGAATCACCAGAGGCTTACAAGTGGGGCATGCGTATGACCTGGGCTTCGGGGAAATTGAGGGTGGTGTGGAGGTTACAGGAGAGGCTGACAGTTGGGTCCTGGGTGGAGAATACAGGGGCACTACAGAACATGGAGTGAATGGGACGTGGATATATGTGTTTGTCAGAGATGGAAGTAACCAAAGGCTGCAAACCGCTGAAGATAATCATGGTTCCATGACCAGCAAGAGAAGCTGGGGAAGGGCAGGCAGTGTAGGTGAAGAAGGAGGGCTTGCATTCATCCGGGGGCAGGAGTGTAGACACATTTGGAAAAGGGGTTCAGGAATCTACAAACCAGCTCTCCAGACTAACCAGTGGAGGACCCATGACACAACACAGATCAAAGAAGTATCAATCTCAGTGTCTGAAAGGAAAGTTTGGCCAAGAGCCATATGGGTCAATAAATGCTGAAGACTCAGATCTTTGCTAATGCAAAGGTTCATATTTCCAGAGGGATGAGGATTTTTTTTAGTTGGACTAAGAATAGGCTTGCTCTCTTCATGATGCTCTTGCTTTTGGAGCTCTGTGTTGCACAACAGAGCTGATGCGTTAAATTTAACTGTGATTTAAACTGATGTTGCCTGAGTCTCCAGAGACCAATGAAACACAAGTGGGGTGGAAAAAGCAGCCACTTCTATTGTTGCCTAATGATAGAAAAGATTTGAAAATCAAACGCATTGGGTTAGCCTCACTGTGCAGCAAGGCAAAAATGAATTAATTATAAATAAGATGAATAAATAATTTAAATATATCACTTATTGCCTCTTTATTGCTCAACACTTGAAAAATTATTTCAATTAGAAACTTAAACTCAGTTTGAGAGACGATGAAGAGTGTGCTGCTTAAGATAAATGGAAGTCCCTTTGTGATATAAAAATTTGATTTTGCAGTATGAGCTCTATTAAAAAGAAATTAATAATCTCCAGAAAAATGAGGTAGCACCAAGAAAGGTTGGCCTTTTCCCATAGAATATGGCATATTTTAAGAGGAGAAATTTATATGCTTGGTACAGAGATAAAAAATCAAAACCACAAAATACTATCAACTGTCCCCCCAAAAAAGAGTAAAATGTTTGCTCCACTAGAGTTCACATTAAAGCCATGGAATGGGTGTGCTGCGTGTACTTCACCTGGTTTTATTTTTTTTCTTTGCCCAAGAAAATGTGTCATTCCTTCTTTTTGTTTGTTGACTTCCTAAAAATGTGTGAGAGCAATTTCTTAGTTGTTACACCTTCAGGGAGTCACTTGTGACTGAAGCCACATGGGACTTTATCCCAGACTGGCACGTCCTGGAAGGTTGGTTGGAGTCCTCTGGCGCTGCAAGGTCCTCCCTGCCCTGTCCCTGGCATCGGGCGCTGGTGCCAGCATGACTCGTGTGTCCCCCTGAACCGCAGCATCTTTCTTACACAGAGCTCCAGGCAGCCACCCAAGTTGACCCACCTGCATCTGTCCCGAGATCATGGGCCTGAAGCAACTTAGTGAGACCCCCACCTCTAAATAAAATATATTTTTTAAAAAGGCCTGGGGATGTGGCTCAGTGGTTATGGTTGAGCACCCTGGATTCAATCCCCAGTACCAAAAAAAAAGAAAAGAAAGATCTGCAAGAAAGAAGACTTCAAGAAAGATCTTGAGTCTCCAAATATAAAGAAATGATGAGAAGAGTGAAATGTCGATTACCTTGATTTGATCAGAGCATGCTGTTTGTCTGTACTGAACTGTCACACTTGCCTCAGGAATATATATGATTGATACATGTTAATCAAAAGTAAAATAAAAATATCTATGAAAATAAAAAAGATCTCAAGGCCTAAGAGTTTGATAACTACATGAGCCACTTACCTGTCCATCACTGTGACTCCTGAAATAAACAACTTAGAAGGGGGAAAGGTTTATTTTGGCTCATGGTTGCTTGGCCCTGTTGCTTTGGGCCTGTGGTGAGGCAGTGCATCATCGCGGAGGCACAGGGCAGAGGAAGATGCTCATCTCTGGGCAGCCAGGAAACAAGAGAGACAGAAGAAGGGGTTGGGGTCTCAGCATCCCCTCCAGGGTACGCCCAATGACCTAACCGCCCTCCACGAAGCCCACCTCCTACAGCTTCCACCAGTGCCCAGTAGTGCCCCAGGCCAGAGACCAAGCCTTCAACATGTGGCCTGGGAGCCACCCAGGTCCAGTCCATCGCAGGATCACCTTGTCAGGCGCTGGATCCGTTTGCTGATTTGCCAACTATATGTGAACACCCATCACCTCGTGTTTCCTTTCATGCTACAGAAGTGAGATCTTTCTATCCAAATACGGACAAAAGGGCCCGGAGTGGATGCTTAAGGAAATGAGCACACATACCTCTTCTCCAAGAACCGGCCCCTGCCCCGTCCTGCCACCAGCGGAGCACCACTGCCCACCGAGGCCAACGCATAGCCAGGGGCACTGGCCCGGCTCTGAATGCCGCTCAGGCAGTTTCCACTCAGCCTTGAGAGTGGCAGGCAGGCCTCAGCAGAGGTTGCCCACAGTGCCTCAGTGTGCAGGCTGCTCTCCTGGCGGGCAGGGCGTCACCCTTGGACTCACAGGTGTGCGGGCCGCTCGGCAGGTGCAGCGAGGGCTTCTGCTGCCTGATCCTGAAATCTCCCTCATGTTTCCAGACAACTGGTTTTGTGGCCCTGAGGTAGAATTCTGTCCTCCGTACATCTCGTGCACGGATCTCTGCACCCCTCTCTCCTGTTGCAGACTGGATCGTGTTCAAGTTCGGGTGCTGAAGCTGGACTCTCAGTGTGGCTCCATTTGAAGCTTGGTCTCTAAGGAAGTGATTAAATTAAACTGAGGCCACTCGGGTGGCCCCGATGCACTCTGGCCAATGTCCCTATGAGAAGAGGAGATTAGGATGTGGGTGTGGATAGAGCCAGGCTATAAAGGCCCAGGAAGAAGGTGCCATCTGCCAGCCGAGGAGAAAGGTTGCTGGGGGAAGCAGCCCCTCCACACTTCTACCTCGGACTCCAGCCTCCAGGGCCGTGAGGAGTAGATTCTGCCACCTAAGCCATACAGTCTGTGGCCTTCCGTCGTGGCAGCCTAGCAGACTAAGACACTATCCCTGCTCCCAAAGCCACGGCGGCAGCCTCCGCCTGGGAGACCCACACGGGTGAGCTGCGGGAGAGGCCTGCAGGCCTGGGCTTCAGAGGGTGGGGTCAAGACCATGTGAGGACAGTCACACTTACCTACCGCCTGACAATTACGTGGCCTCTTAGAAACAGACAAGGAGTCATTTGTTTCCGGACTCCAGGCTACAGTGCACCCTTCCGCATCTCATGGTCCCGTTCGTTGTGCACACAGCTAGCTGTCCCCTGACACTTCAGAGCACGCTGTCAGTATGGCCCGGCACCTGGTTCCTTCCCCCATTGCCAGGGCCTCTGGGAAGACAGACCGACATGGCTGCCGCCCGCCACCCATCTGTGGGAAGGCAGCAGCAGCTCAGCCATGTGTCCATGTCCATGAAGGTAGTTTCCCTGTCCCATAGAGCTCCAGGTGGGCCTTCTGGGAAGGACAATAGCCCCGAGTGAATAGTCAGTCCCTATTTATTTGTACATGGCCCCTAGAAAATTTATAAATGATTTTCTATTTGTTGTGCTTTACTCTAGAGCATCCAAACATCTTGGTTACTTTATTGCATCAGAGACCACGTGTGCACACACACCATACCAAAATGCACACACGTGCACACATTCTCACACTCCACAAACCATATACATACCACACCACACACATGTGCACACAGATGCACATTCCACAAATCACATACCACACACATCACACACCTCACAGTGTATACACACTGTATATGTACACAAACACCACTCACACATAAATAGTACACACATGCATGCACACCACTCCCAGCACACATGACGTGCACACATGTACCACACACAGACATGCTGCATGCCACAGACACACAACACACAGTGTGCACACACAGCACACACACAGACTATACACATACCACACAGCATTCACATACATACCACACAGACACACACCACACAGCGTTCACCCCACAGTGCACACACATGCACACACACACATGCACACAACACTCACTTTACTGACCCACACCAGGAACCATTCCCTGGCTGCCACTTCTTTATTACAGCCAAGGTGCAAGATTTGAGTTCTTCTCTAGAAGTGTGATTCCTTTTTATCTCAGTTCTCTTCCTGTGGATTCAGGCTTTGCCAGTTACCTTCCCTCATCTTTTGATTGCTTCAGTGCTTCTCCGATATTATTCTCTATCTGATAGTGTTATCAAAGTCGTCTGCTCTAACAGCATCTTTCAACAGATGTGTGTGCAATATTGTCCATTCCAAAGCATAGGAGGAAGCGTTTATGATGAACTTCTTTTCACAGTTCCTCAGTAATACCTTATTATTGTTTCAAGCTTAATGAGGACCAACTATCTGCCAGGTAATAACATAAAATATTAACGTTTTTCTAGTAGAAATTCTAGGCTTGAATTCTGGTTGCCAAATAGAGAACAATTCTTTTAAAGGTTACATAAGCTAAGACCACGGCAATGTAACATTGCTGGATCCACAAAATGGTATTTAAAAAAAAAAAAAAAAAACCAAAGGTCAGTTGCTAAATAAATATTTGTGGTTGATTACTACATGTCTCTATAACAATCTGGTTTAAATTAGAAGTTGGATTGTGACTTTAGACTTAAATTAACACGAATGATGTAAATCAGGGGTTCTGTTATGTTAAAAAATTCACACATAATATTTTGTAGGGAGCTAGAAATATTGTGTGCCAAATTGCTGAATTATAGAACACTGGAACTTGGAGATTAAAGATAGCTATTGCCAGAATTCATTTAACATCGACAGCTTGAGGTCAGGAAAATTGGAAATAAGAATCAGCGGTCCCACATAAAAATAAAGTGGAGCAAGTGTGACTCCGTGGGTGAGGTTCCCCTGAAGCTGGGGTTCTGTGGCCATTTCCCTGGGACTCAGTTACATTTCCTTCAGTGAAGCCATTAAATCAAAATCTCTCCCCTCGCCAACCCAAACTATGCTCTGACCCAAAGGGGAACTGAGTTTGCTTTAGAAACAGCCCAAATGAGGACAGGCAGGGTCACGAAAATCCCTATTGCCTAGATTCTCATAATGTTGACCTTTTAGACTCAAAATAAGTGCATGTTGGTTAAACATTTATTTTTATTCGGAACACAGAAATCCAGTTCTAGAAGAAAAAAATCCAAATCTACTTGTTATGTTTTCTTAGTGAAAGCATATACTTGTCTGAGAACTGAGCACATTTAGTGACTTGAGCACGTGTAAGGCCTTCTTGGAAGAGCGGCCAGGGCAGCGGAAGGCGTTTCTGCTTCTTCTGGCTTCAGTCTGCTGGGACATTGCACAGGGCGAGCTTTTTGAGCCGTGTTGACAGCCAGCAGGTGTACCTTCACCCCTCCACGCACCGCGGTCTACATTTTCTGTGGCTTCTACTTCAGGTTTGCTTCTGAGGATCATTTTACACCGATTTTCTCAGTGTAAAATGCGGGGAGGAGCTGAGAAGATGAATGTCGAATGATTTTGCCCCGGTCTTCTGGGCCTGATTCCAATTTCCAACCTCATATCCCCTACCTCTGTCCAAGGAGCAACATTGTATCAGAATCTGCTCACCGTGGCCACCCCAAACTTCATGGTTATGAATGTGAACTGCCTCCTGTTAAACTGATCTGCCTCTTAGTGCAAAGCAGGAATTCAACAAATGTGTGTGGGATAGGTTAGTGAAAGTGAACTATGACCGAGGGCTTGCCAGGTGAGCCACTGTTCAATTTTAAACAATACAGGGTATTGTGAGCAGGGTGAGACTACGAGGCAGGTGAATCTTCCACGGAGAAGCAGTGTGGGTGTAAGTCAGGCACCGATGTGAGTCAGTTAGGGATCTGTCTGGAGCCAGCGAGGGGAGATCACAGAAACACACTGCTTGTCTCTCTGGATGAGGCCACGTGTGATTTTTGGTAGTGACATTCCAATAAAGACAGGGAGACTTGGCAGGGTGTCACCAATATCCCAGGCCTGGAGGAAGACCTGAGACTGTTCTAGGCTCTCTGTGGCTGGAATGCAAAGCCACACATCTCAAACAGACATCACATCTGAGGGTGGCCGACCCCTGGGTACGGGCTGGTGCTGTCTGACAGATTTCGTGGTTTTGCAGAAGTGTTGCAGTTTTTTTCAGAATTTGTGTTCCTGCAAGAGACATTCCCAGCTTGTGTTTTATGTGCCAGCCCAACCCGATCTTTACAAAACAGAAACCCTGTCCGTGTTGGGGGAAGTCTGGGTATTCAAATATGTTTAGAAAATTAACTTAAATTTCAAGTTCAGCCCTTGGGCCTTGGGATTGGACAGGACTGGTTTCTGATCCTGGTTGGTAATTGCTAGCTGTGTCATCCTGGGAAAGTTATTTGGCTTTTCTGGGCTTCACATTTCTAATTTGAAAAATGAGAATAATATCATCTCACTCTGGGAATTGACTGGGGATTAAATACGATTCAGTGTCTATATTCATATTTATAGCTGCTTTAGTGTGGCCTACAGTAAGTCGCTACAAATATTAGTTATCACTGTCATTATCATAATTAGCATTTCTTCCTCTTGGGAATGTGAAATGAACATCAAGGGCTCTGAAGAATTCCATGGTAAAGGAGTTGGTGACTTGCTCTAGCCAAAGCTGACCCAAACTGACCCAAAGCTCAGGTTTTCACCTAACACGGAGGCAGTGTTCCCTGGAACACACTCTGAGAAGGGCGGCCAAGGTGGACGTGCACGCAAATCTCCCAGGTTGTGTTCAATTAAAGGATCTGGTTTCCTGGGTGCGCCTGAGTGTTTTAGGCGCCTTTTTTGCTGCTGTGACTAAAAGACCTGATGAGAACAAGTGAACACGAGGAAGAGTTTATTTGAAGGCTCACGGTTTCAGAGGCCTCGGTCTGTGGACAGCTGGCCCCACTCCTCAGGGCTCCAGGTGAGGCAGGACATCATGCAGAAGAGTGTGGCAGAGGGCAGCAGCTCACAGGGTGATCAGCAAGCAGAGAGAGAGCTCCACTCACCAGATACAAAATTTATACCCCAAAGCCACGCCCCCGATGCCCACCTCCTCCAGCCGCGCCCTACCCACATTCAGGTACCACTCGGTTGGTTCCCATCAGGGGATTAATCACTGATTGGGTGAAGACTCTCACAACCCAATCACTTCTCCTCTGAACCTTCCTGCATTGGCTCACACATGAGCTTCTGGGGACACCCCACCTCCAAACCATAACAGGGAGCTCCTGCACAAGGCTGGCATTGCTGGCCCAGGGACCTCACTAAGGACGTAGGGCAGGTGGGCATGGTAACTGCAGACTGAAACCTTTAGATAGGTCATTGTTTCACATGAAATGCTCAGACATCAGCTACAGGGATGAAATGTCACCTGAGTGGAACCACAAAAGGAATATGTGAGGAAGGAAGAAATCCCGGGCTCAGTATTCCAGGGGTCTTCCATGATATGACCGTCTCTGTCCCTCTCAACTGCAGCTGCTCTGAGGATGGAGACCTGCTGGTTTTCCCAGCTTCATACCCCAATCCCCAGGCCTTCTCCTGACATCTTACAGGTCAATACACATTTAATGACGGGCAGACTGAATGAATGAGTGGAAGGACCACAAGTCTCATCCTGGAAGTCCGCCATCAGAGCCACATCCCAGAGGTTGGGGAAGGTCACACTACAGTACAGCGAGGCATCCCTTATCCAGTATGCTTGGGACCAGACGTGTTTTGGAGTTTTTCAGATTCTGGAATGTTTGCATGTATATAACGAGCTATTTTGATGATGAAACACAACCCTAAACACGAAATCTGCTTATGTTTCAGATACTCCTTACGCACATAGCCTGACAGTAATTTTCTTCAGTATCTTTAGTGCACCTGCCTTAGGACTGTGACCGGTCACATGAAGTCAGGTGTGGAATTTCCCATGGTGGCATCGTGCCAGAACTCAAGACTTTCAAATCTTGGAGCACTTGAGAACTGGATATTTGGATTGAGAATGCTTAACCCATAGCTAGCTGAAAGGTAGTACAAGATGAGGATTTAGGTATATACAGAAGCATTCCTCTCTACCTCTTTTGGCAACAGAGATTCCTAGTCTCTGCCAGTTAGAAGTCTTTACCAGTGTTGTCCTATGAGAGTGCTGCCTCAGGGATGTTCTGCCCTTTCTTTCAAGAGCTTCAGGAGCTCCAGGACCATCATGGGACAGCCAGGGCAGTTTCTGTGAGAGCCCCCACTGTGAGCCCCTGGAAGGGGAGTGGAGGGATCCGGGAACTTGGTCTTCACACCCAGGCCCTCCAGTCCTCTGCATGAGAGGATTCTTGCCGTGTTGTCACACTCCAAGAGGACATAAACAATCCCTTGGGAAGGTCCTCACATGAGATCTCCTGCGGACTGTCCAACTCCTGGTGCTTGCTCCTGTTCACAGCGTGGAGCCCCACCAAGGAGAGTTCATGTTTATGGCTCAAAACAAAGTATACATTTACTTACATTTTGTTATTGTTTCAGATGTGAAGTATTCCCCCCCGAAGCTCAGGTTCACCGACATGGGAATGTCCAGAGGAGAAATGATTAGATTATGAGAACTGTAACAATCAGTGGATTAACCCAATTTATGGTTTAGTGAATTGAGTGGAATACTGGGTTGTAACTGTAAGCAGCAGGGTGTGACTGAAGGATGTAGATCACAGGGAGGGGTGCCCTTGGCGATGATATCTTGTCTTCCTGACTCTTCGCTTACTCTTTCGGCTTTCTGGTTGAGGTGAACGGAGCAGCGCTCCCCCACCACACCCTCCCGCCATGACGTTCTACCTCCCCTTGGGCTTGGAGCAGTGGAGCTGGCTGACCATGGACTGAGCCTCTGAAACCACGATCCCAGCATGAAATTTCCCCCTCTAAATTGTTCTCGTCCAATACGTTGGTCACGGGGATAAAAAGTTGACTAACTCACACTTTAACTGTATTCATCTCTACTTCTGAGAAACTTGTAGTGCAGAATAATTTCATTAGTTTGAAAACATCTGTGCATTTAGACATTTTGAACAGGAAGGCTAAATGATGTATCTTTAATGGATATGAGGAGTGTCAAATCATTAAGATACATCATGATCTGGCCTTGTCTAGAATGAATGTTGTCTTAGTTCATTCCAGGCTGACAAAATGGAATACCATATATTGAGTGGTGTAAATGACATTTTCCCCTCAGTTCTGGAGGCTGGAAATCCAAGGTCAAAGTGCTGGAAGTGTTTGTGAGGGCCTGCTTCCCAGTTCAGAGATAGTCATCTTCTTTGCTCTGGTTTAGGTATGAGGTGTTTCCCCAAAAACTCTTGTGTGAGACAATGCAAGAAAGCTTAGAGGTGAAAAGACTGGGTTATGAGAGTCTTACCCTAATCAATCCATTAATCCCCTGATAGGGATTAACTGGGTGGTGAATAGGCAGGTGGGGTATGACTGGAAGAGGCAGGTCATTTGGGTCATCCCTTTGGCTTACATGTTTTGTGGTGAGGGAGCCTCCTTGCTCTCTACTTCCTGGTGTGATGTCCTGAGCTTCTTTCTTCCACCATGTTCTTCTGCCATGATGTTCTGCCTCACCTCAAGCCCCAAAGAATGGAGCCAGGTGTCTGTGGACTAAGACCTTTGAAACCATGAGCTCCAAAATAAACTTTTCCTCCTTAAAATTGTTCTTGTCAGGTCTTTTGGTTGGAGCAAAAATAAAATAAAATAAAATAAAATAAAATAAAAAGCTGACTAAAACATCCTCCTGTGTCCTTGCATGGTAAAGAGAGTGCTGGAGAGCTCTCTGGGGTCCCGTTGATAAGGGAACTAATGGATTCACAAGAGCTCCCTTGAATTAATTACTGCCCAGAGTCCCCACGTAATAATACCATCACATTGGGGTTATAATTTCAACATAAGAATTTTGGAGGACATGAATATTTAGTCTACAATAAATATGTTAATAATAACAAATGTTGACTTATTTCTTAATATGAAGCCGAAGCCTGATGTAGATATCCTCTAATAAAATGAGAAACATGAATTATTAAAAATTTTACTTAAAAAAATCTCCTCTCCCTTCCCAGATATGGCATAACTATCTGATTACATAGAGGATCAGATTTGATCTTTCAGATTTTTCTTTAAAGTTGTATATGAGAAGAACGTGGCACAGCCATTTCACCAACTATTTGGGGATAAGTTCGCCAAACAGAAGTCTTTGGAAATTAATAGAGCCCTTAATTTGGGCACCTTTAATTTGCTTTCCACAGCTTAGCACTTCCTGAGTCAGCACTTCAGGGCGTGTGAAAGACCTTGTAATGCGGCTGCATCAGCCCGACCAGTACTCTGCCCTCCACTGCGCTGGTGTCCGCGTACAGTGGTTCAAGAGGCTCCGGGCCTTTATTTGTGCACCACCAAGGTCCTTCAGCGTCCCCCACTGGAGATGTTACCCTTCCAACCGAAGTCCTTCTAGGAGGGACCCTTCTCCCGCAGCAGCACGTCGGTACTCAGTTGATATTCCCGTCCCTCTCTTTCACACACACATACACCACTGCAGGTTTTAACTCTGCTCCCTGTGTGGCTGGTGGTCAGCAGGGGTGGACAGTGGCCACCCTTCACCTGTCACAACTCCATGCTCTGTGCTGGACTTTGGGTGACGTGCCTCCTGGAGCAAGGACTGGGATCCGCTCGTGTTGTGTAGATAGACTTACTTGTCGCGACTCCTCCTCTGGAGGGTCGAAACTGACTTGAGCCTCCTCCGAGGCCTGTTTTTGCCTTTTCCCCTCTCTGTTCTCCAACAATCTGGTGGCACTGTGGATCTCAAGGGTGGAGAACAATGCCCACAAACACCACCGGCAACCTCCAGACAGGCAGGGCCTGAGCCGCACCACTCGGCCTTTCTTGAGCTTCAAGAAGGCAGGTAAAGTAAGAGTTGCTGGTCGTAGGCAGTAAGCGTGACCTGCCTGAATTCTCAACTCAAACACACCATAAATGAGTAAGTGTAAAGTCAAAAATCTCAAGGGAGCAAGCCTCAACTTGCAATTTTTTTATTTCATTAATACATATCAAATCCAGCTGTGAACAAAGAAGTCATAGACCCTACTTCTTCTCCCTTAGAAGTTCATAATCTAGTAGGCGAGGTAAGATGCTTGACCTCATAACCAGCGCTACAGTCTCTCGCTGTCAGTGTCAAATAGGAGCACAGGAAGGTGGTTGGTCAAAGGAAAGAGTCCAGGGGTCTGGGGTGGCCTTGGAGGGGGGTTTCTTGAGAGCAGGTGTTCCAGAGGAGAAGCGCCTGAGAAGGGGCAGCTTAGCCCTTTCCATGACAAAAAGGTAGTGCAGTGTGGCCCCAGGATGTAAGTAGGACATCCTCCCGAGGGTCTGTTGAGCAGTGATCATGGCTGGCCAGGGTGGTTTCTATGGAATGCACAGGAAAGTTAGCAGGCGCTGTGGAGTTGGCATGTATGTCGTGGGGAGACTGCCCCGCTGCTGCCGAAAATACCCACGTGGTAAAAGTTTAGAAAGGAAATGGAAGGTGTTACCGCTGAGTGATTTTTAAATACCTGATAATAATTCTAAAAATGTTCAACAACCCCGTTTGCTTTTATTGAATTGAAACGTCACCTGAAATGCAGCCACAAACACATCCCATTATTGTCGACCAAGCTTAGGCTGTGTCAACGCTCCTGTGTTATTTTGCTGAGACTTCCATTACAAAGTACCATGGTGTGGGCGATTTAAACAACAGAAATTTATTTCTCATGATTCTGGAGACTAGAAGTCCTAAACCAAAGTGTGGACAGACTGGCTCCTCCCGGGGCCTCTCTCCTGGGCTTTCAGGTGGCATCTTCTCCCTGTGTTGACCACGGGTCGTCCCTCTCTGTGTATCTGTGTCCTGATTGCCTCTTCTTATAAGGACACCAACCCAATTAGATTAGGACCCAGACTAGTGACCTCATTTTCCTTTACCTCTTAAGGTCCTTTCTCTAAACACAGTCACATTCTGAGCCACTGGGGGTCCAGGATTCTATAGCTAAGTTTTTGAAGGACACAATTCAATCTATTAAAATCCACATATTTGGCCTTCCGTTGCTTGAGACAGTAAGATAAAATTGAAGCATTGCTATGAAAAAATGATTAGGCCAGAGGACCTTCAATTTCGTTGCCTTGGCCTGTGACTGTCAAGTTCAAAGCAGTAATCTGGGTAAAACCTTCCCTGGAAAGGTGCAGACAGGGCAGGGGTGCCTGGGATTAAGTCTCTAAGGTAGCACGTTTGCTCCTTTTGGGGGATTGTGAAATGACCCTGTTACTTCCTCCCCCAGTGGAAGCTGCAGAGGGCCATGGGTGTAAGGACAAGTGGCCCTGCCTGCTCTTCCAGTCAGAGCTCCCGGTCTTGGTCATCCGTCTCCAGCCTTCTCTGGACTTAACCATCTGGTTACGACTGATAACAGCCGCTGTCTCCTGGGTTATCCTGGGATGCTGGCTCCTTATCCAAGAGCCTTTCTGCAAATACGCAGATAAATCAGATTGTTATAAATTCAAGGCACGTATCTGGATTCTTCTTCTGTCTCCTTTTCTTCAAGTCACCCCTGCTCTTTAATCTCTCTTCAAAGAGAGAAAGAAAGAGAGAAAAGAATCTGCGACTCTCCTGTTATGGTCTGCACGCTCCTGTTTGAAGATGGGAGTGGGTTGGGGGTCTTGCAAGGCTAGAGGAGCATTTCTGAGCTCAGCCTCTCCAGAAAGGGAAGCATCCACACAAAAGCTTGCAAAATGCACGGCCGGCTCCATGGTGCTCAAATCTTGGCAGAGGGAGGATAAATCATCAGCACGTGCTCACGCAGACTGTCAGTAGCAAATCTGGTGATTCCACCCACTCCCATTTTGCTATTTTTAACTCTGTTTGGTTTAATTGAGTATTTGGCAAAAATGATGCGTGATACAAATTTAGCCCGAGGCCTCTGACTTCTTCCATTGGAAATGCAGCGGGTGATGGGAGACCCTTGGATGTCTTTCTAGGCTTGACTCCAGGACTGAGCAGCCTTCCATAACTATCCAGTGAATGTTCAAAGCTGGGCCTGAGGGGCATGACAAGTGGCAGCTGCAACCAGAACAGGCTTGGGACATCAGTGCAAAGACTGAGAGCCCCTGAAAAGGCTTTGCCTTCAGATTCCAGGCACACACGGCAGCATGGTGAGATGGCATGACCAGCAGCCAAAAACCACACTGCCCATGTTGCTGAGCAGCTGGGTGGCCTTGGGCCAGTCCCAGAATCTCTGTGTGCCTCAGGTCCCCCTGTCTGTATGACCATGGTACTAATAATAATATTCTTGTGGGTGACATGGGGATCAGATGAGAAGATGTACAAAACACTAAAAAGAGTGCCTAGTGCACTTTAGGAGCTCCCTAAATGTTGGCTGTTACTACAGTTCTCTGCTTGCATGATGACTCCCCTTCAGGTTTCAGACTTTCCAGAACACTCCTATGCTCCCATATACCGGATGGGATAAGTCTACTGGAAGGGATGATTCCCACCAGTGGTTTTTGACTTGGGGCATCACCTGATTTTATGCCTGTGTCACCCACTGACTCGACTGAGCTTGTGTGCTATGGAGAGACTGATGACTTCATCCCCTGCCTGGGAAGTATTTTAGAAATCAAAATAATGCAATTATGTTACATGCACGTATGAATATGGAGTAATGAAGCCCTTTAGTACTTATACATTATAGCATAATTATAATGCACCAATAAAAATATAAAATAAATACATAAAATAATCCTAGCAGAGCTCAGTTATGATTTTGTGTGAATACCCATCTGCTCTTAAGTTTAACTAACACTGGTGAGTAATGAAATTGAACATGAGACCTGGGGTAAGAGGCAGGACGGTCACAGAGTCCCCTGCAGCTGTCCATCAGTGCACTTGGCAAAGCAGCAAAATGCACTGGGGAGAGATGAGCCCTGGGGCAGGAGTAACGGCTGGTGCTCAAGAAGCACGTCCTCTCTAGGAACCAAGGGAAAGGGCATCTCGGGAAATGCCTCCTGACTCCAGCCTGTGTCGCAGCCCCAAGCAGCAGGGCCAGCAATGTCAAGTGGGAAACTTTTCAAAACAACAGTCCCCACTCTGCCCGAAAGAAGCTGACGACTGGAGGGGAGGAAGGCCAGCCATGGCCAATGAAGACGTCGGACGTGCCGGGAAGTCAGGATTTCAGATCATCAAAACACACTTTCTCATTGTAAATATTCTCCATATATTGAGTGCGGCATGGTATTAGTTTCCTGGGCCATCATAAAAATAACCACAGACTGGGGGTCATTTTCCACATTTAATCCGTCTACCGAACGACAGGATCCGTTGTCACATACTCAGACGCTCACAGGATACAGCTGTGTGACTTGGCCAGTGTCACTCCACAGTAGTGCTCCTTCCCCCTGCTCCTTCCTTCCCCCGGACCCTTTCCTCCACTCTAGTGGTTTCCCTTCGATTTTTATGAAATAACCCCCTCACCCTCCACACACCTTTCTTTTCTTTTTTCCTCTCTAGCTTCCATATATGACAGAAAACATATGACCCTTCTGAATTTGGCTATTTCACTTAAGATAATGCTTTCAAGTTCCATCCATTCCATCTAATGAAATGCCATAGTTTCATTTTTAATGGCTGAATGACACTCCACTGTGTATACATGTTCTTTATCCCTTCATCCATTGATGGATACCTAGGATGGCTTCAGAGTTAGGTCATTGTGAATTGTGCTGCTGTAAACATGGGTATGCATGCATCACTATAATAAGATGACTTCAGTTCTTTAGGATAAATACTTAGGAGTGTGACATAGCTGTATCACATGGTGGTTCCATTTCCAGTCTTTGGAGGAACATCCATCCTGATTTCCATAGTGGTTGCACATATTTACAACCCCACCAAGAGTGTAAAAGTGTTCCCTTTTCTCAATATCATCTCCCACATTTATAACTGTTTGTATTCTTGATGGCTGCCATTTTAACTGGAGTGAGATGAAATTTCAGAATAGTTGTGATTTCATTTCCCTAATTCATAAGGATGTTGAACATTTCTTTTTCTTATATTCATTGGCAACTTGCATTTCTTCTTTTGAGATGTTTCTGTTTAATTTATTTGCCCATTTATTAATTGGGCTATTTAGGATTTTTTGGTATTCAGTTTTTGAGTTCTTTATGTATTCTGGATATTTATCCTCTGCCGGAGGAGCAACTGACAAAAACTTTCCTTCCATTCTGTAGGCTCTCTTCCTTTGCTGTGCAGACACTTTTTAATTTGATGCTATTCCATTTATTAACTCTTGGCATTTTCTCCTGAGCTTTAGGGGTCCTATTTGGAAAGTCTTTGCCTGCACCTATATGTTGGAGTGTTGACAAGGTTCTGCTCTACCTCTTAGGTGTTTGACTCATCTCGATTTGATTTTTGGGTGGGGTGAGAGACAAGGGTCTAGTTTCATTCTTCTATATCTGGATAACTACTTTTCCCAGCACCATTTGTTAAAAAGGCAATCTTTCTCCAATGTACATTTTTGGCACCTTTGTCGAGGATCAGATGCCTGTATCTGTGTGGATTTGTCTCTGTGTCTTCTCTTGTGTTTAATTGCTCTGTGTCTGTTTTTATGCCAGTACCATGCAGTGGGTGCTACTGTAGCTCTTTAATATAATTTGAAGTCAGGTGTTGTGATGCCTTCTGCATTGCTTTTTTGGCTTAGAATTGCTTTAACTATTCTGGGTCTTTTATTCTTCCATATGATTTTCAAAGCAAATGCCTTCATTTTCCCCCATCCAGTATGATGTTGGCTTTGAGTTTTGTACATTCAGCCTTTATATTGAGGTAAGTTCCTTCCATTCCCGGTTTCTTCTGTGTTTTTATCATGAACAAGCAATAAATTTTGTCAAAGGCTTTTTCTGCATCTACTGAGATAACTCTGTGATTTTTGCCCTTAATTCTGTTTATGTGATAAATTATATTTATTGATTTGTGTATGTTAAACCATCCTTGCAACCCTGGAATGTAACCAACTTGATTATGATGTACAATCTTCTTAATATGTTGTTGAATATGAGTTGCTAATATTTTATTAAGAATTTTTGCATCTAAGTTCTTCAGGAACATTTGTTTGTATTTCCTTGATGTATCCTTATCTGGTTTTGATATCAGGGTGATATTGGCTTTATAGATGAATTGGAAAGTGTTTCACCCCTTTTTATTTCATGGAGTAATTTGAGATGTACCAGAATTAGTTTTTTAATGGTCTGATAGAATTCAGGTAGAATTCATAGCACCTGACTTGGGGCCTGGTGATTGGCTTGGACTTTTCTCTCTCCTATTCTTTGCATTAAAATATTGATCAAGTTTGTGTGTGCTTGGTTTGTGTGGGGAGCAAGGTGCACTGTCTCTTGGCTGGGTTTTGGATACACCTCAGCTACAGAGTCTCCACCCTGTGAACTTATGTCCCAGCAGATTCCCAGCACCTTACAAAAAATGGGAAAAAAACATCAGCATAGTAGTGAACAATCTGTAGCATTAAAATAAACAGTCGGTGCCTAATATGACATCTATGACACTAAGTACCACAAAAATAGGAGCATCAACACTAAATCGCTATAAACTAGATGTGACATTAAATAAACAGCAGGCACCAACTATGTCATCCACTGTACTAATAACTGCAACAGCATAGATGGTGAGGGCAGAAATTATGTAAACCAAATAGTTCTAAAATTTTGGTAAATACTCATGAAGAGAGACTCATGCTAGGAAGGTAAGAGAAAGCTTAGAATGTTCATTAGAACGAACAGAGAGAAACAGAAGCCATGTAGCAAGTGATCACTCTAAAGAAGGAGGAGAAAAATGAATAGAAGAAACAAAATAGAGGAAGAGAGAACAAGAGGATTTGACTCTTAGAGAAGGAAGGAGAGAAAGTGAAACCGGAGAAGTGAATAAGTAAAAACCAAGCAAAAACCCTAACCCTCAAAAGATAAAACAAAGAAATATAAAAATAATAAATGTGAGAAAAAAGAAATATGTATGTATATGTATATCCATGAACCAATCAGCAAGCAAGAACACACACACATGCGCATATGAAGACAGGAAAATGGAAAGGAAAAAATTTTTAATGAAAAATGAAAAATTGTTGCTGCTGAGGTTTAAAAGCTATTGATAAGGATGAATGATCACTGCAGGTGCCAGACTGTCCTTCTTTCCTTTTCTTCATGGGCTGTGTACCCCTTGGAGAGCAAGGGCTTTGTGTGGCTTGCTGAGCTGCCAGCCAGAGTGCCTGCAGCTGAAGCTGCTGAAGGTGCTGTCAAGTCCCTTCACACCAGTGTGTAGTGGGACGGAATAGGAAGCATCATCAATCAGTTTTGTCTGGACAAGACAGACTGATGCACTCCTAGGATTGGGTTGCTCACAGCCCTAATTGGGAAGTTCTGGAGGCTGGGTCATAGCTCTATCTAGGCCTTTGGGATTCTGTCAGATGGTTTCTGCTCTGGAGGGACTAGATCGACCACCCCTAGAGCCAGCAGATGCTAAACTACTGGGTGTCTGGATCTCAGGCCCTCCCTAGAATTCCACTTGTAGGGTGGGGAAGACAACCTTCCATAGGTCTACACACTCCATTGCCCAGGAATACTGCCTTTGAAGGCTTAGTCACCAAGTGTAATCCCACTTGCCTATTCAGTTTCCTGACCCTCTCCCTCTTCAGCAGGTCCTATGACCCTCCAGACTCAAAGGGAAAGAGAGTTGCATCTCCTTCTATCTTCAACTAGTATCCTCCTAGGTATGATCTTCTCTGTGCCTGTTTCAATCACATTCTGGTAGGTATGTCCTAGGCCTCAGAGTAAATGCTTGCTAAGACAGTATGGAAATATTGATATGATCTCCTGCAAGCTGCAGCGTGGCCTCCTCAAGATGCCTCCTGACTCTGCTTTCCATTTGCCAATTGAGAAATACAGAGTACTTTTCAAACACCAGCTCACTGTGTAGACTCTGGTTCAGTTAAGTTCCGCAGACTCTGTTCTACAGGTTTTCTCTGTCATTTTGGCATGCCTGCCCTCTGCAGGGAACTGACACCATAAACACTGTTGCCACCAGTTGAACTCCAGGGTCATCTTTCTTATCCTCAAATTTCTGGATGTCTAAGAGTCTCTGACTATCCTTTATTGAATATATGGGAGCTCCCTTTTATTCACCTTGCCAAGAAACAGAACTCCCACTGATTCAATCCTGAGCCACAGAGCAACTGGAAATGCAGCCTTCTTCTAATCTGCCATCTTGGTCTCCCAGACTGGGGGTCTTAAAACCAGAAAATTATTTTCTTATATTTCTGGAGGCTAGAGGTCCAACATCAAGGTTTTGGTAGACTTGGTTTTTCCTGAGACTTGCCTTCTTGGGTTTCAGATAGCCACCTTTTCACTGTGCTCTCTCATAGTTCACCTTTTGTCTGTCAGTGTCCTAATCCCTTCTTTTTATAAAGATACCAGTCATGTTGAATTAGGGCCCAGCCACCTGACCTTTTTACCTTGATTATTTTTAAAGGTCTATTTCCAAACACAGGCAGACTCTGAGGAAGTAGGGATTAGGAATTCAACATATAATTATGAGGCTAAGCAATAGAGCTCATAACAGATAGTATAATCAAATCAACCACAATGTAAGCCAAAATAACTCAAGAATAGAGGAGTTGTGCTAAAGGATATGCTGATGAGCTTTTAAGGCTACACAGTTGTAAGAGTTTTGATTAGAAAACATCAATCTTACTAAACATGAAAATGCAGAATAATATATACTAAATGGGAATGAGAAGAAATTAAAGAAAGTAAAAAAGTCTTAGTAGATATTTCTTGGAACCAATGAGCAAAGCTATGATAGTTTAATGTTAAATACAATCAAATTACAAACACTAGAAGACTAAATTGAAATATAAAACTTCCAACTTACCAGAAGGAAAATTCATACAACAAAACAGTTATAATCTACAGAGGAAAAAAAAATTAATGATAATGATGACAATGGAAACAATGTTGAGTGCTTACTGTCCTGTTATGTTCTAGTTGCTTTAAATTTTTTACTCCTCAAAAAAAAAACCCACATGGTAGTTTCTATTCATTTCAGGATTTTATGTATGAGAACACTGAGGTGAAGGAAGGTAGATAACTTCTCCCAGTTGGAAGCATACCCAGTGGGTGGAGGAGCTGATATTTGAACTACAGTCATGTGCATTTGGGAGAAGGCAGGAAAATTTTTTAACTGTGAAGTAGGCATTATACTCATTTGCACTTATTCATCTTGTCTTAAATGCAGAGTCAAACAAATGGCATAAAATAGAGTCCAGAAATAAGACCAACTATGTGGGAGGGTCTTATTAAATGACAAAGGTGGTTCTCATTTGTATAGGAAGGGTGATACCAATTAATGAAGTAATTAATTATTGTTAATTGAAGGGCAAATAATTACTTTTAGGAAAAAAAAAACAAACCTGAAACTGTTCTTCTTACTCCAAAGTGAATTATAAATGAAATAAACATTTATATTTAAAAAGTGGACCAAAAATACTAGAAAAATTGTTTTAATTTAAAAAAATTTTGTAGCAGGGAATCCCTTCTTAGGTATGATGAAAAAAACTCAAGGGTTGCCTATAATTTAATAAATATTATAAAATAAAAATACATGTGAATTCTGGAAAAGTATAATAACAACATGCATAACATATAATATAGATATAATCTCTTATAAAGAGCATTTAACATGAATTAGACCAAACCAAAAACCTAGTAGAAAAGAGGACAGGCAAATATTCAAAGTAAAATTAGTATGTCTGGTAAATAGTTGAAAAAATGCTCAATCTTTCCTATAATCAAAGAATTGTAAGTCAAATGAACAATGCCACACCATGTTATATCTACAAAATATTGATGTAAATGCAAAGTTGGCTCTGCATTCACATTGATGCAGGAACAGGCCCCACACGTTGTATTTCTGGTGACTCTGTTGACTGGTGCAGCCTTGAAGGTGATACCATCTCTCAAAATGCAGGATGGGGAGACCTATGTGCTCTCTTCTTGGAAACTGCTCTGTGATATTCTCAAATGAGATAAGCATAAACCAGTTTTCATGGCATAAAATGAAATATCACAACACCATGATCCTGAACAAGTGCATCCATGTGCACCAACATGAAATAGATCCAGTGACAAAAATGAGGTGTGTAGCATCATAGGTTAGTCTTACTTTTGTGTTCCTAAAGTATACAGACTTGTATATGATTACACAAGTGCTGTGACTCTATACCATGTACAACCAGAGAAATGAAAAGTCGTACTCCATTTGTGTACAATGAATCAAAATGCATTCTGTTGTCAGGTAGAACTAAATAGAACAAACATAGAAAAATAAAGTATACATACTTTTTAGACTTCTCTCTCTATATATATATATGTGAATTCATATGAAACTGTATCTGCGGTTTCTTCCATTGTCACTTGCAGCCGGGAATGTAAAGATGATGTTTTTATGTTTTACCTTTCTGTTCTGTTAAAAATATTTTACTATGAGAATTGAAACAGGAAATCCTACTGGGCATGGTGGCTGTGACTATGATCCTAGTGATTCAGGCAGGAGGATCACAAGTTTGAGGCCAGTCTGAGCAACTTAGGAGACCCTGTCTCAAAATAAAAAGTACAAAGGTTGAGAATACAGCTCAGTGGTCGAGTGCCTTTGAGTTCAATTCCTAGAACAAAAAAAGTAAATAATTAGTTTCTAAAAAATGAAATAATTGAATTATAAGGGTGCTAATAAGAGGTTTGGCGTCTGCTCCAAAATCCACGTTGAGGATCTTGCTTCCCCTGGATTAGTGTCTGGGAGCATCACATTCCCAGTGATAGTGGGAAAGTCCCATGTGTCCCTTTGAGGCTCCATGTGTCTGCTCAGTGGCTCTAGTGGGCTCCAAGCAGTGATTCTGTGAACCTTGGAGTCTGAGGATCACACTCAACTTGGTCAGCTGAAGACAAGCACCTACTGGGTTGGGGCCTAGCAGGATCGTGGTCTTCTCCTGAGTCTGGGGCCCAGGTCTTTGCTGATCTCTTCCATTTGTTTGATTCCTCAGACATTATTTTTAAGTATAATCTTAAACCCAGTGCAAAATAGAAACTCTTGGGCTTCCAGAGAGAGAGAGAGAGCAGACCCATGCTCTTGGTGGGTTTCTCAAGTTTTCTCTTCAGCTGATTGCTGCTAAAAGCTTGGATAAAGGTCCTTCCGGTTCCTGGTCACCAGGGGCCACTCCCAGTCCCTTCCTTCTTGCTCGACAACTACGGAACCATTTGCTTTTAGCTTGTGTCCCACACCCAGGAGGCTTTTATAAGTACAGTTCCCCATTAAAAACCTACAGTGAGATGCAGTCATTCTCAATATGACGCTGAGTTAATAATTAGTAAAACCAAGACTTATTACGTGAGATGGAAAGTCTACCAGGCACAGCATGTTAGATTGAGCACTGTGCGAATGAGCGACCAGTAACAAACTGAATTCCTTCCTGTGATGGCAGCTTATCATAGGATGCCGCCCTGCTCCTCTCTGCTATTTTCTCATGATGATTATTTTTAGTTTGCAAATAAGACAGTTCACGTATATGCATGAATATGTATATATAATCTTTATGGATTTTGGTAATAGGTAAAGCAAAACCCTATAGACAGTAAATAAAATACAACCAAGTCACCTTCACAATGCATTGCACATCCAGGGCCACACCCCATTTCTCAGGCCTCCTCGTGGTGCCAGTATGCACTGTGGTGGTCCCTTGTCTCCTCGTGGGAAGAGCATGAGGTGTGGAGCGTTGTAGAAAAGAACCAGAGCTTCGGCACAGCTGGGGCTCAAAGCCAGGCCGCGTCACTTGCGCGTTATGTGGTCTTCCTCGACATTGGAGGGGAAGCAGTGAGGTCTGTGTAGGTAACTGCTGTGGTGGAAGAGTTGGCAGGGTGGCAGTCGCAGACGGCACGGCCCACTGCAGGCGGGGTGCCTCCACGTGGTTCGACCTGTGGAGCCGTGTTCCACCCGTCCAGACAGAGGGGTGTGTAGGAATCTTAGTCTTTGATTTGAAAGCAAATCCCAACTCCTCCCCGACTGGTCCCTGCTGATCTCCCACCCGCCTTGGGCCGCTGCTCACTACGCCCTGGCCATGGGCACTTTTCTGTGCCTCCACCACACCCAGATAGCCGCACTTGATGGCCTCCCACAGCCATCCCCTGCCTGGGCAGCTGCCCTCCAGGTCACTCGGACCCTGGCCCTGGCCAACTGTACACCCTGAAGTCACTTCCACCTGCTCCCCTCTTTAGTGTCCTGGGAGCACCCATTGTCTGAAACTGTGTGTCAGTTTACTTTTCAGGTTTCCTTTCCGCACATTCGTCTGCCTCGCCCCCACTGGGAAGGCCGAGCCATGAGAGCAGAGAGCCTGCCCGGCCCCTTCCCTTGCGCACCAGGAACATTGCACCGAGCAGCTCAGCAGGGGTGCTGTGTGAGGGTCATAGTGGCACAAAGGGCGTGGGCTTCCTGGAGGGAATTTGGCAATGTGTATGCAAGGCCTAAGTGCTGACGTCCATTTGAATGCAGATTCCTCTTCCTCGGGATTTATTCTGTGGGCATGATGGACACTGTCCCTTAAAGGCTCACTTGGGCCAACTAACATCCTCGGTGCCGTCTTGCCACCTGCGTCCTTCATTCTATACTTCAGACAAAAATGCCTTTTCTTCCCCTTTAAAAATACTCTTATGAAACTGATCATGATTAGAAAGTCAAAGTCTGGTACCATGGCAAGCAGTCGCTTGCTGTCCGTCCTGCCTGAGTCCCATCACCCACGCTCAGGTTAGGTCCACTCACATTCCCTGTGACCATTACACACTGGGCTTTTCCTCCCGTCTTGCTCTTTCACTTCTGTTTGTCGCACGTTGTTGTATTTGTACTTTCTACTTCATGTATTTGTGTAATAAAGTGTTCTCCTAGATTTTGGCACTATTTGCTTTGGATTTTTGCATTTCATTCTCATGCATTTCAATGTTGCCCCAGGGTTTGACCATGATCATTTAAGCTAGCAGAAGTCTACAGGTGAACACTGACCTAACCGCCTTCCTCCAGGAAGCAAAATCCAGAACCAGAAGCAGGGCTTTGGAGCCTGTGATTGTGCCCACCCATCTCAAACCGACACGCTCTTCTCGTTTTACCTACTTCTGTGTTTTATGTTTTAGCTCAGATACTAGGCACCATTTTATCCTTTTTTTTTTTTTTTTTTTTTTTTGCAGTGCTGGGGCTCAAACCCAGGGCCCTGTGCTTGCAAGGCAAGCACTTTACCAACTGAGCTATCTCTTCAGCCCCTATCATTATTTTATGCATATATTATTTGTATTTATTTGCAGTTTTATAATCACATCTTACTGGGGTCTCAGCTCATCTTTTTGGAACCATATTTCTTTTACTTGAAGTATATCCCTTAGACTTTTCTTTGATTCAGGTCTCTGTGATATACTCTTTCAGTTTTTGGTATCTTTAAATATCTTTGTTTTACACCTTTCATAAAAGAGTACTTGGCTAGGCACACGATTCTGCATCAATTGTTATTTTTCTCTTCTGCATGGAAGGTAACATATCGTTGTCTTCTGTCTTTCATTGGTGCTGTTGAAAGTCTGCTGTCACTTAAAATCTTCCACTCTTTTTGATGATTTATCCATTTTATCTGACATCATTTAAGAGTTTCCATTTTTTATGTTCTGTAATTTTACAAAAGTGTATTTAGACATGAATTTCTTTCATATATCCTAATTTTATTTATATTGTACTTCTTATATTTTCACCCCATGTTTTCTGATACTTCTGAAAATATTACTATTATTTTCCTTTAATTATTTCTTCTTATTTGTTTTTTATGTCCCTGAGGTTCAATTTCAATGTGTATTTGGTCTTTTCACTCTATTCATTTCTGTTAATGTCTCCTTCACATTCTCCGTCATTCTTCTATTATCTCATAAATGCATTATCTTATAGAGTTTTTGATTACAATGACTGATTAAGATTTGACTTTTCCTTTCTGAATTGTATTTCATCTGATGTTTGCATTTTTATGTTATATTTTACCTTAGTCTTCCTCTTTCATGCTATGAATTTTCCTTGACAATTTGATGGCTACTGGTTATAGGTTTATATTAAGAATTGAATAAATTGGAAGAGAAACTGAGAACATTATATTTGTTGTCAGAGCTTGAAAAATCATCATGCTCTATGGTTTGCTATGGTCCAAAGGTCTGTGTCCCTTAAAATTCACATGTTGGAATCTGAACACCCCTGTGTTGGTATTAAGAGGTGGGGCCTTTGGGAGGTGATAGACCACAAATATAGAACCCTCCTGAATGGGACCAGTGCTCTTTTAAATGAGGCCCAAGGGATCTCATTGAACCTGTCCATAATATGAGAACACAGCATGAAGGCACCATCCATAAGGAAGGGGCCATCATCACACACCAAACCTGCCAGTGCCTTGATTCTAGACTTCCCAGCCTGTAGGATTGTGAGAAAGAAATGATATTTATAAGCCACTTAGTCATCAGTACTTTTGTTATAGCATCAAAGACCAACTAAGACATAGGGAGAGGGCTCTGTCTTCAGAATTTGTTGAAATCTCTCGATTGCAGATGGCTCTCTATGTATGTTTGCATACATATGATGTTTTCCTCTCTCCTTAGCCCATTGTGTGTGCTTATTTTAAACAAGACTTGGGAGAGGAGAGAATGTGGATAAATCATTCTGCCATCTTGAATTAAAAGCCTCATGTAATTTTTTAAAAGACAAATCTCATCATAGCACTCTCTTAAAACCTGCTACTAATTGTTGCCCATTTTTCATAGAACAATGACCAGAATAACAGCCTTGGTCTCCAAGGCTCTGAGTAGCTTTCTCCTCAGATAAACTTGTAGGATCCTCTTGAATCATGCTCCATCTTGCTTTCTGTGCTCCTTTTTTTTTACCTCTTCCTTCAGTACATTGATATTCCTCTTGTCTAAGAGATTTGCACACATCACATCTTTTGCACACATCTCTGTGTGAAAGGTCTTTCCCCTCAAACCCTGATCCACAGCTTCAACCCCACAATAGATAAACCACCCTCTTACATAGATTGCCTCTCAACATCACGTATCTCTTGTATTGGTGTGATTTTTACTTTTGAGTTTGTGCTCATTTGATTGTAAGTGTTGCAATAAGATCACTTAGGTGTGAGTTTGTACCTTTGCATTCCCCTGTCTCTACTGAATGGATAAATGCACAGACGGATGAGAGAATAGTAGTAAAATGGGGCCTCTGATGTTCTCTTTGAGCCTGTGTTTGAAGGATCTGTGCAGATCTGAGTCGAGCCCATTGAGTGATGTTTTCCTCAGCTGAGTCTCAAAATGTATAAATGCATTTGACTGCCATATACAACTAATTAGAACAAATAAAATAAAGAAATCAAAGTCATCAGAGTAGATATAAGAGTAAGTGGAGACTAATGTGGCTTTCAATGTAAGCATGCTCTGTTTATGCCTTACAACACTTTATATTTGTATGTAACTTTACAGTTTTAAGTATGTTTTTACACATTAACTAATTTTATCCTCATAACCTTAAGCTTATGTTGGCTTACTTTAATGAATTAGAGTAAGACTCACTCATGTCCTGCAATTAACAAAAGTCTATGAAAAAGAATATATTTGGGCATAAGGATTCTAGGGTCCTTAGATCCATGGCCAGGTATCAGGGCAGCAGGGAACTGTTGTGTATCTGGACCTTTTGAAAACTGGAACTGGAAGGCCACTGAAGCTCCAGGCTCTGCTGGGGACTACCTTGTCCCTGTGTAATTCCCAGGTCCTCACTCTCGGTCCCTGCACTGACTTCTCTTGGTCAGTTCTCTGCACCGCAGTGCATCTCTGTGTGTACCTCACTCCATTTTCCATTACAAAGTGTCTTTGTTTCTT